>NW_028295817.1:3795569-5060759 GCF_964341445.2 Mesoplodon mirus
GCAATTCACTAACCTGCAGAGTTATAAAGGACTACTCTCTTCGAAAAATCTGTTGAGGGTAAACCACGAGGCGGAATGGAAAATGTGGCAGAATGGCATGAAACAGATTTCAAGAGGTACATTGGAATCGACTTTAAACACAGGAAAAGCATTACAACTTCGAAAATTATGGAAATGGCCATAAAGGGCATATGGGTTTCACGTGAATATATTCAGGAGAATACGCATATGCCCATTTTGGACAAGCAAGCAAGCGGGCAATGCAAATCTGCACTACAAAGAAGTATCACTTCCCACCGGTCAAAAGGGACATCCACAAAATGGGTAAAAACCAGAAAGGCAAGCCAGGCCCTGGAGAACAGGGAGCCTTGTTATGCTGATGGGCGGGATGTAAATTGCCAACTGCCTCTCTGGAGGAGTGCACTGTGTTCCCTAAAACAAGTAAAAAACAGAGCTACATAGCCAAGGGCACTTCCAGTCTAGGGAATATACCTTGGGAAAACTGAAAATAAATAAGACAGATCCACACCAAAATTCAGGGCTGCACTGCTTACAAAAACCTCAACTTGTGTACACCTTAAATATCCCAGGAAAGACAAAAATGGTTCAAGAAATTGTGGTACTTATGTACAAGGAATATCCCTCCGCCATGTAATCAATGTCATAAGGCCAGTAGCAGCAAAATGAGTGGATTCAGGTACGATGATTCTAAGTGAAATAAGTCACACAGAAAAAGAAAATTACCATAAGATATCACTTATGAAGATCCTGTAAACATGGCTACACATGAACTGTGTTAGGAAAGAGAAGAGAGACTCACATTTAGAAAACATTCTTATGCCTGCTTAAGGGGGATAGAGAGGTGCGGTGATGCATAAAACCAGAGTTTGAATTAGTACAGGTACCTTTCCAAAAACCTAATAAGGAATAGACAAGACCTACACCTTCCTCAGGGAAAGGGACACAACAACCCATATTCCCCGCAGAGGAATATATCTGACTAGTAAGAATCTTAAAACCTATGTATTGATATATCACCGTAAGGGAATCAAGTATGTCTAGACTGGCATAAACCTGGCAGTGAGAATCAGCTCAAACCCACTATAGAAAGGAATTTCAAAATCAAACCAAAAAAACAGGGAAATTCTTTACAATTCCTTCAGGGTGTCTGATGAAACCTGGTATGACTCTATCTACAATGACAGCAGGATGTGGCACATGGCTGGACACATGGGACAGAGAGGATTGGTGAGATTGGGTGAGCAAATGCAGAACCTTAAAGCAATAATGTGTGGCAGCCATTCGATGGGTCCCAACTCTCCAGGTTGAGGGGAATATTACTAGAGCTATAACATGTATGGGTAACCAAGAGAATGGACCCACTGTGAATATGAAAGGTTTCTAAAACTCAACGAATAGTCCCTATCCTGGTGCTCCAGTTTCACTTTCCAATGCCTTTAATATCAATCTTCCAACTTGGAGAGACAGCCCCTTTAACCTCCTGGTTTGCACACGTTGACAATTTGGCAGAGGATAAAGGGAAGAGGAAGAACCAATGAGAGAGTAGCTGTTAGGTATTTGGAGGGGCACATGTGACACTAATTTCGCGGCAGGAAGAAGAATTAACAAAAGGCTCAGCCACCCGCCGGGAAGCAGTATAGGTCCTGAATCAAAATTTTGGACTTCCATTCAGCTCACAAAAAACGAGTTGAAAAATGGAGCTCAGGGGCACAGCAATTCACAAACTGGCAGAGGAGTAAAGGACCGCTATCGTTCAAAAATCTGTTGAGGGAAGGCAACGAGGCGGATTTGAAAGCGAGGCAGAATAGGCGGAAACAGATTTCAAGAGGTACGTTGGAAGTGCCTTTAAAGCAAAGGAATAGGGGCACAACTTTGACAATGATACACTTGGCCAAAAAGGGCGTATGAGTTTTCTCCTGAATATATTCAGGAGAAAACACATAGAACCTTTTTGGCCAGGCAATCAACCGGGCAATGCGAATCTGCACTACAAAGAAGCATCACTTCCCACCGGTCAAAAGGGACATCCGCAAAATGTGTAAAAACCAGAAAGGCAAGACAGGCGCTGGAAAACTGGGAGCCTTTTCATGATGATGTTCGGGACGTAAGTTGCCAACTGCCTCTCTGGAGGAGTGCATTGTGTTCCCTAAAAAAATAAACAACAGAGATACAGAGCCAAGGGCACTTTCAGGCTAAGGAATATACCTTGGGAAAATTGAAAATCAATAAGCCAGAGCCACCCCAAAATTTAGGTTTGCACTGTTTAAAAGAGCCTCAAATTGTGTCCACCTTAAACATCCCAGGAAAGACAAAAAGGGTTGAAGAAATTGTGGAACTTACGTACGATGGAATATCCCTCAGCCATGAAATCAATGTCATAAGACCAGTAGGAGCAAAATGAGTGGATTCAGGTACGATGATTCTAAGTGAAATAAGTCACACAGAAAAAGAAACGTATCATAAGATATCACTAATGAAGATCCTGTAAACATGGCTACACATGAACTGAGTTAGGAAAGAGAAGAGAGTCTCACATTTAGAAAACACTCTTATGCCTGCTTAAGGGGGAAGGAGAGGTGGGGTGATGCATAAAACCACAGTTTGATATAAGCACAGGTACCGTTCCAAAAACCAACTATGGAATAGACAAGACCTACACCTTCCTCAGTGAAAGGGACTCAAAAACCCATATTTCCCACAGAGGAATATATCTGACTAGTAAGAATCTTAAAACCTATGGATTGATATGTCTCTTTAAGGAATCAAGTGTGTCTAGACTGGCATAAACATGGCAGCGAGAATCAGCTCAAACCAACTATAAAAAGGAATTTCAAAAATAAAAAAGGGAAATTCTTTACAATTCCTTCAGGGTCTCTGATGAAACCTGGAATGACCCTATCTACAACGACAGCTGGATGTGGCATAAGGCTGGACACATGGGACTGAGAGGATTGGTGAGATTGGGAGAGCAAATGCAGACCCTTTAAAGCAATAATGCATGGCACACATTCCATGGGTCCCAACTCTGCAGGTTGAAGGGAATATTACTACAGCTATAACATGTACGGGAAACCTAGAGAATGGACACACTGTGAATACGAAAGGTCTCTAAAACTCAACAAATAGTCCCTCTCCTGGTGCTCCGGTATGACTTTCCAACTGCTTTACTATCAATCTCCCAACCTGGACAGACAGCACCTTTAACCTCCTGTTTCGCACAGGTTGCCAATTTAGCAGAGGATGAATGGGAAAAGGGACAACCAATGAGAGAGTAGCTGTAAGGCATTTGGATGGGCATATGTTACTCTTATTTCCCTGGATGAAGAAGAATTGACCAAAGTCTCAGCCACCCAGCGGCAACCAGTATAGTTCCTGAACCAAATTATTGGATTGCATACAGCTCAGAAAAAACGAGTTAAAACCGGCGCTCAGGGGCACAGCAATTCACAAAGTGGCAGAGTAATAAAGGGCAACTATCGTCCAAAAATCTATTGAGGGAAGTCAACGAGGTGGACTTGACATCGAGGCAGAATAGCCGGAAACAGATTTCAAGAGGTCCGTTGGAATCACATTTAAAGCACAGGAAGGGGGGCACATCTTCGACAATGATGCACTTGGCCAAAAAGGGCTTATGCATTTTCTCCTGAGTATATTCAGGAGAAAATGCATACACCTTTTTTGGCCAAGCAAGCAAGCGTGCATTCAAGTCTGCACTACAAAGAAGTATCACTTCCCACCGTTGCATAGGAACATACACAAAAAGGGTAAAAACAAGAAATTCAAGACAGGCCCTGGAGAAAAGGGTGCCTTGTTATGATGATGGGCGGGATGTAAATTGCCAACTGCCTCTGTGGAGGAGTGCATTGTGTTCCATAAAAGAAGTAAACAACAGAGCTACAGAGCCAAGGGCACTTCCAGTTTAGGGAATATACCTTGGGAAAACTGAAAATCAATAAGACAGAGCCACCCCAAAATTTAGGGCTGCACTGCTTACAAGAATCTCAACTTGGGTACACCTTAAATATCCCAGGAAATATAAAAATGGTTCAAAAAATTGTGGTACTTATGTACGATGGAATATCCCTCAGCCATGAAATCAATGTCATAAGACCAGTAGCAGCAAAATGAGTGGATTCAGGTACGATGATTCTAAGTGAAATAAGTCACACAGAAAAAGAAACTTATCATAAGATATCACTTATGAAGATCCTGTAAACATGGCTACACATGAACTGAGTTAGGAAAGAGAACAGAGACTCACATATAGAAAACACTTTTATGTCTGCTTAAGGGGGAAGGAGAGGTGGGGTAATGCATAAAACCAGAGTTTGATATAAGCACAAGTACTGTTCCAAAATCCAACTATGTAATAGACAAGAACTACACCTTCCTCAGTGAAAGGGACTCAAAACCCCATATTTCCCGCAGAGGAATATATCTGACTAGTAAGAATCTTAAAACCTATGTATTGATATGTTTCCATAAGGGAATCAAGTGTGTCTAGACTGGCATAAACATGGCAGTGAGAATCAGCTCAAACCAACTATAAAAAGAATTTCAAAAACAAAACAAAAAAAACAGGGAAATTCTTTAAAATTCCTTCAGGGTCTCTGATGAAACCTGGAATGACCCTATCTACAACGACAGCTGGATGTGGCATAAGGCTGGACACATGGGACTGAGAGGATTGGTGAGATTGGGTGAGCAAACGCAGACCCTTTAAAGCAATAATGCATGGCACCCATTCCATGGATCCCAACTCTCCAGGTTGAAGGGAATATTACTATAGCTATAACATGTACGGGAAACCTAGAGAATGGACACACTGTGAATACGAAACGTTTCTAAATCTCATCGAATAGTCCCTCTCCTTGTGCTCCAGTTTGACTTTTCAACTGCTTTACTATCAATCTCCCAACTTGGAGAGACAGCACGTTTAACCTCCTGGTTCGCACAGGTTGCCAATTTGGCAAAGGATGCAAGGGAAGAGGGAGAAACAATGAGAGAGTAGCTGTTAGGCATTTGGACGGGCACATGTCCCTCTTATTTCCCGGGACGAAGAAGAATTAACCAAAGTCTCAGCCACCCACCCAAAACCAGTATAGGTCCTGAACAAAAATATTGGACTTGCGTTCAGCTCACAAAAAACGAGTTAATAAATGGAGCTCAGGGGCACAGCAATTCACAAACTGGCAGAGTAATAAAGGACAACTATCGTCCAAAAATCTGTTGAGGGAAGCCAACGAGGCGACTTGTAAGCGAGGCAGTATAGCAGAAAACAGATTTCAAGAGGTACGTTGGAATCGCCTTTAAAGCAAAGGAAGAGGGGCACAACTTCGACAATGATGTACTTGGCCAAAAAAGACATATGCGTTTTCTCCTGAATATATTCAGGAGAAAACGCATACGGCACTTTTGGCCAAGCAAGCAAGTGGGCAATGTAAGTCTGCACTAAAAAGATGTATCACTTCCCATCGGTCAAAAGGGACATCCACAAAAAGGGTAAAAACCAGAAAGGCAAGACAGTCCATGGAGAACAGGGAGCCTTGTTATGCTGATGGCCGGAATGTAAATTGCCATCTGCCTCTCTGGAGGTTTGCATGGTGTTCCCTAAAACAAGTAAACAACAGAGCTACAGAGCCAAGGACACATCCAGTCTAGGGAATATACCTTGGGAAAACTGAAAATCAATATGACAGAGCAACACCAAAATTCAGGGCTGCACTGCTTACAAGAACCTCAACTTCGGTACACCTTAAATATTCCAGGAAATATAAAAATGGTTCAAAAAATTGTGGTACCTACGTACGATGGAATATCCATCAGCCATGAAATCAATGTCATAAGACCAGTAGCAGCAAAATGACTGGATTCAGGTACGATGATTCTAAGTGAAATAAGTCAAACAGAAAAAGAAACGTATCATAAGATATCACTTATGAAGATCCTGTAAACATGGCTACACATGAACTGAGTTAGGAAAGAGAACAGAGTCTCACATTTAGAAAACACTCTTATGCCTGCTTAAGGGGGAAGGAGAGGTGGGGTGATGCATAAAACCGGAGTTTGATATAAGCACAGGTACCGTTCCAAAAACCAACTATGGAATAGACAAGACCTACACCATCTGCAGTGAAAGGGACTCAAAACCCCATATTTCCCACAGAGGAATATATCTGAGTAGTAAGAATCTTAAAACCTATGTATTGATATGTCTCTGTAAGAGAATCAAGTGTTTCTAGACAGGCATAATCATGGCAGCGAAAATCAGCCCAAACCCAGTATAAAAAGGAATTTCAAAAACAAAACAAAAAAACAGGGAAATTCTGTACAATTCCTTCAGGGTCTCTGATGAAACCTGGAATGACCCTATCTACAATGACAGCTGGATGTGGCATAAGGCTGGACACATGAGACTGAGAGGATTGGTGAGATTGGGTGAGCAAATGCAGACCCTTTAAAGCAATAATGCAAGGCACCCATTCCATGGGTCCCAACTCTCCAGGTTGAAGGGAATATTACTACAGCTATAACATGTACGGGAAATCTAGAGAATGGACACACTGTGAATATGAAAGTTCTCTAAAACTCAACGAATAGTCCCTCTCCTGGTGCTCCGCTTTGACTTTCCAACTGCTTTACTATCAATCTCCCAACCTGGAGAGACAGCACTTTAACCTCCTGTTTCGCACAGGTTACCCATTTCACAGATGATGAATGGGAGGAGGGAGAACCAATGAGAGAGTAGCTGTTAGGCATTTAGACGGGCATATGTCACTCTTATTTCCCGGGAGGAAGAAGAATTGACCAAAGTATCAGCCACCCACCGGGAACAAGTATAGGTCCTAATCGAAAATATGGGACTTACGTTCAGCTCACAAAAAACGAGTTAAAAAATGGAGCTATAGGGCAGAGCATTTCACAATCTGGCATAGTAATAAAGGACAACTATCATCCAAAAATCTGTTGAGGGAAGGCAAACACGCGGACTTGAAAGTGAGGCAGAATAGCATGAAACAGATTTCAAGAGGTATGCTGGAATTGCCTTTAAAGCACAGGAAGAGGGGCACAATCTCGACTATGATGCACTTAGCCAAAAAGAGTGTATGCGTTCAGGAGAAAACGCAACGCCCTTTTTGGCCAAGCAAGCAAGCGGGCAATGCAAATCTGCACTACAAAGTAGTTTCACTTCCCACCGGACAAAAGGGACATCCGCAAAATGTCTAAAAATCAGAAAGGCAAGACAGGCCCTGGAGAACAGGGAGCATTGTTATGCTGATGGGCGGGATGTAAATTGCCAACTGCCTCTCTGGAGGAGTGCATTGTGTTCCTTAAAACAAGTAAACTACAGAGCTACAGAGCCAAGGGGACTTCCAGTCTAGGGAATATACCTTTGGAAAACTGAAAATCAGTACGACAGGGCCACCCCATATTTAGGGCTGCACTGCTTACAAGAACCTCAACTTGGGTACACCTTAAGTATCCCACTAAAGATAAATATGGTTCAAAAATTTGTGGTACTTTTGTACGATGGAATATCCCTCAGCCATGAAATCAATGTCATAAGACCAGTAGCAGCAAAATGAGTGGATTCAGGTACGATGATTCTAAGTGAAATAAGTCACACAGAAAAAGAAACTTATCATAAGATATCACTTATGAATGTCATGTAAACATGGCTACACATGAACGGAGTTAGGAAAGATTACAGAGTAACTAATCTTATCATAAGGTATCACTCATAGCGGGAATGTACACATGACTACACATGAACTGAATGACAAACACAACAGATTCACACATTTAGAAAACATCTTCTGCCTGCTTAATGGGAAAGCCGAGTTGGGGTGATGCATAAAACAACAGTTTTAAATTAGCACAGATACCGTTATATAAACCATGTATGTAATAGAGAACACCTACTCCCGGCACAATGAACTGGACTCAACACCCCCTATTCATTGCAGAGGAATATGTCTGACTCTAAGTATTTTAAAACATATGTATTCTCATGTCTCCATAAAGGAATCATGTGTGTGTATAACGGCATGAACACAGCACTGAAATTCAGTTAAACCCACTTATAAAAATAAATTTCAAAAGCAAAATGCAAAAACAGAGAGAAAGTCTTAAAAATTACGTTCAGGGCCTGTGATGCAAGCTAGATTGACCACCTTTACACCCACAGCTGGATTAGACATAAGACTGGACACTTCTTAATCCTAAGATGGCGGAAGAGTAAGACGCGGAGATCACCTTCCTCCCCATGGATACACCAGAAATACAGCTACACGTGGAACAACTCCTACAGAACACCTACTGAACGCTGGCAGAAGACCCCAGACCTCCCAAAAGGCAAGAAACTCCCCACATACCTGGGTAGGGCAAAGCGGAGAGATCCGCACACAGAGGATCGTTGCCGAGCGGCACTCACCAGCCCGAGAGGCTTGTCTGCTCGCCTGCCGGGGCGCGCAGCGCTGGAAGCTGAGGCTCGGGCTTCGGTCAGAGCGCAGGGAGAGGACTGGGGCTGGCGGCGAGAACTCAGCCTGAAGGGGGCTAATGTGCCACAGCTAGCCGGCAGGGAGTCCGGGAAAACTCTGGAGCTGCCGAAGAGGCAAGAGACTTTTTTTTCCCTCTTGGTTTCCTGGTGCGTGAGGAGAGGGGATTAAGAGCGCTGCTTAAAGGGGCTCCACGGACGGGCGTGAGTCGCGACTGAAAGCGCGGAGCCCAGTGACAGGCGTGGGACGCTGGGGCTGCTGCTGCCGCCGCCAAGAAGCCTGTGTGCGAGCGCAGGTCACTGCCCACACCGCCCTTCCGGGAGCCTGTGCAGCCTGCCACTGTCGGGGTCCCGGGATCCAGGGGCGGCTTCCCTGGGAGAACGCACGGCACGCCTCAGGCTGGTGCAACGTCACACCGACCTCTGCCGCTGCAGGCTCCCCCACCACTCCATGCCCCTCCCTCCCTCCCGGCCTGAGTCAGCCAGAGTCCCCGAAGAGGCTGCTCCTTTAACCCTGTCCTATCTGAGCGAAGAACAGACGCCCTCCAGCGACCTACACGCAGAGGCGGGGCCAAATCCAAAGCTGAGACCCATGAGCTGTGAGAACAAAGAAGAGAAAGGGAAACCTCTCCCAGCAGCCTCAGAAGCAGCGGATTAAAGCTCCACAATCAACTTGATGTACCCTGCATCTGTGGAATACATGAATAAACAACACATCATCCCAAATTGAGGAGCCCGGAGTCAGTGCTGTGCCTCTGAGGTGGGAGAGCCAACTTCAGGACACTGGTCCACAAGAGACCTCCCAGCTCCACATAATATCAAACGGCGAAAATCTTCCAGAGATCTCCATCTCAACACCAGCACCCAGCTTCACTCAACGACCAGCAGGCTACAGTGCTGGACACCCTAAGCCAAACAACTAGCAAGACAGGAACACAACGCCACCCATTAGCAGAGAGGTGGCCTAAAATCATAAAAAGTCCACAGACACCCCAAAACACACCACCAGACGTGGACCTGCCCACCAGAAAGACAAGATCCAGCCTCATCCACCAGAACACAGGCACTAGTCCCCTCCACCAGGAAGCCTACATAACCCACTAAACCAACCTTAGCCACTGGGGACAGACACCAAAAACAACAGGAACTACGAACCTGCAGCCTGCAAAAAGGAGACCCCAAACACAGTAACATAAGCAAAATGAGAAGACAGAAAAACACACAGCAGGAGAAGGAGCAAGATAAAAACCCACCAGACCTAACAAATGAAGAGGTAATAGGCAGTCTACCTGAAAAAGAATTCAGAATAATGATGGTAAAGATGATCCAAGATTCTATTTCCCAGATCCAAAATCTTGGAAATAGAATAGACAAAATGCAAGAAACAGTTAACAAGGACCTAGAAGAACTAAAGATGAATCAAGCATCGATTAAAAACACAATACATGAAATAAAAAATACTCTAGATGGGATCAATAGCAGAATAACTGAGGCAGAAGAACGGATAAGTGAGGTGGAAGATAAAATAGTGGAAATAACTGCTGCAGAGCAAAATAAAGAAAAAAGAATGAAAAGAACAGAGGACAGTCTCAGAGACCTCTGGGACAACATTAAACGCACCAACATTCGAATTATAGGGGTTCCAGAAGAAGAAGAGAAAAAGAAAGGGACTGAGAAAATATTTGAAGAGATTATAGTTGAAAACTTCCCTAATATGGGAAAGGAAATAGTTAATCAAGTCCAGGAGGCACAGAGAGTCCCATACAGAATAAATGCAAGGAGAAATACGCCAAGACACATATTAATCAAACTGTCAAAAATTAAACACAAAGAAATCATATTAAAAGCAGCAAGGCAAAAACAACAAATAACACACAAGGGAATCCCCATCAGGATAACAGCTGATCTCTCAGCAGAAACTCTACAAGCCAGAAGGGAGTGGCAGGACATAATTAAAGTGATGAAAGAGAAAAACCTGCAACCAAGATTACTCTACCCAGCAAGGATCTCATTCAGATTTGATGGAGAAATTAAAACGTTTACAGACAAGCAAAAGCTGAGAGAGTTCAGCACCACCAAACCAGCTTTACAACAAATGCTAAAGGAACTTCTCTAGGCAAGAAACACAACAGAAGGAAAAGACCTACAATAATGAACCCAAAACAATTAAGAAAATGGGAATAGGAACATACATATCGATAATTACCTTAAATGTAAATGGACTAAATGCTCCCACCAAAAGACACAGATTGGCTGAATGGATACAAAAACAAGACCCATCTATATGCTGTCTACAAGAGACCCACTTCAGACCTAGAGACACATACAGACTGAAAGTAAGGGGATGGAAAAAGATATTCCATGCAAATGGAAACCAAAAGAAAGCTGGAGTAACAATTCTCATATCAGACAAAATAGACTTTAAAATAAGGACTACTAGAAGAGACAAAGAAGGACACTACATAATGATCAAGGGATCGATCCAAGAAGAAGATATAACAATTGTAAATATTTATGCACCAAACATAGGAGCACCTCAATACATAAGGCAAATACTAACAGCCATAAAAGGAGAAATCGACAGTAACACACTCATAGTAGGGGACTTTAACACCCCACTTTCACCAATGGACAGATCATCCAAAATGAAAATAAATAAGGAAACACAAGCTTTAAATGATACATTAAACAACATGGACTTAATTGATATTTATAGGACATTCCATCCAAAAACAACAGAATACACATTTTTCTCAAGTGCTCATGGAACATTCTCCAGGATAGATCATATCTTGGGTCACAAATCAAGCCTTGGTAAATTTAAGAAAATTGAAATTGTATCAAGTATCTTTTCCGACCACAATGCTATGAGACTAGATATCAATTACAGGAAAAGAGCTGCAAAAAATACAAACACATGGAGGCTAAACAATACACTACTTAATAACGAAGTGATCACTGAAGAAATCAAAGAGGAAATTAAAAAATACCTAGAAACAAATGACAATGGAGACACGACGACCCAAAACCTATGGGATGCAGCAAAAGCCGTTCTAAGAGGGAAGTTCATAGCAATACAATCCCACCTTAAGAAACAGGAAACATCTCGAATAAACAACCTAACCTTGCACCTAAAGCAATTAGAGAAAGAAGGACAAAAACATCCCAAAGTTAGCAGAAGGAAAGAAATCATAAAAATCAGATCAGAAATAAATGAAAAAGAAATGAAGGAAATGATAGCAAAGATCAATAAAACTAAAAGCTGGTTCTTTGAGAAGATAAACAAAATTGATAAACCATTAGCCAGACTCATCAAGAAAAAAAGGGAGAAGACTCAACTCAATAGAATTAGAAATGAAAAAGGAGAAGTAACAACTGACACTACAGAAATACAAAAGATCATGAGAGATTACTATAAGCAACTCTATGCCAATAAAATGGACAACCTGGAAGAAATGGACAAATTCTTAGAAATGTACAACCTGCCAAGACTGAATCAGGAAGAAATAGAAAATATGAGCAGACCAATCACAAGCACTGAAATTGAAACTGTGATAAAAAATCTTCCAACAAACAAAAGCCCAGGACCAGATGGCTTCACAGGCGAATTCTGTCAAGCATTTAGAGAAGAGCTAACACCTATCCTTCTGAAACTCTTCCAAAATATAGCAGAGGGAGGAACACTCTCAAACTCATTCTACGAGGCCACCATCACCTTGATACCAAAACCAGGCAAGAATGTCACAAAGAAAGAAAACTACAGGCCAATATCACTGATGAACATTGATGCAAAAATCCTCAACAAAATACTAGCAAACAGAATCCAACAGCACATTAAAAGGATCATACACCATGATCAAGTGGGGTTTATTCCAGGAATGCAAGGATTCTTCAATATACACAAATCAATCAACGTGATACACCATATTAACAAACTGAAGGAGAAAAACCATATGATCTTCTCAATAGATGCAGAGAAAGCTTTCGACAAAATTCAACACCCATTTATGATAAAAACCCTGCAGAAAGTAGGCATAGAGGGAACTTTCCTCAACATAATAAAGGCCATATATGACAAACCCACAGCCAGCATCGTCCTCAATGGTGAAAAACTGAAACCATTTCCACTAAGATCAGGAACTAGACAAGGTTGCCCACTTTCACCACTCTTATTCAACCTAGTTTTGGAAGTTTTAGCCACAGCAATCAGAGAAGAAAAGGAAATAAAAGGAATCCAAATCGGAAAAGAAGAAGTAAAGCTGTCACTGTTTGCAGATGACATGATACTATACATAGAGAATCCTAAAGATGCTACCAGAAAACTACTAGAGCTAATCAATGAATTTGGTAAAGTTGCAGGATACAAAATTAATGCACAGAAATCTCTGGCATTCCTATATACTGATGATGAAAAATCTGAAAGAGAAATCAAGGAAACACTCCCATTTACCATTGCAACAAAAAGAATAAAATATCTAGGAATAAACCTACCTAAGGAGACAAAAGACCTGTATGCAGAAAATTATAAGACACTGATGAAAGAAATTAAAGATGATACAAATAGATGGAGAGATGTACCATGTTCTTGGATTGGAAGAATCAACATTGTGAAAATGACTCTACTACCCAAAGCAATCTACAGGTTCAATGCAATCCCTATCAAACTACCACTGGCATTTGTCACAGAACTAGAACAAAAAATTTCACAATTTGTATGGAAACACAAAAGACCCCGAATAGCCAAAGCAATCTTGAGAACGAAAAATGGAGCTGGAGGAATCAGGCTCCCTGACTTCAGACTATACTACAAAGCTACAGTAATCAAGACAGTATGGTACTGGCACAAAAACAGAAAGATAGATCAATGGAACAGGATAGAAAGCCCAGAGTTAAACCCACGGACATATGGTCACCTTATCTTTGATAAAGGAGGCAGGAATGTACAGTGGAGTAAGGACAGTCTCTTCAATAAGTGGTGCTGGGAAAACTGGATAGGGACATGTAAAAGTATGAGATTAGATCACTCCCTAACACCATACACAAAAATAAGCTCAAAATGGATTAAAGACCTAAATGTAAGGCCAGACACTATCAAACTCTTAGAGGAAAACATAGGCAGAACACTCTATGACATAAATCACAGCAAGATCCTTTTAGACCCACCTCCTAGAGAAATGGAAATAAAGACAAAAATAAACACATGGGACCTAATGAAACTTAAAAGCTTTTGCACAGCAAAGGAAACCATAAACAAGACCAAAAGACAACCCTCAGAATGGGAGAAAATATTTGCAAATGAAGCAACTGACAAAGGATTAATCTCCAAAATTTATAAGCAGCTCATGCAGCTCAATAACAAAAAAACAAACAACCCAATCCAAAAATGGGCAGAAGACCTAAATAGACATTTCTCCACAGAAGATATACAGACTGCCAACAAACACATGAAAGGATGCTCAACATCTTTACTCATTAGAGAAATGCAAATCAAAACTACAATGAGATATCACCTCACACCAGTCAGAATGGCCATCATCAAAAAATCTAGAAACAATAAATGCTGGAGAGGGTGTGGAAAAAAGGGAACACTCTTGCACTGCTGGTGGGAATGTGAATTGGTACAGCCGCTATGGAGAACGGTATGGAGTTTCCTTAAAAAACTACAAATAGAACTACCATATGACCCAGCAATCCCACTACTGGGCATATACCCTGAGAAAACCATAATTCAAAAAGAGACATGTACCAAAATGTTCATAGCAGCCCTATTTACAATAGCCCGGAGATGGAAACAACCTAAGTGTCCATCATCGGATGAATGGATAAAGAAGATGTGGCACATATATACAATGGAATATTACTCAGCCATAAAAAGAAATGAAATTGAGCTATTTGTAATGAGGTGGATAGACCTAGAGTCTGTCATACAGAGTGAAGTAAGTCAGAAAGAGAAAGAAAAATACTGTATGCTAACACATATATATGGAATTTAAGAAAAAAAAAATGTCATGAAGAACATAGGGGTAAGACAGGAATAAAGACACAGACCTACTAGAGGATGGACTTGAGGATATGGGGAGGGGGAAGGGTAAGCTGTGACAAAGTGAAAGAGCGGCATGGACATATATACACTACCAAACGTGAGGTAGATAGCTAGTGGGAAGCAGCCGCATAGCACAGGGAGGTCAGCTCGGTACTTTGTGACCGCCTGGAGGGGTGGGATAGGGAGGGTGGGAGGGAGACGCAAAAGGGAGGGGTTATGGAAACATATGTATATGTATAACTGATTAAATTTGTTATAAAAAAATCAAAATAAAAAAAAATAAAAAAAAAAGATGATACAAATAGATGGATAGATGTACCATGTTCTTGGATTGGAAGAATCAACATTGTTAAAATGACTCTACTACCCAAAGCAATCTACAGGTTCAATGCAATCCCTATCAAACTACCACTGGCATTTGTCACAGAACTAGAACAAAAAATTTCACAATTTGTATGGAAACACAAAAGACCCCGAATAGCCAAAGCAATCTTGAGAACGAAAAATGGAGCTGGAGGAATCAGGCTCCCTGACTTCAGACTATACTACAAAGCTACAGTAATCAAGACAGTATGGTACTGGCACAAAAACAGAAAGATAGATCAATGGAACAGGATAGAAAGCCCAGAGTTAAACCCACGGACATATGGTCACCTTATCTTTGATAAAGGAGGCAGGAATGTACAGTGGAGAAAGGACAGTCTCTTCAATAAGTGGTGCTGGGAAAACTGGATAGGGACATGTAAAAGTATGAGATTAGATCACTCCCTAACACCATACACAAAAATAAGCTCAAAATGGATTAAAGACCTAAATGTAAGGCCAGACACTATCAAACTCTTAGAGGAAAACATAGGCAGAACACTCTATGACATAAATCACAGCAAGATCCTTTTTGACCCACCTCCTAGAGAAATGGAAATAAAGACAAAAATAAACACATGGGACCTAATGAAACTTAAAAGCTTTTGCACAGCAAAGGAAACCATAAACAAGACCAAAAGACAACCCTCAGAATGGGAGAAAATATTTGCAAATGAAGCAACAGACAAAGGATTAATCTCCAAAATTTATAAGCAGCTCATGCAGCTCAATAACAAAAAAACAAACAACCCAATCCAAAAATGGGCAGAATACCTAAATAGACATTTCTCCACAGAAGATATACAGACTGCCCACAAACACATGAAAGGATGCTCAACATCTTTACTCATTAGAGAAATGCAAATCAAAACTACAATGAGATATCATCTCACACCAGTCAGAATGGCCATCATCAAAAAATCTAGAAACAATAAATGCTGGAGAGGGTGTGGAAAAAAGGGAACACTCTTGCACTGCTGGTGGGAATGTGAATTGGTACAGCCGCTATGGAGAACGGTATGGAGGTTCCTTAAAAAACTACAAATAGAACTACCATATGACCCAGCAATCCCACTACTGGGCATATACCCTGAGAAAACCATAATTCAAAAAGAGACATGTACCAAAATGTTCATAGCAGCCCTATTTACAATAGCCCGGAGATGGAAACAACCTAAGTGTCCATCATCGGATGAATGGATAAAGAAGATGTTGCACATATATACAATGGAATATTACTCAGCCATAAAAAGAAATGAAATTGAGCTATTTGTAATGAGGTGGATAGACCTAGAGTCTGTCATACAGAGTGAAGTAAGTCAGAAAGAGCAAGACAAATACTGTATGCTAACAAATATATATGGAATTTAAGAAAAAAAATGTCATGAAGAACATAGGGGTAAGACAGGAATAAAGACACAGACCTATTAGAGAATGGACTTGAGGATATGGGGAGGGGGAAGGGTAAGCTGTGACAAAGTGAAAGAGCGGAATGGACATATATACACTACCAAACGTGAGGTAGATAGCTAGTGGGAAGCAGCCGCATAGCACAGGGAGATCAGCTCGGTACTTTGTGACCACCTGGAGGGGTGGGATAGGGATGGTGGGAGGGAGACGCAAAAGGGAGGGGATATGGAAACATATGTATATGTATAACTGATTAAATTTGTTATAAAGCAAAAAAATAAAATAAAATAAATAAATAAATAAATAAATAAATAAAAGCTAAGGAAAAAAAAATAAGACTGGACACTTGGGGCTGACAAGATTGCTGAGGTTGTGTGAACAAAAGAACACCACTTAGAGCAATACTGTGTGCTATCCATTCTAGTGGTCCCAACTCTCCAGGTTTAAGGGAATCTTCCTCCAGTTAAAACATGCATGGGAAACCCAGTGGATGGTACACTGTGTAATTGGGAAAGTTTTCTAAAAGGTACCTCATTTTTCTTTTGTCGTGCTCGGCTTCGTCATTCCATCTGCATTACTCAAAATCTCCCCACTTGGAGTGTCAGCGCCCTTACCTTCCCGTTATGCACAGTTTGAAAATTGTGCAGAGGATGAACAGGAAGAGGGGAAATAAATGAGAGTTTAACTGTAGGTGTTTGGATGGGTACATGTCACTCTAGTTTCCCATCAGGAAGAAGAATTAACCAAAGGCTCAGCCTGAAGCCCCGGAACCAGACTAGGGCCTAAAGCCATCCTGCGGTATTGCAGCCAGCTCACAAAGAGGCGAGTTGAAAAATGGAAATCAGGGGCACAGCAATTCACAAACTTGCAGAGTTATAAAGGACAACTATCATCCAGAAATATATTGAGGAAAGACAGTAAAGAGGATTTGAATGCAAGGCAGAATTGAAGGAAACAGATTACAAGAGGTAGACTGGAGTCGTCTTTAAAGCACATGAAAAGCGACAGAATTTCGACAATGTTGCCCTTGGCTGAAAAGGGATTATGTGTATTTTCTTGAATATATTCGGGAAAAAATGCATATGCCCTTTTTGGCCAAGCAAGCCATCAGACATTGCAAATCCACACTACATAGAAGTGTCCCTTACCTCCAGTCAAAAGGGCCATCCACAAATAGTGTAAAAACCACAAATGCAGGACAGGCCATGGAGAAAAGGGAGCCTGGTTACGCCGATGGACAGGATGTAAATTGCCAACAGCCTCTCTGGAGAACTGTATGTTGTTTTCTAAAACAGAGCTACAGAGCATAGCACACTTCCACTCATGGGCGTGTATTTTGAGAAAACTAAAAATCCACAACACACAGCCAGCCCAAAGTTTAGGGCTGCTCTGTTTACAAGAACCTCGACTTCGGTACACTTTATATATCCCAGGAAAGGAAAAAAAAATGGATATAGATGTTGTGGTACTTATATACAATGGAATGTCACTCAGACATAAAATCAATGTCATAAGGCCAATAGCAGCATAATGAGTGGCTTTAGGTACGATGATGCTAAGTGAAATGAGCCACAAAGAAAAAGAAACTTATTGTAATATATCACTTATAGAGGAAATGTAAACATGGCTACACATGAACTGAATTTCAAAAGAGAACAGAGTTACACATTTAGAGAACACAGTTATGCCTCCCTAAGGGGAAAGGTGACATGGGGTGATGTGTAAAAGCAGAGTTTGAAATTAGCACAGATCCCATTCCATATACCAAATATGTAATAGACAAGACCTACTGCTTTCTCAATGAACTGGACACAAAACTCCCTATTCACTGAAGAGGAATATATCTGACTTTTAATAACTTTGAAACCTATGTATTTATATGTCTCCATAATGGAATCAAATGTATGTAGATTGGCATAAACACAGATCAATGGAACAGGACAGAAAGCCCAGAGATAAACCTACATACCTATGGCTATCTCATCTATGACAAAGGAGCTAAGGATATACAATGGAGAAAAGACAGTCTCTTCAGTAATTGGTGCCGGGAAAACTGGATCCCTACACATAAAAGAATGAAATTAGAACACTCCATAACACCATACACAAAAATAAACTCTAAATTGATTAGAGATCTAAATATAAGACCAGACACTATAAAACACTTAGAGGAAACCATAGGCAGAACACTCTATGACATAAATCACAGCAAGATCCTTTTTGACCCGCCTCCTAGAGAAATGGAAATAAAAACAGAAATCAACAAATGGGACCTAATGAAACTTAAAAGCTTTTACACAGTACAGGAAAACATAAACAAGATGCAAAAACAACCCTCAGAATGGGAGAAAATATTTTCAAATGAAGCAATTGACAAAGGATTAATCTCCAAACCTTACAAGCACCGCATGTAGCTCAATATCACAAAAACAAACACCCCAATCCAAAAACGGGCAGAAGACCTAATAGACATTTCTCCAAAGGAGATATACAGATTACCAAGAAACACATGAAAGGATGCTGAACATCACTAATCGTTAGAGAAATGCAAATCAAAACTACCGTGAGGTATCACCTCACAGCAATCAGAGTGGCAATCATCAAAAAAATCTACAAAACAATAAATGCTGGAGAGGACTTTATTGGAGAAAATGGAACACACTTGTACTGTGGTTGGGAATGTAAATTGATATGGGCACTAGGGAGAACAGTACAGAGAGTCCTTTAAATAACTAACAATAGAAGTACCATACGACACAACAATCCAACTACTGGGCATTTGCCTTGTGAAAACCATAATTCAAAAATAGTTATGTACAAAAATTTTCATTGCAGCTCTATTTGCATTAGCCAGGACATGGAAGCAACCTAAGTGTCCATCGACAGATGAATGGATAAAGAAGATCTGGCACATATATTCAATCAAATATTACTCAACCATAAAAAGAAGCAAAACTGAGTTATTTGTACTGAGGTGGATGGACTTAGAATCTGTCCTACACAGTGAAGTAAGTCAGAAAGGGAAAAACAAATACTGTATGTTAACAGAGATATATGGAATCTAATGAAGAAATAAAAAAAGATTTTGAAGAACCTAGTGGCAGGACAGGATTAAGGACACAGACATAGAGAAAGGACTTGAGGACACCGGAAGGGGGATGGGTAAGCTGGGACGAAGTGAGAGAGTGGCATGGACATAAATACATTACCAAATGTAACACCGATAGCTACTGGGAAGCAGCCACATAGAACAGGGAGATCAGCTCGGTGCTTTGTGACCACATAAAGGGGTGGGATATGGAGTGTGGGAGGGAGATGCAAGAGGGAGGGGATCTGGTGATATTTGTATATGTATAGCTGATTCACTTTCTTATACAGCAGAAACGAACACTCCATTGTAAAGCAATTATACTTGAATAAACGTGTAAAAGGAAAAAAAAAAAAAAACAAAGCCCAAGGATAAACCTACACATCTATGGTCAACTAATCTATGGCAAAGGAGGCAAGACTATACAATGGAGATAAGACAGTCTCTTCAATCATTGGTGCTGGGAAATATGGAGAGCTATATGTAAAAGAATGAAATGAGAACACTCCCCAACACCATATATAAAAATATATTCAAAATGGATTAGAGACCTTAATGTAAGACCGGACAGTATAAAACTCTGACAGGAAAACTTACGAAGGATACTCTGACGTAAATCACAACAAGATCTTTTTTGATCCACCTCCTATAGCAATGAAATTAAAAAGAAATCTAAACAGATGGGACCTAATGAAACGTAAAAGCTTTTGCAAAGCAAAGGAAACTACAAACAAGACGAAAAGACAACCCTCAGAATGGCAGAAAATATTTGCAAACGAATCAATGGACAAATGATTAATCTCCAATATATATAAACAGCTCATGCAGCTCAATATTAATAAAACAAACAACCCAATACAAAAATGGAAGATCTAAATAGACATTTCTTCCAAGAAGACATAGAGATGGCCAGTACGCACATGAAAATCTGCTGAACATCACTAATTATTAGAGAAATGGAAATCGAAACTACAATGAGGTATCACGTCACACCTGTTAGAATGGGCATCATCAGAAAATCTACAAACAACAAATGCTGGAGAGGGTGTGGAGAAAAGGAACCTTATTCCACTATTGTTGGGAATGTAAATAGATACAGTCTCTATGGAGAACAGTATGGAGGTTCCTTAAAAAACTAAAAATAGAATTACCATATAATCCAGCTATCCCACTACTGGGCATATACCCAGAGAAAACCATAAATCAAAAACACACATTCACCACAATGTTCATTGCAGCACTATTTACAATAGACAGGTAATGAAAGCAACCTAAGTGCCCACAGACAGACGAATGGATAAAGACGTGGTACATATATACAACGGAATATTACTCAGCCATACATAGGAATGAAATTGGGTAATTTGTAGAGACCTTGATGGATCTAGAGACTGTCATACAGAGTGAAGTAAGTCAGAAAGAGAAAAACAAATATTGTATATTAATGCATATATGTGGAACCTAGAAAAATGGTACAGATGAACCAGTTTGCAGGGCAGAGATAGAGACAGATGTAGAGAACAAACATATGGACACCAAGGAGGGAACGCCATGTGAGGGTGGTGGTGGGATGAATTGGGAGACTGGGATTCACAT
Organism: Mesoplodon mirus; assembly: GCF_964341445.2. Classification (NCBI taxonomy): domain Eukaryota; kingdom Metazoa; phylum Chordata; class Mammalia; order Artiodactyla; family Ziphiidae; genus Mesoplodon; species Mesoplodon mirus. The sequence goes on from NW_028295817.1 coordinate 3,816,588, forward strand.
GTGCACACTTATATGTATAAAATATATATCCAATAAGAACCTGCTGTATAAAAGAAATAAATTTAAAAAAATTAAAAATAAATAAATAACATTTAATAAAATAAAACAGAAAAAAAGTTTTTCCCTTCACATAGACGTCTTTATATTAATGCATTATTTCCATGTTTATATCTCCAAATTAAAAAAAAAAAGAGGAATAAATAAAATCTAACTTGAACCAAAAAAAAAAAAAGGAAAATAAAACAGAACTCACTAGTTATACAGAGGAAAATCGTATGAGGGCACTTGCTCCAGTGGTAAAAAATTCTTAATGTTGGTCAGAGGTGGGAAATCGTCTCCCATGCACTCAGCAGCGCTGCCCCCTAAAGGAGCATCCTCATTGCAAAGCTGGGGGACTGTGTCGAGGCGTCTGTGAGTAAATGTGAGCTGAGCCCCAGTCCTGCTGCAGCTGAACTCTTCCCACCCTTTCCAGGTAAAACACCTGAATATGTACAAGCACTTGCAAGCCTAGAGGAAGGGCTGTGGAGCCACACTAGCGACAGCACGCAGGCCGACTTGGTGCCTGCAGGCCAGCCAGAATGGTCCTGGCCCCAGATGCTCTTCTGGAATCTTTCCATTTCCCTGCCTGAGATACCCCTCCTGCCACGGCACCCACTGCTTTTTTACTTCCTCACCTCTGCCTGGGGAGAAATTCCAGTGGCAGGTATGGGTGACACATCCTCTTCTTTAGCAGGTGGCAGCCTGGCAACTCCTGCAGAAAGTCCAGCAGAGCCCCACTCACACTGGGCCACCCACAAAGCCACGGCCCCTCACTCCCTCCCACCACCCCAGCCCCGAAACTGCTGACGGGGCAGAGAATATGGCGTCAGGCACAGCTACAGGTGCTCTTGCTGACTGGAGAGTTGTTTATATTGACCTCAACCCAGGCACACCTGTGGGGGGGCTGGCAGGCAGTGTCAGGCTGCCCAAATCAGCCAATCCTCACCCCTCAGGGGCTCACAGTTGCAGAAAATGAACCTTGCTAAACGGGTCAGTCCCAAGGAACAGTTCTGGGCTCTTGACAGTCAGGATAGACAAGGGGCTGCAGCTGCGGCTTGTTTTCTTATCATTTTATCTGGTCCATGAGTGGAAAACAACTTCAAGAAGACCCTATCCTAATGAGAGGAACCCAGGAGTCAGGGAGAGGAGTGATGGTGGGTGGAGACAGAGGCCTGGTGCCCTGGCTGCAGTGGAAGTGTCTGGAAGACCAGGCAGAGAGTGACTGCACAGAGTGATGGCCAGGGTCACAGACCTGTCAGAGCTGCTGTTTGTTAGTTCAAGTCCTGCTCTGAGGTGTTCTGTGTCAGCTTTGAGCGACAGGTGAGCTGGGGGTTCTCTGCAAGGTGGGCTATGTGCACAGTTCCTGTGTGTCCAGCCCTGCTGTGGTACCTGCACAGGGGAGTACCATATCCTGGGAAGGGCCTGAATATGAGAGCCCCATGGGCTGCTGGGTAGCTGCACAGGTGAGCTCCATACCCTGGGAGGGACTTGAACACGAGAGCCCCGTGGGCTGTGGGGTGCGGGATGTAGCCCAGGTGAGCTCCATATCCTGGGATTGGCCTGAACAAGAGAGCCCCATGGGCTGCTGGAGACCTGGTAAAGGATATCAGGACAGTCAGTGAAGCCACCGAGGATATACATCCAGTAGCTCCTATTTCCTACACCCTGCTGCTCATTCTACCATCCACCAGGCCATGGCATTCTGTATTACACTTCAATGATGCCTTCTTCAGTATTCCATTCATCTCAGAGTCACAAGAATTTTTGGCTTGTGAGTGGCAGGACACAACATGCAACACAAGCAATAATGCTGGGCCGTCCTGCACCAGTGGTTCAAAAATCCCCACACCATCATTGGGGAAATGTCCTCTAAAGACCTAAAAGTTCTACCTCTGTAAAAGGGAACCCTCCGTCAATATGCAGATGACATTCTGATCGCCAGGCCTACTAAAGACGCCTCTGAACTACCTAGCCAAGAAAGAATAGAAGGTGTCCAAGAAAAAGGCTCAAATATCCCAGGCTCAGGTGACATGCCTGGGCTTCATTCTCACAGATATTCGGAGAAACGCATCCCAGGATAGGGAAGAAGCCATTTGCAGCCTTACCTCTTCTTAAACTAGAAGACAGCTTAGGGGTTCCTGGGGAGGCCAAGGTTTTCTGCATCTGGATCCCTAACTACAGTCTAATAGCTGGGCCTCTACATGAAACACTGACACGAAAAGATGATGATCCTTTTGAATAGAATCCAGAAGCAGCTTTTCAAGAATGGAAAGAGCAGTCAATTCAGATCCTTGCCCAGGAACTCGCTAATTTAGCTAAACCCTTTGACCTTTACATACCCGGTCAAAGGTTAATCGCCCTTGGAGCCTTAGTGCAAAAACTGGGACCACTTGAAATGGAGCAACACAAGAATGCCCTTCAGGTATGATAAACTATGGTCACCAAGGGCTTTGCCCACCGACTCATCAGGCCAGGATACTGGGGTATCTAAAAAGCTGGAAATCAGCAGCCCACAAGGCCAGCTCCCTCCTAAGGGAAAAGGACCCCACGTGGTGATCCTAACCACCCATCATGCCCTGAAGTTGCAGGGCTCGCTCTGTGGACACACTGACCTCGAGTGAGGAGGCCCTCCAACTCCAACCTCCAGAGAGACAAATGGGGGCAACGGGCCCCCAAGATGACTCATGTGACCATCACTTGACCTGGAGTTTCTCTCAGAAAACAACAAGACTGTGCCCCGAAAGAGCAGACTACTGCTTGCAGGACTTACTGCACCCAGAGGGGAGCTAATAAGCTTGGCGGGGGAAACGTATATCACGCTTTCACCATAGAAAACCCTACAGACACCACGGTGATGGTGGCCAATATGACCGGCTGGACTGCTGGCTACTTCTAAAGGCCGTTGACTCAGTGGACGTCATGGTCCTGGATCACCACTGACCCTGGACTGTCTGGGAGTTGCACGGGCAGGGCTCTGACACATGGTGCTGTTTGTACATTAATTCAGGGACCTAATTAAAGAAGGCACAGACTACTGGTCAGAGCATCTAGGCTGGCAAAAACCGTCAGCCTAAGGTCACCGAACAAATGTGGGGTGGGGTGAAACCTGCCACCACAGCATCTCTGCACATCTCTTTCCTGGACCCTTAAAGGTCATTAGAATCAATAACACTTCCAATGCTGGTGCTCAGGCAGACGAGAAGTGAGGCAGGAGTCTTTGGGACAATCAACCTCACCTGGAGGCTGGTGGGGAGACGTTTTGCCCCTCCCCCAAGGTATCAGTGCTGCCACCACAGCATGAAGCAGTTACAAAAGAGGGGTCTGCACCCTCAACACCCCAAGAATGAGGAACGGAACAAAAAGCAGAGGAGGGGTTCGTCTCTGGCAACATTCATTAAAAATTCCTGGGAGATAAAAAGAGAATCTGGGCAATAAAATAAATTATAACCTGTTTTTCCTTTGTGCTTTGTCTAATTTCACGTGCTCCTAGGGTTCCGCATGCAGAGGTCCCACACCCGGCACTTCAGACCCGATTTCCTATTTCAGAATGGCTGGGTCGACACCTCAGCTAGCGGAGTCCCATGCAGACTCCACGGCATAGAGCCTGAGCTGCAGCCAACACAGCCCTCGAGAGCTCCATCCCCTAACTCCCACTGACGCTGCCGGGATCCCTACACAGCAGCCCAGCCCACAGCCCGTGGTGGAGTGCACGCTCTCACCTCTCCATTCGGTTTTGAAAATAATGTTTCCTTTGCTTCTGAACCAAACTCAGTCTTGATCTGTTGGCTCTAATGACACTGGGCTCGGGGACTCCTGTTGGGGTCCACTCTGGAGGATCAGTAACAGAAATTGAGAACATTGTAACTTCAATGAACAGATGTGTGAGCCAAACTGTAGTTAACATAGAGCAGTGTATAATGCTCGGGTAAAATAACATTTTTCTAAGACTTAGATTTGATACTTCCATCACTTTACTATAAGCAAGTTCAATGAAGACGTCTGTCTTATTTGTCAGGTCAACATTAGAGAAATGAAGTGATTTATTTCCATGGTTGTACATCGAATACTCTTGGCTGAAGCTTCAATCTTGTTTTGAATGCTTTTCCATTGAAAAGGATACCTCTCTTTCAGCTCCCCCATTTCTGAGAAGTATAAAATCTTATAATTTATTATTACCAAAGGGGAAAGGTAGGAAAAGGGATAAATTAACAGTTTGGGATTAACACATACACACTGACATGTATAAAATAGATCATCAACAAGGAACTACTGTATAGCACAGGGAACTACACTGAATATTTTGCAATTACCTATAAGGGGAAATAATCTGAAAAAGAATCGATATTTTTTATTGACATCATCTATCAATGACAGATAAAATGTAACCTAAGCAAGGCCGATAGTGAGCGCTTCTGAACCTGAAGTTTTCAATCATCTGAAGTTTGGGCTCTGCCTATTTCCCAAGGCCCTTAATGGACATACGTGTAGCCGTAGCTTAAAAATTCCCCAGTTTGGGGTTCGGGGAGGCACTGATTTGGAAAAATCCCTGGTGTTCTCCTTCCATGCACAGGACCCTTCCTACAGCTAAAACATGCCTGTCACACCTAGAGGATGGTACACCGTTTGATCGGAAAGAGTTTGGAAAAGGCACCTCATCTCCTCATCGCCTGGTGCTTGGGTTCACCCCTCCAGCATCTTTCCTAACAATCTCCTCACTTGGGGATATCAGCACCGTCAACATCCTGTTACACACAGTTTGGAATTTGTCCAGAGGATGAAGCGGAAGGATGAGAAAAATTTAGAGACAAGTCTTAGGTGTTCGGACAGGCACATGCCACTCTAATTTCCAATCTGGAAGACAAATTCATCAAAGGCTAGAATTGCCCACGGAAAGAGAATAGGGCTAGAGGAAATCCCGCTGTTTTGTGTCCAGTTTCCAAAAACACAAGTTGAAAAATGGAACTCAGGGGCACTAAAATTCATGAAACTGCAGAGTTGAAAATATCTATTGTCGAAAAATGTCTTGAGGTAAGTCACAGAAAAGGACTTGTAAGCAAGGGGGAGTGGCAGGAAACAGATTTGAAGAGGTAGAAAGGACTCCCCATTAAAGCACAAGAAAAGGGGCTGAACATCGCCAATGATGCACTTGGCCCAAAAGGTCGTATGCATTTTTTTCTGAATATATTCAAGTAAAGGCCATACACACTTTTTATCCAACCAAACAGGTGGGCACTGGAAATCAATACTACAAAATGTATCACTTCACATCAGTCAGAAGGGCCATCCACATAAAGTGTAAACACCAGAAATGCAGGACAGGGTGAGGAGAAAAGGGAGCCCTGTGAGGCTGATAGTGGAAATGTAATTTGCCAACGGCCACTCTGGAGAAGTGTATTGGGTTTGCTAAAACATCTGAAAACTGAGCTACAGAGCATAGGGCACTTGCACTCATGGGCGTATACCTTGGGAAAAACAAAAAATGACAGAAAACAGGCACCACAACGTTTACCACCTCTCTGTTAAAAAGGGCCTCCACTTGGATATAAAATAATGTCCCTGGAAGGATAAAATGGATAAAAGAGATGGGGTACTTATGTAGAGTGGAATATTACTCATCCAGAAATCAATGAAATAAGGCCAGTTGGAACAACTCTGGAGGAGTTACATACGATCATTCTAAGTGACACATGTCAGAAAGAAAAAGACACATATCATAAGATGTCACTTAAAGGTGGAATCAAAAATGGCTACACATGAAATAAACTACAAAACAGAAACATAGTCAAATATGTAGAAAAGAGACATAAGGCTGCTAAATGGGAAAGGTGGGGAATGGTGAGGTATTATCCAGGAGGTTGAAATTAGCAAAGATACCATTCCAAGTACCAAATTGAATAACTGGCAAGGCCTACACGGTACCTTAAAGAACTGCACTCAGTCCACTCAAGTCACTGGAAAATAATACATATGACTCGTAAGAATCTGAGAAAGAATTTATTGTTGTCTCACAGTACATGAATCAAGTGGATGTACAGCAGCAAAAAACAGAGCTTTGAAAATCAGCTGTAACCAATATAAAAATAAATTTAAATATATTTATAAAAACAGTGAGACAGACAAAAATTCTTACAACTTTTGTTGAAGGGCTATGATGTAACATGGATTGAACACATGTAGAACCACAGCAGGATGATATATAAGGCTGAAAGCCATGCACGCTAAGAGATGTTAGAGAGGCTGGGTGAGGAAATGCAGACCTTTTAAAGTAATACTGCCTGATACCCATTCCATGGGTCCCAAATCTGCAGTTTCAAGGGAATCTTCTGACAGCAAAAACATGCCTGGGAAACCGAGAGGAATGTACACCGTGTGCTCAGGAGAGGTGTCTAAAATGCACCTCATTTTTGATCTCCTGGCGCTGGGGTTCGCCATTCCAGCCACATTACTAACAATCTCCCGACTTGGAGAATCAGCACCTTTAACCTCCTGTTTCACACAGTTTGCAATTTGTGCAGAGGATAAATGGGAAGAGGAGGAACCAGTGAGAGATTAGCTGTAGGAGTTTTGACAGGCACATGTCACTCTAATTTCCCATTAGGAAGAAGAATTAACCAAAGGCTCAGCCTGCCTCCCCAGAACCAGAATAGGGCTGGAAGCAATCCAATGGTTTGGCGGTCAGCTCACAAAAAATTGAGTTGCAAAATGGAGCTCAGGAGCAGACAATTCAAAGACCTGCAAAGATATAAATGATAACCAACGTCCAAAAATATATTCAGGTAAGGCAACGAAGAGGTTCTGAATGAGAGGCAGAATTGCAGGAAACATTTTTCAAAAGGTAGATTGTACTCACATTTAAAGCATATGAAAAGCAGCAGAATTTCTAAAATGATGCAGTTGGGCAAAAGGGTGTATGCGTTTTTTTCGTGAATATGTTCAGGAAAAAAACACATACAGAGTTTTTGGCCAACCAAGCAAGAGGGAAATGCAAATCCGCACAATAAAGAAGTCTCAATTTCCACTGCTCAGAAAGTCCATCCAAAAAATGTGTACAAATCAAAAATTCAGGAGAGGCCATGGAAAACAGGGAGACTAGTCACGCTGATGGGTGGGGTATAAATATCCAAGAGCTACTCTGAAGAAGTGTATGTTGTTTCCTAAGACATCTAAAATACAAAGCCCCCGAGCAAAGGGGACTTCAACTCATGGACATATAACTTGGGAAGACTAAATATCAACAAGACACAGGCACCCCAAAGTTTAGGGCTGCTCTGCATACAAGAACCTCAACTTCGGTACACCTAAAGTATCCCAGGAAAAAGAGAAATGCATAAAGAACTTGTGGTAATTTTGTACAATGGAATATCACTCAGACGTGAAATCAATGTCATAAGGCCAGTAGCAGCATAATGAGAGGATTTAGGTATGATGATTCTAAGGGAAATTAGTCACACAGAAAATGAATCTTATCATAAGATATCACTTACAGAGGGAATGTCAACATCACAACACATGAAGTGAATTAGGAAAGAGAGCAGCGTCTCACATTTAGAAAACACTCTTATGCCTCCTTAAGGGGAAAGGAGAGGTGGGGTGATGCATAAAACCAGAGTTTGATATTAGCACAGGTACAATTCCATAAACCAAATACAGAATAGACAAGACCTACACCTTCCTCAGTGAACGGGACTCAAAACCCCTATTCCCCACAGAGGAATATATCTGATTAGTAAGAGTCTTAAAACCTATGTACTGATATGCCTCTGTTAGGGAATCAAGTGTGTCTAGACCGGCATAAACACGTCAGTGAATATCAGCTCAACCCCATTATAAAAATGAATTTCAAAAACAAAACAAAAAACGGCGAAATTCTTACACAATTCCTTCAGGGGTTCTGATGAAACCTAGAATGACCCTATCTGCAAAGACAGCTGGATGAGACATAAGGCTGGACATTTGGGACTGAGAGGACTGGTGAGATTGGGAGAGAAAATGCAGACCCTTTAAAGTAGTAATGCATGCCACCATTCCATGGGTCCCAAATTTCCAGGTAGAAGGGAATATCACTACAGTTATAACATGTATGGGAAACCTAGAGAATGGACACCCTGTGATGGCGAAAGGTTTCTGAAAGTCTCCTACTTTTTCCTCTCCTTGTGCTACAGTTTGGCATTCCAACAACTTTACTATCAATCTCCCAACTTAGGAGAGTCATCCCCTATAACCTCCTGGTTCGCACAGTTTGCTAATTGTGCAGAGGATGAAAGGGAAGAGGGAGAACCAATCAGAGAGTAGATGTAGGCCTTTGGACGGACACATGTCACTCTAAATTCCCGTCAGGAAGAAGAATTAACCAAAGCCTCAGCCACCCACAGGGAACCAGTATAGCCACCCCTGGAACCAGTATAGGTCCTGAAGCAAAATTGTGGATTTGCGGTCAGCTCCCAATAATGGGATTTGAAAATTGGAGCTCAGGGGCAAAGCAAATCAAAAACCTGCAGAGTTATAAAGGACTACTCTCTTCCAAAAATCTGTTGAGGGAAGGCAACAAAGCGGACTTGAAAATGAGGCATAATTGCACAAAACATATTTCAAATGGTAAATTGGAATCGCCTTTAAAGCACAGGACAGGCATCACAACTTCGAGAATGATGCACTTGGCCAAAACAAGCGTATGACTTTTCTCCTGAATATATTCAAGAGAAAAGGCATAGGCCCTTTTTGGCCAATCAAGCAAGCGTGCAATGCAAATCCACACTACAAAGAGTTTTCACTTCCCACCGGTCCAAAAGGACATCCGAAAATCTGTAAAAACCAGAAAGGCAAGATAGAGGTGACAAGGGCATAAAGCAATATGATCCCAAGGGTCATGGAGGATTGTGATGACAAGTGTATGGAGCATTGTGATGACAAGATTATGTATCATTTTGCTTTCAAAGGCATTGTGATGACAAGGTTCATGGAGCACTGTGATGACAAGTGTCATGGAGAATTGTGATTACAGGGTTCATGGAGCATTGGGATGACAAGGGCATGGAGCATTTTGATGACAAGATTCCCGGATCATTGTGTTGTCAGGGTTCATGGAGCGTTGTGATGACAGTGGTCATGGCGTATTGTGATGACAGAGGTCATGGAGCATTGTGATGAGAACGTAATGGAGCATTGGGCTGAAAATGTTCATGGAGTATTGTGATGACAGCGGTCAAGGAGCATTGTGTTGACTAGGTACTGGAGCATTGTGATGAGAAGACCATGGAGCCATGTGATGACAAGTCTCATGGAGCATTCTGATGAAAAGGGTCATGGAGCATTGTGATTACAGGGGTCTTGGAGCATTGTGATGACAAGGGCATGGAACATTGGGATGAGAATGTCATAGAGCGTTCTGATGACATGCATCATGGAGCTTTGTGCTGACAAAGGCTTGGAGCAATGTGATGACAAGGGTCACCGAGCATTGTGATGAAAATTTCATGGAGCATTTTGGTGACAAAGGTCACAGAGCCTTGTGATGATGAGGGCATGGACCATTGTGATGACAAAGGTCATGAAGCATTGTGATGACTGGAGTCACGGAGCATTGTGATGACAGGGGTCATAGAGCTTTGTGATGAAAAGGCAATGAGCATTGTGATGACAGGGGCATGGAGCATTGGCCTGACATGTTTCATGGATTATTGTGATGACAGTGGGCATGGTGCAATGTGATGACAAAGGCATGGAGCATTGTGATGAGAAGGTCATGGAGTATTTTGAAGACAGGTCTCAGGGAGCATTGTGATGACATATGTCATGGTCCATTGCGATGACAATGGAATGGAATATTGTGATGCCAAGTGTCATGGAGGATTGTGATGACAAATGTAATGGAGCATTTTGATGACAAGGGCTTGGAGCATTGTGATGACAATGGACATGGAGCATTGTGATGACAAGGACATGGAGCATTGTGATGACAAGGGCCATTGAGAATTTTGATGACAAGTTCATGAAGCATTGTGATGAGAAGCACATGGAGCTTCCTATGACAGGGGTCATGGAGCATTGCGATGACAAGTGCATAGAGAATTGTGATGACAAATCATGTAACACAGTGATGAGAAGTGTCATGGAGCACAGTGATGCCAAGAACGAGGAGAAATGTGATGACAGGGGACATGGAGCATTGTGATGACCAGGGCATGGAGCATTGTGATGGCAACACCGTGGAGCTTTTTGATGAGAAGACCATGGATAATTGTGATGACGAGCGTCATGGAGCACTCTAATTACAAGGGGAATGGAATATTGTGATGAGAATGGCCATGGAGCATTGTGATGACAAGGGTCATGGAGCATTTTGATGACAAGGGCGTGGAGCATTGTGATGAGAAGACCATGGATAATTGTGATGACGAGCGTCATGGAGCACAGTAATGACAACGGGTATGGAGCATTGTGATGACAGTGGCCATGGAGCATTGTGATGACAAGTGTCATGGAGCATTCTGATTACAAGCTTGTGGAGTACTGTGACGACAATGGCATGGAACATTGTGATGAAAAGGGCAATGAGCATTGTGATAAAAAAGGCATGTAGCCATTTCATGAAAGGTTTCAAGGAGCATTCTGACGACAAGTGTCAGGGAACATTGTGATGACAAGTGTATTGAGAATGTTGATGAAAAAGGTCATGGAGCATTTTAACGAAAAGGACATGGAGTATTGTGATGACAGGCATCATGGAGCATTGTGATGACAAGTGTTATGGAACATTGTGATCACAAGGGTGTGGAGCATTGTGATGGTAGAAGTCATGGATCATTTTTTTTTAAGGTGCATGGAGCATTGTGATGACAAGGGCATGAAGCAATGTGATCCCAAGTTTCATGGAGGATTGTGATGACAATGTTAAGGGAGTATTGTGATGACAAGCAAATGGAGCATTGTGATGACAAGGTCATGTAGCATTTTGCTGACACAGGCATGGAGCATTGTGATGATAAGGGTCATGGAGCACTGTGATGAGAAGCATCACGGATCATTGTGATTACAGGGGTCATGGAGCATAGGGATGGCAAGGGCATGGATAATTGTGATGACAAGTGTCATGGAGCATTGGGCTGAAAATGTTCATGGAGCACTGTGATGACTAGGGAATGGAGCATTGTGATGACAAGTGTCCCGGATCACTGTGTTGTCAGGGGTCATGGAGCATTGTGATGATAGGGATCATGAAGCATTGTGATGAGAAGTTCCTGGAGAATTGGACTGAAAATGTTCAGGAAGTATTGTGAGGACAGGGGTCATGGAGCATTGTGATAACAAGGGAATGGAGCACTGTGATGAAAACTTCCTGGAGCATTGTGATGAGAAGACCATGGAGCCTTGTAATAACAAGTCTCATGGAACATTCTGATGAAAAGGGGCATGGAGTATTGTGATTACAGGGGTCTTGGACCATTGTGATGACAAGGGCATGGAGCATTGTGAATACATGTGTCTTGGAGCATTGTGATGAAAATGGCATGGATCATTGTGATGAAAATGCCATGGAGCCTTTTCATGACAGGGTTCAAGGAGCATATTGACGACAAGTGTCATGGAGCATTGTGATGACAAGTGTATTTGAGAATTTTTATGACAAAAATCATGGAGCATTGTGATGAGAAGACCATGTATAATTGTGATGACGAGCGTCATGGGGCATTGTGATGACAAGTGTTTTGGAATATTGTGATCACAAGGGTTTGGAGCATTGTTAAGACACAGGTCATGGAGCATTTTGATTTCATTCTGATGACAATAGCATGAAGCATTATGATGATGGGCATGGTGCATTGTGATGACAGGGTTCATGGTTCTTTGAGATGAAAAGGGGCATAGAGCATTGTGATTACAGGGTTCTTGGAGCATTGTGATGAGATGGGTCATGGAGCTTTGTGATGAAAAGGCCATGGAACATAGTGATGGCAGGGGTCATGGAGCATTGTTATGACAGGGGTAATGGAGCATTGTGATGGCAAGGGCATGGAGCATTGTGATGAGAAGGCCATGGAGCATTCTGATGACATGTGTCATGGAGCTTTGTGAAGACAAGGGCATGGAGCAAAGGGATGAGAGCGTTCATGGAGCACTGTGATGACAATCACATGGAGCACTGTGATGCCAAGGGTCATGGATCTTTGTGATGGCAAAAGTCATGGAGCATTTTGATGGCAAGGGTGTTGTCCATTGTGATGAGAAGGGCAGGGAACATTCTGATGACAGGGTCATGGAGCAATTTGATGACAAGTGTCATGGAACATTTTGATGACAGGTGTTCTGGAACATTGTGATGTCAGGGGTCATCGAACATTGTGATGATAAGAGCATGTAGCATTGTGATGACAGCAGTCATGGAACATTGTGATGACAGGGGTGAGGGAGTATTGTGACAAATAGTGATGTAGCATTGTGATATCAGTGGTGAGAGAGCATTTTGATGAGAAGTACATGGAGCAATGTGATGACAAATTTTATGGAGCATTGTGATAACAAGTTTGTGGAGCACTGTGATGACAAGCGCATGGTGCATTGTGATGACAAGCGCATGGAGCATTGTGATGACAAGGGTCAAAGAGCATTTTGATGAAATGTTCATGGAGCATTGTGGTTAAAAAGGTCACAGAGACTGTTGATGACGAGGGCATTGACCAATGTGATGACAAATTCATGAAGCATTGTGATGACTGGAGTAACGGAGCACTGTGATGAGAGGAGCCATAGAGCATTGTGATAACAACGGCATGGAGCATTGTGATGACAAGGGCATGGAACATTGGTCTAATAAGTTTCATGGATTATTGCGATGACAGTTGGAATGGCACAATGTGATGACAAGGGCATGGAGAATTGTGATGACAAGGTCATGCAGTATTGTGAAGACAGGTGTCAGGGAGGATTGTGATGACATATGTAATGGCCCATTGTGATGACAATGGCATGGAGCATTGTGTTGCCAAGTGTCATGGAGGATTGTGATGACAATGGAAATGGAGTATTGTTATTACAAGCACACAGAACATTGTAATGACAAGGTCATGTAGCATTTTGCTGACAAAGGCATGGAGCATTGTGATGACATGTGTAATGGAGCATTGTGATGACAACGGAGTGGAGCATGGTGATGAAAATGTCCTGGAGCACTGTGATGAGAAGACCATGGAGACTTGTGATGACAAGTCTCATGGAGCATTGAGATGAAAAGGGGCATGGAGCACTGTGATTACATTGGTCTTGGAGCATTGTGATGACTAGTGCATGGAGCATTGTGATGAGAAGGCCATGGAGCATTCTGATCACATGCGTCATGGAGTTTTGTGATGACAAGGGCATGGAGCATTTGTGATTACAGGGATCTTGGAACATTGTGATGAAAAGTGCATGGATCATTGTTATGAAAAAGGCACGTAGCCTTGTCATGACAGGGTTCATGGAGCATACTGACGACAAGTTTCAGGGAGCATTGTGATGACAAGTGTATTGAGCATTGTGATGACAAGATCATGGAGCTTTGTGATGAGAAGACCATGGATAATTGTGATGATGAGCGTCATGGGGTGTTGTGATGATAAGTGTTATGGATCATTGTGATCACAAGGGTTTGGAGCATTATGATGACAGAGGTCATGGAGAATATTGATTTCATTGTGATGACAATAGCCTGAAGCATTATGATCATAGGCATGGTGCATTGTGATGACAGGGTTCATGGATCATTGAGATGAAAAGGGGCATAGAGCATTGTGATTAGAGGGTTCTTGGAGCATTGTGATGAGAAGGGTCATGGAGCTTTGTGATGACAAGGCCATGCAACATCGTGGTAGCAGGGGTCATGGAGCATTGTTATGACTGGCGTAATGGAGCATTGTGATGGCAAGGGCATGGAGCATTGTGATGCCAAGTCATGGAGCATTTTGATGACAAGGGTGTGGTGAATTTTGATGAGAAGGGCAGGGAGCATTTTGATGACAGTGTCATGGAACTATTTGATGATAGGTGTTATGGAACACTGTGATGTCAGCGGTCATGGAGCATTTTGATGAAAAGGATCATAGAGCAGTTTGATGACAGGTGTTATGGAACATTTTGATGTCAGGGGTCATCGAACATTGTGATGATAAGTGCATGTAGCATTGTGATTACAGATGCTATGAAACATTGTGATGACAGTGGTGAGGGAGTATTGTGACAAATAGTGATGTAGCATTGTGATATCAGTGGTGAGAGAGCATTTTGATGAGAAGTGCATGGAGCATTGTGGTGACAAGTTTTATGGAGCATTGTAATGACAAATTTGTGGAGCATTGTGATGACAAGTGCATGGTGCATTGTGATGACATGTGTCATGGAGCATTGTGCTGAGAAAGGCATAGAGCATTTTGATGACAAGGGTCCAAGAGCATTGTGATGAAAATTTCATGGAGCATTGTGATTAAAAAGGTCACAGAGACTGTTGATGACGAGGACATGGACAATTCTGATGACAAAGTTCATGAAGCATTGTGATGACTGGAGTCACGGAGCATTGTGATGAATGGGGTCATGGAGAATTGTGATAACAAGGGCATGGAGCATTGTGAGGACAAGGGGATGGAACAGTGGTCTATTTAGTTTCATGGATTATTGTGATGACATTTGGAATGGGGCATTGTGATGACAAGGGCACGGAGAATTGTGGTGCCAATTGTCATGTAGGATTCTGCTGTCAAAGATAATGGAGCATTGTGATGACAATGGCTTGGAGTATTGTGATGACAAGGATCAGGGAGCATTGTGCTGACAAGTGCATGGAGATTTGTGATGACAAGGGTCATGGAACATTCTGATGACAAGCTTGTGGAGTATTTTGATGACAATGGCATGGAGCATTGTGATGAAAACGGCATGGGGCACTGTGATGAAAAAGGCATGGAGCCTTTTCGTGACAGGGTTCAAGGAGCATTCTGACGACAAGTGTCAGGGAGCATTGTGATGACAAGTGAATTGAGAATTATGATGACAAAGGTCATGTAGCATTGTGATGAAAAGGGCATGGATTTTTGTGATGACAGGCATCATGGAGCGTTGTGATGACAAGTGTTATGGAACACTGTGATCACAAGGGATTTGACCATTTTGATGACAGAGGTCATGGATCATTTTGATTTCAAGGAACATGGAGCATTGTGATGACAAGGGCATGAAGCAATGTGATCCCAAGTTTCATGGAGGATTGTGATGACAATGGTAATGGAGTATTGTGATGACAAATGCATAGAGCATTGTAATGACAAGGCCATGTAGCATTTTGCTGACAAAGGCATGGAGCATTGTGATGACAGGTGTCATGGAGCACTGTTATGACAAGCGTCACGGAGCATTGTGAATACAGGGGTCATGGAGCATTGGGATGACAAGGGCATGCATCACTTTGTTGGCAAGGTTCATGGAGCATTGGGCTGAATATGTTCATGGAGTATTGTGATGACAGGGGTCATGGAGCATTGTGATGACAAGGGAATGGAGCATGGTGATGACAAGTTCCTGGAGCATTCTTATGAGAAGACCATGGAGACTTGTGATGACAATTCTCATGGAGCATTCTGATGAAAAGGGTCATGTAGCATTTTGATAACAGGGGTCTTGCAGCTTTGTGATGACAAGGGGATGGATTATTTTGATGACAAAGGCATGGAGCCTTTTCATGAGAGGGTACAAGGAGCAAACTGATGACAAGTGTCAGGGAGCATTGTGATGACATGTGTATTGAGCATTGTGATGACAAAGATCATGGAGCATTGTGATGAGAAGACCATGGATAATTGTGATGATGAGCGTCATGGGGTGTTGTGGTGATAAGTGTAATGGAACATAGTGATCACAAGGGTTTGGAGCATTATGATGACAGAGATCATGGAGAATATTGATTTCATTGTGATGACAATAGCCTGAAGCATTATGATGATGGGCATGGGGCATTGTGATGACAGGTTTCATGGAGCATTGAGATGAAAAGGGGCATGGAGCATTGTGTTTACAGGGGTCTTCGAGCATTGTGATGACAACGGCATGGAGCATTGTGATGTGAAGGCCATGGAACATTCTGATGACATGTGTCATGGAGCTTTGTGATGACAAGGGCATGGAGCATTGTGATTTAATGGGCCTTCAGCATTGTGATGACACGTGTCATGGATCCTTGTGATGACTAGGCCGTGGAACATTGTGATGGCATGGGTCATGGTGCATTGTTATGACAGAGGTAATGGAGCATTGTGATGAGAAGGGTATGGAATATTGGTCTGAAATGTTTCAGGGATTATTGTGATGAGAGTGGGCATGGAGCATTGTGATGACAAGGGTACGGAACACTATGATACATGGGTCATGCAGGATTGTAATGACAAGGACATGGAGCATTGTGATGAGAAGGGCATCGAGCATTGTGATGACAAGTGTCATGGAGCTTTGTGATGACAAGGGCATTGAGCAATATGATAGGAGGGTTCATGGAGCATTGTGATGACAATGACATGGAGCATTGTGATTCCAAGGGTCATGGAGCTTTGTGATGAAAAGTCATGGAGCATTTTGATGACAAGGGCATGGTGCATTGTGATGAGAAGGGCAGGGAGCATTTTGATGACAGGGTCATGCAGCAATTTGATGAAAAGTGTAATGGAATATTTGGATGGCAGGGGTTATAGAACATTGTGATGTCAGGGGTCTTGGAGCTTTGGGATGAAAAGGATCATGGAGCATTTTGATGACAGGGGTTATGGAACATTGTGATGTCAGGAGTCATGGAACATTGTGAAGATAAGGGGATGTAGCAGTGTGATGACAGGTTCATGGAACATTGTGATTACAGGGGTGAGGGAGTATTGTGATGACTAGTGATGGAACACTGTGATTTCTATGGTGAGAGAACATTTTGATGAGAAGTGCATGGAGCATTGTGATTACAAGTTTTATGGAGCATGGCAATGACAAATATGTGGACCGTTGTGATGAAATTCGTGTGGCACATTTTGAAGACAATGGTCATGGAGCATTGTTCTCACAAAGAAATGGAGCATTGTGATTACAAGGGTCACAGAGAATTGTGATGAAATGTTCATGGAGCATTGTGGTTACAAAGGTCACAGAGCCTTGTGATGACACGGGCATGGGCCATTGTGATGACAAACGTTATGAAGCATTGTGTTGACTCGAGTCACGGAGCATTTTGATGTCAGGGGTCATGGAGCATTGTGCTGACAAGTGCATGGAGCATTGTGCTGACAAGGGTCATGGAGCATTGTGCTGAGAAAGGCATAGAGCATTGTGATGACAAGTTTCAAAGAGCATTGTGATGAAAAGTTCATGGAGCATTGTGGTTAAACGTTCACAGAGACTGTTGATGACGAGGGCATGGAACATTGTGGTGACAAAGGTCATGAAGCATTTTGATGACTGGAGTCACGGAGCATTGTGATGGCAGGGGTCATGGAGTATTGTGATAACAAGGGCATGGAGCATTGTGATGACAAGGGCATGGATCATTGGTCTAATAAGTTTCATGGATTATTGCGAAGACAGTTGGAATGGTGCACTGTGATGACAAGGGAATGGAGCATTGTGATGACCAAGTCATGCAGTATTGTGAAGACAGGTGTCAGGGAGCATTGTGATGACATATGTAATGGCCCATTGTGATGACAATGGTATGGAGCATTGGGATGCCAAGTGTCATGGAGGATTCTGATGACAAAGGTAATGGAGCATTGTGATGACAATGGCGTGGAGCATTGTGATGACAGGTGCATGGAGCATTGGTCTGAGAAGATTCACAGATTATTGTGATGACAGTGGACATGGTGCATTGTGATGACAAGGGCATGGATCATTGTGAAGAGAAGTTCATGGATTATTGTGAAGACAGGTGTCAGGGAGCATTGTGATGACATATGTCATGGTCCATTGCGATGACAATAGCTGGGAGTATTGTGATGCCAAATGTAATGGAGGATTGTGATGACAAATATAATGGAGCATTGTGATGCCTAGGGCTTGCAGCATTATGATGACAATGGTCATTGAGAATTTTCATGACAAGGTCGTGAAGCATTTTGATGACAAGGTCCTGGAGCATTGTGATGAGAAAACCATGGAGCCTTGTGATGACAAGTCTCCTGGAGCATACTGATGAAAATGGGCATGGAGCATTGTGATAAGAGGGGTTTTGGCACATTGTGATGACAAGGGCATGGAGCATTGTGAGGAGAAGGCCAAGGAGCATTCTGATGACATGGGTCATTGAGCTTTGTGATGACAAGGGCATTGAGCACTGTGATTAAAGGGGTCTTGGAGCACTGTGATGAAAATGTCATGGATCATTGTGATGAAAAATGCATGGAGCCTTGTCATGACAGGATTCAAGGAGCATACAGACAACAAGTGTCAGGGAATATTTTGAAGACATGTGTACTGAACATTGTGATGACAAAGGTCATGGAGCATTTTGATGAGAAGACCATGGATAACTGTGATGACGAGCGTCATGGGGCATTGTGATGACAAGTGATATGGAATATTGTGATCACAAGGGTTTGGAGCATTGTTATGACAGAGGTCATGGAGCATTTTGATTTCATTGTGATGACAATAGCATGAAGCATTATGATGATGGGCATGGTGCATTGTGATGAGAGGGTTCGTGGATCATTGAGATGAAAAGGGGCATAGAGCATTGTGATTAGAGGGTTCTTGGAGCATTGTGATGAGAAGGGTCAAGGAGCTTTGTGATGACAAGGCCATGGAACATCGTGATAGCAGGGGTCATGGAGCATTGTTATGACTGGGATAATGGAGCATTGTGATGGCAAGGGCATGGAGCACTGTGATGACAAGTCATGGAGCATTTTGATGACAAGGGTGAGGTGCATTTTGATGAGAAGTGAAGGGAGCATTTTGATGACAGGGTCATGGAACAATTTGATGAAAAGTGTCATGGAACATTTTGATGACAGGTGTTATGAAACATTGTGATGTCAGGGGTCATGGAGCATTTTGATGAAAAGGATCATGGAGCAGTTGGATGACAGGTGTTATGGAACATTTTGATGTCAGGGGTCATCGAACATTGTGAGGATAAGTGCATGTAGCATTGTGATGACAGGTGCCATGAAACATTGTGATGACAGAGGTGAGTGAGTATTGTGACAAATAGTGATGTAGCATTGTGATATCAGTGGTGAGAGAGCATTTTTATGAGAAGTGCATGGAGCATTGTGATGACAAGTTTTATGGAGCATTGTGAAGACAATTTGGTGGAGCATTGTGATGACAAGCGCATGGTGCATTGTGATGACATGTGTCATGGAGCATTGTGCTGAGAAAGGCATAAAGCATTTTGATGACAAGGGTCAAAGAGCATTGTGATGAAAATTTCATGGAGCATTGTGGTTAAAAAGGTCACAGAGACTGTTGATGACGAGGACATGGACAATTGTGATGACAAAGTTCATGAAGCATTTTGATGACTGGAGTCACGGAGCTTTGTGATGACAGGGGTCATGGAGCATTGTGATAACAAGGGCATGGAGCATTGTGATGACAAGGGGATGGAACAGTAGTCTATTTAGTTTCATGGATTATTGTGATGACAGTTGGAATGGGGCATTGTGATGATAATGGCATGGAGCAGTGTGATGCCAAGTGTCATGTAGGATTCTGATGACAAAGGTAATGGAGCATTGTGATGACAATGGCTTGGAGCATTGTGATGACAAGGGTCTGGGAGCATTGTGCTGACAAGTGCATGGAAAATTGTGATGACAAGGGTCACGGAACATTCTGATGAGAAGCTTATGGAGTATTTTGATGACAATGGCATGGGGCATTGTGATGAAAACGGCATGGGTCATTGTGATGAAAAATGCATGGAGCCTTTTCGTGATAGGGTTCAAGGAGCATACTGACGACATGTGTCAGGGAGCATTGTGATGACAAGTGTATTGAGAATTGTGATGACAAAGGTCATGGAGCATTGTGATGAAAAGGGCATGGGGTATTGTGATGACAAGTGTTATGGAACACTGTGATCACAAGGGTTTGGAGCATTGTGATGAGAGAAGTCATGGATCATTTTGATTTCAAGGAGCATGGAGCATTGTGATGACAAGGGCATGAAACAATATGATCCCAAGGTTCATGGAGGATTGTGATGACAATGGAATTGGAGTATTGTGATGACAAGCGCATAGAGCATTGTAATGACAAGGTCATGTAGCATTTTGCTGACAAAGGCATGGAGCATTGTGATGACATTTGTCATGGAGCACTGTGATTTCAAGCGTCACGGAGCATTGTGAATACAGGGGTCATGGAGCATTGGGATGACAAGGGCATGGATAATTGTGATGACAAGTGTAATGGAGCACTTGGCTGAAAATTTTCATGGAGTGTTGTGATGACAGGGGTCATGGAGCATTGTGATGACTAGGGAATGGAGCATTGTGATGACAAGAGTCCTGGATCATTGTCTTGTCAGGTGTCATGGAGTGTTGTGATGACAGTGGTCATGGAGCTTTGAGATGATATTGGCCATGGAGCATTGTGATGAATAGTTCGTGGAGCATTGGGCTGAAAATATTCATGGATTATTGTGATGACAGAGGTCATGGAGCATTGTGATGACTAGGGAATGGAGCATGGTGATGACAAGGTCCTGGAGCATTGTGATGAGAAGACCATGGCTACTTATGATGACAATTCGCATGGAGGATTCTGAGGAAAAGGGACATGGAGCATTGTGACTACAGGGGTCTTGGAGCATTGTGATGACTAGGGCATGGAACACTGTGATACATTGGTCTTGGGTCATGGAGCTTTGTGATGACAAGTCATGGAGCATTGTGATGACAAGGGCATGGAGCATTGTGATGACAGGGGCATGGAGCATTGGTCTGACAAGATTCACAGATTATTGTGATGACAGTGGACATGGTGCATTGTGACGACAAGGGCATGGATCATTGTGAAGAGAAGGTCATGGAGTATTGTGAAGACAGGTGTCAGGGAGCATTGTGATGACATATGTCATGGTCCATTGCGATGACAATGGCTGGGAGTATTGTGATGCCAAATGTAATGGAGGATTGTGATGACAAATATAATGGAGCATTGTGATGACTAGGGCTTGGAGCATTGTGATGAGAAAACCATGGAGCCTTGTGATGACAAGTCTCCTGGAGCATACTGATGAAAATGGGCATGGAGCATTGTGGTTAGAGGCGTCTTGGCACATTGTGATGACAAGGGCATGGAACATTGTGAGGAGAAGGCCAAGGAGCATTCGGATGACATGGGTCATTGAGCTTTGTGATGACAAGGGCATGGAGCACTGTGATTACAGGGGTCTTGGAGCATTGTGATGAAAATGGCATGGATCATTGTGATGAAAAATGCATGGAGCCTTGTCATGACAGGATTCAAGGAGCATACAGACAACAAGTGTCAAGGAATATTTTGATGACAAGTGTACTGAGCATTGTGATGACAAAGGTCATGGAGCATTTTGATGAGAAGACCATGGATAACTGTGATGACGAGCGTCATGGGGCATTGTGATGACAAGTGATATGGAAAATTGTGATCACAAGGGTTTGGAGCATTGTTATGACAGAGGTCATGGAGCATTTTGATTTCATTGTGATGACAATAGCATGAAGCATTATGATGATGGGCATGGTGCATTGTGATGAGAGGGTTCGTGGATCATTGAGATGAAAAGGGGCATAGAGCATTGTGATTAGAGGGTTCTTGGAGCACTGTGATGAGAAGGGTCAAGGAGCTTTGTGATGACAAGGCCATGGAACATCGTGATAGCAGGGGTCATGGAGCATTGTTATGACTGGGATAATGGAGCATTGTGATGGCAAGGGCATGGAGCATTGTGATGACAAGTCATGGAGCATTTTGATGACAAGGGTGAGGTGCATTTTGATGAGAAGTGAAGGGAGCATTTTGATGACAGGGTCATGGAACAATTTGATGAAAAGTGTCATGGAACATTTTCATGACAGGTGTTATGAAACATTGTGATGTCAGGGGTCATGGAGCATTTTGATCAAAAGGATCATGGAGCAGTTGGATGACAGGTGTTATGGAACAATTTGATGTCAGGGGTCATCGAACATTGTGATGATAATTGCATGTAGCATTGTGATGACTGGTGCCATGAAACATTGTGATGAAAGAGGTAAGGGAGTATTGTGACAAATAGTGATGTAGCATTGTGATATCAGTGGTGAGAGAGCATTTTGATCAGAAGTGCATGGAGCATTGTGATGACAAGTTTTATGGAGCATTGTGAAGACAATTTGGTGGAGCATTGTGATGACAAGCGCATGGTGCATTTTGATGACATGTGTCATGGAGCATTGTGCTGAGAAAGGCATAGAGAATTTTGATGACAAGGGTCAAAGAGCATTGTGATGAAAATTTCATGGAGCATTGTGGTTAAAAAGGTCACAGAGACTGTTGATGACGAGGACATGGACAATTGTGATGACAAAGTTCATGAAGCATTTTGATGACTGGAGTCACGGAGCATTGTGATGACAGGGGTCATGGAGCATTGTGATAACAAGGGCATGGAGCATTGTGATGACAAGGGGATGGAACAGTAGTCTATTTAGTTTCATGGATTATTGTGATGACAGTTGGAATGGGGCATTGTGATGACAAGGGTACAGAACACTACGATATATGGGACATGCAGGATTTTAATGACAAGGGCATGGAGCATTGTGATGAGAAGGGCATCGAGCATTGTGATGACAAGTGTCATGGAGCTTTGTGATGACAAAGGCATTGAGCAATATTATGAGCGGGTTCATGGAGCATTGTGATGACAATGACATGGAGCATTGTGATTCCAAGGGTCATGGAGCTTTGTGATGACAAGTCATTGAGCATTTTGATGACAAGGGCATGATGCATTGTGATGAGAAGGGCAGGGGGCATTTTGATGACCCGGTCATGCAGTAATTTGATGAAAATTGTAACGGAACATTTTGATGGCAGGTGTTATAGAACATTTTGATGTCAGGGGGCTTGGATCTTCAGGATGAAAAAGGTCATGGAGCATTTTGATGACAGGGGTCATGGAACATTGTGAAGATAAGGGGATGTAGCAGTGTGATGACAGGGTCATGGAACATTGTGATTACAAGGGTGAGGGAGTATTGTGATGACTAGTGATGGAACACTGTGATATCTCTGGTGAGAGAGCATTTTGAGGAGAAGTGCATGGAGCATTGTGATTACAAGGCTTATGGAGCATTGCAATGACAATATTGTGGACCGTTGTGATGAAATGTGCGTGGCACATTGTGAAGACAATGGTCATGGAGCATTGTTCTGACAACGACAAGGAGCATTGTGATGACAAGGGTCACAGAGAATTGTGATGAAATGTTCATTGAGCGTTTTGGTTACAAAGGTCACAGAGCCTTGGGATGACGCGGGCATGGACTATTATGATGACAAACGTTATAAATCTTTGAGACGACTTGAGTCACGGAGCATTGTGATGACAGGGTTCATGGAGCATTGTGATGACAAGGGCATGAAACATTGTGATGAATGGGCATGGAGCATTGGTCTGACAAGTCTCATAGATTATTGTGAGGACAGTGGGCATGGTGAATTGTGATGAAAAGGGCATGGAGAATTGTGATGAGGAGGTCAGGGAGTATTGTGAAGACAGGTGTCAGGGAGCATTGTGATGACATATGTCATGGTCCATTGCGATGACAATGGCATGGAGCACTGTGATGCCAAATGTAATGGAGAATTGTGATGACAAATATAAAAGAGCATTGTGATGATTAGGGATTGGAGCATTATGATGACAAGGGCCATTGAAAATTTTCATGACAATGTCGAGAAGCATTGTTATGACAAGATCCTGGAGCACTGTGATAACAAAACCATGGAGCCTTGTGATGACAATTCTCATGGAGCATACTGATGAAAATGGGCATGGAGCATTGTGATTACAGGGGTCTTGGAACATTGTGATGACAAGGGCATGGAGCATTGTGTGGAGAAGACCAAGGAGCATTCTGATGGCATGCGTCATTGAGCTTTGTGATGACAAGGGCATGGAGCATTGTGATTAGAAGGGTCTTGGATCACTGTGATAAAAAGGGCATGGATCATTGTGATGAAAAATGCATGGAGCCTTGTCATGACAGGATTCAAGGAGCATACAGACAACAAGTGTAAGGGAGCATTTTGATGACAAGTGTATTGAGCATTGTGATGACAAAGGTCATGGAGCATTGTGATGAGAAGACCATGGATAATTGTGATGACGAGCGTCACGGGGCATTGTGATGACAAGTGTTATGGAATATTGTGATCACAAGGGTTTGGAGCATTGTTATGATGGAGGTCATGGAGCATATTGATTTAATTGTGATGACAATAGCATGAAGCATTATGATGATGGGCATGGTGCATTTTGATGACAGGGTTCATGGATCATTGAGATGAAAAGGGGCATAGAGCATTGTGATTACAGGGTTCTTGGAGTATTGTGATGAGAAGGGTCATGGAGCTTTGTGATGACAAGGCCATGGAACATTGTTATGGCAGTGGTCATGGAGCATTCTTCTCACAGGGGAAATGGAGCATTGTGATGGCAACGGCATGGAGCATTGTGATGAGAAGGCCATGGAGCATTCTGAAGACATGTGTCATGGAGCTTTGTGAAGACAAGGGCATGGAGCAATGTGATGAGAGTGTTCATGGAGCATTGTGATGACAATGACATGGAGCATTGTGATGCCAAATGTCATGGATCTTTGTGATGACAAAGGTCATGGAGCATTGTGAAGGCAAGGGCGTTGTGCATTGTGATGAGAAGGGCAGGGAGCATTCTGATGACAGGGTCATGGAGCAATATGATGAAAAGTGTCATGGAACATTTTGAAGACAGGTGTTATGGAATATTGTGATGTCAGGGGTCATCGAACATTGTGATGATAAGTGCATGTAGAATTGTGATGACAGGAGTCATGGAACATTGTGATGACAGGGGTGAGGGAGTATTCTGACAAATAGTGATGTAGCATTGTGATATCAGTGGTGAGAGAGCATTTTGTTGAGAACTGCATGGAGCATTGTGATGACAAATTTTAAGGAGCATTGTGATGACAAGATTGTGGAGCACTGTGATGACAAGCGCATGGTGCATTGTGATGACATGAGTCATGGAGCATTGTGCTGACAAGCGCAAGGAGCATTGTGATGACAAGGGTCAAAGAGCATTGTGATGAAAAGTTCATGGAGCATTGTGGTTAAAAAGGTCACAGAGACTGTTGATGACGAGGGCATGGACCACTGTGATGCAAAGGTCATGAAGCATTGTGATGACTGGAATCACGGAGCATTGTGATGACAGGGGTCATGGAGCATTGTGATAACAAGGGCATGGAGCATTGTGATGACAAGGGCATGCAACATTGGTCTAATAAGTTTCATGGATTATTGCAATGACAGTTGGAATGGCGCATTGTGATGACAAGGGCATGGAGCATTGAGATGACCAGGTCATGCAGTATTGTGAAGACAGGTGTCAGGGAGCATTGTGATGACATATGTAATGGCCCATTGTGATGACAATGGCATGGAGCATTGTGATGCCAAGTGTCATGAAGGATTCTGATGACAAAGTTTATGGAGCATTGTGATGACAATGGCTTGGAGCATTGTGATGACAAGGGTCAAGGAGCATTGTGCTGACAAGTGCATTGAGCATTGTGATGACAAGGGTCATGGAGCATTCTGAGGACAAGCTTGTGGAGTATTTTGATGACAATGGCATGGAGCATTGTGATGAAAACGGCATGGGGCATTGTGATGAAAAAGGCTTGGAGCCTTTTCGTGACAGGTTTCAAGGAGCATTCTGATGACAAGTGTCAGGGAGCATTGTGATGACAAGTGTATTGAGAATTGTGATGAGAAAGGTCATGGAGCATTGTGATGAAAAGGAAATGGAGTATTGTGATGACAGGCATCATGGAGCGCTGTGATGACAAGTGTTTTGGAACACTGTGATCACAAGTGTTTGGAGAATTGTGATGAGAGAGGTCATGGATCATTTTGATTTCTAGGAGCATGGAGCATTGTGATGACAAGGGCATGAAGCAATGTGATCCCAAGGTTCATGGAGGATTGTGTTGACAATTGAAATGGAGTATTGTGATGACAAGCGCATAGAGCATTGTAATGATTAGGTCATGTAGCATTTTTCTGACAAAGGCATGGAGCATTGTGATGACAGGTGTCATGGAGCACTGTGATGCCAAGCGTCACGGAGCATTGTGAATACAGGGGTCATGGAGCATTGGGATGACAAGTGTCATGGAGCACTGCGCTGACAATGTTCATGGAGTGTTGTGATGACATGGGTCATGGAGCACTGTGATGACTAGGGAATGGAGCAATGTGATGACAAGAGTCCCGTATCATTGTGCTGTCAGTTGCCATGGAGTGTTGTGATGACAGTGGTCAAGGAGAATTGTGATGATATTGGCCATGGAGCATTTTGATGAGTAGGTCGTGGAGCACTGGGCTGAAAATGTTCATGGATTACTGTGATGACTGCGGTCATGGAACATTTTGATGACAAGGGAATGGAGCATGGTGATGACAAGTTCCTGGAGCATTGTGATGAGAACAGCATGGAGACTTGTGATGACAAGTGTTATGGAGCATTCTGATGAAAAGGGGCATGGAGCATTGTGATTACAGGGGTCTTGGAGCATTTTGATGACTAGGGCATGGAGCATTGTGATGAGAAGGCCATGGAGCATTCTGATGACATGCATCATGGAGTTTTGTGATGACAAGCGCATGGAGCATTGTTATTACAGGGATCCTGGAGCATTGTGATGAAAAGGGCATGGATCATTGGGATGAAAAAAGCATGGAGCCTTGTCATGACAGGGTTCAAGGAGCATACTGATGACAAGTGTCAGTGAGCATTGTGATGACAAGTGTTTTGAGCATTGTGATGACAAAGATCATGGAGTATTGTGATGAGGAGACCATGGATAATTGTTATGATGAGCGTCATGGGGTGTTGTGATGCTAAGTGTTATGGAACATTGTGATCACAAGGGTTTGGAGCATTTTGATGACAGAGGTCATGGAGAATATTGATTTCATTGTGATGACAATAGCCTGAAGCATTATGATGATGGGCATGGTGCACTGTGATGACAGGGTTCATGGAGCATTGAGATGAAAAGGGGCATGGAACATTATGATTACAAGGTTCTTGGAGCATTGTGATGACAAGGGCATGGAGCATGGTGATGAGAAGGCGATGGAACTTTCTGATGACATGCGTCATGGAGCATTGTGATGACAAGGGCATGGAGCATTGTGATTTCAGTGGTATTGAGCATTGTGATGACAAGTGTCATGGAAACTTGTGATGACTAGGCCGTGGAACATTGTGATGGCAGGGGTCATGGTGCATTGTTATGACAGGTGTAATGGAGCATTTTGATGAGAAGGGCATGGAACTTTGGTCTGAAATGTTTCATGGATTATTGTGATGAGAGTGGGCATGAAGCATTGTGAGGATAAGGGCACAGAACACTATGATACATGGGTCATGCAGGATTGTAATGACAAGTGCATGGAGCATTGTGATGAGAAGGGCATCGAGCATTATGATGACAAGTGTCATGGAGCCTTCTGATGACAAGGGCATTGAGTAATGTGATGAGAGGTTTCATGGAGCATTGTGATGACAATGACATGGAGCATTGTGATGCCATTGGACATGGAGCTTAGTGATGACAAGTCATGGAGCATTTTGATGACAAGGGCATGATGCATTGTGATGAGAAGGGCAGGGAGCATTTTGATGACCGGGTCATGCAGCAATTTGATGAAAAGTGTAATGGAATATTTTGATGGCAGGGGTTATAGAACATTGTGATGTCAGGGGTCTTGGAGCTTTGGGACGAAAAGGGTCATGCAGAATTTTGATGACAGCGGTTATGGAACATTGTGATGTCAGGAGTCATGGAGCTTTTTGATGACAAGTGTTATGGAACATTGTGATCACAAGGGATTGGAGCATTGTGATGACAGAGTTCATGGATCATTTTGCTTTGAAGGAGCATGGAGCATTTTGATGACAAGGGCATGAAGCAATGTGATCCCAATGTTCATGGAGGATTGTGATGACAATGGTAATGGAGTATTTTGATGACAAGCGCATAGAGCATTGTAATGACAAGGCCATGTAGCATTTTGCTGACAAAGGCATGGAGCTTTTTGATGACAGGGTCTTGGAGCACTGTGATGACAAGCGTCACGGAGCATTGTGAAAACAGTGGTCATGGAGCATAGGGCTGACAAGGACATGGATCATTGTGATCACAAGGGTCATGGAACATTGGGCTGAAAATGTTCATGGAGTATTGTGATGACAGGTGTCATGGAGCATTGTGATGACTAGGGAATGGAACATTGTGATGACAAGAGTCCCGAATCATTGTGTTGTCAGGTGTCATGGACTGTTGTGATGACAGTGGTCATGGAGCATTGTGATGATATTGGCCAATGAGCATTGTGATGAGAAGACCTTGGGTAATTGTGATGTCGAGCATCATGGAGCACTGAAATGACAAGGGGCATGAAGCATTGTGATGACAGGTGTCACGGAGTATTGTGATGACAGGGGTCATGGAGCATTGTGATGACAAGTGCATGGAGCTTTGTGATGACATGTGCATGGAGCATTGTGATGACAAGTGCATGGAGCATTGCAATGTCAAATGGATGGAGAAATGTGATGACAAGAGCATGTAACATTTTGATGAGAAGTGTCATGTAGCCTTGTGATTACAAGGACGTGGAGAATTGTGATGACAAGGGACATGGAGCATTGTGATAACCAGGGCATGGTGCATTGTGATGACAGGGGTCATGGAGCATTATTATGAGAACGGTCATGGTGCATTCTGACATAAGATATCACTTATGAAGGGAATGTAAACATGGCTACATATGAACTGATTTAGGGAAGAGAACAGAGTCTCAGATTTAGAAAAAATCTAACGCTTGCTTAAGGGGAAATAGAGGTGGGGAGATGCACAAAACATAACATTGATATTAGCACAGGTACCGTTCCATAATCCAAAAACAGAAGAAACAAGCCCTACTCCTTCCTCAGTGAACGGAACTCAACATCCCTATTCCCCGCAGAGAAATATATCTGACTAGTAAGAATTTTAAAACCTATGTATTGATATGTCTCTGTAAGGGAACCAAGTGTGTCTAGAACGACATAAACATGGAAGTGAGAATCAGCTCAAACCCACTATAAAAATGAATTTCAAAACATAACATAAAAACAGTAAAATTCTTACACAACACCTTCAGGGGTTCTGTTGAAACCTGGAATGACCCTACCTACAATGACAGCTGGATGTGGCATAAGGCTGGTCCCTTGGGACTGAGAGGATTGGTGAGATTGGGTGAAAAAATGCAGACCCTTTAAAGCAATAATGCCTGCCACCCATTCCATGGTTCCCATCTCTCCAGGTAGAAGGGAATATCACTACAGTTTTAACGTGTATGGGAACCTAGAGAATGGAAACCAGCTGATGGTGAAAGGTTTCTAAAACTCTACTACTTTTTTCTCTCCTTGTGCTCCAGTTTGACATTCCAACTGCTTTACTATCTATCACCAAACTTGGATAGTCAGCACCTATAAACTCCTGGTTCGCACAGTTGGCAAATTGTGCAGAGGATATATGGGAAGACAGAGAACTAATGAGAGAGTAGCTGTAGGCATTTGGACGGCCACATGTCTCTCTAAATTCCCGTCACAAAGAGGAATTAACCAAAGTCTCAGCATGCCCCCCAGAACCAGTATAAATCCAGAAGCAAAACGGTTGATTTGCAGTCATCTCACAAAAACGCGAGTGGAAAAATGGAGCTCAGGGCCACAGCAATTCACTAACCTGCAGAGTTATAAAGGACTACTCTCTTCGAAAAATCTGTTGAGGGAAAGCCACGAGATGGAAGGGAAAATGAGGAAGAATAGCATGAAACAGATTTCAAGAGGTACATTGGAATCGCCTTAAACACAGGAAAAGCATTACAACCTTGAAAATTATGGAAATGGCCATAAAGGGCATATGGGTTTTCACGTGAATATATTCAGGAGAAAACGCATATGCCCTTTTTGGACAAGCAAGCAAACGGGCAATGCAAATCGGCACAACAAAGAAGTATCACTTCCCACCGGTCAAAAGGGACATCCAAAAAATGGGTAAAAACCAGACAGGCAAGACAGGCCCTGGAGAACAGGGAGCCTTCTTATGCTGTTGGGCGGGATGTAAATTGCCAACTGCCTCTCTGGAGGAGTGCATCGTGTTCCCTAAAACAAGTAAACAACAGAGATACAGAGCCAAGGGCACTTCCAGTCTAGGGAATATACCTTGGGAAAACTGAAAATCAATAAGACAGAGCCACCCCAAAATTTAGGGCTGCACTGCTTACAAAAACCTCAACTGTGGTACACCTTAAATACCCCAGGAAAGACAAAAATGGTTCAAGAAATTGTGGTACTTACGTAAGATGGAATGTCCCTCAGCCATGAAATCAATGTCATAAGACAAGTAGCAGCAAAATGAGTGGATTCAGGTATGATGATTCTAAGTGAAATAAGTCACACAGAAAAAGAAAATTATCATAAGATATCACTTATGAAGATCCTGTAAACATGGCTACACATGAACTCAGTTAGGAAAGAGAACAGAGTCTCACATTTAGAAAACACTCTTATGCCTGCTTAAGGGGGAAGGAGAGGTGGGGTGATGCATAAAACCAGAGTTTGATATTAGTACAAGTACCGTTCCAAAAATCAAATATGGAATAGACAAGACCTACAACTTCCTCAGTGAAAGGGACTCAGAAGCCCATATTCCCCGCAGAGGAATATATCTTACTAGTAAGAATTTTAAAACCTATGTATTGATATGTCTCCGTAAGGGAATTAAGTGTGTCTAGACTGGCATAAACATGGCAGTGAGAATCAGCTGAAACCAACTATAAAAAGGACTTTAAAAAAAAAACAAAAAAACAGGGAAATTCTTTACAATTCCTTCAGGGTCTATTATGAAACCTGGAATGACCCTATCTACAGCAACAGCTGGAAGTGGCATAAGGCTGGACACCTGGGACTGAGACGATTGGTGAGATTGGGTGAGCAAATGCACACCCTTTAATGCAATAATACGTGGCACCCATTCCATGGGTCCCAACTCTCCAGGTTGAAGGGAATATTGCAACAGCTATAACATGTACCGGAAACCAAGAGAATGTACATTTCCAAAAACCTAATACGGAATAGACAAGACCTACACCTTCCTCAGGGAAAGGGACTCAACAACCCATGTTCCCCGCAGAGGATTTTATCATACTATTAAGAATCTTAAATCCTATGTATTGATATATCTCCATAAGGGAATCACGTATATCTAAACTGGCATAAACATGGCAGTGAGAGTCAGCTCAAACCCAATATAAAAAGGAATTTCAAAATCAAACCAAAAACACCGGGAAATTCTTTACAAGTCCTTCAGGGTCTCTGATGAAACCTGGTATGACTCTACCTACAATGACAGCAGGATGTGGCATAATGCTGTACACTTGGGATTGAGAGGATTGGTGAGATTGTGTGAGCTACTGCAGACCCTTTAAAGCAATAATGCATGGCACCCATTCCATGTGTCCCAAGTCTGCAGGTTGAAGGGAATATTACTACAGCTCTAACATGTACGGGAAACCTAGAGAATGGACACACTGTGAATAGGAATGGTCTCTAAAACTCAATGAATAATCCCTCTCCTGGTGCTCCAGTTTGACGTCCAACTGCTTTACTATCAATCGCCCAACTTGCAGAGACAGCCTCTTTAACCTCCTGGTTCGCACAGGTTGCCAATTTGGCAGAGCATGAAAGGGAAGAGGGTGAACCAATGAGAGACTAGCTGTTAGGCATTTGGACGGGCACATGTCACTCTTATTTCCTGGGAGGAAAAAGAATTAACCAACGTCTCAGCCACCCGCCGGGAACCAGTATAGTTCCTGAACCAAAATTTTGGACTTGCATTCAGCACACAAAAAACGAGTTGAAAAATGGAGCTCAGGGGCAGACTAATTCACAAACTGGCAGAGGAGTAATGGACCGCTATCGTGAAAAAATCTGTTGAGGTAAGGCAACGAGGC
Organism: Mesoplodon mirus; assembly: GCF_964341445.2. NCBI lineage: Eukaryota > Metazoa > Chordata > Mammalia > Artiodactyla > Ziphiidae > Mesoplodon > Mesoplodon mirus. The sequence continues at coordinate 3,848,943 of NW_028295817.1, forward strand.
GGACTTGAAAGCGAGGCAGAATAGGCGGAAACAGATTTCAAGAGGTACGTTGGAAGTGCCGTTAAAGCTCAGGAAGAGGGGCAAAACTTCGACAATGATGCACTTGGCCAAAAAGAGCATATGAGTTTTCTCCTGAATATATTCAGGAGAAAACACATAGAACCTTTTTGGCCAGGCAAGCAAACGGGCAATGCGAATCTACACTACAAAGAAGTATCACTTCCCACCGGCCAAAAGGGACATCCGCAAAATGTGTAAAAACCAGAAACGCAAGACAGGCCCTGGAAAACAGGGAGCCTTGTTATGATGATGGTGGGGACGTAAGTTGCCAACTGCCTCTCTGGAGGAGTGCATTGTGTTCCCTAAAAAAATAAACAACAGAGCTACAGAGCCAAGGGCACTTCCAGGCTAAGGAATGTACCTTGGGAAAATTGAAAATCAATAAGCCAGAGACACCCCAAAATTTAGGTTTGCACTGCTTAAAAGATCCTCAACTTGGGACCACCTTAAATATCCCAGGAAATACAAAAAGGGTTTAAGAAATTGTGGAACTTACGTACGATGGAATATCCCTCAGCCAAGAAATCACTGTCTTAAGGCCAGTAGCAGCCAAATGAGTGGATTCAGGTACGATGATTCTAAGTGAAATAAGTCACACAGAAAAAGAAACTTATCATAAGATATCACTTATGAAGATCCTTAAACATGGCTACACATGAACTGAATTAGGAAAGAGAACAGAGTCTCACATTTAGAAAACACTCTTATGCCTGATTAAGTGGGAAGGAGAGGTGGGGTGACGCATAAAACCAGAGTTTGATATAAGCACAGGTACCGTTCCAAAAACCAGCGATGGAATAGACAAGGCCTACACCTTCCTCAGTGAAAGGGACCCAAAACCCCATATTTCCCGCAGAGGAATATATCTGACTAGTAAGAATATTAAAATCTATGTATTGATATGTCCCCATAAGGGAATCAAGTGTGTTTAGACTGGTATAAACATAGCAGTGAGAATCAGCTCAAACCCACTATAAAATGGAATTTCAAAAACAGAACAAAAACACAGGGAAATTCTTTACAATTCCTTCAGGTTCTATGATGAAACCTGGAATGACCCTATCTACAACGACAGCTGGATGTGGCATAAGGCTGGACAGTTGGGACTGAGAGGATTGATGAGACTGTATGAGCAAATGCAGACCCTTTAAAGCAATAATTTGTAGCACCCATTCCATGGGTCCACCTCTCCATGTTGAAGGGAGTATTACTACAGCTATAACATGTACGGGAAACTTAGTGAATTGACACACTGTGAATACGAAAGGTTTCTATAAGTCACTAATTGTCCCTCTCCTGGTGCTCTGTTTTGATTTTCCAACTGCTTTACTATCAATCTCCCAACTTGGACAGACAGCCCCTTTATCCTCCTGGTTCACACAGGTTGCCAATTTGGCAGAGTATGAAAGGGAAGAGGAAGAACCAATGAGAGAGTAGCTGTTAGGCATTTGGACAGGTACATGTCACTCTAATTTCCCGAGAGGAAGAAGAATTAACCAAAGTCTCAGCCACCCGCTTGGAACAAGTATAGGTCTTGAACCAAAATTTTGGACTTGCTGTCAGCTCCCAAATGACGAGTTGAAAAATGGAGCTCAGGGACAAAGCAATTCTCAAACTGGCAAAGGAGTAAAAGACCACTATCATGCAAAAATCTGTTGAGGAAAGGCACTGAGGCGGACTTCAAAGCGAGGCAGAATAGCCGGAAACATATTTCAAGAGGTACGTATGAAGTGCCTTTAAAGCACAGGAAGAGGGGCATAACTTCGACAATGATGAACTTGGCCAAAAAGGGCGTATAAATTTTCTCCTGAATATATTCAGGCGAAAACACATACGCCCTTTTTGGCCATGCAAGCAAGCGGGCAATGCAAATCTGCACTACAAAGAAGTATCACTTCACACCAGTCAAAAGGGGCATCCGCAAAATATGTAAAAACCAGAAAGGCAAGACAGGCCCTGGAGTACAGTGTGCCTTGTTATGCTGATTGGTGGGAATAAGTTGCCAACTGCCTCTCTGGAGGGGTGCATTGTGTTCCATAAAACAAATAAACAACAGAGCTACAGAGCCAAGGGCACTTCCAGTCTAGTGAATACACCTTTAGAAAACTGGAAATCAGTAAGACAGAGTCACCCCTAAATTTAGGGTTGCAGTTCTTTCAAGAACATCAACTTGGGTACACCTTAAATATCCCAGGAAAGACAAAAATGGTTCAAGAAATTGGGGTACTTATGTACAAGGAATATCCCTCCGCCATGTAATCAATGTCATAAGGCCATTAGCAGCAAAATGAGTGGATTCAGGTACGATGATTCTAAGTGAAATAAGTCACACAGAAAAAAGAAAATAATCATAAGATATCACTTATGAAGATCCTGTAAACATGGCTACACATGAACTGTGTTAGGAAAGAGAAGAGAGACTCACATTTAGAAAACATTCCTATGCCTAATTAATGGGGACTGAGAGGTGGGGTGATGCATAAAACCAGAGTTTGAATTAGTACAGGTACCTTTCCAAAAACCTAATACGGAATAGACAAGACCTACATCTTCCTCAGGGAAAGGGACTCAACAACCCATATTCCCCTCAGAGGAATATATCTAACTAATAAGAATCTTAAAACCTATGTATTGATATATCCCCGTAAGGGCATCATGTATGTCTAGACTGGAATAAACATGGCAGTGAGAATCAGCTCAAACCCACTATAAAAAGGAATTTCAAAATCAAACCAAAAAAACAGGGAAATTCTTTACAATTCCTTCAGGGTCTCTGAGGAAACCTGGTATGACTCTATCTACAATGACAGCAGGATGTGGCATATGGCTGGACACTTGGGAATCATAGGATTGGTGAGATTGGGTGGGCAAATGCAGAACCTTTAAAGCAATAATGTGTGGCACCCATTCCATGGGTCCCAACTCTCCAGGTTGAAGGAAATATTACTACAGCTATAACATGTACGGGAAACCAAGAGAATGGACCCACTGTGAACACGAAATGTTTCTAAAACTCAACTAATAGTCCCTCTCCTGGTGCTCTGGTTTGACTTTCCAATGGCTTTACTATCAATCTCCCAATTGGGAGAGACAGCCCCTTTAACCTCCTGGTTTGCACAGGTTGCCAATTTGGCAGAGGATGAAAGGGAAGAGGAAGAACCAATGGGAGAGTAGCTGTTAGGCATTTGGAGGGGCACATATCACACTAATTTCCCGGCAGGAAGAAGAATTAACCGAAGTCTCAGCCACCCGCCAAGAACCAGTATAGGTCCTGAACCAAAATTTTGGACTTGAATTCAGCTTACAAAAAACGAGTTGAAAAATGGAGCTCAGGGGCGCAGCAATTCACAAATTGGCAGAGTAGTAAAGGACGACTATCGTGCAAAAATCTGTTGAGGGAAGGCAACGAGGCAGACTTGAAAGCAAGGCAGAATAGCCAGAAAGAGATTTCAAGAGGTACGTTGGAAGTGCCTTTAAAGGACAGGAAGAGGGGCACAACTTCGACAATGATGCACTTGGCCAAATAGGGCGTATGAGTTTTCCCCTGAATATATTCAGGAGAAAACACATACACCCATTTTGGCCAAGCAACAAGCGGGCAATGCAAATCTGCTCTACAAAGAAGTATCACGTCTCACGGGTCAAAAGGGGCATCCGCAAAATCTCTATAAACCAGAAAGGCAAGACAGGCACTGGAGCACAGGGAGCCTTTTTATGCTGATTGGCGGGATTAAGTTGCCAACTGCCTCTCTGGAGGAGTGCATAGTATTCCGTAAAACAAATAAACAACAGAGCTACAGAGCCAAGGGCACTTCCAGTCTAGGGAATAAACCATCGGAAAACTGGAAATCAATAAGACAGAGCCAGCCCCAAATTTAGGGCTGCACTTCTTTCAAGAACCTCAACTTGGTTACACCTTAAATTTCCCAGGAAAGACAAAAATGGTTCACGAAATTGTGCTACATATGTACAAGAAATATCCCTCAGCCATGTAATCAATGTCATAAGGCCAGTAGCAGCAAAATGAGTGGATTCAGGTACGATGATTCTAAGTGAAATAAGTCACACAGACAAAGAAGCTTATCATAAGATATTACTTATGAAAATCCTGTAAACATGGCTACACATGAACTGAGTTAGGAAAGAGAAGAGAGTCTCACATTTAGAAAACACTCTTATGCCTGCTTAAGGGGGAAGGAGAGGTGGGGTGATGCATAAAACCAGAGTTTGATATAAGCACATGTACCGTTCCAAAAACCTACTATGGAACACACAATACCTATACCTTCCTCAGTGAAAGGGACTCAAAACACCATATTCCCCACAGAGGAATATATCTGACTAGTAAGAATCTTAAAACCTATGTATTGATATGTCTCCGTAAGGGAATCAAGTGTGCCTAGACTGGCATAAACATGGTAGTGAGAATCAGCTCAAACACACTAAAAAAAGGAATTTCAAAAACAAATGAAAAAAACTGGGAAATTCTTTACAATTCCTTCAAAGTCTTTGATGAAACCTGGAATGACCCTATCTACAACAACAGATGGATGTGGCATAAGGCTGAGACACTTGGGACTGAGAGGATGAGTTAAATTGGGTGAGCAAATGCAGACCATTTAAAGCAATAATGCGTGGCACACATTCCAAGGGTCCCAACTCTCCAGGTTGAAGGGAATATTACTACAGCTGTAACACGTAAGGGAAACATAGAGAATGGACACACTGTGAATAGGAAAGGTCTCTAAAACTCAACGAATACTCCCTCTCCTGGTGCTCAGGTTTGACTTTCCAGCTGCTTTACTATCAATCTCCCAACTTGGAGAGACAGCCGCTTTAAGCTCCTGGTGTGCAAAGTTTGCCAATTTGGCAAAGGATGAAAGGGAAGACGGAGAACCAATGAGAGAGTAGCTGTTAGGCATTTGGAGGGGCACATGTCACTCTAATTGCCCGGCAGGAAGAAGAATTAACCAAAGTCTCAGCCACCCGCCGGAAACCAGTATGGGTCCTGAACCAAAATTTTCGACTTGCGGTCAGCTCACAAAAAACGAGTTGAAAAATGGAGCTAGGGGCACAGCAATTCACAAACTGGCAGAGTAATAAATGACAACTATCGTCCAAAAATGTGTTGAGGGAAGGCAACGAGGCAGACTTGAAAGTGAGGCAGAATAACAGGAAAGAGATTTCAAGATGTACATTGGAATCACCTTTAAACACAGGAAGAGGGGCACAACTTCGAAAATGTTGCACTTGGCCAAAAAGGGTGTATGCGTTTTCTCCTGAATATATTCAATTCAAAACGCATATGCCCTTTTTGGCCAAGCAAGCAAGCAGGCAATGCAAATCTGCACTACAAAGAAGCATCACTTCCCACCAGTCAAAAGGGACATCTTCAAAATGTGAAAAAACCAGAAAGGCAAGACAGGCCCTGGAGAACAGGGAGCCTTGTTATGCTGATGGGCGGGATGTAAATTGCCAACTGCCTATGTGGACGAGTGCACTGTGTTCCCTAAAACAAGTAAACAACAGAGTTACAGAGCCAAGGGCACTCCCAGTCTTGGGAATATTCCTTGGGAAAAATGAAAATCAATAAGACACAGCCACCCCATATTTTAGGGCTGCACTGCTTACAAGAACCTCAAGTTGGGTACACTTTAATATCCCAGGAAAGACAAAAATGGTTCAAGAAATTGTGGTACTTACGTATGATGGAATATCCCTCAGTCATGAAATCAATGTCATAAGGCCAGTAGCAACAAAATGAGTGGATACAGGTACGATGATTCTAAGAGAAATAAGTAACCCATAAAAAGAAAATTATCATAAGATATCAAGTATGAAGGTCCTATAAACATGGCTACACATGAACTGAGTTAGGAAAGAGAACAGAGACTCACATTTAGAAAACTCTCTGTTGCCAGCTTAAGAGGGAAGGTGAGGTGGGGTGATGCATAAAACCAGAGTTTGATATTCGTACAGGTAACGTTCCAAAAATCAAATATGGAATAGACAAGACCTACAACTTCCTCAGTGAAAGGGACTCATCAAACCGTATTCCCCGCAGACGAGTATATCTGACTAGTAAGAATCTTAAAACGTATGTATTGATATGTCTCCGTAAGGGAATCAAGTCTGTCTAGACTGGCATAAACATGGCAGTGATAATCACCTCAAACACACTATAAAAATGAATTCCCCAAAAAACCAAAACAGGGAAATTCTTTACAATACCTTCAGGGTCTCTGATGAAACCTGGAATGACCCTATCTACAATGACAGCTGGATGTGGAATAAGGCTGGACACATGGGACTGAGAGGATTGGTGAGATTGGGTGAGCAAATGCAGACCCTTTAAAGCAATAATGCATGGCACCCATTCCATGGGTCCCATGTCTCTAGGTTGAAGGGAATATTACTACAGCTATAACATGTATGGGAAACCTAGAGAATGGACACACTGTGAATATCAAAGGTCTCTAAAACTCAACGAATAGTCCCTCTCCTGGTGCTGCGGTTTGACTTTCCAACTGCTTTACTATCAATCTCCCAGCTAGGAGAGAAAGCACCTTTAAACTCCTGGTTCGCACACGTTGCCAATTTGGCAGTGGATGAAAGGGAATAGGGAGAACCAATGAGAGAGTAGCTGTTAGGGCATATGTCACTCTTATTTCCCGGGAGGAAGAAGAACAAAACGAAGTCTCAGCCACCCACAGGGAACCAGTATAGTTCCTAAACCAAAATATTGGACTTGCCTTCAGCTCACAAAAATGAGTTAAATAATGGAGCTCAGGGGCACAGCAATTCACAAACAGGCAGAGTAATAAAGGACAACTATCGTCCAACAATCTGTTGAGGGAAAGCAACGAGGCGGACTTGAAAGCGAGGCAGAATAGCAGGAAACAGATTTCAAGGGGTACGTTGGAAATGCCTTTAAAGCACATGAAGAGGGGCACAAATTTGACAATGTTACACTTGGCTAAAAAGGGCATATGCGTTTTCTCCTGAATATATTCAGGAGAAAAAGCATACGATCTTTTTGGCCAAGCAAGCAAGTGGGCAATGCAAATCTGCACTACAAAAAAGTATCACTTCCCAACGGTCAAAAGGGACATCCAGAAAATGGGTAAAATTCAGAAAGGCAAGACAGGCCCTGGAGAACAAGGATCCTTGTTATGCAGAAGGGCGGGATGTAAATTGCCAACTGCCTCACTGGAGGAGTTCATTGTGTTCCCAAAACAAGTAAACAACAGAGCTACAGAGCCAAGGGCACTTCCAGTCTAGGGAATATACCTTGGGAAAACTGAAAATCAATAAGACAGAGCCACCCCAAAATTTAGGGCTGCACTGCTAACAAGAACCTCAACTTGGGTACACCTTAAATATCCCAGGAAAGATAAAAATGGTTCAAAAAATTGTGGTACTTACGTATGCTGGAATATCCCTCAGCCATGAAATCAATATCATATGACCAGTAGCAGCAAAATGAGTGGATTCAGGTACGATGATTCTAAGTGAAATACGTCACACAGGAAAAGAAACTTATCATAAGATATCACTTATGAAGAACCTGTAAACATGGCTACACATGAACTGAGTTAGGAAAGAGAAGAGAGTCTCACATTTAGAAAACACTCTTATGCCTGTGTAAGGGGGAAGGAGAGGTGGGGTGATGCATAAAACCAGAGTTTGATATAAGCACATGTACCGTTCCAAAAACCAACTATGGAATAGACACGACCTAGACCTTCTTCAGTGAAAGGGACTCAAAACCACATATTTACCGCCGAGGAATATATCTGACTAGTAAGAATCTTAAAACCTATGTACTGATATGTCTCCATAAGGGAATCAAGTGTGTCTAGACTGGCATAAACATGGCAGTGAGAATCAGCTCAAACCCACTATAAAAGGAATTTGAAAAACTAAAAAAGGGAAATTCTTTACAATTCCTTCAGTGTCTCTGATGAAACCAGGAATGACCCTATCTACAATGACAGCTGGATGTGGTATAAGGCTGGACACATGGGACTGAGAGGACTGTTGAGATTGGGTGAGCAAATGCAGACCCTTTAAAGCAAAAATGCATGGCACCCATTCCATGGGGCCAATGTCTCCAGGTTGAAGGGAATATTACTACAGCTATAACATGTACGGGAATCCTAGAGAATGGACACACTGTGAATACGAAAGGTCTCTAAAACTCAACGAATACTCCCCCTCCTGGTGCCCCGGTTTGAATTTCCAACTGCTTTACTATCAATCTCCCAACTTGGAGAGACAGCCCCTTTAACCTCCTGGTTTGCACAGGTTGCCAAAATGGCAGAGGATGAAAGGGAAGAGGGAGAACCAATGAGAGAGTAGCTTTTAGGCATTTGGACAGGCACATGTCACTCTTATTCCCCGGGTGGAAGAAGAATTAACCAATGTCTCAGACAACCACCGGGAACCAGTATAGGTACTGAACCAAAATTTTGGACATGCGTTCAGCTCACAAAAAACGAGTTAAAAATGGAGCTCAGGATCACAGCAATTCAAAAACAGGCAGAGTAATAAAGGACAACTATCGTCCAACAATCTGTTGAGGGAAGGCAACGAGGCGGACTTGAATGCGAGGCAGAATAGAAGCAATCAGATTTCAAGAGGTACATTGGAATCGCCTTTAAATCACAGGAAGAGGGGCACAACTTCGACAATGATGCACTTGGCCAAAAAGGGCGTATGCGTTTTGTCCTTAATATATTCAGGAGAAAACACATACGCCCTGTTTGCCAAGCAAGCAAGCGGGCAATGCAAATCTGCACTGCAAAGAAGTATCATTTCCCACCAGTCAAAAGGGATATCCACAAAATGGGTAAAATTCAGAAACGCAAGACAGGCCCTGGAGAACAGGGAGCCTTGTTATGCTGATGGGCGGGATGTAAATTGCCAACTGCCTCTCTGGAGGAGTGCATTGAGTTCCCGAAAACAAGTAAACAGCAGAGCTACAGAGCCAAGGGCACTTCCAGTCAAGGGAATATACCTTGGGAAAACTGAAAATCAATAAGACAGAGCCACCCCTAAATTTAGGGATGCACTGCTTACAAGAACCTCAACTTGGGTACACCTTAAGTATCCCAGGAAATATAAAAATGGTTCAAAAAGTTTTTGTACTTACGTACGCTGGAATATCCCTCAGCCATGAAATAAATATCATAAGACCAGTAGCAGCAAAATGAGTGGATTCAGGAACAATGATTCTAAGTGAAATAAGTCACACAGAAAAATAATCTTATCATAAGATATCACTTATGAAGGTCTTGTAAACACGGCTACACATGAAATGAGTTAAGAAAGAGAAGAGAGTTTGACCTTTAGAAAACATTCTTATGCCTGCTTAAGGGGGAAGGAGAGGTGGGGTGATGCATAAAACCAGAGTTTGATATAAGCACAGGTACCGTTCCAAAAACCAACTATGGAATAGACAAGACCTACACATTCCTCAGTGAAAGGGACTCAATACACCATACTTCCTGCAGAGGAATATATCTGACTGGTAAGAATCTTAAAACCTATGTATTGATATGTCTCCCTAAGGAAATCAAGTGTGTCTAGACTGGCATAAACATGACAACTAGAATCAGCTCCAACCCACTATAAAAAGGAATTTGAAAATAAAAGGAAATTCTTTACAATTCCTTCAGGATATCTGATGAAACCTGGAATGACCCTATCTACAATGACAGCTGGATGTGGCATAAGGCTGGACACATGGGACTGAGAGGATTGGTGAGATTGGGTGAGCTAATGCAGACCCTTTAAAGCAATAATGCATGGCACCCATTCCATGGGTCCCATGTCTCCAGGTTGAAGGGAATATTACTACAGCTATAACATGTACGGGAAACCTAGAAAATGGACACACTGTGAATACGAAAGGTCTCTAAAACTCAATGAATAGTCCCTCTCCTGGTGCTCCGGTTTGACTTTGCAACTGCTTTACTATCAATCTCCCTACTTGGAGAGACAGCCCTTTTAACCTCGTGGTTCGCACAGGTTGCCAATTTGGCAGAGGATGAAAGGGAAGAGGGAGAACCAATGAGAGAGTAGCTGTAAGGCATTTGGACGGGCACATGTCACTCTTATTTCCTAGGAGGAAGAAGAGTTAAGCAAAGTCTCAGCCACCCACCTGGAACCAGTATAGGTCCTGAACCAAAATATTGGACTTGCGTTCAGCTCACAAAAAACGAGTTAAAAATGGAGCTCAGGATCAGAGCAATTCACAAAGTGGCAGAGTAATAAAGGAAAACTATCGTCCAAAAATCTGTTGAGGGAAGGCAACAAGGCGGACTTGAAAGCGAGGCAGAATTGCAGGAAACAGATTTCAAGAGGTACATTGGAATCGCCTTTAAAGCATAGGAAGAGGGGCAAAACTTCGACAATGATGCACTTGGCCAAAAAGGGCGTATGCGTTTTCTCCTGAATATATTCAGGAGAAAACGCATACGCCCTTTTTGGCCAAGCAAGCAAGCGGGCAATGCAAAGATGCACTACAAAGAAGTATCACTTCCCACCAGTCAAAAGTGACATCCACAAAATGGGTAAAATTCAGAAAGGCAAGAAAGGCCCTGGAGAACAGGGAGCCTTGTTATGCTGATGGGTGGGATGTAAATTGCCAACTGCCTCTCTGGAGGAGTGCATTGTGTTCCCTGATACAAGTAATCAACAGTGCTACAGAGCCAAGGGCACTTCCAGTCTAGGGAATATACCTTGGGAAAACTGAAAATCAATAAGACAGAGCCACCCCAAAATTTAGGGCTGCACTGCTTACAAGAACCTCAACTTGGGTACACCTTAAGTATCCCAGGAAATATAAAAATGGTTCAAAATATTTTGTTACTTATGTACGCTGGAATATCCCTCAGACATGAAATCAATATCATAACACCAGTAGCAGCAAAATGAGTGGATTCAGGTACGATGATTATAAGTGAAATAAGTCACACAGAAAAAGAAACTTATCATAAGATATCACTTATGAAGATCCTGTAAACATGGCTACACATGAACTGAGTTAGGAAAGAGAACAGAGTCTCACATTTAGAAAACACTCTTATGCCTGCTTAAAGGGGAAGGAGAGGTGGGGTGATGCATAAAACCAGAGTTTGATAAAAGCACAGGTACCGTTAAAAAACCAACTATGGAATATACACGACCTACACCTTCCTCAGTGAAAGGGACTCAAAACCACATATTTCCCGCAGAGGAATATATCTGACTAGTAAGAATCTTAAAAACTATGTATTGATATGTCTCCATAAGGGAATCAAGTGTTTCTAGACTGGCATAAACATGGCAGCGACAATCAGCTCAAACCCAGTATAAAAAGGAATTTAAAAAACAAAAAAAAGGGAAATTCTTTACAATTCCTTCAGGGTCTCTGATGAAACCTGGAATGACCCTATCTACAATGACAGCTGGATGTGGAATAAGGCTGGACACATGGGACTGAGAGGATTGGTGAGATTGTGTGAGCAAATGAAGACCCTATAAAGCAATAATGCATGGCACACATTCCATGTGTCCCAACTCTCCAGGTTGAAGGGAATATTACTACAGCTATAATATGTACTGGAAACCTAGAAAATGGACACACTGTGAATATCAAAGGTCTCTAAAACTCAATGAATAGTCCCTCTCCTGGTGCTCCAGTTTGACTTTCCAACTGCTTTATTATCAATCTGCCAACTTGGAGAGACAGCCCCTTTAACCTCCTGGATCGCACAGGTTGCCAATTTGGCAGTGGATGAAAGGGAAGAGGGAGAACCAATGAAAGAGTAGCTCTTAGGCATTTGACGGGCACATGTCACTCTTATTTCGTGGGAGGAAGAAGAATTAACTGAAGTCTCAGCCACCCACCTGGAACCAGTATAGTTCCTGAACCAAAATATTGGACATGCGTTCAGCTCACAAAAAACGAGTTAAATAATGGAGCTCAGGGGCACAGCAATTCACAAACAGGCAGAGTAATAAAGGACTACTATCGTCCAAAAATCTGTTGAGGGAAGGCAACGAGGCAGACTTGAAAGCGAGGCAGAATAGCAGGAAACAGATATCAAGAGGTACGTTGGAATCGCCTTTAAAGCACAAGAAGAGGGCCACAACTTTGACAATGATGCACTTGGCCAAAAAGGGCGTATAAGTTTTCTCCTGAATATATTCAGGAGAAAACACATACGCCCTTTTTGGCCAAGCAAGCAAGTGGGCAATGCAAAGATGCACTACAAAAATGTATCACTTCCCACCAGTCAAAAGGGACAACCACAAAATGGGTAAAATTCAGGAAGGCAAGACTGGCCCTGGAGAACAGGGAGCCTTTTTATGCTGATGGGCGGGATGTAAATTGCCAACTGCCTCGCTGGAGGAGTGCATTGTGTTCCCAAAACAAGTAAACAACTGATATACAGAGCCAAGGGCACTTCCAGTCTAGGGAATATACCTTGGGAAAACTGGAAATCAATAAGGCACAGCCACCCCAAAATTTAGGCCTGCACTGCTTACAAGAACCTCAACTTGGGTACACCTTAAGTATCCCAGGAAAGATAAAAATGGAACAAAAAATTGTGGTACTTACGTACGATGGAATATCCCTCAGCCATGAAATCAATATCATAAGACCAGTAGCAGCAAAATGAATGGTTTCAGGTACGATGATTCTTAGTGAAATATGTCACACAGAAAAAGAAATTATCATAAGATATCATGTATGAAGATACTGTAAATATGGCTACACATGAACTGAGTTAGGAAAGAGAACAGAGTGTCACATTTAGAAAACACTCTTATGCCTGCTTAAGGGGGAAGGAGAGGTGGGGTGATGCATAAAACCAGAGTTTGATATAAGCACAAGTACCGTTCCAAAAACCAAGTATGGTATAGACAAGACCTACACCTTCCTCAGTTAAAAGGACTCAAAACCCCATATTTCCCGCAGAGGAATATATCTGACTAGTAAGAATCTTAAAACCTATGTACTGATATGTCTCCATAAGGGAATCAAGTGTGTCTAGACTGGCATAAACATGGCAGTGAGAATCAGCTCAAACCCACTATAAAAAGGTATTTGAAAAACAAAAAAAAAGGGAAATTCTTTACAATTCCTTCAGGGTCTCTGATGAAACCTGGAATGACCTTATCTACAATGACAGCTGGATGTGGCATAAGGCTGGACACATGGGACTGAGAGGATTGGTGAGATTGGGTGAGCAAATGCTCACACTTTAAAGCAATAATGCATGGCACCCATTCCATGTATCCCATGTCTCCAGGTTGAAGGGAATATTACTACAGCTATAAAATGTACGGGAAACCTAGAGAATGGACACACTGTGAATACGAAAGGTCTCTAAAACTCAACGAATAGTCACTCTCCTGGTGCTCCGGTTTGACTTTCCAACTGCTTTACTATCAATCTCCCAGCTTGGAAAAACAGCCCGTTTAACCTCCTGTTTCGCACAGGTTTCCAATTTGGCAGTGGATTAAAGTGAAGAGGGAGAACCAATGAAAGAGTAGCTGTTAGGCATTTGGACGGGCACATATCACTCTTATTTCCTGGGAGAAAGAAGTATTAACCAAAGTCTCAGCCACCCACCGGGAACAAGTGCAGTTCCTTAACCAAAATATTGGACTTGCGTTCAGCTCACAAAATCGAGTTAAATAATGGAGCTCAGGGGCACAGCAATTCACAAACAGGCAGAGTAATAATGGACAACTATCATCCAAAAATCTGTTGAGGTAAGGCAACGAGGCGGACTTGAAAGCGAGGCAGAATAGGAGGAAACAGATTTCAAGAGGTACATTGGAATTGCCTTTAAAGCACAGAAAGAGGGGCACAACTTCGACAATGATGCACTTTTACAAAAGGTGCGTAAACGTTGTCTCCTGAATATATTCAGCAGAAAACGCATATACCCTTTTTGGCCAAACAAGCAAGCGGATAATGCAAATCTGCACTACAAAGAAGTATCACTTCCCACCGGTCAAAATGGACATCCACAAAATGGGTAAAAACCAGAAAGGCAAGACAGGCCTTGGAGAACAGCGAGCCTTGTTATGCTGATGGGCGGGAGGTAAGTTGTCAACTGCCTCTCTGGAGGAGTGCGTTGTGTTCCCTAAAACAAGTAAACAACAGAGCTACTGAGCCAAGAGCACTTCCATTCTAGGGAATATACCTTGGGAAAACTGAATATCAATATGACAGAGCCAGCCCAAAATTTAGGTCTGCACTGATTACAAGAACCTAAACTTGTCTACACCTTAAATATCCCTGGAAATATAAAAGTGGTTCAAAACAATGTGGTACTTACGTACGATGGAATATCCCTCAGCCATGAAATCAATGTCATAAGACCAGTAGCAGCAAAATGAGTGGATTCAGGTACGATGATTCTAAGTGAAATAAGTCACACAGAAAAAGAAACTTATCATGAGATATCTCTTATGAAGGTCCTGTAAACATGGCTACACATGAACTCAGTTAGGAAAGAGAACAGAGTCTCATATTTAGAAAATACTCTCATGCCTCCTTAAGGGGGAAGGAGAGGTGGGGTGATGAATAAAACCAGAGTTTGATATAAGCACAGGTACCGTTCCCAAAACCATCAATGGAATAGACAAAACCTACCTATACCTTCCTCAGTGAAAGGGACTCAAATCCCCATATTTCCCGCAGAGGAAAATATCTGACTAGTAAGAATCTTAAAACCTATGTATTGATATATCTCTGTAAGGGAATCAAGTGTGTCTAGACTGGCATAAACATGGCAGCGAGAATCAGCTCAAACCCACTATAAAATGGAATTTCAAAAACAAAACAAATAAACAGGGAAATTATTTTCAATTCCTTCAGGGTCTCTGATGAAACCTGGAATGACCCTATCTACAATGAAAGCTGGATGTGGCATAAGGCTGGACACATGGGACTGAGAGGATTGGTGAGATTGGGTGAGCAAATGCAGACCCTATAAAGCAATAATGCATGGCAACCATTCCATGGGTCCCTACTCTCCATGTTGAAGAGTATATTACTACAGCTATATAATGTACGGGAAACCTAGAGACTGGACACACTGTGAATACGAAAGGTCTCTAAAACTCAACGAATAATCCCTCTCCTGGTGCTCAGGTTTGACTTTCCAACTGCTTTACTATCAATCTCCCAGCTTGGAGAGACTGCACATTTAACCTCCTGTTTTGCACAGGTTGCCAATTTGGCAGAGGATGAAAGGGAAGAGGGAGAACCAATGAGAGAGTAGCTGTTAGGCATTTGGACGGGCACATGTCACTCTTATTTCCCGGGAGGAAGAAGAATTACCCAAAGTCTAAGCCACCCACCGCGAACCAGTATAGGTCGTGTACCAAAATATTGGACTTGCGTTCAGCTCACAATAAACGAGTTAAATTATGGAGCTCAGTGGCACAGCAATTAACAAACTGCTAGAGTAACAAAGGACAACTATCGTACAAAAATCTGTTGAGGGAAGGCAACGAGGCGGAATTGAAAGTGAGGCAGAATAGAAGGAAACAGATTTCAACAGATACGTTGGAATCGCTTTTAAAGCACAGGAAGAGGGTCACAACTTCGATAATGATGCACTTGGCCAAAAAGGGCGTATGTGTTTTCTCCTGAGTATATTCAGGAGAACACGCATACGCCCTTTTTGGCCAAGCAAGCAAGTGGGCAATGCAATTCTGCACTACAAAGAAGTATCACTTCCCAGCGGTCAAAAGGGATATCCACAAAATGGGTAAAAAACATAAAGGCAAGACAGGGCCTGGAGAACAGGGAGCCTTGTTATGCTGATGGGCGGGATGTAAATTGCCAACTGCCTCTCTGGAGGAGTGCATTTTGTTCCCTAAAACAAGTAAACAACAGAGCTACACAGACAAGGGCACTTCCAGTCTAGGGTATATACCTTGGGAAAACTGAAAATCAGTAAGACAGAGCCACCCCAAAATTTAGGGCTGCACTGCTTACAAGAACCTCAACTAGGCTACACCTTAAATATCCCAGGAAAGACAAAAATTTTTCAAGAGATTGTGGTAATTACATACGATGGAATATTTCTCTGCCATGAAATCAATGTCATCAGGCCAGTAGCAGCAAATTTAGTGGATTCAGTTACGAGGATTCTAAGTGAAATTAGTCACAGAGTAAAATAAACTTATCATAAGATATCACTTATGAAGGTCATGTAAACATGGCTACACATGAATTGAGTTAGTAAAGAAAAGAGAGTCTCACATTTAGAAATCACTCTTACACCTGCTTAAGGGGTAAGGAGAGGTGGGGTGTTGCATAAAACCAGAGTTTGATATTAGTAAAGGCTCCATTCCAGAAACCAAATACAGAATAGAAAAGATCTACACCTTCCTCACTGAAAAGGAATCAACACCCCATACTTCCCTCAGAGGAATATATCTGACTAGTAAGAATCTTCAAACCTATATATTGATATGTCTCCGTAAGGGATCAAGTGTGTCTAGACTGGCATAAAAATGCAGTGGGAATCAGCTCAAACTCACTATAAAAAGGAATTTCAATAACAAAACAACAAAACAGGGAAATTCTTTACAATTCCTTCAGGGTGTCTAATGAAACCTGAAATGAACCTATCTACAACTACAGCTTGATTTGGCATAATGCTGGACATTTGGGACTGAGAGGATTGGTGAGACTGGGTGAGCAAACACAGACCGTTTAAAGCAATAATGCATGGCCTCCATTACATGGTTCCAAACTCTCCAGGTGGAAGGGAATATTACTACAGTTATAACATGTACGGGAAACCTAGAGAATGGACACACTGTGTATACGAAAGGTTTCTAAAACTCAACTAATTGTCCCTCTCCTGGTGCTCCAGTTTGACTTTCCAACTGCTTTACTATCAATCTCTCAACTTGGAGAGACAGCCCCTTTAACCTCCTGGATAACACAGGTTGCCAATTTGGCAGAGAATGAAAGGGAACAGGGAGAACCAATGAGAGAGTAGCTGTTAGGCATTTGGACAGGCATATGTCACTCTAATTGCCCGGCAGGAAGAATAATTAACCAAGGACTCATCCCCCTGCCGGGAACCAGTATAGGTCCTGAACCGAAATTTTGTACTTGCAGTCAGCTCACAAAAAACGATTTGATAAATGGAGCTCAGGGGCACAGCAATTCACAAACTGGCAGAGTAATAAAGGAAAACTATCGTCCAAAAATATTTTGAAGGAAGGCAACGAGGCAGACTTGAAACCGAGGCAGAATTGCAGGAAACAGATTTCAAGAGGTACGTTGGAATCACCTGTAAAGCACAGGAAGAGGGGCAGAATTTCGACAATGAGGCACTTGGCCAAAAATGGTTTATTCGTTTTCTCCTGAATATATTCTGGAGAAAACGCATACACAGTTTTTGGCCAAGCAAGCAGGCGGGCAATGCAAATCTGCACTACAAAGAAGTATCCCTTCCCCTCGGTCAAAAGGGACATCGGCAAAATGTGTAAAAACCAGAAAGGCAAGAGAGGGCCTGCAGAACAGGGAGCCTTGTTATGCTGATGGGCGGGATGTAAGTTGGCAACTGCCTCTCTGGAAGAGTGCACTGTGTTCCCTAAAACAAGTAAACAACAGAGCTACATAGAGAAGGGCACTTCCAGTCTAGGGAATATACCTTGGGAAAACTGAAAATCAATAAGACAGAGCCACCCCAAAATTTAGGGATGCACTGCTTACAAGAACCTCAACTTGGGTACACTTTAAATATCCCAGGAAAGTTAAAAATTGTTCATAAAATTGTGGTATTTACATACGATGAAATATCCCTCAGCCATGAAATCAATGTCATAAGACCAGTAGCAGCAAAATGAGTGGATTCAGGTATGATGATTCTAAGTGAAATAAGTCACACAGAAAAAGAATCTTATCATGTGATATCACTTAAGAAGATCCTGTAAACATGGCTACACATGAAGTGAGTGAGGAAAGAGAACAGTGTCTCACATTTAGAAAACTCTCTTATGCCTGCTTAAGGGGGAAGGAGAGGTGGGGTGATGCATAAAACCAGAGTTTGATATAAGCACAGGTACCGTTCCAAAAACATACTATGGAATAGACAAGACCTACAAATTCCTTGGGGAAAGGGACTCAAAAACGTATATTTTCTGCAGAGGAATATATCTGAGTAGTAAGAATCTTAAAACCTATGTATTGATATGTCTCCGTCAGGGAATCAAGTGTGTCTAGACTGGCATAAACAGGGCAGTGAGAATCAGCTCAAACCCACTATAAATGGAATTTCAATAACAAAACAACAAAACAGGGAAATTCGTTACAATTCCTTCAGGGTCTCTGATGAAAGATGGAATGAACATATCTACAACTACAGCTTGATGTGGCATAAGGCTGGACACTTGGGACTAAGAGGATTGGTGAGACTGGGTGAGCAAACACAGACCGTTTAAAGAAATAATGCATGGCCTCCATTCCATGGTTCCAAACTCTCCAGGTTGAAGGGAATATTACTACAGCTATAACATGTACGGGAAACCTAGAGAATGGACACACTGTGTATACGAAAGTTTTCTAAAACTCAACTAGTTCTCCTTCTCCTGGTGCTCCAGTTTGACTTTCCAACTGCTTTCCTATCAATCTCCCAACTTGGAGAGACAGCCCCTTTAATCTCCTGGATAACACAGCTTGCCAATTTGGCAGAGGATGAAAGGGAACAGGGAGAACCAATGAGAGAATAGCTGTTAGGCATTTGGACGGGCACATGTCACTCTAATTGCCTGGCAGAAAGAATAATTAACCAAAGACTCATCCCGCTGCTGGGAACCAGGATAGTTCTTGAACCGAAATTTTGGACTTGCGGTCAGCTCACAAAAAACGATTTGATAAATGGAGCTCAGGGGCACAGCAATTCACAAACTGGCAGTGTAATAAAGGACAACTATCGTCCAAAAATCTTTTGAAGGAAGACAACGAGGCGGACTTGAAAGCGAGGCAGAATAGCAGGAAAAAGATTTCAGTGGGTACTTTGGAATCACCTGTAAAGCACAGGAAGAGGGGCACAAGTACGACAATGATGCACTTGGCCAAAAATAGTGTATGTGTTTTCTCCTGAATATATTCAGGAGAAAACACATACGCCCTTTTTGGCCAAGCCAGCAAGCAGGCAATGCAAATCTGCAGTACAAAGAAGTATCACTTCCCACCAGTCAATAGGGACATCCACAAAATGTGTAAAAACCAGAAAGGCAAGAGAGGACCTGAAGAACAGGGAGCCTTGTTATGCTAATGGGTGGAATGTAAGTTGCCAACTGCCTCTCTGGAGGAGTGCATTGTGTTCCCAAAAACAAGTAAACAACAGAGCTACAGAGCCAAGGGCACTTCCAGTCTAGGGAATATACCTCGGGAAAACTGAAAATCAATAAGACAGAGCCACTCCAAAATTTAGGGATGCACTGTTTACAAGAACCTCAACTTGGGTACACCTTAAGTATCCCAGGAAAGATAAAAAATGTTCAAAAAATTGTGGTATATACGTATGATTGAATATCCCTCAGCTATGAAATCAATGTCATAAGACAAGTAGCAGCAAAATGAGTGGATTCAGGTACGATGATTCTAAGTGAAATAAGTCACACAGAAAAAGAAACTTATCATAAGATATCACTTATGAAGGTCCTGTAAACATGTCTACACATGAACTGAGTTAGGAAAGAGAAGAGAGTTTGACCTTTGAAAACATTCTTATGTCTGCTTAAGGGGGAAGGAGAGGTGGGGTGATGCATTAAACCAGATTTTGATATTAGTTCTGGTACCGTTCCACAAAACATATACGGAATAGACAAGAAATACACCTTCTTCAGTGAAAAGGACTCAACTACCCATATTCCATGCAGAGGGATATATCTTAATAGTAAGAATCTTAAAACGTATGTATTGATATGTCCACATAATGGAATAAAGTGTGTCTAGACTGGCATAAACATGGCAGTGAGAATCAGCTCAAACCCAGTATAAAATGGAATTTCAAAAACAAAACAAAAAAAAAACAGGGAAATTCTTTTCAATTCCTTCAGGGTCTCTGATGAAACCTGGAATGACCCTATCTACAACGACAGCTGGATGTGGCATGAGGCTGGACACATGGGACTGAGAGGTTTGGTGAGATTGGTTGAGCAAATGCAGACCCTTTAAAGCAATAATGCATGGCACCCATTCCCTGGGTCCCAACTCTCCAGGTTGAAGGGAATATTACTACACCTATAACATATACGGTATACCTAGAGAATGGACACACTGTGAATACGAAAGTTCTCTAAAACTCAACGAATACTCCCTCTCCTGGTGCTCCAGTTTGACTTTCCAACTGCTTTACTATCAATCTCCCTACCTAGAGAGACAGCAACTTTAACCTCCTGTTTCGCACAGGTTTCCAATTTGGCAGAGGATGAATGGGAAGAGGGAAAACCAATGAGAGAGTAGCTGTTAGGCATTTGGACGGGCATATGTCACACTTATTTCCCGGGAGGAAGAAGAATTAACCAAAGTCTCAGCCACACACCAAAAACCAGTATAGGTCCTGAACCAAAATATTGGACTTGCGTTCAGCTCACAAAAAAACGAGTTAAATAATGTAGCTCAGGGGCACAGCAATTCACAAAATGGCAGAGTAATAAAGGGCAACTATCGTCCAACAATCTGTTGAGGGGAGGCAACAAGGCGGACTTGAAAGCGAGGCAGAATAGCAGGAAACAGATTTCAAGAGGTTCATTGGAATCACCTTTAAAGCACAGGAAGAGGGGCACAACATTGACAATGATGCACTTGGCCAAAATGGGCGTATGCGTTTTCTCCTGAATATATTCAGGAGAAAACGCATACACCCTCTTTGGCCAAGCAAACAAGCGGGTAATGCAAATCTGCACTACAAAGAAGTATCACTTCCCACAAGTCAAAAGGGACATAGGAAATATGTGTAAAAACCAGAAAGGCAAGACAGGCCCTGGAGAACAGGGAGCCTTGTTATGCTGATGGGTGGGATGTAAATTGCCAACTGCCTCTCTGGAGGAGTGCACTGTGTTCCCTAAAACAAGTAAACAACAGAGCTACAGAGCCAAGGGCACTTCCAGTCTAGGGAATATACCTAGGGAAAACTGAAAATCAATAAGACAGAGCCACCCCAAAATTTAGGGCTGCACTTCTTACAAGAACCTGAACTTGGGTACACTTTAAATATCCCAGGAAATATAAAAATGGTTCAAAAAATAGTGGTACATACGTATGATGGAATATCCCTCAGCCATGAAATCAATGTCATAAGACCAGTAGCAGCAAAATGTGTGGATTCAGGTACGATGATTCTAAGTGAAATAAGTCACACAGAAAAAGAAACTTATCATAAGATATCACTTATGAAGATCCTGTAATCATGGCTACACATGAAATGAGTTAGGAAAGAGAACAGAGTCTCACATTTACAAAACACTCTTATACCTGCTTAAGGGGGAAGGAGAGGTGGGGTGATGCATAAAACCAGAGTTTGATATAAGCACAGGTACCGTTCCAAAAACCAACTATGGAATACACAATACCTACACCTTCCTCAGTGAAAGGGATTCAAAATCCCATATTTCCCGCAGAGGAATATATCTGACTAGTAAGATTCTTAAAACCTATGTATTGAAATGTCTCCGTAAGGGAATCAAGTGTGTCTAGACTGGCATAAACATGGCAGCGAGAATCGGCTCAAACCCACTATATAATGAATTTCAAAAACAAAAAAAAAGGGAAATTCTTTACAATTCCTTCAGGGTTTCTGATGAAACCTGGAATGACCCTATCTACAATGACAGCAGGATGTGGCATAAGGCTGGACACATGGGACTGAGAGGATTGTTGAGATTGGGTGAGCAAGTGCAGACCGTTTAATGCAATAATGCATGGCACCCATTCCATGGGTCCCAACTCTCCAGGTGGAAGGGAATATTACTACAGCTATAACATGTACGGGAAACCTAGAGAATGGACACACTGTGAATACGAAAGGTTTCTAAAACTCAACGAATAGTCCCTCTCCTGGTGCTCCAGTTTGACGTTCCAACTGCTTTACTATCAATCTCCCAACTTGGAGAGACAGCACCTTTAATCTCCTTGTTCTCACAGGTTGCCAATTTGGCAGATGATGAAAGGGAAGAGGGAGAACCAATGAGGGAGTAGCTGTTAGCCATTTGGACGGGCATATGTCACTCTAATTTCCCGGCAGGAAAAATAATTAACCAAAGTTGCAGCCACCCACCGGGAACCAATATAGGTCCAGAACCAAAATTTTGGACATGCGTTCATCTCACTAAAAACGAGTTGAAAAATGGAGCTCAGTGGGAGAGCAATTCACAAACTTGCAGAGTAATAAAGTCCAACTATCCTCCAGAAATCTGTTGAGGGAAGGCAACGAAGCAGACTTCAATGTCAGGCCGAATAGCAGGAAACAGATTTCAAGAGGTACGTTGGAATCGTCTGTAAAGCACAGGGAGAGGGGCACAACTTCGAAAATGATGCACTTGGCCAAAAAGGGCATATGCATTTTCTCCTGAATATATGCAGGAGAAAACACATACGCCCTTTTTGGCCAAGCAAGCAAGTGGGCAATGCAAATCTGCACTACAAAGAAGTATCACTTCCCACCAGTCAAATGGGACATCCACAAAATATGTAAAAAACAGAAAGGCAAGACAGGCATTGGAGAACAGCGAGCCTTGTTATGCTGATGGGCGGGATGTAAATTGTCAACTGCCTCTCTGGAGGAGTGCATTGTGTTCCCTAAAACAAGTAAACAACAGAGCTACAGAGCCAAGGGAAGTTCCAGTCTAAGGAATATACCCTGGGCAAACTGAAAATCAACAAGACAGAGCCAGCCCAAAATTTAGGGCTGCACTGCTTACAAGAACTTCAACTTGTCTACACCTTAAATATCCCTGGAACCATAAAAATGGTTCAAAAAATTGTGATACTTACGTACGATGGAATATCCCTCAGCCATGAAATCATTGTCATAAGACCAGTAGCAGCAAAATGAGTGGATTCAGGTACGATGATTCTAAGTGAAATAAGTCACACAGAAAAAGAAACTTATCATAAGATATCACTTATGAAGGTCCTGTAAACATGGCTACACATGAACTGAGTTAGGAAAGAGAAGAGAGTTTGACCTTTAGAAAACATTCTTATGCCTGCTTAAGGGGGAAGGAGAGGTGGGGTGATGCATTAAACCAGATTTTGATATTAGTTCTGGTACCGTTCCACAAAACATATACGGAATAGACAAGAAATACACCTTCTTCAGTGAAAAGGACTCAACTACCCATATTCCATGCAGAGGGATATATCTTAATAGTAAGAATCTTAAAACGTATGTATTGATATGTCCACATAATGGAATAAAGTGTGTCTAGACTGGCATAAACATGGCAGTGAGAATCAGCTCAAACCCAGTATAAAATGGAATTTCAAAAACAAAACAAAAAAAACAGGGAAATTCTTTTCAATTCCTTCAGGGTCTCTGATGAAACCTGGAATGACCCTATCTACAACGACAGCTGGATGTGGCATGAGGCTGGACACATGGGACTGAGAGGTTTGGTGAGATTGGGTGAGCAAATGCAGACCCTTTAAAGCAATAATGCATGGCACCCATTCGCTGGGTCCCAACTCTCCAGGTTGAAGGGAATATTACTACAGCTATAACATATACGGTATACCTAGAGAATGGACACACTGTGAATACGAAAGTTCTCTAAAACTCAACGAATAGTCCCTCTCCTGGTGCTCCAGTTTGACTTTCCAACTGCTTTACTATCAATCTCCCTACCTAGAGAGACAGCACCTTTAACCTACTGTTTCGCACAGGTTTCCAATTTGGCAGAGGATGAATGGGAAGAGGGAAAACCAATGAGAGAGTAGCTGATAGGCATTTGGACGGGCATATGTCACACTTATTTCCCGGGAGGAAGAAGAATTAACCAAATTCTCAGCCACACACCGAAAACCAGTATAGGTCCTGAACCAAAATATTGGACTTGCGTTCAGCTCACAAAAAAACGAGTTAAATAATGTAGCTCAGGGGCACAGCAATTCACAAAATGGCAGAGTAATAAAGGGCAACTATCGTCCAACAATCTGTTGAGGGGAGGCAACGAGGCGGACTTGAAAGCGGGGCAGAATAGCAGGAAACAGATTTCAAGAGGTTCATTGGAATCACCTTTAAAGCACAGGAAGAGGGGCACAACATTGACAATGATGCACTTGGCCAAAATGGGCGTTTGCGTTTTCTCCTGAATATATTCAGGAGAAAACGCATACGCCCTCTTTGGCCAAGCAAACAAGCGGGCAATGCAAATCTTCACTACAAAGAAGTATCACTTCTCACAAGTCAAAAGGGACATAGGAAATATGTGTAAAAACCAGAAAGGCAAGACAGGCCCTGGAGAACAGGGAGCCTTGTTATGCTGATGGGCGGGATGTAAATTGCCAACTGGCTCTCTGGAGGAGTGCATTGTGTTCCCTAAAACAAGTAAACAACAGAGCTACAGAGCCAAGGGCACTTCCAGTCTAGGGAATATACCTTGGGAAAACTGAAAATCAATAAGACAGAGCCACCCCCAAATTTAGGGCTGCACTGCTTACAAGAACCTCAACTTGGGTACACCATAAATATCCCAGGAAATATAAAAATGGTTCAAAAAATAGTGGTACATACGTATGATGGAATATCCCTCAGCCATGAAATCAATGTCATAAGACCAGTAGCAGCAAAATATGTGGATTCAGGTACGATGATTCTAAGTGAAATAAGTCACACAGAAAAAGAAACTTATCATAAGATATCACTTATGAAGATCCTGTAATCATGGCTACACATGAAATGAGTTAGGAAAGAGAACAGAGTTTCACATTTACAAAACACTCTTATACGTGCTTAAGGGGGAAGGAGAGGTGGGGTGATGCATAAAACCAGAGTTTGATATAAGCACAGGTACCGTTCCAAAAACCAACTATGGAATACACAATACCTACACCTTCCTCAGTGAAAGGGATTCAAAATCCCATATTTCCCGCAGAGGAATATATCTGACTAGTAAGATTCTTAAAACCTATGTATTGATATGTCTCCGTAAGGGAATCAAGTGTGTCTAGACTGGCATAAACATGGCAGCGAAAATCGGCTCAAACCCACTATATAATGAATTTCAAAAACAAAAAAAGGGCCTCCCTGGTGGCGCAGTGGTTGAGAGTCCGCCTGCCGATGCAGGGGATACGGGTTCGTGCCCCGGTCTGGGAGGATCCCATATGCCGCGGAGCGGCTGGGCCCGTGAGCAATGGCCGCTGGGCCTGCGCATCCGGAGACTGTGCTCCGCAACGGGAGAGGCCACAACAGTGAAAGGCCCGCATACCGCAAAAAAAAAAAAAAAAAAAAAAAAAAAAAAAAAAAAAGGAAATTCTTTACAATTCTTTCAGGGTTTCTGATGAAACCTGGAATGACCCTATCTACAATGACAGCAGGATGTGGCATAAGGCTGGACACATGTGACTGAGAGGATTGTTGAGATTGGGTGAGCAAGTGCAGACCGTTTAATGCAAAAATGCATGGCAACCATTCCATGGGTCCTATGTCTCCAGGTTGAAGGGAATATTACGACAGCTATAACATGTACGGGAAACCTTGAGAATGGACACACTGTGAATACGAAAGGTCTCTAAAACTCAACGAATAGTCCCTCTCCTGGTGCTCGGGTTTGAATTTCCAACAGCTTTACTATCAATCTCCCAAATTGGAGAGACAGCACCTTTAACCTCCTGGTTCGCACAGGTTCCCATTTTGACAGAGGAGGAAAGGGAAGAAGGAGAACCAATGAGAGAGTAGCTGTTACGCATTTGGATGGTCATATGTCAGTCTTATATCCCGGGAGGAAGAAGAATTAACCAAAGTCTCAGCCACCCTCTGGGAAACAGTTTAGGTCCTGAATCAAAATTTTGGACTTGCGATCAGCTCACAAAAAACAAGTTAAAAAATGGAGCTCAGGGGCACAGTAATTCACAAACTGGCAGAGAAATTAAGGGAAACTATCATCCAAAAATCTGTTGAGGGAAGGCAACAAGGCGGACTTGATAGGGAGGCAGAATAGCAGGAAACACATTTCAAGAGGTACGTTGGAATCACCTTTAAAGCACAGGAAGAGGGGCACAACTTCGACAATGATGCACTTGGCCAAAAAGGGCGTATGCGTTTTCTCCTGAATATATTCAGGAGAAAACGCATACGCCCTTTTTGGCCAAGCAACCAAGGGGACAATGCAAATCTGCACTACAAAGAAGTATCACTTCCCACAAGTCAAAAGGGACATAGGAAATATGTGTAAAAACCAGAAAGGCAAGACAGGCCCTGGAGAACAGGGAGCCTTGTTATGCTGATAGGCGGGATGTAAATTGCCAACTGCCTCTCTGGAGGAGTGCATTGTGTTCCCTAAAACAAGTAAACAACAGAGCTACAGAGCCAAGTGCACTTCCAGTCTAGGGAATATACCTTGGGAAAACTGAAAATCAATAAGACAGGGCCACCCCCAAATTTAGGGCTGCACTGCTTACAAGAACCTCAACTTGGGTACACCATAAATATCCCAGGAAATATAAAAATGGTTCAAAAAATAGTGGTACTTACGTACGATGGAATATCCCTCAGCCATGAAATCAATGTCATAAGACCAGTAGCAGCAAAAGGAGTGGATTCAGGTACGATGATTCTAAGTGAAATAAGTCACACAGAAATAGAAACTTATCATAATATATCACTTATGAAGATCCTGTAAACATGGCTACACATTAACTGAGTTAGGAAAGAGATCAGAGTCTCACATTTAGAAAACACTCTTATGCCAGCTTAAGAGAAGGAGAGGTGGGGGTATTCATAAAACCGGAGTTTGATATAAGCACAGGTAGCGTTCCAAAAACCCACTATGGAATAGACAAGACCTACACCTTCCTCAGTGAAAGGGACTCAAAACCCCATATTTCCCGCAGAGGAATATATCTGACTAGTAAGATTCTTAAAACCTATGTATTGATATGTCTCTGTAAGGGAATCAAGTGTGTCTAGACTGGCATAAACATGGCAGTGAGAATCAGCTCAAACCCAGTATAAAGAGGAATTTCTAAAACAAAACAAAAAAAACAGGGAAATTCTTTATAATTCCTTCAGGTTCTCTGATGAAACCTGGAATGACCCGATCTACAATGACAGCTGTGTGTGGCATAAGGCTGGACACATGGGACTGAGAGTATTGGTGAGATTGGGTGAGCAGATGCAGACCCTTTAAAGAAATAATGCATGGCACCCATTCCATGGGTCCCAACTCTCCAGGTTGAAGGGAATATTACTATAGCTATAACATGTATGAGAAACCTAGAGAATGGACACACTGTAAATACGAAAGGTTTCTAAAACTCAACGAATATTCCCTTTCCTTCTGCGCCAGTTTGTCTTTCCAACTGCTTTACTATCAATCTCCCAACTTGGAAAGACAGCACCTTTAACCTCCTGGATCTCCCAGGTTGCCAATTTGGCAAAGGATGAAAGGGAAGAGGGAGAACCAATGAGAGAGTAGCTGTTAAGCATATGGACGGGCACATGTCACTCTTATTTCCCGGGAGGAAGAAGAATTAACCAAAGTCTCAGCGACCCACCAAAAACCTCTATAGGTCCAGAACCAAAATATAGGTCTTGCGTTCAGCTCACAAAAAACGAGTTAAAAAATGGAGCTCAGGGGCACAGCAATTCACAAACTGGCAGAGTAATAAAGGGCAACTATCGTCCAATAATCTGTTGAGGGAAGGCAACTAGGCGGACTTGAAAGCGAGGCAGAATAGCAGGAAACGGATTTCAAGGGGTACTTTGGAATCACCTTTAAAGCACACGAAGAGGGACAAACTTCGACTATGATGCACTTAGCCAAAAAGGGCTTATGTGTTTTCTCCTGAATATACTCAGGATAAAACGCATACGCCCTTTTTGGCCAAGCAAGCAAGCGGGCAATGCAAACCTGCAGTACAAAGAAGTATCACTTCCCACCAGTCCTAAGGGACATCCACATAAAGGGTAAAAACAAGAAATTCAAGACAGGCCCTGGAGAACAGGGAGCCTTGTTATGCTGATGGGCGGGCTGTAAATTGCCAACTGCCTCTCTGGAGGAGTGCATTGTGTGCCCTAAAACACGTAAAAAACAGAGCTACAGAGCCAAGGACACTTCCAGTCTAGGGAATATACCTTGGGAAAACTGAAAATCAATAAGACAGAGCCACCCCAAAATTTAGTGCTGCACTGCTTACAAGAACCTCAATTTGTGTACAACTTAAATATCCCAGGAAATATAAAAATGGTTCAAAAAATTGTGGTACTTACGTACGATGGAATATCCCTCAGCCATGAAATCAATGTCATACGACCAGTAGCAGCAAAATGAGTGGATTCAGGTATGATGATTCTAAGTGAAATAAGTCACACAGAAAAAGAAACATATCATAAGATATCACTTATGAACATCCTGTAAACATGGCTACACATGAACAGAGTTAGGAAAGAGAACAGAGTCTCACATTTAGAAAACACTCTTATGCCTGCTTAAGGAGGAAGGAGAGGTGGGGTGATGCATAAAACCAGAGTTTGATATACGCACAGGTACCGTTCCATAAACCAACTATGGAATAGACAAGACCTACACCTTCCTCAGTGAAAGTGACTCAAAACCCCATATTTCGCGCAGAGGAATATATCTGACTAGTAAGAACCTTAAAGTCTATGTATTGATATGACTTCTTAAGGGAATCAAGTGTTTCTAGATTGGCATAAACATGGCAGAGAGAATCAGCTCAAACCCACTATAAAAAGGAATTTCAAAAACAAAACAAAAAAACAGGGAAATTCTTTACAATTCCTTCAGGGTCTCTGATGAAACCTGGAACGACCCTATCTACAACGACAGCTGGATGTGGCATAAGGCTGGACACATGGGACTGAAAGGATTGGCGAGATTGGGTGAGCAAATGCAGACCCTTTAAAGCAATAATGCATGGCACCCATTCCATGGGTACCAACTCTCCAGGTTGAAGGGAATATTACTATAGCTATAACATGTATGGGAAACCTAGAGAATGGACACACTGTGAATACGAAAGGTTTCTAAAAGTCAACAAATAGTCCCTCTTCGTGTGCTCCAGCTTGACTTTCCAACTGCTTTACTATCAATCTCCCAACTTGGAGAGACAGCACCTTTAACCTCCTGGTTCTCCCAGGTTGCCAATTTGGCAAAGGATGAAAGGGAAGAGGGAGAACCAATGAGACAGTAGCTGTTAGGCATTTGGACGGGCACATGTCACTCTTATTTCCCGGGAGGAAGAAGAATTGACCAAAGCCTCAGCCACCCACCGAAAACCAGTATAGGTTCCGAACCAAAATACTGGACTTGCGTTCAGCTCACAAAAACGAGTTAAAAAATGGAGCTCAGGGGCACAGCAATTCACAACCTGGCAGAATAATAAAGGGCAACTATCGTCCAAAAATCTGTTGAGGGAAGGCAACGAGGCGGACTTGAAAGCGAGGCAGAATAGCCGGAAACAGATTTCATGAGGTACGTTGGAATAACATGTAAAGAACAGGAAGAGGGGCACAATTTCGACAATGATGCACTTGGCCAAAAAGGGCGTATGCATTTTCTCTTGAATATATACAGGAGAAATCGCATACACCCTTTTTTGCCAAGCAAGCAAGCGGGAAATGCAAATCTGCACTACAAAGAAGTATGACTTCCCACGGGTCAAAAGGGACATCCACAAAATGGGTAAAAACCAGAAAGGCAAGACAGGCCCTGAAGAACAGGGAGCCTTGTTATGCTGATGGGCGGGATGTAAATTACCAACTGCCTCTCTGGAGGAGTGCATTGTGTTCCCTAAAACAAGTAAACAACAGAGCTACAGAGCCAAGGGCACTTCCAGTCTAGGGAATATACCTTGGGAAAACTGAAAATCAATAAGACAGAGCCACCCCTAAATTTAGGGCTGCACTGCTTACAAGAACCTCAACTTGGGTACACCATAAATATCCCAGGAAATATAAAAATGGTTCAAAAAATAGTGGTACTTACGTACGATGGAATATCCCTCAGCCATGAAATCAATGTCATAAGACCAGTAGCAGCAAAAGGAGTGGATTCAGGTACGATGATTCTAAGTGAAATAAGTCACACAGAAATAGAAACTTATCATAAGATATCACTTATGAAGATCCTGTAAACATGGCTACACATTAACTGAGTTAGGAAAGAGATCAGAGTCTCACATTTAGAAAACACTCTTATGCCAGCTTAAGAGAAGGAGAGGTGGGGGTATTCATAAAACCGGAGTTTGATATAAGCACAGGTAGCGTTCCAAAAACCCACTATGGAATAGACAAGACCTACACCTTCCTCAGTGAAAGGGACTCAAAACCCCATATTTCCCGCAGAGGAATATATCTGACTAGTAAGATTCTTAAAACCTATGTATTGATATGTCTCTGTAAGGGAATCAAGTGTGTCTAGACTGGCATAAACATGGCAGTGAGAATCAGCTCAAACCCAGTATAAAGAGGAATTTCTAAAACAAAACAAAAAAACAGGGAAATTCTTTATAATTCCTTCAGGTTCTCTGATGAAACCTGGAATGACCCGATCTACAATGACAGCTGTGTGTGGCATAAGGCTGGACACATGGGACTGAGAGTATTGGTGAGATTGGGTGAGCAGATGCAGACCCTTTAAAGAAATAATGCATGGCACCCATTCCATGGGTCCCAACTCTCCAGGTTGAAGGGAATATTACTATAGCTATAACATGTATGAGAAACCTAGAGAATGGACACACTGTAAATACGAAAGGTTTCTAAAACTCAACGAATATTCCCTTTCCTTCTGCGCCAGTTTGTCTTTCCAACTGCTTTACTATCAATCTCCCAACTTGGAAAGACAGCACCTTTAACCTCCTGGATCTCCCAGGTTGCCAATTTGGCAAAGGATGAAAGGGAAGAGGGAGAACCAATGAGAGAGTAGCTGTTAAGCATATGGACGGGCACATGTCACTCTTATTTCCCGGGAGGAAGAAGAATTAACCAAAGTCTCAGCGACCCACCAAAAACCTCTATAGGTCCAGAACCAAAATATAGGTCTTGCGTTCAGCTCACAAAAAACGAGTTAAAAAATGGAGCTCAGGGGCACAGCAATTCACAAACTGGCAGAGTAATAAAGGGCAACTATCGTCCAATAATCTGTTGAGGGAAGGCAACTAGGCGGACTTGAAAGCCAGGCAGAATAGCAGGAAACGGATTTCAAGAGGTACTTTGGAATCACCTTTAAAGCACACGAAGAGGGACAAACTTCGACTATGATGCGCTTGGCCAAAAAGGGCTTATGTGTTTTCTCCTGAATATACTCAGGATAAAACGCATACGCCCTTTTTGGCCTAGCAAGCAAGCGGGCAATGCAAACCTGCAGTACAAAGAAGTATCACTTCCCACCAGTCCTAAGGGACATCCACATAAAGGGTAAAAACAAGAAATTCAAGACAGGCCCTGGAGAACAGGGAGCCTTGTTATGCTGATGGGCGGGCTGTAAATTGCCAACTGCCTCTCTGGAGGAGTGCATTGTGTTCCCTAAAACAAGTAAACAACAGAGCTACAGAGCCAAGGGCACTTCCAGTCTAGGGAATATACCTTGGGAAAACTGAAAATCAATAAGACAGGGCCACCCCCAAATTTAGGGCTGCACTGCTTACAAGAACCTCAACTTGGGTACACCATAAATATCCCAGGAAATATAAAAATGGTTCAAAAAATAGTGGTACTTACGTACGATGGAATATCCCTCAGCCATGAAATCAATGTCATAAGACCAGTAGCAGCAAAAGGAGTGGATTCAGGTACGATGATTCTAAGTGAAATAAGTCACACAGAAATAGAAACTTATCATAATATATCACTTATGAAGATCCTGTAAACATGGCTACACATTAACTGAGTTAGGAAAGAGATCAGAGTCTCACATTTAGAAAACACTCTTATGCCAGCTTAAGAGAAGGAGAGGTGGGGGTATTCATAAAACCGGAGTTTGATATAAGCACAGGTAGCGTTCCAAAAACCCACTATGGAATAGACAAGACCTACACCTTCCTCAGTGAAAGGGACTCAAAACCCCATATTTCCCGCAGAGGAATATATCTGACTAGTAAGATTCTTAAAACCTATGTATTGATATGTCTCTGTAAGGGAATCAAGTGTGTCTAGACTGGCATAAACATGGCAGTGAGAATCAGCTCAAACCCAGTATAAAGAGGAATTTCTAAAACAAAACAAAAAAACAGGGAAATTCTTTATAATTCCTTCAGGTTCTCTGATGAAACCTGGAATGACCCGATCTACAATGACAGCTGTGTGTGGCATAAGGCTGGACACATGGGACTGAGAGTATTGGTGAGATTGGGTGAGCAGATGCAGACCCTTTAAAGAAATAATGCATGGCACCCATTCCATGGGTCCCAACTCTCCAGGTTGAAGGGAATATTACTATAGCTATAACATGTATGAGAAACCTAGAGAATGGACACACTGTAAATACGAAAGGTTTCTAAAACTCAACGAATATTCCCTTTCCTTCTGCGCCAGTTTGTCTTTCCAACTGCTTTACTATCAATCTCCCAACTTGGAAAGACAGCACCTTTAACCTCCTGGATCTCCCAGGTTGCCAATTTGGCAAAGGATGAAAGGGAAGAGGGAGAACCAATGAGAGAGTAGCTGTTAAGCATATGGACGGGCACATGTCACTCTTATTTCCCGGGAGGAAGAAGAATTAACCAAAGTCTCAGCGACCCACCAAAAACCTCTATAGGTCCAGAACCAAAATATAGGTCTTGCGTTCAGCTCACAAAAAACGAGTTAAAAAATGGAGCTCAGGGGCACAGCAATTCACAAACTGGCAGAGTAATAAAGGGCAACTATCGTCCAATAATCTGTTGAGGGAAGGCAACTAGGCGGACTTGAAAGCGAGGCAGAATAGCAGGAAACGGATTTCAAGGGGTACTTTGGAATCACCTTTAAAGCACACGAAGAGGGACAAACTTCGACTATGATGCACTTAGCCAAAAAGGGCTTATGTGTTTTCTCCTGAATATACTCAGGATAAAACGCATACGCCCTTTTTGGCCAAGCAAGCAAGCGGGCAATGCAAACCTGCAGTACAAAGAAGTATCACTTCCCACCAGTCCTAAGGGACATCCACATAAAGGGTAAAAACAAGAAATTCAAGACAGGCCCTGGAGAACAGGGAGCCTTGTTATGCTGATGGGCGGGCTGTAAATTGCCAACTGCCTCTCTGGAGGAGTGCATTGTGTGCCCTAAAACACGTAAAAAACAGAGCTACAGAGCCAAGGACACTTCCAGTCTAGGGAATATACCTTGGGAAAACTGAAAATCAATAAGACAGAGCCACCCCAAAATTTAGTGCTGCACTGCTTACAAGAACCTCAATTTGTGTACAACTTAAATATCCCAGGAAATATAAAAATGGTTCAAAAAATTGTGGTACTTACGTACGATGGAATATCCCTCAGCCATGAAATCAATGTCATACGACCAGTAGCAGCAAAATGAGTGGATTCAGGTATGATGATTCTAAGTGAAATAAGTCACACAGAAAAAGAAACATATCATAAGATATCACTTATGAACATCCTGTAAACATGGCTACACATGAACAGAGTTAGGAAAGAGAACAGAGTCTCACATTTAGAAAACACTCTTATGCCTGCTTAAGGAGGAAGGAGAGGTGGGGTGATGCATAAAACCAGAGTTTGATATACGCACAGGTACCGTTCCATAAACCAACTATGGAATAGACAAGACCTACACCTTCCTCAGTGAAAGTGACTCAAAACCCCATATTTCGCGCAGAGGAATATATCTGACTAGTAAGAACCTTAAAGTCTATGTATTGATATGACTTCTTAAGGGAATCAAGTGTTTCTAGATTGGCATAAACATGGCAGAGAGAATCAGCTCAAACCCACTATAAAAAGGAATTTCAAAAACAAAACAAAAAAACAGGGAAATTCTTTACAATTCCTTCAGGGTCTCTGATGAAACCTGGAACGACCCTATCTACAACGACAGCTGGATGTGGCATAAGGCTGGACACATGGGACTGAAAGGATTGGCGAGATTGGGTGAGCAAATGCAGACCCTTTAAAGCAATAATGCATGGCACCCATTCCATGGGTACCAACTCTCCAGGTTGAAGGGAATATTACTATAGCTATAACATGTATGGGAAACCTAGAGAATGGACACACTGTGAATACGAAAGGTTTCTAAAAGTCAACAAATAGTCCCTCTTCGTGTGCTCCAGCTTGACTTTCCAACTGCTTTACTATCAATCTCCCAACTTGGAGAGACAGCACCTTTAACCTCCTGGTTCTCCCAGGTTGCCAATTTGGCAAAGGATGAAAGGGAAGAGGGAGAACCAATGAGACAGTAGCTGTTAGGCATTTGGACGGGCACATGTCACTCTTATTTCCCGGGAGGAAGAAGAATTGACCAAAGCCTCAGCCACCCACCGAAAACCAGTATAGGTTCCGAACCAAAATACTGGACTTGCGTTCAGCTCACAAAAACGAGTTAAAAAATGGAGCTCAGGGGCACAGCAATTCACAACCTGGCAGAATAATAAAGGGCAACTATCGTCCAAAAATCTGTTGAGGGAAGGCAACGAGGCGGACTTGAAAGCGAGGCAGAATAGCCGGAAACAGATTTCATGAGGTACGTTGGAATAACATGTAAAGAACAGGAAGAGGGGCACAATTTCGACAATGATGCACTTGGCCAAAAAGGGCGTATGCATTTTCTCTTGAATATATACAGGAGAAATCGCATACACCCTTTTTTGCCAAGCAAGCAAGCGGGAAATGCAAATCTGCACTACAAAGAAGTATGACTTCCCACGGGTCAAAAGGGACATCCACAAAATGGGTAAAAACCAGAAAGGCAAGACAGGCCCTGAAGAACAGGGAGCCTTGTTATGCTGATGGGCGGGATGTAAATTACCAACTGCCTCTCTGGAGGAGTGCATTGTGTTCCCTAAAACAAGTAAACAACAGAGCTACAGAGCCAAGGGCACTTCCAGTCTAGGGAATATACCTTGGGAAAACTGAAAATCAATAAGACAGAGCCACCCCTAAATTTAGGGCTGCACTGCTTACAAGAACCTCAACTTGGGTACACCATAAATATCCCAGGAAATATAAAAATGGTTCAAAAAATAGTGGTACTTACGTACGATGGAATATCCCTCAGCCATGAAATCAATGTCATAAGACCAGTAGCAGCAAAAGGAGTGGATTCAGGTACGATGATTCTAAGTGAAATAAGTCACACAGAAATAGAAACTTATCATAAGATATCACTTATGAAGATCCTGTAAACATGGCTACACATTAACTGAGTTAGGAAAGAGATCAGAGTCTCACATTTAGAAAACACTCTTATGCCAGCTTAAGAGAAGGAGAGGTGGGGGTATTCATAAAACCGGAGTTTGATATAAGCACAGGTAGCGTTCCAAAAACCCACTATGGAATAGACAAGACCTACACCTTCCTCAGTGAAAGGGACTCAAAACCCCATATTTCCCGCAGAGGAATATATCTGACTAGTAAGATTCTTAAAACCTATGTATTGATATGTCTCTGTAAGGGAATCAAGTGTGTCTAGACTGGCATAAACATGGCAGTGAGAATCAGCTCAAACCCAGTATAAAGAGGAATTTCTAAAACAAAACAAAAAAACAGGGAAATTCTTTATAATTCCTTCAGGTTCTCTGATGAAACCTGGAATGACCCGATCTACAATGACAGCTGTGTGTGGCATAAGGCTGGACACATGGGACTGAGAGTATTGGTGAGATTGGGTGAGCAGATGCAGACCCTTTAAAGAAATAATGCATGGCACCCATTCCATGGGTCCCAACTCTCCAGGTTGAAGGGAATATTACTATAGCTATAACATGTATGAGAAACCTAGAGAATGGACACACTGTAAATACGAAAGGTTTCTAAAACTCAACGAATATTCCCTTTCCTTCTGCGCCAGTTTGTCTTTCCAACTGCTTTACTATCAATCTCCCAACTTGGAAAGACAGCACCTTTAACCTCCTGGATCTCCCAGGTTGCCAATTTGGCAAAGGATGAAAGGGAAGAGGGAGAACCAATGAGAGAGTAGCTGTTAAGCATATGGACGGGCACATGTCACTCTTATTTTCCGGGAGGAAGAAGAATTAACCAAAGTCTCAGCGACCCACCAAAAACCTCTATAGGTCCAGAACCAAAATATAGGTCTTGCGTTCAGCTCACAAAAAATGAGTTAAAAAATGGAGCTCAGGGGCACAGCAATTCACAAACTGGCAGAGTAATAAAGGGCAACTATCGTCCAATAATCTGTTGAGGGAAGGCAACTAGGCGGACTTGAAAGCCAGGCAGAATAGCAGGAAACGGATTTCAAGAGGTACTTTGGAGTCACCTTTAAAGCACACGAAGAGGGACAAACTTCGACTATGATGCGCTTGGCCAAAAAGGGCTTATGTGTTTTCTCCTGAATATACTCAGGATAAAACGCATACGCCCTTTTTGGCCTAGCAAGCAAGCGGGCAATGCAAACCTGCAGTACAAAGAAGTATCACTTCCCACCAGTCCTAAGGGACATCCACATAAAGGGTAAAAACAAGAAATTCAAGACAGGCCCTGGAGAACAGAGAGCCTTGTTATGCTGATGGGCGGGATGTAAATTGCCAACTGCCTCTCTGGAGGAGTGCATTGTGTGCCCTAAAACACGTAAAAAACAGAGCTACAGAGCCAAGGACACTTCCAGTCTAGGGAATATACCTTGGGAAAACTGAAAATCAATAAGACAGAGCCACCCCAAAATTTAGTGCTGCACTGCTTACAAGAACCTCAATTTGTGTACAACTTAAATATCCCAGGAAATATAAAAATGGTTCAAAAAATTGTGGTACTTACGTACGATGGAATATCCCTCAGCCATGAAATCAATGTCATACGACCAGTAGCAGCAAAATGAGTGGATTCAGGTATGATGATTCTAAGTGAAATAAGTCACACAGAAAAAGAAACATATCATAAGATATCACTTATGAACATCCTGTAAACATGGCTACACATGAACAGAGTTAGGAAAGAGAACAGAGTCTCACATTTAGAAAACACTCTTATGCCTGCTTAAGGAGGAAGGAGAGGTGGGGTGATGCATAAAACCAGAGTTTGATATACGCACAGGTACCGTTCCATAAACCAACTATGGAATAGACAAGACCTACACCTTCCTCAGTGAAAGTGACTCAAAACCCCATATTTCGCGCAGAGGAATATATCTGACTAGTAAGAACCTTAGAGTCTATGTATTGATATGACTTCTTAAGGGAATCAAGTGTTTCTAGATTGGCATAAACATGGCAGAGAGAATCAGCTCAAACCCACTATAAAAAGGAATTTCAAAAACAAAACAAAAAAACAGGGAAATTCTTTACAATTCCTTCAGGGTCTCTGATGAAACCTGGAACGACCCTATCTACAACGACAGCTGGATGTGGCATAAGGCTGGACACATGGGACTGAAAGGATTGGCGAGATTGGGTGAGCAAATGCAGACCCTTTAAAGCAATAATGCATGGCACCCATTCCATGGGTACCAACTCTCCAGGTTGAAGGGAATATTACTATAGCTATAACATGTATGGGAAACCTAGAGAATGGACACACTGTGAATACGAAAGGTTTCTAAAAGTCAACAAATAGTCCCTCTTCGTGTGCTCCAGCTTGACTTTCCAACTGCTTTACTATCAATCTCCCAACTTGGAGAGACAGCACCTTTAACCTCCTGGTTCTCCCAGGTTGCCAATTTGGCAAAGGATGAAAGGGAAGAGGGAGAACCAATGAGACAGTAGCTGTTAGGCATTTGGACGGGCACATGTCACTCTTATTTCCCGGGAGGAAGAAGAATTGACCAAAGCCTCAGCCACCCACCGAAAACCAGTATAGGTTCCGAACCAAAATACTGGACTTGCGTTCAGCTCACAAAAACGAGTTAAAAAATGGAGCTCAGGGGCACAGCAATTCACAACCTGGCAGAATAATAAAGGGCAACTATCGTCCAAAAATCTGTTGAGGGAAGGCAACGAGGCGGACTTGAAAGCGAGGCAGAATAGCCGGAAACAGATTTCATGAGGTACGTTGGAATAACATGTAAAGAACAGGAAGAGGGGCACAATTTCGACAATGATGCACTTGGCCAAAAAGGGCGTATGCATTTTCTCTTGAATATATACAGGAGAAATCGCATACACCCTTTTTTGCCAAGCAAGCAAGCGGGAAATGCAAATCTGCACTACAAAGAAGTATGACTTCCCACGGGTCAAAAGGGACATCCACAAAATGGGTAAAAACCAGAAAGGCAAGACAGGCCCTGAAGAACAGGGAGCCTTGTTATGCTGATGGGCGGGATGTAAATTACCAACTGCCTCTCTGGAGGAGTGCATTGTGTTCCCTAAAACAAGTAAACAACAGAGCTACAGAGCCAAGGGCACTTCCAGTCTAGGGAATATACCTTGGGAAAACTGAAAATCAATAAGACAGAGCCACCCCTAAATTTAGGGCTGCACTGCTTACAAGAACCTCAACTTGGGTACACCATAAATATCCCAGGAAATATAAAAATGGTTCAAAAAATAGTGGTACTTACGTACGATGGAATATCCCTCAGCCATGAAATCAATGTCATAAGACCAGTAGCAGCAAAAGGAGTGGATTCAGGTACGATGATTCTAAGTGAAATAAGTCACACAGAAATAGAAACTTATCATAAGATATCACTTATGAAGATCCTGTAAACATGGCTACACATTAACTGAGTTAGGAAAGAGATCAGAGTCTCACATTTAGAAAACACTCTTATGCCAGCTTAAGAGAAGGAGAGGTGGGGGTATTCATAAAACCGGAGTTTGATATAAGCACAGGTAGCGTTCCAAAAACCCACTATGGAATAGACAAGACCTACACCTTCCTCAGTGAAAGGGACTCAAAACCCCATATTTCCCGCAGAGGAATATATCTGACTAGTAAGATTCTTAAAACCTATGTATTGATATGTCTCTGTAAGGGAATCAAGTGTGTCTAGACTGGCATAAACATGGCAGTGAGAATCAGCTCAAACCCAGTATAAAGAGGAATTTCTAAAACAAAACAAAAAAACAGGGAAATTCTTTATAATTCCTTCAGGTTCTCTGATGAAACCTGGAATGACCCGATCTACAATGACAGCTGTGTGTGGCATAAGGCTGGACACATGGGACTGAGAGTATTGGTGAGATTGGGTGAGCAGATGCAGACCCTTTAAAGAAATAATGCATGGCACCCATTCCATGGGTCCCAACTCTCCAGGTTGAAGGGAATATTACTATAGCTATAACATGTATGAGAAACCTAGAGAATGGACACACTGTAAATACGAAAGGTTTCTAAAACTCAACGAATATTCCCTTTCCTTCTGCGCCAGTTTGTCTTTCCAACTGCTTTACTATCAATCTCCCAACTTGGAAAGACAGCACCTTTAACCTCCTGGATCTCCCAGGTTGCCAATTTGGCAAAGGATGAAAGGGAAGAGGGAGAACCAATGAGAGAGTAGCTGTTAAGCATATGGACGGGCACATGTCACTCTTATTTCCCGGGAGGAAGAAGAATTAACCAAAGTCTCAGCGACCCACCAAAAACCTCTATAGGTCCAGAACCAAAATATAGGTCTTGCGTTCAGCTCACAAAAAACGAGTTAAAAAATGGAGCTCAGGGGCACAGCAATTCACAAACTGGCAGAGTAATAAAGGGCAACTATCGTCCAATAATCTGTTGAGGGAAGGCAACTAGGCGGACTTGAAAGCCAGGCAGAATAGCAGGAAACGGATTTCAAGAGGTACTTTGGAATCACCTTTAAAGCACACGAAGAGGGACAAACTTCGACTATGATGCGCTTGGCCAAAAAGGGCTTATGTGTTTTCTCCTGAATATACTCAGGATAAAACGCATACGCCCTTTTTGGCCTAGCAAGCAAGCGGGCAATGCAAACCTGCAGTACAAAGAAGTATCACTTCCCACCAGTCCTAAGGGACATCCACATAAAGGGTAAAAACAAGAAATTCAAGACAGGCCCTGGAGAACAGGGAGCCTTGTTATGCTGATGGGCGGGCTGTAAATTGCCAACTGCCTCTCTGGAGGAGTGCATTGTGTGCCCTAAAACACGTAAAAAACAGAGCTACAGAGCCAAGGACACTTCCAGTCTAGGGAATATACCTTGGGAAAACTGAAAATCAATAAGACAGAGCCACCCCAAAATTTAGTGCTGCACTGCTTACAAGAACCTCAATTTGTGTACAACTTAAATATCCCAGGAAATATAAAAATGGTTCAAAAAATTGTGGTACTTACGTACGATGGAATATCCCTCAGCCATGAAATCAATGTCATACGACCAGTAGCAGCAAAATGAGTGGATTCAGGTATGATGATTCTAAGTGAAATAAGTCACACAGAAAAAGAAACATATCATAAGATATCACTTATGAACATCCTGTAAACATGGCTACACATGAACAGAGTTAGGAAAGAGAACAGAGTCTCACATTTAGAAAACACTCTTATGCCTGCTTAAGGAGGAAGGAGAGGTGGGGTGATGCATAAAACCAGAGTTTGATATACGCACAGGTACCGTTCCATAAACCAACTATGGAATAGACAAGACCTACACCTTCCTCAGTGAAAGTGACTCAAAACCCCATATTTCGCGCAGAGGAATATATCTGACTAGTAAGAACCTTAGAGTCTATGTATTGATATGACTTCTTAAGGGAATCAAGTGTTTCTAGATTGGCATAAACATGGCAGAGAGAATCAGCTCAAACCCACTATAAAAAGGAATTTCAAAAACAAAACAAAAAAACAGGGAAATTCTTTACAATTCCTTCAGGGTCTCTGATGAAACCTGGAACGACCCTATCTACAACGACAGCTGGATGTGGCATAAGGCTGGACACATGGGACTGAAAGGATTGGCGAGATTGGGTGAGCAAATGCAGACCCTTTAAAGCAATAATGCATGGCACCCATTCCATGGGTACCAACTCTCCAGGTTGAAGGGAATATTACTATAGCTATAACATGTATGGGAAACCTAGAGAATGGACACACTGTGAATACGAAAGGTTTCTAAAAGTCAACAAATAGTCCCTCTTCGTGTGCTCCAGCTTGACTTTCCAACTGCTTTACTATCAATCTCCCAACTTGGAGAGACAGCACCTTTAACCTCCTGGTTCTCCCAGGTTGCCAATTTGGCAAAGGATGAAAGGGAAGAGGGAGAACCAATGAGACAGTAGCTGTTAGGCATTTGGACGGGCACATGTCACTCTTATTTCCCGGGAGGAAGAAGAATTGACCAAAGCCTCAGCCACCCACCGAAAACCAGTATAGGTTCCGAACCAAAATACTGGACTTGCGTTCAGCTCACAAAAACGAGTTAAAAAATGGAGCTCAGGGGCACAGCAATTCACAACCTGGCAGAATAATAAAGGGCAACTATCGTCCAAAAATCTGTTGAGGGAAGGCAACGAGGCGGACTTGAAAGCGAGGCAGAATAGCCGGAAACAGATTTCATGAGGTACGTTGGAATAACATGTAAAGAACAGGAAGAGGGGCACAATTTCGACAATGATGCACTTGGCCAAAAAGGGCGTATGCATTTTCTCTTGAATATATACAGGAGAAATCGCATACACCCTTTTTTGCCAAGCAAGCAAGCGGGAAATGCAAATCTGCACTACAAAGAAGTATGACTTCCCACGGGTCAAAAGGGACATCCACAAAATGGGTAAAAACCAGAAAGGCAAGACAGGCCCTGAAGAACAGGGAGCCTTGTTATGCTGATGGGCGGGATGTAAATTACCAACTGCCTCTCTGGAGGAGTGCATTGTGTTCCCTAAAACAAGTAAACAACAGAGCTACAGAGCCAAGGGCACTTCCAGTCTAGGGAATATACCTTGGGAAAACTGAAAATCAATAAGACAGAGCCACCCCTAAATTTAGGGCTGCACTGCTTACAAGAACCTCAACTTGGGTACACCATAAATATCCCAGGAAATATAAAAATGGTTCAAAAAATAGTGGTACTTACGTACGATGGAATATCCCTCAGCCATGAAATCAATGTCATAAGACCAGTAGCAGCAAAAGGAGTGGATTCAGGTACGATGATTCTAAGTGAAATAAGTCACACAGAAATAGAAACTTATCATAAGATATCACTTATGAAGATCCTGTAAACATGGCTACACATTAACTGAGTTAGGAAAGAGATCAGAGTCTCACATTTAGAAAACACTCTTATGCCAGCTTAAGAGAAGGAGAGGTGGGGGTATTCATAAAACCGGAGTTTGATATAAGCACAGGTAGCGTTCCAAAAACCCACTATGGAA
The DNA here is from genome assembly GCF_964341445.2 of Mesoplodon mirus. Taxonomy (NCBI): domain Eukaryota; kingdom Metazoa; phylum Chordata; class Mammalia; order Artiodactyla; family Ziphiidae; genus Mesoplodon; species Mesoplodon mirus. The sequence goes on from NW_028295817.1 coordinate 3,891,672, forward strand.
TAGACAAGACCTACACCTTCCTCAGTGAAAGGGACTCAAAACCCCATATTTCCCGCAGAGGAATATATCTGACTAGTAAGATTCTTAAAACCTATGTATTGATATGTCTCTGTAAGGGAATCAAGTGTGTCTAGACTGGCATAAACATGGCAGTGAGAATCAGCTCAAACCCAGTATAAAGAGGAATTTCTAAAACAAAACAAAAAAACAGGGAAATTCTTTATAATTCCTTCAGGTTCTCTGATGAAACCTGGAATGACCCGATCTACAATGACAGCTGTGTGTGGCATAAGGCTGGACACATGGGACTGAGAGTATTGGTGAGATTGGGTGAGCAGATGCAGACCCTTTAAAGAAATAATGCATGGCACCCATTCCATGGGTCCCAACTCTCCAGGTTGAAGGGAATATTACTATAGCTATAACATGTATGAGAAACCTAGAGAATGGACACACTGTAAATACGAAAGGTTTCTAAAACTCAACGAATATTCCCTTTCCTTCTGCGCCAGTTTGTCTTTCCAACTGCTTTACTATCAATCTCCCAACTTGGAAAGACAGCACCTTTAACCTCCTGGATCTCCCAGGTTGCCAATTTGGCAAAGGATGAAAGGGAAGAGGGAGAACCAATGAGAGAGTAGCTGTTAAGCATATGGACGGGCACATGTCACTCTTATTTCCCGGGAGGAAGAAGAATTAACCAAAGTCTCAGCGACCCACCAAAAACCTCTATAGGTCCAGAACCAAAATATAGGTCTTGCGTTCAGCTCACAAAAAACGAGTTAAAAAATGGAGCTCAGGGGCACAGCAATTCACAAACTGGCAGAGTAATAAAGGGCAACTATCGTCCAATAATCTGTTGAGGGAAGGCAACTAGGCGGACTTGAAAGCCAGGCAGAATAGCAGGAAACGGATTTCAAGAGGTACTTTGGAATCACCTTTAAAGCACACGAAGAGGGACAAACTTCGACTATGATGCGCTTGGCCAAAAAGGGCTTATGTGTTTTCTCCTGAATATACTCAGGATAAAACGCATACGCCCTTTTTGGCCTAGCAAGCAAGCGGGCAATGCAAACCTGCAGTACAAAGAAGTATCACTTCCCACCAGTCCTAAGGGACATCCACATAAAGGGTAAAAACAAGAAATTCAAGACAGGCCCTGGAGAACAGGGAGCCTTGTTATGCTGATGGGCGGGCTGTAAATTGCCAACTGCCTCTCTGGAGGAGTGCATTGTGTGCCCTAAAACACGTAAAAAACAGAGCTACAGAGCCAAGGACACTTCCAGTCTAGGGAATATACCTTGGGAAAACTGAAAATCAATAAGACAGAGCCACCCCAAAATTTAGTGCTGCACTGCTTACAAGAACCTCAATTTGTGTACAACTTAAATATCCCAGGAAATATAAAAATGGTTCAAAAAATTGTGGTACTTACGTACGATGGAATATCCCTCAGCCATGAAATCAATGTCATACGACCAGTAGCAGCAAAATGAGTGGATTCAGGTATGATGATTCTAAGTGAAATAAGTCACACAGAAAAAGAAACATATCATAAGATATCACTTATGAACATCCTGTAAACATGGCTACACATGAACAGAGTTAGGAAAGAGAACAGAGTCTCACATTTAGAAAACACTCTTATGCCTGCTTAAGGAGGAAGGAGAGGTGGGGTGATGCATAAAACCAGAGTTTGATATACGCACAGGTACCGTTCCATAAACCAACTATGGAATAGACAAGACCTACACCTTCCTCAGTGAAAGTGACTCAAAACCCCATATTTCGCGCAGAGGAATATATCTGACTAGTAAGAACCTTAGAGTCTATGTATTGATATGACTTCTTAAGGGAATCAAGTGTTTCTAGATTGGCATAAACATGGCAGAGAGAATCAGCTCAAACCCACTATAAAAAGGAATTTCAAAAACAAAACAAAAAAACAGGGAAATTCTTTACAATTCCTTCAGGGTCTCTGATGAAACCTGGAACGACCCTATCTACAACGACAGCTGGATGTGGCATAAGGCTGGACACATGGGACTGAAAGGATTGGCGAGATTGGGTGAGCAAATGCAGACCCTTTAAAGCAATAATGCATGGCACCCATTCCATGGGTACCAACTCTCCAGGTTGAAGGGAATATTACTATAGCTATAACATGTATGGGAAACCTAGAGAATGGACACACTGTGAATACGAAAGGTTTCTAAAAGTCAACAAATAGTCCCTCTTCGTGTGCTCCAGCTTGACTTTCCAACTGCTTTACTATCAATCTCCCAACTTGGAGAGACAGCACCTTTAACCTCCTGGTTCTCCCAGGTTGCCAATTTGGCAAAGGATGAAAGGGAAGAGGGAGAACCAATGAGACAGTAGCTGTTAGGCATTTGGACGGGCACATGTCACTCTTATTTCCCGGGAGGAAGAAGAATTGACCAAAGCCTCAGCCACCCACCGAAAACCAGTATAGGTTCCGAACCAAAATACTGGACTTGCGTTCAGCTCACAAAAACGAGTTAAAAAATGGAGCTCAGGGGCACAGCAATTCACAACCTGGCAGAATAATAAAGGGCAACTATCGTCCAAAAATCTGTTGAGGGAAGGCAACGAGGCGGACTTGAAAGCGAGGCAGAATAGCCGGAAACAGATTTCATGAGGTACGTTGGAATAACATGTAAAGAACAGGAAGAGGGGCACAATTTCGACAATGATGCACTTGGCCAAAAAGGGCGTATGCATTTTCTCTTGAATATATACAGGAGAAATCGCATACACCCTTTTTTGCCAAGCAAGCAAGCGGGAAATGCAAATCTGCACTACAAAGAAGTATGACTTCCCACGGGTCAAAAGGGACATCCACAAAATGGGTAAAAACCAGAAAGGCAAGACAGGCCCTGAAGAACAGGGAGCCTTGTTATGCTGATGGGCGGGATGTAAATTACCAACTGCCTCTCTGGAGGAGTGCATTGTGTTCCCTAAAACAAGTAAACAACAGAGCTACAGAGCCAAGGGCACTTCCAGTCTAGGGAATATACCTTGGGAAAACTGAAAATCAATAAGACAGAGCCACCCCTAAATTTAGGGCTGCACTGCTTACAAGAACCTCAACTTGGGTACACCATAAATATCCCAGGAAATATAAAAATGGTTCAAAAAATAGTGGTACTTACGTACGATGGAATATCCCTCAGCCATGAAATCAATGTCATAAGACCAGTAGCAGCAAAAGGAGTGGATTCAGGTACGATGATTCTAAGTGAAATAAGTCACACAGAAATAGAAACTTATCATAAGATATCACTTATGAAGATCCTGTAAACATGGCTACACATTAACTGAGTTAGGAAAGAGATCAGAGTCTCACATTTAGAAAACACTCTTATGCCAGCTTAAGAGAAGGAGAGGTGGGGGTATTCATAAAACCGGAGTTTGATATAAGCACAGGTAGCGTTCCAAAAACCCACTATGGAATAGACAAGACCTACACCTTCCTCAGTGAAAGGGACTCAAAACCCCATATTTCCCGCAGAGGAATATATCTGACTAGTAAGATTCTTAAAACCTATGTATTGATATGTCTCTGTAAGGGAATCAAGTGTGTCTAGACTGGCATAAACATGGCAGTGAGAATCAGCTCAAACCCAGTATAAAGAGGAATTTCTAAAACAAAACAAAAAAACAGGGAAATTCTTTATAATTCCTTCAGGTTCTCTGATGAAACCTGGAATGACCCGATCTACAATGACAGCTGTGTGTGGCATAAGGCTGGACACATGGGACTGAGAGTATTGGTGAGATTGGGTGAGCAGATGCAGACCCTTTAAAGAAATAATGCATGGCACCCATTCCATGGGTCCCAACTCTCCAGGTTGAAGGGAATATTACTATAGCTATAACATGTATGAGAAACCTAGAGAATGGACACACTGTAAATACGAAAGGTTTCTAAAACTCAACGAATATTCCCTTTCCTTCTGCGCCAGTTTGTCTTTCCAACTGCTTTACTATCAATCTCCCAACTTGGAAAGACAGCACCTTTAACCTCCTGGATCTCCCAGGTTGCCAATTTGGCAAAGGATGAAAGGGAAGAGGGAGAACCAATGAGAGAGTAGCTGTTAAGCATATGGACGGGCACATGTCACTCTTATTTCCCGGGAGGAAGAAGAATTAACCAAAGTCTCAGCGACCCACCAAAAACCTCTATAGGTCCAGAACCAAAATATAGGTCTTGCGTTCAGCTCACAAAAAACGAGTTAAAAAATGGAGCTCAGGGGCACAGCAATTCACAAACTGGCAGAGTAATAAAGGGCAACTATCGTCCAATAATCTGTTGAGGGAAGGCAACTAGGCGGACTTGAAAGCGAGGCAGAATAGCAGGAAACGGATTTCAAGAGGTACTTTGGAATCACCTTTAAAGCACACGAAGAGGGACAAACTTCGACTATGATGCACTTAGCCAAAAAGGGCTTATGTGTTTTCTCCTGAATATACTCAGGATAAAACGCATACGCCCTTTTTGGCCAAGCAAGCAAGCGGGCAATGCAAACCTGCAGTACAAAGAAGTATCACTTCCCACCAGTCCTAAGGGACATCCACATAAAGGGTAAAAACAAGAAATTCAAGACAGGCCCTGGAGAACAGGGAGCCTTGTTATGCTGATGGGCGGGATGTAAATTGCCAACTGCCTCTCTGGAGGAGTGCATTGTGTGCCCTAAAACACGTAAAAAACAGAGCTACAGAGCCAAGGACACTTCCAGTCTAGGGAATATACCTTGGGAAAACTGAAAATCAATAAGACAGAGCCACCCCAAAATTTAGTGCTGCACTGCTTACAAGAACCTCAATTTGTGTACAACTTAAATATCCCAGGAAATATAAAAATGGTTCAAAAAATTGTGGTACTTACGTACGATGGAATATCCCTCAGCCATGAAATCAATGTCATACGACCAGTAGCAGCAAAATGAGTGGATTCAGGTATGATGATTCTAAGTGAAATAAGTCACACAGAAAAAGAAACATATCATAAGATATCACTTATGAACATCCTGTAAACATGGCTACACATGAACAGAGTTAGGAAAGAGAACAGAGTCTCACATTTAGAAAACACTCTTATGCCTGCTTAAGGAGGAAGGAGAGGTGGGGTGATGCATAAAACCAGAGTTTGATATACGCACAGGTACCGTTCCATAAACCAACTATGGAATAGACAAGACCTACACCTTCCTCAGTGAAAGTGACTCAAAACCCCATATTTCGCGCAGAGGAATATATCTGACTAGTAAGAACCTTAAAGTCTATGTATTGATATGACTTCTTAAGGGAACAAGTGTTTCTAGATTGGCATAAACATGGCAGAGAGAATCAGCTCAAACCCACTATAAAAAGGAATTTCAAAAACAAAACAAAAAAACAGGGAAATTCTTTACAATTCCTTCAGGGTCTCTGATGAAACCTGGAACGACCCTATCTACAACGACAGCTGGATGTGGCATAAGGCTGGACACATGGGACTGAAAGGATTGGCGAGATTGGGTGAGCAAATGCAGACCCTTTAAAGCAATAATGCATGGCACCCATTCCATGGGTACCAACTCTCCAGGTTGAAGGGAATATTACTATAGCTATAACATGTATGGGAAACCTAGAGAATGGACACACTGTGAATACAAAAGGTTTCTAAAAGTCAACAAATAGTCCCTCTTCGTGTGCTCCAGCTTGACTTTCCAACTGCTTTACTATCAATCTCCCAACTTGGAGAGACAGCACCTTTAACCTCCTGGTTCTCCCAGGTTGCCAATTTGGCAAAGGATGAAAGGGAAGAGGGAGAACCAATGAGACAGTAGCTGTTAGGCATTTGGACGGGCACATGTCACTCTTATTTCCCGGGAGGAAGAAGAATTGACCAAAGCCTCAGCCACCCACCGAAAACCAGTATAGGTTCCGAACCAAAATACTGGACTTGCGTTCAGCTCACAAAAACGAGTTAAAAAATGGAGCTCAGGGGCACAGCAATTCACAACCTGGCAGAATAATAAAGGGCAACTATCGTCCAAAAATCTGTTGAGGGAAGGCAACGAGGCGGACTTGAAAGCGAGGCAGAATAGCCGGAAACAGATTTCATGAGGTACGTTGGAATAACATGTAAAGAACAGGAAGAGGGGCACAATTTCGACAATGATGCACTTGGCCAAAAAGGGCGTATGCATTTTCTCTTGAATATATACAGGAGAAATCGCATACACCCTTTTTTGCCAAGCAAGCAAGCGGGAAATGCAAATCTGCACTACAAAAAAGTATGACTTCCCACGGGTCAAAAGGGACATCCACAAAATGGGTAAAAACCAGAAAGGCAAGACAGGCCCTGAAGAACAGGGAGCCTTGTTATGCTGATGGGCGGGATGTAAATTACCAACTGCCTCTCTGGAGGAGTGCATTGTGTTCCCTAAAACAAGTAAACAACAGAGCTACAGAGCCAAGGGCACTTCCAGTCTAGGGAATATACCTTGGGAAAACTGAAAATCAATAAGACAGAGCCACCCCTAAATTTAGGGCTGCACTGCTTACAAGAACCTCAACTTGGGTACACCATAAATATCCCAGGAAATATAAAAATGGTTCAAAAAATAGTGGTACTTACGTACGATGGAATATCCCTCAGCCATGAAATCAATGTCATAAGACCAGTAGCAGCAAAAGGAGTGGATTCAGGTACGATGATTCTAAGTGAAATAAGTCACACAGAAATAGAAACTTATCATAAGATATCACTTATGAAGATCCTGTAAACATGGCTACACATTAACTGAGTTAGGAAAGAGATCAGAGTCTCACATTTAGAAAACACTCTTATGCCAGCTTAAGAGAAGGAGAGGTGGGGGTATTCATAAAACCGGAGTTTGATATAAGCACAGGTAGCGTTCCAAAAACCCACTATGGAATAGACAAGACCTACACCTTCCTCAGTGAAAGGGACTCAAAACCCCATATTTCCCGCAGAGGAATATATCTGACTAGTAAGATTCTTAAAACCTATGTATTGATATGTCTCTGTAAGGGAATCAAGTGTGTCTAGACTGGCATAAACATGGCAGTGAGAATCAGCTCAAACCCAGTATAAAGAGGAATTTCTAAAACAAAACAAAAAAACAGGGAAATTCTTTATAATTCCTTCAGGTTCTCTGATGAAACCTGGAATGACCCGATCTACAATGACAGCTGTGTGTGGCATAAGGCTGGACACATGGGACTGAGAGTATTGGTGAGATTGGGTGAGCAGATGCAGACCCTTTAAAGAAATAATGCATGGCACCCATTCCATGGGTCCCAACTCTCCAGGTTGAAGGGAATATTACTATAGCTATAACATGTATGAGAAACCTAGAGAATGGACACACTGTAAATACGAAAGGTTTCTAAAACTCAACGAATATTCCCTTTCCTTCTGCGCCAGTTTGTCTTTCCAACTGCTTTACTATCAATCTCCCAACTTGGAAAGACAGCACCTTTAACCTCCTGGTTCTCCCAGGTTGCCAATTTGGCAAAGGATGAAAGGGAAGAGGGAGAACCAATGAGAGAGTAGCTGTTAAGCATATGGACGGGCACATGTCACTCTTATTTCCCGGGAGGAAGAAGAATTAACCAAAGTCTCAGCGACCCACCAAAAACCTCTATAGGTCCAGAACCAAAATATAGGTCTTGCGTTCAGCTCACGAAAAACGAGTTAAAAAATGGAGCTCAGGGGCACAGCAATTCACAAACTGGCAGAGTAATAAAGGGCAACTATCGTCCAATAATCTGTTGAGGGAAGGCAACTAGGCGGACTTGAAAGCGAGGCAGAATAGCAGGAAACGGATTTCAAGAGGTACTTTGGAATCACCTTTAAAGCACACGAAGAGGGACAAACTTCGACTATGATGCGCTTGGCCAAAAAGGGCTTATGTGTTTTCTCCTGAATATACTCAGGATAAAACGCATACGCCCTTTTTGGCCTAGCAAGCAAGCGGGCAATGCAAACCTGCAGTACAAAGAAGTATCACTTCCCACCAGTCCTAAGGGACATCCACATAAAGGGTAAAAACAAGAAATTCAAGACAGGCCCTGGAGAACAGGGAGCCTTGTTATGCTGATGGGCGGGCTGTAAATTGCCAACTGCCTCTCTGGAGGAGTGCATTGTGTGCCCTAAAACACGTAAAAAACAGAGCTACAGAGCCAAGGACACTTCCAGTCTAGGGAATATACCTTGGGAAAACTGAAAATCAATAAGACAGAGCCACCCCAAAATTTAGTGCTGCACTGCTTACAAGAACCTCAATTTGTGTACAACTTAAATATCCCAGGAAATATAAAAATGGTTCAAAAAATTGTGGTACTTACGTACGATGGAATATCCCTCAGCCATGAAATCAATGTCATACGACCAGTAGCAGCAAAATGAGTGGATTCAGGTATGATGATTCTAAGTGAAATAAGTCACACAGAAAAAGAAACATATCATAAGATATCACTTATGAACATCCTGTAAACATGGCTACACATGAACAGAGTTAGGAAAGAGAACAGAGTCTCACATTTAGAAAACACTCTTATGCCTGCTTAAGGAGGAAGGAGAGGTGGGGTGATGCATAAAACCAGAGTTTGATATACGCACAGGTACCGTTCCATAAACCAACTATGGAATAGACAAGACCTACACCTTCCTCAGTGAAAGTGACTCAAAACCCCATATTTCGCGCAGAGGAATATATCTGACTAGTAAGAACCTTAAAGTCTATGTATTGATATGACTTCTTAAGGGAACAAGTGTTTCTAGATTGGCATAAACATGGCAGAGAGAATCAGCTCAAACCCACTATAAAAAGGAATTTCAAAAACAAAACAAAAAAACAGGGAAATTCTTTACAATTCCTTCAGGGTCTCTGATGAAACCTGGAACGACCCTATCTACAACGACAGCTGGATGTGGCATAAGGCTGGACACATGGGACTGAAAGGATTGGCGAGATTGGGTGAGCAAATGCAGACCCTTTAAAGCAATAATGCATGGCACCCATTCCATGGGTACCAACTCTCCAGGTTGAAGGGAATATTACTATAGCTATAACATGTATGGGAAACCTAGAGAATGGACACACTGTGAATACAAAAGGTTTCTAAAAGTCAACAAATAGTCCCTCTTCGTGTGCTCCAGCTTGACTTTCCAACTGCTTTACTATCAATCTCCCAACTTGGAGAGACAGCACCTTTAACCTCCTGGTTCTCCCAGGTTGCCAATTTGGCAAAGGATGAAAGGGAAGAGGGAGAACCAATGAGACAGTAGCTGTTAGGCATTTGGACGGGCACATGTCACTCTTATTTCCCGGGAGGAAGAAGAATTGACCAAAGCCTCAGCCACCCACCGAAAACCAGTATAGGTTCCGAACCAAAATACTGGACTTGCGTTCAGCTCACAAAAACGAGTTGAAAAATGGAGCTCAGGGGCACAGCAATTCACAACCTGGCAGAATAATAAAGGGCAACTATCGTCCAAAAATCTGTTGAGGGAAGGCAACGAGGCGGACTTGAAAGCGAGGCAGAATAGCCGGAAACAGATTTCATGAGGTACGTTGGAATAACATGTAAAGAACAGGAAGAGGGGCACAATTTCGACAATGATGCACTTGGCCAAAAAGGGCGTATGCATTTTCTCTTGAATATATACAGGAGAAATCGCATACACCCTTTTTTGCCAAGCAAGCAAGCGGGAAATGCAAATCTGCACTACAAAAAAGTATGACTTCCCACGGGTCAAAAGGGACATCCACAAAATGGGTAAAAACCAGAAAGGCAAGACAGGCCCTGAAGAACAGGGAGCCTTGTTATGCTGATGGGCGGGATGTAAATTACCAACTGCCTCTCTGGAGGAGTGCATTGTGTTCCCTAAAACAAGTAAACAACAGAGCTACAGAGCCAAGGGCACTTCCAGTCTAGGGAATATACCTTGGGAAAACTGAAAATCAATAAGACAGAGCCACCCCTAAATTTAGGGCTGCACTGCTTACAAGAACCTCAACTTGGGTACACCATAAATATCCCAGGAAATATAAAAATGGTTCAAAAAATAGTGGTACTTACGTACGATGGAATATCCCTCAGCCATGAAATCAATGTCATAAGACCAGTAGCAGCAAAAGGAGTGGATTCAGGTACGATGATTCTAAGTGAAATAAGTCACACAGAAATAGAAACTTATCATAAGATATCACTTATGAAGATCCTGTAAACATGGCTACACATTAACTGAGTTAGGAAAGAGATCAGAGTCTCACATTTAGAAAACACTCTTATGCCAGCTTAAGAGAAGGAGAGGTGGGGGTATTCATAAAACCGGAGTTTGATATAAGCACAGGTAGCGTTCCAAAAACCCACTATGGAATAGACAAGACCTACACCTTCCTCAGTGAAAGGGACTCAAAACCCCATATTTCCCGCAGAGGAATATATCTGACTAGTAAGATTCTTAAAACCTATGTATTGATATGTCTCTGTAAGGGAATCAAGTGTGTCTAGACTGGCATAAACATGGCAGTGAGAATCAGCTCAAACCCAGTATAAAGAGGAATTTCTAAAACAAAACAAAAAAACAGGGAAATTCTTTATAATTCCTTCAGGTTCTCTGATGAAACCTGGAATGACCCGATCTACAATGACAGCTGTGTGTGGCATAAGGCTGGACACATGGGACTGAGAGTATTGGTGAGATTGGGTGAGCAGATGCAGACCCTTTAAAGAAATAATGCATGGCACCCATTCCATGGGTCCCAACTCTCCAGGTTGAAGGGAATATTACTATAGCTATAACATGTATGAGAAACCTAGAGAATGGACACACTGTAAATACGAAAGGTTTCTAAAACTCAACGAATATTCCCTTTCCTTCTGCGCCAGTTTGTCTTTCCAACTGCTTTACTATCAATCTCCCAACTTGGAAAGACAGCACCTTTAACCTCCTGGTTCTCCCAGGTTGCCAATTTGGCAAAGGATGAAAGGGAAGAGGGAGAACCAATGAGAGAGTAGCTGTTAAGCATATGGACGGGCACATGTCACTCTTATTTCCCGGGAGGAAGAAGAATTAACCAAAGTCTCAGCGACCCACCAAAAACCTCTATAGGTCCAGCACCAAAATATAGGTCTTGCGTTCAGCTCACGAAAAACGAGTTAAAAAATGGAGCTCAGGGGCACAGCAATTCACAAACTGGCAGAGTAATAAAGGGCAACTATCGTCCAATAATCTGTTGAGGGAAGGCAACTAGGCGGACTTGAAAGCGAGGCAGAATAGCAGGAAACGGATTTCAAGAGGTACTTTGGAATCACCTTTAAAGCACACGAAGAGGGACAAACTTCGACTATGATGCGCTTGGCCAAAAAGGGCTTATGTGTTTTCTCCTGAATATACTCAGGATAAAACGCATACGCCCTTTTTGGCCTAGCAAGCAAGCGGGCAATGCAAACCTGCAGTACAAAGAAGTATCACTTCCCACCAGTCCTAAGGGACATCCACATAAAGGGTAAAAACAAGAAATTCAAGACAGGCCCTGGAGAACAGGGAGCCTTGTTATGCTGATGGGCGGGCTGTAAATTGCCAACTGCCTCTCTGGAGGAGTGCATTGTGTGCCCTAAAACACGTAAAAAACAGAGCTACAGAGCCAAGGACACTTCCAGTCTAGGGAATATACCTTGGGAAAACTGAAAATCAATAAGACAGAGCCACCCCAAAATTTAGTGCTGCACTGCTTACAAGAACCTCAATTTGTGTACAACTTAAATATCCCAGGAAATATAAAAATGGTTCAAAAAATTGTGGTACTTACGTACGATGGAATATCCCTCAGCCATGAAATCAATGTCATACGACCAGTAGCAGCAAAATGAGTGGATTCAGGTATGATGATTCTAAGTGAAATAAGTCACACAGAAAAAGAAACATATCATAAGATATCACTTATGAACATCCTGTAAACATGGCTACACATGAACAGAGTTAGGAAAGAGAACAGAGTCTCACATTTAGAAAACACTCTTATGCCTGCTTAAGGAGGAAGGAGAGGTGGGGTGATGCATAAAACCAGAGTTTGATATACGCACAGGTACCGTTCCATAAACCAACTATGGAATAGACAAGACCTACACCTTCCTCAGTGAAAGTGACTCAAAACCCCATATTTCGCGCAGAGGAATATATCTGACTAGTAAGAACCTTAGAGTCTATGTATTGATATGACTTCTTAAGGGAATCAAGTGTTTCTAGATTGGCATAAACATGGCAGAGAGAATCAGCTCAAACCCACTATAAAAAGGAATTTCAAAAACAAAACAAAAAAACAGGGAAATTCTTTACAATTCCTTCAGGGTCTCTGATGAAACCTGGAACGACCCTATCTACAACGACAGCTGGATGTGGCATAAGGCTGGACACATGGGACTGAAAGGATTGGCGAGATTGGGTGAGCAAATGCAGACCCTTTAAAGCAATAATGCATGGCACCCATTCCATGGGTACCAACTCTCCAGGTTGAAGGGAATATTACTATAGCTATAACATGTATGGGAAACCTAGAGAATGGACACACTGTGAATACGAAAGGTTTCTAAAAGTCAACAAATAGTCCCTCTTCGTGTGCTCCAGCTTGACTTTCCAACTGCTTTACTATCAATCTCCCAACTTGGAGAGACAGCACCTTTAACCTCCTGGTTCTCCCAGGTTGCCAATTTGGCAAAGGATGAAAGGGAAGAGGGAGAACCAATGAGACAGTAGCTGTTAGGCATTTGGACGGGCACATGTCACTCTTATTTCCCGGGAGGAAGAAGAATTGACCAAAGCCTCAGCCACCCACCGAAAACCAGTATAGGTTCCGAACCAAAATACTGGACTTGCGTTCAGCTCACAAAAACGAGTTAAAAAATGGAGCTCAGGGGCACAGCAATTCACAACCTGGCAGAATAATAAAGGGCAACTATCGTCCAAAAATCTGTTGAGGGAAGGCAACGAGGCGGACTTGAAAGCGAGGCAGAATAGCCGGAAACAGATTTCATGAGGTACGTTGGAATAACATGTAAAGAACAGGAAGAGGGGCACAATTTCGACAATGATGCACTTGGCCAAAAAGGGCGTATGCATTTTCTCTTGAATATATACAGGAGAAATCGCATACACCCTTTTTTGCCAAGCAAGCAAGCGGGAAATGCAAATCTGCACTACAAAGAAGTATGACTTCCCACGGGTCAAAAGGGACATCCACAAAATGGGTAAAAACCAGAAAGGCAAGACAGGCCCTGAAGAACAGGGAGCCTTGTTATGCTGATGGGCGGGATGTAAATTACCAACTGCCTCTCTGGAGGAGTGCATTGTGTTCCCTAAAACAAGTAAACAACAGAGCTACAGAGCCAAGGGCACTTCCAGTCTAGGGAATATACCTTGGGAAAACTGAAAATCAATAAGACAGAGCCACCCCTAAATTTAGGGCTGCACTGCTTACAAGAACCTCAACTTGGGTACACCATAAATATCCCAGGAAATATAAAAATGGTTCAAAAAATAGTGGTACTTACGTACGATGGAATATCCCTCAGCCATGAAATCAATGTCATAAGACCAGTAGCAGCAAAAGGAGTGGATTCAGGTACGATGATTCTAAGTGAAATAAGTCACACAGAAATAGAAACTTATCATAAGATATCACTTATGAAGATCCTGTAAACATGGCTACACATTAACTGAGTTAGGAAAGAGATCAGAGTCTCACATTTAGAAAACACTCTTATGCCAGCTTAAGAGAAGGAGAGGTGGGGGTATTCATAAAACCGGAGTTTGATATAAGCACAGGTAGCGTTCCAAAAACCCACTATGGAATAGACAAGACCTACACCTTCCTCAGTGAAAGGGACTCAAAACCCCATATTTCCCGCAGAGGAATATATCTGACTAGTAAGATTCTTAAAACCTATGTATTGATATGTCTCTGTAAGGGAATCAAGTGTGTCTAGACTGGCATAAACATGGCAGTGAGAATCAGCTCAAACCCAGTATAAAGAGGAATTTCTAAAACAAAACAAAAAAACAGGGAAATTCTTTATAATTCCTTCAGGTTCTCTGATGAAACCTGGAATGACCCGATCTACAATGACAGCTGTGTGTGGCATAAGGCTGGACACATGGGACTGAGAGTATTGGTGAGATTGGGTGAGCAGATGCAGACCCTTTAAAGAAATAATGCATGGCACCCATTCCATGGGTCCCAACTCTCCAGGTTGAAGGGAATATTACTATAGCTATAACATGTATGAGAAACCTAGAGAATGGACACACTGTAAATACGAAAGGTTTCTAAAACTCAACGAATATTCCCTTTCCTTCTGCGCCAGTTTGTCTTTCCAACTGCTTTACTATCAATCTCCCAACTTGGAAAGACAGCACCTTTAACCTCCTGGATCTCCCAGGTTGCCAATTTGGCAAAGGATGAAAGGGAAGAGGGAGAACCAATGAGAGAGTAGCTGTTAAGCATATGGACGGGCACATGTCACTCTTATTTCCCGGGAGGAAGAAGAATTAACCAAAGTCTCAGCGACCCACCAAAAACCTCTATAGGTCCAGAACCAAAATATAGGTCTTGCGTTCAGCTCACAAAAAACGAGTTAAAAAATGGAGCTCAGGGGCACAGCAATTCACAAACTGGCAGAGTAATAAAGGGCAACTATCGTCCAATAATCTGTTGAGGGAAGGCAACTAGGCGGACTTGAAAGCGAGGCAGAATAGCAGGAAACGGATTTCAAGAGGTACTTTGGAATCACCTTTAAAGCACACGAAGAGGGACAAACTTCGACTATGATGCACTTAGCCAAAAAGGGCTTATGTGTTTTCTCCTGAATATACTCAGGATAAAACGCATACGCCCTTTTTGGCCAAGCAAGCAAGCGGGCAATGCAAACCTGCAGTACAAAGAAGTATCACTTCCCACCAGTCCTAAGGGACATCCACATAAAGGGTAAAAACAAGAAATTCAAGACAGGCCCTGGAGAACAGGGAGCCTTGTTATGCTGATGGGCGGGATGTAAATTGCCAACTGCCTCTCTGGAGGAGTGCATTGTGTGCCCTAAAACACGTAAAAAACAGAGCTACAGAGCCAAGGACACTTCCAGTCTAGGGAATATACCTTGGGAAAACTGAAAATCAATAAGACAGAGCCACCCCAAAATTTAGTGCTGCACTGCTTACAAGAACCTCAATTTGTGTACAACTTAAATATCCCAGGAAATATAAAAATGGTTCAAAAAATTGTGGTACTTACGTACGATGGAATATCCCTCAGCCATGAAATCAATGTCATACGACCAGTAGCAGCAAAATGAGTGGATTCAGGTATGATGATTCTAAGTGAAATAAGTCACACAGAAAAAGAAACATATCATAAGATATCACTTATGAACATCCTGTAAACATGGCTACACATGAACAGAGTTAGGAAAGAGAACAGAGTCTCACATTTAGAAAACACTCTTATGCCTGCTTAAGGAGGAAGGAGAGGTGGGGTGATGCATAAAACCAGAGTTTGATATACGCACAGGTACCGTTCCATAAACCAACTATGGAATAGACAAGACCTACACCTTCCTCAGTGAAAGTGACTCAAAACCCCATATTTCGCGCAGAGGAATATATCTGACTAGTAAGAACCTTAAAGTCTATGTATTGATATGACTTCTTAAGGGAATCAAGTGTTTCTAGATTGGCATAAACATGGCAGAGAGAATCAGCTCAAACCCACTATAAAAAGGAATTTCAAAAACAAAACAAAAAAACAGGGAAATTCTTTACAATTCCTTCAGGGTCTCTGATGAAACCTGGAACGACCCTATCTACAACGACAGCTGGATGTGGCATAAGGCTGGACACATGGGACTGAAAGGATTGGCGAGATTGGGTGAGCAAATGCAGACCCTTTAAAGCAATAATGCATGGCACCCATTCCATGGGTACCAACTCTCCAGGTTGAAGGGAATATTACTATAGCTATAACATGTATGGGAAACCTAGAGAATGGACACACTGTGAATACGAAAGGTTTCTAAAAGTCAACAAATAGTCCCTCTTCGTGTGCTCCAGCTTGACTTTCCAACTGCTTTACTATCAATCTCCCAACTTGGAGAGACAGCACCTTTAACCTCCTGGTTCTCCCAGGTTGCCAATTTGGCAAAGGATGAAAGGGAAGAGGGAGAACCAATGAGACAGTAGCTGTTAGGCATTTGGACGGGCACATGTCACTCTTATTTCCCGGGAGGAAGAAGAATTGACCAAAGCCTCAGCCACCCACCGAAAACCAGTATAGGTTCCGAACCAAAATACTGGACTTGCGTTCAGCTCACAAAAACGAGTTAAAAAATGGAGCTCAGGGGCACAGCAATTCACAACCTGGCAGAATAATAAAGGGCAACTATCGTCCAAAAATCTGTTGAGGGAAGGCAACGAGGCGGACTTGAAAGCGAGGCAGAATAGCCGGAAACAGATTTCATGAGGTACGTTGGAATAACATGTAAAGAACAGGAAGAGGGGCACAATTTCGACAATGATGCACTTGGCCAAAAAGGGCGTATGCATTTTCTCTTGAATATATACAGGAGAAATCGCATACACCCTTTTTTGCCAAGCAAGCAAGCGGGAAATGCAAATCTGCACTACAAAGAAGTATGACTTCCCACGGGTCAAAAGGGACATCCACAAAATGGGTAAAAACCAGAAAGGCAAGACAGGCCCTGAAGAACAGGGAGCCTTGTTATGCTGATGGGCGGGATGTAAATTACCAACTGCCTCTCTGGAGGAGTGCATTGTGTTCCCTAAAACAAGTAAACAACAGAGCTACAGAGCCAAGGGCACTTCCAGTCTAGGGAATATACCTTGGGAAAACTGAAAATCAATAAGACAGAGCCACCCCTAAATTTAGGGCTGCACTGCTTACAAGAACCTCAACTTGGGTACACCATAAATATCCCAGGAAATATAAAAATGGTTCAAAAAATAGTGGTACTTACGTACGATGGAATATCCCTCAGCCATGAAATCAATGTCATAAGACCAGTAGCAGCAAAAGGAGTGGATTCAGGTACGATGATTCTAAGTGAAATAAGTCACACAGAAATAGAAACTTATCATAAGATATCACTTATGAAGATCCTGTAAACATGGCTACACATTAACTGAGTTAGGAAAGAGATCAGAGTCTCACATTTAGAAAACACTCTTATGCCAGCTTAAGAGAAGGAGAGGTGGGGGTATTCATAAAACCGGAGTTTGATATAAGCACAGGTAGCGTTCCAAAAACCCACTATGGAATAGACAAGACCTACACCTTCCTCAGTGAAAGGGACTCAAAACCCCATATTTCCCGCAGAGGAATATATCTGACTAGTAAGATTCTTAAAACCTATGTATTGATATGTCTCTGTAAGGGAATCAAGTGTGTCTAGACTGGCATAAACATGGCAGTGAGAATCAGCTCAAACCCAGTATAAAGAGGAATTTCTAAAACAAAACAAAAAAACAGGGAAATTCTTTATAATTCCTTCAGGTTCTCTGATGAAACCTGGAATGACCCGATCTACAATGACAGCTGTGTGTGGCATAAGGCTGGACACATGGGACTGAGAGTATTGGTGAGATTGGGTGAGCAGATGCAGACCCTTTAAAGAAATAATGCATGGCACCCATTCCATGGGTCCCAACTCTCCAGGATGAAGGGAATATTACTATAGCTATAACATGTATGAGAAACCTAGAGAATGGACACACTGTAAATACGAAAGGTTTCTAAAACTCAACGAATATTCCCTTTCCTTCTGCGCCAGTTTGTCTTTCCAACTGCTTTACTATCAATCTCCCAACTTGGAAAGACAGCACCTTTAACCTCCTGGATCTCCCAGGTTGCCAATTTGGCAAAGGATGAAAGGGAAGAGGGAGAACCAATGAGAGAGTAGCTGTTAAGCATATGGACGGGCACATGTCACTCTTATTTCCCGGGAGGAAGAAGAATTAACCAAAGTCTCAGCGACCCACCAAAAACCTCTATAGGTCCAGAACCAAAATATAGGTCTTGCGTTCAGCTCAC
Organism: Mesoplodon mirus; assembly: GCF_964341445.2. Classification (NCBI taxonomy): domain Eukaryota; kingdom Metazoa; phylum Chordata; class Mammalia; order Artiodactyla; family Ziphiidae; genus Mesoplodon; species Mesoplodon mirus. Next base: position 3,909,812 of record NW_028295817.1, read on the forward strand.
AAAAAACGAGTTAAAAAATGGAGCTCAGGGGCACAGCAATTCACAAACTGGCAGAGTAATAAAGGGCAACTATCGTCCAATAATCTGTTGAGGGAAGGCAACTAGGCGGACTTGAAAGCGAGGCAGAATAGCAGGAAACGGATTTCAAGAGGTACTTTGGAATCACCTTTAAAGCACACGAAGAGGGACAAACTTCGACTATGATGCGCTTGGCCAAAAAGGGCTTATGTGTTTTCTCCTGAATATACTCAGGATAAAACGCATACGCCCTTTTTGGCCTAGCAAGCAAGCGGGCAATGCAAACCTGCAGTACAAAGAAGTATCACTTCCCACCAGTCCTAAGGGACATCCACATAAAGGGTAAAAACAAGAAATTCAAGACAGGCCCTGGAGAACAGGGAGCCTTGTTATGCTGATGGGCGGGATGTAAATTGCCAACTGCCTCTCTGGAGGAGTGCATTGTGTGCCCTAAAACACGTAAAAAACAGAGCTACAGAGCCAAGGACACTTCCAGTCTAGGGAATATACCTTGGGAAAACTGAAAATCAATAAGACAGAGCCACCCCAAAATTTAGTGCTGCACTGCTTACAAGAACCTCAATTTGTGTACAACTTAAATATCCCAGGAAATATAAAAATGGTTCAAAAAATTGTGGTACTTACGTACGATGGAATATCCCTCAGCCATGAAATCAATGTCATACGACCAGTAGCAGCAAAATGAGTGGATTCAGGTATGATGATTCTAAGTGAAATAAGTCACACAGAAAAAGAAACATATCATAAGATATCACTTATGAACATCCTGTAAACATGGCTACACATGAACAGAGTTAGGAAAGAGAACAGAGTCTCACATTTAGAAAACACTCTTATGCCTGCTTAAGGAGGAAGGAGAGGTGGGGTGATGCATAAAACCAGAGTTTGATATACGCACAGGTACCGTTCCATAAACCAACTATGGAATAGACAAGACCTACACCTTCCTCAGTGAAAGTGACTCAAAACCCCATATTTCGCGCAGAGGAATATATCTGACTAGTAAGAACCTTAAAGTCTATGTATTGATATGACTTCTTAAGGGAATCAAGTGTTTCTAGATTGGCATAAACATGGCAGAGAGAATCAGCTCAAACCCACTATAAAAAGGAATTTCAAAAACAAAACAAAAAAACAGGGAAATTCTTTACAATTCCTTCAGGGTCTCTGATGAAACCTGGAACGACCCTATCTACAATGACAGCTGGATGTGGCATAAGGCTGGACACATGGGACTGAAAGGATTGGCGAGATTGGGTGAGCAAATGCAGACCCTTTAAAGCAATAATGCATGGCACCCATTCCATGGGTACCAACTCTCCAGGTTGAAGGGAATATTACTATAGCTATAACATGTATGGGAAACCTAGAGAATGGACACACTGTGAATACGAAAGGTTTCTAAAAGTCAACAAATAGTCCCTCTTCGTGTGCTCCAGCTTGACTTTCCAACTGCTTTACTATCAATCTCCCAACTTGGAGAGACAGCACCTTTAACCCCCTGGTTCTCCCAGGTTGCCAATTTGGCAAAGGATGAAAGGGAAGAGGGAGAACCAATGAGACAGTAGCTGTTAGGCATTTGGACGGGCACATGTCACTCTTATTTCCCGGGAGGAAGAAGAATTGACCAAAGCCTCAGCCACCCACCGAAAACCAGTATAGGTTCTGAACCAAAATACTGGACTTGCGTTCAGCTCACAAAAACGAGTTAAAAAATGGAGCTCAGGGGCACAGCAATTCACAACCTGGCAGAATAATAAAGGGCAACTATCGTCCAAAAATCTGTTGAGGGAAGGCAACGAGGCGGACTTGAAAGCGAGGCAGAATAGCCGGAAACAGATTTCATGAGGTACGTTGGAATAACATGTAAAGAACAGGAAGAGGGGCACAATTTCGACAATGATGCACTTGGCCAAAAAGGGCGTATGCATTTTCTCTTGAATATATACAGGAGAAATCGCATACACCCTTTTTTGCCAAGCAAGCAAGCGGGAAATGCAAATCTGCACTACAAAGAAGTATGACTTCCCACGGGTCAAAAGGGACATCCACAAAATGGGTAAAAACCAGAAAGGCAAGACAGGCCCTGAAGAACAGGGAGCCTTGTTATGCTGATGGGCGGGATGTAAATTACCAACTGCCTCTCTGGAGGAGTGCATTGTGTTCCCTAAAACAAGTAAACAACAGAGCTACAGAGCCAAGGGCACTTCCAGTCTAGGGAATATACCTTGGGAAAACTGAAAATCAATAAGACAGAGCCACCCCTAAATTTAGGGCTGCACTGCTTACAAGAACCTCAACTTGGGTACACCATAAATATCCCAGGAAATATAAAAATGGTTCAAAAAATAGTGGTACTTACGTACGATGGAATATCCCTCAGCCATGAAATCAATGTCATAAGACCAGTAGCAGCAAAAGGAGTGGATTCAGGTACGATGATTCTAAGTGAAATAAGTCACACAGAAATAGAAACTTATCATAAGATATCACTTATGAAGATCCTGTAAACATGGCTACACATTAACTGAGTTAGGAAAGAGATCAGAGTCTCACATTTAGAAAACACTCTTATGCCAGCTTAAGAGAAGGAGAGGTGGGGGTATTCATAAAACCGGAGTTTGATATAAGCACAGGTAGCGTTCCAAAAACCCACTATGGAATAGACAAGACCTACACCTTCCTCAGTGAAAGGGACTCAAAACCCCATATTTCCCGCAGAGGAATATATCTGACTAGTAAGATTCTTAAAACCTATGTATTGATATGTCTCTGTAAGGGAATCAAGTGTGTCTAGACTGGCATAAACATGGCAGTGAGAATCAGCTCAAACCCAGTATAAAGAGGAATTTCTAAAACAAAACAAAAAAACAGGGAAATTCTTTATAATTCCTTCAGGTTCTCTGATGAAACCTGGAATGACCCGATCTACAATGACAGCTGTGTGTGGCATAAGGCTGGACACATGGGACTGAGAGTATTGGTGAGATTGGGTGAGCAGATGCAGACCCTTTAAAGAAATAATGCATGGCACCCATTCCATGGGTCCCAACTCTCCAGGTTGAAGGGAATATTACTATAGCTATAACATGTATGAGAAACCTAGAGAATGGACACACTGTAAATACGAAAGGTTTCTAAAACTCAACGAATATTCCCTTTCCTTCTGCGCCAGTTTGTCTTTCCAACTGCTTTACTATCAATCTCCCAACTTGGAAAGACAGCACCTTTAACCTCCTGGATCTCCCAGGTTGCCAATTTGGCAAAGGATGAAAGGGAAGAGGGAGAACCAATGAGAGAGTAGCTGTTAAGCATATGGACGGGCACATGTCACTCTTATTTCCCGGGAGGAAGAAGAATTAACCAAAGTCTCAGCGACCCACCAAAAACCTCTATAGGTCCAGAACCAAAATATAGGTCTTGCGTTCAGCTCACAAAAAACGAGTTAAAAAATGGAGCTCAGGGGCACAGCAATTCACAAACTGGCAGAGTAATAAAGGGCAACTATCGTCCAATAATCTGTTGAGGGAAGGCAACTAGGCGGACTTGAAAGCCAGGCAGAATAGCAGGAAACGGATTTCAAGAGGTACTTTGGAATCACCTTTAAAGCACACGAAGAGGGACAAACTTCGACTATGATGCGCTTGGCCAAAAAGGGCTTATGTGTTTTCTCCTGAATATACTCAGGATAAAACGCATACGCCCTTTTTGGCCTAGCAAGCAAGCGGGCAATGCAAACCTGCAGTACAAAGAAGTATCACTTCCCACCAGTCCTAAGGGACATCCACATAAAGGGTAAAAACAAGAAATTCAAGACAGGCCCTGGAGAACAGGGAGCCTTGTTATGCTGATGGGCGGGATGTAAATTGCCAACTGCCTCTCTGGAGGAGTGCATTGTGTGCCCTAAAACACGTAAAAAACAGAGCTACAGAGCCAAGGACACTTCCAGTCTAGGGAATATACCTTGGGAAAACTGAAAATCAATAAGACAGAGCCACCCCAAAATTTAGTGCTGCACTGCTTACAAGAACCTCAATTTGTGTACAACTTAAATATCCCAGGAAATATAAAAATGGTTCAAAAAATTGTGGTACTTACGTACGATGGAATATCCCTCAGCCATGAAATCAATGTCATACGACCAGTAGCAGCAAAATGAGTGGATTCAGGTATGATGATTCTAAGTGAAATAAGTCACACAGAAAAAGAAACATATCATAAGATATCACTTATGAACATCCTGTAAACATGGCTACACATGAACAGAGTTAGGAAAGAGAACAGAGTCTCACATTTAGAAAACACTCTTATGCCTGCTTAAGGAGGAAGGAGAGGTGGGGTGATGCATAAAACCAGAGTTTGATATACGCACAGGTACCGTTCCATAAACCAACTATGGAATAGACAAGACCTACACCTTCCTCAGTGAAAGTGACTCAAAACCCCATATTTCGCGCAGAGGAATATATCTGACTAGTAAGAACCTTAAAGTCTATGTATTGATATGACTTCTTAAGGGAATCAAGTGTTTCTAGATTGGCATAAACATGGCAGAGAGAATCAGCTCAAACCCACTATAAAAAGGAATTTCAAAAACAAAACAAAAAAACAGGGAAATTCTTTACAATTCCTTCAGGGTCTCTGATGAAACCTGGAACGACCCTATCTACAATGACAGCTGGATGTGGCATAAGGCTGGACACATGGGACTGAAAGGATTGGCGAGATTGGGTGAGCAAATGCAGACCCTTTAAAGCAATAATGCATGGCACCCATTCCATGGGTACCAACTCTCCAGGTTGAAGGGAATATTACTATAGCTATAACATGTATGGGAAACCTAGAGAATGGACACACTGTGAATACGAAAGGTTTCTAAAAGTCAACAAATAGTCCCTCTTCGTGTGCTCCAGCTTGACTTTCCAACTGCTTTACTATCAATCTCCCAACTTGGAGAGACAGCACCTTTAACCTCCTGGTTCTCCCAGGTTGCCAATTTGGCAAAGGATGAAAGGGAAGAGGGAGAACCAATGAGACAGTAGCTGTTAGGCATTTGGACGGGCACATGTCACTCTTATTTCCCGGGAGGAAGAAGAATTGACCAAAGCCTCAGCCACCCACCGAAAACCAGTATAGGTTCCGAACCAAAATACTGGACTTGCGTTCAGCTCACAAAAACGAGTTAAAAAATGGAGCTCAGGGGCACAGCAATTCACAACCTGGCAGAATAATAAAGGGCAACTATCGTCCAAAAATCTGTTGAGGGAAGGCAACGAGGCGGACTTGAAAGCGAGGCAGAATAGCCGGAAACAGATTTCATGAGGTACGTTGGAATAACATGTAAAGAACAGGAAGAGGGGCACAATTTCGACAATGATGCACTTGGCCAAAAAGGGCGTATGCATTTTCTCTTGAATATATACAGGAGAAATCGCATACACCCTTTTTTGCCAAGCAAGCAAGCGGGAAATGCAAATCTGCACTACAAAGAAGTATGACTTCCCACGGGTCAAAAGGGACATCCACAAAATGGGTAAAAACCAGAAAGGCAAGACAGGCCCTGAAGAACAGGGAGCCTTGTTATGCTGATGGGCGGGATGTAAATTACCAACTGCCTCTCTGGAGGAGTGCATTGTGTTCCCTAAAACAAGTAAACAACAGAGCTACAGAGCCAAGGGCACTTCCAGTCTAGGGAATATACCTTGGGAAAACTGAAAATCAATAAGACAGAGCCACCCCTAAATTTAGGGCTGCACTGCTTACAAGAACCTCAACTTGGGTACACCATAAATATCCCAGGAAATATAAAAATGGTTCAAAAAATAGTGGTACTTACGTACGATGGAATATCCCTCAGCCATGAAATCAATGTCATAAGACCAGTAGCAGCAAAAGGAGTGGATTCAGGTACGATGATTCTAAGTGAAATAAGTCACACAGAAATAGAAACTTATCATAAGATATCACTTATGAAGATCCTGTAAACATGGCTACACATTAACTGAGTTAGGAAAGAGATCAGAGTCTCACATTTAGAAAACACTCTTATGCCAGCTTAAGAGAAGGAGAGGTGGGGGTATTCATAAAACCGGAGTTTGATATAAGCACAGGTAGCGTTCCAAAAACCCACTATGGAATAGACAAGACCTACACCTTCCTCAGTGAAAGGGACTCAAAACCCCATATTTCCCGCAGAGGAATATATCTGACTAGTAAGATTCTTAAAACCTATGTATTGATATGTCTCTGTAAGGGAATCAAGTGTGTCTAGACTGGCATAAACATGGCAGTGAGAATCAGCTCAAACCCAGTATAAAGAGGAATTTCTAAAACAAAACAAAAAAACAGGGAAATTCTTTATAATTCCTTCAGGTTCTCTGATGAAACCTGGAATGACCCGATCTACAATGACAGCTGTGTGTGGCATAAGGCTGGACACATGGGACTGAGAGTATTGGTGAGATTGGGTGAGCAGATGCAGACCCTTTAAAGAAATAATGCATGGCACCCATTCCATGGGTCCCAACTCTCCAGGTTGAAGGGAATATTACTATAGCTATAACATGTATGAGAAACCTAGAGAATGGACACACTGTAAATACGAAAGGTTTCTAAAACTCAACGAATATTCCCTTTCCTTCTGCGCCAGTTTGTCTTTCCAACTGCTTTACTATCAATCTCCCAACTTGGAAAGACAGCACCTTTAACCTCCTGGATCTCCCAGGTTGCCAATTTGGCAAAGGATGAAAGGGAAGAGGGAGAACCAATGAGAGAGTAGCTGTTAAGCATATGGACGGGCACATGTCACTCTTATTTCCCGGGAGGAAGAAGAATTAACCAAAGTCTCAGCGACCCACCAAAAACCTCTATAGGTCCAGAACCAAAATATAGGTCTTGCGTTCAGCTCACAAAAAACGAGTTAAAAAATGGATCTCAGGGGCACAGCAATTCACAAACTGGCAGAGTAATAAAGGGCAACTATCGTCCAATAATCTGTTGAGGGAAGGCAACTAGGCGGACTTGAAAGCGAGGCAGAATAGCAGGAAACGGATTTCAAGAGGTACTTTGGAATCACCTTTAAAGCACACGAAGAGGGACAAACTTCGACTATGATGCGCTTGGCCAAAAAGGGCTTATGTGTTTTCTCCTGAATATACTCAGGATAAAACGCATACGCCCTTTTTGGCCTAGCAAGCAAGCGGGCAATGCAAACCTGCAGTACAAAGAAGTATCACTTCCCACCAGTCCTAAGGGACATCCACATAAAGGGTAAAAACAAGAAATTCAAGACAGGCCCTGGAGAACAGGGAGCCTTGTTATGCTGATGGGCGGGATGTAAATTGCCAACTGCCTCTCTGGAGGAGTGCATTGTGTGCCCTAAAACACGTAAAAAACAGAGCTACAGAGCCAAGGACACTTCCAGTCTAGGGAATATACCTTGGGAAAACTGAAAATCAATAAGACAGAGCCACCCCAAAATTTAGTGCTGCACTGCTTACAAGAACCTCAATTTGTGTACAACTTAAATATCCCAGGAAATATAAAAATGGTTCAAAAAATTGTGGTACTTACGTACGATGGAATATCCCTCAGCCATGAAATCAATGTCATACGACCAGTAGCAGCAAAATGAGTGGATTCAGGTATGATGATTCTAAGTGAAATAAGTCACACAGAAAAAGAAACATATCATAAGATATCACTTATGAACATCCTGTAAACATGGCTACACATGAACAGAGTTAGGAAAGAGAACAGAGTCTCACATTTAGAAAACACTCTTATGCCTGCTTAAGGAGGAAGGAGAGGTGGGGTGATGCATAAAACCAGAGTTTGATATACGCACAGGTACCGTTCCATAAACCAACTATGGAATAGACAAGACCTACACCTTCCTCAGTGAAAGTGACTCAAAACCCCATATTTCGCACAGAGGAATATATCTGACTAGTAAGAACCTTAAAGTCTATGTATTGATATGACTTCTTAAGGGAATCAAGTGTTTCTAGATTGGCATAAACATGGCAGAGAGAATCAGCTCAAACCCACTATAAAAAGGAATTTCAAAAACAAAACAAAAAAACAGGGAAATTCTTTACAATTCCTTCAGGGTCTCTGATGAAACCTGGAACGACCCTATCTACAATGACAGCTGGATGTGGCATAAGGCTGGACACATGGGACTGAAAGGATTGGCGAGATTGGGTGAGCAAATGCAGACCCTTTAAAGCAATAATGCATGGCACCCATTCCATGGGTACCAACTCTCCAGGTTGAAGGGAATATTACTATAGCTATAACATGTATGGGAAACCTAGAGAATGGACACACTGTGAATACGAAAGGTTTCTAAAAGTCAACAAATAGTCCCTCTTCGTGTGCTCCAGCTTGACTTTCCAACTGCTTTACTATCAATCTCCCAACTTGGAGAGACAGCACCTTTAACCCCCTGGTTCTCCCAGGTTGCCAATTTGGCAAAGGATGAAAGGGAAGAGGGAGAACCAATGAGACAGTAGCTGTTAGGCATTTGGACGGGCACATGTCACTCTTATTTCCCGGGAGGAAGAAGAATTGACCAAAGCCTCAGCCACCCACCGAAAACCAGTATAGGTTCTGAACCAAAATACTGGACTTGCGTTCAGCTCACACAAACGAGTTAAAAAATGGAGCTCAGGGGCACAGCAATTCACAACCTGGCAGAATAATAAAGGGCAACTATCGTCCAAAAATCTGTTGAGGGAAGGCAACGAGGCGGACTTGAAAGCGAGGCAGAATAGCCGGAAACAGATTTCATGAGGTACGTTGGAATAACATGTAAAGAACAGGAAGAGGGGCACAATTTCGACAATGATGCACTTGGCCAAAAAGGGCGTATGCATTTTCTCTTGAATATATACAGGAGAAATCGCATACACCCTTTTTTGCCAAGCAAGCAAGTGGGAAATGCAAATCTGCACTACAAAGAAGTATGACTTCCCACGGGTCAAAAGGGACATCCACAAAATGGGTAAAAACCAGAAAGGCAAGACAGGCCCTGAAGAACAGGGAGCCTTGTTATGCTGATGGGCGGGATGTAAATTACCAACTGCCTCTCTGGAGGAGTGCATTGTGTTCCCTAAAACAAGTAAACAACAGAGCTACAGAGCCAAGGGCACTTCCAGTCTAGGGAATATACCTTGGGAAAACTGAAAATCAATAAGACAGAGCCACCCCTAAATTTAGGGCTGCACTGCTTACAAGAACCTCAACTTGGGTACACCATAAATATCCCAGGAAATATAAAAATGGTTCAAAAAATAGTGGTACTTACGTACGATGGAATATCCCTCAGCCATGAAATCAATGTCATAAGACCAGTAGCAGCAAAAGGAGTGGATTCAGGTACGATGATTCTAAGTGAAATAAGTCACACAGAAATAGAAACTTATCATAAGATATCACTTATGAAGATCCTGTAAACATGGCTACACATTAACTGAGTTAGGAAAGAGATCAGAGTCTCACATTTAGAAAACACTCTTATGCCAGCTTAAGAGAAGGAGAGGTGGGGGTATTCATAAAACCGGAGTTTGATATAAGCACAGGTAGCGTTCCAAAAACCCACTATGGAATAGACAAGACCTACACCTTCCTCAGTGAAAGGGACTCAAAACCCCATATTTCCCGCAGAGGAATATATCTGACTAGTAAGATTCTTAAAACCTATGTATTGATATGTCTCTGTAAGGGAATCAAGTGTGTCTAGACTGGCATAAACATGGCAGTGAGAATCAGCTCAAACCCAGTATAAAGAGGAATTTCTAAAACAAAACAAAAAAACAGGGAAATTCTTTATAATTCCTTCAGGTTCTCTGATGAAACCTGGAATGACCCGATCTACAATGACAGCTGTGTGTGGCATAAGGCTGGACACATGGGACTGAGAGTATTGGTGAGATTGGGTGAGCAGATGCAGACCCTTTAAAGAAATAATGCATGGCACCCATTCCATGGGTCCCAACTCTCCAGGTTGAAGGGAATATTACTATAGCTATAACATGTATGAGAAACCTAGAGAATGGACACACTGTAAATACGAAAGGTTTCTAAAACTCAACGAATATTCCCTTTCCTTCTGCGCCAGTTTGTCTTTCCAACTGCTTTACTATCAATCTCCCAACTTGGAAAGACAGCACCTTTAACCTCCTGGATCTCCCAGGTTGCCAATTTGGCAAAGGATGAAAGGGAAGAGGGAGAACCAATGAGAGAGTAGCTGTTAAGCATATGGACGGGCACATGTCACTCTTATTTCCCGGGAGGAAGAAGAATTAACCAAAGTCTCAGCGACCCACCAAAAACCTCTATAGGTCCAGAACCAAAATATAGGTCTTGCGTTCAGCTCACAAAAAACGAGTTAAAAAATGGAGCTCAGGGGCACAGCAATTCACAAACTGGCAGAGTAATAAAGGGCAACTATCGTCCAATAATCTGTTGAGGGAAGGCAACTAGGCGGACTTGAAAGCGAGGCAGAATAGCAGGAAACGGATTTCAAGAGGTACTTTGGAATCACCTTTAAAGCACACGAAGAGGGACAAACTTCGACTATGATGCACTTAGCCAAAAAGGGCTTATGTGTTTTCTCCTGAATATACTCAGGATAAAACGCATACGCCCTTTTTGGCCAAGCAAGCAAGCGGGCAATGCAAACCTGCAGTACAAAGAAGTATCACTTCCCACCAGTCCTAAGGGACATCCACATAAAGGGTAAAAACAAGAAATTCAAGACAGGCCCTGGAGAACAGGGAGCCTTGTTATGCTGATGGGCGGGATGTAAATTGCCAACTGCCTCTCTGGAGGAGTGCATTGTGTGCCCTAAAACACGTAAAAAACAGAGCTACAGAGCCAAGGACACTTCCAGTCTAGGGAATATACCTTGGGAAAACTGAAAATCAATAAGACAGAGCCACCCCAAAATTTAGTGCTGCACGGCTTACAAGAACCTCAATTTGTGTACAACTTAAATATCCCAGGAAATATAAAAATGGTTCAAAAAATTGTGGTACTTACGTACGATGGAATATCCCTCAGCCATGAAATCAATGTCATACGACCAGTAGCAGCAAAATGAGTGGATTCAGGTATGATGATTCTAAGTGAAATAAGTCACACAGAAAAAGAAACATATCATAAGATATCACTTATGAACATCCTGTAAACATGGCTACACATGAACAGAGTTAGGAAAGAGAACAGAGTCTCACATTTAGAAAACACTCTTATGCCTGCTTAAGGAGGAAGGAGAGGTGGGGTGATGCATAAAACCAGAGTTTGATATACGCACAGGTACCGTTCCATAAACCAACTATGGAATAGACAAGACCTACACCTTCCTCAGTGAAAGTGACTCAAAACCCCATATTTCGCGCAGAGGAATATATCTGACTAGTAAGAACCTTAAAGTCTATGTATTGATATGACTTCTTAAGGGAATCAAGTGTTTCTAGATTGGCATAAACATGGCAGAGAGAATCAGCTCAAACCCACTATAAAAAGGAATTTCAAAAACAAAACAAAAAAACAGGGAAATTCTTTACAATTCCTTCAGGGTCTCTGATGAAACCTGGAACGACCCTATCTACAATGACAGCTGGATGTGGCATAAGGCTGGACACATGGGACTGAAAGGATTGGCGAGATTGGGTGAGCAAATGCAGACCCTTTAAAGCAATAATGCATGGCACCCATTCCATGGGTACCAACTCTCCAGGTTGAAGGGAATATTACTATAGCTATAACATGTATGGGAAACCTAGAGAATGGACACACTGTGAATACGAAAGGTTTCTAAAAGTCAACAAATAGTCCCTCTTCGTGTGCTCCAGCTTGACTTTCCAACTGCTTTACTATCAATCTCCCAACTTGGAGAGACAGCACCTTTAACCTCCTGGTTCTCCCAGGTTGCCAATTTGGCAAAGGATGAAAGGGAAGAGGGAGAACCAATGAGACAGTAGCTGTTAGGCATTTGGACGGGCACATGTCACTCTTATTTCCCGGGAGGAAGAAGAATTGACCAAAGCCTCAGCCACCCACCGAAAACCAGTATAGGTTCTGAACCAAAATACTGGACTTGCGTTCAGCTCACAAAAACGAGTTAAAAAATGGAGCTCAGGGGCACAGCAATTCACAACCTGGCAGAATAATAAAGGGCAACTATCGTCCAAAAATCTGTTGAGGGAAGGCAACGAGGCGGACTTGAAAGCGAGGCAGAATAGCCGGAAACAGATTTCATGAGGTACGTTGGAATAACATGTAAAGAACAGGAAGAGGGGCACAATTTCGACAATGATGCACTTGGCCAAAAAGGGCGTATGCATTTTCTCTTGAATATATACAGGAGAAATCGCATACACCCTTTTTTGCCAAGCAAGCAAGCGGGAAATGCAAATCTGCACTACAAAGAAGTATGACTTCCCACGGGTCAAAAGGGACATCCACAAAATGGGTAAAAACCAGAAAGGCAAGACAGGCCCTGAAGAACAGGGAGCCTTGTTATGCTGATGGGCGGGATGTAAATTACCAACTGCCTCTCTGGAGGAGTGCATTGTGTTCCCTAAAACAAGTAAACAACAGAGCTACAGAGCCAAGGGCACTTCCAGTCTAGGGAATATACCTTGGGAAAACTGAAAATCAATAAGACAGAGCCACCCCTAAATTTAGGGCTGCACTGCTTACAAGAACCTCAACTTGGGTACACCATAAATATCCCAGGAAATATAAAAATGGTTCAAAAAATAGTGGTACTTACGTACGATGGAATATCCCTCAGCCATGAAATCAATGTCATAAGACCAGTAGCAGCAAAAGGAGTGGATTCAGGTACGATGATTCTAAGTGAAATAAGTCACACAGAAATAGAAACTTATCATAATATATCACTTATGAAGATCCTGTAAACATGGCTACACATTAACTGAGTTAGGAAAGAGATCAGAGTCTCACATTTAGAAAACACTCTTATGCCAGCTTAAGAGAAGGAGAGGTGGGGGTATTCATAAAACCGGAGTTTGATATAAGCACAGGTAGCGTTCCAAAAACCCACTATGGAATAGACAAGACCTACACCTTCCTCAGTGAAAGGGACTCAAAACCCCATATTTCCCGCAGAGGAATATATCTGACTAGTAAGATTCTTAAAACCTATGTATTGATATGTCTCTGTAAGGGAATCAAGTGTGTCTAGACTGGCATAAACATGGCAGTGAGAATCAGCTCAAACCCAGTATAAAGAGGAATTTCTAAAACAAAACAAAAAAACAGGGAAATTCTTTATAATTCCTTCAGGTTCTCTGATGAAACCTGGAATGACCCGATCTACAATGACAGCTGTGTGTGGCATAAGGCTGGACACATGGGACTGAGAGTATTGGTGAGATTGGGTGAGCAGATGAAGACCCTTTAAAGAAATAATGCATGGCACCCATTCCATGGGTCCCAACTCTCCAGGTTGAAGGGAATATTACTATAGCTATAACATGTATGAGAAACCTAGAGAATGGACACACTGTAAATACGAAAGGTTTCTAAAACTCAACGAATATTCCCTTTCCTTCTGCGCCAGTTTGTCTTTCCAACTGCTTTACTATCAATCTTCCAACTTGGAAAGACAGCACCTTTAACCTCCTGGATCTCCCAGGTTGCCAATTTGGCAAAGGATGAAAGGGAAGAGGGAGAACCAATGAGAGAGTAGCTGTTAAGCATATGGACGGGCACATGTCACTCTTATTTCCCGGGAGGAAGAAGAATTAACCAAAGTCTCAGCGACCCACCAAAAACCTCTATAGGTCCAGAACCAAAATATAGGTCTTGCGTTCAGCTCACAAAAAACGAGTTAAAAAATGGAGCTCAGGGGCACAGCAATTCACAAACTGGCAGATTAATAAAGGGCAACTATCGTCCAATAATCTGTTGAGGGAAGGCAACTAGGCGGACTTGAAAGCAAGGCAGAATAGCAGGAAACGGATTTCAAGAGGTACTTTGGAATCACCTTTAAAGCACACGAAGAGGGACAAACTTCGACTATGATGCACTTGGCCAAAAAGGGCTTATGTGTTTTCTCCTGAATATACTCAGGATAAAACGCATACGCCCTTTTTGGCCTAGCAAGCAAGCGGGCAATGCAAACCTGCAGTACAAAGAAGTATCACTTCCCACCAGTCCTATGGGACATCCACATAAAGGGTAAAAACAAGAAATTCAAGACAGGCCCTGGAGAAAAGGGAGCCTTGTTATGCTGATGGCCGGGCTGTAAATTGCCAACTGCCTCTCTGGAGAAGTGCATTGTGTTCCCTAAAACAAGTAAACAACAGAGCTACAGAGCCAAGTACACTCCCAGTCTAGGGAAGATACCTTGGGAAAACTGAAAATCAATAAGACAGAGCCACCCCAAAATTTAGGGCTGCACTGCTTACAAGAACCTCAACTTGGGTTCCCCTTAAGTATCCCAGGAAAGGTAAAAATTGTTCAAAAAATTGTGGTACTTACGTAGGATGGAATATCCCTCAGCCATGAAATCAATGTCATAAGATCAGTAGCAGCAAAATGAGTGGATTTAGGTACGATGATTATAAGTGAATTAAGTCACACAGAAAAAGAAACTTATCATAAGATATCACTTATGAAGATCCTGTAAAGATGGCTACACATGAACAGAGTTAGGAAAGAGAACAGAGTCTCACATTTAGAAAACACTCTTATGCCTGCTTAAGGGGGAAGGAGTGGTGGTGTGATGCATAAAACCAGAGTTTGATATAAGCACAGGTACCCGTCCAAAATCCAACTGTGGAATAAACAACACCTACACCTTCCTCAGTGAAAGGGACTCAAAATCCCACATTTCCCGCAGTGGAATATATCTGACTCGTAAGAATGTTAAAACCTATTTATTGATATGTCACCGTAAGGGAATCAAGTGTGTCTAGACTGGCATAAAGATGGCAGAGAGAATCAGATCAAACCCACTATAAAACGGAATTTCAAAAACAAAACAAAAAAAAACAGCGAAATTCTTTACAATTCCTTCAGGCTCTCTGATGAACCTTGGAATGTCCCTATCTGCAATGACAGCTGTAGGTGGCATAAGGCTGGACACATTGGACTGAGAGGATTGGTGAGATTGTGTGAGCAAATGCAGACCCTTTAAAGCTATAATGCATGGCACCCATTCCATGGGTCCCAAATCTCCAGGTTGAAGGGAATATTACTACAGCTATAACATGTACGGGAAACCCAGAGAAAGGACACATTGTGAATACGAAAGGTCTCTAAAACTCAACGAATACTCCCTTTCCTTGTGCTCCAGTTTGACTTTCCAACTGCTTTACTGTCAATCTCCGAACTTGGAGAGACAGCAACTTTAACCTCCTGGTTCGCACAGGTTGCCAATTTGGCAAAGGAATAAAGGGAAGAGGGAGAACCAATGAGAGAGTAGCTGTTAGGCATTTGGACAGGCACATGTCACTCTTATTTCCCGGGAGGAAGAAGAATTAACCAAAGTCTCAGCCACCCACCGGGTACCAGGATAGGTTCAGAACCAAAATATTGGACTTGCGTTCAGCTCACAACAAACGAGTTAAATAATGGAGCTCAGGGGCACAGCAATTCACAAAGTAGCAGAGTAATAAAGGGCAACTATCATCCAAAAGTCTGTTGAGGGAAGGCAACGAGGGGACTTGAATGCGAGGCAGAATAGCAGGAAACAGATTTTAAGAGGTACGTTGGAATCACCTGTAAAGCACAGGAAGAGGGGCACAACTTCGACAATGATGCCCTTGGACAAAATGGGCGTATGCATTTTCTCCTGACTATATGCAGGAGAAAACGCATATGCCCTTCTTGGCCAAGCAAGCACGCGAGCAATGCAAATCTGCAGTACAAAGAAGTATCACTCCCCACCGGTCAAAAGGGACATCCACAAAATGTGTAAATACGAGAAAGGCAAGACAGGCCCTGGAGAACAGGGAGCCTTGTTATACTGATGGGAGGGATGTAAATTGTGATCTGCCTCACTGGAGGAGTTTATTGTGTTCCCCAAAACATGTAAAGAACAGAGCTACTGAGCCAAGGGCACTTCCAGTCTAGGGAATATACCTTGGGAAAATTGAAAATCAATAAGACAGAGCCACCCCGAAATTTAGGGCTGCACTGCTTACAAGAACCTCAACTTGGGTACACCTTAAATATCCAAGGAAAGATAAAAATGGTACAAAAAATTGTGGTACTTACGTACGATGGAAAATCCCTCAGCCAAGAAATCAATGTCATAAGACCAGTAGCAGCAAAATGAGTGGATTCAGGTACGATGATTCTAAGTGGAATAAGTAACACAGAAAAAGAAGCTTATCATAAGATATCACTTATGAAGATCCTGTAAACATGGCTACACATGAACTGAGTTAGGAAAGAGAACAGAGTCTCACATTTAGAAAACACTCTTATGCCTGCTTAAGGGGGAAGGAGAGGTTGGGTGATGCATAAAACCAGAGTTCGATATAAGCACAGGTACCGTTCCAAAAACCTACTATGGAATAGACAAGACCAACCTATACCTTCCTCAGTGAAAGGGACTCAAATCCCCATATTTCCCGCAGAGGAATATATCTGACTAGTAAGAATCTTAAAACCTATGTATTGATATGTCTCCATAAGGGCATCAAGTGTGTCTAGACTGGCATAAACATGGCAGCGAGAATCAGCTCAAACCCACAATAAAAAGGAATTTCAAAAACAAAACAAATACAGGGAAATTCTTTACAATTCCTTCAGGGTTTCTGATGAAACCTGGAATGTCCCTGTCTACAATGACAGCTTGATGTGGCATAAGGTTGGACACTTGGGATTGAGAGGATTGGTGAGATTGGGTGAGCAAATGCAGACACTTTAAAGCAATAATGCATGGCACCCATTCCATGGGTCCCAACTCTCCAGGTTGAAGGGAATATTACTACAGCTATAACAAGTATGGAAAACCTAGAGAATGGACACACTGTGAATACGAATTGTCTCTAAAACACAACGAATAGTCCCTCTCCGGGTTCTCCGGTTTGACTTTCCAACTGCTTTACTATCAATCTCCCAACTAGATGAGACAGCCCCTTTAACCTCCTTGTTCTCACAGTTTGCCAATTTGGCAGAGGATGAAAGGGAAGAGGGAGAACCAATGATAGAGTAGCTGTTAGGAATTTGGACGGGCATATGTCACTCTAATTTCCCGGCAGGAAGAAGAATTAACCAAAGTCTAAACCACCCACTGGGAACCAGTATAGCTCCTGAAACAAAATTTTGTACTTGCCTTCAGCTCACAAAAAAACGAGTTGAATAATCGAGCTCAGTGGCAGAGCAATTCACAATCTGGCATAGTAATAAAAGCCAACTATCGTCCAGAAATCTGTTGCGGGAAGGCAACGAAGCGGACTTGAAAGTGAGGCCGAATAGCAGGAAACAGATTTCAAGAGGTACGTTGGAATCGTCTGTAAAGCACAGGAAGAGGGGCACAATTTCGACAATGATGCACTTGGCAAAAAACGGCGTATGCATTTCCTCCTGAATATATGCAGGAGAAAACGCATACGCCCTTTTTGGCCAAGCAAGCAAGCAGGCAATGCAAATCTGCACTACAAATAAGTATCACTTCCCACTTGTCACAAGGGACATACACATAAAGGTTAAAAACCATAAATTCAAGACAGGCCCTGGCGAACAGGGAGCCTTGTTATGCTGATGGGCGGGATGTAAATTGCCAAATGCCTCTCTGGAGGAGTGCATTGTGTTCCCTAAAACAAGTAAAAAACAGAGCTACAGAGCCAAGGACACTTCCAGTCTAGGGAATATACCTTGGGAAAACTGAAAATCAATAAGAGAGAGCCACCCTAAAATTTAGGGCTGCACTGCTTACAAGAACCTCAACTTGGGTACACCTTAAATATCCCAGGAAATATAAAAATGGTTCAAAAAATTGTGGTACTTACGTACGATGGAATATCCCTCAGCCATGAAATCAATGTCATAAGACCAGTAGCAGCAAAATGAGTGGATTCAGGTAAGATGATTCTAAGTGAAATAAGTCACACAGAAAAAGAAACTTATCATAAGATATCACTTATGAAGATCCTGTAAACATGGCTACACATGAACTGAGTTAGGAAAGAGAAGAGAGTCTCACATTTAGAAAACACTCTTATGCCTGCTTAAGGGGGAAGGAGAGGTGGGGTGATGCATAAAACCAGAGTTTGATATAAGCACATGTACCGTTTCATAAACCAACTATGGAATAGACAAGACCTACACCTTCCTCAGTGAAAGGGACTCAAAACCCCATATGTCCCGCAGAGGAATATATCTGACTAGTAAGAATCTTAAAACCTATGTATTGATATGTCTCCATAAGGGAATCAAGTGTTTTAGACTGGCATAAACATGGCAGAGAGAATCAACTCAAACCCAATATAAAAAGGAATTTCAAAAACAAACCAAAAAAACAGGGAAATTCTTTATAATTCCTTCAGGGTCTCTGATGAAACCTGGAATGACCCTACGTACAACGACAGCTGGATGTGGCATAAGGCTGGACACATGGGACTGAGAGGACTGATGAGATTGGGTGAGCAAAGGCAGACCCTTTAAAGCAATAATGCATGGCAACCATTCCATGGGTCCCCACTCTCCATGTTGAAGGGAATATTACTACAGCTATAACATATATGGGAAACCTAGAGAATGTACACACTCTGAATATGAAAGGTCTCTAAAACTCAACGAATATTCCCTCTCCTGGTGCTCCGGTTTGACTTTCCAACTGCTTTACTATCAATCTCTGAACCTGGAGAGACAGCACCTTTAACCTCCTGTTTCGCACAGGTTGCCAATTTTGCAGAGGATGAATTGGAAGAGGGAGAAACAATGATAGAGTAGCTCTTAGGAATTTGGACGGGCACATGTCACTCTTATTTCCCGGGAGGAAGAAGAATTGACCAAAGTCTCAGCCACCCACCAGGAACCAGTATAGTTCCTGAACCAAAATATTGGACTTGCGTTCAGCTCAGAGTTAAAATATGGAGCTCAGGGGCACAGCAATTCACAAACTGGCAGAGTAACAAAGGGCAACTATCGTCCAAAAATTTGTTGAGGAAAGGCAACGAGGTGGCCTTGAAAGCGAGGCAGAATAGCAGGAAACAGATTTCAAGAGGTACGTTCGAATCGCCTTTAAAGCACAGGAAGAGTGTCACAACTTCGACAATGATGCACTTGGCCAAAAAGTGCGTATGTGATTTCTCCTGAATATATACTGCTGACAAGAACCTCAACTTGGGTACACCTTAAATATTCCATGAAAGATAAAAATGGTTCAAAAAATTGTGGTACTTATGTTATGATGGAATATCCCTCAGCCATGAAATCAATGTCAAAAAACCAGTAGCAGCAAAATGAAAGGATTCAGGTATGATGATTCTAAGTGAAATAAGTCACACAGAAAAAGAATCTTATCATAAGATATCACTTATGAAAATCCTGTAAACATGTCTACACATGAACTGAGTTAGGAAAGAGAACAGAGTCTCACATTTAGAAAACACTCTTACGCCTGCTTAAGGGGGAAGGAGAGGTGGGGTGTTGCATAAAACAGAGTTTGATATAAGTACAGGCACCATTCCAGAAACCAAATACAGAATAGACAAGATCTACACCTTCCTCACTGAAAGGTTATCAAGACCCCATACTTCACACAGAGGAATATATCTGACTAGTAAGGATCTTAAAACATATGTATTGATATATCTCCTTAAGGGAAACAAGTGTGTCTAGACTGGCGTAAACACGGCAGTGAGAATCAGTTCAAACCCACTATAAAAAGGAATTTCAAAAACAAAACAACAAAACAGGGAAATTCTTTAAAATTCCTTCAGGGTCTCTGATGAAACCTTGAATGACCCTGTGTACAACGACAGCTGGATGAGGCATAAGGCTGGACACTTGGGACTGAGAGGATTGGTGAATTTGGGTTAGCAAATGCAGACCCTTCAAAGCAATAATGTGTGGCACCCATTCCATGGTTCCCAACTCTCCATGTTGAAGGGAATATTACTACTGCTATAACATGTACAGGAAACCAAGAGAATGGACACACAGTGAATACGAAAGGTTTCTAAAACCCAAGTAACTGTCCCTCTCCTGGTGCTCCGGTTTGACTTTCCAACTGCTTAACTATCAATCTCCCAACTTGGAGAGACAGCCCCTTAAACCTCCTGGTTTGCTCAGTTTGCCAATTTGGAAGAGGATGAAAGGGAAAAGGGGGAACCAATGAAAGAGTAGTTGTTAGGCATTTGGACGGGCACATGTCACTCTAAATGCCCGGCAGGAAGAAGAATTAACCAAAGTCTCAGCCACCCGCCGTGAACAAGTATAGGTCCTGAACCAAAATTTTGGAGTTGCGGTCAGCTCACAAAAAACGAGTTAGAAAATGGAGCTCAAGGGCACAGCAATTCACAAACTGGCACAGTAATAAAGGAAAACTATCGTCCAAAAAATCTGTTAAGGGAAGGCAACGAGGCGACCTTCAAAGCGAGGGAGAATAGCAGGAAACAGATTTCAAGTGGTTCGTTGGAATCACCTGTAAAGCACAGGAAGAGGGGCACAACTTCGAAAATGATGCACTTGACCAAAAAGGGCGTATGCATTTTGCCCTGAATATATTCAGGAGAAAATGCATACGCCCTTTTTGGCCAAGCAAGCAAGGGGGCAATGCAAATCTGCACCACAAAATAGTATCACTTCCCACCTGTCAAAAGGGACATCCACAAAATGTGTAAATACCAGAAATCCTAGAGAGGCCCTGGAGAACATGGAGCCTTGTTATGCTGATGGGCGGGATGTAAATTGCCAACTGCCTCTCTGGAGGAGTGCATTGTCTTCCCTAAAACAAGTAAACAACAGAGCTACAGAGCCAAGGGCACTTCCATTCTAGGGAATATACCTTGGGAAAACTGAAAATCAATAAGATAGAGCCACCCCAAAATTTAGGCCTGCACTACTTACAAGAATCTCAAATTGAGTACTCTCTAAATATCCCAGGATAGATAAAAATGATTCAAAAAATTGTGGTACTTATGTACGATGGATTATCCCTCAGCCATGAAATCAATGTCATAATGCCAGTAACAGGAAAACGAATGGATTCAGGTACAATGATTCTAAGTGAAATAAGTCACACAGAAAAAGAAACTTATCATAAGATAGCACTTATGAATTTTCTGTAACATGGCTACACATGAACTGATTTAGGAAAGGGAACAGCGTCTCACATTTAGAAAACACACTTATGCCTGCTTAAGGAGTAAGGAGAGGTGGGGTGATGCATAGAACCAGAGTTTGATATTAGTACAAGTACCATTCCAAAATCAAAATACGGAATAGACAAGACCTACACCTTCTTCAGTGAAAGGGACGCAAAACCCAATATTCTGCGCAGAGGTATATATCTGAGTAGTAAGAATCTTAAAACCTATGTATTGATATGTCACCGTAAGGGAATCAAGTGTGTCTAAACTGGCATAAACATGACAGTGAGAATCAGCTCAAACCCAGTTAAAAAAGAAATTTCAAATACAATAAAAAAAAACAGGGAAAATCTTTACAATTCCTTCAGGTGCTCTAATGAAACCTGGAATGACCCTACCTACAACGAGAGCTGGATGTGGCATAAAGCTGGACACTTGAGACTGAGAGGTTTGGTGAGACTGGGTGAGCAAATGCAGACCCTTTAAAGCAATAATATGTGGCACCCATTCCATGTGTCCCAACTCTCCATGTGTAAGGGAATATTACTACAGCCATAACATTTACGGGAAACCTAGAGAATGGACACACTGTGAATACGAAAGGTTTCTAAAACTCAACATATAGTCCCTCTCCTTGTGCTCCAGTTTGACCTTCCAACGGCTTTACTATCAATCTCCCAACTTGGAGCGATAGCCCGTAAAACCTCCTGGTTCCCACAGGTTGCCAATTTGGCAGAGGATGAAAGGGAAGAGGGAGAACCAATGAGAGAGTAGCTGTTAGGCATTTGGACAGGTACATGTCACTTTAATTGCCCGGCAGGAAGTAGAATTAACCAATGTTTCAGCCACCCGCCGGGAACCAGTATAGGTTTTGAACCATAATTTTGTATTTGCTGTCAGCTCACAAAAACGAGTTGAAAAATGAAGCTCAGGGGCACAGCAATTTACAAACTGGCAGAGTAATAGAGGACAACTATCGTCCAAAAATCTTCTGAGTGAAGGCAGAGAGGCGGACTTTAAAACGAGGCAGAATAGCAGGAAACAGATTTCAAGAGGTACGTTGGAATCACCTTTCAAGCACAGGAAGAGGGGCAAAACTTCGACAATGATGCACTTGGCCTAAAAGTGTGTACGCGTTTTCTCCTGAGTATATTCAGGAGAAAATGCATACGACATTTTTGCCCAAGCAAGCAAGCAGCAATGCAAATCTGCACTACAAAGAAGTTTCCCTTCCCACCGGTCAAAAGGGACATCCACAAAATGTGTAAAAACCAGAAAGGCAAGACAGGCCCTGGAGATCAGGGAGCCTATTTATGCTGATGGGCGGGATGTAAGTTGCCAACTGCCTCTCTAGAGGAGTGCATTGTGTTCCCTAACACAAGTAAACAACAGAGCTACACAGCCAAGGGCAGTTCCAGTCTAGGGAATATACCTTGGGAAAACTGAAAATCAATAAGACAGAGCCACCCTAAAATTTAGCGCTGCACTGCTTACAAGAACCTCAACTTGGGTACACCTTATGTATCCCAGGAAAGACAAAAATGGTTCAAGATATTGTGGTACTTACGTACGATGGAATATCGCTCAGCCATGAAATCAATGTCATAAGGCCAGTAGCAGTAAAAAGAGTGGATTCAGGTACGATGATTCTAAGTGAAATAAGTCACACAGAAAAAGAAACTTATCATAAGATATCACTTATGAAGGTCCTGTAAACATGGCTACACATGAACTGAGTTAGGAAAGATTACAGAGTAACTAACCTTATCATAAGTTATCACTCATAGCGGGAATGTACACATGACTACACATGAACTGAATGACAAACACAACAGAGTCACACATTTAGAAAACATCTTCTGCCTGCTTAATGGGAAAGCCGAGGTGGGGTGTTGCATAAAGCCACAGTTTTAAATTAGCACAGATACCGTTATATAAACCATGTATGTAATAGACAACACCTCCTCCCGGCACAATGAACTGGACTCAACACCCCCTATTCATTGCAGAGGAATATGTCTGACTCTAAGTATTTTAAAACATATGTATTCTCATGTCTCCATAAAGGAATCATGTGTGTGTATAACGGCATGAACACAGCACTGAAATTCAGTTAAACCCACTTATAAAAATAAATTTCAAAAGCAAAATGCAAAAACAGAGAGAAAGTCTTAAAAATTACGTTCAGGGCCTGTGATGCAAGCAAGATTGACCACCTTTACACCCACAGCTGGATGAGACATAAGACTGGACTCTTGGGGCTGACAAGATTGATGAGGTTGTGTGAACAAAAGAACACCACTTAGAGCAATACTGTGTGCTACCCATTCTAGTGGTCCCAACTCTCCAGGTTTAAGGGAATCTTCCTCCAGTTAAAACATGCATGGGAAACCCAGTGGATGGTACACTGTGTAATTGGGAAAGTTTTCTAAAAGGTACCTCATTTTTCCTTTTGTCGTGCTCGGCTTCGCCATTCCATCTGCATTACTCAAAATCTCCCCACTTGGAGTGTCAGCGCCTTTACCCTCCTGTTATGCACAGTTTGCAAATTGTGCAGAGGATGAACAGGAAGAGGGGAAATAAATGAGAGATTAGCTGTAGGTGTTTGGATGGGCACATGTCACTCTACTTTCCCATCAGGAAGAATAATTAACCAAAGGCTCAGCCTGAAGCCCCAGAACAGGACTAGGGCCTAAAGCCATCCTGCGGTATTGCAGCCAGCTCACAAAGAGGCGAGTTGAAAAATGGAAATCAGGGGCACAGCAATTCACAAACTTACAGAATTATAAAGGACAACTATCATCCAGAAATATATTGAGGAAAGGCAGTGAAGAGGATTTGAATGCAAGGCAGAATTGAAGGAAACAGATTTCAAGAGGTAGATTGGAGTCATCTTTAAAGCACATGAAAAGCGACAGAATTTCGACAATGTTGCCCTTGGCTGAAAAGGGATTATGTGTATTTTCTTGAATATATTCGGGAAAAAATGCATATGAACTTTTTGGCTTAGCAAGCCATCAGGCATTGCAAATCCACACTACAGAGAAGTGTCCCTTACCTCCAGTCAAAAGGGCCATCCACAAATAGTGTAAAAACCACAAATGCAGGACAGGCCATGGAGAAAAGGGAGCCTGGTTACGCCGATGGACAGGATGTAAATTTCCAACAGCCTCTCTGGAGAACTGTATGTTGTTTTCTAAAACAGAGCTACAGAGTATAGCACACTTCCACTCATGGGCGTGTATTTTGGGAAAACTAAAAATCCACAACACACAGCCAGCCCAAAATTTAGGGCTGCTCTGTTTATAAGAACCTCGATTTCAGTATACTTTATATATCCCAGGAAAGGAAAAAAAAATGGATATAGATGTTGTGGTACTTATGTACAAAGGAAAGTCACTCAGACATAAAATCAATGTCATAAGGTCAATAGCAGCATAATGAGTGGCTTTAGGTACGATGATGCTAAGTGAAATGAGCCACAAAGAAAAAGAAACTTATTGTAATATATCACTTATAGAGGAAATGTAAACATGGCTACACATGAACTAAATTTCAAAACAGAACAGAGTTACACATTTAGAAAACACACTTATGCCTCCTTAAGGGGAAAGATGACGTGGGGTGATGTGTAAAAGCAGAGTTTGAAATTAGCACAGATCCCATTCCATATACCAAATATGTAATAGACAAGACCTACTCCTTTCTCAATGAACTGGACACAAAACACCCTATTCACTGAAGAGGAATATATCTGACTGGTAATAACCTTGAAACCTATGTATTTATATGTCTCCATAATGGAATCAAGTGTATGTAGATTGGCATAAACACAGATCAATGGAACAGGACAGAAAGCCCAGAGATAAACCTACATACCTATGGCTATCTTATCTATGACAAAGGAGCTAAGGATATACAATGGAGAAAAGACAGTCTCTTCAGTAATTGGTGCTGGAAAAACTGGACCCCTACACATAAAAGAATGAAATTAGAACACTCCATAACACCATACACAAAAATAGACTCTATATTGATTAGAGATCTAAATATAAGACCAGACACTATAAAACACTTAGAGGAAACCATAGGCAGAACACTCTATGACATAAATCACAGCAAGATCCTTTTGGACCCACCTCCTAGAGAAATGGAAATAAAAACAGAAATCAACAAATGGGACCTAATGAAACTTAAAAGCTTTTACACAGTACAGGAAAACATAAACAAGATGCAAAAACAACCCTCAGAATGGGAGAAAATATTTTCAAATGAAGCAATTGACAAAGGATTAATCTCCAAACTTTACAAGCACCTCATGTAGCTCAATATCACAAAAACAAACAACCCAATCCAAAAATGGGCAGAAGACCTAAATAGCCATTTCTCCAAAGAAGATATACAGATTACCAAGAAACACATAAAAGGATATTGAACATTACTAATCATTAGAGAAATGCAAATCAAAACTACCCTGAGGTATCACCTCACAGCAGTCAGAGTGGCAATCATCAAAAAAATCTACAAAACAATAAACGCTGGAGAGGCCTTTATTGGAGAAAAGGGAACACACTTGCACTGTGGGTGGGAATGTAAATTGATATGGGCTCTAGGGAGAAGAGTACAGAGGTTCCTTTAAATAACTAACAATAGAAGTACCATATGACAGAGCAATCCAACTACTGGGCATTTGCCTTGTGAAAATCAAAATTCAAAAATAGTTATGTACAAAAATGTTCATTGCAGCTCTATTTGCATTAGCCAGGACATGGAAGCAACCTAAGTGTCCATCGACAGATGAATGGGTAAAGAACATCTGGCACATATATACAATCAAATATTACTCAACCATAAAAAGAAGCAAAACTGAGTTATTTGTACTGAGGTGGATGGACGTAGAATCTGTCCTACACAGTGAAGTAAGTCAGAAGGGAAAAACAAATACTGTATGTTAACAGAGATATATGGAATCTAATGAAGAAAAAAAAAGATTTTGAAGAACCTAGTGGCAGGAGAGGATTAAGGACACAGACATAGAGAAAGGACTTGAGGACACCGGAAGGGGGATGGGTAAGCTGGGACGAAGTGAGAGAGTGGCATGGACATAAATACATTACCAAATGTAACACCGATAGCTACTGAGAATCAGCCACATAGAACAGGGAGATCAGCTTGGTGCTTTGTGACCACATAAAGGGGTGGGATATGGAGTGTGGGAGGGAGATGCAAGAGGGAGGGGATCTGGTGATATTTGTATATGTATAGCTGATTCACTTTGTTATATGGCAGAAACGAACACTCCATTGTAAAGCAATTATACTTCAATAAACGTGTAAAAGGAAAAAAAAAAGCCCAAGGATAAACATACACACTTATGGTCAACTAATCTATGACAAAGGAGGCAAGACTATACAATGGAGATAAGACAGTCTCTTCAATCATTGGTGCTGGGAAATATGGAGAGCTACATGTAAAAGAATGAAATTAGAACACTCCCCAACACCATACATAAAAATATATTCAAAATGGATTAGAGACCTTAATGTAAGACCAGACAGTATAAAACTCTGAGAGGAAAACTTACGAAGGATACTCTGACGTAAATCACAGCAAGATCTTTTTTGATCCACCTCCTATAGTAATGAAATAAAAAAGAAAACTAAACAGATGGGACCTAATGAAACGTAAAAGCTTTTGCAAAGCAAAGGAAACTACAAACAAGACGAAAAGACAACCTCAGAATGGCAGAAAATATTTGCAAACAAATCAATGGAAAAATGATTAATCTCCAATATATATAAACAGCTCATGCAGCTCAATATTAATAAAACAAACAATCCAATACAAAAATGGAAGATCTAAATAGACATTTCTTCCAAGAAGACATAGAGATGGCCAATACACACATGAAAATCTGCTGAACATCACTAATTATTAGAGAAATGGAAATCGAAACTACAATGAGGTATCACGGCACACCTGTTAGAATGGGCATCACCAGAAAATCTACAAACAACAAATGCTGGAGAGGGTGTGGAGAAAAGGAACCTTCTTCCACTATTGTTGGGAATGTAAATCGATACAGTCTCTATGGAGAACAGTATGGAGGTTCCTTAAAAAACTAAAAATAGAATTACCATATAATCCAGCTATCCCACTACTGGGCATATACCCAGAGAAAACCATAAATCAAAAAGACACATTCACCACAATGTTCACTGCAGCACTATTTACAATAGACAGGTAATGAAAGCAACCTAAGTGCCCACAGACAGATGAATGGATAAAGACGTGGTACATATATACAACGGAATATTACTCAGCCATACATAGGAATGAAATTGGGTCATTTGTAGAGACCTCGATGGATCTAGAGACTGTCATACAGAGTGAAGTAATTCAGAAAGAGAAAAACAAATATTGTATATTAATGCATATATGTGGAACCTAGAAAAATGGTACAGATGAACCAGTTTGCAGGGCAGAGATAGAGACAGATGTAGAGAACAAACATATGGACACCAAGGAGGGAACGCCATGTGAGGGTGGTGGTGGGATGAATTGGGAGACTGGGATTCACATGTGCACACTTATATGTATAAAATACATATCCAATAAGAACCTGCTGTATAAAAGAAATAAATTTAAAAAAAATAAAAATAAATAAATAACATTTAATAAAATAAAACAGAAAAAAAGTTTTTCCCTTCACATAGACGTCTTTATATTAATGCATTATTTCCATGTTTATATCTCCAAATTAAAAAAAGAGGAAGAAATAAAATCTAACTTGAACCAAAAAGAAAAAAAAAGAAAGAAAAAAAACAGAACTCACCAGTTATACAGAGGAAAATCGTATCAGGTCACCTGCTCCAGTGGTAAAAAATTCTTAAGTTGGTCAGAGGTGGGAAATCGTCTCCGATGCCGTAAGCAGCGCTCTCCCCCACAAGGAGCATCCTCATTGCAAAGCTGGGGGACTGTGTCGAGGCGTCTGTGAGTAAATGTGAGCTGAGCCCCAGTCCTGCTGCAGCTGAACTCTTCCCACCCTTTCCAGGTAAAACACCTGAATATGTACAAGCACTTGCAAGGCTAGAGGAAGAGCTGTGGAGCGACACTAGCGAGAGCACGCAGGCCGACTTGGTGCCTGCAGGCCAGTCAGGATGGTCCTGGCCCCAGATGCTCTTCTGGAAGCTTTTCATTTCCCTGCCTGAGATACCCCTCCTGCCACAGCCCCCACTGCTTTTTTACTTCCTCACCTCTGCCTGGGGAGAAATTCCAGTGGCAGTTATGGGTGACACATCATCTTCTTTAGCAGGTGGCAGCCTGGCAAATCCTGAAGAAAGTCCAGCAGAGCCCCACTCACACTGGGCCACCCACAAAGCCACGGCCCCTCACTCCCTCCCACCACCCCAGCCCCGAAACTGCTGACGGGGCAGAGAATATGGCGTCAGGCACAGCTACAGGGGCTCTTGCTGACTGGAGAGGTGTTTATATTGACCTCAACCCAGGCACACCTGTGGGGGAGGGCTGGCAGGCAGTGTCAGGCTGCCCAAATCAGCCAATCCTCACCCCTCAGGGGCTCACAGTTGCAGAAAATGAACCTTGCTAAACGGGTCAGTCCCAAGGAACAGGTGTGGGCCTTGAGAGTCAGGATAGACAAGGGGCTGCAGCTGCCGCTTGTTTTCTTATCATTTTATCTGGTCCATGAGTGGAAAACAACTTCAAGAAGACCCTATCCTAATGAGAGGAACCCAGGAGTCAGGGAGAGGAGTGATGGTGGGTGGAGACAGAGGCCTGGAGCCCTGGCTGCAGTGGAAGTGTCTGGAAGACCAGGCAGAGAGAGGCTGCACAGAGTGATAGCCAGGGTCACAGACCTGTCAGAGCTGCTGTTTGTTAGTTCAAGTCCTGCTCTGAGGTGTTCTGTGTCAGCTGTGAGTGACAGGTGAGCTGGGGGTTCTCTGCAAGGTGGGCTATGTGCACAGTTCCTGTGTGTCCAGCCCTGCTGGGGTACCTGCCCAAGGGAGCTCCGTATCCTGGGAGGGGCCTGACTATGAGAGCCCCATGGGCTGCTGGGTAGCTGCACAGGTGATCTCCATACCCTGGGAGGGACTTGAACACAAGAGCCCCGTGGGCTGTGGGGTGCGGGATGCAGCCCAGGTGAGCTCAATATCCTGGGATTGGCCTGACCACGAGAAACCCATGGGCTGCTGGAGACCTGGTAAAGGACATCAGCACAGTCAGTGAAGCCACTGAGGATATACATCCAGTAGCTCCTATTTCCTACACCCTGCTGCTGATTCTACCATCCACCAGGCCATGGCATTTTGTATTACACTTCAATGATGCCTTCTTCTGTATTCCATTCATCTCAGAGTCACAAGAATTTTTGGCTTGTGTGTGGCAGGACACAACATGCAACACGAGCAATAATGCTTGGCCGTCCTACCCCAATGGTTCAAAAATCCCCACACCATCATTGGGGAAATGTCCTATAAAAACCTAAACGTTCTACCTCTGTAAAAGGGAACCCTCCTTCAATATGCAGATGACATTCTGATTGCCAGGCCTACTAAAGATGCCTCGGAACTACCTAGCCAAGAAAGGATAGAAGGTGTCCAAGAAAAAGGCTCAAATATCACAGGCTCAGGTGACTTGCCTGGGCTTCATTCTCACAGATATTTGGAGAAACGCATCCCAGGATAGGGAAGAAGCCATTTGCAGCCTTACCTCTTCTAAAACTAGAAGACAGCTTAAGGGTTCCTGGGGAGGCCAAGGTTTTCTGCATCTGGATCCCTAACTACAGTCTAATAGCTGGGCCTCTACATGAAACACTGACACGAAAAGATGATGATCCTTTTGAATAGAATCCAGAAGCAGCCTTTCAAGAATGGAAAGAGCAGTCAGTTCAGATCCTTGTCCAGGAACTCGCTAATTTAGCTAAACCCTTTGACCTTTACATACCCGGTCAAAGGTTAATCGCCCTTGGAGCCTTAGTGCAAAAACTGGGACCACTTGAAATGGAGCAACACAAGAATGCCCTTCAGGTATGATAAACTATGGTCACCAAGGGCTTTGCCCACCGACTCATCAGGCCAGTATACTGGGGTATTTAAAAAGATGGAAATCAGCAGCCCACAAGGCCAGCTCCCTCCTAAGGGAATAGGAACAGACGTTGTGATCCTAACCACCAATCATGTCCTGAAGTTGCAGGGGTCGCTCTGTGGACACAGTGACCTCGAGTGAGGAGGCCCTCCAACTCCAACCTCCAGAGAGACAAATGGGGGCAACAGGACCCCAAAATGACTCGTGTGACCATCACTTGACCTGGAGTTTCTCTCAGAAAACAACAAGACTGTGCCCCGAAAGAGCAGACTACTGCTTGCAGGACTTACTGCACCCAGAGGGGAGCTAATAAGCTTGGCGGGGGAAACATATATCACGCTTTCACCATAGAAAACCCTACAGACACCGCGGTGATGGTGGCCAATATGACCGGCTGGACTGCTGGCTACTTCTTAAAGCCGTTGACTCAGTGGACGTCATGGTCCTGGATCACCACTGACCCTGGACTGTCTGGGTGTTGCACAGGCAGGGCTCTGACACATGGTGCTGTTTGTACATTAATTCAGGGACCTAATTAAAGAAAGCACAGACTAGTGGTCAGAGCATCTAGGCTGGCAAAAACCGTCAGCCTAAGGTCGCCGAACAAATGTGGGGTGGGGTGAAACCTGCCACCACAGCATCTATGCGCATCTCTTTCCTGGACCCTTAAAGGTCATTAGAATCTATAACACTTCCAATGCTGGTGCTCAGGCGGACGAGAAGTGAGGCAGGAGGCTTTGGGACAATCAACCTCACCTGGAGGCTGGTGGGGAGACGTTTTGCCCCTCCCCCAAGGTATCAGGGCTGCCACCACAGCATGAAGCAGTTACAAAATAGGGGTCTGCACCCTCAACACCCGAAGAATGAGGAACGGAACAAAAAGCAGAGGAGGTGTTCGTCTCTGGCAACGTTCATTAAAAATTCCTGGGAGATAAAAAGAGAATCTGGGCAATAAAATAAAGTCTAACCTGTTTTTCCTTTGTGCTTTGTCTAATTTCACGTGCTCCTAGGGTTCCGCAGGCAGAGGACCCACACCCGGCACTTCAGACCCGACTTCCTAGTGCAGAATGGCTGGGTCGACACCTCAGCTAGCGGAGTCCCACGCAGACTGCACAGCATAGAGCCTGAGCTGCAGCCAACCCAGCCCTCGAGAGCTCCATCCCCTAACTCCCACTGACGCTGCTGGGATCCCTACTCAGCATCCCAGCCCACAGCCCGTGGGGGAGTGCACACTCTCACCTCTCCATTCGGTTTTCAAAATAATGTTTCCTTTGCTTCTGAACCAAACTCACTCTTGATCTGTTGGCTGCAATGACACTGGGCACGGGGACTCCTGTTGGGGTCCCCTCTGGATGATCAGTAACAGAAATTGAGAACTTTGTAACTTCATTGAACAGATGTGTGAGCCAAACTGTAGTTAACATAGAGCAGTGTATAATGCTCGGGTAAAACAAGATTCTTCTAAGACTTACATTTGATATTTCCATCACTTTACTATAAGCAAGTTCAGTGAAGACGTCTGTCTTATTTGTCAGGTCAACATTAGAGAAATGAAGTGATTTATTTCCATGGATGTACATCGAATACTCTTGGCTGAAGCTTCAATCTTGTTTAGAATGCTTTTCCATTGTAAAGGATACCTCTCTTTCAGCTCCCCCATTTCTGAGAAGTATAAAATCTTATAATTTATTATTACCAAAGGGGAAAGGTAGGAGAAGGGATAAATTAACAGTTTGGGATTAACACATACACACTGCTATGTATAAAATAGATCATCAACAAGGAACTACTGTATAGCACAGGGAACTACACTGAATATTTTGCAATAACCTATAAGGGGAAATAATCTGAAAAGGAATCGATATTTTTATTGACATCATCTATCAATGACAGATAAAATGTAACCTAAGCAAGGCCGATGGTGAGCGCTTCTGAACCTGAAGATTTCAATCATCTAAAGTTTGGGCTCTGCCTATTTCCCAAGGCCCTTAATGGACATATGTGTAGCCGTAGCTTAAAAATTCCCCAGTTTGGGGTTCGGGGAGGCACTGATTTGGAAAAAAATCCCTGGTGTTCTCCTTCCATGCACAGGACCCTTCCTACAGCTAAAACATGCCTGTCACACCTAGAGGATGGTACACCGTTTGATCGGAAAGAGTTTGGAAAAGGCACCTCATCTCCTCATCGCCTGGTGCTCGGGTTCACCCCTCCAGCATCTTTCCTAACAATCTCCTCACTTGGGGATATCAGCACCGTCAACGTCCTGTTGCACACAGTTTGGAATTTGTCCAGAGGATGAAGCGGAAGGATGAGAAAAATTTAGAGACAAGTCTTAGGTCTTCGGACAGGCACATGCCACTCTAATTTCCAATCCGGAAGACAAATTCATCAAAGGCTAGAATTGCCCACAGAAAGAGAATAGGGCTAGAGGAAATCCTGCTGTTTTGTGTCGAGTTTCCAAAAACACAAGTTGAAAATGGAACACAGGGGCACTAAAATTCATGAAACTGCAGAGTTGAAAATATCTATTATTGAAAAATGTCTTGAGGTAAGTCACAGAAAAGGACTTGTAAGCAAGGGAGAGTGGCAGGTATCAGATTTGAAGAGGTAGAAAGGTCTCCCCATTAAAGCACAAGAAAAGGGGCTGAACATCGCCAATGATGCAGTTGGCCCAAAAGGGCGTATGCATTTTTTTCTGAATATATTCAAGTAAAGGCCATTCACACTTTTTATCCAACCAAACAGGTGGGCACTGGAAATCAATACTACAAAATGTATCACTTCACATCAGTCAGAAGGGTCATCCACATAAAGTGTAAACACGAGAAATGCAGGACAGGGTGAGGAGAAAAGGGAGCCCTGTGAGGCTGATAGTGGAAATGTAATTTGCCAACGGCCACTCTGGAGAAGTGTATTGTGTTTGCTAAAACATCTGAAAACTGAGCTACAGAGCATAGGGCACTTGCACTCATGGGCGTATACCTTGGGAAAAACAAAAAATGACAGAAAACAGGCACTCCAACGTTTACCACCTCTCTGTTAAAAAGGGCCTCCACTTGGATATAAACTAAATGTCCCTGGAAGGATAAAATGGATAAAAGAGATGGGGTACTTATGTAGAGTGGAATATTACTCATCCAGAAATCAATGAAATAAGGCCAGTTGGAACAACTCTGGAGGAGTTACATACGATCATTCTAAGTGACACATGTCGAAAGAAAAAGACACATATCATAAGATGTCACTTAAAGGTGGAATCAAAAATGGCTACACATGAAATAAACTACAAAACAGAAACATAGTCAAATATGTAGAAAATAGACATAAGGCTGCTAAATGGGAAAGGTGGGGAATGGTGAGGTATTATCCAGGAGGTTGAAATTAGCAAAGATACCATTCCAAGTACCGAATTGAATAACTGGCAAGGCCTACACGGTACCTCAAAGAACTGCACTCAGTCCACTCAAGTCACTGGACAATAATACATATGACTCGTAAGCATCTGAGAAAGAATTTATTGTTGTCTCACAGTACATGAATCAAGTGGATGTACAGCAGCAAAAAACAGAGCTTTGAAAATCAGCTGTAACCAATATAAAAATAAATTTAAAAATATTTATAAAAACAGTGAGACAGACAAAAATTCTTACAACTTTTGTTGAAGGGTTACGATGTAACATGGATGGAACACATGTAGACCCACAGCAGGATGATATATAAGGCTGGAAGCTATGCACGCTAAGAGATGTTAGAGAGGCTGGGTGAGGAAATGCAGACCTTTTAAAGTAATACTGCCTGGTACCCATTCCATGGGTCCCAAATCTGCACTTTCAAGGGAATCTTCTGACAGTGAAAACATGCCTGGGAAACCGAGATGAATGTACACCGTGTGCTCAGGAGAGGTGTCTAAAATGCACCTCATTTTTGATCTCCTCGTGCTGGGGTTCGCCATTCCAGCCACATTACTAACAATCTCCCAACTTGGAGAATCAGCACCTTTAACCTCCTGTTTCACACAGTTTGCAATTTTTGCAGAGGATAAATGGGAAGAGGAGGAACCAATAAGAGATAAGCTGTAGTAGTTTTGACAGGCACATGTCACTCTAATTTCCCATTAGGAAGAAGAATTAACCAAAGGCTCAGCCTGCCTCCCCAGAACCAGAATAGGGCCGGAATCAATCCAATGGTTTGGCGGTCAGCTCACAAAAAAAGCGAGTTGCAAAATGGAGCTCAGGAGCAGACAATTCAAAGACCTGCAAAGATATAAATGATAACCAACGTCCAAAAATATATTCAGGTAAGGCAACGAAGAGGTTCTGAATGAGAGGCAGAATTGCAGGAAACATTTTTCAAAAGGTAGATTGTACTCACCTTTAAAGCATATGAAAAGCAGCAGAATTTCTAAAATGATGCAGTTGGGCTAAAGGGTGTATGCGTTTGTTTCGTGAATATCTTCAGGAAAAAAACACATACAGAGTTTTTGGCCAACCAAGCAAGAGGGAAATGCAAATCCGCACAATAAAGAAGTCTCAATTTCCACTGCTCAGAAAGTCCATCCAAAAAATGTGTACAAATCAAAAATGCAGGAGAGGCCATGGAAAACAGGGAGACTAGTCACGCTGATGGGTGGGGTATAAATATCCAAGAGCTACTCTGAAGAAGTGTATGCTGTTTCCTAAAACATCTAAAATACAAAGCCCCCGAGCAAAGGGGACTTCAACTCATGGACATATAACTAGGGAAGACTAAATATCAACAAGACACAGGCACCCCAAAGTTTAGGGCTGCTCTGCATACAAGAACCTCAACTTCGGTACACCTAAAGTATCCCAGGAAAAAGAGAAATGCATAAAGAACTTGTGGTAATTTTGTACAACGGAATATCACTCAGACGTGAAATCAATGTCATAAGACCAGTAGCAGCATAATGAGAGGATTTAGGTATGATGATTCTAAGGGAAATTAGTCACACAGAAAAAGAATCTTATCATAAGATATCACTTACAGAGGGAATGTCAACATCACAACACATGAACTGAATTAGGAAAGAGAGCAGCGTCTCACATTTAGAAAACACTCTTATGCCTCCTTAAGGGGAAAGGAGAGGTGGGGTGATGCATAAAACCAGAGTTTGATATTAGCACAGGTACCATTCCATAAACCAAATACAGAATAGACAAGACCTACACCTTCCTCAGTGAACGGGACTCAAAACCCCTATTCCCCACAGAGGAATATATCTGATTAGTAAGAGTCTTAAAACCTATGTACTGATATGCCTCTGTTAGGGAATCAAGTGTGTCTAGACCGGCATAAACACGTCAGTGAAATCAGCTCAACCCCATTATAAAAATGAATTTCAAAAACAAAACAAAAAACGGCGAAATTCTTACACAATTCCTTCAGGGGTTCTGATGAAACCTAGAATGACCCTATCTGCAAAGACAGCTGGATGAGACATAAGGCTGGACACTTGGGACTGAGAGGACTGGTGAGATTGGGAGAGAAAATGCAGACCCTTTAAAGTAGTAATGCATGCCACCATTCCATGGCTCCCAAATTTCCAGGTAGAAGGGAATATCACTACAGTTATAACATGTATGGGAAACCTAGAGAATGGACACCCTGTGATGGCGAAAGGTTTCTGAAAGTCTCCTACTTTTTCCTCTCCTTGTGCTCCAGTTTGGCATTCCAACTACTTTACTATCAATCTCCCAACTTAGGAGAGTCATCCCCTATAACCTCCTGGTTCGCACAGTTTGCTAATTGTGCAGAGGATGAAAGGGAAGAGGGAGAACCAATCAGAGAGTAGATGTAGGCCTTTGGACGGACACATGTCACTCTAAATTCCCGTCAGGAAGAAGAATTAACCAAAGCCTCAGCCACCCACAGGGAACCAGTATAGCCACCCCTGGAACCAGTATAGTTCCTGAAGCAAAATTGTGGATTTGCGGTCAGCTCCCAAAAATGGGATTTGAAAATTGGAGCTCAGGGGCAAAGCAAATCAAAAACCTGCAGAGTTATAAAGGACTACTCTCTTCCAAAAATCTGTTGAGGGAAGGCAACAAAGCGGACTTGAAAATGAGGCAGAATTGCACAAAACATATTTCAAGAGGTAAATTGGAATCACCTTTAAAGCACAGGAAAGGCATCACAACTTTGAGAATGATGCACTTGGCCAAAAACAGCGTATGACTTTTCTCCTGAATATATTCAGGAGAAAAGGCATAGGCCCTTTTTGGCCAATCAAGCAAGCGCACAATGCAAATCCACACTACAAAGAATTGTCGCTTCCCACCGGTCAAACAGGGCATCCGAAAATCTGTAAAAACTAGAAAGGCAAGATAGAGATGACAAGGGCATAAAGCAATATGATCACAAGGGTCATGGAGGATTGTGATGACAAGCACATGGAGCATTGTGATGACAAGATTATGTATCATTTTGCTGACAAAGGCATTGTGATGACAAGGTTCATGGAGCACTGTGATGACAAGCGTCATGGAGCACTGTGATTAAAGGGTTCATGGAGCATTGGGATGACAAGGGCATGGAGCATTTTGATGACAAGCGTCCCAGATCATTGTGTAGTCAGGGTTCATGGAGCATTGTCATGACAGTGGTCATGGAGCATTGTTATGACAGAGGTCATGGAGCATTGTGATGAGAACATCATGGAGCATTGGGCTGAAAATGTTCATGGAGTATTTTGATGACAGGGGTCAAGGAGCATTGTGATGACAAGGTACTGGAGCACTGTGATGAGAAGACCATGGAGCCATGTGATGACAAGTCTCATGGAGCATTCTGATGAAAAGGGTCATGGAGCATTGTGATTACAGGGGTCTTGGAGCATTGTGATGACAAGGGCATTGAACATTGGGATGAGAATGTCATGGAGCGTTCTGATGACATGCATCATGGAGCTTTGTGATGACAAGGGCATGGAGCATTGTGATTATAGTGGTCTTGGAGCACTGTGAGGAAAAGGGCATTTAACATTGTGATGAAAAAGGCATGGAGCCTTGTCATGACAGGGTTCAAGGAGCATACTGATGACAAGTGTCAGGGACCATTGTGATGACAAGGGTATTGAGCATTGTGATGACAAATGTCATGGAGCATTGTGATTAGAAGACCATGGATAATTGTGATGACTTGCGTTATGGGGAGCTGTGATGATAAGTGTTATAGAATATTGTGATCACAAGGAATTGGAGCATTGTGATGACAGAGGTCATAGAGCATTTTGATTTCATTGGGATGACAATAGCATGAAGCATTATGATGATGCACATTGGTGCACTGTGATGACAGTGTTCATGGAGCATTGAGATGAAAAGGGGCATGGAGCATTATGATTAGAGGAGTCTTGGATCATTGTGATGAAAAGGGCATGGAACATTGGTCTGAGATGTTTCATGGATTACTGTGATGAGAGGGGGCAAGGAGCATTGAGATAACAACGGCACGGAACACTGTGATACATGGTTCATGGAGGATTGTAATGACAAGCGCATGGAGCATTGTGAGAAGAATGGCATCGAGCATTGTGATGAAAAGCATCATGGATACTGTGATGACAAGGGCTTGGAACGATGTGATGAGAGGTGTTTGGAGCATTGTGATGACAATGGCATGGAGCATTGTGATGCCAAGGGTCATGGAGTTTTGTGATGACAACGGTCATGGAGCATTTTGATGACAAGTGTGTGGTGAATTCTCTTGTGAAGGGCAGGGAGCATTGTGATGACAGGGTCATGGAGCAATTTGATGAAAAGTGTCATGGAACATTTTGATGACAGGGGTTATGGAACATTGTGATGTCAGGAGTCATGGAACATTTTCATGATGGAGTTGTGGACCACTGTGATGACAGGGGAGTGGGTGTATTGTGATGACTAGTGAGGGAACATTTTGATATCATTTGTGAGAGAGCATTTTGATAAGAAGTGCATGGAGCTTTGTGATGACAAGTTTTATGGAGCATTGTGATGACAAGGTTGTGGAGCATTGTTATGACAAGCACATGGCGCATTGTGATGACATGGGTCATGGATCCCTGTGCTGACAAAGTCATGGAGCATTGTGATGAGAAGGGTCAACGAGCATTGTGATGAAAATTTCATGGAGCATTTTGGTGACAAAGGTCACAGAGCCTTGTGATGACGAGGGCATGGACCATTGTGATGACAAAGGTCATGAAGCATTGTGATTACTGGAGTCATGGAGCATTGTGATGACAGGGTTCATAGAGCATTGTGATGAAAAGGCAATGATCATTGTGATGACAGGGGCATGGAGCATTGGCCTGACATGTTTCATGGATTATTGTGATGACAGTGGGCATGGTGCAATGTGATGACAAAGGCATGGAGCATTGTGATGAGAAGGTCATGGAGTATTTTGAAGACAGGTCTCAGGGAGCATTGTGATGACATATGTCATGGTCCATTGCGATGACAATGGAATGGAACATTGTGATGCCAAGTGTCATGGAGGATTGTGATGACAAATGTAATGGAGCATTTTGATGACAAGGGACATGGAGCATTGTGATGACAAGGGCATGGAGCATTGTGATGACAAGGGCCATTGAGAATTTTGATGACAAGTTCATGAAGCATTGTGATGAGAAGCACATGGAGCTTCCTATGACAGGGGTGATGGAGCATTGCGATGAAAAGTGCATAGAGAATTGTGATGACAAATCATGTAACACGGTGATGAGAACTGTCATGGAGCATAGTGATGCCAAGAACGAAGAGAATTGTGATGACAGAGGACATGGAGCATTGTGATGACCAGGGCATGGAGCATTGTGATGACCAGGGAATGGAGCATTGTGATGGCAACACCGTGGAGCATTGTGATGATGAGCGTCATGGAGCACTGTAATGACAAGGGGAATGGAGCATTTTGATGACAAGGGCGTAGAGCATTGTGATGAGAAGACCATGGATAATTGTGATGACGAGCGTCATGGAGAACAGTAATGACAAGGAGTATGGAGCATTGTGATGACAGTGGCCATGGAGCATTGTGATGACAAGTGTCATGGAGCATTCTGATGACAAGCTTGTGGAGTATTGTGACGACAATGGCATGGAGCATTGTGATGAAACGGACAGGGAGCATTGTGATGAAAAAGGCATGAAGCCATTTCATGACAGGTTTCAAGGAGCATTCTGAAGACAAGTGTCAGGGAACATAGTGATGACAAGTGTTTTGAGAATTGTGATGAAAAAGATCATGGAGGATTTTGACGAAAAGGACATGGAGTATTGTGATGACAGGCATCATGGAGCGTTGTGATGACAAGGGTTATGGAACATTGTGATCCCAAGGGTTTGGCGAATTGTGATGAAAAAGATCATGGAGCATTTTGACGAAAAGGACATGGAGTATTGTGATGACAGGCATCATGGAGCGTTGTGATGACAAGTGTTATGGAACATTGTGATCACAAGTGTTTGGAGCATTGTGATGATAGAAGTCATGGATCATTTTGTTTTCAAGGAGCATGGAGCATTGGGATGACAAGGGCATGAAGCAATGTGATCCCAAGGTTCATGGAGGATTGTGATGACAATGGTAAGGGAGTATTGTGATGACAAGCAAATGGAGCATTTTGATGACAAGGTCATGTAGCATTTTGCTGACACAGGCATGGAGCATTGTGATGATAAGGGTCATAGAGCACTGTGATGAGAAGCATCACGGATCATTGTGATTACAGGGGTCATGGAGCATTGGGATGACAAGGTCATGGATCATTGTGATGACAACGGTTATGGAGCATTGGGCTGAAAATGTTCATGGAGCATTGTGATGACTAGGGAATGGAGCACTGTGATGACAAGAGTCCCGGATCATTGTGTTTTCAGGGGTCATGGAGCGTTGTGATGACAGTGGTCAAGGAGCATTGTGATGATAGGGATTATGAAGCATTGTGATGAGAAGTTCCTGGAGAATTGGACTGAAAATGTTCAGGAAGTATTGTGAGGACAGGGGTCATGGAGGATTGTGATGACAAGGGAATGGAGCACTGTGATGAAAAGTTCCTGGAGAATTGTGATGAGAAGACCATGGAGCCTTGTAATAACATGTCTCATGGAGCATTCTGATGAAAAGGGGCATGAAGTATTGTGATTACAGGGGTCTTGGGGCACTGTGATGACAAGGGCATGGAGCATTGTGATTACTGGTGTCTTGGAGCATTGTGATGAAATTGGCATGGATCATTGTTATGAAAATGGTATGGAGCCTTGTCATGACAGGGTTCAAGGAGCATACTGATGACAAGTGTCAGGGAGCATTGTGATGACAAGTGTATAGAGCACTGTGATGACAAAGGTCATGGAGCAGTGTGATGAGAAGACCATGGATAAAAGTGATGATGAGCGTCATGGGACATTTTGATGATAAGTGTTATGGAACATTGTGATCAAAAGGATTTGGAGCATTGTGATGAGATAGATCATCAAATATTTTGATTTCATTGTGATGACAATAGCCTGAAGCATTATGATGATGGGCATGGTGCATTTTGATGACAGGGTTCATGGAGCATTGAGATGCAAATGTGCATGGAACATTGTGATTAGAGGGTTCATGGAGTTTTGTGATGACAATGGCATGGAGCATTGAGATGCCAAGGGTCATGGATCCTTGTGATGACAAAGGTCATGGAGCATTTTGATGACAAGGGCGTGGTACATTGTGATGAGAAGGGCAGGGAGTATTGTGATGACAGGGTTATAGAGCAATTTGATGAAAAGGGTCATGGAATATTTTGATGACAGGTGTTATGGAACATTGTGATGTCAGGGGTCATTGAGCATTTTGAGGAAAATTGTTATGGAGCATTTTGATGACAGGGGTTATGGAACATTGTGATGTCAGGGGTCATCGAACTTTGTGATGATATGTGCATGTAGCATTGCAAAACAGAAGTCATGGAATATTGTGATGACAGGGGTGAGGGAGTATTGTGATGAATAGTGATGTAACATTTTGATATCAGTGTTGAGAGAGCATTTTGATGAGAAGTGCATGGAGAATTGTGATGACAAGTTTTTTGGAGCATTGTGGTGACAAGATTGTGGAGCACTATGATGAAAAGTGCAGGGTGCATTGTGATGACATGGGTCATGGAGCATTGTGGTGAGAAAGGCATAGAGCATTGTGATGACAAGGGTCAAAGAGCATTGTGATGAAAATTTCATGGAGCATTGTGGTTAAATATGTCACAGAGACTGCTGATGACGAGGGCATGGACCATTGTGATGACAAATGTCATGAAGCATTGTGATGAATGGAGGCATGGAGCATTGTGATGACAGGGGTCATGGACCTTTATGATAACAAGGGCATAGAGCATTGTGATGTCAAGGGAATGGAGCATTGGTCTAATAAGTTTCATGGATTATTGTGATGAGAGTGGGCATAGAGCATTGTGATGATAAGGGCATGGAACACTGTGATACATGGGTCATGAAGGATTATAATGACAAGGTCAAGGGGCATTGTGATGAGAAGGGCATAGAGCATTTTGATGACAAGTGTCATGGAGCTTTGTGATGACAAGGGCATGGAGCAATGTGATGAGAGGGTTCATGGAGCACTGTGATGTCAATGACATGGAGCATTGTTATGCCAAGCATCATGGCGCTTTGTGATGACAAATGTCATGGAGCATTTTGATGACAAGTGCATGGTGCATTGTGATGATAAGGGCAGGGAATATTTTGATGACAGGGTCATGCAGCAATATGATGGAAAGTGTATTGGAACATTTTGATGACAGGGGTTATAGAATATTGTGATGTCAGGGGTCATGGAACATTGTGATGATAAAGGGATGTAGCATTGTGATGACAGGGGTCATGGGACATTGTGATTACAGTAGTAAGGGAGTATTGTGACAACTAGTGATGGAACACTGTGATATCTCTGGTG
This sequence comes from Mesoplodon mirus, assembly GCF_964341445.2. Taxonomy (NCBI): domain Eukaryota; kingdom Metazoa; phylum Chordata; class Mammalia; order Artiodactyla; family Ziphiidae; genus Mesoplodon; species Mesoplodon mirus. Next base: position 3,952,222 of record NW_028295817.1, read on the forward strand.
AGAGAGCATTTTGAAGAGAAGTGTATGGTGCTTTGTGATTACAAGGTTTATGGAGCATTGCAATGACAATATTCTGGACCGTTGTGATGAAAAGCGAATGGCACATTGTGATGACAAGGGTCATGGAACATTTTTCAGACAAAGTCATGGAGCATTTTGATGAAAATGGTCACGGAGCATTGTGATGAAAACGGAATGGGGAATTGTCATGAAAAAGGCATGGAGCCTTTTTGTGACAGGGTTCAAAGAGCATTCTGATGACAAGTGTCAGGGAGCATTGTGATGACAAGTGTACTGAGCATTGTGATGACAAATGTCATGGAGCACTGTGATGAAAAGGGCATGGAATTTTGTGATGACAGGCATCATGGAACATTGTGATGACAAGTGTTATGGAACACTGGGATCACAAGGGATTGGAGCACTGTGATGACAGAGGACATGGATCATTTTGATTTCAAGGAGCATGGAGCATTGTGATGACAAGGGCATGAAGCAATATGCTCTCAAGGTTCATGGAGGATTGTGATGACAATGGAAATGGAGTATTGTGATGACAAGCGCATAGAGCATTGTAATGACAAGGTCATGTAGCATTTTGCTGACAAAGTCATGGAGCATTGTGATGACAGGTGTCATGGAGCACTGTGATGAAAAGCCCACGGAACATCGTGATGGCAGGGATCATGGAGCATTGTTATGACAGGGGTAATGGAGCATTATGACCGCAAGGGCATGGAGCATTGTGATGAGAAGGCCATGGAGCATTCTGATGACATGTGTCATGGAGCTATGTGATGACAAGGACAGGGAGCAATGTGATTAGAGTGTTCATGGAGGATTGTGATGACAATGAAATGGAGCATTGTGATGCCAAGGGTCATGGATCTTTGTGATGACAAAGGTCATGGAGGATTTTGATGACAAGGGCGTTGTGCATTGTGATGAGAAGGGCAGGGAGCATTGTGATGACAGGGTCATGGAGCAATTTGATGAAAAGAGTCATGGAACATTTTGATGACAAGGGTTATGGAACATTGTGATGTCAGAGGTCATGGAGCATTATGATGAAAAGGGTCATGGAGCATTTTGATGACAGGGGTTATGGAGCATTGTGATGTCAGGGGTCATCGAACATTGTGATGATAAGTGCATGTAGCATTGTGATGACAGCGGTCATGGAACATTGTGATAACAGGGGTGAGTGAGTATTGTGACGAATAGTGATGTAACATTGTGATATCTGTGGTGAGAGAGCATTTTGATGAGAAGTGCATGGAGCATTGTGATGACAAGGTTTATGGAGCATTGTGATGACAAGCTTGTGGAGCACTGTGATGACAAGCGCATGGTGCATTATGATGACATGTGTCATGGAGCATCGTGCTGACAAGCGCATGGAGCATTGTGATGACAAGGGTCACGTAGCATTGCGCTGAGAAAGGCATAGAGCATTGTGATGACAAGGATCAAAGAGCACTGTGATGAAAAGATCTTGGAGCATTGTGATTACAAGGGTCATGGTGCATTGTGATGACAAGGGCATGGAGCATTGGTCTAATAATTTTCATGGATTATTGCGATGACTGTTGGAATGGAGCATTGTGGTGACAAGGGCATGGAGCATTGTGATGACCAGGTCATGCAGTATTGTGAAGAGAGGTATCAGGGAGCATTGTGATAACATATGTAATGGCCCATTGTGATGACAATCGCATGGAGCATTGTGATGCCAGGTGTCATGGAGGATTCTGATGACAAAGGTATTGGTGCATTGTGCTGACAGTGGCTTGGAGCATTGAGATGACAAGGTCTGGGAGCATTGTGCTGAAAAGTGCATGGAGAATTTTGATGACAAGGGTCATGGAACATTCTCATGATAAGCTTGTGGAGTTTTTCGCTGACAGTGGCGTGGAGCATTGTGATGAAAACGGCATGGGGCATTGTGTTGAAAAAGTAATGTAGCCTTTTCGTGACAGGGTTCAAGGAGCATTTTGGAGACAAGTGTCAGGGAGCATTGTGATGACATGTGTATTGAGAACTTTGATGACAAAGGTCATGGAGCATTGTGATGAAAAGTGCATGCAGTATTGTGATGACAGGCATCATGGAGCGTTGTGATGACAAGTATTATGGAACATTGTGATCACAAGTGTTTGGAGCATTGTGATGACAGAGGTCAAGGATCATTTTGATTTCAAGGAGCATGGAGCATTGTGATGACAAGGGCATGTGGCAATGTGATCCCAAGGTTCATGGAGGATTGTGATGACAATGGTAATGGTGTATTGTGATGACAAGCGCATAGAGCAGGGTAATGACAAAGTCATGTAGCATTTTGCTGACAAAGGCATGGAACATTGTGATGACAGGTGTCATGGAGCACTGTGATGACAAGCGTCACGGAGCATTGTGAATACAGGGGTCATGGAGCATTGGGATGACAAGGGCATGGAGCATTATGATGACTGGTGTCATGGAACACTGTGATGAAAAGCGTCACGGAGCATTGTGAACACAGGGGTCATGGAGCATTGGGATGACAAGGGCATGGATCATTGTGATGACAAGGGTCATGGAGCATTGGGCTGAAAATGTTCATGGAGTATTGTGATGACAGGGGTCATGGAGCATTGTGATGACAGAGGTCATGGAGAATATTGATTTCATTGTGCTGAAAATAGCCGGAAGCATTATGATGATGGACATGGTGCATTGAGATGACAGGTTTCATGGAGCATTGAGATGAAAAGGGGCATGGAGCACTGTGATTACTGGGATCTTGGAGCACAGTGATGACAAGGGCATGGAGCATTTTGATGAGAAGGACATGGAACATTCTGATGGCATGTGTCATGGAGCTTTGTGATGACAAGGGCATGGAGCATTGTGATTACAGGGGTCTTGGAGCATTGTGATGACAAGTGTCATGGAGCCTTGTGATGACAAGGCCGTGGAATATTGTGATGGCAGGGGACATGGAGCATTGTTATGACAGGCGTAATGGAGCATTGTGATGAGAAGGGCATGGAGCATTGTGATTACAAAGTTTATGGAGCATTACCATGACAAATTTTTGGATTGTTTTGATGAAAATCACGTAGCACATTGTGATGACAAGGGTCATGGAGCATTTTTCTGACAAACGCATGGAGCATTTTGATGACAAGGGTCACGGAGCATTGTGATGAAAAGTTCATGGAGCATTGTGGTTATAAAGGTCACAGAGCCTTGTGATGACGCGCGCATGGACCATTGTGATGACAAACGTTATGAATCATTGTGATGACTGGAGTCACGGAGCATTGTGATGACAGGGGTCATGGAGGATTGTGATAACAAGGGCATGGAGCACTGTGATGACAAGGGCATGGAACATTGGTCTAATAAGTTTCATGGATTATTGTGATGACAGTTGGAATGGCACATTGTGATGACAAGGGCATGGAGCCTGCTGATAACCAGGTCATGTAGTATTGTGAACACAGGTGTCAGGTAGCATTGTGATGACATATGTAATGGCCCATTGTGATGACAATGGCATGGAGCATTGTGATGCCAAGTGTCATGGAGGATTCTGTTGACAAAGGTAATGGAGCATTCTGATGACAAGGGTCAGGGAGCATTGTGCTGACAAGTGCTTGGAGAATTGTGATGATAAGGGTCATGGAGCATTCTGATGACAAGCTTGTGGAGTATTTTGATGACAATGGCATGGAGCATTGTGAAGAAAACGGCATGGGGCATTGTGTTGAAAGAAGCATGGAGCCTTTTCGTGACAGGTTTCCAGGAGCATTCTGATGACAAGTGTCAGGGAGCATTTTGATGACAAGTGTATTGAGCATTGTGATGACAAAGGTCAGGGAGCATTGTGATGACAAGTCATGGAGCATTTTGATGACAAGGGCATGGTTCATTGTGATGAGAATTTCAGGGAGAATTTTGATGACCGGGTCATGCAGCAATTTGATGAAAATTGTAATGGAACATTTTGATGCCAGGGGTTATAGAAAATTGTGATGTCAGGGGTCTTGCAGCTTTGGGATAAACGGATCATGGAGGATTTTGATGGCAGTTGTCATGGAACATTGTGATGATAAGGGGATGTAGAAGTGTGATGACAATGTCATGGATCATTGTGATTACAGGGGTGAGGGAGTATTATGATGACTAGTGATGGAACACTGTGATATCTCTTCTGAGAGAGCATTTTTATGAGAAGGGCATGGAGCATTGTGATTACAAGGTTTATGGAGCATTGCAATGACAAGGTTGTGGACCGTTGTGATGAAATGTGCGTGGCATATTGTGAAGACAATGGTCATGGAGCATGGTTGTGACAAAGACATGGAGGATTGTCATGGCAAGTATCACAGAGAATTGTGATCAAAAGTTCATGGAGCATTGTGGTTACAAAGGTCACAGAGCTTTGTGATGACGTGGGCATGGACCACAGTGATGACAAACGTTATAAAGCATTGAGATGCCTGGAGTCACGGAGCATTGTGATGACAGGGGTCATGGAGCACTGTAATGACATGTGTCATGGAGCATTGTGCTGACAAGCGAATGGAGCATTGTGATGACAAGGGTCATGGAGCTTTGTGCTGAGAAAGGCATAGAGCATTGTGATGACAAGGGTCAAAGAGCATTGTGATGAATAGTTCATGGAACATTGTGCTTAAAAAGGTCACAGAGACTGTTGATGACGAGGGAATGGAAAACTGTGATGCCAAAGGTCATGAAGCATTGGGATGACTGGAGTTATGGAGCAGTGTGATGACAGGGGTCATGGACATTTGTGATAACAAGGGCATGGAGCATTGTGATGACAAGGGACTGGAGCATTGGTCTAATAAGTTTCATGGATTATTGCGATGACAGTTGGAATGGTGCATTGTGATGACAAGGGCATGGAGCATTGTGATGACCTGGTCATGCAGTATTGTGAAGACAGGTGTCAGGGAGCATTGTGATGACATATGTAATGGCCCATTGGGATGACAATGGCATGGAGCATTGTGATGCCAAGTGTCATGGAGGATTCTGATGACAAATGTAATGGAGCGTTTTGATGACAATGGCTAGGAGCATTGTGATGACAAGGGTCAGGGAGCATTGTGCTGACAAGTGCATGGAGAATTGTGATGACAAGGGTCATGGAGCATTCTGATGACAAGCTTGTGGAGTATTTTGATGACAATGACATGGAGCATTGTGATGAAAACGGCATGGGGCATTGTGATGAAAAAGGCATGGAGCATTTTCATGGCAGGGTTTAAGGAGCATTCTGATGACAAGTGTCAGGGAGAATTGTGATGACAAATGTATTGAGAATTGTGATGACAAAGGTCATGGAGCATTGTGATGAAAAGGGCATGGAGTATTGTGATGACAGGCATCATGGAGCGTTGTGATGACAAGTGTTATGGAACATTGTGATCACAAGGGTTTGGAGCATTTTGATGACAGAGGTCATGGATCATTTTGATTTCAAGGAGCATGGAGCATTGTGATGACAAGGGCATGAAGCAATGTGATCCCAAGGTTCATGGAGGATTGTGATGACAACGGAAATGGTGTATTGTGATGACAAGCGCATAGAGCATTGTAATGACAAGGTCATGTAGCATTTTGCTGACAAAGGCATGGAGCATTGTGATGACATGTGTCATGGCTCACTGCGATGACAAGCGACACGGATAATTGTGAATACAGGGGTCATGGAGCACTGGGATGACAAGGGCATGGATCATTGTGAGGACAAGGGTCATGGAGCACTGGGCTGAAAATGTTCATGGAGTGTTGTGATGACAGGGGTCATGAAGCATTGTGATGACTAGGGAATGGAGCATTGTGATGACAAGTGTCCCGGATCATTGAGTTGTCAGGTGTCATGGAGTGTTGTGATGACAGTGGTCATGGCGCATTGTGATGATATTGGCCATGGAGCATTGTGATGAGTAGGTCGTGGAGCATTGGGCTGAAAATGTTCATGGATTATTGTGATGACAGGTGTCATGGAGCCTTGTGATGACAAGGGATTGGAGCATGGTGATGGCAAGGTCCTGGAGCACTGTGATGAGAAGACCATGGAGACTTGTGATGACAAGTCTCATGGAGCATTCTGATGAAAAGGGGCATGGAGCATTGTGATTACAGGTGTCTTGGTGCATTGTGATGACGAAGGCATGGAGCATGGTGATGAAAAGTCAAGGAGCACTCTGATGACATGCATCATGGAGTTTTGTGACGACAAGGGCATGGAGCATTGTGATTACAGGGATCTTGGAGCATTGTGATGAAGACGGCATGGATCATTGTGATGAAAAAGGCATGGAGCCTTGTCATGACAGGGTTCAAGGAGCATACTGACGACAAGTGTCAGGGAGCATTGTGATGACTGGTGTATTGAGCATTGTGATGACAAAGATCATGGAGCACTGTGATGAGAATACCATGAATAATTGTGATGATGAGAGTCATTGGGTGTTGTGATGATAAGTGTTATGGAACATTGTGATCACAAGGGTTTGGAGAATTATGATGACAGAGGTCATGGAGAATATTGTTTTCATTGTGATGACAATAGACTGAAGCATTATGATGATGGGCATGGTGCATTGTGATGAAAGGGTTCAAGGAGCATTGAAATGAATAGTGGCAGAGAGCATTGTGATTACAGGGTTCTAGGAGCATTGTGATGAGAAGTGTCAAGGAGCTTTGTGATGACAAGGCCATGGAACATCGTGATGGCACGGGTCATGGAGCATTGTTATGACTGGTGTAATGGAGCATTGTGATGGCAAGGGCATGGAGCATTGTGATGAGAAGGCCATGGAGCATACTGATGACATGTGTCATGGAGCTTTGTGAAGACAATGGCTTGGAGCAATGTGATGAGTGCATTCATTTAGCATTGTGATGACAATGACATCGAGCATTGTGATGCCAAGGGTCTTGGATCTTTGTGATGAAAAATGTCATGGAGCATTTTGATGGCAAGGGCGTTGTGCATTGTGATGAGAATGGCAGGGAACATTCTGATGACAGGGTCATGGAGCAATTTGCTGAAAAGTGTCATGGAACATTTTGATGACAGGTGTTATGGAACATTGTGATGTCAGGGGTCATCGAACATTGTGATGATAAGTGCATGTAGCATTGTGATGACAGGAGTCATGGAACATTGTGATGACAGGGGTGAGGGAGTATTGTGACAAATAGTGATGTAGCATTGTGATATCAGTGGTGAGAGAGTATTTTGATGAGAAGTGAATGGAGCATTGTGATGACAAATTTTAAGGAGCATTGTGATGACAAGATTGTGGAGCACTGTAATGACAAGCGCATGGCACATTGTGATGACATGTGTCATGGAGCATTGTGCTGACAAGCGCATGGAGCATTGTGATGACAAGTGTCAAAGAGCATTGTGATGAAAATTTCATGGAGCATTGTGGTTAATAATGTCACAGAGATTGTTGATGATGAGGGCATGGACCATTGTGATGACAAAGGTCATGAAGCATTGTGATAACTGGAATCACGGAGCACTGTGATGACAGGGGTCATGGAGCATTGTGATAAAAAGGGCATGGAGCTTTGTGATGACAAGCGCATGGAACATTGGTCTAATATGATTCATGGATTATTGTGATGACACTTGGAATGGCGCATTGTGATGACAAGGGCATGGAGCATTGTGATGACCAGGTCATGCAGTATTGTGAAGAGAGGTGTCAGGGAGCATTGTGATGACATATGTAATGGCCCATTGTGATGACAATGGCATGGAGCATTGTGATGACCAGGTCATGCAGTACTGTGAAGACAAGTGTCAGGGAGCATTGTGATGACATATGTAATGGCCCATTGTGATGACAATGGCATGGGACATTGTGATGCCAAGTGTCATGGAGGATTCTGATGACAAAGGTACTGGAGCATTGTGATCACAATGGCTTAGAGCATTGTGATGACTAGGGTCAGGGAGCATTGTGCTGACAAGTGCATGGAGAATTGTGATGATAAGTGTCATGGAGCATTCTGATGACAAGCTTGTGGAGTATTTTGATGACAATGGCACGGAGCATTGTGATGAAAACGGCATGGGACATTGTGATGTAAAAGGCATGTAGCCTTTTCATGACAGGGTTTAAGGAGCATTCTGATGACAAGTGTCAGGGAGCATTGTGATGACAAGTGTATTGAGAATTGTGATGACAAAGGTCATGGAGCATTGTGATGAAAAGGGCATGGAGTATTGTGATGACAGGCATCATGGAGCGTTGTGATGACAAGTGTTATGGAACACTGTGATCACAAGTGTTTGGAGCATTGTGATGACAGAGTTCATGGATCATTTGATTTCAAGGAGCATGGAGCATTGTGATGACAAGGGCATGAAGCAATGTGATCCCAAGATTCATGGAGGATTGTGATGACAATGGAAATGGAGTATTGTGATGACAAGCGCATAGAGCATTGTAATGACAAGGTCATGTAGCATTTTGCTGACAAAGGCATGGAGCATTGTGATGACATTTGTCATGGAGCACTGTGTTGACAAGCGTCACGGAGCTTTGTGAATACAGGGGTCATGGAGCATAGGGATGACAAGGACATGGATCATTTTGATGACAAGGGTCATGGAACATTGGGCTGAAAATGTTCATGGAGTATTGTGAAGACAGGGGCTATGGAGCATTGTGATGACTAGGGAATGGAACATTTTGATGACAAGAGTGCCAAATCATTGTGTTGTCATGTGTCATGGAGTGTTGTGATGACAGTGGTCATGGAGCATTGTGATGATATTGGCCATGGAGCTTTGTGATGAGAAGACCGTGGGTAATTGTGATGTCGAGCATCATGGAGCACTGTAATGATAAGGGGCATGAAGCATTGGACTACAGGTGTCAGGGAGCATTGTGATGACATGGGTCATGGAGCATTGTGATGACAAGGGCATGGAGCATTGTGATGACAAGTGCATGGAGCATTGTGAAGACAATTGCATGGAGCATTGCAATGTCAAGTGGATGGAGAATTGTGATGACAAGAGCATGTAACATATTGCTGAGAAATGTCATATAGCATTGTGATGACGTGGACGTGGAGAACTGTGATGACAAGGGACATGGAGCATTTTGATAACCAGGGCATGGTGCATTGTGATGACATGGGTCATGGAGCATTATTATGAGAACGGCCATGGTGCATTCTGACATAAGATATCACTTATGAAGGGAATGTAAACATGGCTACATATGAACTGATTTAGGGAAGAGAACAGAGTATCAGATTTAGAAAACAATCTAACGCTTGCTTAAGTTGAAAGAGCGGTGGGGAGATGCACAAAACATAAGATTGATATTAGCACAGGTACCATTCCATAGTCCAAAAACAGAAGAGACAAGTCCTACTCCTTCCTCAGTGAATAGAACTCAACAACCCTACTACACGCAGAGAAACATATCTGACTAGTAAGAATTTTAAAACCTATGTATTGATATGTCTCCGTAAGGGAAACAAGTGTGTCTAGAACGACATAAACATGGCAGTGAGAATCAGCTCAAACCCAATATAAAAATGAATTTCAAAACAAAACATAAAAACAGTAAAATTCTTACACAATACCTTCAGGGGTTCTGGTGAAATTTGGAATGACCCTATCTACAATGACAGCTGGATGTGGCATAAGGCTGGTCACTTGGGACTGAGAGCATTGGTGAGATTGGGTGAAAAAATGCAGACCATTTAAAGCAATAATGCCTGCCACCCTTTCCATGGTTCCCATCTCTCCAGGTAGAAGGGAATATCACTACAGTTATAACGTGTATGGGAACCGAGAGAATGGAAACCATCTGATGGTGAAAGGTTTCTAAAACTCTACTACTTTTTTCTCTCCTTGTGCTCCAGTTTGACATTCCAACTGCTTTACTATCAATCTCCCAACTTTGAAAGTCAGCCCCTATAACATCCTGGTTCGAACAGTTGGCAAATTGTGCAGAGGATATAAGGGAAGAGAGAGAACCAATGAGAGAGTAGCTGTAGGCATTTGGACAGCCACATGTCACTATAATTTCCCGTCACAAAGAGGAATTAACCAACATCTCAGCCTGCCCCCTCAGAATGATTATAAGTCCAGAAGCAAAACTGTTGATTTGCGGTTAGCTCACAAAAACGCGAGTTGAAAAATGGAGCTCAGGGCCACAGCAATTCACTAACCTGCAGAGTTATAAAGGACTACTCTCTTCCAAAAATCTGTTGAGAGAAAGCCACGAGGCGGAAGGGAAAATGAGGCAGAATGGCATGAAACAGATTTCAAGAGGTACAATGGAATCGCCTTTAAACACAGGAAAAGCATTACAACTTCGAAAATTATGGAAATGGCCATAAAGGGCATATGGGATTTCACGTGAATATATACAGGAGAAAACGCATATGCCCTTTTTGGACAAGCAAAAAAGTGGGCAAAGCAAATCAGCACTACAAATACGTATCACTTCCTACCGGTCAAAAGGGACATCCACAAAATGTGTAAAAAACAGAAAGGCAAGACAGGCCCTGGAAAACAGGGAGCATGGTTATGCTGATGGGTGGGATGTAAATTGCCAACTGCCTATCTGGAGGAGAGCATTGTGTTCCCTAAAACAGGTAAACAACAGAGGTACAGAGCCAAGGGCACTTCCAGTCTAGGGAATATACCTTGGGAAAACTGAAAATCAATAAGAGAGAGCCACCACAATATTTAGGGCTGCACTGCTTACAAGAAGCTCATTTGGGTGCACCTTAAATATCCCTGAAAGATAAAAATGGTACAAAAATTTGAGGTACTTACGTCTGATGAAATATCCCTCAGCCATGAAATCAACGTCATAAGACCAGTAGCAGCAAAATGAGTGGATTCAGGTACGATGATTCTAAGTGAAATAAGTCACACAGAAAAAGAAACTTATCATAAGATATCACTTATAGATATCCTGTAAACATGGCTACACATGAACTGAGTTAGGAAAGAGGACAGAGTCTCACATTTACAAAACACTCTGATGCCTGCATAAGGGGGAAGGAGAGGTGGGGTGATGCATAAAACCAGAGTTTAATATTAGAACAAGTACCATTCCAAAAACCTAATACGGAATAGCAAGACCTACAACTTCCTCAGTGAACGGGATGCAACAACACATATTACGTGCAGAGGAATATATCTGACTAATAAGAATCTTAAAACCTATGTATTGATATGTCTCCATAAGGGAATCAAGTGTGTGTAGACTGGCATAAACATGGCAGCGAGAATCAGATCATACCCACTATAAAAAGGAATTTGGAAAACAAAAAAAAAGGAAAATTCTTTACAATTCCTTCAGGGTTTCTGATGAAAGCTGGAATGACCCTATCTACAATGACAGCTGGATGTGGCATAAGGCTGGACAAATGCGACTGAGAGGATTGGTGAGATTGGGTGAGAAAATGCAGACCCTTTAAAGAAATAATGCATGGCCCCCATTCTATGGGTCCCATGTCTCCAGGTTGAAGGGAATATTACTACAGCTATAACATGTACGGGAAACCTAGAGAATGGACACACTGTGAATACGAAACGTCTCTAAAACTCAACGAATAGTCCCAATCCTGGTGCTCCGGTTTGACATTCCAACTGCTTTACTATCAATCTCCCAACTTGGAGAGACAGCACCTATAAACTCCTGGTTGGCACAGGTTACCAATTTGGCAGAAGATGAAAGGGAAGAGGGAGAAACAATGAGAGAGTAGCTGTTAGGCATTTGGACGGGCCTATGTCACTCTTTTATCCCGGGAGCAAGGAGAATTAACCAATATCTCGGCCACACACCTGGAAGGAGTATAGGTCCTGAACCAAAATTTTGGACTCGCGTTCAGCTCACAAAAAAACGAGTTAAAAAATGGAGCTCAGGGGCACAGAAATTCACAAACTGGCAGACAACTAAATGGCAACTATCGTCCAAAAATCTGTTGAAGGAAGGCAACGAGGTGGACTTGAAAGCGAGGCAGAATAGCAGGAAACAGATTTTAAGAGGTACGTTGGAATCGCCTTTAAAGCACAGGAAGACGGGCAAAACTTCGACAATGATGCACTTGGCCAAAAACGGCGTATGGGTTTTCTCCTGAATATATTCAGGAGAAAACGCATATGCCCTTTTTGGCCAAGCAAGCAAGCGGGCAATGCAAATCTGCACTACAAAGAAGTGTCACTTCCCACAGGTCAAAAGGGACATCCACAAAATGGGTAAAAACCAGAAAGGCAAGACAGGGCCTGGAGCACAGGGAGCCTTGTTATGCTGATGGGCGGGATGTAAATTGCCAACTGCCTCTCTGGAGGAGTGCATTTTGTTCCCTAAAACAAGTAAACAACAGAGATACAGAGCCAAGGGCACTTCCAGTCTAGGGGATATACCTTGGGAAAACTGAAAAGCAATAAGACAGAGCCACCCCAAAATTTAGGGCTGCACTGCTTACAAGAACCTCAACTTGGGTACATATTAATTATCACAAGAAAGTTAAAAATGGTTTAAAAAACTGTGGTAATTACATACGATGGAATATCCCTCAGCCATGAAATCAATGTCATAAGACCAGTAGCAGCAAAATGAGTGGATTCAGGTACGATGATTCTAAGTGAAATAAGTCACACAGAAAAAGAATCTCATCATAGGATATGACTTATGAAGATCCTGTAAGCATGGCTACACATGAACTGAGTTAGGAAAGAGAACAGAGTCTCACATTTAGAATACACTCTTATGCCTGCTTAAGGGGGAAGGAGAGGTGGGGTGATGCATAAAACCAGAGTTTGATATAAGCACAGGTACTGTTCCAAAAACCAACTATGGAATAGAAAAACCTACACCTTCCTCGGGGAAAGGGACTCAAAACACCATATTTTCCGCAGAGGAATATATCTGACTAGTAAGAATCTTAAAACCTATGTATTGATATGTCTCCATAAGGGAATCAAGTATATCTAGACTGGCATAAACATGGCAGCAAGAATCAGCTCAAACCCACTATAAAATGGAATTTCAAAAACAAAACAAAAAACAGGGAAATTCTTTACAATTCCTTCAGGGTCTCTGATGATACCTGGAATGAATCTATCTACAACTACAGCTTGATGTGGCATAAGGCTGGACACTTGGGACTGAGAGGATTGGTGAGACTGTGTGAGCAAACACAGACCATTTAAAGCAATAATGCGTGGCCTCCATTCCATGGTTCCAAACTCTCCAGGTTGAAGGGAATATTACTACAGCTATAACATGTACGGGAAACCTAGAGAATGGACACACTGTGAATACGAAAAGTTTCTAAAACTCAAGGAATAGTCCCTCTACTGGTGCTTCAATTTGACTTTCCAACTGCTTGACTATCAATCTCCCAACTTGGAGAGACAGCCACTTTAACCTCCTGGATAACACAGGTTGCCAATTTGGCAGAGGATGAAAGGGACCAGGGAGAACCAATGCGAGAGTAGCTGTTAGGCATTTGGACGGGCACATGTGACTCTAATTGCCCAGCAGGAAGAAGAATTAACCAAAGACTCATCCTGCTGCCGGAAACCAGTATAGGTCCTGAACAGAAATTTTGGACTTGCGCTCAGCTCACAAAAAACGATTTGATAAATGGAGCTCAGGGGCACAGCAGTTCACAAACTGGCAGAGTAATAAAGGACAGCTATCTGCCAAAAATTGTTTGAAGGAAGGCAACGAGGTGGACTTGAAAGCGAGGAAGAATCGCAGTAAACAGATTTCAAGAGGTACGTTGGAATCACCTTTCAAGCACAGGAAGAGGGGCACAACTTCGACAATGATGCACTTGTCCAAAAATGGTGTATTCGTTTTCTCCTGAATATATTCAGGAGAAAATGCATACGCCCTTTTGGCCAAGCTAGCAAGCGGGCAAGGCAAATCTGCAGTACCAGGAAATATCCCTTCCCACCGGTCAAAAGGGACATCGGCAAAATGTGTAAAAACCAGAAAGGCAAGAGAGGACCTGGAGAACAGGGAGGCTTGTTATGCTGTTGGGCGGGATGTAAGTTGGCAACTGCCTCTCTGGAGGAGTGCATTGTGTTCCCTAAAACATGTAAACAACAGAGCTACATAGCCAAGGGCATTTCCAGTCTAGGGAATATACCTTGGGAAAACTGAAAATCAATAAGACAGAACCACACCAAAATTTAGGGATGCACTGCTTACAAGAACCTCAACTTGGGTACAACTTAAATATCGCAGGAAAGTTAAAAATTGTTCAAAAAATTGTGGTACTTACGTACGATGGAATATCCCTCAGCCATGAAATCAATGTCATAAGACCAGTAGCAACAAAATGAGTGGATTCAGGTACGATGATTCTAAGTGAAATAAGTCACACAGAAAAAGAAACTTATCATAAGATATAACTTATGATGGTCCTGTAAACATGGCTACACATGAACTGAGTTACGAAAGATTACAGAGTAACTAATCTTATCATAAGATATCACTCATAGCGGGAATGTACACATGACTACACATGAACTGAATGACAAACACAACAGAGTCACACATTTAGGAAACATCTTTTGCCTGCTTAAGAGGAAAGCCGAGGCGGGGTGATGCATAAAACCACAGTTTTAAATTAGCACAGATACCGTTATATAAACCATGTATGTAATAGACAACACCTACTCTCGGCACCATGAACTGGACTCAACACCCCCTATTCATTGCACAGGAATATGTCTGACTCTATGTATTTTAAAACATATGTATTCTCATGTCTCCATAAAGGAATCATGTGTGTGTATAACGGCATGAACACAGCACTGAAATTCAGTTAAACCCACTTATAAAAATAAATTTCAAAATCAAAATGCAAAAACAGAGAGAAAGTCTTAAAAATTACGTTCAGGGCCTGTGATGCAAGCTAGATTGACCACCTTTACACCCACAGCTGGATGAGACATAAGACTGGACACTTGGGGCTGACAAGGTTTCTGAGTTTGTGTGAACAAAAGAACACCACTTAGGGCTTCCCTTGTGGTGCAGTGGTTGAGTGTCCCCCTGCCGATGCAGGGGACAAGGGTTTGTGCCCCGGTCCGGGAAGATCCCACATGCCGCGGAGTGGCTGGGCCCGTGAGCCATGTCCGCTGAGCCTGAGCCTGCACGTCCGGAGCCTGTGCTCCGCAAGGGGAGAGGCCACAGCAGTGAGACGCCCGCGTACCGCAAAAAAAAAAAAAAAAAAAAAGAACACCAGTTAGAGCAATACTGTGTGCTACCCATTCTAGTGGTCCCAACTCTCCAGGTTTAAGGGAATCTTCCTACAGTTAAAACATGCATGGGAAACCCAGTGGATAGTACACTGTGTAATTGGGAAAGTTTTCTAAAAGGTACCTCATTTTTCCTTTTGTCGTGCTCGGCTTCACCATTCCAACTGCATTACTAAAAATCTCCCCACTTGGAGTGTCAGTGCCTTTACCCTCCAGTTATGCACAGTTTGAAAATTGTGCAGAGGATGAACAGGAAGAGGGGAAATAAATGAGAGATTAGCTGTAGGTGTTTGGATGGGCACTTGTCACTCTAGTTTCCCATCAGGAAGAATAATTAACCAAAGGCTCAGCCTGAAGCCCTGGAACCAGAGTAGGGCCTAAAGCCATCCTGCGGTATTGCAGCCAGCTCACAAAGAGGCGAGTTGAAAAATGGAAATCAGGGGCACAGCAATTCACGAACTTGCAGAGTTATAAAGGACAACTAACATCCAGAAATATATTGAGGAAAGGCAGTGAAGAGGATTTGAATGCAAGGCAGAATTGAAGGAAACAGATTTCAAGAGGTAGATTGGAGTCATCTTTAAAGCACATGAAAAGCGACAGAATTTCGACAATGTTGCCCTTGGCTGAAAAGGGACTATGTGTATTTTCCTGAATATATTCGGGAAAAAGTGCATATGCCCTTTTTGGCCAAGCAAGCCATCAGGCATTGCAAATCTACACTACAGAGAAGTGTCCCTTACCTCCAGTCAAAAGGGCCATCCACAAATAGTGTAAAAGCCACAAATGCAGGACAGGCCATGGAGAAAAGGGAGTCTGGTTACGCCGATGGACAGGATGTAAATTGCCAACAGCCTCTCTGAAGAACTGTATGTTGTTTTCTAAAACAGAGCTACAGAGCATAGCACACTTCCACTCATGGGCGTGTATTTTGGGAAAACTAAAAATCCACAACACACAGCCAGCCCAATCTTTAGGGCTGCTCTGTTTACAAGAACCTCGACTTCAGTACACTTTAAATATCCCAGGAAAGGAAAAAAAAAATAGATATAGATGTTGTGGTACTTATATACATTGGAATGTCACTCAGACATAAAAGCAATGTCATAAGCCCAATAGCAGCTTAATGAGTGGCTTTAGGTACGATGATGCTAAGTGAAATGAGCCACAAAGAAAAAGAAACTTATTGTAATATATCACTTATAGAGGAAATGTAAACATGGCTACACATGAACTGAATTTCAAAAGAGAACAGAGTTACACATTTAGAAAACACACTTATGCCTCCTTAATGGGAAAGGTGACGTGGGGTGATGTGTAAATGCAGAGTTTGAAATTAGCACAGATCCCATTCCATATACCAAATATGTAATAGACAAGACCTACTCCTTTCTCAATGAACTGGACACAAAACACCCTATTCACTGAAGAGGAAAATATCTGACTGGTAATAAACTTGAAACCTATGTATTTATTTGTCTCCATAATGGAATCAAGTGTATGTAGATTGGCATAAACACAGATCAATGGAACAGGACAGGAAGCCCAGAGATAAACCTACATACCTATGGCTATCTCATCTATGACAAAGGAGCTAAGGATATACAATGGAGTAAAGACAGTCTCTTCAGTAATTGGTGCTGGGAAAACTGGACCCCTACACATAAAAGAATGAAATTAGAACACTCCATAACACCATACACAAAAATAAACTCTAAATTGATTAGAGATCTAAATATAAGACCAGACACTATAAAACACTTAGAGGAAACCATAGGCAGAACACTCTATGACATAAATCACAGCAAGATCCTTTTGGACCCACCTCCTAGAGAAATGGAAATAAAAACAGAAATCAACAAATGGGACCTAATGAAACTTAAAAGCTTTTACACAGTACAGGAAAACATAAACAAGATGCAAAAACAACCCTCAGAATGGGAGAAAATATTTTCAAATGAAGCAATTGACAAAGGATTAATCTCCAAACTTTACAAGCACCTCATGTAGCTCAATATCACAAAAACAAACAACCCAATCCAAAAACGGGCAGAAGACCTAAATAGACATTTCTCCAAAGAAGATATACAGATTACCAAGAAACACATAAAAGGATGCTGAACATCACTAATCATTAGAGAAATGCAAATCAAAACTACCCTGAGGTATCACCTCACAGCAGTCAGAGTGGCAATCATCAAAAAAATCTACAAAACAATAAACGCTGGAGAGGCCTTTATTGGAGAAAAGGGAACACACTTGCACTGTGGGTGGGAATGTAATTTGATATGAGCACTAGGGAGAACAGTAGGGAGGTTCCTTTAATTAACTAACAATAGAAGTACCATACGACACAATAATCCAACTACTGGGCATTTGCCTTGCGAAAACCATAATTCAAAAAGAGTTATGTACAAAAATGTTCATTGCAGCTCTATTTGCATTAGCCAGGACATGGAAGCAACCTAAGTGTCCATCGACAGATGAATGGATAAAGAAGATCTGGCACATGTATACCATCAATTATTACTCAACCATAAAAAGAAGCAAAACTGAGTTATTTGTACTGAGGTGGATGGACTTAGAATCTGTCCTACACAGTGAAGTAAGTCTGAAAGGGAAAAACAAATACTGTATGTTAACAGAGATATATGGAATCTAATGAAGAAAAAAAAAGATTTTGAAGAACCTAGTGGCAGGACAGGATTAAGGACACAGACATAGAGAAAGGACTTGAGGACACCGGAAGGGGGATGGGTAAGCTGGGACGAAGTGAGAGAGTGGCATGGACATAAATACATTACCAAATGTAACACCGATAGGTACTGGGAAGCAGCCACATAGAACAGGGAGATCAGCTCGGTGCTTTGTGACCACATAAAGGGGTGGGATATGGAGTGTGGGAGGGAGATGCAAGAGGGAGGGGATCTGGTGATATTTGTATATGTATAGCTGATTCACTTTGTTATACAGCAGAAACGAACACTCCATTGTAAAGCAATTATACTCCAATAAATGTGTAAAAGGAAAAAAAAAAAAGGAAAGAAAGCCCAAGGATAAACCTACACACCTATGGTCAACTAATCTATGAGAAAGGAGGCCAGACTATACAATGGAGATAAGACAGTCTCTTCAATCATTGTTGCTGGGAAATATGGAGAGCTACATGTAAAAGAATGAAATTAGAAAACTCCCCAACACCATACATAAAAATATATTCAAAATGGATTAGAGACCTTAATGTAAGACCAGACAGTATAAAACTTTGAGAGGAAAACTTACGAAGGATACTCTGACGTAAATCACAGCAAGATCTTTTTTGATCCACCTCCTATAGTAATGAAATAAAAAAGAAAACTAAACAGATGGGACCTAATGAAACGTAAAAGCTTTTGCAAAGCAAAGGAAACTACAAACAAGACGAAAAGACAACCCTCAGAATGGCAGAAAATATTTGCAAACAAATCAATGGAAAAATGATTAATCTCCAATATATATAAACAACTCATGCAGCTCAATATTAATAAAACAAACAATCCAATACAAAAATGGAAGATCTAAATAGACATTTCTTCCAAGAAGACATAGAGATGGCCAGTACGCACATGAAAATCTGCTGAACATCACTAATTATTAGAGAAATGGAAATCGAAACTACAATGAGGTATCACGTCACACCTGTTAGAATGGGCATCATCAGAAAATCTACAAACAACAAATGCTGGAGAGGGTGTGGAGAAAAGGAACCTTATTCCACTATTGTTGGGAATGTAAATCGATACAGTCTCTATGGAGAACAGTATGGAGGTTCCTTAAAAAACTAAAAATAGAATTACCATATAATCCAGCAATCCCACTACTGTGCATATACCCAGAGAAAACCATAAATCAAAAAGACACATTCACCACAATGTTCACTGCAGCACTATTTACAATAGACAGGTAATGAAAGCAACCTAAGTGCCCACAGACAGACGAATGGATAAAGATGTGGTACATATATACAATGGAATATTACTCAGCAATACATAGGAGTGAAATTGGGTCATTTGTAGAGAACTTGATGGATCTAGAGACTGTCATACAGAGTGAAGTAAGTCAGAAAGAGAAAAACAAATATTGTATATTAATGCATATATGTGGAACCTAGAAAAATGGTACAGATGAACCAGTGTGCAGGGCAGAGAGAGAGACACAGATGTAAAGAACAAACATATGGACACCAAGGAGGGAACGCCATGTGAGGGTGGTGGTGGGATGAATTGGGAGACTGGGATTCACATGTGCACACTTATATGTATGAAATAGATATCTAATAAGAACTTGCTGTATAAAAGAAATAAATTTAAAAAAAACTAAATAAATAACATTTAATAAAATAAAACAGAAAAAATGTTTTTCCCTTCACATAGACGTCTTTATATTAATGCATTATTTCCATGTATATATCTCCAAATTAAAAAAAAAGAGGAATAAATAAAATCTAACTTGAACCAAAAAGAAAAAAAAACAAACAAACAGAACTCACCAGTTATAGAGAGGATAATCGTATCAGGGCACCTGCTCCAGTGGTAAAAAATTCTTAAGTTGGTCAGAGGTGGGAAATCGTCTCCCATGCAGTCAGCAGTGCTCCCCCCCACAAGGAGCATCCTCATTGCAAAGCTGGGGGAATGTGTCGAGGCATCTCTGAGTAAATGTGAGCTGAGCCCAAGTCCTGCTGCAGCTGAACTCTTCCCACTCGTTCCAGGTAAAACAACTGAATATGTACAAGCACTTGCAAGCCTAGAGGAAGGGCTGTGGAGCCACACTAGCAAGAGCACGCAGGCCGACTTGGTGCCTGCAGGCCAGCCAGGATGGTCCTGGCCCCAGATGCTCTTCTGGAATCTTTCCATTTCCCTGCCTGAGATACCCCTCCTGCCACGGCCCCCACTACTTTTTTACTTCCTCACCTCTGACTGGGGAGAAATTCCAGGGCAGGTATGGGTGACACATTCTCTTCTTTAGCAGGTGGCAGCCTGGCAACTCCTGCAGAAAGTCCAGCAGAGCCCAAATCACACTGGGCCACCCACAAAGCCACGGCCCCTCACTCCCTCCCACCACCCCAGCCCCGAAACTGCTGACGGGGCAGAGAATATGGCGTCAGGCATAGCTACAGGGGCTCTTGCTGACTGGAGAGGTGTTTATATTGACCTCAACCCAGGCACACCTGTGGGGGGGGTTGGCAGGCAGTGTCAGGCTGCCCAAATCAGCCAATCCTCACCCCTCAGGGACCCACAGTGGCAGAAAATGAACCTTGCTAAACGGGTCAGTCCCAAGGAACAGGTGTGGGCTCTTGAGAGTCAGGCTAGACAAGGGGCTTCAGCTGCGGCTTGTTTTCTTATCATTTTATCTGGTCCATGAGTGGAAAACAACTTCAAGAAGACCCTATCCTAATGAGAGGAACCCAGGAGTCAGGAAGAGGAGTGATGGTGGGTGGAGACAGAGGCCTGGTGCCCTGGCTGCAGTGGAAGTGTCTGGAAGACCAGGCAGAGAGAGACTGCACAGAGTGATAGCCAGGGTCACAGACCTGTCAGAGCTGCTGTTTGTTAGTTCAAGTCCTGCTCTGAGGTGTTCTGTGTCAGCTGTGAGTGACAGGTGAGCTGGGGGTTCTCTGCAAGTTGGGCTATGTGCACAGTTCCTGTGTGTCCAGCCCTGCTGGGGTACCTGCCCAGGGGAGTTCCGTATCCTGGGAAGGGCCTGACTATGAGAGCCCCATGGGCTGCTGGGTAGCTGCACAGGTGAGCTCCATACCCTGGGAGGGACTTGAACACGAGAGCCCCGTGGGCTGTGGGGTGCGGGATGCAGCCCAGGTGAGCTCCATATCCTGGGATTGGCCTGACCACGAGAGCCCCATGGGCTGCTGGAGGCCTGGTAAAGGATATCAGGACAGTCAGTGAAGCCACCGAGGATATACATCCAGTAGCTCCTATTTCCTACACCCTGCTGCTCATTCTACCATCCACCAGGCCATGGCATTCTGTATTACACTTCAATGATGCCTTCTTCTGTATTTAATTCATCTCAGAGTCACAAGAATTTTTGGCTTGTGAGTGGCAGGACACAACATGCAACACAAGCAATAATGCTGGGCCGTCCTGCACCAATGGTTCAAAAATCCCCACACCATCATTGGGGAAATGACCTCTAAAGACCTAAACGTTCTACCTGTGTAAAAGGGAACCCTCCTTCAATATGCAGATGACATTCTGATTGCCATGCCTACTAAAGACGCCTCTGAACTACCTAGCCAAGAAAGGATAGAAGGTGTCCAAGAAAAAGGCTCAAATATCCCAGGCTCAGGTGACATGCCTGGGCTTCATTCTCACAGATATTCGGAGAAACGCATCCCAGGATAGGGAAGAAGCCATTTGCAGCCTTACCACTTCTAAAACTAGAAGACAGCTTAGGGGTTCCTGGGGAGGCCAAGGTTTTCTGCATCTGGATCCCTAACTACAGTCTAATAGCTGGGCCTCTACATGAAACACTGACACGAAAAGATCATGATCCTTTTGAATAGAATCCAGAAGCAGCTTTTCAAGAATGGAAAGAGCAGTCAATTCAGATCCTTGCCCAGGAACTCGCTAATTTAGCTAAACCCTTTGACCATTACATACCCGGTCAAAGGTTAATCGCCCTTGGAGCCTTAGTGCAAAAACTGGGACCACTTGAAATGGAGCAACACAAGAATGCCCTTCAGGTATGATAAACTATGGTCCCCAAGGGCTTTGCCCACCGACTCATCAGGCCAGGATACTGGGGTATCTATAAAGCTAGAAATCAGCAGCCCGCATGGCCAGCTCCCTCCTAAGGGAAAAGGACCCCACGTCGTGATCCTAACCACCCATCATGCCCTGAAGTTGCAGGGGTCGCTCTGTGGACACACTGACCTCGAGTGAGGAGGCCTTCCAACTCCAACCTCCAGAGAGACAAATGGGGGCATCGGGCCCCCAAGATGACTTGTGTGACCATCACTTGACCTGGAGTTTCTCTCAGAAAACAACAAGACTGTGCCCCGAAAGAGCAGGCTACTGCTTGCAGGACTTACTGCACCCAGAAGGGAGCTAATAAGCTTGGCGGGGGAAAAGTATATCATGCTTCCACCATAGAAAACCCTACAGACACCGCGGTGATGGTGGCCAATATGACCAGCTGGACTGCTGGCTACTTCTAAAGGCCGTTGACTCAGTGGACGTCATGGTCCTGGATCACCACTGACCCTGGACTGTCTGGGTTTTGCACAGGCAGGGCTCTGACACATGGTGCTGTTTGTACATTAATTCAGGGACCTAATTAAAGAAAGCACAGACTACTGGTCAGAGCATCTAGGCTGGCAAAAAACGTCAGCCTAATGTCACTGAACAAATGTGGGGTGGGGTGAAACCTGCCACCACAGCATCTCTGCGCATCTCTTTCCTGGACACTTAAAGGTCATTAGAATCTATAACACTTCCAATGCTGGTGCTCAGGCGGACGAGAAGTGAGGCAGGAGGCTTTGGGACAATCAACCTCACCTGGAGGCTGGTGGGGAGACGTTTTGCCCCTCCCCCAAGGTATCAGGGCTGCCACCACAGCATGAAGCAGTTACAAAAGAGGGGTCTGCACCCTCAACACCCGAAGAATGAGGAACGGAACAAAAAGCAGAGGAGGTGTTCGTCTCTGGCAACGTTCATTAAAAATTCCTGGGAGATAAAAAGAGAATCTGGGCAATAAAATAAAGTCTAACCTGTTTTTCCTTTGTGCTTTGTCTAATTTCACATGCTCCTAAGGTTCCGCAGGCAGAGGACCCACACCCGGCACTTCAGACCCGACTTCCTAGTGCAGAATGGCTGGGTCGACACCTCAGCTAGCGGAGTCCCACGCAGACTGCACAGCATAGAGCCTGAGCTGCAGCCAACCCAGCCCTCGAGAGCTCCATCCCCTAACTCCCACTGACGCTGCTGGGATCCCTACTCAGCATCCCAGCCCACAGCCCGTGGGGGAGTGCACACTCTCACCTCTCCATTCGGTTTTCAAAATAATGTTTCCTTTGCTTCTGAACCAAACTCACTCTTGATCTGTTGGCTGCAATGACACTGGGCACGGGGACTCCTGTTGGGGTCCCCTCTGGATGATCAGTAACAGAAATTGAGAACTTTGTAACTTCATTGAACAGATGTGTGAGCCAAACTGTAGTTAACATAGAGCAGTGTATAATGCTCGGGTAAAACAAGATTCTTCTAAGACTTACATTTGATATTTCCATCACTTTACTATAAGCAAGTTCAGTGAAGACGTCTGTCTTATTTGTCAGGTCAACATTAGAGAAATGAAGTGATTTATTTCCATGGATGTACATCGAATACTCTTGGCTGAAGCTTCAATCTTGTTTAGAATGCTTTTCCATTGAAAAGGATACCTCTCTTTCAGCTCCCCCATTTCTGAGAAGTATAAAATCTTATAATTTATTATTACCAAAGGGGAAAGGTAGGAGAAGGGATAAATTAACAGTTTGGGATTAACACATACACACTGCTATGTATAAAATAGATCATCAACAAGGAACTACTGTATAGCACAGGGAACTACACTGAATATTTTGCAATAACCTATAAGGGGAAATAATCTGAAAAGGAATCGATATTTTTATTGACATCATCTATCAATGACAGATAAAATGTAACCTAAGCAAGGCCGATGGTGAGCGCTTCTGAACCTGAAGATTTCAATCATCTAAAGTTTGGGCTCTGCCTATTTCCCAAGGCCCTTAATGGACATATGTGTAGCCGTAGCTTAAAAATTCCCCAGTTTGGAGTTCGGGGAGGCACTGATTTGGAAAAAAATCCCTGGTGTTCTCCTTCCATGCACAGGACCCTTCCTACAGCTAAAACATGCCTGTCACACCTAGAGGATGGTACACCGTTTGATCGGAAAGAGTTTGGAAAAGGCACCTCATCTCCTCATCGCCTGGTGCTCGGGTTCACCCCTCCAGCATCTTTCCTAACAATCTCCTCACTTGGGGATATCAGCACCGTCAACGTCCTGTTGCACACAGTTTGGAATTTGTCCAGAGGATGAAGCGGAAGGATGAGAAAAATTTAGAGACAAGTCTTAGGTCTTCGGACAGGCACATGCCACTCTAATTTCCAATCCGGAAGACAAATTCATCAAAGGCTAGAATTGCCCACAGAAAGAGAATAGGGCTAGAGGAAATCCTGCTGTTTTGTGTCGAGTTTCCAAAAACACAAGTTGAAAATGGAACACAGGGGCACTAAAATTCATGAAACTGCAGAGTTGAAAATATCTATTATTGAAAAATGTCTTGAGGTAAGTCACAGAAAAGGACTTGTAAGCAAGGGAGAGTGGCAGGTATCAGATTTGAAGAGGTAGAAAGGTCTCCCCATTAAAGCACAAGAAAAGGGGCTGAACATCGCCAATGATGCAGTTGGCCCAAAATGGCGTATGCATTTTTTTCTGAATATATTCAAGTAAAGGCCATTCACACTTTTTATCCAACCAAACAGGTGGGCACTGGAAATCAATACTACAAAATGTATCACTTCACATCAGTCAGAAGGGTCATCCACATAAAGTGTAAACACGAGAAATGCAGGACAGGGTGAGGAGAAAAGGGAGCCCTGTGAGGCTGATAGTGGAAATGTAATTTGCCAACGGCCACTCTGGAGAAGTGTATTGTGTTTGCTAAAACATCTGAAAACTGAGCTACAGAGCATAGGGCACTTGCACTCATGGGCGTATACCTTGGGAAAAACAAAAAATGACAGAAAACAGGCACTCCAACGTTTACCACCTCTCTGTTAAAAAGGGCCTCCACTTGGATATAAACTAAATGTCCCTGGAAGGATAAAATGGATAAAAGAGATGGGGTACTTATGTAGAGTGGAATATTACTCATCCAGAAATCAATGAAATAAGGCCAGTTGGAACAACTCTGGAGGAGTTACATACGATCATTCTAAGTGACACATGTCAGAAAGAAAAAGACACATATCATAAGATGTCACTTAAAGGTGGAATCAAAAATGGCTACACATGAAATAAACTACAAAACAGAAACATAGTCACATATGTAGAAAATAGACATAAGGCTGCTAAATGGGAAAGGTGGGGAATGGTGAGGTATTATCCAGGAGGTTGAAATTAGCAAAGATACCATTCCAAGTACCGAATTGAATAACTGACAAGGCCTACACGGTACCTCAAAGAACTGCACTCAGTCCACTCAAGTCACTGGAAAATAATACATATGACTCGTAAGCATCTGAGAAAGAATTTATTGTTGTCACACAGTACATGAATCAAGTGGATGTACAGCAGCAAAAAACAGAGCTTTGAAAATCAGCTGTAACCAATATAAAAATAAATTTAAAAATATTTATAAAAACAGTGAGACAGACAAAAATTCTTACAACTTTTGTTGAAGGGCTACGATGTAACATGGATTGAACACATGTAGACCCACAGCAGGATGATATATAAGGCTGGAAGCTATGCACACTGAGAGATGTTAGAGAGGCTGGGTGAGGAAATACAGACCTTTTAAAGTAATACTGCCTGGTACCCATTCCATGGGTCCCAAATCTGAAGTTTCAAGGGAATCTTCTGACAGGGAAAACATGCCTGGGAAACCGAGATGAATGTACACCGTGTGCTCAGGAGAGGTGTCTAAAATGCACCTCATTTTTGATCTCCTGGTGCTGGGGTTCGCCATTCCAGCCACATTACTAACAATCTCCCCACTTGGAGAATCAGCACCTTTAACCTCCTGTTTCACACAGTTTGCAATTTTTTGCAGAGGATAAATGGGAAGAGGAGGAACCAGTGAGAGATTAGCTGTAGTAGTTTTGACAGGCACATGTCACTCTAATATCACTTTAGGAAGAAGAATTAACCAAAGGCTCAGCCTGCCTCCCCAGAACCAGAATATGGCCGGAATCAATCCAATGGTTTGGCGGCCAGCTCACAAAAAAAGCGAGTTGCACAATGGAGCTCAGGAGCAGACAATTCAAAGACCTGCAAAGATATAAATGATAACCAACGTCCAAAAATATATTCAGGTAAGGCAACGAAGAGGTTCTGAATGAGAGGCAGAATTGCAGGAAACATTTTTCAAAAGGTAGATTGTACTCACCTTTAAAGCATATGAAAAGCAGCAGAATTTCTAAAATGATGCAGTTGGGCTAAAGGGTGTATGCGTTTGTTTCGTGAATATCTTCAGGAAAAAAACACATACAGAGTTTTTGGCCAACCAAGCAAGAGGGAAATGCAAATCCGCACAATAAAGAAGTCTCAATTTCCACTGCTCAGAAAGTCCATCCAAAAAATGTGTACAAATCAAAAATGCAGGAGAGGCCATGGAAAACAGGGAGACTAGTCACGCTGATGGGTGGGGTATAAATATCCAAGTGCTACTCTGAAGAAGTGTATGCTGTTTCCTAAAACATCTAAAATACAAAGCCCCCGAGCAAAGGGGACTTCAACTCATGGACATATAACTTGGGATGACTAAATATCAAGAAGACACAGGCACCCCAATGTTTACGGCTGCTCTGCATACAAGAACCTCAACTTCGGTACACCTAAAGTATCCCAGGAAAAAGAGAAATGCATAAAGAACTTGTGGTAATTTTGTACAATGGAATATCACTCAGACGTGAAATCAATGTCATAAGGCCAGTAGCAGCATAATGAGAGGATTTAGGTATGATGATTCTAAGGGAAATTAGTCACACAGAAAAAGAATCTTATCATAAGATATCACTTACAGAGGGAATGTCAACATCACAACACATGAACTGAATTAGGAAAGAGAGCAGCGTCTCACATTTAGAAAACACTCTTATGCCTCCTTAAGGGGAAAGGAGAGGTGGGGTGATGCATAAAACCAGAGTTTGATATTAGCACAGGTACCATTCCATAAACCAAATACAGAATAGACAAGACCTACACCTTCCTCAGTGAACGGGACTCAAAACCCCTATTCCCCACAGAGGAATATATCTGATTAGTAAGAGTCTTAAAACCTATGTACTGATATGCCTCTGTTAGGGAATCAAGTGTGTCTAGACCGGCATAAACACGTCAGTGAAATCAGCTCAACCCCATTATAAAAATGAATTTCAAAAACAAAACAAAAAACGGCGAAATTCTTACACAATTCCTTCAGGGGTTCTGATGAAACCTAGAATGACCCTATCTGCAAAGACAGCTGGATGAGACATAAGGCTGGACACTTGGGACTGAGAGGACTGGTGAGATTGGGAGAGAAAATGCAGACCCTTTAAAGTAGTAATGCATGCCACCATTCCATGGCTCTCAAATTTCCAGGTAGAAGGGAATATCACTACAGTTATAACATGTATGGGAAACCTAGAGAATGGACACCCTGTGATGGCGAAAAGTTTCTGAAAGTCTCCTACTTTTTCCTCTCCTTGTGCTACAGTTTGGCATTCCAACTACTTTACTATCAATCTCCCAACTTAGGAGAGTCATCCCCTATAACCTCCTGGTTCGCACAGTTTGCTAATTGTGCGGAGGATGAAAGGGAAGAGGGAGAACCAATCAGAGAGTAGATGTAGGCATTTGGACGGACACATGTCACTCTAAATTCCCGTCAGGAAGAAGAATTAACCAAAGCCTCAGCCACCCACAGGGAACCAGTATAGCCACCCCTGGAACCAGTATAGTTCCTGAAGCAAAATTGTGGATTTGCGGTCAGCTCCCAATAATGGGATTTGAAAATTGGAGCTCAGGGGCAAAGCAAATCAAAAACCTGCAGAGTTATAAAGGACTACTCTCTTCCAAAAATCTGTTGAGGGAAGGCAACAAAGCGGACTTGAAAATGAGGCAGAATTGCACAAAACATATTTCAAGAGGTAAATTGGAATCGCCTTTAAAGCACAGGAAAGGCATCACCACTTCGAGAATGATGCACTTGGCCAAAAACGGCATATGAATTTTCTCCTGAATATATTCAGGAGAAAAGGCATAGGCCCTTTTTGGCCAATCAAGCAAGCGCACAATGCAAATCCACACTACACAGAATTGTCACTTCGCACCGGTCAAAAAGGACATCCGAAAATCTGTAAAAACCAGAAAGGCAAGATAGAGGTGACAAGGGCATAAAGCAATATGATCCCAAGGGTCATGGAGGATTGTGATGACAAGCGCATGGAGCATTGTGATGACAAGATTATGTATCATTTTGCTGTCAAAGGCATTGTGATGACAAGGTTCATGGAGCACTGTGATGACAAGCGTCATGGAGCAGTGTGATTACAGGGTTCATGGAGCATTGGGATGACAAGGGCATGGAGCATTTTGATGAAAAGCGTCCCGGATCATTGTGTTGTCAGGGTTCATGGAGCGTTGTGATGACAGTGGTCATGGAGCATTGTGATGACAGAGGTCATGGGACATTGTGATGAGAACGTCATGGAGCATTGGGCTGAAAATATTCATGGAGTATTGTGATGACAGGGGTCAAGGAGCATTGTGATGACAAGGTACTGGAGCATTGTGATGAGAAGACCATGGAGCCATGTGATGACAAGTCTCATGGAGCATTCTGATGAAAAGGGTCATGGAGCATTGTGATTACAGGGGTCTTGGAACATTGTGATGACAAGGGCATGGAACATTGGGATGAGAATGTCATGGAGTGTTCTGATGATATGCATCATGGAGCTTTGTGAGGACAAGGGCATGGAACATTGTGATTACAGGGGCCTTGGAGCACTGTGAGGGAAAGGGCATGTAACATTGTGATGAAAAAGTCATGGAGCCCTGTCATGACAGGGTTCAAGGAGCATACTGATTACAAGTGTCAGGGACCATTGTGATGACAAGGGTATTGAGCACTGTGATGACAAATGTCATGGAGCATTGTCATTAGAAGACCATGGATACTTGTGATGACGAGTGTTATGTGGAGATCTGATGATAGGTTTTATGGAATATTGTGATCACAAGGATTTGGAGCATTGTGATAACAGAGGTCATAGAGCATTTGGATTTCATTGTGATGACAATAGCATGAAGCATTATGATGATGTGCATTTGGTGCATTGTGATGACAGCATTCATGGAGCATTGAGATGAAAAGGGGCATGGAGCATTATGATTACAGGAGTCTTGGATCATTGTGATGAAAAGGGCATGGAACATTGGTCTGAAATGTTTCATGGATTATTGTGATGAGAGGGGGCAAGGAGCATTGTGATAACAAGGGCACGGAACACTGTGATACATGGTTCATGGAGGATTGTAATGAGAAGCGCATGGAGCATTGTGAGAAGAATGGCATCGAGCATTGTGATGAAATGCATCATGGATCGTGTGATGACAAGGGCTTTGAACAATGTGATTAGAGGTTTTTGGAGCATTGTGATGACAATGGCATGGAGCATTGTGATGCCAAGGGTCATGGAGTTTTGTGATGACAAAGGTCATGGAGCATTTTGATTACAAGAGTGTGGTGCATTCTCTTGTGATGGGCAGGGAGCATTGTGATGACAGGGTCATGGAGCAATTTGATGAAAAGTGTCATGGAACATTTTGATGACGGGGTTATGGAACATTGTGATGTCAGGAGTCATGGAACATTTTCATGACAGTGTTGTGGACCATTTTGATGACAGGGGAGTGGGTGTATTGTGATGACTAGTGAGGGAACATTTTGATATCATTCGTGAGAGAGCATTTTGATAAGAAGTGCATGGAGCATTGTGAGGACAAGTTTTATGGAGCATTGTGATGACAAGCTTGTGGAGCACTGTGATGACAAGCACATGGCGCACTGTGATGACATGGGTCATGGAGCAATGTGATGACATGGGTCACCGAGCATTGTGATGAAAATTTCATGGAGCATTTTGGTGACAAAGGTCACAGAGCCTAGTGATGACGAGGGCATGGACCATTGTGATGACAAAGGTCATGAAGCATTGTGATGACTGGAGTCACGGAGCATTGTGATGACAGGGGTCATAGAGCTTTGTGATGAAAAGGCAATGAACATTGTGATGACAGGGGCATGGAGCATTGGCCTGACATATTTCGTGGATTATTGTGATGAAAGTGGGCATGGTGCAATGTGATGACAAAGGCATGGAGCATTGTGATGAGAAGGTCATGGAGTATTTTGAAGACAGGTCTCAGGGAGCATTGTGATGACATATGTCATGGTCCATTGCGATGACAATGGAATGGAATATTGTGATGCCAAGTGTCATGGAGGATTGTGATGACAAATGTAATGGAGCATTTTGATGACAAGGGCTTGGAGCATTGTAATGACAATGGACATGGAGCATTGTGATGACAAGGGCATGGAGCATTGTGATGACAAGGGCCATTGAGAATTTTGATGACAAGTTCATGAAGCATTGTGATGAGAAGCACATGGAGCTGCCTATGACAGGGGTCATGGAGCATTGTTATGAAAAGTGCATACAGAATTGTGACGACAATTCATGTAACACGGTGATGAGAAGTGTCATGGAGCATAGTGATGCCAAGAACGAGGAGAATAGTGATGACAGGGGACATGGAGCATTGTGATGACCAGGGCATGGAGCATTGTGATGGCAAGACCGTGGAGCTTTGTGATGAGAAGACCATGGATAATTGTGATGACGAGCGTCATGGAGCACTGTAATGACAAGGGGAATGGAGCATTGTGATGAGAGTGGCCATGGAGCATTGTGATGACAAGGGTCATGGAGCATTTTGATGACAAGGGCGTGGAGAATTGTGATGAGAAGACCATGGATAATTGTGATGACGAGCGTCATGGAGCACAGTAATGACAAGGGGTATGGAGCATTGTGATGACAGTGGCCATGGAGCATTGTGATGACAAGTGTCATGGAGCATTCTGATGACAAGCTTGTGGAGTATTGTGACGACAATGGCATGGAGCATTGTGATGAAAAGGGCATGGAACATTGTGATAAAAAAGGCATGAAGCCATTTCATGACAGGTTTCAAGGAACATTCTGACGACAAGTGTCAGGGAACATTGTGATGACAAGTGTAATGAGAATGGTGATGAAAAAGATCATGGAGCATTTTGACGAAAAGGGCATGGAGTATTGTGATGACAGGCATCATGGAGCGTTGTGATGACAAGTGTTATGGAACATTGTGATCACAAGGGTTTGGAGCATTGTGATGAGAGAATTAATGGATAATTTTGTTTTCAAGGAGCATGGAGCATTGTGATGACAAGTGCATGAAGCAATGTGATCCCAAGGTTCATGGAGGATTGTGATGACAATGGTAATGGAGTATTGTGATGACAAGCAAATGGAGCATTGTGATGACAAGGTCATGTAGCATTTTGCTGACACAGGCATGGAGCATTGTGATGATAAGGGTCATGGAGCACTGTGATGAGAAGCATCACGGATCATTGTGATTACAGGGGTCATGGAGCATAGGGATGGCAAGGACATGGATCATTGTGATGACAAGTGTCATGGAGCATTGCGCTGAAAATGTTCATGGAGCTTTGTGATGACTAGGGAATGGAGCATTGTGATGACAAGAGTCCCGGATCACTGTGTTGTCAGCGGTCATGGAGCGTTGTGATGACAGTGGTCATGGAGCATTGTGATGATAGGGATCATGAAGCATTGTGATGAGAAGTTCCTGGAGAATTGGACTGAAAATATTCAGGAAGTATTGTGAGGACTGGGGTCATGGAGCATTGTGATGACAAGGGAATGGAGCACTGTGATGAAAAGTTCCTGGAGCATTGTGATGAGAAGAACATGGAGCCTTGTAATAACAAGTCTCATGGAGCATTCTGATGAAAAGGGGCATGGAGTATTGTGATTACAGGGGTTTTGGAGCATTGTGATGACAAGGGCATAGAGCACTGTGATTACTGGTGTCTTGGAGCATTGTGATGAAATTGGCATGGATGATTGTTATGAAAATGATATGGAGCCTTGTCATGACAGGGTTCCATGAGCATACTGATGACAAGTGTCAGGGAGCATTGTGATGACAAGTTTATAGAGCATTGTGATGACAAAGGTCATGGAGCACTGTGATGAGAAGACCATGGATAATTGTGATGATGAGCGTCATGGGGCTTTGTGATGATAAGTGTTATTGAACATTGTGATCACAAGGATTTGGAGCATTGTGATGAGACAGATCATCGAATATTTTGATTTCATTGTGATGACAAGAGCCTGAAGCATTATGATGATGGGCATGGCGCATTTTGATGACAGGGTTCATGGAGCATTGAGATGCAAATGTGCATGGAGCATTGTGATTAGAGGGTTCATGGAGCATTGTGATGACAATGGCATGGAGCATTGAGATGCGAAGGGTCATGGTGATTTGTGATGATAAAGGTCATGGAGCAATTTGATGACAAGGGGTGGTGCAATGTGATGAGAAGGGCAGGGAGCATTGTGATGACAGGGTCATAGAGCAATTTGATGAAAATTGTAATGGAATATTTTGATGACAGGGGTTATGGAACATTGTGCTGTCAGGGGTCATCGAACTTTGTGATGATAAGTGCATGTAGCATTGCAAAGACAGGAGTCATGGAACATTGTGATGACAGTGGTGAGGGAGTATTGTGATGAATAGTGATGTAACATTGTGATATCTGTGGTGAGAGAGCATTTTGATGAGAAGTGCATGGAGAATTTTGATGACAAGTTTTATGGAGCATTGTGGTGACAAGATTGTGGAGCACTGTGATGACAAGCGCAGGGTGCATTGTGATGACATGGGTCATGGTGCATTGTGCTGACAAGCGCATGGAGCACTGTGATGACAAGGGTCATGGAGCATTGTGCTGAGGAAGGCATAGAGCATTGTGATCTCAAGGGACAAAGAGCATTGTGATGAAAATTTCATAGAGCAATGTGGTTAAATATGTCACAGAGACTGTGGATGACGAGGGCATGGACCATTTTGATGACAAAGGTCATGAAGCATTGTGATGAATCGATTCATGGAGCATTGTGATGACAGGGGTCATGGACCATTGTGATAACAAGGGCATGGAGCATTGTGATGACAAGGGCAGGGAACATTGGTCTAATAAGTTTCATGGATTATTGCAATGACATTTGGAATGGCGCATTGTGATGACAAGGGCATGGAGCATTGTGATGACCAGGTCATGCAGTATTGTGAAGACAGGTGTCAGGGAGCATTGTGATGACATATATAATGGCCCATTGTGATGACAATGGCATGGAGCATTGTGATGCAAAGTGTCATGGAGGATTCTGATGACAATGGAAATGGAGCATTGTGATGACAATGGCTTGGAGCATTGTGATGACAAGGGTCAGGGAGCATTGTGCTGACAAGTGCATGGAGAATTGTGATAACAAGCGTCATGGAGCATTCTGATGACAAGCTTGTGGAGTATTTTGATGACAATGGCATGGATCATTGTGATGAATACGGCATGGGCATTGTGATGAAAAAGGCATGGAGCATTTTCGTGAAAGGGTTCAAGGAGCATTCTGATGACAAGTGTCAGGGAGCATTGTGATGACAAGTGTATTGATAATTGTGATGACAAAGGTCATGGAGCATTGTGATGAAAAAGGCATGGAGTAATGTGATGACAGGCATCTTAGAGCGTTGTGATGACAATTGTTATGGAACATTGTGATCACCAGGGTTTGGAGCATTGTGATGACAGAGGTCATGGAGCATTTTGATTTCATTGTGATGACAATAGCCTGAAGCATTATGATGATGGGCATCGTCCATTGTGATGACAGGGTTCATGGAGCATTGAGATGAAAAGACGCATGGAGCATTTTGATTACAAGGGTCTTGGAGCATTGTGATGACAAGGGCAAGGAGAATTTTGATGACAGGGCCATGGAACATTCTGATGACATGCGTCATGTAGCTTTTTGATGACAAGGGCATGGAGCATTTTGATTACATGGGTCGTGGAGCATTGTGATGACAAGTGTCATGGAGCCTTGTGATGACAAGGTCGTGGAACATTGTGATGGCAGGTGTCATGGAGCATAGTTATGACAGAGGTAAAGGAGCATTGTGATGAGAAGGGCATGGAGCATTGGTCTGAAATGTTTCATGGATTATTGTGATGAGAGTGGGCATAGAGCATTGTGATGATAAGGGCATGGAACACTGTGATACATGGGTCATGGAGGATTCTAATGACAAGGGCATGGGGCTTTGTGATGAGAAGGGCATCGAGCATTGTGATTACATGTGTCATGGAGCTTTGTGATGACAAGGGCATGGAGCAATGTGATGAGAGGTTTCATGGAGCATTGTGATGACAATGACATCGAGCATTGTGATGCCAGGGGTCATGGAGCTTTGTGATGACAAAGGTCATGGAGCATTTTGATGACAAGTGCATGGTGCATTGTGATGAGAATGGCAGGGAGTATTTTGATGCGAGCGTCATGCACCAATTTGATGAATAGTGTATTGGGCCATTTTGATAACAGGGGTTATAGAACATTGTGATGTCAGGGGTCATGGAACATTGTGATGATAAGGGGATGTAGCATTGTGATGACAGGGGTCATGGGACATTGTGATTACTGGGGTGAGGGAGTATTGTGACGACTAGTGATGAAACACTGTGATATCTCTGGTGAGAGAGCATTTTGATGAGAAGTGTATGGAGCATTGTGATTACAAGGTTTATGGAGCATTGCAATGAAAAGTTTCTGGACCGTTGTGATGAAAAGCGAATGGCACATTGTGATGAGAAGGGTCATGGAACATTTTTCAAACGAAGGCATGGAGCATTTTGATGACAATGGTCACGGAGCATTGTGATGAAAACGGCATGGGGCATTGTGATGAAAATGGCATGGAGCCTTTTCGTGACAGGGTTCAAGGAGCATTCTGATGACAAGTGTCAGGGAGCATTTTGATGACAAGTGTACTGAGCATTGTGGTGACAAAGGTCATGGAGCATTGTGATGAAAAGGGCATGGAATTTTGTGATGACAGTCATCATGGAGCATTGGGATGACAAGTGTTATGGAACTTTGGGATCACAATGGTTTGGATCATTGTGATGACAGAGGTCATGGATCATTTTGATTTCAAGGAGCATGGAGCATTGTGATGACAAGGGCATGAAGCAATGTGATCCCAAGGTTCATGGAGGATTGTGATGACAATGGAAATGGAGTATTTTGATGACAAGCACATAGAGAATTGTAATGACAATGTCATGTAGCATTTTGCTGACAAAGTCATGGAGCATTGTGATGACAGGTGTCATGGAGCACTGTGATGACAAGCGTCACGGAGCACTGTGAATACAGGGGACATGGAGCATTGGGATGACAAGGGCATGGATCATTGTGATGACAAGTGTCATGGAGCAGTGGGCTGAAAATGTTCATGGAGTATTGTGATGACAGGGGTCATGGAGCATTGTGATGACAGAGGTCAAGGAGAATTTTGATTTCATTGTGCTGACAATAGCCGGAAGCAATATGATGAGGGGCATGATGCATTGTGATGACAGGGTTCATGGAGCATGGAGATGAAAAGGGGCATGGAGCATTGTGATTACAGGGGTCTTGGAGCACTGTGATGACAATGGCATGGAGCATTTAATGAGAAGGCCATGGAACATTTTGATGACATGTGTCATGTTGCTTTGTGATGACAAGGGCATGGAGCATTGTGATTACAGGGGTCTTGGAGCATTGTGGTGAGAAGTGTCATGGAGCCTTGTGATTACAAGGCCATGGAACATCATGATGGATGGCGTCATGGAGCACTGTTAATGACAGGGGTAATGGAGCATTGTGATGAGAAGGGCATGGAGCATTGTGATTACAAGTTTTATGGAGCATTGCAATGAGAAAATTGTGGACCGTTGTGATGAAAAGTGCGTGGCAAATTGTGATGAAAAGGGTCATGGAGCATTTTTTTGACAAAGGCATGGAGCATTGTGATGACAAGGGTCACGGAGTATTGTGATGAAATGTTCATGGAGCATTGTGGTTACAAACAACAGAGAGCCTTGTGATGACATGGGCATGGAGCATTGTGATGACAAATATTATGAAGCATTGTGATGACTGGAGTCACGGAGCATAGTGATGACAGGGGTCATGGTGCATTGTGATGACAAGGGCATGGAGCATTGTGATGACAGGGGCATGGAGCATTCGTCTGACAACTTTCATAGATTATTGTGAGGACAGTGGACATGGTGCATTGTGATGACAAGGGCATGGATCATTGTGATGAGAAAGTCATGGAGTATTGTGAAGACAGTTGTCAGGGAGCATTTTGATGACATATGTCATGGTCCATTGCGATGACAATAGCAGGGAGCTTTGTGATGCCAAATGTAATGGAGGATTGTGTTGACAAATATAATGGAGCACTGTGATGACTAGGGCTTGGAGCATTATGATGACAAGGGCCATTGAGATTTTTCAGGACAAGGTCGTGAAGCATTGTGATGACAATGTCCTGGAGCACTGTGATGAGAAAAACATGGAGCCTTGTGATGACAAATCTCATGGAGCATACTGATGAAAATGGACATGGACCATTGTGATTACAGGCGTCTTGGAACATTGTGATGACATGTGCATGGAGCTTTGTGAGGAGAAAACCAAGAGCATTCTGAAGACGCGTCCTTTAGATTTGTGATGACAAGGGGATTGAGCATTGTGATTACATGGGTCTTGGAGCATTGTGATGAAAAAGCATGGAGCCTTGTCATGACAGGTTTCAAGGAGCATACAGACAACAAGTGTCAGGGAGCATTTTGATGACAAGTGTATTGAGCATCGTGATGACAAAGGTCATGGAGCATTGTGATGAGAAGACCATGGATAATTGTGATGACGAGCGTCATGGTGCATTGTGATGACAAGTGTTTTGGAATATTGTGATCACAAGCGTTTGGAGCATTGTTATGACAGAGATCATGGAGCATTTTGATTTCATTGTGATGACAATAGCATGAAGCATTATGATGATGGTCATGGTGCATTGTGATGACAGGGTTCATGAAACATTGAGATGAAAATGGGCATGGATCATTGTGGTTACAGGGTTCTTGGAGCATTGTGATGAGAAGGGTCATGGAGCCTTGTGATGACAAGGCCATGGAACATCGTGATGGCAGTGGTCATGGATCATGGGTATGACAGGGATAATGGAGCATTGTGATGGCTGGGCAAGGAGCATTGTGATGAGAAGGCCATGGAGCATTCTGATGATATGTGTCATGGAGGTTTGTGATGACATGGACATGAAGCAATGTGATGAGAACCTTAATGGAGCATTGTGATGACAATGACATGGAGCATTGTGATGACAAGGGTTATGGATCTTTGTGATGACAAAGGTCATGGAGCATTTTGATGACAAGGGCGTTGTGCATTGTGATGAGAAGGGTAGGGAGCATTGTGATGACAGGGTCATGGAGCAATTTGATGAAAAGTGTCAAGGAACATTTTGATGACAGTAGTTATGGAACATTGTGATGCCAGGGGTCATCGAACATTGTGATGATAAGTGCATGTAGCATTGTGATGACAGGAGTCATGGCACATTTTGATGACAGGGGTGAGGGAATATTGTGACGAATATTGATGTAACATTGTGACATCAGTGGTGAGAGAGCATTTTGGTGAGAAGTCCATGGAGTATTGTGATGAAAAGGTTCATGGAGCATTGTGATGTCAGGATTTTGGAGCACTGTGATGACAAGTGCATGGTGCATTGTGATGACTTGTGTCATGGAGCATTGTGCTGACAAGCGCATGGAGCATTGTGGTTAAAATGGTCACAGAGCCTTGTGGTGACGCGGGCATGGACCGTTTTGATGACAAACGTTATGCAGCATTGTGATTACTGGAGTCACGGGGCATTGTGATGATAGGGGTCATGGAGCATTGTGATGACAAGGGCATGGAACACTGTGATGACAGGGGCATGGAGCATTGGTCTGACAAGTTTCATAGATGATTGTGATGACAGTGGACATGGTGCATTGTGATGACAAGGTCATGGAGCATTATGATGACAAGGTCATGGAGTATTGTGAAGACAGGTGTCAGGGAGCATTGTGATGACATATGTCATGGTCCATTGCGATGACAATGGCATGGAGCATTGTGATGCCAAATGTAATGGAGGATTGTAATGACAAATATAATGGAGCATTGTTATGACTACGGCTTGGAGCATTATGATGACAAGGGCCATTGAGAATTTTCATGACAATGTCGGGAAGCATTGTGATGACAAAGTCCTGGAGCACTGTGATGAGAAAACCATGGAGCCTTGTGATGACAAGTCTCATGGAGCATACTGATGAAAAGGGGCATGGAGCATTCTGATTACAGGGGTCTTGGAACATTGTGATAACAAGGGCATGGAGCATTGTGATGACAAGGGCATGGAGCTTTGGTCTAATAAGTTTCATGGATTATTGTGATGACAGTTGGAATGGCGCATTGTGATGACAAGGGCATGGAACATTGTGATGACCAGGTCATGCAGTATTGTGAGAAGAGTTGTCACGGAGCATTGTGATGACATATGTTTTAGCCCATTGTGATGACAATGGCATGGAGCATTGTGATGCCAATTTTCATGGAGGATTCTGATGACAAAGGTAAATGAGCATTGTGATGACAATGGCTTGGAGCATAGTGATGACAAGGTTCAGGGAGCATTGTGCTGACAAGTACATGGAGAATTGTGATTACAAGGGTCATGGAGCATTCTGATGACAAGCTTGTGGAGTATTTTGATGACAATGGCATGGAGCATTGTGATGAAAACGTCATGGGGCTTTGTGATGAAAAAGGCAAGGAGCCTTTTTGTGACAGGTTTCAAGGAGCATTCTGTCGACAAGTGTCTGGGAGCATTGTGATGACAAGTGTATTGAGAATTGTGATGACAAAGGTCATGGAGCATTGTGATGAAAAGGGCATGGAGTATTGTGATGACAGGCATCATGGAGCGTTGTGATGAAAAGTGTTATGGAACATTGTGATCACAAGGATTTGGAGCATTGCGATGACAGAGGTCATGGATCATTTAGATTTCAAGGAGCATGGAGCATTGTGATGACAAGGGCATGAAGCCATGTGATCCCAAGTTTCATGGAGGATAGTGATGACAATGGTAATGCAGTATTGTGATGACAAGCACATAGAGCATTGTAATGACAAGGTCATATAGCATTTTGCTGACAAAAGCATGGAGCATTGTTATGACAGGTGTCATGGAGCACTGTGATGACAAGCGACACGGAGCATTGTGAATACAGGGGTCATGGAGCATTGGGATGACAAGGGCATGGATCATTGTGATGACAAATGTCATGGATCATTGGGCTGAAAATGTTCATGGAGTATTGTGATGACAGGGGTAATGGAGCATTGTGATGACTAGGGAATGGAGCATTGTGATG
Source organism: Mesoplodon mirus (assembly GCF_964341445.2). Classification (NCBI taxonomy): domain Eukaryota; kingdom Metazoa; phylum Chordata; class Mammalia; order Artiodactyla; family Ziphiidae; genus Mesoplodon; species Mesoplodon mirus. Next base: position 3,992,004 of record NW_028295817.1, read on the forward strand.
ACAAGAGTCCCGGATCATTGTGTTGTCAGGTGTCGTGGAGTGTTGTGATGACAGTGATCAAGGAGCATTTTGATGATATTGGTCTTGGAGCATTGTGATGAGAAGGTCATGGGGCATTGGGCTGAAAATATTCATGGAGTATTGTGATGACAGTGGTCATGGAGCATTGTGATGACAAGGGAATGGAGCATGGTGATAAGAAGTTCCTGGAGCATTGTGATGAGATGACCATGGAGACTTGTGATGACAAGTCTCATGGAGCATTCTGATGAAAAAGGGCATGGAGCATTGTGATTACATGGGTCTTGGAGCATTGTGATGACAAGGGCATGGAGCATTGTGTGGAGAAGGCCATGGAACATTCTGATGACATGCGTCATGGAGCTTTGTGATGACAAGGGCATGGAGCTTTGTGATTACAGGGGTCTTGGAGCATTGTGATGACATAGGTAATGGAGCATTGTGATGAGAAGGGCATGGAGCATTGTGATGAAAAGTTCATGCAGTATTGTGAAAAGTGGTGTCACGGAGCATTGTGATGACATATGTATTGGCCCATTGTGATGACAATGACATGGAGCATTGTGATGCAAATTGTCATGGGTGATTCTGATGACAAAGGTAATGGAGCATTTTGATGACAATGGCTTGGAGCATAGTGACGACAAGTTTCAGGGAGAATTGTGCTGACATGTGCATGGAGAATTGTGATGGCATGAGTCATGGAGCATTCTGATGACAAGCTTGTGGAGTATTTTGATGACAATGGCATGGAGCATTGTGATGAAAACGGCATGGGGCTTTATGATGAAAAAGGCATGCAGCCTTTTCATGACAGGGTTCAAGGAGCATTCTGACGACAAGTGTCAGGGAGCATTGTGATGACAAGTGTATTGAGAACTGTTATGACAAAGGTCATGGAGCATTGTGATGACAAGGGCATGGAGCATTGTGATTACAGGGGTTTTGGAGCATTGTGATGACAAGGGCCTTGGAGCCTTGTGATGACAAGGCCGTGGAACATTTTGATGGCAGGGGTCATGGAGCATTTTTATGACATAGGAAATGGAGCATTGTGATGAGAAGGTCATTGAGAATTGGTCTGAAATGTTTCATGGATTATTGTGATGAGAGTGGGCGTGGAGCATTGTGATGACAAGGGCACGGTACACTGTGATACATGGGTCATGGAGGATTGTAATGACAAGGGCATGGAGCATTGTGATGAGAAGGGCATCGAGCATTGTGATGACAAGTGTCATGGAGCCTTTGATGACAAGGACATGGAGCAATGTGTTGAGATGGTTCATGGAGCATTGTGATGACAATGACATGGAGCATTGTGATGCCAAGGGTCATGGAGCTTTGTCATGACAAAAGTCATGGAGCATTTTGATGACAAGTGTGTTGTGCATTGTGATGAGAAGGGCAGGGAGCTTTTTGATGACAGGGTCATGCAGCAATTTGATGAAAAGTGTAATGGAACATTTTGATGACATGGGTTATAGAACATTGTGTTGCCAGGGATCATGGAGCTTTGGGATGAAAAGGGTGATGGAGCATTTTGATGACAGGGGTTATGGAACATTGTGATGTCAGGGGTCAAGGAACATTGTGCTGATAAGGGGATGTAGCATTGTGATGACAGGGGTCATGGAACATTGTGATAACAGGGTTGAGCGAGGATTGTGATGACTAGTGATGGAACATTGTGATATCTCATGTGAGAGAGCATTTGGATGAGAAGTGCATGGAGCATTGTGATTAAAATATTTATGGAGCATAGCGATGACAAGGTTGTGGATCATTGTGATGAAAAGTGCATGGCACATTGTGATGACAAAGGTCATGGAGCATTGTTCTGACAAAGGCATGGAGCATTGTGATGACAAGGGTCACGGAGCATTGTGATGAAAAGTTCATGGAGCATTGGGGTTACAATGGTAACAGAGCCTTGTGATGACGCAGGCATGGACCGTTGTGATGACAAACGTTATGAAGCATAGTGATGACTGGAGTCACGGAGCATTGTGATGACAAGGGTCATGGAGCATTGTGATGACAGGGGCATGGAGCATTGGTCTGACAAATTTCATAGATTATTGTGATGACAGTGGACATGGTGCATTGTGATGACTAGGGCATGGAGCATTGTGAAGACAAGGGCATGGAGTAATGTGAAGACAGGTGTCAGGGAGCATTGTGATGACCTATGTCATGGTCCATTGCGATGACAATAGCATGGAGCATTGTGATGCCAAATGTAATGGAGGATGTGATGACAAATATAATGGAGCATTGTAATGACTAGGGCTTGGAGCATTATGTTGACAAGGGCCATTGAGAATTTTCATGACAATGTCCTGAAGCATTGTGATCACAAGTCCTGGAGCATTGTGATGAGAAACCATGGAGGCTTGTGATGACAAATCTCAAGGAGCATACTGATGAAAAGGGGCCTGGAGCATTCTGATTACAGGGGACTTGGAACATTGTGATACAATGGCATGGAGCATTGTGATGACAAGTGCATGCAGTATTCTGAAGAGAGGTGTCAGGGAGCATTGTGATGACATATGTAATGGCCCATTGTGATGACAAAGGCATGGAGCATTGTGATGCCAAGTGTCATGGAGGATTCTGATGACAAAGGTAATGGAGCATTGTGATGACAATGGCTTTGAGCATTGTGATGACAAGGGTCAGGGTGCATTGTGCTGACAAGTGCATGGAGAATTGTGATGACAAGAGACATGGAGCATTCTGATGACAAGCTTGTGGAGTATTTTGATGACAATTGCATGGAGCATTGTGATGAAAATGGCATGGGGCATTGTGATGAAAAACGAATGGAGCATTTTGGTGACAGGGTTCAAGGAGCACTCTGACGACAATGTCAGGGAGCATTGTGATGACAAGTGTATTGAGAATTGTGATGACAAAGCTCATGGAGCATTGTGATGAAAAGGGCATGGAGTTTTGTGATGACAGGCTTCATGGAACTTTGTGATGACAAGTATTACGGAACATTGTGATCACAAGGGTTTGGAGCATTGTGATGACAGAGGTCATGGATCATTTTGATTTCAAGGAGCAGGGAGCATTGTGATGACAAGGGCATGAAGCAATGGGATCCCAAGTTTCATGAAGGATTGTAATGACAATGGTAAAGGAGTATTGTGATGACAAGCACATAGAGCATTGTAATGACAAGGTCATGTAGCATTTTGCTGACAAAGGCATGGAGCATTGTGAGGACAAGTTTCATGGAGCACTGTGATGACAAGTGTCACGGAGCATTGTGAATACAGGGGTCATGGAGCATTGGGATGACAAGGGCATGGATCATTGTGATGACAAGGGTCATGGAGCCTTGGGCTGAAAATGTTCATGGAGTACTGTGATGACAGGGGTCATGTAGAATTTTGATTTCATTGTGCTGACAATAACCGGAAGCATTATGATGATTGGCATGATGCATTGTGATGACAGGTTTCATGGAGCATTTAGATGAAGAGGGGCATGGAGCATTGTGATTACAGGGGTCTTGGAGCATTGTGATGACAAGGGCATTGAGCATTTTGATGAGAAGTACATGGAAAATTCTGATGACGTATCATGGAGCTTTGTGATGACAAGGGCATAGAAAATTGTGATGGCAAGTGTCATGGAGCATTGTTATGACAGGGGTAATGGAGTATTGTGATAACAAGGGCATGGAGCATTGTGATTACAAGGTTCATGGAGCATTGTGATGACAAATTTGTGGACCGTTGGGATGAAAAGTACGTGGCACATTGTGATGACAAGGGTCATGGAGCATTTTTTGACAAAGGCATGGAGAATTGTGATGACAAGGGTCACGGAGCATTGTGATGAAAAGTTCATGGAGCATTGTGGTTACAAAGGTAACAGAGCCTTGTGATGACGTGGGTATCGCCCATCGTGATGACAAATGTTATGAAGAATTGTGATGACTGGAGTCATGGAGCATTGTGATGGAAAGGGCATGGAACATTGTGCTGAGAAAGGCATAGAGCATTGTAATGACATGTGTCATGGAGCACTGTGATGACAAGCGTCACGGAGCATTGTGAATACAGGGGTCATGGAGCATTGGCAAGACAAGGGCATGGATCATTGTGATGACAATTGTCATGGAGCACTGGGCTGAAAATGTTCATGGAGTGTTGTGATGACAGGGGTCAAGGAGCATTTTGATGACTAGGGAATGGAACATTGTGATGACAAGAGTCCCGGATCATTGTGTTGTCAGGTGTCATTGAGTGTTGTGATGACATTGGTCATGGAGAATTGTGATGATATTGGCCATGGAGCATTGTGATGAGTAGGTCGTGGAGCATTGGGCTGAAAATGTTCATGGATTATTGGGAAGACAGGGGTCATGGAGCATTTTGATGACAAGGGAATGAAGCATGGTGATGACAAGGTCCTAGAGCACTGTGATGAGAAGACCATGGAGACTTGTGATGATACGTCTCATGGAGCATTCTGATGAAAAGGGGCATGGAGCATTGTGATTACAGGGGTCTTGGAGCATTTTGATGACAAGAGCATGGAGCATTGCGATGAGAAGGCCATGAAGCATTCTGATGACATGTGTCATTGAGCTTTTTGATGACAAGGGCATGGAGCATTGTGATGACATGTGTCATGGAGCATTGTGATGACAACGGAATGGAGCATGGTGATGACAAGGTCCTGGGGCATTGTGATGAGAAGACCATGGAGACTTCTGATGAGAAGTCTCATTGAGCATTCTGATGAAAAGGAGCATGGAGCATTGTGATTACAGGTGTCTTGGAGCATTGTGATGACTAGAGCATGGAGCATTGTGATGAGAAGGCCATGGAGCATTCTGATGACATGCGTCATGGAGTTTTGTGATGACAAGGGCATGGAGCATTTGTGATTACAGGGATCTTGGAGCATTGTGATGAAAAGTGCATGGATCATTGTTATGAAAAAGGCATGGAGCCTTGTTATGACAGGGTTCATGGAGCATTCTGACGACAAGTGTCAGGAAGCATTGTGTTGACAAGTGTATTGAGCATTGTGATGACAAAGATCATGGAGCATTGTGAAGAGAATACCATGGATAATTGTGATGATGAGCGTCATGGGGTGTTGTGATGATAAGTGTTATGGAACCTTGTGATCACAAGGGTTTGGAACATTTTGATGACAGAGGTCATGGAGATTATTGATTTCATTGTGATGGCAATAGCCTGTAGCATTATGATGATGGGAATTGTGCAGTGAGATGATAGGGTTCATGGAGCATTGAGATGAAAAGTGGCATGGAGCATTGTGATTACAAGTGTCTTGGAGCATTGTGATGACAAGGGCATGGAGCACTGTGATGAGAAGGCCATGGAACTTTCTGATGACATGCGTCATGGAGCTTTGTGATGACAAGGGCATGGAGCATTGTGCTTTCAGGGGTCTGGAGCATTGTAATGACAAGTGTCATGGAACCTTGTGATGACTAGGCCGTGGAACATTTTGATGGGAAGAGTCATGGTGCATTTTTATGACAGGTGTAATGGAGCATTTTGATGAGAAGGGCATGGAACATTGGTATGAAATGTTTCATGGATTATTGTGATGAGAGTGGGCATGGAACATTGTGATGACAAGGGCACGGAACACTGTGATACATGGGTCATGCAGGATTGTAATGACAAGGGCATGGAGCATTGTGATGAGAAGGGCATCGAGCATTGTGATGAGAAGTGTCATGGAGCTTTGTGATGACAATGGCATGGAGCAATGTGATGAGAGGGTTCATGGAGCATTGTGATGACAATGACATGGAGCATTGTGATTCCAAGTGTCATGGAGCTTTGTGATGACAAGTCATGGAGCATTTTGATGACAAGGGCATGGTGCATTGTGCTGAGAAATGCAGGGAGCATTTTCATGACCAGGTCATGCAGCAAGTTGATAAAAAGTGTAAAGGAACATTTTGATGGCAGGGGTTATAGAACATTGTGTTGTCAGGGGCCTTGGAGCTTTGGGATGAAAAGGTTCATGGAGCATTTTGATGACAGGGGTTATGGAACATTGTGATGTCAGGGGTCATGGAACATTGTGATGATAAGGGGATGTAGCATTGTGATGACAGTGTCCTGGAACATTGTGATTACAGGGATGAGGGAGTATTGTGATGACTAGAGATGGAACATTGTGATATCTCTGGTGAGAGAGCATTTTGATGAGAAGTGCATGGACCATTGTGATTAAAAGGTTTATGAAGCATAGCAATGACAAGGTTGTGGACCGTTGTGTTGAAATGCGCGTGGCACATTGTGAAGACTATGTTCATTGAGCATTGTTCTGACAAAGAAATGGAGCTTTGTGATGACAAGGGCATGGAGCATTGTGATTACATGGGTCATGGAGCATTTTGATGACAATGGCGTCGAGCATTGTGATGAGAAGGCCATGGATAATTGTGATGATGCGCGTCATGGAGCACAGTAATGACAAGGGGTATGGAGCATTGTGATGACAGTGGCCATGGAGAAATGTGATGACAAGTGGCATGGAGCATTCTGATGACAAGCTTGTGGAGTATTGTGACGACAATGGCTTGGAGCATTGTGATGAAAAGGGCATGGAGCATTGTGATGAAAAAGGCATGAAGCCATTTCATGACAGGTTTCAAGGAGCATTCTGATGACAAGTGTCAGGGAACATTGTGATGACATGTGTATTGAGAATTGTGATGAAAAAGATCATGGAGCATTTTGAAGAAAAGGGCATAGAGTATTGTGATGACAGGCATCATGGAGCGTTGTGATGACAAGTGTTATGGAACATTGTGATCACAAGTGTTTGGAGCATTGTGATGATAGAAGTCATGGATCATTTTGTTTTCAAGGAGCATGCAGCATTGTGATGACAAGGGCATGAAGCAATGTGATACCAAGGTTCATGGATAATTGTGATGACAATCATAAGGGAGTATTGTGATGACAAGCAAATGGAGCATTTTGATGGCAAGGTCATGTAGCATTTTGCTGACACAGGCATGGAGCATTGTGATGATAAGGGTCATAGAGCACTTTGATGAGAAGCATCACGGATCATTGTGATTACAGGGGTCATGGAGCACTGGGATGGCAAGGTCATGGATCATTGTGATGACAAGTGTCATGGAGAATTGGGCTGAAAATATTAATGGAGCATTGTGATGACTAGGGAATGGAGCATCGTGATGACTACAGTCCAGGATCACTGTGTTGTCAGGGGTCATGGAGCGTTGTGATGACAGTGGTCATGGAGCATTGTGATGATAGGGATCATGAAGCATTGTGATGAGAAGTTCCTGGAGAATTGGCGTGAAAATGTTCAGGAAGTATTGTGAGGACAGGGGTCATGGAGCATTGTGATGACAAGGGAATGGAGCACTGTGATGAAAGGTTCCTGGAGCACTGTGATGAGGAGACCATGGAGCCTCGTAATAAGAAGTCTCATGGAGCATTCTGATGAAAAGGGGCATGGAGTATTGTGATTACAGGGGTCTTGGAGCATTGTGATGACAAGGGCATGGAGCATTGTGATTACTGGTGTCTTGGAGCATTGTGATGAAATTGGCATGGATCATTGTTATGAAAATGGTATGGAGCCTTGTCATGACAGGGTTCCAGGAGCATACTGATGACAAGTGTCAGGGAGCATTGTGATGACATGTGTATAGAGCATTGTGATGACAAAGGTCATGGAGCACTGTGATGAGAAGACCATGGTTAACTGTGATGATGAGCTTCATGGGTCGTTGTGATGATAAGTGTTATGGAACATTGTGATCACAAGGATTTGGAGCATTGTGATGAGATAGATCATCGAATATTTTGATTTCATTGTGATGACAGTAGCCTGAAGAATTATGATGATGGTCATGGTGCATTTTGATGACAGGGTTCATGGAGAATTGAGATGCAAAGGGGCATGGAGCATTGTGATTAGAGGGTTCATGGAGCATTGTGATGACAATGGCATGGAGCATTGAGATGCTAATTGTCATGGAGATTTGTGATGACAAAAGTCATGGAGCATTTTGATGACAAGGGCGTGGTACATTGTGATGAGAAGGGCAGGGAACATTGTGATGACAGGGTCATAGAGCAATTTGATGAAAAGTGTCATGGAATATTTTAATGACAGGGGTTATGGAACATTGTGATGTCAGGGTTCATGGAGCATTTTGATGAAAAGAATCATGGAGAATTATGATGACAGGGGTTATGGAACATTGTGATGTCAGGGGTCATTGAGCATTTTCAGGAAAAGTGTTATGGAGCATTATGATGACACGGGTTATGGAACATTGTGATGTCAGGGGTCACTGAACTTTGTGATGATATGTGCATGTAGCATTGAAAAGACAAAAGTCATGGAACATTGTGATGACAGGGGTGAGGGAGTATTGTGATGAATAGTGCTGTAACATTGTGATATCATTGATGAGAAAGCATTTTGATGAGAAGTGCATGGAGAATTGTGATGACTAGTTTTATGGAGCATCGTGGTGACAAGTTTGTGGAGCACTGTGATGAGAAGCGCAGGGTGCATTGTGATGACATGGGTCATGGAGCATTGATCTGACAAGCGCATGGAGCATTGTGATGACAAGGGTCATGGAGCATTGTGCTGAGAAAGGCATAGAACATTGTGATGACAAGGGTCAAAGAGCATTGTGATGAAAAGTTATTGGAGCATTGTGGTTAAATATGTCACAGAGACTGTTGATGACGAGGGCATGGTCCACTGTGATGAAAAAGGTCATGAATCATTGTGATGAATGGAGGCATGGAGCATTGTGATGACAGGCGTCATGGAGCATTGTGATAAAAAGGACATGGAGCATTGTGATGACAAGGGAATGGAGCATTGGTCTAATAAGTTTCATGGATTATTGTGATGACTGTTGTAATGGCGCATTGTGATGACCAGGTCATGCAGTATTGTGAAGACAGGTGTCAAGGAGCACTGTGATGACATATGTAATGGCCCATAGTGATGACAATGGCATGGAGCATTGTGATGCCAAGTGTCATGGAGGATTCTGATGACAAAGGTAATGGAGCATTGTGATGACAATGGCTTAGAGCATTGTGATGACAAGGGTCAGGAAGAATTTTGCTGACAGGTGCAGGGAGAATTGTGATGAAAACGGTCATGAAGTATTCTGATGAGAAGCTTGTGGAGTATTTTGATGACAATGGCATGGAACATTGTGATGAAAAAGGCATGTGACATTGTGATGACAAGTGTATTGAGAATTGTGATGACAAATGTCATGGAGCATTGTGATGAGTAGGGCATGGAGTATTGTGATGGCAGGCATCATGGAGCGTTGTGATGACAAGTGTTATGAAACATTGTGATCACAAGGGTTTGGAGCATTGTGATGACAGAGGTCATGGATCATTTTGATTTCAAGGATCATGGAGCATTTTGATGACAAGGGCATGAAGCAATGTGATCCCAAGGTTCATGGAGGACTGTGATGACAATGGTAATGGAGTATTGTGATGAAAAGCGAATAGAGCATTGCAATGACAAGGTCAGGTAGCATTTTGCCGACAAAGTCATGGAGCATTGTGATGACAGGTGTCATGGAGCAATGTCATGACAAGCGTCACGGAGCATTGTGAATACAGGGGTCATGGAGCATTGGGATGACAAGGGCATGGATCTTTGTGATGACAAGTGTCATGGAGCATTGGGCTGAAAATGTTCATGGGGTATTGTGATGACAGGGATCATGGAGCATTTTGATGACAAGTTCCTGGAGCACTTTGATGAGAAGACAATGGAGACTTGTGATGACAATTCTCATGGAGCATTCTGATGAAAAGGGACATGTAGCATTGTGATTACAGGGGTCTTGGAGCATTGTGATGACAAGGGCATTGAGCATTGTGATGAGAAGGCCATGGAGCATTCTGATGACATGCATCATTGAGGTTTGTGATGACAAGGGCATGGAGCATTGTTATTACAGGGGTCTTTGAGCATTGTGATTAAAAGGGCATGGATAATTGTGATGAAAAAGGCATGGAGACGTGTCATGACAGGGTTAATGGAGCATACTGATGACAAGTGTCAGGGAGCATTGTGATGAGGAGACCATGGATAATTGTGATGATGAGCGTCATTGGGTGTTGTGATGATAAGTGTTATGGAACATTGTGAACACAAGTGATTGGAGCATTGTGATGACAGAAGTCATGGAGCATATAGATTTCATTGTGATGACAATAGCCTGAAGCATTATCATGATGGGCCTGATGCATTGTGATGACAGTGTTCATGGAGCATTGAGATGAAAAGGGGCATGGAGCATTGTGATTACAGGGTTCTTGGAGCATTGTGATGTCAAGGGCATGGAGCATTTTGATGAGAAGGACATGGAACATTCTGATGGCATGTGTCATGGAGCTTTGTGATGACAAGGGCATGGAGCATTGTGATTACAGGGTTCTTGGAGCATTGTGATGACAAGTGTCATGGAGCCTTGTGATGACAAGGCCGTGGAATATTGTGATGGCAGGGGTCATGGAACATTGTTATGATAGGGATAATGGAGCATTGTGATGAGAAGGACATGGAGCATTGTGAATACAAGGTTTATGGAGCATTACCATGACAAATTTGTGGACCGTTGTGATGATAATCGCGTAGCATATTGTGATGACAAGGGTCATGGAGCATTTTTCTGACAAAGGCATGGGGCATTTTGATGACAATGGTCACGAAGCATTGTGATGAAAATTTCATGGAGCATTGTGGTTATAAAGGTCACAGAGCCTTGTGATAACGCGGTCATGGACCATTGTGATGACAAATGTCATGAAGCATTGTGATGACTGGAGTCATGGAGCATTGTGATGACAGTGGACATGGAGCATTGTGATGACAAGGGCATAGAGCATTTTGGTGACAGGGGCATGGAGCATTGGTCTGACAAGTTTCATAGATTATTGTGATGACAGTGTACATGGTGCATTGTGATGACAAGGGCATGGATCATTGTGATGAGAAGGTCATGCAGTATTGTGAAGACAGCTGTCAGGGAGCATTGTGATGACATATGTAATGGCCCATTGTGGTGACAATGGCATGGAGCATTGTGATGCCAAGTGTCATGGATGATTCTGATGACAAATGTAATGGAGCATTGTGATGACAATGGCTTGGAGCATTGTGATGACAAGGGTTAAGGAGCATTGTGCTGACCAGTGCATGGAGAATTGTGATGACAAGGGTCATGGAGCAATCTGATGACAAACTTGTGGAGTATTATGATGACAATGGCATGGAGCAGTGTGATGAAAACGGCATGGGGCATTGTGATGAAAAAGGCATGGAGCCTTTTCATGACAGAGTTCAAGGAGCATTCTGACGACAAGTGTCAGGGAGCATTGTGATGACAAGTGTATTGAGAATTGTGATGACCAAGGTCATGGAGCATTGTGATGAAAAGGGCATGGAGTATTGTGATGACAGGCATCATGGAGTGTTGTGATGACAAGTGATATGGAGCATTGTGATCACAAGGCTTTGGAGCATTTTGAGGACAGATTTCATGGATCAGTTTGATATCAAGGAGCATGGAGCATTGTGATGACAAGGGCATAAAGCAATGTGATCCCAAGGTTCATGGAGGATTGTGATGACAATGGTAATGGAGTATTGTGATGACAAGCGCATAGAGCATTGTAATTACAAGGTCATTTAGCCTTTTGCTGACAAAGTCATCTAGCATTGTGATGACAGGTGTCATGGAGCACTGTGATGACAAGCATCACGGAGGATTGTGAACACAGGGGTCATGGAGCATTGGGCTGAAAAGGGCATGCATCATTGTGATGACAAGTATCATGGAGCATTGGGCTGAAAATATTCATGAAGTATTGTGATGACAGGGGACATGGAGAATTGTGATGACATAGGTCATGGAGAATTTTGATTTCATTGTGCTGACAATAGCCGGAAGCATTATAATAATGGGCATGATGCAGTGTGATGACAGGGTTCATGGAGCATTGAGATGAAAAGTGAAATGGAGCATTGTGATTACAGGGCTCTTGAGCATTGTGATGACAAGGGCATGGAACATTGTGATGAGAAATCCATGGAACATTCTGATGACATAAGTCATGGAGCTTTGTGATGACAAGTCATGGAGCATTTTGATGACAAGGGAATGGTGCATTGTGATGAGAAGTTCAGGGAGTATTTTGATGACCGGTTCATGCAGCAATTTGATAAAAAGTGTATTGGAATATTTTGATGGCATGGGTTATAGAACATTGTGATGTCAGGGTTCTTGGAGCTTTGGGATTAAATGGGTCATGGAGCATTTTGATGACAGGGGTTATGGAACATTGTTATGTCAGGGGTCATGCAATATTGTGATGATAAAGGGATGTAGCATTGTGATGACAGGGTCATGGAACGTTGTGATTCCAGGGGTGAGGGTGTATTGTGATGACTAGTGATGGAACATTGTGATATCTATGGTGAGAGAGCATTTTGATGAGAAGTTCATGGACCATTGTGATAACAAACTTTATGGAGCATTGCAATCATAAGTTTGTGGACAGTTGTGATGAAATGTGCGTGGCACATTGTGATGACAATGGTCATGGAGCATTGTTCTGACAAAGAAATGGAGCATTGTGATGACAAGGGTCCCAGAGAATGGTGAGGAAATGTTCACGGAGCATTGTGGTTACAAATGTCACAGAGCCTTGTGATGACGCGGACATGGACCATTGTGATGACAAACGTTATGAAGCATTGTGATGACTGGAGTCACGGAGCATTGGGATGACAGGGGTCATGGAGCATTGTGATGACAAGTGCATGGAGCATTGTGATGACAGGGGAATGGAGCATTGGTCTGAAAAATTTCATAGATTATTGTGATGACCATGGGCATGGTGCATTGTGATGACAAGGGCATGGAGCATTGTGATGAGAAGGTCATGGAATATTGTGAAGAGAGATGTCAGGGAGCATTGTGATGACATATGTGATGGTCCATTGCGATGACAATGGCATGGAGCATTGTGATGCCAATTGTAATGGAGGATTGTGATGACAAATATAATGGAGCATTGTGATGATTAGGGCTTGCAGCATTATGATGACAAGGGCCATTGAGAATTTTCATGACAAGGTCGTGAATCATTGTGATGACAAGATCCTGGAGCACTGTGATGACAAAGCTATGGAGCCTTGTGTTGACAAGTCTCATGGAGCATACTGATGAAAAGGGGCATGGAGCATTGTGATTACAGGGGTCATGGAACATTGTGATGACAAGGGCATGGAACATTGTGAGGAGTAGACCAAGGAGCATTCTGATGGCATGCGTCATTGAGATTTGTGATGACAAGGGCATGGAGCATTTTGATTACATGGGTCTTGGAGCATTGTGATGAAAAGGGCATGGATCATTGTGATGAAAAAGGCATGGAGCCTTGTCATGACAGAGTTCAAGGAGCATACAGACAACAAGTGTCAGGGAGCATTTTGATGACAAGTGTATTGAGCATTGTGATGACAAAGGTCATGGAGCATTGTGATTAGAAGACCAAGGATAATTATGATGATGAGCGTCAAGGGGCATTGTGATGTCAAGTGTTATGGAATATTGTGATCACATGGGACTGGAGCATTGTTATGACAGAGGTCATGGTGCATTTTGATTTCATTGTGATGACAATAGCATGAAGCATTATGATTATAGGCATGGTGCATTGTGATGACAGGTTTAATGGATCATTGAGATGAAAAAGGGCATGGAGCATTGTGATTACAGGGTTCTTGGAGTGTTGTGATGAGAAGGGTCATGGAGCCTTGTGATGACAAGGCCAGGGAATATCGTGATGGCAGGGGCATGGAGCATTGTTATGAGAGGGGTAATGGAGCATTGTGATGGCAAGAGCATGGATCATTCTGATGAGAAGGCCATGTAGCATTCTGATGACATGTGTCATGGAGCATTGTGATGACAATGACATGGAGCATTGTGATGCCATGGGTCAGGGCTCTTTGAGATGACAAAGGTCATGGAGCATTTTGATGGCAAGGGCGTTGTGCATTGTGATGAGAAGGGCAGGGAGAATTGTGATGACAGGTTCATGGAGCAATTTGTTGAAAATTTTCATGGAACATTTTGCTGACAGGTGTTACGGAACATTGTGATGTCAGGGGTCATCGAACATTTTGATGATAAGTGCATGTAGCATTGTGATGACAGGAGTCATGAAACTTTGTGATGACAGGTGGGAGGGAGTATTGTGACAAATAGTGATGTAGCATTGTGATATCAGTGGTGAGAGAGCATTTTGATTAGAAGTGCATGGAGGATTACGATGACAATGTTTATGGAGCATTGTGATGACAAGATTTTAGAGCACTGTGATGACAAGCGCATGGTGCATTTTGATGACATGTGTCATGGAGCATTGTGCTGACAAGCACAAGGAGCATTGTGATGACAAGGGTCATGGAGCATTGTGCTGAGAAAGGCATAGAGCATTGTGATGACAAGGGTCAAAGAGCATTGTATGAAAAGTTCATGGGGCATTGTGGTTAAAATGGTCACAGAGACTGTTGATGACGAGGGCATGGACCATTGTGATGACAAAGTCATGAAGCATTGTGATGACTGGAGTCACGGTGGATTGTGATGACAGGGGTCAGGGAGCATTGTGATAACAAGGGCATGGAGCACTGTGATGACAAGGGCATGGATCATTAGTCTAATAAGTTCCATGGATTGTTGCGATGACAGTTCGAATGGCACATTGTGATGACAAGGGCATGGAGCATTGTGATGACCAGGTCATGCAGTATTGTGAAGAGAGGTGTCAGGGAGCATTTTGATGACATATGTAAAGGCCCATTGTGATGACAATGGCATGGAGAATTGTGATGACCAGGTCATGCAGTATTGTGAAGAGAGATGTCAGGGAGCATTGTGATGACATATGTAATGGCCCATTGTGATGACAATGGCATGGAGCATTGTGATGCCAAGTGTCATGGAGGATTCTGATGACAAAGGTTATGGAACATTGTGATGACAATGGCTTGGAGCATTGTGATGACATGGGACAGGGAGCATTGTGCTGACAATTGCATGGAGAATTGTGATGACAAGGGTCATGGAGCATTCTGATGACAAGCTTGTGGAGTATTTTGATGACAATGGCATGGAGCATTGTGATGAAAATCGCATGGGGCATTGTGAAGGAAAAGGCATGGAGCCATTTCGTGGCAGGTTTCAAGGAGCATTCTGATGACAATGTCAGGGAGCATTGTGATGACATGTATACTGAGAATTGTGATGAAAAAGGTCATGGAGCATTGTGATGAAAAGGGCATGGAGTATTGTGATGACAGGCCTCATGGAGCGTTGTGATGACAAGTGTTATGGAAGATTGTGATCACAAGGCTTTGGAGCATTGTGATGAGAGAGGTCATGGATCATATTGATTTAAAGGAGCATGGAGCATTGTGATGACAAGGGCATGAAGCAATGTGATCCCAAAGTTCATGGAGGATTGTGATGTCAATGGAAATGGAGTATTGTGATGACAAGTGCATAGAGCATTGTAATGACATGGTCATGTAGCATTTTGCTGACAAAGGCATGGAGCATTGTGATGACAAGTGTCATGGATCACTGTGATGACAAGCGTCATGGAGCATTGTGAATACAGGGGTCATGGAGCATTGGGATGACAAGGGCATGCATCATTGTGATGACAAGTGTCATGGAGCACTGGGCTGAAAATGTTCATGGAGTGTTGTGATGACATGGGTCATGGAGCATAGTGATGAGTAGGGAATGGAGCATTGCGATGACAAGAGTCCCGGATCATTGTGTTGTCAGGAGTCATGGAGTGTTGTGATGACAGTGGTCATGGAGCATTGTGATGATATTGGCCATGGAGCATTGTGATGTGTAGGTCGTGGAGCATTGGGCTGAATATGTTAATGGATTATTGTGATGACAGGGGTCATGGAGCATTGTGATGACAAGGGAATGGAGAATGTTGATGACAATATCCTGGATCTTTGTGATGAGATGACCATGGAGACTTGTGATGAGAACTCTCACGGAGCATTCTGATGAAAAGGGGCATGGAGCATTGTGATTACAGGGGTCTTGGAGCATTTTGATGACAAGCACATGGAGCATTGTGATGACAGTGATCTTGGAGCATTGCGATGAAAAGGGCACGGATCACTGTGATGAAAAAGTCATGGAGCCTTGTCATGACAGGGTTCAAGGAGCATACTGACGACAAGTGTCAGGGAGCATTGTGATGACAAGTGTATTGAGCATTGTGATGACAAAAGTCATGGAGCATTGTGATGAGAATACCATGGATAATTGTGATGATGAGAGTCATGGGGATTTGTGATGATAAGTGTTATGGAACTTTGTGATCACAAGGGTTTGGAGCATTATGATGACAGAGGTCATGGAGAATTTTGATTTAATTGTGATGACAATAGCCTGAAGCATTATGATGATGGGCATGGTGCATTGTGATGACAGGGTTCATGGAGCATTGAGATGCAAAGTGGCATGGAGCATTGTGATTACAGGGGTCTTGGAGCATTGTGATGTCAAGGGTCAGGGAGCCTTGTGATGGCAAGGCTGTGGAACATTGTGATGGCAGGGGTCATGGAGCATTTTTATGACAGTGGTAATGGAGCATTGTGATGAGAAGTGCATTGCGCATTGGCCCGAAAGTTTTCATGGATTATTGTGATGAGAGTGGGCATGGAGCACTGTGATGACAAGGCCACGGAACACTGTGATACATGGGTCATGGAGGATTGTGATGAAAAGGGCATGGAGCATTTTGATGAGAAGGGCATCGAGCATTTTGATGACAAGTGTCATGGAGCATTGTGATGACAAGGGCATGGAGCAATGGGATGAGAGCGTTCAGGGAGCATTGTGATGACAATGACATGGAGCATTGTGATGCCAAGTGTCATGGAGCTTTGTGATGACAACGGTCATGGAGCATTTTGATGACAAGCGTGTGGTGCATTGTGATGAGAAGGAAAGGGAGCATTTTGATGACAGGTTCATGCTGCAATTTGATGAAAAGTGTCATGTAACATTTTGACGACAGGGGTTACAGAACATTGTGATGCCATGGGTCATGGAGCTTTGGGATGAAATGTGTCATGGATCATTGTGATGACAGTGGTTATGGAATATTGTGATGTCACGGGTCATGGAACATTGTGATTACTGGGTTGAGGGAGGATTGTGATGACTAGTGATGGAACATTGTGATATCTCAGGTGAGAGAGCATTTGGATGAGAAGTGCATGGACCATTGTGATTACAAGGTTTATGGAGCATATCGATGACAAGGTTGTGGATCATTGTGATGAAAAGCGCATGGCACATTGTGATGACAAGGGTCATGGAACATTGTTCTGACAAAGGCATGGAGCATTATGATGACAAGTGTCATGGAGCATTGTGATGAAAAGTTCATGGAGCATTGTGGTTACAAAAGTCACAGAGCCTTGTGATGACGCGGGCATGGACCAATGTGATGAAAAATGTTATGAAGCATTGTGATGACTGGAGTCACGGAGCATTGTGATGTCAAAAGTAATTTAGCATTGTGATGACAATGGCTTGGAGCATTGTGATGACAAGGTTCAGGGCGCATTGTGCTGACAAGTGCATGGATAATTGTGATGAAAAAGGTCATGGAACATTCTGATGACAATCTTGTGGAGTATTTTGATGACAATGGCATGGAGCATTGTGATGAAAACGGCATGGGACATTGTGATGAGAAAAGCATGGAGCCTTTTCGTGACAGGTTTCAAGGAGCATTCTGACGGCAAGTTTCAGGAAGCATTGTAATGACAAGTGTATTAGAATTGTGATGACAAAGGTTATGGAGCATTGTGATGAAAAGGCCGTGGAGTATTGTGATGACAGGCATCATGGAGCGTTGTGATGACAAGTGTTATGGAACATTGTGATGACAAGGGTTTGGAGCATTGTGATGACAGAGGTCATGGATCATTTTGATTTCAAGGAGCATGGAGCATTGTGATGACAAGGGTATGAAGCAATGTGATCCCAAGGTTCATGGAGGATTGTGATGACAATGGTAAAGGAGTATTGTGATGACAAGCGCATAGAGCATGGTAATGACAATGTTATGTAGCATTTGCTGACAAAGGCATGGAGCATTGTGATGACAGGTGTCATGGAGCACTGTGATGACAAGCGTCACGGAGCATTGTGAATACAGTGGTCATGGAGCATTGGGATGACAAGGGCATGGTTCAATGTGATGACAAGCGTCATGGAGCATTGGGCTGAAAATGTTCATGGAGTATTGTGATGACAGGGGTCATGGAGCATTGTGATGACTTGGGAATGGAGCATTTTGATGACAAGAATTCCGGATCATTGTGTTGTCAGGTGTCATGGAGTGTTGAGATGACAGTGGTCATGGTGCATTGTGATGATATTGGCCATGGAGAATTGTGATGAGTAGGTCGTGGAGCATTGTGATTACAGGTTTCTTGATTCATTGTGATGAAAAAGGCATGTATCATTGTGAAGAAAAAGGCATTGAGCCTTGTCATGACAGTGTTCAAGAAGCATACTTACGACAAGTGTCAGATAGCATTGTGATGACAAGTGTATTGAGCATTTGATGACAAAGGTCATAGAGCATTGTGATGAGAAGACCATGGATAATTGTGATGATGAGCGTCATGGGGTGTTGTGATGATAAGTCTTATGGAACATTATGATCACAAGGGTTTGAGGCATTATGATGGCAGATGTCATGGAGAATTTAGATTTCATTGTGATGACAATAGCATGAAACATTATGATGATGGGCATGGTGCATTGTGATGACTGGGTTCATGGAGCATTGAGATGAAAAGGGGAATGGAGCATTGTGATTACCGGGGTCTTGGAGCATTGTGATGACTAGGGCATGGAGCATGGTGATGAGAAGGCCATGGAAAATTCTGATGACATGCATCATGGAGCACTGTGATGACAAGGGCATGGAGCATTGTGATTACAGGGGTCTTGGGGAATTGTGATGACAAGGATCATGGAGCCTTGTGATGATATGCCGTTGAACAGTGTGATGGCAGGTGTCATGGAGCATTGTTATGACAGAGGTAATGGAGCATTGTGATGAGAAGGGCATTGAGCTTTGGTCTAAAATATTTCATGGATTATTGTAATGAGAGTGGGCATGGAGCATTGGGATGACAAGGGCACGGAACACTGTGATACATTCATGGAGGATTGTAATGACCAGGACATGGAGCATTGCGATGAGAAGGGCATCGAGCATTGTGATGACAAGTGTCATGGAGCTTTGTGATGACAAGGGCATGGAGCAATGTGATGAGAGTGTTCATGGAGCACTGTGATGACAATGACATGGAGCATTGTGATGCCAAGGGTCATGGAGATTTGTGATGACAAATAACAGGGAGCATTTCGATGACTATGATGTGGTGCATTGTGATGAGAAGGGCAGGGAGCATTTTGATTACAGGTTCATGCAGCAATTTGATTAAAATATAATGGAATATTTTGAGGGCAGGGGTTATAGAACATTGTGATGTCAGGGGTCATGGAGCTTTGGGATGAAAAGGGTCATGGAGCATTTTGATTACAGGGGTTATGGAACATTGTGATGTCAGGGATCATGGAACATTGTGATGATAAGGGTATGTAGCACTGTGATGACAGGGGTCATGGAACATTATGATTACAGGGGTGAGGGAGTATTGTGATGACTAGTGATGGAACATTGTGATATCTCTGGTGAGAGAGCATTTGGATGAGAAGTCCATGGAGCATTGGGATTACAATGTTTATGAAGCATAGCGATGACAAGGTTGTGGACCGATGTGATGAAAAGCACGTGGCACATTGTGATGACAAGGGTCATGGAGCATTGTTCTGACAAAGGCATGGAGCATTTTGATGACAAGGGTCACGGAGCATTGTGATGAAAAGTTCATGGAGCATTTTGGTTACAAAGGTCACAGAGCCTTGTGATGACACGGGCAAGGACCGTTTTGATGACAAACATTATGAAGCATTGTGATGACTGGAGTCATGGAGCACTGTGATAATAGGGGTCATGGAGCATTGTGATGACATGGGCATGGAGCATTGTGATGACAAGGGTATGGATCATGGTGATGAGAAGGTCATGGAGTATTGTGAAGACAGGTGTCAGGGAGCATTGTGATGACATATGTCATGGTCCATTGCGATGATAATGGCATTGAGCATTGTGATGCCAAATGTAATGGAGGATTGGGATGACAAATAAAATGGAGCATTGTGATGACAAGGGCTTGGAGCACTATGATGACAAGGGCCATTGAGAATTTCATGACAAGGTCGTGAAGCATTGTGATGACAAGGTCCTGGAGCATTGTGATGAGAAATCCATGGAGCCTTGTGATGACAATCTCATATAGCATACTGATCAAAAGGGGCATGGACCATTGTGATTACAGGGGTCTTGGAACACTGTGATGACAAGGGCATGGATCATTGTGAAGAGAAGGCCAAGGAGCATTCTGAGGACATGCGTCATTGAGCTTTGTGATGACAAGCGCATGGAGCATTGTGATTACAGGGGTCTTGTAGCATTGTGATGAAAAGGGCATGGAATATTGTGATGAAAAATGCATGGAGCCTTGCCATGACAGGGTTCAAGGAGCATACAGACAACAAGTGTCATGGAGCATATTGATGACAAGTGTATTGAGCATTGTGATGACAAAGGTCATGGAGCATTGTGATGAGAAGGCCATGGAGCATTCTGATGACATGTGTCATGGAGCTTAGTGATGACAAGGGCATGGAGCAATGAGATGCCAAGGGTCATGGATATTTGTGATGACAAAGGTCATGGAACATTTTGATGACAAGGGCGTTGTGCATTGTAATGAGCAGTGCAGGGAGCATTGTGATGACATGGTCACGGAGAAATTTGATGAAAAGTGTCAAGGAACATTTTGATGACAGGGGTTATGGAAATTGTGATGTCATGGGTCATCGAACATTGTGATGATAAGTGCATGTAGCATTGTGATGACAGGAGTCATGGAACATTGTGATGACAGAGGTGAAGGAGTATTGTGTCGAATAGTGAAGTAACATTGTGATATCAGTGGTGAGAAAGCATTTTGATGAGAAGTGCATGGAGCATTGTGATGACAAGGTTTATGGAGCACTGTGATGACAAGATTGTGGAGCACTGTGATGACAAGATTGTGGAGCACTGTGATGACAAGCGCATGGTGCATTGTGATGACATGTGTCATGGAGCATTTTGCTGACCAGCGCATGGAGCATTGTGAGGACAAGGGTCATGGAGCATTGTGCTGAGAAAGGCATAGAGCATTGTGATGACAAGGGTCAAAGAGAATTGTGATGAAAAGTTCATGGAGCATTGTGGTTAAAAAGGTCACAGAGACTGTTGATGACGAGGGCATGGACCATTGTGATGACAAAGGTCATGAAGCATTGTGATGACTGGAGTCACGGAGCACTGTGATGACAGGGGTCATGGAGCATTGCGATGAAAAGGGGCATGGAGCATTGTAATGACAAGGGCATGTATCATAGGTCTCATAATTTTCATGGATTATTGCGATGACAGTTGCAATGGTGCATTGTGGTGACAAGGGCATGGAGCATTGTGATAAAGAGGTCATGCTGTATTGTGAAGACTGGTGTCATGGAGCATTGTGATGACAGGGTTCATGCAGCATTGTGATGACTAGGGAATGGAGCATAGTGATGACAAGAGTCCCGGATCATTGTGTTGTCAGGTGTCATGGAGTGTTGTGATGACTGTTGTCATGGTGCATTGTGATGATATTGGTCATGGAGCATTGTGATGAGAGGGTTATGGAGCATTGTGCTGATAATATTCATGGAGTATTGTGATGACAATGGTAATGGAGCATTGTGATGACAAGGGAATGGAGCATAGTGATGACAAGGTCATGTAGCATTGTGATGAGAAGTCCTTGGAGGCTTCTGATGACAAGTGTCATGGAGCATTCAGATGAAAAGTGGCATGGATCATTGTGATTACAGTGGTCTTGGAGCATTGTGATGACAAGGGCATGGAGCATTGTCAGAGACGGCCATGCAGCATTCTGATGACATGGGTCATGGAGCTTTGTGATGACAAGGGCTTGGAGCATTGTGATTACAGGTGTCTTGGAGC
This sequence comes from Mesoplodon mirus, assembly GCF_964341445.2. Classification (NCBI taxonomy): domain Eukaryota; kingdom Metazoa; phylum Chordata; class Mammalia; order Artiodactyla; family Ziphiidae; genus Mesoplodon; species Mesoplodon mirus. The sequence goes on from NW_028295817.1 coordinate 4,014,350, forward strand.
ATTGTGATGAAAAGGGCACGGATCATTGTGATGAAAATGTCATGGAGACTTGTCATGACGGGGTTAATGGAGCATACTGAAGACAAAGGTCAGGGAGCATTGTGATGACAAGTGTATTGAGCATTGTGATGACAAAGGTCATGGAGCATTGTGATGAGAAGACCATGGATAATTGTGATGATGAGCGTCATGGTGTGTTGTGATGATAAGTGTTATGGAACATTGTGATCACAAGGGTTTGGAGCATTATGATGACAGAGGTCATGGAGAATACTGATTTCATTGTGATGACAATAGCCTGAAGCATTATGATGATGGGCATGGTGCATTGTGATGACAGGGTTCATGGAGCATTGAGATGAAAAGGGGCAAGGAGCATTGTGATTACAGAGGTCTTGTAGCATTGTGATGACAAGCGCATATAGCATTTTACTGACAAGATCATGGAGAATTCTGCAGACAAAGGCATGGAGCACTGTGATGACAGGTGTCATGGAGCACTGTGATGACATGTGTCACGGAGCCTTCTGAATACAGGGGTCATGGATCGTTGTGATGACAAGGGTCATGGAGCATTGGGCTGAAAATGTCCATGGAGAATTGTGATGACCTGGGTCATGGAGAATTGTGATGACAGAGGTCATGGAGAATTTTGATTTCATTGTGCTGACAATAGCCGGAAGCATTATGATGATGGGCATGATGCATTGTGATGACAGGGTTCATGTGGCATTGAGATGAAAAGGGGCATGGAGCATTTTGATACAGGGGTCTTTGAGCATTGTGATGACAAGGGCATGGAGCATTTGGATGAGAAGGAAATGGAACATTCTGATGACATGTGTCATGGTGCTTTGTGATGACAAGGGCATGGATCATTGTGATTACAGGGGTCTTGGAGCATTGTGATGACAAGGGTCATGGAGCTTTGTGATGACAAGGCCGTGGAACATTGTGATGGCAGGGGTCAGGAGCATTGTTATGAGAGGGGTAATGGAGCATTGTGATTTGAAGGGCATGGAGCATTGTGATTACAAATTTTATGGAGCATTGTGATGACAAATCTGTGGACCATTGGGATAAAAAGCGCGTGGCACATTGTGATGACAACTGTCATGGAGCATTTTTCTGACAAAGGCATAGAGCACTGTGATGACAAGGGTCACGGAGCATTGTGATGAAAAGTTCATGAAGCATTGAGGTTCAAAATGTCACAAAGCCTTGTGATGACACGGACATGGACCATTGTGATGACAAATTTTATGAAGCATTGTGATGACTGGAGTCACGGAGCATTGTGATGACAGGGGTCATGGAGCATTGTGATGACAAGGGCATGGAGCATTGTGCTGAGAAAGGCGTAGATCATTGTGATGACAAGGGTCAAAGAGCATTGTGATGCAAAGTTCATGGAGCATTGTGGTTAAAAAGGTCACAGAGACTGTTGATGATGAGGTAATGGACAATTGTGATGACAAAGGTCATGAAGCATTGTGATGACTGGAGTCACGGAGCATGGTGATGACAGGGGTCATGGAGCATTGTGATAACAAGGGCATGGAGCATTGTGATGACAAGGGCAAGGAGCATTGGTCTAATATGTTTCATGGATTATTGTGATGACATTTGGAATGGCACATTGTGATGACAAGGGCATGGAGCATTGTGATGACCAGTTCATGCAGTATTGTGAAGAGAAGTGTCAGGGAGCGTTGTGATGACATATGTAATGGTCCATTGTGATGAAAATAGCATGGAGCATTGTGATGCCAAGTTTCATGAAAGATTCTGATGACCAAGGTTATGGAGCATTGTTATGACAATGGCTTGGAGCATTGTGATGACAAGGGTCAGGGAGCATTGTGCTGACAAGTGCATGATGAATAATGATGACAAGGGTCATGGAGCATTCTGATGACAAGCTTGTGGAGTATTTTGATGACAATGACATGGAGCATTGTGATGAAAACGGCATGGGGCAATGTGATGAAAAAGGCATGCAGCCTTTTCGTGACAGGTTTCAAGGAGCATTCTGAAGACAAGTGCCAGGGAGCATTGTGATGACAAGTGTATTGAGAATTGTGATGACAAAAGTCATAGAGCATGGTGATGAGAAGGCCATGGATAATTGTGATGATGATCGTCATGGGTTGTTGTGATTATAAGTGTTATAGAACATTGTGATCACAAGGCTTTGGAGCATTACGATGACAGAGGTCATGGAGAATTTTGATTTCATTGTGATGACAATAGCCTGAAGCATTATGATGATGGACATGGTGCATTGTGATGACAGAGTTCATGGAGCATTGAGATGAAAAGGGGCATGTAGCATTGTGATTACAGGGGTCTTGGAGCACTGTGGTGACAAACGCATAGAGCATTGTAATGACAAGGTCATGTAGAATTTTCCTGACAAAGGCATGGAGCATTGTGATGACAGGTGTCATGGAGAAATGTGACACAATTGTCATGGAGCATTTTCAATACAGTGGTAATGGATCATTGGGATGACAAGTGCATGGATTATTGTGATGACAAGGGTCATGGAGCATTGGGCTGAAAATATTCATGGAGTATTGTGATGACAGGGGTCATGGAGCATTTTGATTACAGGGGTCTTGGAGCACTGTGATGACAAGAGTCCCGGATCATTGTATTGTCCCGTGTCATGGAGTATTGTGATGACAGGGTTCATGGAGCATTAAGATGAATAGGGGAATGGAGCACTGTGTTTACAGGGGTTTTGGAGCATTGTGATGACAAGGACAAGGAGCATTTTGATGAGACGGCCATGGAATATTCTGATGACATGTGTCATGGAGCTTTGTGATGACAATGGCATGGAGCATTGTGATTAAAGGGGTCTTGGAGCATTGCGATGACAAGTGTCATGGAGCCTTGTGATGACAAGGCCGTGGAACATTGTGATGGCAGGGGTCATGGAGCATTGTTATGACAGGGGTAATGGAGCATTGTGATGAGAAGGGCATGCAGCATTGTGATTACAATTTTTATGGAGCATTGTGATGACAAATTTTTGGACCGTTGGAATGAAAAGCGCGTGGCACATTGTGATGACAATGGTCATGGAGCATTTTAGTGAGAAAGGCATGGAGCATTGTGATGACAAGGGTCATGGAGCATTGTGATGAAATGTTCATGGAGCATTGTGGATACAAAGGTAACAGAGACTTTTGATGACGTGGACATGGACCACTGTCATGACAAATATTATGAAGCACTGTGATGACTGGAGTCACAGAGCATTGTGATGACAGGTGTCATGGAGCACTGTGATGACAAGGTCCTGGTGCATTGTGATGAGATGACCATGGAGACTTGTGATGACAAGTCTCATGGAGCATTCTGATGAAAAGGGGCATGGAGCATTGTGATTACAGGTGTCTTGGAGCATTGTGATGACAAGGGCATGGAGCACTGTGAGGAGAAGGCCATGGAGCATTCTGGTGACATACGTCATGGAGCATTGTGCTGAGAAAGGCATAGAGCATTGTGATGACAGGGGATAAAGAGCATTGTGGAGAAAAGTTCATGGAGCATTGTGGTTAAAAAGGTCACAGAGACTCTTGATGATGAGGGCATGGACCATTGTGATGACAAAGGTCATGAAGCATTGTGATGACTGGAGTCACGGAGCATTGTGATGACAGGGGTCATGGAGCATTGTGATGACAAGGGCATGGAGCATTGTGATGACAAGGGCATGGAGCATTGTGATGACCATGTGATGCAGTATTGTGAAGACAGTTGTCAGGGAGCATTGTGCTGACATATATAATGGCCCATTGTGATGACAATGGCATTGAGCATTGTCATGCCAAGTGTCATGGAGGATTCAGAAGACAAATGTAATGGAGCATTGTGATGACAATGGCTTGGAGCATTGTGATGACAAGGGTCAGGGAGCATTGTGCTGACAAGTGCATGGAGAATTGTGATGACAAGTGTCATGGAGCATTCTGCTGACAAGCTTGTGGAGTATTTTGATGACAATGGCATGGAGCATTGTGATGAAAACGGCATGGGGCATTGTGATGAAAATGGCATGGAGACATTTCGTTACAGGGTTCAAGGAGCATTCTGACGACAAATGTCAGGGAGCATTGTGATGACAATGTATTGAGAATTGTGATGACAAAGGTCATGGAGCATTTTGATGAAAAGGGCATGGAGTATTGTGATGACAGGCATCATGGAATCGTTGTGATGACAAGTGCTATGGAACATTGTGATCACAAGGGTTTGGAGCATTGTGATGACAGAGGTCATGGATCATTTTGATTTCAAGGAGCATGGACCATTGTGATGACAAGGGCATGAAGCAATGTGATCCCAAGGTTCATGGGGGATTGTGATGATAATGGTAATGGAGTATTGTGATGACAAGCGCATAGAGCATTGTAATGACAAGGTCATGTAGCATTCTGCTGACAAAGGCATGAAGCATTGTGATGCCAGGTGTCATGTAGCACTGTGATGACAAGCGTCACGGAGCATTGTGAATACAGGGGTCATGGAGAATTGGGATGACAAGGGCATGGATCATTGTGATGCCAAGGGTCATGGATCATTGGGCTGCAAATGTTCATGGAGTATTGTGATGACAGGGGTCATGGAGCATTGTGATGACTAGGGAATGGAGCACTGTAATGAGAAGAGTCCCTGATCATTGTGTTGTCGGGTGTCACGGAGTGTTGTGATGACAGTGGTCATGGAGCATTGTGATGATATTTGTCATGGAGCATTGTGTTGAGAAGGTCATGGAGTATTTGGCTGAAAATGTTCATGGAGTATTGTGATGACAGTGGTCATGGATCATTGTGATGACAAGGGAATGGAACATGGTGATGACAGTGGTCATGGAACATTTTGATTACAGGGTTGAGGGAGGATTGTGATGACTAGTGAGGGAAAATGGTTATATCTCAGTTGAGAGAGCATTTGGATGAGAGGAGCATGGAGCATTGTGATTACAAGGTTTATGGAGCATAGCGATTACCAGGTTGTGGATCATTGTGATGGAAAGCCCGTGGCACGTTTTGATGACAAGGGTCATTGAGCATTTTTCTGACAAAGGCATGGAGCATTGTGATGACAAGTGTCACGGAGTACTGTGTTGAAATGTTCATGGAGCACTGTGGTTACAAAGGTCACAGAGACTTGTGATGACGCAGGCATGGACCGTTGTGATGACAAACGTTATGAAGCATTGTGATGACTGGAGTCACGGAACATTGTGTTGACAGGGTTCATGGAGCATTGTGATGACAAAGTCATGGAGCCTTGTTATGACAGGTCTCATGGAGCATACTGATGAAAAAGGTCATGAAGCATTCTGATTACAGGTTTCTTGGAACATTGTGATAGCAAGGGCATGGAGCATTGTGATGACAAGGGCATGGAGCATTGGTATAATAAGTTTCATGGATTATTGTGATGACAGTTGGAATGGCGCATTGTGATGACAGTGGTCATGGAGCATTGTGATGAGAAAGTAATGAAGCATTGGGTTGAAAATATTCATGGAGTACTGTGATGACAGGTGTCATGGAGCACTGTGATGACAAGGTCCTGGAGTATTGTGATGAGATGACGATGGAGACTTGTGATGACAAGTCTCATGGAGCATTCTGATGAAAAGGGGCATGGAGCATTTTGATTACAGGGGTCTTGGAGCATTGTGATGACAAGGGCATGGAGCATTGTGAGGAGAAAGCCATAGAACTTTCTGCTGGCATGTGCCATGGAGATTTGTGATGACAAGGGCATGGAGCATTGTGATTACAGGGGTCAGGGAGCATTGTGATGACAAGGGTCATGGAGCCTTTTGATGACAAGGCCCTGGAACATTGTGATGGCAGGGGTCATAGAGCATTGTTATGACAGAGGTAATGGAGCATTGTGATGAGAAGGGCATTGAGCATTGGTCTGAAATGTTTCATGGATTATTGTGATGAGAGTGGGCATGGAGCATTTTGATGACAAGGGCACGGTACAATGTGATACATGGGTCATGGAGGATTGTAATGACAAGGGCATGGAGAATTGTGATGAGAATGGCATCGAGCACTGTGATGACAAGTGTCATGGAGCTTTGTGATGACAAAGGCATGGAGCAATGTGATGAGAGGGTTCATGGAGCATTGTGATGACAATGACATGGATCATTGTGATGCCAAGGGTCATGGAGCTTTGTGATGACAAAGGTCATGGAGCATTTTGATGACAAGTGTGTGGTGCATTGTGATGAGAAGGGCAGGGAGCATTTTGATGACAGGGTCATGCAGCAATTTGATGAAAAGTGTAATGGAACATTTTGATGACAGGGTTTACAGAACATTGTGATGCCAGGGATCATGGAGCTTTGGGATGAAATGGGTCATGGAGCATTTTGATGACAGGGGTTATGGAACATTGTGATGTCAGGGGTCAAGGAACTTTGTGCTGATAAGGGGATGTAGCATTGTGATGACAGGGGTCATGGAACATTGTGATAACAGGGGTGAGGGAGGATTGTTATGACTAGTGATGGAACATTGTGATATCTCATGTGAGAGAGCATTTGGATGAGAAGTGCATGGAGCATTGGGATTAAAAGGTTTATGGAGCATAGCGATGACAAGGTTGTGGATCATTGTGATGAAAAGCGCATGGCACATTGTGATGACAAGGGTCATGTAGCAATGTTCTTACAAAGGCATGGAGTATTGTGATGACAAGGGTCACGGGGCATTGTGATGAAATGTTCATGGAGCATTGTGGTTACAAAGGTCACAGAGCCTTGTGATGATGCGGGCATGGACCGTTGTGATGACAAACGTTATGAAGCATAGTGATGACTGGAATCACGGAGCATTGTGATGACAGGGATCATGGAGCATTGTGATGACAAGGGCATGGAGCATTGTGATGACAGGGGCATGGAGCATATGTCTGACATGTTTCATAGATTATTGTGATGACAGTGGACATAGTGCATTTTGATGACAAGGGCATGGAGCATTGTGAAGACAAGGGCATGGAATATTGTGAAGACAGGTGTCAGGGAGCATTGTGATGACCTATGTCATGGTCCATTGCGATGACAACAGCATGGAGCATTGTGATGCCAATTGTAATGGAGGATGTGATGACAAATATAATGGAGCATAGTGATGACTAGGGCATGGAGCATTATGTTGACAAGGGCCATTGAGAATTTTCATTACAATGTCGTGAAGCATTGTGATGACAAGTACTGGAGCATTGTGATTAGAAAACCATGGAGCCTTGTGATGACAAGTCTCAAGAAGCATACTGATGAAAAGGGGTCTGGAGCATTCTGATTACATGGGACTTGGAACATTGTGATAACAAGGGCATGGAGCATTGTGATGACCAGGTCATGCAGTATTTTGAAGAGAGGTGTCAGGGAGCATTGTGATGATATATGTAATGGCCCATTGTAATGAAAATGGCATGGAGAATTGTGATGCCAAGTGTCATAGAGGATTCTGATGACAAAGGTAATGGAGCATTGTTATGACAAGGGCGTGGAGCATTGTGATGACAGGTTTCAGGGAGCATTGTGCTGACAAGTGCATGGAGAATTGTGATGACAAGGGTCATGGAGCATTCTGATCACAAGCTTGTGGAGTATTTTGATGACAATTGCATGGAGCATTTTGATGAAAAAGGCATGGAGCCATTTTGTGACATGGTTCAAGGAGCATTCTGACAACAATGTCACGGAGCATTGTGATGACAAGTGTACTGAGAATTGTGATGACAAATTCATGGAGCATTGTTATAAAATGGGCATGGAGTATGTGTGATGACAGGCATCATGGAGCTTTGTGATGACAAGTGTTATAGAACATAGTGATCACAAGATTATGGAGCATTGTGATGAGAGAGGTCATGGATCATTTTGATTTCAAGGAGCAGGGAGCATTGTGATGACAAGGGCATGAAGCAATGTGATCCCAAGTTTCATGGAGGATTGTGATGACAATGGTAAAGGAGTATTGTGATGACAAGTGCAAAGAGCATTGTAATGACAAGGTCATGTAGCATTTTGCTGACAAAGGCATGGAGCATTGTGATAACATGTGTCATAGAGCACAGTGATGACAAGTGTCACGGAGCATTGTGAATAGAGGGGTCATGGAGCATTGGGATGACAAGGGCATGTATCATTGTGATGACAAGGGTCATGGAGCATTGGGTTGAAAAATTTCATGGAGTATTGTGATGACAGGGGTCATGGAGAATTGTGATTACAGGGGTCTTTGAGCATTGTGATGACAAGAGTTCCAGATCATTTTGTTGTCACGTGTCATGGTGTGTTGTGATGACAGTGGTCATGGAGCATTGTGATGATATTGGTCATGGAGCACTGTGATGAGAAGGTCATGGAGCATTGGGCTGAAAATGTTCATGGAGTATTGGTATGACATGGGTCATGGAGCATTGTGATGACTAGGGAATGGAGCATGGTGATGACAAGTTCCTGGAGCATTGTGATGAGATGACCATGGAGACTTGTGATGAGAAATCTCATGGAGCATTCTGATGAAAAACGGCATGGAGCATTGTGATTACAGGGGTCTTGGATCATTGTCATGACAAGTGTCATGGAGCCTTGTGATGACAAGCCCGTGGAACATTGTGATGGCAGGGGTCATGGAGCATTGTTACGACAGAAGTAATGGACCATTGTGATGAGAATGGAATTGAACATTAGTCTGAAATATTTCATGGATTATTGTGATGAGAGTGGGCATGGAGCATTGTGATTACAAGGGCACGGTACACTGTGATACTTGGGTCATGGAGGATTGTAATGACAAGGGCATGGAGCATTGTGATGACAAGTGTGATGGAGCTTTGTGATGACAAGGGCATGGGGCAATGTGATGAGAGGGTTCATGGAGCATTGTGATGACAATGATATGGAGCATTGTGATGCCAATTGTCATGGAGCTTTGTGATGACAAATGTCATGGAGCATTTTGATGTCAAGGGTGTGGTGCATTTTGATGAGAAGGGCAGGGAGCATTTTGATGACAGGGTCATGGAGGAATTTAATGAAAAATGTAATGGAACATTTTGATGACAGGGGTTATAGAACATTGTGATGCCATGGGTCATGGAGCTTTGGGATGAAAAGTGTCATGGAGCATTTTGATGACAGTGGTTATGGAACATTGTGATGTCAGGAGTCATGGAACATTGTGTTGATAAGGGGATGTAGCAATGTGATGACAGGGGTCATGGAACACTGTGATTACAGGGGTGAGGGAGGATTATGATATCTAGTGATAGATCATTGTGATATCCCAAGTGCGAGAGCATTTGGATGAGAAGTGCATGGAGCATTGTGATTACAAGGTTAATGGAGCATAGCGATGACAAAGCTGTGGATCATTGTGATGAAAACCGCATGGCACATTGTGATGACAAGGGTCATGGAGCATTGTTCTGACAAAGGCATGGATCATTGTGATGACACGGGTCACGGAGCATTGTGTTGAAAAGTTCATAGAGCATTATGGTTACAAAGGACACAGAGCCTTGTGATGACGCGGGCATGGACCGTTGTGATGACAAACGTTATGAAGCATTGTGATGACTGGAGTCACGGAGCATTGTGATGACAGTGGTAAGGGAGCATTGTGATGACAAGGGCATGGAGCATTGTGATGACAGGGGCATGGAGCATTGTGATGACAAGGGCATGGAGCATTGTTCTAATAAGTTCCATGGAGTATTTTGATGACAGTTGCAATGGCGCATTGTGATGAAAAGGGCATGGATCATTGTGATGACCAGGTCTTGCAGTATTGTGAAGAGAGGTCTCAGGGAGCACTGTGAAGACATATGTAATGACCCATTGTGATGACAATGGCATGGAGCATTGTGATGCCAAGTGTCATGGAGTATTCTGATGATAAATGTAATAGAGCATTGTGATGACAATGGCTTGGAGCATTGTGATGACAGGGGAATGGAGCATTGGTCTGACAAGTTTCACAGATTATTGTGATGACAGTGGATATGGTGCATTGTGATGACAAGGGCATGGGGCATTCAGATGAGAAGGTCATGGAATATTTTGAAGACAGGTGTCACGGAGCATTGTGAAGAAATATGTCATGGTCCATTGCGATGACAATGGCAGGGAACATTGTGATGCCAAATGTAATGGAGGATTATGATGACAAATATAATGGAGCATTGTGATGACTAGGGCTTGGAGCATTATGATGACAAAACCATGGAGCCATGTGATGACAAGTCTCATGGAGCATACTGATGAAAAAGGGCATGGAGCATTGTGATTACAGCGGTCTTGGAACTTTGTGATGACAAGGGCATGGAGCATTGTGAGGAGAAGACCAAGGAGCATTCTGATAGCATGCGTCATTGAGCTTTGTGATGACAATGGCATGGAGCATCGTGATTACATGGGTCTTGGAGCATTGTGATGAAAAGGGCATGGATCATTGTGATGAAAAATGCATGGAGCCTTGTCATGACAGTGTAAAAGGAGCATACAGACAACAAGTGTCAGGGAGCATTTGGATGACAAGTGTATTGAGCATTGTGATGACAAAGGTCATGGAGCATTGTGATGAGAAGACCATGGATAATTGTGATGATGAGCGTCATGGGGCATTGTGATGACAAGTGTTATGGAATATTGTGATCACAAGGGTTTGGAGCATTGTTATGACGGAGGTCATGGAGCATTTTGATTTCATTGTGATGACAATAGCAGGAAGCATTATGATGATGGGCATGGTGCATTGTGATGACAGGGTTCATGAATCATTGAGATGAAAAGGGGCATAGAGCTTTGTGATTACAGTGTTCTTGGAGCATTGTGATGAGAAGGGTCATGGAGCCTTGTGATGAAAAGGCCATGGAAAATCATGATGGCAGGGGTCATGGATCATTGTTATGACAGAAGTAATGGAGCATTTTGATGAGAAGGACATTGAGCATTGGTATGAAATATTTCATGGATTATTGTGATGAGAGTGGGCATGGAGCATTGTGATGACAAGGGCACGGAAGACTGTGATACATGTGTCATGGAGGATTGTAATGACAGGGGCATGGAGCATTGTGATGAGAACGCATCGAACATTGTGATGACAAGTGTCATGGAGTTTTGTGATGACAAGGGCATGGAGCAATGTGATGAGAGTGTTCATGGAGCATTGTGATGCCAAAGCCATGGAGCATTGTGATGCCAAGGGTCATGGAGCTTTGTGATGACAAAGGTCATGAAGCATTTTGATGACAAGTGTGTGGTGCATTGTGATGAGCAGGGCAGGGAGCATTTTGATGACAGGGTCATGCAGCAATTTGATAAAAAGTGTAATGGAACATTTTGATGACAGGGGTTATAGAACATTGTGATGCCAGGGGTCATGGAGCTTTGGGATGAAAAGTGTCATGGAGCATTTTGATGACAGGAGTTATGGAACATTGTGATGTCAGGGGTCTTGGAACATTGTGCTTATAAGGGGATGTAGCATTGTGATGACAGAGGCCATGGAACACTGTGATTACAGGGGTGAGGGGGCATTGTGATAACTAGTGATGGAACATTGTGATATCTCAGGTGAGAGAGCATTTGGATGAGAAGTTCATGGAGCATTGTGATTACATGGTTTATGGATCATAGCGAAGACAAGGTTGTGGATCATTGTGATGAAAAGTGCGTGGCACACTGTGATGACAAGTGTCATGGAGCATTGTTCTGACAAACGCATGGAGCATTGTGATGACAAGGGTCACGGAGCATTGTGATGAAATGTTCATGGAGCATTGTGGTTACAAAGGACACAGAGCCTGGTGATGACGCGGGCATAGACCGCTATGATGACAAACGTTATGAATCATTGTGATGACTGGAGTCATGGAGCATTGTGAGTACAGGGTTCATGGAGCATTGTGATAACCAGGGCATGGAGCATTGTGAGGACAGGGGCATGGAGCATTGGTCTGAGAAGTTTCATAGATTATTGTGATGACAGTGGAAATGGTGCATTGTGATGACAAGGGCATGGAGCATTGTGAGGAGAAGGTCATGGAGTATTGTGAAGAGAGGTGTCAGGGAGCATTGTGATGACATATGTCATGGTCCATTGCGATGACAATGGCAGGGAGCACTGTGATGCCAAATATAATGGAGGATTGTGATGGCAAATATAATGGAGCATTGTGATGACTAGGGCTTGCAGCATTATGATGACAAGCGCCATTGAGGATTTTCATGACAAGGTCGTGAAGAATTGTGATGACAAGGCCCTGGAGCTTTGTGATGAGAAAACCATGGAGCCTTGTGAAGACCAGTCTCATGGAGCATACTGATGAAAGGGGCATGGATCATTCTGATTACAGGGGTCTTGGAACATTGTGATAACAAGGACATGGAGCATTGTGATGACAATGGCATGGAGCATTGTGATGACCAGGTCATGCAGTATTGTGAAGACAGGTGTCATGATGCATTGTGATGACATATGTAAGGGCCCATTGTGATGACAATGGCATGGAGCACTGTGATGCCAAGTGTCATGGAGGATTCTGATGACAAAGGTAATGGAGCATTGTGTTGACAATGGCTTGGAGCATTGTGATGACAAGGGTCAGGGAGCATTTTGCTGACAAGTGCATGGAGAATTGTGATGACAAGGGTCATGGAGCATTCTAATGACAAGCTTGTGGAGTATTTTGATGACAATGGCATGGAGCATTGTGATGAAAACGGCATGGGTTATTGTGATGAAAAAGGCATGGAGCCTCTTCGTTACAGGGTTCAAGGAGAATTCTGATGACAAGTGTCAGGGAGCATTGTGATGACAAGTGTATTGAGAATTGTGATGACAAAGGTCATGGAGCAATGTGATGAAAAGGGCATGGAGTATTGTGATGACAGGCATCATGGAGCATTGTGATGACAAGTGTTTTGGAACTTTGTGATCACAAGGTTTTGGAGCATTGTGATGAGAGAGGTCATGGATCATTTTGATTTCAAGGAACATGGAGCATTGTGATGACAAGGGCATGAAGCAATGTGATCCCAATGTTCATGGAGGATTGTGATGACAATGGAAATGGAGTATTGTGATGACAAGAGCATAGAGCATTGTAATGACAAGGTCATGTAGCATTTAGCTGAGAAAGGCATGGAGCATTGTGATGACAGGTGTCATGGAGCACTGTGATGACAAGTGTCAAGGAGCATTGTGAATACAGGGGTCATGGAGCATTGGGATGGCAAGGGCATGGATCATTGTGATGACAAGCATCATCGAGCATTGCTCTGACAAAAGCATGGAGCATTGTGATGACAAGGGTCACGGAGCATTGTGATGAAAAGTTCATTGAGCGTTGTGGTTACAAAGGTCACAGAGCCTTGTGATGACGCGGGCATGGACCGTTGTGATGAGAAACGTTATGAAGCATTGTGATGACTGGAGTCACGGAGCATTGTGATGACAGGGGTCATGGAGCATTGTGATAACAAGGGCATGGAGCATTGTGATGACAGGGGAATGGAGCATTCGTCTGACAAGTTTCATAGATTATTGTGATGACAGTGGACATGGTGCATTGTGATGACAAGGGCATGGGGCATTGTGATGAGAAGGTCAGGGATTACTCTGAAGACAGGTGTCAGGGAGCATTGTGATGACATATGTCATGGTCCATTGCGATGGCAATGGCATGGAGCATTATGATGCCAAATGTAATGGAGAATTGTGATGACAAATATAATGGAGCTTTGTGATGATTAGGGCTTGGTGCATTATGATGACAAGGGCCATTGAAAATTTTCATGATATGTTCGAGAAGCGTTGTGATGACAAGGTCCTGGAGCATTGTGATGACAAAGAATGGAGCCTTGTGATGACAAGTCTCATGGAGCATACTGATGAAAAGGGGCATGGATCATTGTGATGACAGGGGTCTTGGAACACTGTGATGACAAGGGCAATGAACATTGTGAGGAGAAGACCAAGGAGCATTCTGATGGCATGCGTCATTGAGCTTTGTGATGACAAGGGCATGGAGCATTGTGATTACATGGGTCTTGGAGCATTGTGATGAAAAGGGCATGGATCATTGTGATGAAAAAGGCATGGAGCCTTGTCATGACAGGGTTCAAGGAGCATACAGACAACAAGTGTCAGGGAGCATTTTGATGAAAAGTTTATTGAGCATTGTGGTGACAAAGGTCATGGAGCATTGTGATGAGAAGTCCATGGATAATTGTGATGACGAGCGTCATGGGGCATTGTGATGACAAGTGTTTTGGAATATTGTGATCACAAGGGTTTTGAGCATTGTTATGACAGAGGTCATGGAACATTTTGATTTCATTGTGATGACAATAGCAAGAAGCAATATGATGATGGGCATGGTGCATTGTGATGACAGGGTTCATGGATCATTGAGATGAAAAGGGGCATAGAGCATTGTGATTAAAGGGTTATTGGAGCATTGTGATGAGAAGGGTCATGGAGCTTTGTGATGACAAGGCCAAGGAACATCGTGATGGCAGTGGTCATGGAGCATTTTTATGACTGGTGTAATGGAGCATTGTGATGGCAAGGGCATGGAGCATTGGTATGAGAAGGGCATGGAGCATTCTGATGACATGTGTCATGGAGCTTTGTGAAGACAAGGGCATGGAGCAATGTGATGCCAAGGGTCATGGATTTTGTGATGACAAAGGTCATGGAGCATTTTGATGGCAAGGGCGTTGTGCATTGTGATGAGAAGATCAGGGAGTATTGTGATGACAGGGTCATGGAGCAATTTGATGAAAATTGTCATGGAATATTTTGATGACAGATGTTATGGAACATTGTGATGTCAGGGTTCATCGAACATTGTGATGATAATTGCATATAGCAATGTAATGACAGGAGTCATGGGACATTGTGATGCCAGGGGTGAGGGAGTATTGTGACAAATAGTGATGTAGCATTGTGATATCAGTGGTGAGAGAGCATTTTGATGAGTAGTGGATGGAGCATTGTGATGTCAAGATTGTAGAGCACTGTGATGACAAGTGCATGGTGCATTGTGATGACATGTGTCATGGAGCATTGTGCAGACAAGCACATGGAGCACTGTGATGACAAGGGTCATGGAGCATTGTGCTGAGAAAGGCATAGAGCATTGTGATGACATGGGTCAAAGAGCATTGTGATGAAAAGTTCATGGAGCATTGTGGTTAAAATGGTCACAGAGACTGTTGATGACGAGGGTATGGACCAATGTGATGACAAAGGTCATGAATCATTGCGATGACTGGAGTCACGGAGCTTTGTGATGACAGGAGTCAGGGAGCATTGTGATAACCAAGGCATGGAGCATTGTGATGACAAGGGCATGGAACATCAGTCTAATAAATTTCATGGATTGTTGTGATGAAAGTTGGAATGGCGCATTGTGATGACAAGGGCATGGAGTTTTGTGATGACCAGGTCATGCAGTATTGTGAAGAGAGGTG
Source organism: Mesoplodon mirus (assembly GCF_964341445.2). Lineage (NCBI taxonomy): Eukaryota > Metazoa > Chordata > Mammalia > Artiodactyla > Ziphiidae > Mesoplodon > Mesoplodon mirus. The sequence continues at coordinate 4,029,894 of NW_028295817.1, forward strand.
TCAGGGAGCATTTTGATGACATATGTAATGGCCAATTGTGATGACAATGGCATGGAACATTGTGATGCCAAGTGACTTGGAGGATTGTGATGACAAAGGTAATGGAATATTGTGATGACAATGGCTTGGAGCATTTTGATGACATGGGTCAGGGAGCATTGTGATGACAAGTGCATGGAGAATTGTGATGACAAGTGCATGGAGCATAGTGAGGACAGGGGTCATGGAGCATTGTGATTACAGGGGTCTTTGAGAATTGTGATGACAAGAGACCCGGATCATAGTGTTGTCAGGTGTCATGGAGTGTTGTGATGACAGTGGTCATGGAGCAGTGTGATGATATTGGTCTTGGAGCATTGTGATGAGAAGGTCATGGAGCATTGGGCTGAAAATATTCATGGATTATTGTGATGACATGTCTCATGGAGCATTCTGATGACAAGGGAATGGAGCATGGTGATGAGAATGTCCTGGAGTATTGTGATGAGATGACCATGGAGACTTGTGATGACAATTCTCATGGAGCATTCTGATGAAAAGGGGCATGGAGCATTGTGATTACAGGGGTCTTGGAGCATTGTGATGACAAGGGCATGGAGCATTGTGAGGAGAAGGCCATGGAACATTCTGATGACATGCGTCATGGACCTTTGTGATGACAAGTGCAAGGAGCTTTGTGATTACAGGGGTCTTGGAGCATTGTGATGACAATGGTCATGGAGGCTTGTGATGACAAGGCTGTGCAACATTGTGAAGGCAGGGATCATGGAGAATTGTTATGACAGAGGTAATGGATCATTGTGATGAGAAGGGCATTGAGCATTGGTCTGAAATGTTTCATGGATTATTGTGATGAGAGTGGGCATGGAGCATTGTGATGACCAGGGAATGGATCATTTGTCTAATAAGTTTCAGCGATTATTGTGATGACAGTTGGAATGGCACATTGTGATGACAAGGGCATGGAGCATTGTGATGGCCAGGTCATGCAGTATTCTGAAGACAGGTTTAGGGAGCATTGTGATGACATATGTAATGGCCCATTGTGATGACAATGTCATGGAGCACTGGGATGCCAAGTGTCATGGAGGATTCTGATGACAAAGGTAATGGAGCTTTGTGATGACAATGGTTTGGAGCATTGTGATGACAAGGGTCAGGGAGCATTTTGCTGACAAGTGCATGGAGAATTGTGATGACAAGGGTCATGGAGCATTCTAAGGACAAGCTTGTGGAGTATTTTGATTACAATGGCATGGAGCATTGTGAAGAAAACGGCATGGCGCATTGTGATGAAAAAGGCATGGAGCCTTTTCGTGACAGGGATCAAGGAGCATTCTGATGACAAGTGTCAGGGAGCATTGTGATGACAAGTGTATTGAGAATTGTGATGACAAAGGTCATGGAGCATTGTGATGAAAAGGGCCTGGAGTATTGTGATGACAGGCATCGTGGAGCGTTGTGATGACAAGTGTTATGGAACACTGTGATCACAAGGGTTTGGAGCATTGTGATGAGAGAGGTCATGGATCATTTTGATTTCAAGGAGCATGGAGCATTGTGACGACAAGGGCATGAAGGAATGTGATCCCAAGGTTCATGGAGGATTGTGATGACAATGGAAATGGAGTATTGTTATGACAAGCGCATAGAGCAGTGTAATGACAAGGTCATGTAGCATTTTGCTGACAAAGGCATGGAGCATTGTGATGACATGTGTCATGGAGCACTGTGATTACAAGTGTCACGGAGCATTGTGAATACAGGGGTCATGGAGCATTGGGATGACAAGGGCATGAATCATTTTGATGACAAGTGTCATGGAGCACTGGGCTGACAATGTTCATGGAGTGTTGTGATGACATGGGTCATGGAGCATTGTGATGACTAGGGAATGGAGCAATGTGATGACAAGAGTCCCGGATCATTGTGTTGTCAGTTGTCATGGAGTGTTGTGATGACAGTGGTCAAAGAGAATTGTGATGATATTGGCCATGGAGCATTGTGATGAGTAGGTCGTGGAGCATTGGGCTGAAAATATTCATGGATTATTGTGATGACAGGGGTCATGGAACATTGTGATGACAAGGGAATGGAGCATGGTGATGACAAGGTCCTGGAGCATTGTGATGAGAGTAGCATGGAGACTTGTGATGACAAGTCTTATGGAGCATTCTGATGAAAAGAGGCATGGAGCATTGTGATTTCAGGGGTCTTGGAGCATTGTGATGACTAGGGCATGGAGCATTGTGATGAGAAGGCCATGGAGCATTCTGATGACATGCGTCATGGAGTTTTCTGATGACAAGGGCAAGGAGCATTATTATTACAGGGATCATGGAGCATTGTGATGAAAAGGGCATGGATCATTGTGATGAAAAAAGCATGGAGCCTTTTCATAACATGGTTCAAAGAGCATACTGACGACGTGTCAGGGAGCATTGTGATGACAAGTGTATTGAGCATTGTGATGACAAAGATCATGGAGCATTGTGATGAGAAGACCGTGGATAATTGTGAAGATGAGTGTCATGGGGTGTTTTGATGATAAGTGTTATGTAACATTGTGATCACAAGGGTTTGGAGCATTTTGATGACAGAGATCATGGAGAATATTGATTTCATTGTGATGACAATAGCCTGAAGCATTTTGATGATGGGCATGGAGCATTGTGATGACAGGGTTCATGGAGCATTGAGATGAAAAGTGGCATGGAGCATTGTGATTACAAGGGTATTGGAGCATTGTGATGACAAGGGCAAGGAGCATTGTGATGAGAAGGCCATGGAACATTCTGATGACATGCGTCATGGAGCTCTGTGATGACAAGGGCATGGAGCATTGTTATTTCAGTGGTCTTGAGCATTGTGATGACAAGTGTCATGGAACCTTGTGATGACTAGGCCGTGGAACATTGTGATGGCAAGGGTCATGGTGCATTGTTATGACAGGTGTAATGGAGCATTTTGATGAGAAGGGCATGGAATATTGGTCTGAAATGTTTCATGGATTATTGTGATGAGAGTGCGCATGAAGCATTTTGAGGACAAGGGCACGGAACACTATGATACATGGGTCATGCAGGAATGTAATGACAAGGGCATGGAGCATTGTGATGAGAAGGGCATCGAGCATTGTGATGACAAATGTCATCGAGCTTTGTGATGACAACGGCATTCAGCAATATTATGAGTGGGCTCTTGGAGCATTGTGATGACAATGACATGGAGCATTGTGATGCCAAGGGTCATGGAGCTTTGTGTTGACAAGTCATGGAGCATTTTGATGACTAGTGCATGGGGCATTGTGATGAGAAGGGCAGGGAGCATTTTGATGACCGGGTCATGCACCAATTTGATGAAAAGTGTAATGGAACATTTTTATGGCAGGGGTTATAGAACATTGTGATGTCAGGTGTCTTGGAGCTTTGGGACGAAAAGGGTCATGGAGCATTTTGATGACAGGCGTTATGGAACATAGTGATGTCAGCATTCATGGAACATTGTGATGATAAAGGAATGTAGCAGTGTGATGACAGGGTCATGGATCATTGTGATTACAGGGGTGAGGGAGCATTGTGATGACTATTGACTGAACACTGTGATATCTCTGGTGAGAGAGCATTTTGACGAGAAGTGCATGGAGCATTGTGATTACAAGGTTTATGGAGCATTGCAATGACAAGGTTGTGGACCGTTGTGATGAAATGTGCGTTGCATATTGTGAAGACAATGGTCATGGAGCATTGTTCTCACAAAGACATGGAGCATTGTGATGACAAGGGTCAAAGAGAATTGTGATGAAAAGTTCATGGATGATTGTGTATAAAAAGGTCACAGAGACTTGTGATGACATGGGCATGGACCACTGTGATGACAAACGTTATGAAACATTGTGATGACTGGAGTCACGGATCATTGTGATGACAGGGGTTATGGAGCATTGTGATGACATGTGTCTTGGAGCACTGTGCTGACAAGCGCATGGAGCACTGTGATGACAAGGGGCATGGAGCATTGTGCTGAGAAAGGCATAGAGCATTGTTATGACAAGGGTCAAAGAGCATTGTGATGAAAAGTTCATGGAGCATTTTGGTTAAAAAGCTCACAGAGACTGATGATGACGAGGGCATGGACGATTGTGATGACAAAGGTCATGAAGCACTGTGATTACTGGAGTCACAGAGCTTTGTAATGGCATGGGTCATGGACCATTGTGATAACAAGGGCATGGAGCATTGTGATGATGAGGGCATGGAGCATTGGTCTAATAAGTTTCATGGATTATTGCGATGACAGTTGGAATGGCGCATTGTGATGACAAGTGCCATTGAAAATTTTCATGACAAGGTCGAGAAGCATTGTGATGACAAGGTCCTGGAGCATTGTGATGACAAATCCATGGTTGCCTTGTGATGAAAAGTCTCATGGAGCATACTGATGAAAAGGGGCATGGAGCATTGTGATTACAGTTGTCTTGGAACATTGTGATGACAAGGGCATGAAGCATTGTGAGGAGAAGACAAAGGAGCTTTTTGATGGCATGCATCCTTGAGCTTTGTGATGACAAGGGCATGGAGTATTTTGATTATATGGGTCTTGGAGCATTGTGATGAAAAGGGCATGGATCATTGTGATGAAAAAGACATGGAGCCTTGTCATGACAGGTTTCAAGGAGCATACAGACAACAAGTGTCAGGGAGAATTTTGATGACAAGTGTATTGAGCACTGTGATGACAAGGGTCATGGAGCATTTTGCTGAGAAAGGCATAGAGCATTGTGATGACAAGGGTCAAAGAGCATTGTGATGAAAAGTTCATGGAGCATTGTGATGACAATGAAATGTAGCATTGTGATGCCAAGGGTCATGGAGCTTTGTGATGACAAAGAACATGGGGCATTCTGATGGCACGGGCATTGTGCATTGTGATGAGAAGGGAGCTTTTTGATGACAGGGTCATGGAGCAATTTGATGAAAAATGTCATGGAACATTTTGATGACAGGTTTTATGGAACACTGTGACGTCAGGTGTCATGGAGCATTTTGATGAAAAGGGTCATGGAGCATTTTGATGACAGGCGTTATGGAACATTGTGATGGCAGGGGTCATCGAACATTGTGATTATAAGTGCATGTATCATTGTGATGACAGGAGTCATGGAACACTGTGATGACAGGGGTGAGGGGGTATTTTGACCAATAGTTATGTAGCATTGGGATATCAGTGGTGAGAGAGCATTTTGATGAGAAGTGCATGGAGCATTGTGATGAGAAGTTTTATGCAGCATGGTGATGAGAAGTTTGTGGAGCACTGTGATGACAAGCGCATGGTGCATTTTGATGACATCTGTCATGGAGCATTGTGCTGACAAGCGCATGGAGCATTGTGATGACAAGTGTCATGGAGCATTTTGATGACAGTTGTTATGGAACATTGTGATGGCAGGGGTCATCGAACATTGTGATTATAATTGCATGTATCATTGTGATGACAGGAGTCATGGAACTTTGTGATGACAGGGGTGAGGGGGTATTGTGACCAATAGTTATGTAGCATTGGGATATCAGTGGTGAGAGAGCATTTTGATGAGAAGTGCATGGAGCATTGTGATGAGAAGTTTTATGCAGCATGGTGATGCGAAGTTTGTGGAGCACTGTGATGACAAGCGCATGGTGCATTGTGATGACATCTGTCATGGAGCATTGTGCTGAGAAGCGCATGGAGCATTGTGATGACAAAGGTCATGGAGCATTGTGCTGAGAAAGGCATAGAGCATTGTGATGTCAAGGGTCAAAGAGCATTGTGATGAAAACTTCATGGAGCATTGTCGTTAAAAAGGTCACAGAGACTGTTGATGATGAGGACATGGACAATTGTGATGACAAAGTTCATGAAGCATTGTGATGACTGGAGTCACGGAGAATTGTGATGACAGGGGTCATGGAGCATTGTGATAACAAGGGCATGGAGCATTGTGATGACAAGGGTATGGAGCATTGGTCTAATAAGTTTCAAGGATTCTTGCGATGACAGTTGGAATGGTGCATAGTGATGACAAGGGCATGGAGCATTGTGATGACCAGGTCATGCAGTATTGTGAAGACAGGTGTCAGGGAGAATTGTGATGACATATGTAATGGCCCATTGTGATGACAATGGCATGGAGCATTGTGATGCCAAGTGTCATGGAGGATTCTGATGACAAAGGTAATGGAGCATTGTGATAACAATGGCTTGGAGTATTGTGATGACAAGGGTCATGGAACATTGGGCTGAAAATGTTCGTGGAGTATTGTGATGACAAGTTCATGGAGCATTGCAATGTCAAGTGGATGGAGAATTGTGATGACAACAGCATGTAACATTTTGATGTGAAGTGTCATGTAGCATTGTGATGACAAGGACGTGGAGAATTCTGATGACAAGGGACATGGAGCATTGTGATAACCAGGGCATGGTGCATTGTGATGACAGGGGACATGGAGCATTATTATGAGAACGGCCATGGTGCATTCTGACATAAGATATCACTTATGAAAGGAATGTAAACATGGCTACATATGAACTGATTTAGGGAAGAGAACAGAGTCTCAGATTTAGAAAACAATATAACGCTTGCTTAAGGGGAAAGAGAGGTGGGGAGATGCACAAAACATAAGATTGATATTAGCACAGGTACCGTTCTATAATCCAAAAACAGAAGAGACAAGCCCTACTCCTTCCTCAGTGAATGGAACTCAACATCCCTATTCCCCGCAGAGAAATATATCTGACTAGTAAGAATTTTAAAACCTATGAATTGATATGTCTCCGTAAGGGAACCAAGTGTGTCTAGAACGACATAAACATGGCAGTGAGAATCAGCTCAAACCCACTATAAAAAGGAATTTCAAAACAAAACATAAAAACAGTAAAATTCTTACACAATACCTTCAGGGGTTCTGATGAAACCTGGAATGACCGTATCTACAATGACAGCTGGATGTCGCATAAGGCTGGTCACTTGGGACTGAGAGGATTGGTGAGATTGGGTGAAAAAATGCAGACCCTTTAAAGCAATAATGCCTGCCACCCATTCCATGGTTCCCAACTCTCCAGGTAGAAGGGAATATCACTACAGTTATAACGTGTATGGGAACCTAGAGAATGGAAACCATCTGATGGTGAAAGGTTTCTAAAACTCTACTTGTACTCCAGTTTGACATTCCAACTGCTTTACTATCAATCTCCCAACTTGGAAAGTCAGCCACTATAACCTCCTGGTTCGCACAGTTGGCAAATTGTGCACAGGATATAAGGGAAGAGAGAGAACCAATGAGAGAGTAGCTGTAGGCATTTGGACGGCCACATGTCTCTCTAATTTCCCATCACAAAGAGGAATTAACCAAAGTCTCAGCCTGCCCCCCAGAACCAGTATAAGTCTAGAAGCAAAACTGTTGATTTGCGGTCAGCTCACAAAAACGCGAGTTGAAAAATGGAGCTCAGGGCCACAGCAATTCACTAACCTGCAGAGTTATAAAGGACTACTCGCTGCCAAAAATCTGTTGAGGGAAAGCCACGAGGTGGAAGGGAAAATGAGGCGGAATGACATGAAACAGATTTCAAGAGGTACATTGGAATCGCCTTTAAACAAAGGAAAAGCATTACAACTTCGAAAATTATGGAAATGGCCATAAAGGGCATATGGGTTTTCACGTGAATATATTCAGGAGAAAACACATATGCCCTTTTTGGACAAGCAAGCAAGCGGGCAATGCAAATCGGCACTACAAAGAAGTATCACTTCCCACCGGTCAAAAGGGACATCCGCAAAAAGTGTAAAAACCAGAAAGGCAAGACAGGCCCTGGAGAACAGGGAGCCTTGTTATGCTGATGGGCGGGATGTAAATTGCCAACTGCCTCTCTGGAGGAGTGCATTGTGTTCCCTGAAAGAAGTAAACAACAGAGCTACAGAGCCAAGGGCACTTCCAGTCTAGGGAATATACCTTGGGAAAACTGAAAATAAATAAGACAGATCGACACCAAAATTCAGGTCTGCACTGCTTAAAAAAACCTCAACTTGCGTACACCTTAAATATCCCAGGAAAGACAAAAATGGTTCAAGAAATTGTGGTAATTACGTACGATGGAATATCCCTCAGCCATGAAATCAATGTCATAAGGCCAGTAGCAACAAAATGAGTGGATTTAGGTACGATAATTCTAAGTGAAATAAGTCACACAGAAAAAGAAACTTATCATAAGATATCACTTATGAAGATCCTGTAAACATGGCTACACATGAACTGAGTTCGGAAAGAGAAGAGAGACTCACATTTAAAAAACACGCTTATGCCTGCTTAAGGGGGAAGGAGAGGGGGGGTGATGCATAAAATCAGAGTTTGATATTAGTACAGGTACCTTTCCAAAAACCAAATACGGAATAGACAAGATCTACACCTTCCTCAGTGAAAGGGACTCAACACCCCATATTCACCACAGAGTAATATATCTTACAAGTATGAATCTTAAAACGTATGTATTGATATGTCTCCGTAAGGGAATCAAGTGTGTCTAGACTGGCATAAACATGACAGTGAGAATCAGCTCAAACCCACTATAAAAAGGAATTTCAAATACAAAACAAAAAAATCAGCGAAATTTCTTACAATTCCTTCAGGGGCTCTGATGAAACCTGAAATGACCCTATGTACAATGACAGCTGGATGTGGCATAAGGCTGGACACTTCGGACTGAGAGGATTGGTGAGATTGGGTGAGCAAATGCAGACCCCTTAAAGCAATAATGTGTGGCACCCATTCCATGGGTCCCAACTCTCCAGGTTGAAGGGAATATTACTACAGATATAACATGTATGGGAAACCTAGAGAAAGTACACTCTGTGAATATGAAACATTTCTAAAACTCAACTAATAGTCCCTCTGCCGGTGCTCTTTTTTGACTTTCCAACTGCTTTACTATCAATCTCCCAACTTGGAGAGACAGACCCTTTAACCTCCTGGTTCGCACAGGTTGCCAATTTGGCAGATGATGAAAGGGAAGAGGGAGAACCAATGAGAGAGTAGCTGTTAGGCATTTGGATGGGCATATGTCACTCTAATTTCCCGGCAGGAAGAAGAATTAACCAAAGTTGCAACCACACCCCGGGATCCAGATTACGTCCTGAACCAAAATTTGGACATGCGTTCAGCTCACAAAAAGTGAGTTGAAAAATGGAGCTCAATGGCACAGCAATTCACAAACTGGCAAAGTAATAAAGGACAACTATCATACAAAAATCTGTTGAGGGAAGGCAATGAGGCGGACTTGTAAGCGAGGCAGAATAGCAGGAAACAGATTTCAAGAGGTACGTTGGAATCACCTGTAAAGCACAGGAAGAGGGGCACAACTTCGACAATGATGCACTTGGCCAAAAAGGGCGTATGCATTTTCTCCTGAATATATGCAGGAGAAAACGCATACGCCCTTTTTGGCCAAGCAAGCAGGCGGGCAATGCAAATCTGCACTACAAAGAAGTATCACTTCCCACTGGTCAAAAGGGACATCCACAAAATGTGTAAAAACCAGAAAGGCAAGACAGGCCCTGGAGAACATGGAGCCTTGTAATGCTGATGGGCGGGATGTAAATTGCCAACTGCCTCATTGGAGGTGTGCATTGTGTTCCCTAAAACAAGTCAACAACAGAGCTACAGAGCCAAGGGCACTTCCAGTCTAGGGAATATACCTTGGGAAAACTGAAAATCAATAAGACAGAGCCACCCTCAAATTTAGGGCTGCACAGCTTACAAGAACCTCAACTTGGTTACACCTGAAATATCCCAGGAAATATAAAAATGGTTCAAAAATTTATGGTACATACGTACGATGGAATATCCCTCAGCCATGAAATCAATGTCATAAGACCAGTAGCAGCAAAATGAGTGGACTCAGGTACGATGATTCTAAGTGAAATAAGTCACACAGAAAAAGAAGCTTATCATAAGATATCACTTATGAAGATCCTGTAAACATGGCTACACATGAACTGAGTTAGGAAAGAGAACAGAGTCTCACATTTAGAAAACATTCTTATGCCTGCTTAAGGGGGAAGGAGAGGTGGGGTGATGCAGAAAACCAGAGTTTGATATGAGGACAGGTACCGTTCCAAAAACCAATTATGGAATAGACAAGACCTACCTATACCTTCCTCAGTGAAAGGGACTCAAAACCCCATATTTCCCGCAGAGGAATATATGTCACTAGTAAGAGTCTTCAAACCTATGTATTGATATGTCTCTGTAAGGGAATCAAGTGAGTCTGCACTGGCATAAACATGGCAGCGAGAATCAGCTCAAACCCACTATAAAAATGAATTTCAAAAACAAAACAAAAAAACAGGGTAAGTCTTTACAATTCCTTCAGGGTCTCTGATGAAATCTGGCATGACCCTGTCTACAATGACAGCTGGATGTGGCATAAGGCTGGACACTTGGGACTGAGGGGACTGGTGCGATTGGGTGAGCAAATGCAGACCCTTTAAATCAATAATTCATGGCACCCATTCCATGGGTCCCAACTCTCCAGGTTGAAGGGAATATTACTACAGCTATAACATGTACGGGAAACCTAGAGAATGGACACCCTGTGAATACGAAAGGTCTCTAAAACTCAACGAATAGTCCCTCTCCTGGTGCTCCTGTTTGACTTTCCAACTGCTTTACTATCCATCTCCCAATGTGGAGAGACAGCCCCTTTAACCTCCTGGTTCTCACAGGTTGCCAATTTGGCAGAGGATGAAAGGGAAGAGGGAGAAGCAATGAGAGAGTAGCTGTTAGGCATTTTGACGGGCATATATCATTGTAATTTCCTGGCAGGAAGAAAAATTAACGAAAGTTGCAACCACCCACCGAAAACCAGTATAGGTCCTGAACCAAAATATTGGACATGCGTTCAGCTAACAAAAAACGAGTTGAAAAATGGAGCTCAAGGGCACAGCAATTCACAAACTGGCAAATTAATAAAGGACAACTATCATCCAAAAATCTGTTGAGGGAAGGCAATGAGGTGGACTTGAAAGCGAGGCAGAATAGCAGGAAACAGAACCAAGTCTCCAAGGGAAACTCAAAGTGTTGTAACCGACTTCCGGGTAAGATGGCGGAAGAGTAAGACACGGAGATCACCTTCCTCCCCACGGATACACCAGAAATACAGTTACACGTGGAACACCTCCTACAGAACACCTACTGAACGCTGGCAGAAGACCCCAGACCTCCCAAAAGGCAAGAAACTCCCCACATACCTGGGTAGGGCAAAGCGGAGAGATCCCCTCACAGAGGATTGGTGCCGAGCGGCACTCACCAGCCCGAGAGGCTTGTCTGCTTGTCCGCCGGGGCGCGCAGCGCTGGAAGCTGAGGCTCGGGCTTCGGTCAGAGTGCAGAGAGAGGACTGGGGCTGGCAGCGAGAACTCAGCGTGAAGGGGGCTAATGTGCCACAGCTAGCCGGCAGGGAGTCCGGGAAAACTCTGGAGCTGCCGAAGAGGCAAGAGACTTTTTCTTCCCTCTTGGTTTCCTGGTGCGTGAGGAGAGGGGATTAAGAGCGCTGCTTGAAGGAGCTCCACAGACGGGCACGAGTCGCGACTGAAAGCGTGGAGCCCAGTGACGGGCGTGGGACGCTGGGGCTGCTGCTGCTGCCGCCAAGAAGCCTGTGTGCGAGCGCAGGTCACTGCCCACACCGCCCTTCCGGGAGCCTGTGCAGCCCGCCACTGCCGGGGTCCCGGGATCCAGGGGCGGCTTCCCTGGGAGAACGCACGGCGCGCCTCGGGCTGGTGCAACGTCATGCCGACCTCTGCCGCTGCAGGCTCGCCCCGCACTCTGTGCCCCTCCCTCCCGCCCGGCCTGAGTGAGCAAGCGTCCCTGAAGCGGCTGCTCCTTTATCCTTGTCCTGTCTGAGAGAAGAACAGACGCCCTCCGGCGACCTACACGCAGAGGCGGGGCCAAATCCAAAGCTGAGACCCAGGAGCTGTGAGAACAAAGAAGAGAAAGGGAAACCTGTCCCAGCAGCCTCAGAAGCAGCGGATTAAAGCTCCACAATTAACTTGATGTACCCTGCATCTGTGGAATACATGAATAGACAACACATCATCCCAAATTGAGGAGCCAGGAGTCAGTGCTGTGCCTCTGAGGTGGGAGAGCCAACTTCAGGACACTGGTCCACAAGAGACCTCCCAGCTCCACATAATATCAAACGACAAAAATCTTCCAGAGATCTCCATCTCAACACCAGCACCCAGCTTCACTCAACGACCAGCAAGCTACAGTGCTGGACACCCTATGCCAAACAACTAGCAAGACAGGAACACAACACCACACATTAGCAGAGAGGTGGCCTAAAATCATAAAAAGTCCGCAGACACCCCAAAACACACCACAAGACGTGGACCTGCCCACCAGAAAGACAAGATCCAGCCTCATCCACCAGAACACAGGCACTAGTCCCCTCCATCAGGAAGCCTACACAACCCACTAAACCAACCTTAGCCACTGGGGACAGACACCAAAAACAACGGGAAGTACGAACCGGCAGCCTGCAAAAAGGAGACCCCAAACACAGTAACATAAGCAAAATGAGAAGACAGAAAAACACACAGCAGGAGAAGGAGCAAGATAAAAACCCACACGACCTAACAAATGAAGAGGTAATAGGCAGTCTACCTGAAAAAGAATTCAGAATAATGATGGTAAAGATGATCCAAGATTCTATTTCCCAGATCCAAAATCTTGGAAATAGAATAGACAAAATGCAAGAAACAGTTAACAAGGACCTAGAACAACTAAAGATGAATCAAGCATCAATTAAAAACACAATACATGAAATAAAAAATACTCTAGATGGGATCAATAGCAGAATAACTGAGGCAGAAGAACGGATAAGTGAGGTGGAAGATAAAATAGTGGAAATAACTGCTGCAGAGCAAAATAAAGAAAAAAGAATGAAAAGAACAGAGGACAGTCTCAGAGACCTCTGGGACAACATTAAACGCACCAACATTCGAATTATAGGGGTTCCAGAAGAAGAAGAGAAAAAGAAAGGGACTGAGAAAATATTTGAAGAGATTATAGTTGAAAACTTCCCTAATATGGGAAAGGAAATAGTTAATCAAGTCCAGGAGGCACAGAGAGTCCCATACAGAATAAATCCAAGGAGAAATACTCCAAGACACATATTAATCAAACTGTCAAAAATTAAACACAAAGAAATCATATTAAAAGCAGCAAGGCAAAAACAACAAATAACACACAAGGGAATCCCCATCAGAATAACAGCTGATCTCTCAGCAGAAACTCTACAAGCCAGAAGGGAGTGGCAGGACATAATTAAAGTGATGAAGGAGAAAAACCTGCAACCAAGATTACTCTACCCAGCAAGGATCTCATTCAGATTTGATGGAGAAATTAAAACGGTTATAGACAAGCAAAAGCTGAGAGAGTTCAGCACCACCAAACCAGCTTTACAACAAATGCTAAAGGAACTTCTCTAGGCAAGAAACACAACAGAAGGAAAAGATCTACAATAACGAACCCAAAACAATTAAGAAAATGGGAATAGGAACACACATATCGATAATTACCTTAAATGTAAATGGACTAAATGCTCCCACGAAAAGATACAGATTGGCTGAATGGATACAAAAACAAGACCCATATATATGCTGTCTACAAGAGACCCACTTCAGACCTAGAGACACATACAGACTGAAAGTAAGGGGATGGAAAAAGATATTCCATGCAAATGGAAATCAAAAGAAAGCTGGAGTAGCAATTCTCATATCAGACAAAATAGACTTTAAAATAAAGACTACTAGAAGAGACAAAGAAGGACACTACCTAATGATCAAGGGAACAATCCAAGAAGAAGATATAACAATTGTAAATATTTATGCACCAAACATAGGAGCACCTCAATACATAAGGCAAATACTAACAGCCATAAAAGGAGAAATCGACAGTAACACAATCATAGTAGGGGACTTTAACACCCCACTTTCACCAATGGACAGATCATCCAAAATGAAAATAAATAAGGAAACACAAGCTTTAAATGATACATTAAATAAGACGGACTTAATTGATATTTATAGGACATTCCATCCAAAAACAACAGAATACACATTTTTCTCAAGTGCTCATGGAACATTCTCCAGGATAGATCATATCTTGGGTCACAAATCAAGCCTTGGTAAATTTAAGAAAATTGAAATTGTATCAAGTATCTTTTCCGACCACAATGCTATGAGACTAGATATCAATTACAGGGAAAGAGCTGTAAAAAATACAAACACATGGAGGCTAAACAATACACTACTTCATAACGAAGTGATCAATGAAGAAATCAAAGAGGAAATTAAGAAATACCTAGAAACAAATGACAATGGAGACACGACGACCCAAATCCTATGGGATGCAGCAAGAGCAGTTCTAAGAGGGAAGTTTATAGCAATACAATCCCACCTTAAGAAACAGGAAACATCTCGAATAAACAACCTAACCTTGCACCTAAAGCAATTAGAGAAAGAAGAACAAAAACATCCCAAAGTTAGCAGAAGGAAAGAAATCATAAAAATCAGATCAGAAATAAATGAAAAAGAAATGAAGGAAACGATAGCAAAGATCAATAAAACTAAAAGCTGGTTCTTTGAGAAGATAAACAAAATTGATAAACCATTAGCCAGACTCATCAAGAAAAAAAGGGAGAAGACTCAGATCAATAGAATTAGAAATGAAAAAGGAGAAGTAACAACTGACACTGCAGAAATACAAAAGATCATGAGAGATTACTATAAGCAACTCTATGCCAATAAAATGGACAACCTGGAAGAAATGGACAAATTCTTAGAAATGCACAACCTGCCGAGACTGAACCAGGAAGAAATAGAAAATATGAACAGACCAATCACAAGCACTGAAATTGAAACTGTGATAAAAAATCTTCCAACAAACAAAAGACCAGGACCAGATGGCTTCACAGGCGAATTCTATCAAGCATTTAGAGAAGAGCTAACACCTATCCTTCTGAAACTCTTCCAAAATATAGCAGAGGGAGGAACACTCCCAAACTCATTCTACGAGGCCACCATCACCTTGATACCAAAACCAGACAAGGATGTCACAAAGAAAGAAAACTACAGGCCAATATCACTGATGAACATAGATGCAAAAATCCTCAACAAAATCCTAGCAAACAGAATCCAACAGCACATTAAAAGGATCATACACCATGATCAAGTGGGGTTTATTCCAGGAATGCAAGAATCCTTCAATATACGCAAATCAATCAACGTGATACACCATATTAACAAATTGAAGGAGAAAAACCATATGATCATCTCAATAGATGCAGAGAAAGCTTTCGACAAAATTCAACACCCATTTATGATAAAAACCCTGCAGAAATTAGGCATAGAGGGAACTTTCCTCAACATAATAAAGGCCATATATGACAAACCCACAGCCAGCATCGTCCTCAATGGTGAAAAACTGAAACCATTTCCACTAAGATCAGGAACAACACAAGGTTGCCCACTCTCACCACTCTTATTCAACCTAGTTTTGGAAGTTTTAGCCACAGCAATCAGAGAAGAAAAGGAAATAAAAGGAATCCAAATTGGAAAAGAAGAAGTAAAGCTGTCACTGTTTGCAGATGACATGATACTATACATAGAGAATCCTAAAGATGCTACCAGAAAACTACTAGAGCTAATCAACGATTTTGGTAAAGTTGCAGGATACAAAATTAATGCACAGAAATCTCTGGCATTCCTATATACTAATGATGAAAAATCTGAAAGTGAAATCAAGGAAACACTCCCATTTACCATTGCAACCAAAAGAATAAAATATCTAGGAATAAACCTACCTAAGGAGACAAAAGACCTGTATGCAGAAAATTATAAGACACTGATGAAAGAAATTAAAGATGATACAAATAGATGGAGAGATGTACCATGTTCTTGGATTGGAAGAATCAACATTGTGAAAATGACTCTACTACCCAAAGCAATCTACAGATTCAATGCAATCCCTATCAAACTACCAATGGCATTTTTCACAGAACTAGAACAAAAACTTTCACAATTTGTATGGAAACACAAAAGACCCCGAATAGCCAAAGCAATCTTGAGAACGAAAAATGGAGCTGGAGGAATCAGGCTCCCTGACTTCAGACTATACTACAAAGCTACAGTAATCAAGACAGTATGGTACTGGCACAAAAACAGAAAGATAGATCAATGGAACAGGATAGAAAGCCCAGAGTTAAACCCACGGACATATGGTCACCTTATCTTTGATAAAGGAGGCAGGAATGTACAGTGGAGAAAGGACAGTCTCTTCAATAAGTGGTGCTGGGAAAACTGGATAGGGACATGTAAAAGTATGAGATTAGATCACTCCCTAACACCATACACAAAAATAAGCTCAAAATGGATTAAAGACCTAAATGTAAGGCCAGACACTATCAAACTCTTAGAGGAAAACATAGGCAGGACACTCTATGACATAAATCACAGCAAGATCCTTTTTGACCCATCTCCTAGAGAAATGGAAATAAAGACAAAAATAAACACATGGGACCTAATGAAACTTAAAAGCTTTTGCACAGCAAAGGAAACCATAAACAAGACCAAAAGACAACCCTCAGAATGGGAGAAAATATTTGCAAATGAAGCAACTGACAAAGGATTAATCTCCAAAATTTATAAGCAGCTCATGCAGCTCAATAACAAAAAAACAAACAACCCAATCCAAAAATGGGCAGAAGACCTAAATAGACATTTCTCCAAAGAAGATATACAGACTGCCAACAAACACATGAAAGGATGCTCAACATATTTACTCATTAGAGAAATGCAAATCAAAACTACAATGAGATATCATCTCACACCAGTCAGAATGGCCATCATCAAAAAATCTAGAAACAATAAATGCTGGAGAGGGTGTGGAAAAAAGGGAACACTCTTGCACTGCTGGTGGGAATGTGAATTGGTACAGCCGCTATGGAGAACAGTATGGAGGTTCCTTAAAAAACTACAAATAGAACTACCATATGACCCAGCAATCCCACTACTAGGCATATACCCTGAGAAAACCATAATTCAAAAAGAGACGTGTACCAAAATGTTCATAGCAGCCCTATTTACAATAGCCCGGAGATGGAAACAACCTAAGTGTCCATCATCAGATGAATGGATAAAGAAGATGTGGCACATATATACAATGGAATATTACTCAGCCATAAAAAGAAATGAAATTGAGCTATTTGTAATGAGGTGGATAGACCTAGAGTCTGTCATACAGAGTGAAGTAAGTCAGAAAGAGAAAGACAAATACTGTATGCTAACACATATATATGGAATTTAAGAAAAAAAAAATGTCATGAAGAACATAGGGTTAAGACAGGAATAAAGACACAGACCTACTAGAGAATGGACTTGAGGATATGGGGAGGGGGAAGGGTAAGCTGTGACAAAGTGAAAGAGCGGCATGGACATATATACAATACCAAACGTAAGGTAGATAGCTAGTGGGAAGCAGCCGCATAGCTCAGGGAGATCAGCTCGGTGCTTTGTGACCGCCTGGAGGGGTAGGATAGGGAGGATGGGAGGGAGACGCAAAAGGGAGGGGATATGGAAACATATGTATATGTATAACTGATTAAATTTGTTATAAAGCAAAAAATAATAAGAAAAAAAATTAAAAAAAAAAAAAGAATAGCAGGAAACAGATTTCAAGAGGTACGTTGGAATCACCTGTAAAGCACAGGAAGAGGGGCATGACTTCGACAATGATGCACTTGGCCAAAAAGGGCGTATGCATTTTCTCCTGAATATATGCAGGAGAAAACGCATACGCCCGTTTTGGCCAAGCAAGCAAGCGGGCAATGCAAATCTGCAATACAAAGAAGTATCACTTTCCTCCGGTCAAAAGGGACATCCACAAAATGGGTAAAAACCAGAAAGGCAAACAGGCTTTGGAGAACATGGAGCCTTGTTATGCTGATGGGCAGGATGTAAATTGCCAACTGCCTCACTGGAGGAGTGCATTGTGTTCCCTAAAACAAGTAAACAACAGAGCTACAGAGCCAAGGGCACTTCCAGTCTAGGGAATATACCTTGGGAAAACTGAAAATCAATAAGACAGAGCCACCCTCAAATTTAGGGCTGCACTGCTTACAAGAACCTCAACTTCGGTACAACTGAAATATCCCAGGAAATATAAAAATGGTTCAAAAAATTGTGGTACTTACGTACGATGGAATATCCCTCAGCCATGAAATCAATGTCATAAGACCAGTAGCAGCAAAATGAGTGGATTCAGGTACGATAATTCTAAGTGAAATAAGTCACACAGAAAAAGAAGCTTATCATAAGATATCACTTATGAAGATCCTGTAAACATGGTTACACATGAACTGAGTTAGGAAAGAGAACAGAGTCTCACATTTAGAAAACACTCTTATGCCTGCTTAAGGGGGAAGGAGAGGTGGGGTGATGCATAAAACCAGAGTTTGATATAAGCACAGGTACCGTTCCAAAAACCAACTATGGAATAGACAAGACCTACCTATACCTTCCTCAGTGAAGGGGACTCAATACCCCATATTTCCCGCAAAGGAATATATCTGACTAGTAAGAATCTTAAAACCTATGTATTGATATGTCTCCGTAAGGGAATCAAGTGTGCCTAAACTGGCATAAACATGGCAGCGAGAATCAGCTCAAACCCACTATAAAAAGGAGTTTCAATAACAAAACAAAAAAACATGGAAATTTTTTACAATACCTTCAGGGTCTCTGATGAAACGTGGAATGACACTGTCTACAATGACAGCTGGATGTGTCATAAGTCTGGACACTTGGGACTGAGAGGATTGGTGAGATTGGGTGAGCAAATGCAGACCCTTTAAAGCAATAATGCATGGCACCCATTCCATGGGTCCCAACTCTCCAGGTTGAAGGGAATATTACTACAGCTATAACATGTACGGGAAACCTAGAGAATGGACACACTGTGAATACGAAAGGTTTCTGAAACTCAACGGATAGTCCCACTCCTGGTGCTCCAGTTTGACTTTCCAACTGATTTACTATCAATCTCCCAACTTGGAGAGACAGCCCCTTTAACCTTCTGGTTCTCACACGTTGCCAATTTGGCAGAGGATGAAAGGGAAGAGGGAGAACCAATGAGATAGTAGCTGTTAGGCATTTGGATGGGCATATGTCACTCTAATTTCCCGGCCGGAAGAAGAATTAACCAAAGTTGCAACCACCCTCAGGGAACCAGTATAGGTCTTGAACCAAAATTTTGCACATGTGTTCAGCTCACAGAAAACGATTTGAAAAATGGAGCTCAAGGGCACAGCAATTCACAAACTGGCAAAGTAATAAAGGACAACTATCATCCAAAAATCTGTTGAGGGAAAGCACCGAGGCAGTCTTGAAAGCGAAGCAGAATAGCAGGAAACAGATTTCAAGAGGTACGTTGGAATCACCTGTAAAGCACAGGAACAGGGGCACAACTTCGACAATGATGCACTTGGCCAAAAAGGGCGTATGCATTTTATCCTGAATATATGCAGGAGAAAACGCATATGCCATTTTTGGCCAAGCAAGCAAGCGGGCAATGCAAATCTGCACTACAAAGAAGTATCACTTCCCACCGGTCAAAAGAGACATCCACAAAATGTGTAAAATCCAGAAAGGCAAGACAGGCCCTGGAGAACAGGGAGCCTTGTAATGCTGATGGGCGGGATGTAAATTGCCAACTGCCTCACTGGAGGAGTGCATTGAGTTCCCTAAAAGAAGTAATCAACAGAGCTACAGAGCCAAGGGCACTTCCAGTCTAAGGAATATACCTTGGGAAAACTGAAAATCAATAAGACAGAGCCACCCTCCAATTTAGGGCTGTACTGCTTACAAGAACCTCTACTTGGGTACACCTTAAATATCCCAGGAAATATAAAAATGGTTCAAAACATAGTGGTAATTACGTTCGATGGAATATCCCTCAGCCGTGAAAACAATGTCATAAGACCAGTAGCAGCAAAATGACTGGATTCAGGTACGATGATTCTAAGTGAAATAAGTCACACAGAAAAAGAAGCTTATCATAAGATATCACTTATGAAGATCCTGTAAACATGGTTACACATGAACTGAGTTAGGAAAGAGAACAGAGTCTCACATTTAGAAAACACTCTTATGCCTGCTTAAGGGGGAAGGAGAGGTGGGTGATGCATAAAAACAGAGTTTGATATGAGCACAGGAACCGTTCCAAAAACCAACTATGGAATAGACAAGACTTACCTATACCTTCCTCAGTGAAAGGGACTCAAAACCCCATATTTCCCGCAGAGGAATATATCTGACTAGTAAGAATCTTAAAACCTATATTTTGATATGTTTCCGTAAGGGAATCAAGTGAGTCTAGACTGGCATAAACATGGCAGCGAGAATCAGCTCAAACCGACTATAAAAAGGGATTTCAAAAACAAAACAAAAAAACAGGGACATTCTTTACAATTCCTTCAGGGTCTCTTATGAAACATGGAATGACCCTGTCTACAATGACAGCTGCATGTGGTATAAGGCTGGACACTTGGGACTGAGAGGATTGGTGAGATTGGGTCAGCAAATGCAGACCCTTGAAAGCAATAATGCATGGCACCCATTCCATGGGTCCCAACTCTCCAGTTTGAAGTCAATATTACTACAGCTATAACATGTACGGGAAACCTAGAGAATGGACACACTGTAAATACGAAAGGCTTCTAAAACTCAACTAATAGTCCCTCTCCTGGTGTTCCGGTTTTACTTTCCAACTGCTTTACTATCAATCTCCCAACTTGGAGAGACAGCCCCTTTAACCTCCTGGTTCACACAGGTTGCCAATTTGGCAGAGGATGAAAGGGAAGAGGGAGAACCAATGAGAGAGTAGCTGTTAGGCATTTGGACGGGCATATGTCACTCTAATTTCCCGGCAAGAAGAAGGATTAACCAAAGTCTCAGCCACACCCCGGGATCCAGATTACGTCCTGAATCAAAATTGTGGACGTGCGTTGAGCTCACAAAAAACGAGTTGAAAAATGAAGCTAAGGGGCATAGCAATTCACAAACTGGCAGAGTAATAAAGGACAACTATCGTCCAAAAATCTGTTGAGGGAAGGCAATGAGGGGGAATTGAAGGCGAGGCAGAATAGCAGGAAACAGATTTCAAGAGGTACGTTGGAATCATCTGTAAAGCACAAGAAGAGGGGCACAACTTCGACAATGATGCACTTGGCCAAAAACGGCGTATGTGTTTTCTCCTGTATATATTAAGGACAAGACACATACGCACTTTTTGGCCAAGCAAGCAAGGGGGCAATGCAAATCTGCATTATAAAAAAGTATCACTCCCCACCGTTCAAAAGGGACATCCACAAAATGTGTAAATACCAGAAAGGCAAGACAGGCCCTGGAGACCAGGGAGCCTTGTTATGCTGATGGGCGGGATGTAAATTGCCAACTGCCTCTCTGGAGGAGTGCACTGTGTCCCCTATAACAAGTAAACAACAGAGCTACAGAACCAAGGGCACTTCCAGTCTAGGGAATATACCTTGGGAAAACTGAAAATCAATAAGACAGAGCCACCCCCAAATTTAGGGCTGCACTTCTTACAAGATTTTCAACTTGGGTACACCTTAAATATCCCAGGAAATATAAAAATGGTTCAAAAAATTGTGGTACTTACGTACGATGGAATATCCCTCAGCCATGAAATCAATGTCATAAGACCAGTAGCATCAATATGAGTGGATTCAGGTACGGTGATTCTAAGTGAAATAAGTCACACAGAAAAAGAAGCTTATCATAAGATATCACTTATGAAGATCCTGTAAACATGGTTACACATGAACTGAGTTAGGAAAGAGATCAGAGTCTCACATTTAGAAGTCACTCTTATGCCTGCTTAAGGGGGAAGGAGAGGTGGGGTGATGCATAAAACCAGAGTTTGATATAAGCACAGGTACCATTCTAAAAACCAACTATGGAATAGACAAGACCTACCTATACCTTCTTCAGTGAAAGGGACTCAAAACCCCATATTTCCCGCAGACAAATATATCTGACTAGTAAGAATGTTAAAACCTATGTATTGATATGTCTCTGTAAGGGAATCAAGTGTGTCTAGACTGGCATAAACATGGCAGAGAGAATCAGCTCAAACCCACTATAAAAAGGAATTTCTAAAACAAATCAAAAAAACAGGGAAATTCTTTACAATTCCTTCAGGTTCTCTGATGAAACGTGGAATAACCCTGTCTACAATGACAGCTGGATGTGGCATAAGGCTGGACACTTGGGACTGAGAGGATTGGTGAGATTGGGTGAGCAAATGCAGACCCTTTAAAGCAATAATGCATGGCACCCACTCCATCGGTCACAACTCTCCAGGTTGAAGGGAATACTACTACAGCTATAACATGTACAGGAAACGTAGAGAATGGACACACTGTGAATACGAAAGGTTTCTAAAACTCAACGAATAGTCCCTCTCCTGGTGCTCCAGTTTGACATTCCAACTGCTTTACTATCAATCTCCCAACTTGGAGAGACAACCCCTTTAACCTCCTGGTTCTCACAGTTGGCCAATTTGGCAGAGGATGAAAGGGACGAGGGAGAACCAATGAGAGAGTAGCTGTTAGGCATTTGGACGCTCCTATGTCGCTCTAATGTCCCGGCAGGAAGTAGAATTAACCAAAGATGCAACCACCCACCGGGAACCAATATAGGTCCTGAACCAAAATTTGGACATGCGTTCAGCTCACAAAAAGCGAGTTGAAAAATGGAGCTCAATGGCACAGCAATTCACAAACTGGCAAATAATAAAGGACAACTATCATACAAAAATCTGTTGAGGGAAGGCAACGAGGCGGACTTCTAAGCGAGGCAGAATAGCAGGAAACAGATTTCAAGAGGTACGTTGGAATCACCTGTAAAGCACAGGAAGAGGGGCACAACTTCGACAATGATGCACTTGGCCAAAAAGGGCGTATGCATTTTATCCTGAATATATGCAGGAGAAAACGCATATGCCCTTTTTGGCCAAGCAAGCAAGCGGGCAATGCAAATCTGCACTACAAAGAAGTATCACTTCCCACCGGTCAAAAGGGACATCCACAAAATGTGTAAAAACCAGAAAGGCAAGACAGGCCCTGGAGAACATGGAGCCTTGTAATGCTGATGGGCGGGATGTAAATTGCCAACTGCCTCACTGGAGGAGTGCATTGTGTTCCCTAAAACAAGTAAACAACAGAGCTACAGAGCCAAGGGCACTTCCAGTCTAGGGAATATACCTTGGGGAAATTGAAAATCAATAAGACAGAGCCACCCTCAAATTTAGGGCTGCACTGCTTACAAGAACCTCAACTTGGGTACACCTTAAATATCCCAGGAAATATAAAAATGGTTCAAAAATTTATGGTACATACGTACGATGGAATATCCCTCAGCCATGAAATCAACGTCATAAGACCAGTAGCAGCAAAATGAGTGGATTCAGGTACGATGATTCTAAGTGAAATAAGTCACATAGAAAAAGAAGCTTATCATAAGATATCACTTATGAAGATCCTGTAAACATGGCTACACATGAACTGAGTTAGGAAAGAGAACAGAGTCTCACATTTAGAAAAAACTCTTATGCCTGCTTAAGAGGGAAGGAGAGGTGGGGTGATGCAGAAAACCAGAGTTTGATATGAGGACAGGTACCGTTCCAAAAACCAATTATGGAATAGACAAGACCTACCTATACCTTCCTCAGTGAAAGGGACTCAAAACCCCATATTTCCCGCAGAGGAATATATGTCACTAGTAAGAGTCTTCAAACCTATGTATTGATATGTCTCTGTAAGGGAATCAAGTGAGTCTGCACTGGCATAAACATGGTAGCGAGAATCAGTTCAAGCCCACTATAAAAAGGAATTTCAAAAACAAACAAACAAACAAAAAACAGGGAAATTCTTTACAATTCCTTCAGAGTCTCTGATGAAACGTGGAATGACACTGTCTACAATGACAGCTGGATGTGTCATAAGTCTGGACACTTGGGACTGAGAGGATTGGTGAGATTGGGTGAGCAAATGCAGACCCTTTAAAGCAATAATGCATGGCACCCATTCCATGGGTCCCAACTCTCCAGGTTGAAGGGAATATTACTACAGCTATAACATGTACGGGAAACCTAGAGAATGGACACACTGTGAATACGAAAGGTTTCTAAAACTCAACGGATAGTCCCACTCCTGGTGCTCCAGTTTGTCTTTCCAACTGATTTACTATCAATCTCCCAACTTGGAGAGACAGCCCCTTTAACCTTCTGGTTCTCACACGTTGCCAATTTTGCAGAGGATGAAAGGGAAGAGGGAGAACCAATGAGATAGTAGCTGTTAGGCATTTGGATGGGCATATGTCACTCTAATTTCCCGGCCGGAAGAAGAATTAACCAAAGTTGCAACCACCCTCAGGGAACCAGTATAGGTCCTGAACCAAAATTTTGCACATGTGTTCAGCTCACAGAAAACGATTTGAAAAATGGAGCTCAAGGGCACAGCAATTCACAAACTGGCAAAGTAATAAAGGACAACTATCATCCAAAAATCTGTTGAGGGAAGGCAACGAGGCAGTCTTGAAAGCGAAGCAGAATAGCAGGAAACAGATTTCAAGATGTACGTTGGAATCACCTGTAAAGCACAGGAAGAGGGGCACATCTTTGACAATGATGCACTTGGCCAAAAAGGGCATATGCATTTTCTCCTTAAATATATGCAGGAGAAAACGCTTATGCCCTTTTTGGCCAAGCAAGCAAGCGGGCAATGCAAATCTGCACTACAAAGAAGTATCACTTCCCACCGTTCAAAAGAGACATCCACAAAATGTGTAAAATCCAGAAAGGCAAGACAGGCCCTGGAGAACAGGGAGCCTTGTAATGCTGATGGGCGGGATGTAAATTGCCAACTGTCTCACTGGAGGAGTGCATTGACTTCCCTAAAAGAAGTAATCAACAGAGC
Organism: Mesoplodon mirus; assembly: GCF_964341445.2. Classification (NCBI taxonomy): domain Eukaryota; kingdom Metazoa; phylum Chordata; class Mammalia; order Artiodactyla; family Ziphiidae; genus Mesoplodon; species Mesoplodon mirus. Next base: position 4,054,980 of record NW_028295817.1, read on the forward strand.
TACAGAGTCAAGGGCACTTCCAGTATAGGGAATATACCTTGGGAAAACTGAAAATCAATAAGACAGAGCCACCCTCCAATTTAGGGCTGTACTGCTTACAAGAAGCTCTACTTGGGTACACCTTAAATATCCCAGGAAATATAAAAATGGTTCAAAACATAGTGGTACTTACGTTCGATGGAATATCCCTCAGCCGTGAAAACAATGTCATAAGACCAGTAGCAGCAAAATGACTGGATTCAGGTACGATGATTCTAAGTGAAATAAGTCACACAGAAAAAGAAGCTTATCATAAGATATCACTTATGAAGATCCTGTAAACATGGTTACACATGAACTGAGTTAGGAAAGAGAACAGAGTCTCACATTTAGAAAACACTCTTATGCCTGCTTAAGGGGGAAGGAGAGGTGGGTGATTCATAAAAACAGAGTTTGATATGAGCACAGGAACCGTTCCAAAAACCAACTATGGAATAGACAAGACTTACCTATACCTTCCTCAGTGAATGGGACTCAAAACCCCATATTTCCCGCAGAGGAATACATCTGACTAGTAAGAATCTTAAAACCTATGTTTTGACATGTCTCCGTAAGGGAATCAAGTGAGTCTAGACTGGCATAAACATGGCAGCGAGAATCAGCTCAAACCGACTATAAAAAGGAATTTCAAAAACAAAACAAAAAAACATGGACATTCTTTACAATTCCTTCAGGGTCTCTGATGAAACATGGAATAACCCTGTCTACAATGACAGCTGCATGTGGTATAAGGCTGGACACTTGGGACTGAGAGGATTGGTGAGTTTGGGTCAGCAAATGCAGACCCTTGAAAGCAATAATGCATGGCACCCATTCCATGGGTCCCAACTCTCCAGGTTGAAGTCAATATTACTACAGCTATAACATGTACGGGAAACCTAGAGAATGGAGACACTTTGAATATGAAAGGTTTCTAAAACTCAACGAATAGTCCCTCTCCTGGTGCTCGGGTTTGACTTTGCACCTGCTTTACTATAAATCTCCCAAATTGGAGAGACAGCCCCTTTAACCTCCTGGTTCTCACAGGTTGCCAATTTGGCAGAGGATGAAAGGGAAGAGGGAGAACCAATGAGAGAGTAGCTGTTAGGCAATTGGACGGGAATATGTCACCCTAATTTCCAGGCAGGAATAAGTATTAACCAAAGTCTCAGCCACCCACCGGGAACCAGTATAGGTCCTGAACAAAAATATTGGCCATGCGTTCAGCTCACAAAAAACGAGTTGAAAAATGGAGCTCAAGGGCACAGCCATTCACAAAATGGCAGAGTAATAAAGGACAACTATCATCCCAAAATCTGTTGAGGGAAGGCAACGTGGTGGAATTGAAAGCGAGGCAGAATAGCAGGAAACAGATTTCAAGGGGTATGTTGGAATCACCTGTAACGCACAGGAAGAGGGACACAACTTCAACAAGGATGCACTTGGCCACAAAGGGCATATGCATTTTCTCCTGAATATATGCAGGAGAAAACACATACACCCTTTTTGGCCAAGCAAGCATGAGGGCAATGCAAATCTGCACTACACAGAAGTATCCCTTCCCACCGGTCAAAAGGGACATCCACAAAATGTGTAAATTTCAGAAACGCAAGACAGGCCCTGGAGAACAGGGAGCCTTGTTATGCTGATGGGCGGGATGTAAATTGCCTACTGCCTCTCTGGAGGAGTGCATTGTGTTCCCTAAAACAAGTAAACAACAGAGCTACAGAGCCAAGGGCACTTCCAGTCTAGGGAATATACCTTGGGAAAACTGAAAATCAATAAGACAGAGCCAGCCTCAAATTTAGGGCTGTACTGCTTACAAGAACCTCAACTTGGGTACACGTTAAATATCCCAGGAAATATAAAAATTGTTCAAAAAATAGTGGTACTGGGCCTCCCTGGTGGCGCAGTGGTTGAGAGTCCGCCTGCCGATGCAGGGGATACGGGTTCGTGCCCCAGTCTGGGAAGATCCCATATGCCACGGAGCGGCTGGGCCCGTGAGCCGTGGCCGCTAGGCCTGCGCGTGCGGAGCCTGGGCTCCGCAATGGGAGAGGCCACAACAGTGGGAGGGCCGCATACCGCAAAAAGAAAAAAAAAAATAGTGGTACTTACGTACGATGGAATATCCCTCAGCCACGAAATCAATGTCATAAGACCAGTAGCAGCAAAATGGTTGGATTCAGGTACGATGATTCTACGTGAAATAAGTCACACAGAAAAAGAAGCTTATCATAATATATCAGTTACGAAGTTCCTGTAAACATGGCTACACATGAACTGAGTTAGGAAAGAGAACAGAATCTCACATTTAGAAAAAACTCTTATGCCTGATTAAGGGGGAAGGAGAGGTGGGGTGATGCATAAAACCAGAGTTTGATATAAGCACAGGTACCGTTCCAAAAACCAACTATGGAATAGACAAGACCTTCCTATATCTTCCTCAGTGAAAGGGACTCAAAACCCCATATTTCCCGCAGAGGAACATATCTGACTAGTAAGAATTTTAAAACCTATGTATTGATATGTCTCCGTAAGGGAATCAAGTGTGTCTAGACTGGCATAAACATGGCAGCGAGAATCAGCTCAAACCGACTATAAAAAGGAATTTTAAAAACAAAACAAAAAAACAGGGACATTCTTTACAATTCCTTCAGGGTCTCTGATGAAACATGGAATGACCCTGTCTACAATGACAGCTGCATGTGGCATAAGGCTGGACACTTGGGACTGAGAGGATTGGTGAGATTGGGTCAGCAAATGCAGACCCTTTAAAGCAATAATGCATGGCACCCATTCCATGGGTCCCAACTCTCCAGGTTGAAGGGAATATTACTACAGCTATAACATGTCCTGGAAACCTAGAGAATGGACACACTGTGAATACGAAAGGTCTCTAAAACTCAACGAATAGACCCTCTCCTGGTGCTCCAGTTTGACTTTCCAACTGATTTACTATCAACCTCCCAACTTGGAGAGACAGCCCCTTTAACCTCCTGGTTCTCACAGGTTGCCAATTTGGCAGAGGATGAAAGGGAAGAGGGAGAACCAATGAGAGAGTAGTGTTTAGGCATTTGGACGGGCACATGTCACTCTAATTTCCCGGCAGGAAGAAGAATTAACCAAAGACTCAGCCACCCACCGGGAACCAGTATAGGTCCTGAACCAAAATATTGGCCATGCGTTCAGCTCACAAAAAACGAGTTGAAAAATGGAGTTCAAGGGCACAGCATTTCAAAAACTGGCAGAGTAATAAAGGAAAACTATCATCCAAAAATCTGTTTAGGGAAGACTACGAGGCGGACTTGAAAGCGAGGCAGAATAGCAGGAAACAGATTTCAAGAGGTACGTTGGAAACACCTGTAAAGCACAGGATGAGGGGCACAACTTCGAAAATGATGCCCTTGGCCAAAAAGGATGTATGCGTTTTCACCTGAATATATTCAGGAGAAAACGCATACGGCACTGTTGGCCAAGCAAGCAATTGGGCAATGCAAGTCTGCACTACAAAGGAGTATCACTTCCCATCGGTCAAAAAGGACATCCACAAAATGGATAAAAACCAGAAAGGCAACACAGGCCCTGGAGAAGAGGGAGCCTTGTTATGCTGATGGCCAGGATGTAAATTGCCAACTTCCTCTCTGGAGGAGTGCATTGTGTTCCGTAAAACAAGTAAACAACAGAGCTACAGAGCCAAGGGCACTTCCAGTCTAGGGAATATACCTTGGGAAAACTGAAAATAAATAAGACAGAGCCACCCTCAAATTTAGGGCTATACTGCTTACAAGAACCTGAACTTGGGTACACCTTAAATATCCCAGGAAGGACAAAATTGTTTCAAAATATTGTGGTACTTACGTACGATGGAATATCCCTCAGCCATGCAATCAATGTCATAGGACCAGTAGCAGCAAAATGAGTGGATTCAGGTACCATGATTCTAAGTGAAATAAGTCACACAGAAAAAGAAACGTATCATAAGATATCACTTATGATAATCCTGTAAACATGGCTACACATGAACGGACTTAGGAGAGAGAAGAGAGTCTCACATTTAGAAAACACTGTTATGCCTGTTTAAGGGGGAAGGAGTGGTGGGGTTATGCATAAAACCAGAGTTTGATATAAGCACAGGTACCGTTCCAAATATCAACTATGGAATAGAAAAGACCTACACCTTCCTCAGTTAAAGGGACTCAAAATCCCATATTTCCCACAGAGGAATGTATCTGACTAGTAAGAAATTTAAAACCTATGTACAGATATGTCTCCTTAAGGCAATCAAGTGTGTCTAGACTGGCATAATCATGGCACGGAGAATCAGCTCAAACCCACTATAAAACGGAATTTCAAAAACAAAACAAAAAGAAACAGGAAAATCCTTTACAATTCCTTCAGGGTCTCTGTTGAAACTTGGAATGACCCTATCTACAATGACAGCTGGAGTTGGCATAAGGCTGGACACATGGGACTGAGAGGATTGGTGAGATTGGGTGAGCAAATGCAGACCCTTTAAAGCAATAATGCATGGCACTCATTCCATGGATTGCAACTCTCCAGGTTGAAGCGAATATTACTACAGCTATAATATGTATGGGAAACCTAGAGAATGGACACACTGTGAATACGAAAGCTTTCTAAAACTCAACGAATAGTCCCTCTCCTTTTGCTCCAGTTTGACTTTCCAACTGCTTTACTATCAATTTCCCAACTTGGAGAGAAAGCACCTCTAACCTCCTGGTTCGCTCAGGTTACCAATTTGGCATAGGATGAAAGGGAATAGGGAGAACCAATGAGAGAGTAGCTGTTAGCCATTTGGAAGGGTAACTGTCACTCTTATTTCCTGGAAGGAAGACAAATTAACCAAAGTCTCAGCCACCCACCGGGAACCAGTATATGTCCTGAACCAAAATATTGGACTTGTGTTCATCTCACAAAAAAACGAGTTAAAAAATGGAACTATGGGGCAAAGCAATTTACAAACTGGCAGAGTAATAAAGACCAACTATCATCAAAAAATCTCTTGAGGGAAGGCAAAGAGGCGGACTTGAATGTGAGGCACAATAGCAGGAAACAGATTTCAAGAGGTACATTGGAATCGCCTTTAAACACAGGTAGAGGGGCACAACTTAGACAATGATGCACTTGGCCAAAAAGGGTATATGCGTTTTGTCCTTAATATATTCCGGAGAAAACGCATACGCCCATTTTGGCCAAGCACCAAGTGGGCAATGCAAATCTGCACTACAAAGAAGTATCACTTCCCACCGGTCAAAATGGATATCCAAAAAATGTGTAATATTCAAAAGGCAAGACAGGCCCTGGAGAAAAGGGAACCTTGTTATGCTGATGGGCGGGATATAAATTGCCAACTACCTCTCTGGAGGAGTGCATTGTGTTCCCTAAACAAGTAAACAACAGAGCTACAGAGCCAAGGGCACATCCAGTCTAGGGAATATACCTTGGGAAAACTGAAAATCAATAAGTCAGAGCCACACCAAAATTTAGGCCTGCACTGCTTACTAGAACCTCAACTTGGATACACATTGAATATCCCAGGAAATATAAAAATTTTTCAAAAAATTATGGTAATTACGTACGATGGAATATCTCTCAGCCATCACATCAATGTCATAAGACCAGTAGCAGCAAAATGAGTGGATTCATGTACGATGATTCTACGTGAAATAAGTCACACAGAAAATGAAACTTATCATAAGATACCACTTATGAAGATCCTGTAAACATGGCTACACATGAACTGAGTTAGGAAACAGAACAGAGTCTCACATTTAGAAAACACACTTATGCCTGCTTAAGGGGGAAGGAGAGGTGGGGTGATGCATAAAACCAGAGTTTGATATAAGCACAGGTAACGTTCCAAAAACCAACTATGGAATAGACAAGACCTACACCTTCCCAAGTGAAAGGAACTCAAAACCCCATATTTCCCTCAGAGGAATATATCTGACTAGTAAGCATCTTAAACCTATGTTTGATATGTCTCCGTAAGGAAATCAAATGTCTAGACTGGCATAAACATGGCAGTGAGAATCAGCTCAATCCCACTATAAAAAGGAATTTCAAAAAGAAAATAATAAAAAACAGGAAAATTCTTTACAATTCCTTCAGTTTCTCTGTTGAAACCTGGAATGACCCTATCTACAATGAAAGCTGGATGTGGCATAAGGCTGGACACATGGGACTGAGAGGATTGGTGAGATTGGGTGAGCAAATGCAGACCCTTTAAAGCAATAATGCATGGCACCCAATCCATGGGTCATAACTCTCCAGGTTGTAGGGAATACTACTATAGATATTACATGTATGGGAAACCTAGGGAATGGACATACTGTGAATACGAAACTTTTCTAAAACTCAACGGGTAAGTACCTCTCCTTGTGCTCCAGTTTGACTTTTCAACTGCTTTACTATCAATCTTCAAACATGGAGAGACAGCACTTTAAGCTCCTGGTGCACTCAGGTTGCCAATTTGTCAAAGGATGAAAGGGAAGAGGGAGAACTAATGAGAGAGTAGCTGTTAGGCATTTGGACGTGGACATGTCACTCTTATTTCACGGGAGGAAGAATTAACCAAAGCCTCAGCCACCCACCGAAAACAAGTATAGGCCCTGAACCAAAATATTGGACTTGCGTTCAGCTCACAAAAAACGAGTTAAAAAATGGAGCTATGTGGCAGAACAATTCACAAACTGGCAGACTAATAAAGGGCAACTATCGTCCAAAAATCTGTTGAGGGAAGGCAACGAGGCGGACCTGAAAGTGAGGCAGAATAGCAGGAAACAGATTTCAAGAGGTACGTTGGAATCACCTTTAAAGCACAGGAAGAGGGGCACAACTTCGACAATGATGCACTTGGCCAAAAAGGGCGTATGCGTTTTCTCCTGAATATATTCAGGAGAAAACGCATATGCCCTTTTTGGCCAAGCAAGCAAGCGGGCAATGCAAAACTGCACTACAAAGAAGTACTACTTCCCACCAGTCAAAAGGGACATCCACAAAATGTGTAAAAACCAGAAAGGCAAGAGAGGCCCTGGAGAACAGGGAGCCTTGTTATGCTGATGGGCGGGATGTAAATTGCCAACTGCCTCTCTGGAGGAGTGCATTGTGTTCTCTAAAACAATAAACAACAGAGCTACAGAGCCAAGGGCTCTTCAAGTCTTGGGAATATACCTTGAGAAAACTGAATATCAATAAGACAGAGCCACCGCAAAATTTAGGCCTGCACTGCTTACAAGAACCTCAACTTGGGTACACCTGAAGTATCCCAAGCAATATAAAAATGGTTCAAAAAATTGTGGTACTTACGTATGATGGAATAACCCTCAGCCGTGAAATCAATGTCATAAGACCAGTAGCAGCAAAATGAGTGGATTCAGGTACGATGATTCTAAGTGAAATAAGTCACACAGAAAAAGAAGCTTATCATAAGATATCACTTATGAAGATCCTGTAAACATGGCTACACATGAACTGAGTTAGGAAAGAGAAGAGAGTCTCACATTTAGAAAACACTCTTATGCCTGCTTAAGGGGGAAGGAGAGGTGGGGTGATGCATAAAACCACAGTTTGATATAAGCACAGGTACCATTCCAAAAAGCAACTATGGAATAGACAAGACCTCCACCTTACTCAGTGAAAGGAAATCAAAATCCCATATTTCCCGCAGAGGAATATATCCGACTAGTAAGAAACTTAAAACCTATGTACAGATATGTCTCTGTAAGGGAATCAAGTGTGTCTAGACTGGCATAAACATGACAGCGAGAATCAGCTCAAACCCACAATAAAAAGGAATTTCAAAAACAAAAGAAAAGGTAAATTCTATACAATTCCTTCAGGGTATATGATGAAATATGTAATGTTCCTATCTACAACGACAGCTGGATGTGGCATAAGGCTGGACACATGGGACTGAGAGGATTCGTGAGATTGGGTGAGTAAACGCAGACCATTTATAGCAATAATGCGTGGGCTCCATTCCATGGGTCCCAACTCAACAGGTTGTAGTGAATATTACTACAGCTATAACAGGAACGTGAAACCTAGAGAATGGAAACACTGTGAATACGAAAGTTTTCTAAAACTCAACTAATAGTCCCTCTTCTGCTGCTCCGGTTTCACTCTCCAACTGCTTTACTATCAATCACCCAATTTGGAGAGACAGGCCCTTTAACCTCCTGGTTCACACAGGTTGCCAAATTGGCAGAGGATGAAAGGGAAGAGGGAGAACCAATGAGAGAGTAGCTGTTAGGCATTTTGAGGGGCACATGTAACTATAATTGCCCGGCAGGAAGAAGAATTAACCAAAGTCTCAGTCACCCACCTGGAACCAGTATAGGTACTGAACCAAAATTTTGGACTTGCGGTCAGCTCAAAAAAATGAGTTGAGCAATGGAGCTCAGGGGCACAGCAATTCACAAACTGGCAGAATAATAAAGGACAACTATCGTCCAAAAATATTTTGAAGGAAGGCTCCAATACGGACTTGAAAGCGAGGCACAATAGCAGGAAACAGATTTCATGAGGTATGTTGGAATCACCTGTAAAGCAAAGGAAGAGGGGCAAAACTTCGACAATGATGCACTTGGTCAAAAAGAGCATATGCGTTTTCTCTTGAATATATTCAGGACAAAACGCATACGCCATTATTTGCCAAGCAAGTAACCGGGCAATGCAAATCTGAACTACAAAGAAGTATTACTTCCTACCGGTCAAAATGGACATCCACAAAATGTGTAAAAACCAGAAAGACAAGACATTCCCTGGAGAACATGGAGCCTTGTAATGCTGATGGGCGGGAAGTAAATTGCCAACTGCCTATCTGGATGAGTGCATTGTGTTCTCTAAAACAAGTAAACAAGACAGCTACAGACAAGGGCATTTCCAGTCTAGGGAATATACCTTGGGAAAACTGAAAATAAGTAAGACAGAGCCACCCACAAATTTAGGGCTGCACTGCTTACAAGAACCTCAACTTGGGTACACCTTAAATATCCCAGGAAAGATAAAAATGGTTCAAAAAATTGTGGTATATTCGTACGATGGAATATCCCTCAGCCATGAAATCAATGTCATAAGACCAGTAGCAGCAAAATGCGTGGATTCAGGTACGATGATTCTACGTGAAATAAGTCACACAGAAAAATAAACTTATCATAAGATATCACTTATGAAGATCCTGTAAACATGGCTACACATGAACTGAGTTAGGAAAGAGAACAGAGTCTCACATTTAGAAAAAAATCTTATGCCTGCTTAAGGGTGATGGAGAGGTGGGGTGATGCATAAAACCAGAGTTTGATATAAGCACATGTACCATTCCAAAAACCTAAAACGGAATAGACAAGACCTACACCTTCCTCAGTAAAAGGGACTCAACACCCCATATTCCCCGCAGAGGAATATATCTGACTAGTAAGAATCTTAAAACCTATGTATTGATATGTTTCCATAAGGGAAACAAGTGTGTCTAGACTGGCATAAACATGGCAGTGAGAATCAGCTCAAACCCACTATAAAAAGGAATTTCAAAAACAAAACAACAAAACAGGGAAATTCTTTACAATTCCTTCAGGGTCTCTGATGAAATCTGGAATGACCTTATCTACAACGAGAGCTGGATGTGGCATAAGGCTGGACACTTGGGTGTGAGACGATAGGTGAGATTGTGTAAGGAAATGCAGACCCTTTAAAGCAATAATGTGTGGCACCCATTCCATGGGTCCCAACTCTCCAGGTTGAAGGGAATATTACTACAGCTATAACATGTACGGGAAACCTTGAGAATGGACACACTGTGAATACGAAAGGTTTTTAAACCTCAACTAATAGTCCCTCTCCTGTTGCTCCGGTTTTAGTTTCCAACTGCTTTACTATCCATCTCCCAACTTGGAGAGACAGCCCCTTTAACCTGCTGTTTCACACAAGTTGCCAATTTGGCAGAGGATGAAAGGGAAGAGGGAGAACCAATGAGAGAGTAGTTGTTAGACATTTGGAGGGGCATATGTCACTCTGATTTCCTGGCAGGAAGAAGAATAAACCAAAGTCTCAGCCACCCACCAGGAAACAGTATAGTTCCTGAACCAAAATTTTGGACTTGCATTCAGCTCACAAAAATCGAGTTGAAAAATGGACCTCAGGGGCACAGCAATTCACAAACTGGCAGAGTAATAAAGGACAACTAGCATCCAAAAATCTTGTGAGGAAACGCAACGAGGCGGCCATCAATGCGAGGCAGAATAGCAAAAAACAGATTTCAAGAGGTGCGTTGGAATCATCTTTAAACACAGGAAGAGGGGCACAACTTCTACAATAATGCACTTGGCCAAAAAGGGCATATGTGTTTTCTCCTGAATATATTCAGGAGAAAACGCATACGCCCTTTTTGGCCAAGCAAGCAAGCAGGCAATGCAAATCTGCACTACTAAGAAGTATCACTTCCCACCTGTGAAAAGGGACATTTGCAAAATATTTAAAAAATCAGAAAGGCAAGACAGTTCCTGGAGAACAGGGAGCCTTGTTATGCTGATGGGCGGGATGTAAATTGCCAACTGCCTCTCTGAAGGAGTGCATTGTGTTCCCTAAAACAAGTAAACAACAGAGCTACAGAGCCAAGGGCACTTCCAGTCTAGGGAATATACCTTGGGAAAATTGAAAATCAATAAGACAGATACACCCCAATATTTAGGGCTGCACTGCTTACAAGAAGCTCAACTTGGGTACACCTTAAATATCCCATGAAATATAAAAATGGTTCAAAAAATTGTGGTACTTACGTACGATGGAATATCCCTCAGCCATGAAATCAATGTCTTAAGACCAGTAGGAGCAAAATGAGTGGATTCAGGTACGATGATTCTAAGTGAAATAAGTCACACAAAAAAAGAAACTTATCATAAGATATCACTTATGAAGATCCTGTAAACATGGCTACACTTGAACTGAGTTAGGAAAGAGAAGAGTCTCACATTTAGAAAACACTTATGCCTGCTCAAGGGGGAAGGAGATGTGGGGTGATGCATAAAACCAGAGTTTGATATTAGTACAGGTACCAATCCAAAACCCTAATAGGGAATAGACAAGACCTACACCTTCCTCAGTGAAAGGGACTCAACACACCATATTCCCCGCAGAGGAATATATGTGATTAGTAAAATCTTAAAACCTATGTATTGAAATGTGTCCTTAAGGGATTCAAGTGTGTCTCGACTGGCATAAACATGGCCGTGAGAATCAGCTTAAACCCACTATAAAAAGGAATTTCAAAAACAAAACAAAAACAGGGAAATTCTTTACAATTCCTTCAGGGGCTCTGATGAAACCTGAAATGACCATATCTACAGTGACAGCTGGATGTGTCTTATGGCTGGATACTTGTGATTGAGAGGATTGGTGAGATTGGGTGATCAAATGAAGACCCTTTAAAGCAATAATGCGTGGCACATATTGCATTGGTCCCAACTCTCCAGGGTGAAGGGAATATTACTACAGCTATAACATGTACGGGAATCCTAGAGAATGGACACACTGTGGATACGAATGGTATCTAAATCTCAACGAATAGTCCCTCTTCTGGTGCTCCGGTTTGACCTTTTAACTGCTTTACTATCAATATCCCTACTTGGAGAGACATCCCCTTTAACTTCCTGGTTCGCACAGGTTACCAATTTGGCAGAGGATGAAGGGGAAGAGGGAGAATCAATTAGAGAGTAGTTGTTAGGCATTTGGACGGGCACATGTCACTCTAATTTCCCATCAGAAAGAAGAATTTACCAGAGTCTCAGCCTGCCTGTAGGAACGAGTATAAGTCCTGAACCAAAATTGTGGATTTGCGGTCAGATCACAAAAAAGCGAGCTGAAAAATGGAGCTCAGGGGCACAGCAATTCACAAATTGGCAGAGTAATAAAGGACAACTATCGTCCAAAAATCTATTGAGGGAAGGCAATGAGGCGGATTTGAAAATGAGGCAGAATAACAGGAAACAGATTTCATGTAGTACATTGGAATCGACTTTGAAGCATATGAAGAGGGGCACAACTTCGACAGTGATGCACTTGGCCAAAAAGGGCGTATGTGTTTTATCCTGAATATATTCAGGAAAGAAAGCATATGCCCTTTTTGGCCAAGCAAGCAAGCGGGCAATGCAAATCTTCACTAAAAGAACGATCACTTCCCACAGGTCAAAAGGGATATCCGAAAAATGTGTAGAAACCAGAAAGTCAAGATAGGCCCTGGAGATACGTGAACCTTGTTAGTCTAAAGGGCAGGATATAAATTGCCAACTACCTCTCTGGAGGAGTGCATTGTGTTCCCTATATCAAATAAACAACAGAGCTAAAAATCCAAGGGCAGTTCCCGTCTAGGGAATATACCTTTGGAAAACTGAAAATCGATAAGACACATCCATGCCCAAATTTAGGGCTGCACTGCTTACAAGAACCTCAACTTGGGTACACCTTAAATATCCCAGGAAAGACAAAAATGATTTAAGAAATTGTGGTACTTACGTACGATGGAATATCCCTCAGCCATGACAATAATGTCATAAGGCCAGTAGCAGTAAAATGAGTGGTCTCAGGTACGATGATTCTAAGTGAAATAAGTCACACAGAAAAAGAAACTTATCATAAGATATCACTTATGAAGGTCCTGAAAACATGGCTACACATGAACTGATTTAGGAAAGATAACAGAGTAACAAGTCTTATCATAAGATATCACTCATAGTGGGAGTGTACACATGACTACACATGAACTGAATTAGAAACACAACAGAGTCACACATTTAGAAAAGAATCTTCTTCCTGCTTAATGGGACAGGCGAGGTGAGGTGATGCATAAAACCACAGTTTTAAATTAGCACACATACCGTTATATAAACCATGTATGTAATAGACAACACCTACTCTCGGCACCATGAACTGGACTCAACACCCCCTATTCATTGCACAGGAATATGTCTGACTCTATGTATTTTAAAACATATGTATTCTCATGTCTCCATAAAGGAATCATGTCTGTGTATAACGGCATGAACACAGCACTGAAATTCAGTTAAACCCACTTATAAAAATAAATTTCAAAATCAAAATGCAAAAACAGAGAGAAAGTCTTAAAAATTACGTTCAGGGCCTGTGATGCAAGCTAGATTGACCACCTTTACACCCACAGCTGGATGAGACATAAGACTGGACACTTGGGGCTGACAAGATTTCTGAGGTTGTGTGAACAAAAGAACACCACTTAGAGCAATACTGTGTGCTACCCATTCTAGTGGTCCCAACTCTCCAGGTGTAAGGGAATCCTCATACAGTTAAATCATGCATGGGAAACCCAGTGGATGGTACACTGTGTAATTGGGAAAGTTTTCTAATAGGTACCTCATTTTTCCTTTTGTCGTGCTCGGCTTCGCCATTCCATCTGCATTACTAAAAATCTCCCCACTTTGAGTGTCAGCGTCTTCACCATCCTGTTATGCACAGTTTGCAAATTGTGCAGCGGATGAACAGGAAGAGGTGAAATAAATGAGAGATAAGCTGTAGGTGTTTGGATGGGCACATGTCACTCTAGTTTCCCATCAGGAAGAAGAATTAACCAAAGGCTCAGCCTGAAGCCCCGGAACCAGACTAGGGCCTAAAGCCATCCTGCGGTATTGCAGCCAGCTCACAAAGAGGTGAGTTGAAAAATGGAAATCAGGGGCACAGCAATTCACAAACTTGCAGAGTTATAAAGGACAACTATCATCCAGAAATATATTGAGGTAAGGCAGTGAAGAGGATTTGAATGCAAGGCAGAATTGAAGGAAACGGGTTTCAAGAGGTAGATCGGAGTCATCTTTAAAGCACATGAAAAGCGACAGAATTTCGACAATGTTGCCCTTGGCTGAAAAGGGACTATGTGTATTTTCTTGAATATATTCGGGAAAAAATGCATATGCCCTTCTTGGCCAAGCAAGCCATCAGGCATTGGAAATCCACACTACAGAGAAGTGTTCCTTACCTCCAGTCAAAAGGGCCATCCACAAATAGTATAAAAACCACAAATGCAGGACAGGCCATGGAGAAAAGGGAGCCTGGTTACGCCGATGGACAGGATGTAAATTGCCAACAGCCTCTCTGGAGAACTGTATGTTGTTTTCTAAAACAGAGCTACAGAGCATAGCACACTTCCACTCATGGACGTGTATTTTGGGAAAACTAAAAATCCACAACACACAGACAGCCCAATCTTTAGGGCTGCTCTGTTTACAAGAACCTCGACTTCGGTACACTTTAAAAATCCCAGTAAAGGAAAAAAAATGGATATAGATGTTGTGGTACTTATATACAATGGAATGTCACTCAGACATAAAATCAATGTCAAAAGGCCAATAGCAGCATAATGAGTGGCTTTAGGTATGATGATGCTAAGTGAAATGAGCCACAAAGGAAAAGAAACTTATTGTAATATATGACTTATAGAGGAAATGTAAACAAGGCCACACATGAACTGAATTTCAAAAGAGAACAGAGTTACACATTTAGAAAACACAATTATGCCTCCTTAAGGGGAAAGGTGCCGTGGGGTGATGTGTAAAAGCAGAGTTTGAAATTAGCACAGATCTCATTCCATATACCAAATATGTAATAGACAAGACCTACTCCTTTCTCAATGAACTGGACACAAAACTCCCTATTCACTGAAGAGGAATATATCTGACTGGTAATAACTTTGAAACCTATGTATTTATATGTCTCCATAATGGAATCAAATGTATGTAGATTGGCATAAACACAGATCAATGGAACAGGACAGAAAGCCCAGAGATAAACCTACATACCTATGGCTATCTCATCTATGACAAAGGAGCTAAGGATATACAATGGAGAAAAGACAGTCTCTTCAGTAATTGGTGCTGGAAAAACTGGACCCCTACACATAAAAGAATGAAATTAGAACACTCCATAACACCATACACAAATATAAACTCTAAATTGATTAGAGATCTAAATATAAGACCAGACACTATAAAACACTTAGAGGAAACCATAGGCAGAACACTCTATGACATAAATCACAGCAAGATCCTTTTTGACCCACCTCCTAGAGAAATGGAAATAAAAACAGAAATCAACAAATGGGACCTAATGAAACTTAAAAGCTTTTACGCAGTACAGGAAAACATAAACAAGATGCAAAAACAACCCTCAGAATGGGAGAAAATATTTTCAAATGAAGCAATTGACAAAGGATTAATCTCCTAACTTTACAAGCACCTCATGTAGCTCAATATCACAAAAACAAACAACCCAATCCAAAAACGGGCAGAAGACCTAAATAGACATTTCTCCAAAGAAGATATACAGATTACCAAGAAACACATGAAAGGATGCTGAACATCACTAATCATTAGAGAAATGCAAATCAAAACTACCCTGAGGTATCACCTCACAGCAGTCAGAGTGGCAATCATCAAAAAAATCTACAAAACAATAAACGCTGGAGAGGCCTTTATTGGAGAAAAGGGAACACACTTGCACTGTGGGTGGGAATGTAAATTGATATGGGCACTAGGGAGAACAGTACGGAGGTTCTTTTAAATAACTAACAATAGAAGTACCATATGACACAACAATCCAACTACTGGGCATTTGCCTTGTGAAAACCATAATTCAAAAAGAGTTATGTACAAAAATGTTCATTGCAGCTCTATTTGCAATAGCCAGGACATGGAAGCAACCTAAGTGTCCATCGACAGATGAATGGATAAAGAAGATCTGGCACATATATACAATGGAATATTACTCAGCCATAAAAAGAAACAAAACTGAGTTATTTGTACTGAGCTGGATGGACTTAGAATCTGTCCTACACAGTGAAGTAAGTCAGAAAGGGAAAAACAAATACTGTATGTTAACAGAGATATACAGAATCTAATGAAGAAAAAAAAAAGATTTTGAAGAACCTAGTGGCAGGACAGGATTAAGGACACAGACATAGAGAACGGACTTGAGGACACTGGAAGGGGGATGGGTAAGCTGGGACGAAGTGAGAGAGTGGCATGGACATAAATACATTACCAAATGTAACACCGATAGCTACTGGGAAGCAGCCACATAGAACAGGGAGATCAGCTCGGTGCTTTGTGACCACATAAAGGTGTGGGATATGGAGTGTGGGAGGGAGATGCAAGAGGGAGGGGATCTGGTGATATTTGTATATGTATAGCTGATTCACTTTGTTATACAGCAGAAACGAACACTCCATTGTAAATCAATTATACTCCAATAAACGTGTAAAAGGAAAAAAATAAAAAGAAAGAAGGCCCAGGGATAAACCTACACACCTATGATCAACTAATCTATGACAAAGGAGGCAAGACTATACAATGGAGATAAGACAGTCTCTTCAATCATTGGTGCTGGGAAATATGGACAGCTACATGTAAAAGAATGAAATTAGAACACACCCCAACACCATACATAAAAATATATTCAAAATGGATTAGAGACCTTAATGTAAGAGCAGACAGTATAAAACTCTGAGAGGAAAACTTACGAAGGATACTCTGACGTAAATCACAGCAAGATCTTTTTTATCCACCTCCTATAGTAATGAAGTAAAAAAGAAAACTATACAGATGGGACATAATGAAACTTAAAAACTTTTGCAAAGCAAAGGAAACCACAAACAAGGTGAAAAGACAACCCTCAGAATGGCAGAGAAAAATTGCAAACGAATCAATGGACAAATGATTAATCTCCAATATATATAAACAGCTCATGCAGCTCAATATTAATAAAACAAACAACCCAATACAAAAATGGAAGAAGATCTAAATAGATATTTCTTCCAAGAAGACATAGAGATGGCCAGTACGCACATGAAAATCTGCTCAACATCACTAATTATTAGAGAAATGGAAATTGAAATTACAATGAGGCATCACATCACATCATCAGAAAATCTACAAACAACAAATGCTGGAGAGGGTGTGGAGAAAAGGAACCTTCTTCCGCTATTGTTGGGTATGTAAATCGATACAGTCTCTATGGAGAACAGTATGGAGGTTCCTTAGAAAACTAAAAATAGAATTACCATATAATCCAGCAATCCCACTACTGGGCATATACCCAGAGAAAACCATAAATCAAAAAGACACATTCACCACAATGTTCATTGCAGCACTATTTACAATAGCCAGGTAATGAAAGCAACCTAAGTGACCACAGACAGACGAATGGATAAAGACGTGGTACATATATACAATGGAATGTTACTCAGCCATACATAGGAATGAAATTGGGTCATCTGTAGAGACCTTGATGGATCTAGAGACTGTCATACGGAGTGAAGTAAGTCAGAAAGAGAAAAACAAATATTGTATATTAATGCATATATGTGGAACCTAGAAAAATGGTACAGATGAACCGGTTTGCAGGGCAGAGATGGAGACACAGATGTAGAGAACAAACATATGGACACCAAAGGGAGAACACCATGTGAGGGTGGTTGTGGGATGAATTGGGAGACTAGGATTCACATGTGCACACTTATATGTATAAAATGGATATACAATAAGAACCTTCTGTATAAAAGAAATAAATAAATTTTAAAAAAATAAAAATAAATAAATAACATTTAATAAAATAAAACAGAAAAAAAGTTTTTCCCTTCACATAGACGTCTTTATATTAATGCATTATTTCCATGTTTATATCTCCAAAATTAAAAAAAAAGAGGAATAAATAAAATCTACCTTGAACCAAAAAGAAAAAAAAAAAAAAAAAAAAAAAAAAAAAAAAAAAAAAAAAACAGAACCCACCAGTGATACAGAGGAAAATCGTATCAGGGCACTTGCTCCAGTGGTAAAAAATTCTTAAGTTGGTCAGAGGTGAGAAATCGTCTCCCATGCCGTCAGCAGCACTCCCCCCCACAAGGAGCATCCTCATTGCAAAGCTGGGGGACTGTGTTGAGGCGTCTGTGAGTAAATGTAAGCTGAGCCCGAGTTCTGCTGCAGCTGAACTCTTCCCACCCTTTCCAGGTAAAACCCCTGGATATGTACAAGTACTTGCAAGCCTAGAGGAAGGGCTGTGAAGCCACACCAGCGACAGCACGCAGGCCGACTTGGTGCCTGCAGGCCAGCCAGGATGGTCCTGGCACCAGATGCCCTTCTGGAAGCTTTCCATTTCCCTGCCTGAGATACCCCTCCTGCCATGGCCCACACTGCTTTTTTACTTCCTCACCTCTGCCTGGGGAGAAAATCCAGCGGCAGGTATGGATGACACATCCTCTTCTTTAGCAGGTGGCAGCCTAGCAACTCCTGCGAAAAGTCCAGCAGAGCCCCACTCACATTGGGCCACCCATAAAGCCACGGCCCCTCACTCCCTACCACCACCCCAGCCCCGACACTGCTGACGGGGCAGAGAATATGGCGTCAGGCACAGCTACAGGGGCTCTTGCTGACTGGTGAGGTGTTTATATTGACCTCAACCCAGGCACACCTGGGGATGGTTGGCAGGCAGTGTCAGGCTGCCCAAATCAGCCAATCCTCACCCCTCAGGGGCTCACAGTTGCAGAAAATGAACCTTGCTAAACGGGCCAGGCCCAAGGAACAGGTGTGGGCCCTAGAGAGTCAGGCTAGACAAGGGGCTGCAGCTGCCGCTTGTTTTCTTATCATTTTATCTGGTCCATGAGTGGAAAACAACTTCAAGAAGACCCTATCCTAATGATAGGAACCCAGGAGTCAGGGAGAGGAGTGATGGTGGGTGGAGACAGAGGCCTGGTGCCCTGGCTGCAGTGGAAGTGTCTGGAAGACCAGGCAGAGAGAGGCTGCACAGAGTGATAGCCAGGGTCACAGACCTGTCAGAGCTGCTGTTTGTTAGTTCAAGTCCTGCTCGGAGGTGTTCTGTGTCAGCTGTGAGCGACAGGTGAGCTGGGGGTTCTCTGCAAGGTGGGCTATGTGCACAGTTCCTGTGTGTCCAGCCCTGCTGGGGTACCTGCCCAGGGGAGTTCTGTATCCTGGGAAGGGCCTGACTAGGAGAGCCCCATGGGCTGCTGGGTAGCTGCACAGGTGAGCTCCATACCCTGGGAGGGACTTGAACACGAGAGCCCCGTGGGCTGTCGGGATGGGTGGTGCAGCCCAGGTGAGCTCCATATCCTGGGATTGGCCTGACCACGAGAGCCCCATGGGCTGCTGGAGACCTGGTAAAGGATATCAGGACAGTCAGTGAAGCCACCGAGGATATACATCCAGTAGCTCCTATTTCCTACACCCTGCTGCTCATTCTACCATCCACCAGGCCATGACATTCTGTATTACACTTCAATGATGCCTTCTTCTGTATTCCATTCATCTCAGAGTCACAATAATTTTTGGCTTGTGAGTGGCAGGACACAACATGCAACACGAGCAATAATGCTGGGCCGTCCTGCCCCAATGGTTCAAAAATCCCCACACCATCATTGGGGAAATGTCCTCTAAAGACCTAAAAGTTCTACCTCTGTAAAAGGGAACCCTCCTTCAATATGCAGATGACATTCTGATCGCCAGGCTTACTAAAGACGCCTCTGAACTACCTAGCCAAGAAAGGATAGAAGGTGTCCAAGAAAAAGGCTCAAATATCCCAGGCTCAGGTGACATGCCTGGGCTTCATTCTCACAGATATATGGAGAAACGCATCCCAGGATAGGGAAGAAGCCATTTGCAGCCTTACCTCTTCTAAAACTAGAAGACAGCTTAGGGGTTCCTGGGGAGGCCAAGGTTTTCTGCATCTGGATCCCTAACTACAGTCTAATAGCTGGGCCTCTACCTGAAACACTGACACGAAAAGATGATGATCTTTTTGAATAGAATCCAGAAGCAGCCTTTCAAGAATGGAAAGAGCAGTCAATTTAGACCCTTGCCCAGGAACTCCCTAATTTAGCTAAACCCTTTGACCTTTACATACCCGGTCAAAGGTTAATTGCCCTTGGAGACTTAGTGCAAAAACTGGGACCACTTGAAATGGAGCAACACAAGAATGCCCTTCAGGTATGATAAACTATGGTCACCAAGGGCTTTGCCCACCGACTCATCAGGCCATGATACTGGGGTATCTAAAAAGCTAGAAATCAGCAGCCCACAAGGCCAGCTCCCTCCTAAGGGAAAAGGACCCCACGTCGTGATCCTAACCACCCATCATGCCCTGAAGTTTCAGGTGTCGCTCTGTGGACACACTGACATCGAGTGAGGAGGCCCTCCAACTCCAACCTCCAGAGAGACAAACGGGGGCAACGGGCCCCCAAGATGACTCGTGTGACCATCACTTGACCTGGAGTTTCTCTCAGAAAACAACAAGACTGTGCCCCGGAAGAGCAGACTACTGCTTGCAGGACTTACTGCACCCAGAGGGGAGCTAATAAGCTTGGCGGGGGAAATGTATATCACGCTTTCACCATAGAAAACCCTACAGACACCGCGGTGATGGTGGCCAATATGACCGGCTGGACTGCTGGCTACTTCTAAATGCCGTTGACTCAGTGGAGGTCATGGTCCTGGATCACCACTGACCCTGGACTGTCTGGGAGTTGCGCGGGCAGGGTTCTGACACATGGTGCTGTTTGTACATTAATTCAGGGACCTAATTAAAGAAAGCACAGACTACTGGTCAGAGCATCTAGGCTGGCAAAAACCGTCAGCCTAAGGTCGCCGAACAAATGTGGGGTGGGGTGAAACCTGCCACCTCAGCATCTCTGCACATCTCTTTCCTGGACACTTAAAGGTAATTAGAATCTACAACACATCCAATGCTGGTGATCAGGCATATGGGAAGTGAGGCAGGAGGCCTTGGGACAATCAACCTCACCTGGAGGCTGGTGGGGAGACGTTTTGCCCCTCCCCCCAGGTATCAGGGCTGCCACCACAGCATGAAGCAGTTACAAAAGAGGGGTCTGCACCCTCAACACCCCAAGAATGAGGAACGGAACAAAAAGCAGAGGAGTTGTTCGTCTCTGGCAACGTTCATTTAAAATTCCTGTGAGATAAAAAGAGAACCTGGGCAATAAAATAAAGTCTAAGCTGTTTTTCCTTTGTGCTTTGTCTAATTTCACGTGCTCCTAGGGTTCCGCATGCAGAGGTCCCACACCCGGCACTTCAGACCCGATTTCCTAGTGCAGAATGGCTGGGTCGACACCTCAGCTAGAGGGGTCCCATGCAGACTCCACGGCATAGAGCCTGAGCTTCAGCCAACCCAGCCCTCGAGAGCTCCATCCCCTCCCTCCCACTGACTCTGCCGGGATCCCTACACAGCAGCCCAGCCCACAGCCCGTGGGGGACTGCACGCTCTCACCTCTCCATTCTGTTTTCAAAATAATGTTTCCTTTGCTTCTGAACCAAACTCAGTCTTGATCAGTTGGCTCCAATGACACTGGGCACGGGGACTCCTGTTGGGGTCCACTCTGGAGGATCAGTAACAGAAATTGAGATCATTGTAACTTCAATGAACAGATGTGTGAGCCAAACTGTAGTTAACATAGAGCAGTGTATAATACTCGGGTAAAAGATGATATTTCTAAGACTTACCTTTGATATTTCCATCACTTTACTATAAGCAAGTTCAGTGAAGACGTCTGTCTTATTTGTCAGGTCAACATTAGAGAAATGAAGTGATTTATTTCCATGGATGTACATCAAATACTCTTGGCTGAAGCTTCAAACTTGTTTTGAATGCTTTTCCATTGAAAAGGATACCTCTCTTTCAGCTCCCCCATTTCTGAGAAGTATAAAATCTTATAATTTATTATTACCAAAGGGGAAAGGTAGGACAAGGGATAAATTAACAGTGTGGGATTAACACATACACACTGCTATGTATAAAATAGATCATTCACAAGGAACAACTGTATAGCACAGGGAACTACACTGAATATTTTGCAATAACCTATAAGGGGAAATAATCTGAAAAAAGAATAGATATTTTTATTGACATCATCTATCAATGACAGATAAAATGTAACCTAAGCAAGGCCGATGGTGAACGCTTCTGATCCTGAAGATTTCAATCATCTAATGTTTGGGCTCTGCCTATTTCCCAAGGCCCTTAATGGACATACGTGTAGCTGTAGCTTAAAAATTCCCCAGTTTGGGGTACGGGGAGGCACTGATTTGGAAAAATCCCTGGTGTTCTCCTTCCATGCACGGGACCCTTCCTACAGCTAAAACATGCCTGTCACACCTAGAGGATGGTACACCATTTGATCGGAAAGAGTTTGGAAAAGACACCTCTTCTCCTCATCGCCTGGTGCTCGGGTTCACCCCTCCAGCATCTTTCCTGACAATCTCCTCACTTGGGGATATCAGCACCGTCAACATCCTGTTGCACACAGTTTGGAATTTGTCCAGAGGATGAAGCGGAAGGATGAGAAAAATTTAGAGACAAGTCTTAGATGTTCGGACAGGCACATGCCACTCTAATTTCCAATCTGGAAGACAAATTCATCAAAGGCTAGAATTGCCCACGGAAACAGAATAGGTCTAGAGGAAATCCCGCTGTTTTGTGTCCAGTTTCCAAAAACACAAGTTGAAAAATGGAACTCAGGGGCACTAAAATTCATGAAACTTCAGAGTTGAAAATATCTATCGTCGAAAAATGTCTTAAGGTAAGTCACAGAAAAGGACTTGTAAGCAAGGGAGAGTGGCAGGAAACAGATTTGAAGAGGTAGAAAGGACTCCCCATTAAAGCACAAGAAAAGGGGCTCAGCATCGCCAATGATGCAGTTGGCACAAAAGGGCGTATGCATTTTTTCTGAATATATTCAAGTAAAGGCCATACACACGTTTTATCCAACCAAACAGGTGGGCACTGGAAATCAATACCTCAAAATGTATCACTTCACATCAGTCAGAAGGGCCATCCACATAAAGTGTAAACACCAGAAATGCAGGACAGGGTGAGGAGAAAAGGGAGCCCTGTGAGGCTGATAGTGGAAATGTAATTTGCCAACGGCCACTCTGGAGAAGTGTATTGTGTTTGCTAAAACATCTACAAGATGAGCTACAGAGCATAGGGCACTTGCACTCATGGGCGTATATACCTTGGGGAAAACAAAAATGGACAGTAAACAGGCACCACAACGTTAACCACCTCTCTGTTAAAAAGGGCCTCCACTTGGATATAACCTAAATGTCCCTGGAAGGATAAAATGGATAAAAGAGATGGTTACTTATGTAGAGTGGAATATTACTCATCCCGAAATCAATGAAATAAGGCCAGTTGGAACAACTCTGGAGGAGTTACATACGATCATTCTAAGTGACATATGTCAGAAAGAAAAAGACACATATCATAAGATGTCACTTAAAGGTGGAATCAAAAATGGCTACACATGAAATAAACTACAAAACAGAAACATAGTCAAATATGTAGAAAATAGACATAAGGCTGCTAAATGGGAAAGGTGGGGAATGGTGAGGTATTATCCAGGAGGTTGAAATTAGCAAATATACCATTCCAAGTACCAAATTGAATAACTGACAAGCCCTACACGGTACCTCAAAGAACTGCACTCAGCCCACTCAAGTCACTGGACAATAATACATATGACTCGTAAGCATCTGAAAAATAATTTCTTGTTGTCTCACAGTACATGAATCAAGTGGATGTACAGCAGCAAAAAACAGAGCTTTGAAAATCAGCTGTAACCAATATAAAAATAAATTTAAAAATATTTATAAAAACGGTAAGACAGACAAAAATTCTTACAACTTTTGTTGAAGGGCTACGATGTAACATGGATTGAACACATGTAGACCCACAGCAGGATGATATATAAGGCTGGAAGCTATGCACGCTAAGAGATGTTAGAGAGGCTGGGTGAGGAAATGCAGACCTTTTAAAGTAATACTGCCTGGTACCCATTCCATGGGTCCCAAATCGGCAGGTTCAAGGGAATCTTCTGACAGCGAAAACATGCCTGCGAAACCGAGATGAATGTACACCGTGTGCTCAGGAAAGGTGTCTAAAGTGCACCTCATTTTTGATCTCCTGGTGCTGGGGTTCGCCATTCCAGCCACATTACTAAAAATTTCCCCACTTTGAGAATCAGCACCTGTAACCTCCTGTTTCACACAGTTTGCAATTTGTGCAGAGGATAAATGGGAAGGGGGGAACCAATGAGAGATTAGCTGTAGGGGTTTTGACAGGCACATGTCACTCTAATTTCCCATTAGAAGAAGAATTAACCAAAGGCTCAGCCTGCCTCCTCAGAACCAGAATAGGGCCAGAATCAATCCAATGGTTTGGCGGCCAGCTCACAAAAAAAGCGAGTTGCAAAATGGAGCTCAGGAGCAGACAATTCAAAGACCTGCAAAGATATAAATGATAACCAACGTCCAAAAATATATTCAGGTAAGGCAACGAAGGGGATCTGAATGAGAGGCAGAATTGCAGGAAACAGATTTCAAAAGGTAGATTGTACTCACATTTAAAGCATATGAAAAGCAGCAGAATTTCTAAAATGATGTAGTTGGGCAAAAGGGTGTATGCCTTTTTTTCGTGAATATCTTCAGGCAAAAAACACATACAGAGTTTTTGGCCAACCAACCAAGCGGGAAATGCAAATCCGCACAACAAAGAAGTCTCAATTTCCACTGCTCAGAAAGGCCATCCAAAAAATGTGTACAAACCAGAAATGCTGGAGAGGCCATGGAGAACAGGGAGCCTAGTCACGCTGATGGGTGGGGTATAAATATCCAAGAGCCACTCTGAAGAAATGTATGCTGTTTCCTAAAACATGTAAATACAAAGCCCCCGAGCAAAGGGGACTTCAACTCATGGACATATAACTTGGGAAGACTAAATATCGACAACACACAGGCACCCCAAAGTTTAGGGCTGCTCTGCATACAAGAACCTCAACTTCGGTACACCTAAAATATCCCAGGAAAAACCGAAATGCATAAATTACTTGTGGTAATTTTGTACAACGGAATATCACTCAGACGTGGAATCAATGTCATAAGGCCAGTAGCAGCATAAAGATTGGATTTAGGTATGATGATTCTAAGTGAAATTAGTCACACAGAAAAAGAATCTATTCATAAGATATCACTTACAGAGGGAATGTCAACATCACAACACATGAACTGAATTAAGAAAGAGAACAGAGTCTCACATTTAGAAAACACTCTTATACCTGTTTAATGGTATAGGAGAGGTGGGGTGATGCATAAAACCAGAGTTTGATATTAGCACAGGTACCATTCCATAAACCAAATAGAGAATATACGAGACCTACCCCTTACTCAGTGAACGGGACTCAAACCCCCTATTCCACACAGAGGAATATATCTGACTAGTGAGAATCTTAAAACCTATGTATTGATTTGTCTACATAAGGGAATCAAGTGTGTCTAGACTGGAATAAACACGTCAGTGAAAATCAGCTCAACCGCACTATAAAAATGAATTACAAAAACAAAGAAAAAAACAGCGAAATTCTTACACAATTCCTTCAGGGGTTCTGATGAAACCGGGAAGGACCATATCTGCAAAGACAGCTGGATGAGACATAAGGCTGGACACTTGGGACTGAGAGGACTGGTGAGATTGGGAGAGAAAATGCAGACCCTTTAAAGTAGTAATGCATGCCACGATTCCATGGATCCCAAATCTCCAGGTAGTAGGGAATATCACTACAGTTATAACATGTATGGGAAACCTAGAGAATGGACACCCTGTGATGGTGAAAGATTTCTAAAAGTCTCCTAATTTTTCCGCTCCTTGTGCTCCAGTTTGGCATTCCAACTGCTTTACTATCAATCTCCCAACTTATGAGAGCCAGCCCCTATAACCTCCTTGTTCACACAGTTTGCTAATTGTGTAGAGGATGAAAGGGAAGAGGGAGAACCAATCAGAGAGTAGATGTAGGCATTTGGACGGGCACATGTCACTCTAAATTCCCGTCAGGAAGAAGAATTAACCAAAGCCTCAGCCACCCGCAGCGAACTGTATATCCACCCCTGGAACAAGTATAGGTCCTGAAGCAAAATTGTGGATTTGCGGTCAGCTCCCAAAAATGGGATTTGAAAATTGTAGCTCACGGGGACAGCAATTCACAAACCTACAGTTATAAAGGACTACTGTCTTCCAAAAATCAGTTGAGGGAAGGCCACGAAGCTGACTTGAAAATGAAGCAGAATTGCACAAAACATATTTCAAGAGGTAAATAGGAATCACCTTTAAAGCACAGGAAAAGCATCACAACTTCGACAATGATGCACTTGGCCAAAAAGGGCGTATGCTTTTTCTCCTGAATATATTCAGGAGAAAACGCATACGACCTTTTTGGACAATCAAGCAAGCGCACAATGCAAATCCACACTACAAAGAATTGTCACTTCCCACGGGTCAAAAGGGACATCTGAAAATCTGTAAAAACCAGAAAGGCAAGAGGGAGATGACAAGGGCATGAAGCAATATGATCCAAAGTGTCATGAAGGATTGTGATGACAAGCGCATGGAGCATTGTGATGACAAGATTATGTAGCATATTGCTGACAAAGGCATGGAGCATTGTGATGACAAGTTTCATGGAGCACTCTGATGACAAGTGTCACGGAGCATTGTGATTACAGGGGTCATGGAGCATTGGGATGACAAGGGCATGGAGCATTTTGATGACAATAGTCCCGGATCATTGTGTTGTCAGGTTTCATGGATCATTGTGATGATAGGAGTCATGGAGAATTGTGATGACAGGGGTCATGGAGCATTGTGATGAGAAGGTCAAGGAGCATTTGGCTGAAAACTTTCATGGAGTATTGTGATGACAGGGGCCATGGAGGCTTGTGATGACAAGGTACTGGAGCATTGTGATGAGAAGACCATGGAGACATGTGATGACAAGTCTCATGGAATATTCTGATGAAAAGGGGCATGGAGCATTGTGATTACAGGGGTCTTGGGGTATAGTGATGACAACGGCATGGGGCATTGGGATGAGATGGCCATGGAGCGTTTGGATGACATGCATCATGGAGCTTTTGAAGACAAGGGCATGGAACATTGTGATGAAAAATGCATGGAGCCTTGTCATGACAGGGTTAAGGGAGCATACTGACGACAAGTGTCAGGGAGCATTGTGATGACAAGTGTATTGAGCATTGTGATGACAAAGGTCATGGAGCATTGTGATGTGAAGACCATGGATAACTGTGATGACGAGCGTCATGGGGCGTTGTGATGATAAGTGTTATGGAACATTTTGATCACAAGGATTTGGAGCATTGTGATGACATAGGTCATGGAGCATTTTGATTTCATTGTAATGACAATAGCATGAAGCATTTTGATGATGGGCATGGTGTATTGTGATGACAGGGTTCATGTAGCATTGAGATGAAAAGGGGCATGGAGCATTTTGATTACAGGGGTCTTGGAGCATTGTGATGAAAAGGGCATGGAGCCTAGTGATGACAAGGCCATGGAACATCGTGATGGCAGGGGTCATGGAGCATTGTTATGACAGGGGTTATTTTGAATTATGATGGCAAGGGCATGGCACATTGTGATGAGAAGGCCATGGAGCATTCTGATGACATGCGTCATGGAGCTTTGTGATGACAAGGTCATGAAGCAATGTGATGAGAGCGTTCATGGAGCATTGTGATGACAATGACATTGAGCATTGTGATGAAAAGTTCATGGAGCATTGTGGTGACACATTTCACAGAGCCTTGTGATGATGAGGACATTGACATTTGTGGTGACACAGGTCATGGAGCCTTGTGATGACGGGACACACAGAGCATTGTGATGACTGGGGTCATGTAGCACTGTGATGACAGGAGCATGAATCATTGGTCTGACAAGTTTCATGGATAATTGTGTTGACAGTTGGCATGGCACATTGTGATGACAAGGGAATGGAGCATTGTGATGACAAGGTCATGGAATATTGTGAAGACATGTGTCAGGGAGCATTGTGATGGCATATTTCATGTTCCATTGTGATGACAATGACATGGAGCATTGTGATGCCAAGTGTTATGGAGGATTGTGATGACAAAGGTAATGGAGCACTGTGACGACAAGGGCTTGGAGCATTGAGATGACAAGGGTCATGGAGCATTGTGATGACAAGGGCATGGAGCATTGTGATGACAACGGCCTTTGAGAATTTTGATGAAAAATTTGTGAAGCATTGTGATGACAAAGGAATGGAGCTTGCTATGACAGGGGTCATGGGGCATTGTGATGACAAGTGCATGGAGAATTGTGATGACAAGAGCATGTAACATTGTGATGAGAACTGTCATGGAGCACTGTGATGACAAGGACGTGGAGAAATGTTATGACAAGGGACATGGAGCATTGTGATGACCAGGGCATGGAGCATTGTTATGGCAAGACCGTGGAGCACTGTGATGAGAAGACCATGGATAATTCTGGTGACGAGCATCATGGAGCACTGTAATGAGAAAGGGCATGTAGCATTGTGATGATACGTCTCATGGAGCATTGTGATGACAGGTGTCATGGATCATTGTGATGACAAGTGTCATGGAATATTCTGATGACAAGCTTGTGGAGTATTGTGATGACAAAGCATTTAACACTGTGATGGGAAGTGTCATGGAACATAGTGATGCCAAGAACGTGGAGAATTGTGATGACAGGGAACATAGAGCATTGTGATGACCAGGGCATGGAGCACTGTGATGGCAAGACCGTGGAGCACTGTGATGAGAAGACCATGGATAATTGTGATGACGAGCATCATGGAGCGCTATAATGACAAGCGGCATGGAGCATTGTGATTACAGGGGTCTTGGAGCATTGTGATGACAAGGGCATGGAGCATTGTGAAGAGAAGGCCATGGAGCATTCTGATGAATGCGTCATGGAGCACTGTGATGACAAGTGCATGGAGCATTGTGATTACAGGTGTCTTGGAGCATTGTGATGAAAAGGGCATGGATCATTGTGATGAAAAAGGCATGGAGCCTTGTCATGACAGTGTTCAAGGAGCATACTGACGACAAGTGTCAGGGAGCATTGTGATGAGAAGTGTATTGAGCATTGTGATGACAAAGTTTATGGAGCATAGTGATGAGAAGACCATGGATAATTGTGATTATGAGCATCATGGGTTGTTGTGATGAGAAGTGTTATGGAACATTGTGATCCCAACGGTTTGGAGCATTGTGATGACAGAGGTCATGGAGCATTTGGATTTCATTGTGATGAAAAGACCCTGAAGCATTATGATAATGGGCATGGTGCATTGTGATGATAGGATTCATGGAGCTTTGAGATGAAAAGGGGGATGGAGCATTGTGATAAAAAGTGTCTTGGAGCATTGTGATGACAAGGGCATGGAGCATTGTGATGAGAAATCCATGGAACATTCTAATGACATGCGTCATGGAGCTTTGTGATGACAAGGGCATGGAGCATTGTGATTACAGGGGTCTTGTAACATTGTGATGACAAGTGTCATGAAGCCTTGTGAATGACAAGGCCGTGGAACATTGTGATGGCAGGGGTCATGGAACATTGTTATGAAAGGTGTAATGGAGCATTGTGATGAGAAGGACAGGAAACATTGGTGTGAAATGTTTCATGGATTATTGTGATGAGAGTGGGCATGGAGCATTGTGATGACAAGAGCACGGAACACTGTGATACAATGATCATAGAGGATTTTAATGACAAGGGCATGGAGCATTGTGATGAGAAGGGCATCGAGCATTGTGAAGACAAGTGACATGGAGCTTTGTGATGACAAGTGCAAGAGCAATATGATGAGAGGGTTCATGGAGCATTGTGATGACAATGACATGGAGCATTGTGATGTCAAGGGTCATGGAGCTTTGTGATGACAAATGTCACGGAGCATTTTGATGACAAGGGCGTGGTGCATTGTTATGAGAAGAGCAGGGATAATTTTGATGAGAGGGTCATGCAGCAATTTGATGAAAATTGTAATGGAACATTTTGATGAAAGGGGTTATAGAACATTGTGATGCCAGGGATCATGGAGCTTTGGGATGAAAAGGGTCATGGAGCATTTTGATGACAGGGGTTATGGAACATTGTGATGATAAGGGGATGGAGCTTTGTGATGACAGGGGTCATGGAACATTGTGATTACTGGGGTGAGGGAGTATTGTGATGACTAGGGATGGAACATTGTGATATCTCTGGTGAGAGAGCATTTGGAAGAAAAGTGCATGGAGCATTGTGATTTCAAGTTTTATGGAGCATAGCAATGACAAGGTTGTGGACCGTTGTGATGAAAAGCATGTGGCACAGTGTGATGACAAGGGTCATTGAGTATTGTTCTGACAAAGGCATGGAGTATTGTGATGACAAGGGTCACGGAGCATTGTCATGAAATGTTTATGGAGCATTGTGGTTACAAAGGTCACAGAGCCTTGTGATGATGCGGGCATGGACCATTGTGATGACAAACATTATGAAGCTTTGTGATGACTGGAGTCACGGAGCATTGTGATGACATGGGTCATGGAGCATTGTGATGACAAGGGCATGGAGTATTGTGATGACAGGGTCATGGAGCATTGGTCTGACAAGTTTCATAGATTATTGTGATGACAGTGGACATGGTGCATTGTGATGGCAAGGGCATGGAGCATTGTGAAGAGAAGGCCATGGAGCATTCTGATGACATGTTTCATGGATCTTTGTGATGAAATGTGCATGGAGCAATGTGATGAGAGCGTTCATGGAGCATTGTGATGAGAATGACATGGAACATGGTTATGCCAAGGGTCATGGATCTTTGTGATGACAAAGGTCATGGAGCATTTTGATGACAAGGGCGTTGTGCATTGTGATGAGAAGGGCAGGGAGCATAGCGATGACAGGGTCATGGAGCAATTTGATGAAAAGGGTCATGGAACATTTTGATGACAGGTGATATGGAACATTGTGATTTCAGGGGTCATGGAACATTTTGATGAAAAGGGTCACAGAGCAATTTGATGACGGGGTTATGGAACATTGTGATGTCAGGGGTCATCGTACATTGTGATGATAAGTGCATGTAGCATTGTGATGACAGGAGTCATGGAATATTGTGATGACAGGGGTGAGGGAGTATTGTGACGAATAGTGATGTAACATTGTTATATCAGTGGTGAGAGAGCATTTCGATGAGAATTGCATGGAGCATTGTGATGACAAGTTTTATGGAGCATTGTGATGACAAGATTGTGGAGCACTGTGATGACAAGCCCATGGTGCATTGTGATGACATGTGTCATGGAGCATCGTGCTGACAAGCGCATGGAGCATTGTGATGACAAGGGTCATGGAGCATTGTGCTGAGAAAGGCATAGAGCATTGTGATAACAAGGGTCAAAGAGCATTGTATGAAAAGTTCATGGAGCATTGTGGTTAAAAATGTCACAGAGACTGTTGATGACGAGGGCATGGACCATTATGATGACAAATGTCATGAATCATTGTGATGACTGGAGTCACGGAGCATTGTGATGACAGGGGTCATGGAGCATTGTGATAAAAAGGGCATGGAGCATTGTGATGACAAGGGCATGAAGCATTGGTCTAATAAATTTCATGGATTATGGTGATGACCGTTGGAATGGCGCATTGTGATGACAAGGGCATGGAGCATTGTGATGACCAGGTCATGCAGTATTGTGAAGCCAGGTGCCAGGGAGCATGGTGATGACATATGTAATGGCCCATTGTGATGACAATCGCATGGAGCATTGTGATGCCAAGTGTCATGGAGGATTCTGATGACAAATGTAATGGAGCATTGTGATGGCAATGGCTTGGAGCATTGTGTTGACAAGGGTCAGGGAGCATTGTGCTGACAAGTGCATGGATAACTGTGATGACAAGGGTCATGGAGCATTCTGATGACAAGCTTGTGGAGTATTTTGATCACAATGGCATGGGGCATTGTGATGAAAACGGCATGGGACATTGTGATGAACAAGGCATGGAGCCTTTTCGTGACAGGGTTCAAAGAGCATTCTGACGACAAGTGTCAGGGAGCATTGTGATGAGAAGTGTATTGAGAATTGTGATGACAAAGGTCATGGAGCATTGTGATGAAAAGGGCATGGAGTATTGTGATGACAGGCATCATGGAGCGTTGTGATGACAAGTTTTATGGAACACTGTGATCACAAGGGTTTGGAGCATTGTGATGACAGAGGTCATGGATCATTTTGATTTCTAGGAGCATGGATCATTGTGATGACAAAGGCATGAAACAATGTGATCCCAAGGTTCATGGAGGATTGTGATGACAATGGCAATGGAGTATTTTGAAGACAAGTGCATAGAGCATTGTAATGACAAGGTCATGTAGCATTTTGCTGACAAAGCCTTGGATCATTGTGATGACAGGTGTCATGGAGCACTGTGATGACAAGCGTCACGGAGCATTGTGAATACAGGGGTCATGGAGCATTGGGATGACAAGGGCATGGATCATTTTGGTGACAAGTGTCATGGAGCATTGGGCTGAAAATGTTCATGGAGTATTGTGATGACAGGGGTCATGGAGCATTGTGATGACAGAGGTCATGTAGAATTTTGATTTCATTGTGCTGACAATAGCCGGAAGCATTATGATGAAGGGTATGATGCATTGTGATGACAGGGTTCATGGAGCATTGAGATGAAAAGGGGCATGGAGCATTGTGATTAAAGGGGTCTTGGAGCACTGTAATGAAAAGGGCATGGAGCATTTTGATGAGAAGGCCATGGAACATTCTGATGACATGTGTCATGGAGCTTTGTGATGACAAGGGCATGGAGCATTGTGATGACAACGGCCATTGAGAATTTTGATGAAAAGGTCGTGAAGCATTGTGATGACAAATGAATGGAGCTTGCTATGACAGGGGTCATGGGGCATTGCGATGACAAGTGCATGGAGAATTGTGATGACAAGAGCATGTAACATTGTGATGAGAACTGTCATGGAGCATTGTGATGACAAGGACGTGGAGAACTGTGATGACAAGGGACATGGAGCATTGTGATGACCAGGGCATGGAGCATAGTTATGGCAAGACCGTGGAGCACTGTGATGAGAAGACCATGGATAATTCTGGTGACGAGCATCATGGAGCACTGTAATGACAAGGGGCATGGAGCATTGTGATGATACGTCTCATGGAGCATTGTGATTACAGGGCTCATGGATCATTGTGATGACAAGGGTCATGGGGTATTCTGATGACAAGCATGTGGAGTATTGTAATGACAAAGCATTTAACACTGTGATGGGAAGTGTCATGGAACATAGTGATGCCCAGAACGTGGAGAATTGTGATGACAGGGAACATAGAGCATTGTGATGACCAGGGCATGGAGCATTGTGATGGCAAGACCGTGGAGCACTGTGATGAGAAGACCATGGATAATTGTGATGACGAGTGTCATGGAGCGCTATAATGACAAGCGGCATGGAGCATTGTGATTACAGGGGTCTTGGAGCATTGTGATGACAAGGGCATGGAGCATTGTGAAGAGAAGGCCATGGAGAATTCTGATGAATGCGTCATGGAGCACTGTGATGACAAGTGCATGGAGCATTGTGATTACAGATGTCTTGGCGCATTGTGATGAAAAGGGCATGGAACATTGTGATGAAAAAGGCATGGAGCCTTGTCATGACAGTGTTCAAGGAGCATACTGACGACAGTGTCAGGGAGCATTGTGATGACAAGTGTATTGAGCATTGTGATGACAAAGTTTATGGAGCATAGTGATGAGAAGACCATGGATAATTGTGATTATGAGCATCATGGGTTGTTGTGATGAGAAGTGTTATGGAACATTGTGATCCCAACGGTTTGGAGCATTGTGATGAAAGAGGTTATGGAGCATTTTGATTTCATTATGATGAAAATACCCTGAAGCATTATGATAATGGGCATGGTGCACTGTGATGATAGGATTCATGGAGCTTTGAGATGAAAATGGGCATGGAGCATTGTGAAATAATGTGTCTTGGAGCATTGTGATGACAAGGGCATGGAGCATTGTGATGAGAAGTCCATGGAACATTCTAATGACATGCGTCATGGAGCTTTGTGATGACAAGGTCATGGAGCATTGTGATGACAAGTGTCATGGAGCCTTGGGAATGACAAGGCCATGGAACATTGTGATGTCAGGGGTCATGGAACATTGTTATGACAGTTGTAATGGAGCATTGTGATGAGAAGGACAGGAAGCATTGGTGTGAAATGTTTCATGGATTATTGTGATGAGAGTGGGCATGGAGCATTGTGATGACAAGAGCACGGAACACTGTGATACAATGATCATATAGGATTGTAATGACAAGGGCATGGAGCATAGTGATGAGAAGGGCATCGAGCACTGTGATGACATGTGTCATGGAGCTTTGTGATGACAAGGGCATGGAGCAATGTGATGAGAGGTTTCATGGAGCATTGTGATGACAATGACATGGAGCATTGTGATGTCAAGGGTCATGGAGCTTTGTGATGACAAATGTCTCGGAGCATTTTGATGACAAGGGCGTGGTGCATTGTGATGAGAACGGCAGGGAGCATTTTGATGACAGTGTCATGCAGCAATTTGATGAAAATTGTAATGGAACATTTTGAAGACAGGGGTTATAGAACATTGTGATGATAAGGGGATGTAGCATTGTGATGACAGGGGTCATGGAACATTATGATTACAGGGGTCTAGGAGCATTGTGATGAGAATGGTCATGGAGCCTTGTGATGACAAGGCCATGGAACATCGTGATGGCAGGGGTCATGGAGCATTGTTATGACACGGGTAATGGAACATTGTGATGGCAATGGCATGGAGGATTGTGATGAGAAAGCCATGGAGCATTCTGATGACATGTGTCATGGAGCTTTGTGATGACAATGGCATTGAGCAATGTGATGAATGCGTTCATGGAGCATTGTGATGACAATGACATGGAGCATTGTGATGCCAAGGGTCATGGATCTTTGTGATGACAAAGGTCATGGAGGATTTTGAAGACAAGGGCGTTGTGCATTGTGAGGACAAGGGCAGGGAGCATTGTGATGACAGGGTCATGGAGCAATTTGATGAAAATGGTCATGGAATATTTTGATGAGAGGTGTTATGGAACATTGTGATGCCAGGGGTGATGGAGCATTTTGATGAAAAGATTTTGGGAGCATTTTGATGGCAGGGTTTATGGAACATTGTGATGTCAGGGGCCATCGAACATTGTGATGATATGTGCATGTAGCATTGTGATGACAGGAGTCATGGAACATTTTGATGACAGGGGTGAGTGAGTATTGTGACGAATAGTGATGTAACATTGTGATATCAGTGGTGAGAGAGCATTTTGATGAGAAGTGCATGGAGCATTGTGATGACAAGTTTTATGGAGCATTGTGAGGACAAGATTGTGGAGCACTGTGATGACAAGCGCATGGTGTATTTTGATGACATGTGTCATGGAGCATCGTGCTGACAAGCGCATGGAGCATTGTGATGACAAGTGTCATGGAGCATTGTGCTGAGAAAGGCATATAGGATTGTGATGACAAGGGTCAAAGAGCATTGTGATGAAAAGTTCATGGAGCATTGTGGTTAAAATGGTCACAGAGACTGTTGATGACGAGGGCATGGACCATTGAGATGATAAATGTCATGAATCATTGTGATGAATGAAGTCACGGATCATTGTGATGACAGGGGTCATGGAACAATGTGATAATAAGGGATTGCAGCATTGTGATGACAAGGGCATGGAGCATTGGAATAATAAGTTTCATGGATTATTGTGATAAGAGTTGGAATGGCGCATTGGAATGACAAGGGCATCGAGCATTGTGAAGACCAGGACATACAGTATTGTGAAGACAGGTGTCAGGGAGCATTGTGATGACATATGTAATGGCCCATTGTGATGACAATGGCATGGAGCATTGTGATGCAATGTGTCATAGAGGATTCTGATGACAAAGGTAATGGAGCATTATGATGAGAAGACCATGGAAAATTGTGATGATGAGCGTCATGGTGTGTTGTGATGATAAGTGTTAAGGAACATTGTGATCACAAGGGTTTGGAGCATTATGATGACAGAGGTCATGGAGAATTTTGATTTCATTGTGATGACAATAGCCTGAAGCATCATGATGATGGGCATGGTTCATTGTGATGACAGGGTTCATGAAGCATTGAGATGAAAAGGCTCATGGAACACTGTGATTACAGGGGTCTTGGAGCATTGTGATGACAAGTGCATGGAGCATTGTTAGGAGAAGGCCATGGAACATTCTGATGACATGCGTCACGGAGCTTTGTGATGACAAGCGCATGGAGCCTTGTGATTACATGGTTCTTGGTGCATTGTGATGACAAGGGTCATGGAGCCTTGTGATGACAAGGCCGTGGAACATTGTGATGGCACGGGTCATGGAGCATTGTTATGACAGAGGTAATGGAGCATTGTGATGAGAAGGGCATTGAGCATTGGTGTGAAATATTTCATGGATTATTGTGATGAGAGTGGGCATGGAGCATTGTGATGACAAGGGCATGGAACACTGTGATATATGGGTCATGGAGGATTGTAATGACAAGGACATGAAGCACTGTGATTAGAAGGGCCTCGAGCATTGTGATGACAAGTGTCATGGAGCTTTGTGATGACAAGGGCTTGGAGCAATGTGATGAGAGTGTTCATGTAGAATTCTGATGACAATGACATGGAGCATTGTGATGCCAAGGGTCATGGAGCTTTGTGATGACAAAGGTCATGGAGCATTTTGATGACAAGTGTGTGGTGCATTGTGATGAGAAAGGCAGGGAGCATTTTGATGACAGGGTCATGCAGAAATTTGATGAAAAGTGTAATGGAACATTTTGATGACAGGGGATATAGAACATTGTGATGCCAGGTGTCATAGAGCATTGGGATGAAAAGGGTCATGGAGCATTTTGATGACAGGGGTTATGGAATATTGTGATGATAAGGGGATGTAGCATTGTGATGACAGGGGTCATGGAGGATTCTAATGAGAAAGCTAATGGAGCATTGTGATGACAATGGCTTGGAGCATTGTGATGACAATGGTCATGGAGGATTCTGATGAGAAAGGTAATGGAGCATTGTGATGACAATGGCTTGGAGCATTGTGATGACAAGGGTCAGGGAGCAATGTGCTGACAGGTGCATGGAGAATTGTGATGAAAAGGGTCATGGAGTATTCTGATGAAAAGCTTGTGGAGTATTTTGATGACAATGGCATGGAGCATTTTGATGAAAAAGGCAAGAGGCATTGTGATGACAAGTGTATTGAGAATTGTGATGACAAAGGTCATGGAGCATTGTGATGAAATGGGCATGGAGTATTGTGATGACAGGCATCATGGAGCGTTGTGATGACAAGTGTTATGGAACATTGTGATCACAAGGGTTTGGAGCATTGTGATGACAGAGGTCATGAAGCATTTTAATTTCAAGGAGCATGGAGCATTGTGATGACAAGGGCATGAAGCAATGTGATCCCAATGTTCATGGAGGACTGTGATGACAATGGTAATGGAGTATTGTGATGACAAGCGAATAGAGCATTGCAATGACAAGGTCAGGTAGCATTTTGCTGAAAAAGGCATGGAGCATTGTTATGACAGGTGTCATGGAGCACTGTGATGACAAGCGTCACGGAGCATTGTGAATACATGGGTCATGGAGCATTGTGATGACAAGGGCATGGATCATTGTGATGACAAATGTCATGGAGCATTGGGCTGAAAATGTTCATGGAGTATTGTGCTGACAGGGGTGATGGAGCATTTTGATGAGAAGGTCATAGGGCATTAGGCTGAAAATATTCATGGAGTATTGTGATGACAGGGATCATGGAGCATTTTGATGACAAGTTCCTGTAGCACTTTGATGAGAGGACAATGGAGACTTGTGATGACAAGTCTCATGGAGCATTCTGATGAAAAGGGACATGGAGCATTGTGATTATAGGCGTCTAGGAGCATTGTGATGACAAGGGCATGGAGCATTGTGAGGAGAAGGCCATGGAGAATTCTGATGACGTGCGTCATTGAGCTTTGTGATGACAAGGTCATGGAGCATTGTGATTTCAGGGGTCTTGGAGCATTATGATTAAAAGGGCATGGATCATTGTGATGAAAAAGGCATGGAGAAGTGTCATGACAGGGTTAATGGAGCATACTGATGACAAGTGTCAGGGAGCATTGTGATGACAAGTGTATTGACCATTGTGATGACAAAGGTCATGGAGCACTGTGATGAGAAGACCATGGATAATTGTTATGATGAGTGTCATGGGGTGTTGTGATGATAAGTGTTATGGAACATTGTGACCACAAGGGAGTGGAGCTTTATGAGGACAGAGGTCATGGAGAATATTGATTTCATTGTGATGACAATAGCCTGAAGCATTATGATGATGGGCATGGTCCATTGTGATGGCAGGGTTCATGGAGCTTTGAGATGAATACACGCATGGAGCATTTTGATTACAAGGGTCTTGGAGCATTGTGATGACAAGGGCATGGATCATAATGATGAAAGGGTCATGGAACATTCTGATGACATGCGTCATGGAACTTTTTGATGACAAGGGCATGGAGCATTTTGATTAGAGGGGTCGTGGAGCACTGTGATGACAAGTGTCTTCGAGCCTTCTGATGAGAAGGCCGTGGAACATTGTGATGGCAGGTGTCATGGAGCATTGTTATGACAGAGGTAAAGGAGCATTGTGATGAGAAGGGCATGGAGCATTGGTCTGAATTGTTTCATGGATTATTGTGATGAGAGTGGGCATAGAGCATTGGGATGATTAGGGCATGGAACACTGTGATACATGGGTCATGGAGGATTGTAATGACAAGGGCATGGGGCATTGTGATGAGAAGGGCATCGAGCATTGTGATGAGAAGTGTCATGGAGCTTTGTGATGACAAGGGCATGGAGCAATGTGATGCCAAGGGTCATGGCGCTTTGTGATGACAAAGGTATTGGAGGATTTTGTTGACAAGTGCATGGTGCATTGTGATGAGAAGGGCAGGGAGTATTTTGATGACAGTGACATGCAGCAATATGATGAAAAGTGTATTGGAACATTTTGATGACAGGGGTTATAGAATATTGTGATGTCAGGGGTCATGGAACATTGTGATGATAAAGGGATGTAGCATTGTGATGACAGGGGTCATGGGATATTGTGATTGCAGGGGTGAGGGAGTATTGTGACGACTAGTGATGGAACACTGTGATATCTCTGGTGAGAGAGCATTTTGATGAGAAGTTTATGGAGCATTGTGATTACAAAGATTATGGAGCATTGCAATGACAAGTTTCTGGACCGTTTTGATGAAAAGCGAATGGCACATTGTGATGACAAGGGTCATGGAACATTTTTCAGACAAAGGAATGGAGCATTTTGATGACAATGGTCACAGAGCATTGTGATTAAAATGGCATGGGGAA
Organism: Mesoplodon mirus; assembly: GCF_964341445.2. Taxonomy (NCBI): domain Eukaryota; kingdom Metazoa; phylum Chordata; class Mammalia; order Artiodactyla; family Ziphiidae; genus Mesoplodon; species Mesoplodon mirus. The sequence goes on from NW_028295817.1 coordinate 4,094,503, forward strand.
TTGTGATGAAAAAGGCATGGAGCCTTTTCGTGACAGGGTTCAAGGAGCATTCTGATGACAATGGTCATGGAGCATTGTGATGAAAAGGGCATGGAGTATTGTGATGACAGGCATCATGGAGCATTGTGATGACAAGTGTTATGGGACACTGTGATCACAAGGGTTTGGAGTATTGTGATGAGACAAGTCATGGATCATTTTGTTTTCAAGGAACATGGAGCATTGTGATGACAAGAGCATGAAGCAATGTGATCCCAAGTTACATGGAGGATTGTGATGACAATGTTAATGGAGTATTGTGATGACAAGCGCATAGAGCATTGTAATGACAAGGTAATGTAGCATTTTGCTGACAAAGGCATGGAGCATTGTGATGACAGGTGTCATGGAGCACTCTGATGACAAGAGTCAGGGAACATTGTGAATAAAGGGGTCATGGAGCATTGGGATGACAAGGGCATGGATCATTGTGATGACAAGTGTCATGGAGCATTGGGCTGAAAATGTTCATGGAGTATTGTGATGACAGGGGCCATGGAGCATTGTGATGACACAGGTCAAGGAGAATTCTAATTTCATTGTGCAGAAAATAGCCGGAAGCATTATGATGATGGGCATTATGCATTGTGCTGACAGGGTTCATGGAGCATTGAGATGAAAAGGGGCATGGAGCATTGTGATTCCAGAGGTCTTGGAGCACTGTGATGACAAGGGCATGGAACATTTTGATGAGAAGGCCATGGAACTTTCTGATGGCATGTGTCATGGAGCTTTTGATGACAAGGGTATGGAGAATTGTGATTACAGGGGTCTTGTAGCATTGTGATGACAAGTGTCATGGAGCCTTGTGCTGACAAGGCCATGGAATATTGTGATGGCAGGGTCATGTACCATTGTTATGACAGGGGAATGGAGCATTGTGATGAGAAGGGCATGGAGCGTTGTAATTACAAAGTTTATGGAGCAATACCATGACTAATTTGTGGACCGTTGTGATGAAAAGTGCGTAGAACATTGTGATGACAAGGGTCATGGAACATTTTTCTGACAAAGGCATGGAGCATTTTGATGACAAGTGTCACGGAGCATTGTGATGAAAAGTTCATGGAGCATTGTGGTTATAAATGTCACAGAGCCTTGTGATGACGCGGGCATGGACCATTGTGATGACAAATGTTATGAAGCATTGTGATGACTGGAGTCACGGAGCACTGTGATGACTGGGGTCATGGAGCATTGTGATGACAAGGGCATGGAGCATTGTGGTGACAGGGGCATGGAGCATTGGTCTGACAAGTTTCATAGATTATTGTGATGACAGTGGACATGGTGCATTGTGATGACAAGGGCATGGATCATTGTGATGAGAAGGTCATGGAGTATTGTGAAGACTGGTGTCAGGGAGCATTGTGATGACATATGTCATGGTCCATTGCAATGACAATGGCAGGGAGCATTGTGATGCCAATTGTAATGGAGGATTGTGATGACAAATATAATGGAGCATTGTGATGACTAGGGCCTGGAGCATTATGAGAACAAGGGCCATTGAGAATTTTCAGAACAAGGTCGTGAAGCATTGTGATGACAGGGTCCTGGAGCATTGTGATGAGAAATCTATAGAGACTTGTGATAACAAATCTCATGGAGCATACTGATGAAAAAGTTCATGGACCATTGTGATTACAGGGGTCTTGGAACATTGTGATGACATGGGCATGGAGCATTGTGAGGAGAAGGCCAAGGAGCATTCTGAAGACATGTTTCATTGAGCTTTGTGATGACAAGGGCATGGAGCATTGTGTTTAAAGGGGTCTTGGAGCATTGTGATGAAAAGGGCATGGATCATTGTGATGAAAAAGGCATGGAGCCTTGTCATGACAGGGTTCAAGGAGCATACAGACAACAAGTGTCAGGGAGCATTTTGATGACAAGTGTATTGAGCATTGTGATGACAAAGGTCATGGAGCATTGTGATGAGAAGACCATGGATAATTGTGATGACGAGCGTCATGGGGCACTGTGATGACAAGTGTTATGGAACATTGTGATCAAAAGGGTTTGGAGCATTGTTATGACAGAGGTCATGGAGCAGTTTGATTTCATTGTGATGACAATAGCATGAAGCATTATGATGATGGGCATAGTGCATTGTGATGACAGGGTTCATGGATCATTGAGATGGAAAGGGGCATGGAGCATTGTAATTACAGGGGTCTTGGAGCATTGTGATGAGAAGGGTCATGGAGCCTTGTGATGACAAGTCCACGGAACATCGTGATGGCAGGGGTCATGGAGAATTTTTATTACTGGGGTAATGGAGCATTGTGACAGCAAGGGCATGGAACATTGTGATGAGAAGGCCATGGAGCATTCTGAGGACATGTGTCATGGAGCTTTGTGATGAGAAGGGCATGGAGCAATGTGATGAGTGTGATCATGGAGCATTGTGATGACAATGACATGGAGCATTGTGATGCCAAGGGTCATGGATCTTTGTGATGACAAATGTCATGGAGCATTTTGATGACAAGGGCGTTGTGCATTGTGATGAGGAGGGCAGGGAGCATTGTGATGAGAGGGTCATGGAGCAATTTGAGGAAAAGTGTCATGGAACATTTTGATGACAGGGGTTATGGAACATTGTGATGTCAGGGTTCAGGGAGCATTATGATAAAAAGGGTCATGGGGCATTTTGATGACAGGGGTTATGGAGCATTGTGATGCCAGGGGTCATCGAACATTGTGATGATAAGTGCATGTAGCATTGTGCTGATAGGAGTCATGGAACATTGTGATAACATGGGTGAGGGAGTATTGTGATGAACAGTGATGTAACATTGTGATATCTGTGGTGAGAGAGCATTTTGATGAGAAGTGCATGGAGCATTGTAATGACAAGTTTTATGGAGCATTGTGATGACAAGATTGTGGAGCACTGTGATGAAAAGTGCATGGTGCATTGTGATGACATGTGTCATGGAGCATCGTGCTGACATGCGCATGGAGCATTGTGATGACAATGGTCATGGAGCATTGTGCTGAGAAAGGCATAGAGCATTGTGATGACAAGGATCAAAGAGCATTGTGATGAAAAGTTCATGGAGCATTGTGATGACAAGGGTCATGGAGCATTGTGATGACAAGGGCATGGAGCATTGGTCTAATAAGTTTCATGGATTATTGTGATGACTGTTGGAATGGTGCATTGTGGTGACCATGGCATGGAGCATTGTGATGCCAGGTGTCATGGAGGATTCTGATGACAAAGGTAATGGTGCATTGTGATGACAGTGGCTTGGAGCTTTGAGATGACAATGGTCAGGGAGCATTGTGCTGACAAGTGCATGGAGAATTGTGATGACAAGGGTCATGGAACATTCTCATGACAAGCTTGTGGAGTATTTTGATGACAGTGGCGTGGAGCATTGTGATGAAAACGGCATGGGGCATTGTGTTGAAAAATGCATGGAGCCTTTTCGTGACAGCGTTCAAGGAGCATTCTGACGACAAGTGTCAGGGAGCATTGTGATGACAAGTGTATTGAGAATTGTGATGACAAAGGTCATGGAGCATTGTGATGAAAACTGCATGGAGTATTGTGATGACAGGCACCATGGAGCGTTGTGATAACAAGTGTTATGGAACATTGTGATCAAAAGGGTTTGGAGCATTGTGATGACAGAGGTCATGGATCATTTTGATTTCAAGGAGCATGGAGCATTGTGATGACAAGTGTCATGGAGCTTTTTGAAGACAAGGGCATGGAGAAATGTGATGAGAGCGTTCATGGAGCATTGTGATGACAATGACATGGAGCATTGTGATGCCAAATGTCAAGGATCTTTGTGATGACAAAGGTCATTGAGCATTTTGAAGGCAAGGGCGTTGTGCATTGTGATGAGAAGTGCATGGAGCATTGTGATGACAAATTTTAAGGAGCATTGTGATGACAAGATTGTGGAGCACTGTGATGACAAGTGCATGGTGCACTGTGATGACATGTGTCAAGGAGCATTGTGCTGACAAGCACAAGGAGCATTGTGATGACAAGAGTCAAAGAGCATTGTGATGAAAATTTCATGGAGCATTTTGGTTAAAAAGGTCACAGAGACTGTTGATGACGAGGGCATGGACCATTGTGATGACAATGGTCATGAAGCATTGTGATGACTGGAATCACGGAGCATTGTGATGACAGGGGTCATGGAGCATTGTGATAACAAGGGCATGGATCATTGTGATGACAAGGGCATGCAACATTGGTCTAATAAGTTTCATGGATTATTTCAATGACAGTTGGAATGGCGCATTGTGATGACAGGGGCATGGAGCATTGAGATGACCAGGTCATGCATTATTGTGAAGACAGGTGTTAGGGAGCATTGAGATGACATATGTAATGGCCCATTGTGATGACAATGGCATGGAGCATTGTGATGCCAAGTGTCATGAAGGATTCTGAAGACAAAGGTTATGGAGCATTGTGATGACAATGGCTTGGAGCATTGTGATGACAAGGGTCAAGGAGCATTGTGCTGACAAGTGCATGGAGCATTGTGATGACAAGGGTCATGGAGCATTCTGAGGACAAGCTTGTGGAGTATTTTGATGACAATGGCATGGAGCATTGTGATGAAAACGGCATGGGGCATTGTGATGAAAAAGGCATGGAGCCTTTTTGTGACAGGTTTCAAGGAGCATTCTGATGACAAGTGTCAGGGAGCATTGTGATGACAAGTGTATTGAGAAATGGGATGAGAAAGGTCATGGAGCATTGTGATGAAAAGGGCATGGAGTATTGTGATGACAGGCATCATGGAGCGTTTTGATGACACGTGTTATGGAACACTGTGATCACAAGTGTTTGGAGCATTGTGATGACAGACGTCATGGATCATTTTGATTTCTAGGAGCATGGAGCATTGTGATGAAAAGGGCATGAAGCAATGTGATCCCAAGGTTCATGGAGGATTGTGTTGACAATGGAAATGGAGTATTGTGATGACAAGCGCATAGAGCATTGTAATGACTAGGTCATGTAGCATTTTTCTGACAAAGGCATGGAGCATTGTGATGACAGGTGTCATGGAGCACTGTGATGACAAGCGTCACAGAGCATTGAGAATACAGGGGTCATGGAGCCTTGGGATAACAAGGGCATGGATCATTGTGATGACAAGTGTCATGGAGCACTGGGCTGACAATGTTCATGGAGTGTTGTGATGACATGGGTCATGGAGCACTGTGATGACTAGGGAATGGAGCAATATGATGACAAGAGTCCCGGATCATTGTGTTGTCAGTTGCCATGGAGTGTTGTGATGACAGTGGTCAAGGAGAATTGTGATGATATTGGCCATGGAGCATTGTGATGAGTAGGTCGTGGAGCACTGGGCTGAAAATGTTCATGGATTATTGTGATGACTGCAGTCATGGAACTTTGTGATGACAACGGAATGGAGCATGGTGATGACAAGGTCCGGGAGCATTGTGATGAGAAGAGCATGGAGACTTGTTATGACAAGTGTTATGGAGCATTCTGATGAAAAGGGGCATGGAGCATTGTGATTACAGGGGTCTTGGAGCATTGTGATGACTAGGGCATGGAGCATTGTGATGAGAAGGCCATGGAGCATTCTGATGACATGCATCATGGAGTTTTGTGATGACAAGTGCAAGGAGCATTGTAATTACAGGGATTTTGGAGCACTGTGATGAAAAGGGCATGGATCATTGTGATGAAAAAAGCATGGAGCCTTTTCATAACAGGGTTCAAGGAGCATACTGACGACAAGTGTCAGTGAGCATTGTGATGACAACTGTTTTGAGCATTGTGATGACAAAGATCATGGAGTATTGTGATGAGGAGACCAAGGATAATTGTGATGATGACCGTCATGTGGTGTTGTGATGATAAGTGTTATGGAACATTGTGATCACAAGGGTTTGGAGCATTTTGATGACAGAGGTCATGGAGAATATTGATTCCATTGTGATGACAATAGCCTGAAGCATTATGATGATGGGCATGGTGCACTGTGATGACAGGGTTCATGGAGCATTGAGATGAAAAGGGGCATGGAACATTGTGATTACAAGGGTCTTGGTGCATTGTAATGTCAAGGGCATGGAGCATGGTGATGAGAAGGCGATGGAACATTCTGATGACATGCGTCATGGAGCATTGTGATGACAAGGGCATGGAGCATTGTGATTTCTGTGGTATTGAGCATTGTGATGACAAGTGTCATGGAGCCTTGTGATGACTAGGCCGTGGAACATTGTGATGGCAGGGGTCATGGTGCATTGCTATGACAGGTGTAATGGAGCAATTTGATGAGAAGGGCATGGAACATTGGTCTGAAATGTTTCATGGATTATTGTGATGAGAGTGGGCATGAAGCATTGTCAGGATAAGGGCACAGAACACTATGATACATGGGTCATGCAGGATTGTAATGACAAGTGCATGGAGCATTGTGATGAGAAGGGCATCGAGCATTATGATGACAAGTGTCATGGAGCCTTCTGATGACAAGGGCATTGAGTAATGTGATGAGAGTTTTCATGGAGCATTGTGATGACAATGACATGGAGCATTGTGATGCCAAGGGTCATGGAGCTTTGTCATGACAAGTAATGGAGCATTTTGATGACAAGGGCATGATGCATTGTGATGAGAAGGACAGGGAGCATTTTGATGACCGGGTCATGCAGCAATTTGATGAAAAGTGTAATGGAATATTTTGATGGCAGGGGTTATAGAACATTGTGATGTCAGTGGTCTTGGAGCTTTGGGATGAAAAGGGTCATGGAGCATTTTGATGACAGGGGTTATGGAACATTGTGATTTCAGGTGTCATGGAGCATTTTGATGACAAGTGTTATGGAACATTGTGATCACAAGGGATTGGAGCATTGTGATGACAGAGGTCATGGATCATTTTGATTTCTAGGAGCATGGAGCATTGTGATGACAAGGACATGAAGCAATGTGATCCCAATGTTCATGGAGGAATGTGATGACAATGGTAATGTAGTATTTTGATGACAAGCGCATAGAGCATTGTAATGGCAAGGCCATGTAGCATTTTGCTGACAAAGGCATGGAGCATTGTGATGACAGGGGTCATGGAGCACTGTGATGATAGCGTCACGGAGCATTGTGAAAACAGTGGTCATGGAGCATACGGATGACAAGGAAATGGATCATTGTGATGACAAGGGTCATGGAACATTGGGCTGAAAATGTTCATGGAGTATTGTGATGACAGGTGTCATAGAGCATTGTGATGACTAGGGAATGGAACATTGTGATGACAAGAGTCCCGAATCATTGTGTTGTCAGGTGTGAGGGAGTGTTGTGATGACAGTGGTCATGGAGCATTGTGATGATATTGGCCAATGAGCATTGTGATTAGAAGACCTTGGGTAATTGTGATGTCGAGCATCATGGAGCACTGAAATGAAAAGGGGCATGAAGCATTGTGATGACGGGTATCATGGAGTATTGTGATGACAGGGGTCATGGAGCATTGTGATGACAAGGGCATGGAGCTTTGTGATGACATGTGCATGGAGCATTGTGATGACAAGTGCATGGAGCATTGCAATGTCAAGTGGATGGAGAATTGTGATGACAAGAGCATGTAACATTTTGATGAGAAGTGTCATGTAGTCTTGTGATTACAAGGACGTGGAGAATTGTGATGACAAGGGACATGGAGCATTTTGATAACCAGGGCATGGTGCATTGTTATGACATGGGACATGGAGCATTATTATGAGAACGGCCATGGTTCATTCTGACATAAGATATCACTTATGAAGGGAATGTAAACATGGCTACATATGAACTGATTTATGGAAGAGAACAGAGTATCAGATTTAGAAAACAATCTAACGCTTGCTTAAGGGGAAAGAGAGGTGGGGAGATGCACAAAACATAAGATTGATATTAGCACAGGTACCATTCCATAATCCAAAAACAAAAGAAACAAGCCCTACTCCTTCCTCAGTGAACGGAACTCAACATCCCTATTCCCCGCAGAGAAATATATTTGACTAGTAAGAATTTTAAAACCTATGTATTGATATGTCTCCGTAAGGGAACCAAGTGTGTCTAGAACGATATAAACATGGCAGTGAGAATCAGCTCAAACCCACTATAAAAATGAATTTCAAAACAAAACATAAAAACAGTAAAATTCTTACACAATACCTTCAGGGGTTCTGATGAAACCTGGAATGACCGTATCTACAATGAAAGCTGGATGTGGCATAAGGCTGGTCACTTGGGACTGAGAGGATTGGTGAGATTGGGTGAAAAAATGCAGACCCTTTAAAGCAATAATGCCTGCCACCCATTCCATGGTTCCCAACTCTCCAGGTAGAAGGGAATATCACTACAGTTATAACGTGTATGGGAACCTAGAGAATGGAAACCAGCTGATGGTGAAAGGTTTCTAAAACTCTACTCCTTTTTTCTCTCCTTGTGATCCAGTTTGACATTCCAACTGATTTACTATCAATCACCCAACTTGGAAAGTCAGCCCCTATAACCTCCTGGTTCGCACAGTTGGCAAATTGTGCAGAGGATATAAGGGAAGACAGAGAACCAATGAGAGAGTAGCTGTAGGCATTTGGACGGCCACATGTCTCTCTAAATTCCCGTCACAAAGAGGAATGAACCAAAGTATCAGCCTGCCCCCCAGAACCAGTATAAGTCCAGAAGCAAAACGGTTGATTTGCAGTCATCTCACAAAAACGTGAGTTGAAAAATGGAGCTCAGGGCCACAGCAATTCACTAACCTGCAGAGTTTTAAAGGACTACTCTCTTCGAAAAATCTGTTGAACGAAAGCCACGAGGCGGAAGGGAAAATGAGGCAGAATGGCATGAAACAGATTTCAAGAGGTACATTGGAATCGCCTTTAAACACAGGAAAAGCATTACAATTTTGAAAATTATGGAAATGGCCATAAAGGGCATATGGGTTTTCACGTGAATATATTCAGGAGAAAACGCATATGCCCTTTTTGGACAAGCAAGCAAACGGGTAATGCAAATCGGCACTACAAAGAAGTATCACTTCTCACCGGTCAAAAGGGACACCCAAAAAATGGGTAAAAACAAGACAGGCAAGACAGGCCCTGGAGAACAGGGAGCCTTGTTATGCTGATGGGCGGGATGTAAATTGCCAACTGCCTCTCTGGAGGAGTGAATCGTGTTCCCTAAAACAAGTAAACAACAGAGCTACAGAGCCAAGGGCACTTCCAGTCTAGGGAATATACCTTGGGAAAACTGAAAATCAATAAGACAGAGCCACCCCAAAATTTAGGGCTGCACTGCTTACAAAAACCTCAACTTTCCTACACCTTAAATACCCAAGGAAAGACAAAAATGGTTCAAGAAATTGTGGTACTTACGTAAGATGGAATGTCCCTCAGCCATGAAATCAATGTCATAAGACAAGTAGCAGCAAAATGAGTGGATTCAGGTATGATGATTCTAAGTGAAATAAGTCACACAGAAAAAGAAACTTATCATAAGATATCACTTATGAAGATCCTGTAAATATGGCTACACATCAACTGAGTTAAAAAAGAGAACAGAGTCTCACATTTAGAAAACACGCTTATGCCTGCTTAAGGTGGAAGGAGAGGTGGGGTGATGCATAAAACCAGAGTGTGATATTAGTACAGGTACCGTTCCAAAAATCAAATATGGAATAGACAAGACCTACACCTTCCTCAGTTAAAGGGACTCAAAAGCCAATATTCCCCGCAGAGGAATATATCTTACTAGTAAGAATTTTAAAACATATGTATTGATATGTCTCCGTAAGGGAATCAAGTGTGTCTAGACTGGCATAAACATGGCAGTGAGAATCAGCTCAAACCCACTATAAAAAGGACTTTCAAAAAAAAAAACTAAAAAACAGGGAAATTCCTTACAATTCCTTCAAGGTCTATGATGAAACCTGGAATGACCCTATCTACAGCAACAGCTGGAACTGGCATAAGGCTGGACACCTGGGACTGAGAGGATTGGTGAGATTGGGTGAGCAAATGCACACCCTTTAATGCAATAATACGTGGCACCCATTCCATGGGTTCCAACTCTCCAGGTTGAAGGGAATATTGCAACAGCTATAACATGTACCGGAAACCAAGAGAATGTACATTTCCAAAAACCTAATACGGAATAGACAAGACCTACACCTTCCTCAGGGAAAGGGACTCAACAACCCATATTCCCCGCAGAGGATTTTATCATACTATTAAGAATCTTAAAACCTATGTATTGATATATCTCCGTAAGGGAATCACGTATATCTAAACTGGCATAAACATGGCTGTGAGAGTCAGCTCAAACCCAATATAAAAAGGAATTTCAAAATCAAACCAAAAGCACCGGGAAATTCTTTACAAGTCCTTCAGGGTCTCTGATGAAACCTGGTATGACTCTACCTACAATGACAGCAGGATGTGGCATAATGCTGGACACTTGGGACTGAGAGGATTGGTGAGATTGTGTGAGCAATTGCAGACCCTTTAAAGCAATAATGCATGGCACCCATTCCATGTGTCCCAAGTCTGCAGGTTGAAGGGAATATTACTACAGCTATAACATGTACAGGAAACCTAGAGAATGGACACACTGTGAATACGAAAGGTCTCTAAAACTCAACGAATAGTCCCTCTCCTGGTGCTCAGGTTTGAATTCCAACTGCTTTACTATCAATCGCCCAACTTGCAGAGACAGCCTCTTTAACCTCCTGGTTCGCACAGGTTGGCAATTTGGCAGAGCATGAAAGGGAAGAGGGTGAACCAATGAGAGAGTAGCTGTTAGGCATTTGGACGGGCATATGTCACTCTTATTTCCTGGGAGGAAAAAGAAATAACCAACATCTCAGCCAGCCGCCGGGAACCAGTATAGGTCCTGATCCAAAATTTTGGACTTGCATTCAGCACACAAAAAACGAGTTGAAAAATGGAGCTCAGGGGCAGAATAATTCACAAACTGGCAGAGGAGTAATGGACCGCTATCGTGCAAAAATCTGTTGAGGGAAGGCAACGAGGCGGACTTGAAAGCGAGGCAGAATAGGCGGAAACAGATTTCAAGAGGTACGTTGGAAGTGCCGTTAAAGCACAGGAAGAGGGGCAAAATTTCGACAATGATGCACTTGGCCAAAAAGGGCGTATGAGTTTTCTCCTGAATATATCCAGGAGAAAACAGATAGAACCTTTTTGGCTAGGCAAGCAAACGGGCAAAGCGAATCTACACTACAAAGAAGTCACTTCCCAACGGTCAAAAGGGACATCCGCAAAATGTGTAAAAACCAGAAACGCAAGACAGGCCCTGGAAAACAGGGAGCCTTGTTATGATGATGGTGGAGACGTAAGTTGCCAACTGCCTCTCTGGAGGAGTGCATTGTGCTCCCTAAAAAAATAAACAACAGAGCTACAGAGCCAAGGGCACTTCCAGGCTAAGGAATATACCTTGGGAAAATTGAAAATCAATAAGCCAGAAACACCCCAAAATTTAGGTTTGCACTGCTTAAAAGATCCTCAACTTGGGACCACCTTAAATATCCCAGGAAATACAAAAAGGGTTTAAGAAATTGTGTAACTTAAGTACGATGGAATATCCCTCAGCCATGAAATCAATGTCTTAAGACCAGTAGCAGCCAAATGAGTGGATTCAGGTACGATGATTCTAAGTGAAATAAGTCACACAGAAAAAGAAACTTATCATAAGATATCACTTATGAAGATCCTTAAACATGGCTACACATGAACTGAGTTAGGAAAGGGAACAGAGTCTCACATTTAGAAAACATTCTTATGCCTGATTAAGTGGGAAGGAGAGGTGGGGTGACGCATAAAACCAGAGTTTGATATAAACACAGGTACCGTTCCAAAAACCAACGATGGTATAGACAAGGCCTAAACCTTCCTCAGTGAAAGGGACCCAAAACCCCATATTTCCCGCAGAGGAATATATCTGACTAGTAAGAATATTAAAATCTATGTATTGATATGTCCCCATAAGGGAATCAAGTGTGTCTAGACTGGTATAAACATAGCAGTGAGAATCAGCTCAAACCCACTATATAATGGAATTTCAAAAACAAAACAAAAATACAGGGAAATTCTTTACAATTCCTTCAGGGTCTCTGATGAAACCTGGAATGACCCTATCTACAACGACAGCTGGATGTGGCATAAGGCTGGACAGTTGGGACTGAGAGGATTGGTGAGACTGGATGAGCAAATGCAGACCCTTTAAAGCAATAATTTGTAGCAACCATTCCATGGGTCCAACTCTCCATGTTGAAGGGAGTATTACTACAGCTATAACATGTACGGGAAACTTAGAGAATGGACACACTGTGAATACGAAAGGTTTCCATAAGTCAAGTATTAGTCCCTCTCCTGGTGCTCTGTTTTGATTTTCCAACTGCTTTACTATCAATCTCCCAACTTGGACAGAAGCCCCTTTATCCTCCTGGTTCACACAGGTTGCCAATTTGGCAGAGTAAGAAAGGGAAGAGGAAGAACCAATGAGAGAGTAGCTGTTAGGCATTTGGACAGGTACATGTCACTCTAATTTCCCGAGAGGAAGAAGAATTAACCAAAGTCTCAGCCACCCCCTTGGAACAAGTATAGGTCGTGAACCAAAATTTTGGACTTGCTGTCAGCTCCCAAATGACGAGTTGAAAAATGGAGCTCAGGGACACAGCAATTCTCAAACTGGCAAAGGAGTAAAAGACCACTATCGTGCAAAAATCTGTTGAGGAAAGGCACCGAGGTGGACTTCAAAGCGAGGCAGAATAGCCGGAAACAGATTTCAAGAGGTACGTACGAAGTGCCTTTAAAGCACAGGAAGAGGGGCACAACTTCGACAATGATGCACTTGGCCAAAAAGGGCGTATAAGTTTTCTCCTGAATATATTCAGGCGAAAACACATACGCCCTTTTTGGCCATGCAAGCAAGTGGGCTATGCAAATCTGCACTACAAAGAAGTATCACTTCCCACCAGTCAAAAGGGGCATCCGCAAAATATGTAAAAACCAGAAAGGCTAGACAGGCCCTGGAGAACAGGGTGCCTTGTTATGCTGATTGGCGGGAATAAGTTGCCAACTGCCTCTCTGGAGGAGTGCATTGTGTTCCATAAAACAAATAAACAACAGAGCTACAGAGCCAAGGGCACTTCCAGTCTAGGGAATATACCTTTAGAAAACTGGAAATCAGTAAGACAGAGTCACCCCTAAATTTAGGGTTGCACTTCTTTCAAGAACATCAACTTGGGTACACCTTAAATATCCCAGGAAAGACGAAAATGGTTCAAGAAATTGTGGTACTTATGTACAAGGAATATCCCTCCGCCATGTAATCAATGTCATAAGGCCATTAGCAGCAAAATGAGTGGATTCAGGTACGATGATTCTAAGTGAAATAAGTCACACAGAAAAAGAAAATAATCATAAGATATCACTTATGAAGATCCTGTTAACATGGCTACACATGAACTTTGTTAGGAAAGAGAAGAGAGACTCACATTTAGAAAACATTCTTATGCCTACTTAAGGGGGATTGTGAGGTGGGGTGATGCATAAAACCAGAGTTTGAATTAGTACAGGTACCTTTCCAAAAACCTAATACGGAATAGACAAGACCTACATCTTCCTCAGGGAAAGGGACTCAACAACCCATATTCCCCTCAGAGGAATATATCTAACTAATAAGAATCTTAAAACCTATGTATTGATATATCCCCGTAAGGGCATCATGTATGTCTAGACTGGCATAAACATGGCAGTGAGAATCAGCTCAAACCCACTATAAAAAGGAATTTGAAAATCAAACCAAAAAAACAGGGAAGTTCTTTACAATTCCTTCAGGGTCTCTGATGAAACCTGGTATGACTCTATCTACAATGACAGCAGGATGTGGCATATGGCTGGACACTTGGGAATCAGAGGATTGGTGAGATTGGGTGGGCAAATGCAGAACCTTTAAAGCAATAATGTGTGGCACCCATTCCATGGGTCCCAACTCTCCATGTTGAAGGAAATATTACTACAGCTATAACATGTACGGGAAACCAAGAGAATGGACCCACTGTGAACACGAAATGTTTCTAAAACTCAACTAATAGTCCCTCTCCTGGTGCTCCAGTTTGACTTTCCAATGGCTTTACTATCAATCTCCCAAATTGGAGAGACAGCACGTTTAACCTCCTGGTTTGCACAGGTTGCCAATTTGGCAGAGGATGAAAGGGAAGAGGAAGAACCAATGGGAGAGTAGCTGTTAGGCATTTGGAGGGGCACATATCACACTAATTTCCCGGCAGGAAGAAGAATTAACCAAAGTCTCAGCCACCCGCCAAGAACCAGTATAGGTCCTGAACCAAAATTTTGGACTTGCATTCAGCTCACAAAAAACGAGTTGAAAAATGGAGCTCAGGGGCGCAGCAATTCACAAATTGGCAGAGTAGTAAAGGACGACTATCTTGCAAAAATCTGTTGAGGGAAGGCAATGAGGCAGACTTGAAAGCGAGGCAGAATAGCCGGAAAGAGATTTCAAGAGGTACGTTGGAAGTGCCTTTAAAGGACAGGAAGAGGGGCACAACTTCGACAATGATGCACTTGGCCAAATAAGGCGTATGAGTTTTCTCCTGAATATATTCAGGAGAAAACACATACACCCATTTTGGCAAAGCAAGCAAGAGGGCAATGCAAATCTGCACTACAAAGAAGTATCACGTCTCACAGGTCAAAAGGGGCATCCGCAAAATCTGTATAAACCAGAAAGGCAAGACAGGCACTGGAGAACAGGGAGCCTTGTTATGCTGATTGGCGGGATTAAGTTGCCAACTGCCTCTCTGGAGGAGTGCATTGTGTTCCGTAAAACAAATAAACAACAAAGCTACAGAGCCAAGGGCACTTCCAGTCTAGGGAATAAACCATCGGAAAACTGGAAATCAATAAGCCAGAGCCACCCCCAAATTTAGGGCTGCACTTCTTTCAAGAACCTCAACTTGGTTACACCTTAAATTTTCTAGGAAAGACAAAAATGGTTCACGAAATTGTGCTACTTATGTACAAGAAATATCCCTCAGCCATGTAATCAATGTCATAAGGCCAGTAGCAGCAAAATGAGTGGATTCAGGTACGATGATTCTAAGTGAAATAAGTCACACAGACAAAGAAGCTTATCATAAGATATCACTGATGAAAATCCTGTAAACATGGCTACACATGAACTGAGTTAGGAAAGAGAACAGAGTCTCACATTTAGAAAACACTCTTATGCCTGCTTAAGGGGGAAGGAGAGGTGGGGTGATGCATAAAACCAGAGTTTGATATAAGCACATGTACCGTTCCAAAAACTTACTATGGAACACACAATACCTGTACCTTCCTCAGTGAAAGGGACTCAACACACCATATTCCCCACAGAGGAATATATCTGTCTAGTAAGAATCTTAAAACTTATGTATTGATATGTCTCCGTAAGGGAATCAAGTGTGCCTAGACTGGCATAAACATGGCAGTGAGAATCACCTCAAACCTACTAAAAAAAGGAATTTCAAAAACAAATGAAAAAAATTGGGAAATTCTTTACAATCCCTTCAGAGTCTTTGATGAAACCTGGAATGACCCTATCTGCAACAACAGATGGATGTGGCATAAGGCTGAGACACTTGGGACTGAGAGGATGAGTTAAATTGGGTGAGCAAATGCAGACCATTTAAAGCAATAATGCGTGGCACACATTCCAAGGGTCCCAACTCTCCAGGTTTAAGGGAATATTACTACAGCTCTAACACGTAAGGGAAACCTAGAGAATGGACACACTGTGAATAGGAAAGGTCTCTAAAACTCAACGAATACTCCCTCTCCTGGTGCTCAGGTTTGACTTTCCAACTGCTTTACTATCAATCTCCCAACTTGGAGAGACAGCCGCTTTAACCTCCTGGTGTGCAAAGTTTGCCAATTTGGCAAAGGATGAAAGGGAAGAGGGAGAACCAATGAGAGAGTAGCTGTTAGGCATTTGGAGGGGCACATGTCACTCTTATTTCCAGGGTGGAAGAAGAATTAACCAAAGTCTCAGACACCCACGCGGAACCAGTATAGGTACTGAACCAAAATTTTGGACATGCGTTCAGCTCACAAAAAACGAGTTAAATATGGAGCTCAGGATCACAGCAATTCACAAACAGGCAGAGTAATAAAGGACAACTATCGTCCAACAATCTGTTGAGGGAAGGCAACGAGGCGGACTTGAAAGTGAGGCAGAATAGCAGGAAACAGATTTCAAGAGGTACATTGGAATCGCCTTTAAAGCACAGGAAGAGGGGCACAACTTCGACAATGATGCACTTGGCCAAAAAGGGCGTATGCGTTTTGTCCTGAATATATTCAGGAGAAAAAACATACGCCCTTTTTGCCAAGCAAGCAAGCGGGCAATGCAAATCTGCACTGCAAAGAAGTATCATTTCCAACCAGTCAAAAGGGATATCCACAAAATGGGTAAAATTCAGAAAGGCAAGACAGGCCCTGGAGAACAGGGAGCCTTGTTATGCTGATGGGCGGGATGTAAATTGCCAACTGCATCTCTGGAGGAGTGCATTGAGTTCCCTAAAACAAGTAAACAACAGAGCTACAGAGCCAAGGGCACGTCCAGTCTAGGGAATATACATTGGGAAAACTGAAAATCAATAAGACAGAGCCACACCAAAATTTAGGGCTGCACTGCTTACAAGAACCTCAACTTGGGTACACCTTAAGTATCCCAGGAAAGATAAAAATGGTTCAAAAAACTTTGGTACTTACGAACGTTGGAATATCCCTCAGCCATGAAATAAATATCGTAAGACCAGTAGCAGCAAAATGAGTGGATTCAGGTACGATGATTCTAAGTGAAATAATTCACACAGAAAAAGAAACTTATCATAAGATATCACTTATGAAGATACTGTAAACATGCCTACACATGAACTGAGTTAGGAAAGAGAAGAGAGATTCACATTTAGAAAACATTCTTATGCCTGCTTAAGGGGGAAGGAGAGGTGGGGAGATGCATAAAACCAGAGTTTGATATAAGCACAGGTACTGTTCCAAAAACCAACTATCGAATAGTCAAGACCTACACATTCCTCAGGGAAAGGGACTCAAAACCCCATATTTCCCGCAGAGGAATATATCTGACTAGTAAGAATCTTAAAACCAATGTATTGATATGTCTCCAAAAGGGAATCAAGTGTGTCTAGACTGGCATAAACATGGCAGCGAGAATCGGCTCCAACCCACTATAAAAAGGAATTTGAAAAAAAAAAGGAAATTCTTTACAATTCCTTCAGGGTTTCTGATGAAACCTGGAATGACCCTATCTACAATGACAGCTGGATGTGGCATAAGGCTGGACACATGAGACTGAGAGGATTGGTGAGATTGGGTGAGCAAATGCAGACCCTTTAAAGCAATAATGCATGGCACCCATTCCATGGGTCCCATGTCTCCAGGTTGAAGGGAATATTACTACAGCTATAACATGTACGAGAAATCTAGAGAATGGACACACTGTGAATACGAAAGGTCTCTAAAACTCAATGAATAGTCCCACTCCTGGTGCTCCGGTTTGACTTTCCAACTGCTTTACTATCAATCTCCATACTTGGAGAGACAGCACTTTTAACCTCGTGGTTCACACAGGTTGCCAATTTGGCAGAGGATGAAAGGGAAGAGGGAGAACCAATGAGAGAGTAGCTGTTAGGCATTTGGACGGGCACATGTCACTCTTATTTCCTAGGAGGAAGAAGAATTAAGCAAAGTCTCAGCCACCCACCTGGAACCAGTATAGGTCCTTAACCAAAATATTGGACTTGCGTTCAGCTCATAAAAAAATGAGTTAAATAATGTAGCTCAGGGGCACAGCAATTCACAAACAGGCAGAGTAATAAAGGACAACTATCATCGAAAAATCTGTTGAGGGAAGGCAACGAGGCAGATTTGAAAGCGAGGCAGAATAGCAGGAAACAGATTTCAAGAGATACGTAGGAATCGCCTGTAAAGCACATGAAGAGGGGCACAACTTCGACAATGATGCACTTGGCCAAAAAGGGCATATGCGTTTTGTCCTGAATATATTCCGGGGAAAACACATATACCTGTTATCGCCAAGCAAGCATGTGGGCAATGCAAATCTGCACTAAAAAGAAGTATCACTTCCCACGGGTCAAAAGGGACATCCACAAAATATGTAAAAACCAGAAAGGCAAGACAGGCCCTGGAGAACAGGGAGCCTTGTTATTCTGATGGGCGGGATATAAATTGCCAACTGCCTCTCTGGAGGAGTGCATTGTGTTCCCTAAAACAAGTAAACAACAGAGCTACAGAGCCAAGGACACTTCCAGTCTAGGGAATATACCTTGGGAAACCTGAAAATCAATAAGACAGAGCCACCCCAAAATATATGGCTGCACTGCTTACAAGAACCTCAACTTGGTTACACATTACGTATCCCAGGAAAGATAAAAATGGTTCAAAAAATTGTGGTACTTACGTACGATGGAATATCCCTCAGCCATGAAATCAATATCATATGACCATTAGCAGCAAAATGAGTGGATTCAGGTACGATGATTCTAAATGAAATAAGTCACACAGAAAAATAAACGTATCATTAGATATCACTTATGAAGATCCTGTAAACATGGCTACACATGAACTGAGTTAGGCAAGAGAACAGAGTCTCACATTTAGAAAACACTCTTATGCCTGCTTAAGGGGGAAGGAGAGGTGGGGTGATGCATAAAACCCGAGTTTGATATAAGCACAGGTACCGTTCCAAAAACCAACTATGGAATAGACAAGACCTACACCTTCCTCAGTGAAAGGGACTCAAAACCCAGTATTTCCCGCAGAGGAATATATCTGACTAGTAAGACTCTTAAAACCTATGTACTGATATGTCTCCATAAGGGAATCAAGTGTGTCTGGACTGGCATAAACATGGCAGCGATAATCAGCCCAAAACCACTCTAAAAAGAATTTGAAAAACAACAAAAAAAGGGAAATTCTTTACAATTCCTTCAAGGATTCTGATGAAACCTGGAATGACCCTATCTACAACGACAGCTGGATGTGGCATAAGGCTGGACACATGGGACTGACTGGATTAGTGAGATTGGGTGAGCAAATGCACACCATTTAAATCAATAATGCATGGCACCCATTCCATGGGGCCAATGTGTCCAGGTTGAAGAGAATATTACTACAGCTCTAACATATACGGGAAACCTAGGGAATGGACACACTGTGAATACAAAAGGTCTCTAAAACTCAAGGAATACTCCCCCTCCTGGTGCTCCGGTTTGAATTTCCAACTGCTTTACTATCAATCTCCCAGCTCTGAGAGACAGCCCCTTTAACCTCCTGGTTTGCACAGGTTGCCAATTTGGCAGAGGATGAAAGGGAAGAGGGAGAACCAATGAGAGAACAGGTTTTAGGCATTTGGACGGGCACATGCCACTCTTATTTGCCGGGAGGAAGAAGAATTAACCAAAGTCTCAGCCACCCAATGCGAACCAGTATAGGTCCTAAACCGAAATTTTGGACTTGCTTTCAGCTCACAAAAAAAGAGTTAAAACTGGAGCTCAGTATCAGAGCAATTCACAAACTGGCAGATTAATAAAGGAAAACTATCGTCCAAAAATCTGTTGAGGGAAGGCAACGAGGCAGACTTGAAAGCTAGGCAGAATAGCAGGAAACAGATTTCAAGAGGTACGTTGGAATCGCCTTTAAAGCATAGGAAGAGGGGCACAACTTCGACAATGATGCACTTGGCCAAAAATGGCGTATGCATTTTCTCCTGAATATATTCAGGAGAAAACGCATACGACCATTTTGGCCAAGCAAGCAAGCGGGTAATGCAAATATGCCCTACAAAGAAGTATCACTTCCCACCAGTCAAAAGGGACATCCACAAAATGGGTAAAATTCAGAAAGGCAAGACAGGCCATGGAGAACAGGGAGCCTTGTTATGCTGATGGGCAGGATGTAAATTGCCAACTGCCTCTCTGGAGGAGTGCATTGTGTTCCCTGATACAAGTAATCAACAATGCTACAGAGTCAAGGGCACTTCCAGTCTAGGGAATATACCTTGGGAAAACTGAAAATCAATAAGACAGAGCCACCCCAAAATTTAGGGCTGCACTGCTTACAAGAACCTCAACTTGGGTACACATTAAATATCCCAGGAAATATAAAAATGGTTCTAAAAATTGTGGTACTTACGTACGATGGAATATCCCTCAGCCATGAAATCAATGTCATACGACCAGTAGCAGCAAAATGAGTGGATTCAGGTACGATGATTCTAAATGAAATAAGTCACACAGAAAAAGAAACTTATCATAAGATATCACTTATGAAGATCCTGTAAACATGGCTACACATGAACTGAGTTAGGAAAGAGAACAGAGTCTCACATTTAGAAAATACTCTTATGCCTGCTTAAGGGGGAAGGAGAGGTGGGGTGATGCATAAAACCAGAGTTTGATATAAGCACAGGTACCGTTCAAAAACCAACTATGGAATAGACACGACCTACACCTTCCTCAGTGAAAGGGACTCAAAACCACATATTTCCCGCAGAGGAATATATCTGACTAGTAAGAATCTTAAAAACTATGTATTGATATGTCTCCATAAGGGAATCAAGTGTGTCTAGACTGGCATAAACATGGCAGCGACAATCAGCTCAAACCCACTATAAAAAGGAATTTGAAAAACAAAAAAATGGAAATTCTTTACAATTCCTTCAGGGTCTCTGATGAAACCTGGAATGACCCTATCTATAATGACAGCTGGATGTGGCATCAGGCTGAACACATGGGACTTAGAGGATTTGTGAGATTGGGTGAGCAAATGCAGACCCTTTAATGCAATAATGCATGGCAGCCATTCCATTGGTCACAACTCTCCAGGTTGAAGGGAATATTACTACAGCTATAACATGTACAGGAAACCTAGATAATGGACACACTGTGAATATGAAAGGTCTCTAAAACACAAGGAATAATCCCTCTCCTTGGGCTCCAGTTTGACTTCCCAACTGCTTTACTATCAATCTCCCAACTTGTAGAGACAGCACCTTTAACCTCCTGGTGTACACATGTTGCCAATTTAGCAAAGGATGAAAGGCAAGAGGGAGAACCAATGAAAGAATAGCTATTAGACATTTGGACGGGCACATGTCTTTCTTATTTCCCGGGAGGAAGAAGAATTAACCAAAGTCTCAGCCACCCACCAAAAACCAGTATAATTCCTGAACCAAAATATTGGACTTGCGTTCAGCTCACAAAAAAACGAGTTAAAAAACGGAGCTTCGGGACACAACAATTAACAAACTGGTAGAGTAATAAAGGGCAACTATCGTCCAAAAATCTCTTGAGGGAAGTCAACCAGGCGGACTTGAAAGCGAGGCAGAATAGCAGGAAACATATTGCAAGAGCCACGTTGGAATCACCTTTAAAGCACAGGAAGATGGGCAGAACTTCGACAATGATGCACCTGGCCACAAATGGCGTATGTGTTTTCTCCTGAATATATTCAGGAGAAAACGCATACGCCATTTTTGGCCAAGCAAGCAAGCGGGCAATGCAAATCTGCACTAAAAAGTAGTATCACTTCCCACCAGTCAAAAGGGACATCCACAAAATGAGTAAAAACCAGAGGCTAGACAGGCCCTGGAGAACAGGGAGCCTTGTTATGCTGATGGGCGGGATGTAAATTGCCAACTGCCTCACTGGAGGAGTGCACTGTGTTCCCTAAAACAAGTAAACAAGAAAGCTACAGAGCCAAGGGCACTTCCAGTCTAGGGAATATACCTTGGGAAAACTGAAAATCAATAAGACAGAGCCACCTTCAAATTTAGGGCTGCACTGCTTACAAGAACCTCAACTTGGGTACACATTAAATATCCCAGGAAATATAAAAATGGTTCAAAAAATTGTGGTACTTACATACGGTGGAATATCCCTCAGCCATGAAATCAATGTCATAACACCAGTAGCAGCAAAATGAGTGGATTCAGGTACGATGATTCTAACTGAAATAAGTCACACAGAAAAAGAAACATATCATAAGATATCACTTATGAAGATCCTGTAAACATGGCTACATATGAACTGAGTTAGGAAAGAGAACAGAGTCTCACATTTAGAAAACACTCTTATGCCTGCTTAAGTTTGGAAGGAGAGGTGGGGTGATGCATAAAACCAGAGTTTGATATAAGCACATGTACCATTCAAAAACCAACTATGGAATAGACAAGACTTATACCTTCCTCAGTGAAAGGGATTCAAAACACCATATTTACCACAGAGGAATATATTGGATTAGTTAGAATCTTAAAACCTATGTATTGATATGTCTCCGTAAGGGAATCAAGTGTGTCTAGACTGGCATAAACATGGCAGCGAGAATCATCTCAAACCCACTGTAAAAGGGAATTTCAAAAACAAAACAACAAAACAGGGAAATTCTTTACAATTCCTTCAGGGTCTCTGATGAAACCTGGAATGACCCTATCTACAATGACAGCTGGATGTGGCATAAGGCTGGACACAGGGGACTGAGAGGATTGGTGAGATTGGGTGAGCAAATGCAGACCCTATAAAGCAATAATGCATGGCAACCATTCCATGGGTCCCAACTCTCCAGGTTGAAGAGTATATTACTACAGCTATAAAATGTACGGGAAACCTAGAGACTGGACACTCTGTGAATACAAAAGGTCTCTAAAACTCAATGAATAGTCCCTCTCCTGTTGCTCAGGTTTGACTTTCCAACTGCTTTACTATCAATCTCCCAGCTTGGAGAGACTGCACTTTTAACCTCCTGTTTCACACAGGTTGCCAATTTGGCAGAGGATGAAAGGGAAGAGGGAGAACCAATGAGAGAGTAGCTGTTAGGCATTTGGACGGGCACATGTCACTCTTATTTCCCGGGAGGAAGAAGAATTAACCAAAGTCTAAGCCACCCACCAAGAACGACTATCGGTCCTGAACCAAAATATTGGACTTGCGTTCAGCTCACAATAAACGAGTTAAATTATGGAGCTCAGGGGCACAGCAATTCAAAAACTGGTAGAGTAATAAAGGACAACTATCGTACAAAAATCTGTTGAGGGAAGGCAACGAGGCGGAATTGAAAGCGAGGCAGAATAGAAGGAAACAGATTTCAACAGGTATGTTGGAATCGCTTTTAAAGCACAGGAAGAGGGGCACAACTTCAAAAATGATGCACTTGGCCAAAAAGGGCATATGCGTGTTCTCCTGAGTATATTCAGGAGAAAACGCATACGCCCTTTTTGGCCAATCAAGCAAGCGGGCAATGCAAATCTGCACTACAAAGAAGTATCACTTCCCACAGGTCAAAAGGGATATCCACAATATGGGTAAAAAGCAGAAAGGCAAGACAGGGCCTGTAGAACAGGGAGCCTTGTTATGCTGATGGGCGGGATGTAAATTGCCAATTGCCTCTCTGGAGGAGTGCATTTTGTTCCCTAAAAGAAGTAAACAACAGAGCTACAGAGATAAGGGCACTTCCAGTCTAGGGTATATACCTTGGGAAAACTTAAAATCAGTAAGACAGAGCCCCCCCAAAATTTAGGGCTGCACTGCTTACAAGAACCTCAACTAGGCTACACCTTAAATATCCCAGGAAAGACAAAAATTTTTCAAGAGATTGTGGTAATTACATATGATGGAATATTTATCTGCCATGAAATCAATATCATCAGGCCAGTAGCAGCAAATTTAGTAGATTCAGTTACGAGGATTCTAAGTGAAATTAGTCACAGTGTAAAATAAACTTATCATAAGATATCACTTATGAAGGTCATGTAAACATGGCTACACATGAACTGAGTTAGTAAAGAGAAGAGAGTCTCACATTGAGAAAACACTCTTACACCTGCTTAAGGGGTAAGGAGAGGTGGGGTGTTGCATAAAACCAGAGTTTGATACTAGTAAAGGCTCCATTCCAGAAACCAAATACAGAATAGAAAAGATCTACACCTTCCTCACTGAAAAGGAATAAACACCCCATACTTCACTCAGAGGAATATATCTGACTAGTAAGAATCTTCAAACCTATATATTGATATGTCTCCGTAAGGGATCAAGTGTGTCTAGACTGGCATAAAATGCAGAGGGAATCAGCTCAAACTCACTATAAAAAGGAATTTCAATAACAAAACAACAAAACAGGGAAATTCTTTACAATTCCTTCAGGGTCTCTGATGAAACCTGAAATGAACCTATCTACAACTACAGCTTGATTTGGCATAATGCAGGACATTTGGGACTGAGAGGATTGGTGAGACTGGGTGAGCAAATACAGACCGTTTAAAGCAATAATGCATGGCCTCCATTCCATGGTTCCAAACTCTCCAGGTGGAAGGGAATATTACTACAGCTATAACATATACGGGAAACCTAGAGAATGGACACACTGTGTATACGAAAGGTTTCTAAAACTCAACTAATTGTCCCTCTCCTGGTGCTCCAATTTGACTTTCCAACTGCTTTACTATCAATCTCTCAACTTGGAGAGACAGCCCCTTTAACCTCCTGGATAACAAAGGTTGCCAATTTGGCAGAGGATGAAAGGGAACTGGGAGAACCAATGAGAGAGTAGCTGTTAGGCATTTGGACGGGCATATGTCAAACTAATTGCCCGGCAGGAAGAATAATTAACCAAGGACTCATCCCTCTGCCGGGAACCAGTATAGGTCCTGAACCGAAATTTTGGACTTGTGGTCAGCTCACAAAAAACGATTTTATAAATGGAGCTCAGGGGCACAGCAATTCACAAACTGGCAGAGTAATAAAGGACAACTATCGTCCAAAAATATTTTGAAGGAAGGCAACGAGGCGGACTTGAAACCGAAGCAGAATTGCAGGAAACAGATTTCAAGAGGTACGTTGGAATCACCTGTAAAGCACAGGAAGAGGGGCACAATTTCGACAATGATGCACTTGGCCAAAAATGGTTTATTCGTTTTCTCCTGAATATATTCTGGAGAAAACGCATACACACTTTTTGGACAAGCAAGCAGGCGGGCAATGAAAATCTGCACTACAAAGAAGTATACCTTCCCACCGGTCAAAAGGGACATCGGCAAAATGTGTAAAAACCAGAAAGGCAAGAGAGGGCCTGCAGAACATGGAGCCTTGTTATGCTGATGGGCGGGATGTAAGGTGGCAACTGCCTCTCTGGAGGAGTGCACTGTGTTCCCTAATACAAGTAAACAACAGAGCTACATAGTGAAGGGCACTTCCAGTCTAGGGAATATACCTTGGGAAAACTGAAAATCAATAAGACACAGCCACCCCAAAATTTAGGGATGCACTGCTTACAAGAACCTCAACTTGGGTACACTTTAAATATCCCAGGAAAGTTAAAAATTGTTCAAAAATTTGTGCTACTTACGTACGATGGAATATCGCTCAGCCATGAAATCAATGTCATAAGACCAGTAGCAGCAAAATGAGTGGATTCAGGTATGATGATTCTAAGTGAAATAAGTCACACAGAAAAAGAATCTTATCATACGATATCACTTAAGAAGATCCTGTAAACATGGCTACACATGAAGTGAGTGAGGAAAGAGAAAAGTGTCTCACATTTAGAAAACTCTCTTATGCCTGCTTAAGGGGGAAGGAGAGGTGGGGTGATGCATAAAACCAGAGTTTGATAAAAGCACAGGTACCGTTCCAAAAACCAACTATGGAATAGAGAAGACCTACAACTTCCTCGGGGAAAGGGACTCAAAAACGTATATTTTCTGCAGAGGAATATATCTGACTAGTAAGAATCTTAAAACCTATGTATTGATATGTCTCCGTCAGAGAATCAAGTGTGTCTAGACTGGCATAAACACGGCAGTGAGAATCAGCTCAAACCCACTATAAAAAGGAATTTCAATAACAAAACAACAAAACAGGGAAATTCTTTACAATTCCTTCAGGGTCTCTGATGAAACGTGGAATGAACATATCTACAACTACAGCTTGATGTGGCATAAGGCTGGACACTTGGGACTAAGAGGATTGGTGAGACTGGGTGAGCAAACACAGACCGTTTAAAGAAATAATGCATGGCCTCCATTCCATGGTTCCAAACTCTCCAGGTTGAAGGGAATATTACTACAGCTATAACATGTACGGGAAACCTAGAGAATGGACACACTGTGTATACGAAAGTTTTATAAAACTCAACTAGTTTTCCCTCTCCTGGTGCTCCAGTTTGACTTTGCAACTGCTTTACTATCAATCTCCCAACTTGGAGAGACAGCCCCTTTAATCTCCTGGATAACACAGGTTGCCAATTTGGCAGAGGATGAAAGGGAACAGGGAGAACCAATGAGAGAATAGCTGTTAGGCATTTGGACGGGCACATGTCACTCTAATTGCCTGGAAGAAAGAAGAATTAACCAAAGACTCATCCCCCTGCCGGGAACCAGGATAGTTCTTGAACCGAAAATTTGGACTTGCGGTCAGCTCACAAAAAATGATTTGATAAATGGAGCTCAGGGGCACAGCAATTCACAAACTGGCAGTGTAATAAAAGACAACTATCGTCCAAAAATCTTGTGAAGGAAGACAACGAGGCGGACTTGAAAGCGAGGCAGAATAGCAGGAAAAAGATTTCAAGGGGTACTTTGGCATCACCTGTAAAGCACAGGAAGAGGGGCACAACTATGACAATGATGCACTTGGCCAAAAATAGTGTATGAGTTTTCTCCTGAATATATTCAGGAGAAAACACATACACCCTTTTTGGCCAAGCCAGCAAGCAGGCAATGCAAATCTGCAGTACAAAGAAGTATCACTTCCCACCAGTCAATAGGGACATCCACAAAATGTGTAAAAACCAGAAAGGCAAGAGAGGACCTGAAGAACAGGGAGCCTTGTTATGCTAATGGGTGGAATGTAAGTTGCCAACTGCCTCTCTGGAGGAGTGCATTGTGTTCCCGCAAAAAAGTAAACAACAGAGGTACAGAGCCAAGGGCACTTCCAGTCTAGGGAATATACCTTGGGAAAACTGAAAATCAATAAGACAGAGCCACCCCAAAATTTAGGGATGCACTGCTTACAAGAACCTCAACTTGGGTACACCTTAAGTATCCCAGGAAAGATAAAAATTGTTCAAAAAATTGTGGTACATACGTATGATGGAATATCCCTCAGCCATGAAATCAATGTCATAAGACAAGTAGCAGCAAAATGAGTGGATTCAGGTACGATGATTCTAAGTGAAATAAGTCACACAGAAAAAGAAACGTATCATAAGATATCACTTATGAAGATCCTGTAAACATGGCTACACATGAACTGAGTTAGGAAAGAAAACAGAGTCCCACATTTAGAAAACACTCTTATGCCTGCTTAAGGGGGAAGGAGAGGTGGGGTGATGCAAAAAACCAGAGTTTGATATAAGCACATGTACCGTTCCAAAAACCAACTATGAAATAGACAAGACCTCCACCTTCTTTAGTGAAAGTGACTCAAAACCCCATATTTCCCGCAGAGGAATATATCTGACTAGTAAGAATCTTAAAACATATGTATTGATATGTCTCCATAAGAGAAACAAGTGTGTCTAGCCTGGCATAATCATGGCAGCGAGAATCAGCTCAAACCCACTATAAAAAGGAATTTCAAAAAGAAAACAAAAAAACAGGGAAATTCTTTACAATTCCTTCAGGGTCTCTGATGAAACCTGGAATGACCCTATCTACAACGACAGCTGGATATGGCATAAGGCTGGACACATGGGACTGAGAGGATTGGTGAGATTGGTTGAGAAAATGCAGACCCTTTAAAGCAATAATGCATGGCACCCATTCCATGGGTCCCAACCCTCCAGGTTGAAGGAAATATTACTACAGCTATAACATGTACAGGAAACCTAGAGAACGGACACACTGTGAATACGAAAGGTCTCTAAAACGCAAAGAATACTCCCCCTCCTGGTGCTCCGGTTTGACTTTCCAACTGCTTTACTATCAATCTCCCAACCTAGAGAGACAGCACCTTTAACCTCCTGTTTCGCACAGCTTTCCAATTTGGCAGAGGATGAATGGGAAGAGGGAGAACCAATGAGAGAGTAGCTGTTAGGCATTTGGACGGGCATATGTCACTCTTATTTCCCGGGAGGAAGAAGAATTAACCAAAGTGTCAGCCACCCAACGAAAACCAGTATAGGTCCTGAACCAAAATATTGGAGTTGCGTTCAGCTCAGAAAAAAACGATGTAAATAATGTAGCTCAGGGGCAGAGCATTTCACAAAATGGCAGAGTAATAAAGGGCAACTATCGTCCAACAATCTGTTGAGGGGAGGCAACGAGGCGGATTTGAAAGCGAGGCAGAATAGCAGGAAACAGATTTCAAGAGATATGTTGGAATCGCCTTTAAAGCACAGGAATTGGGGCACAACTTCGACAATGATGCACGTGGCCAAGAAGGGCGTATGTGTTTTCGCCTGAATATATTCAGGGGAAAACGCTTATGCCCTTTTTCGCCAAGCAAGCAAGTGGGCAATGCAAGTCTGCACTACAAAGTAGTATCACTTCCTACAGGTCAAAAGGGACATGCACAAAATGGGTAAAAACCAGAAAGGCAAGACAGTCCCTGGAGAACAGGGAGCCTTGTTATGCTGATGGGCGGGATGTAAATTGCCAACTGACTCTATGGATTTTTGCACTGTGTTCCCTAAAACAAGTAAACAACAGAGCTACAGAGCCAAGGGCACTTCCAGTCTAGGGATTATACCTTGGGAAAACTGAAAATCAATAAGACAAAGCCAACCCAAAATTTAGGGCTACACTGCATACAAGAACCTCAACTTGGGTACACCTTAAATATCCCAGGAAATATAAAAATGGTTCAAAAAATTGTGGTACTTACATACGAAGGAATATCGCTAAGCCATGAAATCAATGTCATAAGAATAGTAGCAGCAAAATGAGTAGATTCAGGCATGATGATTCTAAGTGAAATAAGTCACACAAAAAAAGAAACTTATCATAAGATATTACTTATGATGATCCTGTAAACATGGCTACATATGAACTGAGTTAGGAAAGAGAACAGAGTCTCACATTTAGAAAACACTCTTATGCCTGCTTAAGGGGGAAGGTGAGGTGGGGTGATGCATAAAACCAGTGTTTGATATAAGCACAGGTACCGTTCCAAAAACCAAGTATGGAATAGACAAGACCTACACCTTCCTCAGTGAAAGGGACTCAAAACCCCATATTTCACGCAGAGGCATATATCTGACTAGTAAGAATCTTAAAACCTATGAATTGATATGTCTCCATAAGGGAATCAAGTGTGTCTAGACTGGCATAAACATGGCAGTGAGAATCAGCTCAAACCCACTATAAAAAGGAATTTGAAAAACAAAAAAACAGGGAAATTCTTTACAATACCTTTAGGGTCTCTGATGAAACATGGAATGACGCTATCTAAAATGACAGCTGGATTTGGCATAAGGCTGGACACATGGGACTGAGAGGATTGGTGAGATTGGGTGAGCAAATGCAGACCCTTTAAAGCAATAATGCATGGCACCCATTCCATGGGTCCCAACTCTCCAGGTTGAAGGGAATATTACTACAGCTATTACATGTACGGGAAACCTAGAGAATGGACACACTGTGAATACGAAAGATCTCTAAAACTCAACGAATACTCCACCTCCTGGTGCTCCGGTTTGACTTTCCAACTGCTTTACTATCAATCTCCGAACCTAGAGAGACAGCACCTTTAACCTCCTGTTTCGCTCAGGTTGCCAATTTGGCAGAGGATGAATGGGAAGTGGGAGAACCAATGAGAGAGTAGCTGTTAGGCTTTTGGACGGGCATATGTCACTCTTATTTCCCTGGAGGAAGAAGAATTAACTAAAGTCTCAGCCACCCACCAAAAACCAGTATAGGTCCTGAAGCAAAATATTGGACTTGCATTCAGCTTACAAATAAACGAGTTAAATAATGTAACTCCGGGGCACAGCAATTCACAAGAAGGCAGAGTAATAAAGGACAACTATCGTCCAATTTGTTGAGGGGAGGCAACGAGGCGGACTTGAAAGCGAGGCAGAATAGCAGGAAACAGATTAAAGAGGTACGTTGGAAGCGCCTTTAAAGCACAGGAAGAGGGGCACAACTTCGACAATGATGCACTTTGGCAAAAAGGGCGTATGCGTTTTCTCCTGAATATATTCAGGAGAAAATGCATACGCCCTTTTTGGCCAAGCAAGCAAGTGGGCAATGCAAGTCTGCACTACAAAGAAGTATCACTTCCCACCGGTCCAAAGGGACATACACAAAATTGGTAAAAACCAGAAAGGCAAGACAGGCCCTGGAGAACAGGGAGCCTTGTTATGCTGATAGGCGGGATGTAAATTGCCAACTGCCTCTCTGGAGGAGTGCGTTGTGTTCCCTAAAACAAGTAAACAACAGAGCTACAGAGCCAAGGGCACTTCCAGTCTAGGGAATATACCTTGGGTAAACTGAAAATCAATAAGAAAGAGCCACGCCCAAATTTAGGCCTGCACTGCTTACAAGAACGTCAACTTGGGTACACCTTAAATATCCCAGGAAATATAAAATTGGTTCAAAAAATTGTGGTCCTTACATACGATGGAATATCCCTCAGCCATGAAATCAATGTCATAAGACCAATAGCAGCAAAATGAGTGGATTCAGGTACGATGATTCAAAGTGAAATAAGTCACACAGAAAAAGAAACTTATCATAAGATATCACTTATGAAGATCCTGTAAACATGGCTACACATGAACTGAGTTAGGAAAGAGAAGAGAGTTTCACATTTAGAAAACACGCCTATGCCAGCTTAAGGGGGAAGGAGAGGTCGGGAGATGCATAAAACCAGAGTTTGATATAAGCACAGGTACCGTTCCAAAAACCAAGTATGGAATAGAGAAGACCTACGCCTTCCTCAGTGAAAGGGACTCAAAATCCCATATTTACCACAGAGGAATATATCTGAGTAGTGAGAATCTTAAAACCTATGTATTGATATGTCTCTTTTTGGGAATAAAGTGTGTCTAGACTGGCATAAACATGGCAGCGAGAATCAGCTCAAACCCAATATAAAAAGGAATTTGAAAAACAAAAAAACGGGCAATTCTTTACAATTCCTTCAGGGTCTCTGATGAAACCTGGAATGACCCTATCTACAACGACAGGTGGATGTGGCTTAAGGCTGGACACATGGGACTGAGAGGATTGGTGAGATAGGGTGAGCAAATGCAGACCGTTTAAAGCAATAATGCATGGCACCCTTTCCATGGGTCCCAAGTCTCCAGGTTGAAGGGAATATTACTACAGCTATAACATGTACGGGAAACGTAGAGAATGGACACACAGTGAATATGAAAGGTCTCTAAAACTCAACAAATAGTCCCTCTCCTGGTCCTCCAGTTTGACTTTCCAACTGCTTTACTATCAATCTCCCAACCTGGAGAGACAGCACTTTTAACCTCCTGTTTCGCACAGGTTTCCAATTTGGCAGAGGATGAATGGGAAGAGGGAGAACCAATGAGAGAGTAGCTGTTAGGCATTTGGATGGGCACATGTCACTCTTATTTCCCGGGAGAAAGAAGAACTGACCAAAGTCTCAGCCACCCACCGGGAACCAGTATAGGTCCTGAACCAAAATATTGGACTTGCGTACAACTCAGAAAAAAACCAGTTATAAAACAGAGCTCAGGGGCACAGCAATTCACAAACTGGCATTGTAATAAAGGGCAACTATCGTCCAGAAATCTGTTGAGGGAAGGAAACTAGGCGAACTTGAAAGTGAGGCAGAATAGCAGGAAACAGATTTCAAGAAGTACGTTGGAATCGCCTTAAAGCACAGGAAGAGGGGCACAACTTCGACAATGATGCACTTGGCCAAAAAGGGCGTATGCGTTCTCTCCTGAATATATTCAGGAGAGAACGCATACGCCCTTTTTGGCCAAGCAAGCAAGCGGGCAATGCAAATCTGCACTAGAAAACAGTATCACTTCCCACCGGTCAAAACGGCCATCCACAAAATGGGTAAAAACCGGAAAGCCAAGACAGGCCCTGGAGAACAGGGAGACTTGTTATGCTGATGGGCGGCATGTAAATTGCGAAGTGCCTCACTGGAGGAGTGAATTGTGTTCCCTAAAACAAGTAAACAACAGAGCTACAGAGCCAAGGGCACTTACAGTCTACGGAATATACCTTGGGAAAACTGAAAATCAATAAGACAGAGCCACACCAAAATTTAGGGCTGCACTGCTTACAAGAACCTCAACTTGTCTACACCCTAAATATCCCAGGAAATATAAAAATGGTTCAAAAAATTGTGGTACTTACGTACGATGGAATATCCCTCAGCCATGAAATCAATGTCATAAGACCTGTAGCAGCAAAATGAGTGGATTCAGGTACGATGATTATAAGTGAAATAAGTCACACAGAAAAAGAAACTTATCATAAGATATCACTTATGAAGATCCTGTAACAAGGCTACACATGAACTGAGATAGGAAAGAGAACAGAGTCTCACATTTAGAAAACACGCTTATGCCCGCTTAAGGGGGTAGGAGAGTTGGGGTGATGCATAAAACCAGAGTTTGATATAAGCACAGGTACCGTTTCAAAAATCAACTATGGAATAGACAAGACCTACTACTTCCTCAGGGAAAGGGACTCAAAACACCATATTTCCCACAGAGGAATATATCTGACTAGTAAGAATCTTAACATCTATGTATTGACTTATCTCCGTAGGGAATCAATTGTGTCTAGACTGGCATAAACATGGCAGCGAGAATCAGCTCAAACCCACTATAAAAAGGAATTTGAAAAACAAGAAAAAAAAGGGAAATTCTTTACAATTCCTTCAGGGTATCTGATGAAACCAGGAATGACCTTATCTACAACGACAGCTGGATGTGGCAGAAGGCTGGACACATGGGACTGAGAGGATTGGTGAGATTGGGTGAGCAAATGCAGACCCTTTAAAGCAATAATGCATGGAACCCATTCCATGCGTCCCAACTCTCCAGGTTGAAGTGAATATTACTACAGTTATAATATGTACGGGAAACCTAGAGAATGGACACAGTGTGAATATGAAAGGTTTCTAAAACTCACCTAATACTCTCTCTCATGGTGCTCCAGTTTGAATTTCCATCTGCTTTTCTATCAATCACCCATTTTGGAGAGACAGCCCCTTTAACCTCCTGGTTCACAAAGGTTGCCAATTTGGCAGAGGATAAAAGGGAAGAGGGAGAACCAATGAGAGAGTAGCTGTTAGGCATTTGGGCGGGCACATGTCACTCTTATATCCCGGTTGGAAGAAGAATTAACCAAAGTCTCCGCCACCCACCGGGAACCAGTAGAGTTCCTGAACCAAAATTTTGCACTTGCGTTCAGCTCACAAAAAACGAGTTAAAAAATGGAGCTCAGGGGCACAGCACTTCACAAACTGGCAGAGTAATAAAGGACAACTATCGTCCAAAAATCTGTTGAGGGAAGGCAACGAGCCGG
Organism: Mesoplodon mirus; assembly: GCF_964341445.2. Classification (NCBI taxonomy): domain Eukaryota; kingdom Metazoa; phylum Chordata; class Mammalia; order Artiodactyla; family Ziphiidae; genus Mesoplodon; species Mesoplodon mirus. The sequence goes on from NW_028295817.1 coordinate 4,128,140, forward strand.
ACTTGAAAGCGAGGCAGAATAGCAGGAAACAGATTTGAATAGGTACGTTGGAATCGCCTTTAAAGCACAGGAAGAGGGGCACTACTTCGAAAATGATGCACTTGGCCAAAAAGGGCATATGCGTTTTCTCATGAATATATTCAAGAGAAAACCCATACGCCCTTTTTAGCCAAGCAAACAAGCGGGCAATGCAAATCTGCACTCCAAAGAAGTATCACTTCTCACCAGTCAAAAGGCACATCCACAAAATGGATAAAAAGCAGAAAGGCAAGACAGGCCCTGGAGAACAGGGAGCCTTGTTATGCTGATGGGCGGGATATAAATTGCCAACTGCCTCACTGGAGGAGTGCATTGTGTTCCATAAACAAGTAAACAACCGAGCTACAGAGCCAAGGGCACTTCCAGTCTAGGGAATATACCTTGGGAAAACTGAAAGTCAATAAGACAGAGCCACCCCAAAGTTTAGGGCTGCACTGCTTACAAGAACCTCAACTTGCGTACAACTTAAATATCCCAGGAAAGATTAAAATGGTTCAAAAAATTGTGTTACTTACATACGATGGAATACCCCTCAGCCATGAAATCAATGTCATAAGACCAGTAGCAGCAAAATGAGTGGATTCAGGTACGATGATTCTAAGTGAAATAAGTCACACAGAAAAAGAAACTTATCATAAGATATCACTTATGAAGATCCTGTAAACATGTCTACATAAGAACTGAGTTAGGAAAGATAACAGAGTACCAAATCTTATCATAAGATATCACTATTTTGGGAATGTACACTTGGCTACGAATGAGCTGAATTACAAGCACAACAGAGTCACACACTTAGAAAACAATATTCTGCCTTCTTAACGGGAAAGGCGATGTGAGTTGATGCATAAAACCACAGTTTTAAATTAGCACAGATACCGTTACATAAACCAAGTATGTAATAGACATCACCTACTCCCTGCACCATGAACTGGACTCAACACCCCCTATTCATTGCAGAGGAATATATCTGACTCCAAGAATTTTAAAACATATGTACTATCATGTCTCCATAAAGGAGTCATGTGTGTGTATAACGGCATGAACACAGCACTGAAATTCAGCTAAATACCCTTATAAAAATAAATTTCAAAAGCAAAATGCAAAAACAGCGAAACAGAGGGAAAGCCTTAAGAATTACGTTCAGGGCCTGTGATGCAACCTGGATTGTCCACCTTTACACCCACAGCTGGATGAGACATAAAACTGGACACTTGGGGCTGACAAGATTGTTGAGGTTGTGTGAGCAAAAGAACACCACTTAGAGCAATACTGTGTACTACCCATTCTAGTGGTCCCAACTCTCCAAGTTTAAGGGAATCTTCCTACAGTTAAAGCATGCATGGGAAACCCAGTGGATGGTACACTGTGTAATTGGGAAAGTTTTCTAAAAGGTACCTCATTTTTCCTTTTGTCATGCTCGGCTTCGCCATTCCATCTGCATTACTAAAAATCCCCCCACTTGGAGTGTCAGCGCCTTTACCCTCCTGTTATGCACAGTTTGCAAATTGTGCAGAGGATGAACAGGAAGAGGGGAAACAAATGAGAGATTAGCTGTAGGTGTTTGGATGGGCACATGTCACTCTAGGTTCCCATCAGCAATGAGAATTAACCAAAGGCTCAGCCTGACACCCCAGAACCAGACTAGGGCCTACAGCCATCCTGCGGTATTGCAGCCAGCTCACAAAGAGGCCAGTTGAAAAACAGAAATCAGGGGCACAGCAATTCACAAACTTGCAGAGTTATAAAGGACAACTATCATCCAGAAATATATTGAGGTAAGGCAGTGAAGAGGATTTGAATGCAAGGCAGAATTGAAGGAAACAGATTTCAAGAGGTAGATTGGAGTCGTCTTTAAAGCACATGTAAAGTGACAGAACTTCGACAATTTTGCCCTTGGCCGAAAAGGGAGTATGTGTATTTTCTTGAATATATTCGGGAAAAAATGCATACGCCCTTTTTGGGCAAGCAAGCCATCAGGCATTGCAAATCCACACTACATAGTAGTGTCCCTTACCTCCAGTCAAAAGGGCCATCCAAAAATAGTGTAAAAACCACAAATGCAGGACAAGCCATGGAGAAAAGGGAGTCTGGTTATGCCGATGGACAGGATGTAAATTGCCAACAGCCTCTCTGGAGAACTGTATGTTGTTTTCTAAAACAGAGCTACAGAGCATAGCACACTTCCACTCATGGACGTGTATTTTGGGAAAACTAAAAATCCACAACACACAGCCAGCCCAAACTTTAGGGCTGCTCTGTTTACAAGAACCTCGACTTTGGTACAGTTTAAATATCCCAGGAAAGGGAAAAAAATGGATATAGATGTTGTGGTACTTATATACAATGGAATGTCACTCAGACATAAAATCAATGTCATAAGGCCAATAGCAGCATAATGAGTGGCTTTAGGTATGATGATGCTAAGTGAAATGAGCCACAAAGAAAAAAAAAATTATTGTAATATATCACTTTTAGAGGAAATGTAAACATGGCTACACATGAACTGAATTTCAAATGTGAACAGAGTTACACATTTAGAAAACACACTTTTTCCTCCTTAAGGGGAAAGGTGATGTGGGGTGATGTGTAAAAGCAGAGTTTGAAATTAGCACAGATCCCATTCCATATACCAAATATGTAATAGACAAGACCTACTCCTTTCTCAATGAACTGGACACAAAACACCCTATTCACTGAAGAGGAATATATCTTACTGGTAATAACTTTGAAACCTATGTATTTATATGTCTCCATAATGGAATCAAGTGTATGTAGATTGGCATAAACCCAGATCAATGGAACAGGACAGAAAGCCCAGAGATAAACCTACATACCTATGGCTATCTCATCTATGACAAAGGAGCTAAGGATACACAATGGAGAAAAGACAGTCTCTTCAGTAATTGGTGCTGGGAAAACTGGACCCCTACACATAAAAGAATGAAATTAGAACACTCCATAACACCATACACAAAAATAAACTCTAAAATGATTAGAGATCTAAATATAAGACCAGACACTATAAAACACTTAGAGGAAACCATAGGCAGAACACTCTATGACATAAATCACAGCAAGATCCTTTTGGACCCACCTCCTAGAGAAATGGAAATAAAAACAGAAATCAAGAAATGGGACCTAATGAAACTTAAAAGCTTTTACACAGTACAGGAAAACATAAACAAGATGCAAAAACAACCCTCAGAATGGGAGAAAATATTTTCAAATGAAGCAATTGACAAAGGATTAATCTCCAAACTTTACAAGCACCTCATGTAGCTCAATATCACAAAAACAAACAACCCAATCCAAAAACGGGCAGAAGACCTAAATAGACATTTATCCAAAGAAGATATACAGATTACCAAGAAACACATGAAAGGATGTTGAACATTACTAATCATTAGAGAAATGCAAATCAAAACTACCGTGAGGTATCACCTCACAGCAGTCAGAGTGGCAATCATCAAAAAAATCTACAAATCAATAAATGCTGGAGAGGCCTTTATTGGAGAAAAGGGAACACACTTGCACTGTGGGTGGGAATGTAAATTCATATGGGCACTAGGGAGAACAGTACGGAGGTTCCTTTAAATAACTAACAATAGAAGTACCATATGACACAACAATCCAACTACTGGGCATTTGCCTTGTGAAAACCATAATTCAAAAAGAGTTATGTAGAAAAATGTTCATTGCAGCTCTATTTACAATAGTCAGGACATGGAAGCAACCTAAGTGTCCATCGACAGATGAAAGTTTAAAGAAGATCTGGCACATATATACAATGGAGTATTACTCAGCCATAAAAAGGAGCAAAACTTAGTTAGTTGTAATGAGGTGGATGGACTTAGAATCTGTCCTACACATAATACTTTTTATGGCTGAGTAGTATTCCATTTTATACATACACCATATCTTCTTTTTTTTTTGCCTTATAACAAATTTAATCAGTTATACATATACATATGTTTCCATATCCCCTCCCTTTTGCGTCTCCCTCCCACCCTCCCCATCCCACCCCTCCAGGCGGTCACAAAGCACCAAGCTGATCTCCCTGTGCTATGCGGCTGCTTCCCACCAGCTTTCTAACCTACGTTTGGTAGTGTATATATGTCCATGCCGCTCTTTCACTTTGTCACAGCTTACCCTTCCCCCTCCCCATATCCTCAAGTCCATTCTCTAGTAGGTCTGTGTCTCTATTTCTGTCTTACCCCTATGTTCTTCATGACATTTTTTTTCTTAAATTCCATATACATGTGTTAGCATACAGTATTTGTCCTTCTCTTTCTGACCTACTTCACTCTGTATGACAGACTCTAGGTCTATCCACCTCATTACAAATAGCTCAATTTCATTTCTTTTTATGGCTGAGTAATATTCCATTGTATATATGTGCCACATCTTCTTTATCCATTCTTCCGATGATGGACACCTAGGTTGTTTCCATCTCCGGGCTATTGTAAATAGGGCTGCTATGAACATTTTGGTACATGTCTCTTCTTGAATTATGGTTTTCTCGGGGTATATGCCCAGTAGTGGGATTGCTGGGTCATATGGTAGTTCCATTTGCAGTTTTTTAAGGAACTTCCATACCGTTCTCCATAGCGGCTGTACTAATTCACATTCCCACCAGCAGTGCAAGAGTGTTCCCCTTTTTCCACACCCTCTCCAGCATTTATTGTTTCTAGATTTTTTGATGATGGCCATTCTGACTGGTGTGAGATGATATCTCACTGTAGTTTTGATTTGCATTTCTCTAATGAGTAAAGATGTTGAGCATCCTTTCATATGTTTGTTGGCAGTCTGTATATCTTCTGTGGAGAAATGTCTATTTAGGTCTTCTGCCCATTTTTGGATTGTGTTGTTTGTTTTTTTTTTGTTATTGAGCTGCATGAGCTGCTTATAAATTTTGGAGATTAATCCTTTGTCAGTTGCTTCATTTGCAAATATTTTCTCCCATTCTGAGGGTTGTCTTTTGGTCTTGTTTATGGTTTCCTTTGCTGTGCAAAAGCTTTTAAGTTTCATTAGGTACCATGTGTTTATTTTTGTCTTTATTTCCATTTCTCTAGGAGGTGGGTCCAAAAGGATCTTGCTGTGATTTATGTCATAGAGTGTTCTGCCTATGGTTTCCTCTAAGAGTTTGGTAGTGTCTGGCCTTACATTTAGGTCTTTAATCCATTTTGAGCTTATTTTTGTGTATGGTGTTAGGGAGTGATCTAATCTCATACTTTTACATGTCCCTATCCAGTTTTCCCAGCACCACTTATTGAAGAGACTGTCCTTTCTCCACTGTACATTCCTGCCTCCTTTATCAAAGATAAGGTGACCATATGTCCGTGGGTTTAACTCTGGCCTTTCTATCCTGTTCCATTGATCTATCTTTCTGTTTTTGTGCCAGTACCATACTGTCTTGATTACTGTAGCTTTGTAGTATAGTCTGAAGTCAGGGAGCCTGATTCCTCCAGCTCCATTTTTCGTTCTCAAGATTGCTTTGGCTATTCGGGGTCTTTTGTGTTTCCATACAAATTGTGAAATTTTTTGTTCTAGTTCTGTGACAAATGCCAGTGGTAGTTTGATAGGGATTGCATTGAACCTGTAGATTGCTTTGGGTAGTAGAGTCATTTTCACAATGTTGATTCTTCCAATCCAAGAACATGGTACATCTCTCCATCTATTTGTATCATCTTTAATTTCTTTCATCAGTGTCTTATAATTTTCTGTATACAGGTCTTTTGTCTCCTTAGGTAGATTTATTCCTAGATATTTTATTCTTTTTGTTGCAATGGTAAATGGGAGTGTTTCCTTGATTTCACTTTCAGATTTTTCATCATTAGTATATAGGAATGACAGAGATTTCTGTGCATTAATTTTGTATCCTGCAACTTGACCAAATTCATTGATTAACTCTAGTAGTTTTCTGGTAGCATCTTTAGGATTCTCTATGTATAGTATCATGTCATCTGCAAACAGTGACAGCTTTACTTCTTTTCCGATTTGGATTCCTTTTATTTCCTTTTCTTCTCTGATTGCTGTGGCTAAAACTTCCAAAACTATGTTGAATAAGAGTGGTGAGAGTGGGCAACCTTGTCTTGTTCCTGATCTTAGTGGAAATGGTTTCAGTTTTTCACCATTGAGGACGATGTTGGCTGTGGGTTTGTCATATATGGTCTTTATTATGTTGAGGAAAGTTCCCTCTATGCCTACTTTCTGCAGGGTTTTTATCATAAATGGGTGTTGAACTTTGTCGAAAGCTTTCTCTGCATCGATTGAGATGATCATATGGTTTTTCTCCTTCAACTTGTTAATATGGTGTATCACGTTGATTGATTTGCGTATATTGAAGAATCCTTGCATTCCTGGAATAAACCCCACTTGATCATGGTGTATGATCCTTTTAATGTGCTGTTGGATTCTGTTTGCTAGTATTTTGTTGAGGATTTTTGCATGTATGTTCATCAGTGATACTGGCCTGTAGTTTTCTTTCTTTGTGACATCCTTCTCTGGTTTTGGTATCAAGGTGATGGTGGCCTCGTAGAATGAATTTGGGAGTGTTCCTCCCTCTGCTATATTTTGGAAGAGTTTCAGAAAGATAGGTGTTAGCTCTTCTCTAAATGCTTGATAGAATTCGCCTGTGAAGCCATCTGGTCCTGGGCTTTTGTTTGTTGGAAGATTTTTTATCACAGTTTCAATTTCAGTGCTTGTGATTGGTCTGTTCATATTTTCTATTTCTTCCTGATTCAGTCTTGGCAGGCTGTGCATTTCTAAGAATTTGTCCATTTCTTCCAGGTTGTCCATTTTATTGGCATAGAGTTGCTTGTAGTAATCTCTCATGATCTTTTGTATTTCTGCAGTGTCAGTTGTTACTTCTCCTTTTTCATTTCTAATTCTATTGATTTGTGTCTTCCCCTTTTTTTTCTTGATGAGTCTGGCTAATGGTTTATCAATTTTGTTTATCTTCTCAAAGAACCAGCTTTTAGTTTTATTGATCTTTGCTATTGTTTCCTTCATTTATTTTTCATTTATTTCTGATCTGATTTTTATGATTTCTTTCCTTCTTCTAACTTTGAGATGTTTTTGTTCTTCTTTCTCTAATTGCTTTAGGTGCAAGATTAGGTTGTTTATTCGAGATGTTTCCTGTTTCTTAAGGTGGGATTGTATTGCTATAAACTTTCCCCTTAGAATTGCTTTTGCTGCGTCCCATAGGTTTTGGGTCGTCGTGTCTCCACTGGCATTTGTTTCTAGGTATTTTTTTTAAATTTCCCCTTTGATTTCTTCAGTGATCACTTTGTTATTAAGTAGTGTATTGTTTAGCCTCCATGTGTTTGTATTTTTTACAGCTCTTTTCCTGTAATTGATATCTAGTCTCATAGCATTGTGGTCAGAAAAGATACTTGATACAATTTCAATTTTCTTACATTTACCAAGGCTTGATTTGTGACCCAAGATATGATCTATCCTGGAGAATGTTCCATGAGCACTTGAGAAAAATGTGTATTCTGTTGTTTTTGGATGGGATGTCCTATAAATATCAATTAAGTCCATCTTGTTTAATGTATCATTTAAAGCTTGTGTTTCCTTATTTATTTTCATTTTGGATGATATGTCCATTGGTGAAAGTGGGGTGTTAAAGTCCCCTACTATGATTGTGTTACTGTCGATTTATCCTTTTATGGCTGTTTGTATTTGCCTTATGTATTGAGGTGCTCCTATGTTGGGTGCATAAATATTTACATTTGTTATATCTTCTTCTTGGATCGATCCCTTGATCATTATATAGTGTCCTTCTCTGTCTCTTCTAGTATTCTTTATTTTAAAGTCTATTTTGTCTGATATGAGAATTGCTACTCCAGCTTTCTTTTGGTTTCCATCTGCATGGGATATCTTTTTCCATCTCCTTACTTTCAGTCTGTATGTGTCTCTAGGTCTGAAGTGGGTCTCTTGTAGACAGCATATATATGTGTCTTGTTTTTGTATCCATTCAGCCAATCTGTGTCTTTTGGTGGGAGCATTTAGTCCATTTACATTTAAGGTAATTATTGTTATGTATGTTCCTATTCCCATTTTCTTAATTGTTTTGGGTTCGTTATTGTAGGTCTTTTACTTCTGTTGTGTTTCTTGCCTAGAGAAGTTCCTTTAGCATTTGTTGTAAAGCTGGTTTGGTGGTGCTGAACTCTCTCAGCTTTTGCTTGTCTGTAAACGTTTTAATTTCTCCATCAAATCTGAATGAGATCCTTGCTGGGTAGAGTAATCTTGGTTGCAGGTTTTTCTCCTTCATCACTTTAATTATGTCCTGCCACTCCCTTCTGGCTTGTAGAGTTTCTGCTGAGAGATCAGCTGTTATTCTGATGGGGATTCCCTTGTGTGTTATTTGTTGTTTTTGCCTTGCTGCTTTTAATATGATTTCTTTGTGTTTAATTTTTGACAGTTTGATTAATATGTGTCTTGGCGTATTTCTCCTTGCATTTATTCTCTATGCGACTCTCTGTGCCTCCTGGACTTGATTAACTATTTCCTTTCCCATATTAGGGAAGTTTTCCACTATAATCTCTTCAAATATTTTCTCAGTCCCTTTCTTTTTCTCTTCTTCTTCTGGAACCCCTATAATTCGAATGTTGGTGCGTTTAATGTTGTCCCAGAGGTCTCTGAGACTGTCCTCTGTTCTTTTCATTCTTTTTTCTTTATTTTGCTCTGCAGCAGTTATTTCCACTATTTTATCTTCCACCTCACTTATCCGTTCTTCTGCCTCAGTTATTCTGCTATTGATCCCATCTAGAGCACATTTTATTTCATTTATTGTGTTTTTAATCGATGCTTGATTCATCTTTAGTTCTTCTAGGTCCTTGTTAACTGTTTCTTGCATTTTGTCTATTCTATTTCCAAGATTTTGGATCTGGGAAATAGAATCTTGGATCATCTTTACCATCATTATACTGAATTCTTTTTCAGGTAGACTTCCTATTACCTCTTCATTTGTTAGGTATGGTGGGTTTTTATCTTGCTCCTTCTCCTGCTGTGTGTTTTTCTGTCTTCTCATTTTGCTTATCTTACTGTGTTTGGGGTCTCCTTTTTTCAGGCTGCAGGTTCGTAGTTTCCGTTGTTTTTGTTGTCTGTCCCCAGTGGCTAAGGTTGGTTTAGTGGGTTGTGTAGGCTTCCTGGTGGAGGGACTAGTGCCTGTGTTCTGGTGGATGAGGCTCTATCTTGTCTTTCTGGTGGGCAGGTCCACGTCTGGTGGTGTGTTTTGGGGTGTCCGTGGACTTTTTATAATTTTAGGCAGCCTCTCTGCTAATGGGTGGCGTTGTGTTCCTGTCTTGCTAGTTGTTTGGCATAGGGTGTCCAGCACTGTAGCTTGCTGGTCATTGAGTGAAGCTGGGTGCTGGTGTTGAGATGGAGATCTCTGGAAGATTTTCGCCGTTTGATATTATGTGGAGCTGGGAGGTCTCTTGTGGACCAGTGTCCTGAAGTTGGCTCTCCCACCTCAGAGGCACAGCTCTGACCCTGGCTCCTCAATTTGGGATGATTTGTTGTCCATTCATGTATTCCACAGATGCAGGGTACATCAAGTTGATTGTGGAGCTTTAATCCGCTGCTTCTGAGGCTGCTGGGAGAGGTTTCCCTTTCTCTTTGTTCTCACAGCTCCTGGGTCTCAGCTTTGGATTTGGCCCCGCCTCTGCATGTAGGTCGCTGGAGGGCATCTGTTGTTCACTTAGACAGGACAGGGTTAAAGGAGCAGCCTCTTCGGGGACTCTGGCTCACTCAGGCCGGGCGGGAGGGAGGGGCACGTAGTGCGGGGCGAGCCTGCAGCGGCAGAGGTCGGCGTGATGTTGCACCAGCCCGAGGCGCACCGTGCGTTCTCCCAGAGAAGCCGCCCCTGGATCCCGGGACCCCGGCAGTGGCGGGCTGCACAGGCTCCAGGAAGGGCAGTGTGTACAGTGACCCACGCTCGCACACAGGCATCTTGCCGGTGGCAGCAGCAGCCCCAGCGTCCCACGCCCGTCACCGGGCTCCGCGCCTTCAGTCGCGTCTCGCGCCCGTCTGTGGAACCCCTTTAAGCAGCGCTCTTAATCCCCTCTCCTCGCGCACCAGGAAACCAACAGGAAAGAAAAAGTCTCTTGCCTCTTTGGCAGCTCCATAGTTTTCCCGGACTCCCTGCTGGCTAGCTGTGGTTCATTAGCCGCCTTCCGGCTGAGTTCTCGCTGCCAGCCCCAGTCCTCTCCCTGCGCTCTGACCGAAGCCCGAGCCTCAGCTTCCAGCGACGCCGGGGCGAGCGGACAAGGCTCTCGGGCTGGTGAGTGCCGCTCGGCACCGATCCTCTGTGCGGGAATCTCTCCGCTTTGCCCTACCAAGGAATGTGGGGAGTTTCTTGCCTTTTGCGAGGTCTGAAAAAAAAGGGAAATAAGGCCGACAGAGAAAGACAAATACTGTGATAGCATTTATATGTGGAATCTAAAAATATGACAAACTAGTGAATATAACAAAAAAGAAAGACTCACAGATATTGAGAACAAACTAGTGGTTACAAGTGGGGAGAGGGAAGGGGGAGGGGCAATATAGGGGTAGAGGATTAAGAGGTATATACCATTATATATAAAATAAGCTACAGGGACCAGTGGTGAAGACTCCGCCTTACAATGCAGGGGACACAGGTTCAATCCCTGGTCAGGGAACTAGGATTCCACATGCCACGGAGAAACTAAGCCCGCGTGCCACAAATACTGAGTTCGCTCACCTCAACTAGAGAGCCTGCACGCCACAACTACAGAGCCCACACTCCCTGGAGACTGGGTACCACAACTAGAGAGAAGCGTGCACGCCACAACGATAGATCCTGCATGCCTCAGCAAAGATCCTATGTGCTGCAACTAAGACCCGACGCAGCCAAAAATAGATAACATAAATATTTAAATAAACCTTAAAAAATATTACCACTCTGGTAAGGGAGACTGTGTATGTGTGTGGGGTCCGTCAGTAAGTATATGGGAAAATCTCTGTACTTTCTACTCAATTTTCCTGTGAACCTAAAACTGCTTGAAAAAATAAAGTATATTAAAAAAAAATAAGGAATCTGTCCTACACAGTGCAGTAATTCAGAAAGGGAAAAACAAATACTGTATGTTAACAGAGATATAAGGAACCTAATGAAGAAAAAAAAAAGATTTTGAAGAACCTAGTGGCAGGACAGGATTAAGGACACAGACATAGAGAAAGGACTTGAGGACACTGGAAGGGGGATGGGTAAGCTGGGACGAAGTGAGAGAGTGGCATGGACATAAATACATTACCAAATGTAACACCGATAGCTACTGGGAAGCAGCCACATAGAACAGGGAGATCAGCTTGGTGCTTTGTGAACACATAAAGGGGTGGGATATGGGGTGTGACAGGGAGATGCAAGAGGGAGGGGATCTGGTGATATTTATATATGTATAGCTGATTCACTTTTTTATACAGCAGAAATGAACACTCCATTGTAAAGCAATTACACTCCAATAAAAGTGTAAAAGGAAAAAAAAAAGAAAGCACAGGGATAAACCTACACATCTATGGTCACCTAATCTATGACAAAGGAGGCAAGACTATACAATGGACATAAGACAGTCTCTTCAATCATTGGTGCTGGGAAATATGGACAGCTACATGTAAAAGAATGAAATTAGAACACTCCCCAACACCATACATAAAAATATATTCAAAATGGATTAGAGACCTTAATGTAAGACCGGATAGTATAAAACTCTGAGAGGAAAACTTACGAAGGATACTCTGACGTAAATCACAGCAAGATCTTTTTTGATCCACCTCTTATAGTAATGAAATAGAAAAGAAAACTAAACAGATGGGACCTAAGGGAACATAAAAGCTTTTGCAAAGCAAAGGAAACTACAAACAAGATGAAAAGACAACCCTCAGAATGGCAGAAAATATTTGCAAACGAATCAATGGACAAATGATTAATCTCCAATATATATAAACAGCTCATGCAGCTCAATATTAATAAAACAAACAACCCAATACAAAAATGGAAGAAGATATAAATAGACATTTCTTCCAAGAAGACATAGAGGTGGCCAGTACGCACAAGAAAATCTGCTCAACATCACTAATTATTAGAGAAATGGAAATGGAAACTACAATGAGGTGTCATGTCACACCTGTTAGAATGGGCATCAACAGAGAATCTACAAACAACAAATGCTGGAGAGGGTATGGAGAAAATGAACATTCTTCCACTATTGTTGGGAATGTAAATTGATACAGTCTCTATGGAGAACATTATGGAGGTTCCTTAAAAAAGTAAAAGTAAAATTACCATATAATCCAGCAATCCCACTACTGGGCATATACCCAGAGAAAACCATAAATCAAAAATACACATTCACCACAATGTTCATTGCACCACTATTTACAATAGCCAGGTAATGAAAGCAACCTAAGTGCCCACAGACAGATGAATGGATAAAGATGTGGTACATATATACAATGGAATATTACTCAGCCATACATAGGAATGAAATTGGGTCATTTGTAGAGACCTTAATGGATCTAGAGACTGTCATACAGAGTGAAGTAAGTCAGAAAGAGAAAAACAAATATTGTATATTAATGCATATATGTGGAACCTAGAAAAATGGTACAGATGAACCGGTTTGCAGGGCAGAGATAGAGACACAGATGTAGAGAACAAACATATGGACACCAAGGGGGAAACGCCATGTGAGGGTGGTGGTGGGATGAATTGGGAGACTGGGATTCACACGTGCACACTTATATGTATAAAATAGATATCCAATAATAACCTGCTGTATAAAAGAAATAAATTTAAAAAAAATAAATATAAATAGCATTTAATAAAAGAAAACAGAAAAAAAGTATTTCCCTTCACATAGACGTCTTTATATTAATGCATTATTTCCATGTTTATATCTCCAAATTAAAAAAAAAAAGAGGAATAAATAAAATCTACCTTGAACCAAAAAGAAAAAAAGAAAAAAAAAAACAGAACCCACCAGTTATACAGAGGAAAATCGTATCAGGTCACCTGCTCCAGTGGTAAAAAATTCTTAAGTTGGTCAGAGGTGGGAAATCGTCTCCCATGCCGTCAGCAGCGCTCCCACCCACAAGGAGCATCCTCATTGCAAAGCTGGGGGACTGTGTCGAGGCGTCTGTGAGTAAATGTGAGCTGAGCCCCAGTCCTGCTGCAGCTGAACTCTTCCCACCCTTTCCAGGTAAAACACCTGAATATGTACAAGCACTTGCAAGCCTAGAGGAAGGGCTGTGGAGCCACTCCAGCGACAGCACACAGGCCGACTTGGTGCCTGCAGGCCAGTCAGGATGGTCCTGGCCCCAGATGCTCTTCTGGAAGATTTCCATTTCCCTGCCTGAGATACCCCTCCTGCCACGGCCCCCACTGCTTTTTTACTTCCTCACCTCTGCCTGGGGAGAAATTCAAGCGGCAGGTATGGATGACACATCCTCTTCTTTAGCAGGTGGCAGCCTAGCAACTCCTGTGGAAAGTCCAGCAGAGCCCCACTCACACTGGGCCACCCACAAAGCCATGGCCCCTCACTCCCTACCACCACCCCAGCCCCGACACTGCTGACGGGGCAGAGAATATGGCATCAGGCACAGCTAAAGGGGCTCTAGCTGCCTGGAGAGGTGTTTATATTGACCTCAACACAGGCACACCTGGGGAGGGCTGGTAGGCAGTGTCAGGCTGCCCAAATCAGCCAATCCTCACCCCTCAGGGGCTCACAGTAGCAGAAAATGAACCTTGCTAAACGGGCCAGGCCCAAGGAACAGGTGTGGGCCCTTGAGAGTCAGGATAGACAAGGGGCTGCAGCTGCCGCTTGTTTTCTTATCATTTTATCTGGTCCATGAGTGGAAAACAACTTTAAGAAGACCGTATCCTAATGAGAGGAACCCAGGAGTCAGGGAGAGGAGTGATGGTGGGTGGAGACAGAGGCCTGGTGCCCTGGCTGCAGTGGAAGTGTCTGGAAGACCAGGCAGAGAGAGGCTGCACAGAGTGATAGCCAGGGTCACAGACCTGTCAGAGCTGCTGTTTGTTAGTTCAAGTCCTGCTCTGAGGTATTCTGTGTCAGCTGTGAGCGTCAGGTGAGCTGGGGGTTCTCTGCAATGTGGGCTATGTGCACTGTTCCTGTGTGTCCAGCCCTGCTTGGGTACCTGCCCATGGGAGCTCTGTATCCTGGGAAGGGCCTGACTATGAGAGCCCCATGGGCTGCTGGGTAGCTGCACAGGTGAGCTCCATACCCTGGGAGGGACTTGAACATGAGAGCCCCGTGGGCTGTGGGGATGGGTGGTGCAGCCCAGGTGAGCTCCATATCCTGGGATTGGCCTGACCACGAGAGCCCCATGGGCTGCTGGAGACCTGGTAAAGGATATCAGGATAGTCAGTGAAGCCACCGTGGATATACATCCAGTAGCTCCTATTTCCTACACCCTGCTGCTCATTCTACCATCCACCAGGCCATGGCATTCTGTATTACACTTCAATGATGCCTTCTTCTGTATTCCATTCATCTCAGAGTCACAAGAATTTTTGGCTTGTGAGTGGCAGGACACAACATGCAACAAAAGCAAAAATGCTGGGCCGTCCTGCCCCAACGGTACAAAGATCCCCACACCATCATTGGGGAAATGACCTCTAAAGACCTAAACGTTCTACCTCTGTAAAAGGGAACACTCCTTCAATATGCAGATGACATTCTGATCGCCAGGCCTACAAAAGACGCCTCTAAACTACCTAGCCAAGGAAGGATAGAAGGTGTCCAAGAAAAAGGCTCAAATATCCCAGGCTCAGGTGACATGCCTGGGGTTCATTCTCACAGATATTCGAAGAAACGCATCCCAGGATAGGGAAGAAGCCATTTGCAGCCTTACCTCTTCTAAAACTAGAAGACAGCTTAGGGGTTCCTGGGGAGGCCAAGGTTTTCTGCATCTGGATCCCTAACTACAGTCTAATAGCTGGGCCTCTACATGAAACACTGACACGAAAAGATGATGATCCTTTTGTATAGAATCCAGAAGCGGCCTTTCAAGAATGGAAAGAGCAGTCAATTCAGACCCTTGCCCAGGTACTCCCTAATTTAGCCAAACCCTTTGACCTTTACATACCCGGTCAAAGGTTAATTGCCCTTGGAGCCTTAGTGCAAAAACTGGGACCACTTGAAATGGAGCAACACAAGAATGCCCTTCAGGTATGATAAAATATGGTCACCAAGGGCTTTGCCCACCGACTCATCAGGCCAGGATACTGGGGTATCTAAAAAGCTAGAAATCAGTAGCCCACAAGGCCAGCTCCCTCCTAAGGGAAAAGGACCCCACGTCATGACACTAACCACCCATCATGCCCTGATGTTGCAGGGGTCGCTCTGTGGACACACTGACCTCGAGTGAAGAGGCCCTCCAACTCCAACCTCCAGAGAGACAAACGGGGGCAACGGGCCCCCAAGATGACTCGTGTGACCATCACTTGACCTGGAGTTTCTCTCAGAAAACAAGCAGACTGTGCCCCGAAAGAGCAGACTACTGCTTGCAGGACTTACTGCACCCAGAGGGGAGCTAATAAGCTTGGCGGGGGAAACGTATATCACGCTTTCACCATAGAAAACCCTACAGACATCGCGGTGATGGTGGCCAATATGACCGGCTGGACTGCTGGCTACTTCTAAAGGCCGTTGACTCAGTGGACGTCATGGTCCTGGATCACCACTGACCCTGGACTGTCTGGGAGTTGCGCGGGCAGGGTTCTGACCCATGGTTCTGTTTGTACATTAATTCAGGGACCTAATTATAGAAAGCACAGACTACTGGTCACAGCATCTAGGCTGGCAAAAACCGTCAGCCTAAGGTCGCTGAACAAATGTGGGGTGGGGTGAAACCTGCCAGCTCAGCATCTCTGCGCATCTCTTTCCTGGACCCTTAAAGGTCATTAGAATCTATAACACTTCCAATGCTGGTGCTCAGGCGCACGAGAAGTGAGGCAGGAGGCCTTGGGACAATCAACCTCACCTGGAGGCTGGTGGGGAGACGTTTTGCCACTCCCCCCAGGTATCAGGGCTCCCACCACAGCATGAAGCAGTTACAAAAGAGGGGTCTGCACCCTCAACACCCCAAGAATGAGGAACGGAACAAAAAGCAGAGGAGGGGTTCGTCTCCGGCAACGTTCATTAAAAATTCCTGGGAGATAAAAAGAGAATCTGGGCAATAAAATAAAGTCTAACCTGCTTTTCCTTTGTGCTTTGTCTAATTTCACGTGCTCCTAGGGTTCCGCATGCAGAGGTCCCACACCCGGCACTTCAGACCCGATTTCCTAGTGCAGAATGGCTGGGTCGACACCTCAGCTAGCGGGGTCCCATGCAGACTCCACGGCATAGAGCCTGAGGTGCAGCCAACCCAGCCCTCGAGAGCTCCATCCCCTCCCTCCCACTGACTCTGCCGGGATCCCTACACAGCAGCCCAGCCCACAGCCCGTGGGGGACTGCACGCTCTCACCTCTCCATTCTGTTTTCAAAATAATGTTTCCTTTGCTTCTGAAGCAAACTCAGTCTTGATCTCTTGGCTCCAATGACACTGGGCACGGTGAATCCTGTTGGGGTCCACTCTGGAGGATCAGTAACAGAAATTGAGAACATTGTAACTTCAATGAACAGATGTGTGAGCCAAACTGTAGTTAACATAGAGCAGTGTATAATGCTCGGGTAAAATAAGATGTTTCTAAGACTCACATTTGATATTTCCATCACTTTACTATAAGCAAGTTCAGTGAAGAAGTCTGTCTTATTTGTCAGGTCAACATTAGAGAAATGAAGTGATTTATTTCCATGGATGTACATCGAATATTATTGGCTGAAGCTTCAATCTTGTTTTGAATGCTTTTCCATTGAAAAGGATACCTCTCTTTCAGCTCCCCCATTTCTGAGAAGTATAAAATCTTATAATTTATTATTACCAAAGGGGAAAGGTAGGACAAGGGATAAATTAACAGTTTGGGATTAACACATACACACTGCTATGTATAAAATAGATCATCAACAAGGAACTACTGTATAGCACAGGGAACTACACTGAATATTTTGCAATAACCTATAAGGGGAAATAATCTGAAAAAGAATAGATATATTTATTGACATCATCTATCAATGACAGATAAAATGTAACCTAAGCAAGGCCCATGGTGAACGCTTCTGACCCTGAAGATTTCAATCATCTAAAGTTTGGGCTCTGCCTATTTCCCAAGGCCTTCAATGGACATACGTGTAGCTGTAGCTTAAAAACTCCCCAGTTTGGGGTACGGGGAGGCACTGATTTGGAAAAACCCCTGGTGTTCTCCTTCCATGCACGGGACCCTTCCTACAGCTAAAACATGCCTGTCACACCTAGAGGATGGTACACCGTTTGATCGGAAACAGTTTGGAAAAGGCACCTCATCTCCTCATCGCCTGGTGCACGGGTTCACCCCTCTAGCATATGTCCTAACAATCTCCTCACTTGGGGATATCAGCACCGTCAACATCCTGTTGCACACAGTTTGGAATTTGTCCAGAGGATGAAGCGGAAAGATGAGAAAAATTTAGAGACAAGTCTTAGTTGTTTGGACAGGCACATGCCACTCTAATTTCCAATCTGGAAGACAAATTCATCAAAGGCTAGAATTGCCCACGGAAACAGAATAGGTCTAGAGGAAATCCCGCTGTTTTGTGTCCAGTTTCCAAAAACACAAGTTGAAAAATGGAACTCAGGGGCACTAAAATTCATGAAACTGCAGAGTTGAAAATATCTATCGTCGAAAAATGTCTTGAGGTAAGTCACAGAAAAGGAGTTGTAAGCAAGGGAGAGTGGCAGGAAACAGATTTGAAGAGGTAGAAAGGACTCCCCATTAAAGCACAAGAAAAGGGGCTGAACATCGCCAATGATGCAGTTGGCCCAAAAGGGCGTATGCATTTTTTTCTGAATATATTCAAGTAAAGGCCATACACACTTTTTATCCAACCAAACAGGTGGGCACTGGAAATCAATACTACAAAATGTATCACTTCACATCAGTCAGAAGGGCCATCCACATAAAGTGTAAACACCAGAAATGCAGGACAGGGCGAGGAGAAAGGGGAGCCCTGTGAGGCTGATAGTTGAAATGTAATTTGCCAATGGCCACTCTGGAGAAGTGTATTGTGTTTGCTAAAACATCTAAAAGATGAGCTACAGAGCATAGGGCATTTGCACTCATGGGCGTATACCTTGGGAAAAACAAAAATGGACAGAAAACAGGCACTCCAACGTTTACCACCTCTCTGATAAAAAGGGCCTCCACTTGGATATAACCTAAATGTCCCTGGAAGGATAACATGGATAAAAGAGATGGGGTACTTATGTAGAGTGGAATATTACTCATCCCGAAATCAATGAAATAAGGCCAGTTGGAACAACTCTGGAGGAGTTACATACGATCATTCTATGTGACATATGTCAGAAAGAAAAAGACACATATCATAAGATGTCACTTAAAGGTGGAATCAAACATGGCTACACATGAAATAAACTATAAAACAGAAACATAGTCAAATATGTAGAAAATAGACATAAGGCTGCTAAATGGGAAAGGTGGGGAATGGTGAGGTATTATCCAGGAGGTTGAAATTAGCAAATATACCATTCCAAGTACCAAATTGAATAACTGGCAAGGCCTACACGGTACCTCAAAGAACTGCACTCAGCCCACTCAAGTCACTGTACAATGATACATATGACTCATAAGCATCTGAGAAAGAATTTAGTGTTGTCTCACAGTACATGAATCAAGTGGATGTACAGCAGCAAAAAACAGAGCTTTGAAAATCAGCTGTAACCAATATAAAAATAAATTTAAAAATATTTATAAAAACAGTGAGACAGACAAAAATTCTTACAACTTTTGTTGAAGGGCTACGATGTAACATGGATTGAACACATGTAGACCCACAGCAGGATGCTATATAAGGCTGGAAGCTATGCACGCTAAGAGATGTTAGAGAGGCTGGGTGAGGAAATGCAGACCTTTTAAAGTAATACTGCCTGGTACCCATTCCATGGGTCCCAAATCGGCAGGTTCAAGGGAATCTTCTGACAGCGAAAACATGCCTGCGAAACCGAGATGAATGTACACCGTGTGCTCAGTAAAGGTGTCTAAAATGCACCTCATTTTTGATCTCCTGGTGCTGGGGTTCGCCATTCCAGCCACATTATTAACAATATCCCCTCTTGGAGAATCAGCACCTTTAACCTCCTGTTTCACACAGTTTGCAATTTGTGCAGAGGATAAATGGGAAGGGGGGAACCAATGAGAGATAAGCTGTAGGACTTTTGACAGGCACATGTCACTCTAATTTCCCATTAGGAACAAGAATTAACCAAAGGCTCAGCCTGCCTCCTCAGAACCAGAATAGGGCCAGAAGCAATCCATTGGTTTGGCGGCGAGGTCACAATAAAAGCGAGTTGTAAAATGGAGCTCAGGAGCAGACAATTCAAAGACCTGCAAAGATATAAATGATAACCAACGTCCAAAAATATATTCAGGTAAGGCAACGAAGAGGTTCTGAATGAGAGGCAGAATTGCAGGAAACAGATTTCAAAAGGTAGATTGTACTCATATTTAAAGCATATGAAAAGCAGCAGAATTTCTAAAATGATGCAGTTGGGCAAAAGGGTGTATGCCTTTTTTTCGTGAATATCTTCAGGAAAAAAACACATACAGAGTTTTTGGCCAACCAAGCAAGTGGGAAATGCAAATCCGCACAACAAAGAAGTCTCAATTTCCACTGCTCAGAAAGGCCATCCAAAAAATGTGTACAAACCAGAAATGCTGGAGAGGCCATGGAGAACAGGGAGCCTAGTCACGCTGATGGGTGGGGTATAAATATCCAAGAGCCACTCTGAAGAAGTGTATGCTGTTTCCTAAAACATTTAAATACAAAGCCCCCGAGCAAAGGGGACTTCAACTCATGGACATATAACTTGGGAAGACTAAATATCGACAACACACAGGCACCCCAAAGTTTAGGGCTGCTCTGCATACAAGAACCTCAACTTCGGTACACCTAAAATATCCCAGGAAAAAGAGAAATGCATAAATTACTTGTGGTAATTTTGTACAACGGAATATCACTCAGACGTGAAATCAATGTCATAAGGCCAGTAGCAGCATAAAGATTAGATTTAGGTATGATGATTCTAAGTGAAATCAGTCACACAGAAAAAGAATCTATTCATAAGATATCACTTAGAGAGGGAATGTCAACATCACAACACATGAACTGAATTAAGAAAGAGAACAGAGTCTCACATTTAGAAAACACTCTTATGCCTCCTTAAGGGGAAAGGAGAGGTGGGGTGATGCATAAAACCAGAGTTTGATATTAGCACAGGTACCATTCCATAAACCAAATAGAGAACAGACGAGACCTAACCCTTCCTCAGTGAACGGGACACAAACCCCCTATTCCCCGCAGAGGAATATATCTGACTAGTGAGAATCTTAAAACCTATGTATTGATTTGTCTCCATAAGGGAATCAAGTGTGTCTAGACGGGCATAAACACGTCAGTGAAAATCAGCTCAACCCCATTATAAAAATGAATTTCAAAAACAAACAAAAAAACAGTGTAATTCTTACACAATTCCTTCAGGGGTTCTGATGAAACCGGGAATGACCCTATCTGTAAAGACAGCTGGATGAGACATAAGGCTGGACACTTGGGACTGAGAGGACTGGTGAGATTGGGAGAGAAAATGCAGACCCTTAAAAGTACTAATGCATGCCACGATTCCATGGATACCAGATCTCCAGGATGTAGGGAATATCACTACAGTTATAACATGTATGGGAAACCTAGAGAATGGACACCCTGTGATGGTGAAAGGTTTCTAAAAGTCTTCTAATTTTTCCTATCCTTGTGCTCCAGTTTGGCATTCCAACTGCTTTACTATCAATCTCCCAACTTAGGAGAGCCAGCCCCTATAACCTCCTGGTTCGCACAGTTTGCTAATTGTACAGAGGATGAAAGGGAAGAGGGAGAACCAATCAGAGAGTAGATGTAGTCTTTTGGACGGGCACATGTCACTCTAAATTCCCGTCAGGAAGAAGAATTAACCAAAGCCTCAGCCACCTGCAGGGAACAGTATAGCCACCCCTGGAACCAGTATAGGTCCTGAAGCAAAATTGTGGATTTGCAGTCAGCTCCCAAAAATGGGATTTGAAAATTGGAGCTCACGGGCACAGCAATTCACAAACCTACAGTTATAAAGGACTACTGTCTTCCAAAAATCTGTTGAGGGAAGGCAACGAAGCTGACTTGAAAATGAGGCAGAATTGCAAAAAACATATTTCAAGAGGTAAATAGGAATCACCTTTAAAGCACAGGAAAAGCATCACAACTTCGACAATGATGCACTTGGCCAAAAAGGGCGTATGCGTTTTCTCCTGAATATATTCAGGAGAAAACACATACATCCTTTTTGGACAATCAAGCAAGCGCGCAATGCAAATCCACACTACAAAGAATTGTCACTTCCCACGGGTCAAAAGGGACATCCGAAAATCTGTAAAAACCAGAAAGGCAAGAGGGAGATGCCAAGGGCATGAAGCAATATGATCCAAAGTGTCATGAAGGATTGTGATGACAAGCGCATGGAGCATTGTGATGACAAGATTATGTAGCATATTGCTGACAAAGGCATGGAGCATTGTGATGACAAGGTTCATGGAGCACTGTGATGACAAGCGTCACGGATCATTGTGATTACAGGGGTCATGGAGCATTGGGATGACAAGGGCATGGAGCATTTTGATGACAAGTGTCCCGGATCATTGTGTTGTCAGTGTTCATGGATCGTTGTGATGACAGGAGTCATGGAGCATTGTGATGACAAGGGTCATGGAGCATTGTGATGAGAAGGTCAAGGAGCATTGGGCTGAAAACGTTCATGGAGTATTGTGATGACAGTGGCCATGGAGGCTTGTGATGACAAGGTATTGGAGCATTGTGATGAGAAGACCATGGAGACTTGTGATGACAAGTCTCATGGAATATTCTGATGAAAAGGGGCATGGAGCATTGTGATTACAGGGGTCTTGGGGCATTGTGATAAAAAGGGCATGGAGCATTGGGATGAGATGGCCATGGAACGTTCTGATGATATGCATCATGGAGCTTTGTGATGACAAGGGCATGGAACATTGTGATGAAAAAGGCATGGAGGGGCTTCCCTGGTGGCGCAGTGGTTGAGAGTCCGCCTGCCGATGCAGGGGACACGGGTTCGTGCCCCGGTCCCGGAGGATCCCACATGCCGCGGAGCGGCTGGGCCCGCGAGCCATGGCCGCGGAGCCTGTGTGTCCGGAGCCTGTGCTCCGCAACGGGAGAGGCCACAGCAGTGAGAGGCCCGCGTACAGCAAAAAAAAAAAAAAAAAAAAAAAAAAAAAAGGCATGGAGCCTTGTCATGACAGGGTTCAAGGAGCATACTGAGGACAAGTGTCAGGGAGCATTGTGATGACAAGTGTATTCAACATTGTGATGAAAAAGGTCATGGAGCATTGTGATGAGAAGACCATGGATAATTGTGATGACGAGCGTCATGGGGCGCTGTGATGATAAGTGTTATGGAACACTTTGATCACAAGGATTTGGAGCATTGTGATGACAGAGATCATGGAGCATTTTGATTTCATTGTGATGACAATAGCATGAAGCATTTTGATGATGGGCATGGTGCATTGTGATGCCCGTGTTCATGGATCATTGAGATGAAAAGGGGCATGGAGCATTGTGATTACAGAGGTCTTGGAGCATTGTGATTAGAAGGGTCATGGAGCCTTGTGATGACAAGGCCATGGAACATCGTGATGGCAGGGGTCATGGAGCACTGTTATGACAGGGTTAATGGAAAATTGTGATGGCAAGGGCATGGAACATTGTGATGAGAAGGCCATGGAGCCTTCTGATGACATGCGTCAGGGAGCTTTGTGATGACAAGGTCATGGAGCAATGTGATGAGAGCGTTCATGGAGCATTGTGATGACAATAACATTGAGCATTTTGATGAAAAGTTCATGGAGCATTGTGGTGACAAATTTCACAGAGCCTTGTGATGATGAGGGCATTGACTTTTGTGGTGACACACGTCATGGAGTCTTGTGATGACGGGACACACGGAGCATTGTGGTGACTGGGGTCATGTAGCATTGTGATGACAGGAGCATGGAGCATTGGTCTGACAAGTTTCATGGATAATTGTGTTGACAGTGGGCATGGCACATTGTGATGAAAAGGGCATGGAGCATTGTGATGACAAGGTCATGGAGTATGGTGAAGACAGGTGTCAGGGAACATTGTGATGGCATATTTCATGTTCCATTGTGATGACAATGGCATGGAGCATTGTGATGCCGAGTGTTATGGAGGATTGTGATGACAAAGGTAATGGAGCATTGTGATGACAAGGGCTTGGAGCATTGTGATGACAAGGGCCATGGAGCATTGCGATGACAAGGGCATGGAGCATTGTGATGAAAACGGCCTTTCAGAATTTTGATGAAAAGGTCGTGAAACATTGTGATGACAAAGGCATGGAGCTTGCTATGACAGGGGTCATGGGACATTGCGATGACAAGTGCATGGAGAATTGTAATGACAAGAGCATGTAACATGGGGATGAGAACTCTCATGGAGCATTGTGATGACAAGGACGTGAAGAATTGTGATGACAAGGGACATGGAGCATTGTGATGACCAGGGCATGGAGCATTGTTATGGCAAGACCGTGGAGCACTGTGATGAGAAGACCATGGATAATTCTGGTGATGAGCATCATGGAGCACTGTAATGACAAAGGGCATGGAGCATTGTGATGATACGTCTCATGGAGCATTGTGATGACAGGGGTCATGGATCATTGTGATGACAAGGGTCATGGAGTATTCTGATGACAAGCTTGTGCAGTATTGTGATGACAAAGCATTTAACACTGTGATGGGAAGTGTCATGGAACATAGTGATGCCAAGAACGTGGAGAATTGTGATGACAGGGAACATAGAGCATTGTGATGACCAGGGCATGGAGCATTGTGATGGCAAGACCGTGGAGCACTATGATGAGAAGACCACGGATAATTGTGATGACGAGCGTCATGGAGTGCTATAATGACAAGCGGCATGGAGCAATGTGATTACAGGGGTCTTGGAGCATTGTGATGACAAGGGCATGGAGCATTGTGAAGAGAAGGCCATGGAGCATTCTGATGAATATGTCATGGAGCACTGTGATGACAAGTGCATGGAGCATTGTGATTACAGGTGTCTTGGAGCATTGTGATGAAAAGGGCATGGATCATTGTGATGAAAAAGGCATGGAGCCTTGTCATGACAGTGTTCAAGGAGCATACTGACGACAAGTGTCAGGGAGCATTGTGATGAGAAGTGTATTGAGCATTGTGATGACAAAGTTTATGGAGCATAGTGATGAGAAGACCATGGATAATTGTGATTATGAGCATCATGGGGTTTTGTGATGAGAAGTGTTATGGAACATTGTGATCCCAACGGTTTGGAGCATTGTGATGACAGAGGTCATGGAGCATTTTGATTTCATTGTGGGGAAAATGCCTGAAGCATTATGATAATGGGCATGGTGCATTGTGATGATAGGATTCATGGAGCTTTGAGGTGAAAAGGGGCATGGAGCATTGTGATAAAAAGTGTCTTGGAGCATTGTGATGAGAAGTCCATGGAACATTCTAATGACATGAGTCATGGAACTTTGTGATGACAAGGGCATGGAGAATTGTGATTACAGGGGTCTTGGGACATTGTGATGACAAGTGTCATGGAGCCTTGTGAATGACAAGGCCGTGGAACTTTGTGATGGCAGGGGTCATGGAACATTGTTATGACAGGTGTAATGGAGCATTGTGATGAGAAGGACAGGAAGCATTGGTGTGAAATGTTTCATGGATTACTGTGATGAGAGTGGGCATGGAGCATTGTGATGACAAGAGCACAGAAAACTGTGATACAATGGTCATAGAGGATTGTAATGACAAGGGCAAGGAGCATAGTTATGAGAAGGGCATCGAGCATTGTGATGACATGTGTCATGGAGCTTTGTGATGACAAGGGCATGGAGAAATATGATGAGAGGGTTCATGGAGCATTGTGATGACAATGACATGGAGCATTGTGATGTCACGGGTCAAGGAGATTTGTGATGACAAACGTCATGGAGCATTTTAATGACAAGGGCAGGGAGCATTTTGATGACAGGTTCATGCAGCAATTTGATGAAAATTGTAATGGAATATTTTGATGACAGGGGTTATAGAACATTGTGATGTCAGGGGTCATGGAGCTTTGGGATTAAAAGTGTCATGGAGCATTTAGATGACACGTGTTGTGGAACATTGTGATGTCAGGTGTCATGGAACATTGTGATTACAGGGTTCTTGGAGCATTGTGATGAGAAGGGTCATAGAGCCTTGTGAGGACAAGGCCATGGAAAATCGTGATGGCAGTGGTCATGGAGCATTGTTATGACAGGGGTAATGGAACATTGTGATGGCAATGGCATGGAGGATTGTGATGAGAAGGCCATGGAGCATTCTGATGACATGTGTCTTGGAGCTTTGCGATGACAAGGGCATTGAGCAGTGTGATGAATGCGTTCATGGAGCATTGTGGTGAAAATGACATGGAGCATTGTGATGCCAAGTGTCATGGATCTTTTTGATGACAAAGGTCATGGAGGATTTTGATGACAAGGGCGTTGTGCATTGTGATGAGAAGGGCAGGGAGCATTGTGATGACAGGGTCATGGAGCAATTTGATGAAAAGGGTCTTGGAACATTTTGATGACAGGGGTTATTGAACATTGTGAAGCCAGGGGTCATGGAGCATTGTGATGAAAAGGTTTTGGGAGCATTTTGATGACAGGGGTTATGGAACATTGTGATGTCAGGGGTCATCGAACATTGTGATGATATGTGCATGTAGCATTGTGATGACAGGAGGCATGGAACATTGTGATGACAGGGGTGAGGGAGTATTGTGACGAAAGGTGATGTAATATTGTGATATCAGTGGTGAGAGAGCATTTTGATGAGAAGTGCATGGAGCATTGTGATGACAAGTTTTATGGAGCATTGTGATGACAAGATTGTGGAGCACTGTGATGACAAGCACATGGTGCATTTTGATGACATGTGTCATGGAGCACTGTGCTGACAAGCGCATTGAGCACTGTGATGACATGTGTCATGGAGCATTGTGCTGAGAAAGGCAGAGATGATTGTGATGACAAGGGTCAAAGAGAATTGTGATGAAAAGTTCATGGAGCATTGTGGTTAAAATGGTCACAGAGACTGTTGATGACGAGGGCATGGACCATTGAGATGACAAAGGTCATGAAGCATTGTGATGAATGAAGTCACGGAGCATAGTGATGACAGGGGTCATGGAACAATGTGATAACAAGGGCATGGAGCATTGTGATGACAGGTGTCATGGAGCACTGTGATGACAAGCGTCACGGAGCATTGTGAATACAGGGGTCATGGAGGATTGGGATGACAAGGGCATGGATCATTGTGATGACAAGGGTCATGGAGCATTGGGCTGAAAATATTCATGGAGTATTGTGATAACAGGGGTCATGGAGCATTTTGATGAGAAGGTCATAGAGCATTGGTCTGAAAATGTTCATGGAGTATTGTGATGACAGGGATCATGGAGCATTTTGATGACAAGTCCCTGGAGCACTTTTATGAGAATACAATGGAGACTTGTGATGACAAGTCTCATGGAGCACTCTGATGAAAACTGACATGGAGCATTGTGATTACAGGGGTCTTGGAGCATTGTGATGACAAGGGCATGGAGCATTGTGAGGAGAAGGCCATGGAGCTTTCTGATGACATGCGTCATTGAGTTTTGTGATGACAACGGCATGGAGCATTGTGATTACAGGGGTCTTGGAGCATTGTGATTAAAAGGGCATGGGTCATTGTGATGAAAAAGGCATGGAGACGTGTCATGACAGGGTTAATGGAGCAGACTGATGACAAGTGTCAGGGAGCATTGTGATGACAAGTGTACTGAGCATTGTGATGACAAAAGTCATGGAGCATTGTGATGAGAAGACCATGGATAATTGTGATGATGAGCGTCATCGGGTGTTGTGATGATAAGTGTTATGGAACATTGTGATCACAAGGGATTGGAGCATTGTGATGACAGAGGTCATGGATCATATTGATTTCATTGTGATGAAAATAGCCTGAAGCATTATGATGATGGGCATGGTCCATTGTGATGACAGGGTTCATGGAGCATTGAGATGAAAAGACGCATGGAGCATTTTGATTACAAGGGTCTTGGAGCATTGTGATGGCAAGGGCATGGAGCATTGTGGAGCATTGGAGCATTGGAGCATTGGAGCAAAATGCTCCATGACCCCTGTTATCACAATGTGTCATGGAGCCTTGTGATGACAAGGCCGTGGAACATTGTGATGGCAGGTGTCATGGAGCATTGTTATGACAGAGCTAAAGGAGCATTGTGATGAGAAGGGCATGGAGCATTGGTCTGAAATGTTTCATGGATTATTGTGATGAGAGTGGGCATAGAGCATTGTGATGATAAGGGCATGGAACACTGTGATACATGGGTCATGGAGGATTGTAATGACAAGGTCATGGCGCATTGTGATGAGAATGGCATCGAGCATTGTGATGACAAGTGTCATGGAGCGTTGTGATGACAAGGGCATGGAGCAATGTGATGAGAGGGTTCATGAAGCATTTTGATGACAATGACATGGAGCATTGTGATGCCAAGGGTCATGGCGCTTTGTGATGACAAAGGTCATGGAGCATTTTGATGATAAGTGCATGATGCATTGTGATGAGAAGGGCAGGGAGTATTTTGATGACATGGTCATGCAGCAATATGATGAAAAGTGTATTGGAACATTTTGATGACAGGGGTTATAGAATAGAGTGATGTCAGGGGTCATGGAACATTGTGATGATAAAGGGATGTAGCATTGTGATGACAGGGGTCATGGGACATTGTGATTACAGTGGTGAGGGAGTACTGAGACGACTAGTGATGGAACACTGTGATATCTCTGGTGAGAGAGCATTTTGATGAGAAATGTATGGAGCATTGTGATTACAAGGTTTATGGAGCTTTGCAATGACAAGTTTCTGGACCGTTGTGATGAAAAGTGAAGGGCACATTGTGATGACAAGCGTCATGGAATAATTTTCAGACAAAGGCATGGAGCATTGTGATGACAACAGTCACGGAGCATTGTGATGAAAATGGAATGGGGCATTGTAATGAAAAAGGCATGGAGCCTTTTCGTGACAGGGTTCAAGGAGCATTCTGATGACAAGTGTCAGGGAGCATTGTGATGACAAGTGTAATGAGAATTGTGATGACAAAGGTCATGGACCATTGTGATGAAAAGGGCATGGAATTTTGTGATGACAAGCATCATGGAGCATTGTGATGACAAGTGTTATGAAACATTGGGATCACAAGGTTTTGGAGCATTGTGATGACAGAGGTCATGGATCATTTTGATTTCAGGGAGCATGGAGCATTTTGATGACAAGGGCATGAAGCAATGTGATCCCAAGGTTCATGGAGGTTTGTGATGACAATGGAAATGGAGTATTGTGATGACAAGCACATAGAGCATTGTAATGACAAGGTCATGTAGCATTTTGCTGACAAAGTCATGGAGCATTGTGATGACATGTGTCATGGAGCACTGTGATGACAAGTGTCACGGAGCATTGTGAATACAGGGGTCATGGAGCATTGGGATGACAAGGGCATGGATCATTGTGATGACATGTGTCATGGAGCATTGGGCTGTATATGTTCATGGAGTATTGTGATGACGGGGTCATGGAGCATTGTGATGACAGAGGTCATGAAGAATTTTGATTTCATTGTGCTGACAATATCCAGAAGCATTATGATGATGGACATGATGCATTGTGATGACAGGGTTCATGGAACATGGAGATAAAAAGGGGCATGGAGCATTGTGATTACAGACGTCTTGGAACACTATGATGACAAGGGCATGGAGCATTTTGATGAGAAGGCCATGGAACATTCTGATGACATGTGTCATGGAGCTTTGTGATTACAAGGGAATAGAGCATTGTGATTAAAGGGGTCTTGGAGCATTGTGATGACAAGTGTCATGGAGCATTGTGATGACAAGGCCATGGAACATCGTCATGGAAGGGGTCATGGAGCATTGTTATGACAGGGGTAATGGAGCATTGTGATGAGAAGGGCATGGAGCATTGTGATTACAAGGTTTATGGAGCAATACCATGACAAATTTGTGGACCGTTGTGATGAAAAGCGCGTAGCACATTGTGATGACAATGTTCATGGAACATTTTTCTGACAAAGGCATGGAGCATTTTGATGACAAGGGTCATGGAGCATTGTGGTTATAAAGGTCACAGAGCCTTTTGCTGACGCGGGCAAGGACCATTGTGATGACAAATGTTATGAAGCATTGTGATGACTGGAGTCATGGATCATTGTGATGACAGGGGTCATGGAGCATTGTGATGACAAGGGCATGGAGCATTGTGGTGACAGGGGCATGGAGCATTGTTCTGACAAGTTTCATAGATTACTGTGATGAGAGTGGACATGGTGCATTGTGATGACAAGGACATGGATTATTGTGATGAGAAGTTCATGGAGTATTGTGAAGACAGGTGTCAGGGAGCATTGTGATGACATATGTCATGGTCCATTGCAATGACAATGGCAGGGAGCATTGTGATGCCAAATGTAATGGAGGATTTTGATGACAATTATAATGGAGCATTGTGATGACTAGGGCTTGGAGCTTTATGATGACAAGGGCCGTTGAGAATTTTCAAAACAAGGTCGTGAAGCATTGTTATGACAATGTCCTAGAGCACTGTGATGAGAAATCCATAGAGAGTTGTTATGAAAAATTTCATGGAGCATAGTGATGAAAAGGGGCATGGAGCATTGTGATTACAGGGGTCTTGGAACATTGTGATGACATGGGCATGGAGCATTGTGAGGAAAAGGCCAAGGAGCATTCTGAAGACATGATTCATTGAGCTTTGTGATGACAAGGGCATGGAGCATTGTGTTTAAAGCGGTCTTGGTGCATTGTGATGAAAAGGGGATGGATCATTTTGATGAAAAAGCCATGGAGCCCTGTCATGACAGGGTTCAATGAGCATACAGACAACAAGTGTCAGGGAGCATTTTGATGACAAGTGTATTGAGCATTGTGATGACAAAGGTCATGGAGCATTGTCATGAGAAGACCATGGATGATTGTGATGATGAGCGTCATGGGGCACTGTGAGGACAAGTGTTATGGAACATTGTGATCACAAGGGTTTGGAGAATTGTTATGACTGATGTCTTGGAGCATTTTGATTTCATTGTGATGACAGTAGCATGAAGCATTATGATGATGGGCATGGTGCATTGTGATGACAGGGTTCTTGGGGCATTGTGATGAGAAGGGTCATGGAGCCTTGTGATGATAAGTCCACGGAACATCGTGATGGCAGGGGTCATGGAGCATTGTTATCACAGGGGGAATGGAGCACTGTGACGGCAAGGGCATGGATCATTGTGATGAGAAGGCCATGGAGGATTCTGATGACATGTGTCATGGAGCTTTGTGATGACAATGGCATGGAGCAATGTGATGAGAGTTTTCATGGAGCATTGTGATGACAATGTCATGGAGCATTGTGATGCCAAGGGTAATGGATGTTTGTGATGACAAAGTCATGGAGCATTTTGATGACAAGGGCGTTGTGCATTGTGATGAGAAGGGCAGGGAGCATTCTGATGATAGGGTCATGGAGCAATTTGATGAAAAGGTTCATGGAACATTATGATGACAGGGTTTATGGAACATTGTGATGACAGGGGTCATGGAGCATTATGATGAAAAGTGTCATGGAGCATTTTGATGAAAGGCGTTATGGAGCATAGTGATGTCAGGGGTCATCGAACATTTTGATGATAAGTGCATGTAGCATTGTGATGACAGGAGTCATAGAACATTGTGATAACAAGGGTGAGGGTGTATTGTGACGAATAGTGATGTAACATTGGGATATCTGTGGTGAGAGAGCATTTTGATGAGAAGTGCATGGAGCATTGTGATGACAAGGTTTATGGAGCATTGTGATGAGAAGATTGTGGAGCACTGTGATGACAAGCACATGGTGCATTGTGATGACATGTGTCATGGAGCATCATGCTGAGAAGCGCATGGAGCATTGTGATGACAAGGGTCATGGAGCATTGCGCTGAGAAAGTCATAGAGCATTGTGATGACAAGGATCAAAGAGCTTTGTGATGACAAGTCTCATGGAGCACACTGAAGAAAAGGGGCATGGAGCAATATGATTACAGGGGTCTTGGAGCACTGTAATGAAAAGTGCATGGAGTATATTGATGAGAAGACCATGGAACATTCTGATGACATGTGTCATGGAGCTTTGTGATGACAAGGGCATGGAGCATTGTGATTACAGGGGTCTTGGAACACTGTGATGACAAGTGTCACGGAGCCTTGTGATGACTAGGCCGTGGAACACTGTGATGACAGGAGTCATGGAGCATTGTTATGACAGTGGTAATGGAGCATTGTGATGAGAAGGGCATGGAATATTGGTCTGAAATATTTTATGGATTATTGTGATGAGACTGGGCATGGAGCATTGTGATGACAAGGGCACGGAACACTGTGATACATGGGTCATGCAGGATTTTAATGACTGGGGCATGGAGCATTGTGATGAGAAGTGCATCGAGCATTGTGATGACAAGTGTCATGGAGCTTTGTGATGACAAGGGCATGGAGCAATGTGATGGGAGGGTTCATGGAGCATTGTGATGACAATGACATGGAGCATTGTGATGCCAAGGGTCATGGATCTTTGTAATGACAATGTTTATGGAGCATTGTGATGACAAAATTGTAGAGCACTCTGATGACAAGCGCATGGTGCATTGTGATGACCTGTGTCATGGAGCATTGTGCTGACAAGCGCATGGAGCATTGTGATGACAAGGGTCATGGAGCATTGTGATGACAAGGGTCAAAGAGCATTGTGATGAAAAGTTCATGGAGCATTGAGGTTAAATTGGTCACAGAGACTGTTGATGACGACGGCATGGACCATTGTGATGACAAAGGTCATGAAGCATTGTGATGACTGGAGTCACGGAGCATTGTGATGACAGGGGTCAGGGAGCATTGTGATAAAAAGGGCATGGAGCATTGAGATGACAAGGGCATGGAACATTAGTCTAATAAGTTTCATGAATTGTTGCGATGAGAGTGGGAATGGCGCATTGTGATGACAAGGGCATTGAGCATTGTGATGAAAAGGTCATGCAGTATTGTGAAGAAAGGAGTCAGGGAGCATTGTGATGACATATGTAATGGCCCTTTGTGATGACAAAGGCATGGAGCATTGTGATGCCAAGTGTCATGGAGGATTCTGATGACAAAGGTAATGGAACATTGTGATGACAATGGCTTAGAGCATCTGGATGACATGGGGAAGTTAGCATTGTGCTGACAAGTGCATGGAGAATTGTGATGACAAGGGTCATGGAGCATTCTGATGACAAGCTTGTGGAGTATTTTGATGACAATGGCATGGAGCATTGTGATGAAAATTGCATGGGGCATTGTGTTGAAAAAGGCATGGAGCCTTTTCCTGACAGGGTTCAAGGATCATTCTGATGACAATGTCAGGGAGCATTGTGATGACATGTATATTGAGAATTGTGATGACAAAAGTCATGGAGCATTGTGATAAAAAGGGCATGGAGTATTGTGATGAGAGGCATCATGGAGCGTTGTGATGACAAGTGATATCGAACATTGTGATCACAAGGGTTTGGAGCATTGTGATGACAGAGGTCATGGATCATTTTGATTTCAAGGAGCATGGAGCATTGTGATGACAAGGGCATGAAGCAATGTGATCCCAAGGTTCATGGAGGATTGTGATTACAATGGAAATGGAGTTTTGTGATGACAAGCGCATAGAGCATTGTAATGAAAATGTCATGTAGCATTTTGCTGACAAAGGCATGGATCATTGTGATGACATGTGTCATGGATCATTGTGATGACAAGCGTCATGGAGCATTGTGAATACAGGTGTCATGGAGCATTGGGATGACAAGGGCATGGATCATTGTGATGACAAGTGTCATCGAGCACTGGGCTGAAAATGTTCATGGAGTGTTGTGATGACAGGGGTCATGGAGCATAGTGATGTGTAGGGAATGGAGCATTGTGATGACAAGAGTCCCAGATCATTGTGTTTTCAGGAGTCATGGAGTGTTGTGATGACAGTGGTCATGGAGCATTGTGATGATATTGGCCATGGAGCATTGTGATGTGTAGGTCGTGGAGCATTGGGCTGAATTTATTAATGGATTATTGTGATGACAGGGGTCATGGAGCATTGTGATGACAAGGGAATGGAGAATGGTGATGACAAGGTCCTGGAGAATTGTGATGAGTTTACCATGGAGACTTGTGATGACAAGTCTCACGGAGCAATCTGATGAAAAGCGGCATGGAGCATTGTGATTACAGGGGTCTTGGAGCATTGTGATGACTAGGGCTTGGAGCATTGGGATGAGAATGCCATGGAGCATTCTGATGACATGCTTCATGGAGTTTTGTGATGACAAGGACTTGGAGCATTGTGATTACAGTGATCTTGGAGCATTGTGAGGAAAAGGGCATGGATCATTGTGATGAAAAAGGCATGGAGCCTCGTAATGGCAGGGTTCAAGGAGCATACTGACGACAAGTGTCAGGGAGCACTGTGATGACAAGTGTATTTAGCCTTGTGATGACAAAGGTCATGGAGCATTGTGATGAGAATACCATGGATAATTGTGATGATGAGCGTTATGGGGATTTGTGATGATAAGTGTTATGGAACATTGTGATCAAAAGGGTTTGGAGCATTATGATGACAGAGGTCATGGATAATTTTGATTTCATTGTGATGACAATAGCCTGAAGCATTACGATGATCGGCATGGTGCAGTGTGATGACAGGGTTCATGGAGCATTGAGATGCAAAGGGGCATGGAGCATTTTGATTACAGGGGACTTGGAGCATTGTGATGACAACGGCATGGAGCATTGTGATGAGAAGGCCATGGAACATTCTGATGACATGTGTCATGTAGCTTTGTGACGAAAAGGGCATGGAGCATTGTGATTACAGGGGTCGTGGAGCATTGTGATGACAAGGGTCATGGAGCCTTGTGATGACAAGGCCGTGGAACATTGTGTTGGCAGGGGTAATCAGCATTGTTATGACAGAGGTAATGGGGCATTCTGATGAGAAGGGCATTGAGCATTGGCCTGAAATGTTTCATGGATTATTGTGATGAGAGTGGGCATGGAGAACTGTGACGACAAGGGCACGGAATACTGTGATACATGGGTCATGGAGGATTGTGATGAAAAGGGCATGGAACATTTTGATGAGAAGGGCATCGATCATTGTGATGACAAGTGTCATGGAGCTTTGTGTTGACAAGGGCATGGAGCAACGGGATGAGAGCTTTCATGGAGCATTTTGATGACAATGATATGGAGCATTGTGATGCCAAGGGTCATGGAGCTTTGTGATGACAACGGTCATGGAGCATTTTGATGACAAGCGTGTGGTGCATTGTGATGAGAAGGAGAGGGAGCATTTTGATGACAGGGTCATGCAGCAATTTGATGAAAAGTGTAATGTAACATTTTGATGACCGGGGTTACAGAACATTGTGATGCCATGGGTCATGGAGCTTTGGGCTGAAAAGTGTCATGGAGCATTTTGATGACAGTGGTTATGGAATATTGTGATGTCAGGGGTCATGGAACATTTTGATTACAGGGTTGAGGGAGGATTGTGATGACTAGTGATGGAACATTGTGATATCTCAGGTGAGAGAGCATTTGGATGAGAAGTGCATGGAGCATTGCGAATACAAGATTTATGGAGCATAGCGATGACAAGTTTGTGGATCATTGTGATGAAAAACGCGTGGCACATTGTGATTACAAGGGTCATGGAACATTGTTCTGACAAAGGCATGGAGCATTGTGATGACAAGGGTCACGGAGCATTGTGATGAAAATTTCATGGAGCATTGTGGTTACAAAGGTCACAGAGCCTTGTGATGATGCGGGCATGGACCGTTGTGATGTCAAACGTTATGAAGCATTGTGATGACTGGAGTCACGGAACATTGAGATGACAGGGGTCATGGAGCATTGTGATGACAGGGACATGGAGCGTTGTGGTGACACTTTTCAGAGATTATTGTGATGACAGTGGACATGGTGCATTGTGATGACCAGGGCATGGAGCATTGTGATGAGAAGGTCATGGAGTATTTTGACGAGAGTTGTCAGAGAGCATTGTGATGACATATGTCATGGTCCATTGCGATGACAATGGCAGGGAGCATTGTGATGCCAAATGTAATGGAGGATCGTGATGACAAATATAATGGAGCATTGTGATGACTAGGACTTGGAGCATTCTGATGACAAGGGCCAATGAGAATTTTCATGACAAGGTAGTGAAGCATTGTCATGACAATGTCCTGGAACACTGTGATGAGAAAACCATGGAGCCTTGTGATGACAAGTCTCATGGAGCATACTGATGGAAGGGGCAAGGAGAATTATGATTACAGGGTTCTTGGAACATTGTGATAACAAGGGCATCGAGCATTGTGATGACAAGGGCATGGAACATTGGTCTAATAAGTTTCATGGATTATTGCGATGACAGTTGGAATGGTGCATTGTGATTACATGGTTCTTGGAGCATTGTGATGACCAGGTCATGCAGTATTGTGAAGAGAGGTGTCAGGGAGCATTATGATGACATATGTAATGGCCCATTTTGATGACAATGGCATGGAGCATTGTGATGCCAAGTGTCATGGAGCATTGTGATGACAAAGGTAATGGAGCATTGTGATGACAATGGCTTGGAGCATTGTGATGACAAGGGTCAGGGAGCATTGTGTTGACAAGTGCATGGAGAATTGTGATGACAAGGGTCATGGAGCATTCTGATGATAAGCTTGTAGAGTATTATGATGACATTGGCATGGAGCATTGTGATGAAAACGGCATGGGGCATTGTGATGAAAAAGGCATGGAGCGTATTTGTGACAGGGTTCAAGGAGCATTCTGAGAACAAGTGTCAGGAAGCATTGTGATGACAATTGTATTGAGAATTGTGATGACAAAGGTCATGGAGCATTTTGATGAAAAGGGCATGGAGTATTGTGATGACAGGCATCATGGAGCGTTGTGATGACAAGTGTTATGGAACATTGTGATCACAAGGGTTTGGAGCATTGTGATGACAGAGGTCATGGATCATTTTGATTTCAAGGAGCATGGAGCATTGTGATGACAAGGGCATGAAGCAATGTGATCCCAAGGTTCATGGAGGATTGTGATGACAATGGAAATGGAGTATTGTGATGACAAGTGCATAGAGCATTGTAATGACAAGGTCATGTAGCATTTTGCTGACAAAGGCATGGAGCATTGTGATGATATGTGTCATGGAGCTCTGTGATGACAAGCGTCATGGAGCATTGTGAATACAGGGGTCAAGGAGCATTGGGATGACAAGGGCATGGATCATTGTGATGACAAGGGTCATGGAGCACTGGTCTGAAAATGTTCATGGAGTGTTGTGATGACAGGGGTCATGGAGCATAGTGATGTGTACGGAATGGAGCATTGTGATGACAAGATTCCCGGATCATTGTGTTGTCAGGAGTCATGGAGTGTTGTGATGACAGTGGTCATGGAGCATTGTGATGATATTGGCCATGGAGCATTGTGATGTGTAGGTCGTGGAGCATTGGGCTGAATATGTTAATGGATTATTGTGATGACAGGGGTCATGGAGCATTGTGATGACAAGGG
This sequence comes from Mesoplodon mirus, assembly GCF_964341445.2. Lineage (NCBI taxonomy): Eukaryota > Metazoa > Chordata > Mammalia > Artiodactyla > Ziphiidae > Mesoplodon > Mesoplodon mirus. Next base: position 4,165,262 of record NW_028295817.1, read on the forward strand.
AATGGAGCATGGTGATGACAAGGTCCTGGAGCATTGTGATGAGATGACCATGGAGACCTGTGATGACAAATCTCACGGAGCATTCTCATGAAAAGGGGCATGGAGCATTGTGATTACAGGGGTCTTGGAGCATTGTGATGACTAGGGCATGGAGCATTGGGATGAGAAGGCCATGGAGCATTCTGATGATATGCTTCATGGAGTTTTGGGATGACAAGGACATGGAACATTGTTATTACAGTGATCTTGGAGCATTGTGATGAAAAGGGCACGGATCGTTGTGATGAAAAAGGCATGGAGCCTTTTCATGACAGGGTTCAAGGAGCATAATGACGACAAGTGTGAGGGAGCAATGTGATGACAAGTGTATTGAGCATTGTGATGACAAAGGTCATGGAGCATTGTGATGAGTATACCATGGATAATTGTGATGATGAGCGTCATAGGGATTTGTGATTATAAGTGTTATGGAACATTGTGATCACAAGGGTTTGGAGCATTATGATGACAGAGGTCATGGATAATTTTGATTTCATTGTGATGACAATAGCCTGAAGCATTATGATGATGGGCATGGTGCATTGTGATGACAGGGTCCATGGAGCATTGAGATGCAAAGGGGCATGGAGCATTTTGATTACAGGGGTCTTGGAGCATTGTGATGACAAGGGCATTGAGCATTGTGATGAGAAGGCCGTGGAACATTCTGATGACATGTGTCATGGAGCTTTGTGATGAAAAGGGCATGGAGCATTGTGATTGCATGGGTCTTGGAGCATTGTGATGACAAGGGTCATGGAGCCTTGTGATGACAAGGTCGTGGAACATTGTGATGACAGGGGTCATGGAGCATTGTTATGACAGAGGTAATGGAGCATTGTGATGAGAAGGGCATTGAGCATTTGCCTGAAAGGCTTCTTGGATTATTGTGATGAGAGTGGGCATGGAGCATTGTGATGACAAGGGCACGGAACACTGTGATACATGGGTCATGGAGGATTGTGATGAAAAGTGCATGGAGCATTTTGATTAGAAGGGCATCGAGCATTGTGATGACAAGTGTCATGGAGGTTTGTGATGAAAACTGCATGGAGCAATGGGATGAGAGGGTTCATGGAGCATTGTGATGACAATGACATGGAGCATTGTGATGCCAAGGTTCGTGGAGCTTTGTGATGACAACGGTCATGGAGCATTTTGATGACAAGCGTGTTGTGCATTGTCATGAGAAGGAGAGGGAGCATTTTGATGACAGGGTCATGCAGCTATTTGATGAAAAGTGTAATGTAACATTTTGATGACAGGCGTTACAGAACATTTTGATGCCAAGGGTCATGGAGCTTTGGGCTGAAAAGTGTCATGGAGCATTTTGATGACAGTGGTTATGGAATATTGTGATGTCAGGGGTCATGGAACATTTTGATTACAGGGTTGTGGTAGGATTGTGATGACTAGTGATGGAACATTGTGATATCTCAGCTGAGAGAGCATTTGGATGAGAAGTGCATGGAGCACTGTGAATACAAGGTTTATGGTGCACAGCGATGACAAGGTTGTGGATCATTGTGATGAAAAGCGCGTGACACATTATGATGACAAGGGTCATGGAACAATGTTCTGACAAAGTCATGGAGCATTGTGATGACAAGGGTCACGGAGCATTGTGATGGAAAGTTCATGGAGCATTGTGATTAAAAAGGTCACAGAGCCTTGTGATGACATGGGCATGGACCATTCTGATGACAAACGTTATGAAGCATTGTGATGACTGGAGTCACGGAGCATTGTGATGACAGGGGTCATGGAGAATTGTGATGACAGGGACATGGAGCGTGGTGGTGACAATTTTCAGAGGTTATTGTGATGACAGTGGACATGGTGCATTTTGATGACAAGGGCATGGATCATTGTGATGAGAGGGGCATGGAGCACTGGTCTGCCAAGTTTCATAGATTATTTTGATGACAGTGGACATGGTTCATTGTGATGACAAGGGCATGGATCATGGTGATGAGAAGTTCATGGAGTATTGTGAAGACAGGTGTCAGGGAGCATTGTGATGACATATGTCATGGTCCATTGCGAAGAAAATAGAATGGAAAATTGTGATGCCAAATGTAATGGAGGATTGTGATGACAAATAAAATGGGGCACTGTGATGACTAGGGCTTGGAGCACTATGATGACAAGGGCCATTGAGAATTTTCATGACAAGGTCGTGAAGCATTGTGATGACAAATTCCTGGAGCATTGTATTGAGAAAACCATGGAGCCTTGTGATGACAAGTCTCATAAAGCATACTGATGAATAGGGGCATGGGCCATTGTGATTACAGGGGTCTTGGAACATTGTGATGACAAGGGCATGGAGCATTGTGAAGAGAAGGCCAAGGAGCATTCTGAAGACATGCGTCATTGAGCTTTGTGGTCACCAGCGCTTGGATCACTGAGATTACAGGGGTCTTGGAGCATTGTGATGAAAAGGGCATGGAATATTGTGATGAAAAATGCATGGAGCCATGTCATGACAGGGTTCAAGGAGCATACAGACAACAAGTGTGAGGGAGCATATTGATGACAAGTGTATTGAGCATTGTGATGACAAAGGTCATGGAGCATTGTGATGAGATGGCCATGGAGCATTCTGATGACATGTGTCATGGAGCTTAGTGATGACAAGGGCATGGAGCAATGTGATGCCAAGGGTCATGGATATTTGTGATGACAAGGGTCATGGAGCATTTTGATGACAACTGCGTTGTGCATTGTGATGAGAAGTGCAGGGAGCATTGTGATGACAGGGTCATGGAGCAATTTGATGAAAAGTGTCAAGGAATATTTTGATGACACGGGTTATGGAACATTGTGATGTCAGGGGTCATCGAACATTCTGATGATAAGTGCATATAGCATTGTGATGAGAGGAGTCATGGAACATTGTGATGACAGGGGTGAGGGAGTACTCTGTCGAATAGTGATGTAACATTGTGATATCAGTGGTGAGAGAGCATTTTGATGAGAAGTGCATGGATCATTGTGATGACAAGGTTTATGGAGTATTGTGATGACAAGATTGTGGAGCACTGTGATGACAAGTGCATGGTGCATTGTGAATACATGTGTGATGAAGCATTGTGCGGACAAGCCCATGGAGCTTTGTGATGACAAGGGTCATGGAGCATTGTGCTGAGAAAGGCATAGAGCATTGTGATGACAAGTGTCAAAGAGCATTTTGATGAAAAGTTCATGGAGCATTGTGGTTAAAAAGGTCAGAGAGACTGTTGATGATGAGGGCATGGACCATTGTGATGACAAAGGTCATGCAGCATTGTGATGACTAGAGTCACGGGGCATTGTGATGACAAGGGTCATGGAGCATTGTGATAAAAAGGGCATGGAGCATTGTGATTACAATGGCATGGAGCATTGCTCTAATAAGTTTCATGGATTATTGCGATGACAGTTGGAATGGCGCATTGTGATGACAAGGGCATGGAGCATTGTGATGAGCAGGTCATGCAGTATTGTGAATACAGGTGTCAGGGAGCATTGTGATGACATATGTAATGGCCCATTGTGATGACAATGGCATGGAGCATTGTGATGCCAATGGCCATGGAGCTTTGTGATGACAAAGTCATGGAGCATTTTGATGACAAGGGTGTGGAGCATTGTGATGAGAAGGGCAGGGAGCATTTTGATGACAAGGTCATGCAGCATATTGATGAAAAGTGTAATGGAACATTTTGTTGACAGGGGTTATAGAACATTGTGATGCCAGGGGTCATGGAGCTTTGGGATGAAAAGGGTCATGGAGCATTTTGATGACAGGGGTTATGGAACATTGTGATGTCGGGGGTCATGGAATATTGTGCTGATAAGGGGATGTAGCATTGTGATGACAGGGGTCATGGAACATTGTGATAACAGGGGTGAGGGAGGATTCTGATGACTAGTGATGGAACATTGTGATATCTCATGTGAGAGAGCCTTTGGATGAGAAGTGCATGGCGCATTGTGATTACAAGGTTTATGGAGCATAGCGATGACAAGGTTGTGGATCATTGTGATGAAAAGCGCATGGCACATTGTGATGACAAGGGTCATGGAGCATTGTTCTGACAAAGACATGGAGCATTGTGATGACAAGTGTCACAGAGCATTGTGATGAAAAGTTCATGGAGCATTGGGGTTACAAAGATAACAGAGCCTTGTGATGACGCGGGCATGGACCCTTGTGATGACAAACGTTATGAAGCATGGTGATGACAGGAGTCAGGGAGCGTTGTGATGACAGGGGTCATGGAGCATTTTGATGACAAGGGCATGGAGCATTGTGATGACAGTGGCATGGAGCATTGGTCTGACAAGTTTCCTAGATTATTGTGATGAGAGTTGACATGGTGCATTGTGATGACAAGGGCATGGAGCATTGTGATGACAAGGGCATGGAGTATTGTTATGACAGGCATCATGGAGCGTTGAGATGACAAGTGTTATGGAACATTGTGATCACAAGGTTTTGGAGCATTGCGATGACAGAGGTCATGGATCATTTTGATTTCAAGGAGCATGGAGCATTGTGATTACTAGGGCATGAAGCAATGCGATCCCAAGGTTCATGGAGGATTGTGATGAAAATGGTAATGGAGTATTGTGATGACAAGCGCTTAGAGCATTGTAATGACAAGGTCATGTAGCATTTTGCTGACAAAGGCATGGAGCTTTGTGATGACTGGTGTCATGGAGCACTGTGATGAAAAGCATCACGGAGCATTGTGAATACAGGGGTCATGGAGCATTGGGATGACAAGGGCATGGATCATTGTGATGACAAGTGTCATGGAGCATTGTGCTGAAAATGTTCAAGGAGTATTGTGATGACAGGTGTTATGGAGCATTGTGATGACAAGAGTCCCGGATCATTGTGTTGTCAGGTGTCATGGAGTGTTGTGATGACAGTGGTCATGGAGCACTGTGATGATATTGGTCATGGAGCATTGTGATGAGAAGGTCATGCAGCATATGGCTGAAAATGTTCATGGAGTATTGTGATGACAGGGTTCATGGAGCATTGTGATGACAAGGGAATGGAGCATGGTGATGACAAGTTCCTGGAGGATTGTGATGAGATGACCATGGAGACTTGTGATGACAAGTCTCTAGGAGCATACTGATGAAAAGGGGCATGGAGCATTGTGATTACAGGGGTCTTGTAGCATTGTGATGACAAGGGCATGGAGCACTGTGAGGAGAAGGCCATGGAACATTCTGATAACATGCGTCATGGAGCACTGTGAGGAGAAGGCCATGGAACATTCTGATAACATGCGTCATGGAGCTTTGTGATGACAAGTGCATGGAGCATTGTGATTACAGAGGTCTTGGAGTATTGTGATGACAAGGGTCATGGAGCCTTGTGATGACAAGGCCATGGAACATTGTGATGGCAGGGGTCATGGAGCATTGTTATGACAGTTGTAATGGAGCATTGTGATGAGTAGGGCATTGACATTGGTCTGAAATGTTTCATGGATTATTGAGATGAGAGTGGGCATGGAACATTGTGATGACAAGGGCATGTACACTGTGATAGATGGGTCATGGGGGATTGTAATGACAAGGGCATGGAGCATTGTGATGAGAAGGGCATCGAGCATTGTGATGACAAGTGTCATGGAGCTTTGTGATGACAAGGGCATTGAGCAATGTGATGAGAGGGTTCATGGAGCATTATGATGACAATGACATGGAACATTGTGATGCCAAGGGTCATGGAGCTTTGTGATGACAAATGTCATGGAGCATTTTGATGACAAGGGTGTGGTGCATTGTGATGAGTAGGGCAGGGAGCATTTTGATGACAGGTTCATGCAGGAATTTGATGAAAATTGTAATGGAACATTTTGATGACAGGGGTTATAGAACATTGTGATGCCAGGTGTCATGGATCTTTGGGATGAAAAGGGTCATGGAGCATTTTGTTGACAGGGGTTATTGAATATTGTGATGTCCAGGATCATGGAACATTGTGCTGATAAGGGGATGTAGCATTGTGATGACAGGGGTCATGGAAAATTGTGATAACAGGGGTGAGGGAGGATTGTGATGACAAGTGATGGTACATTGTGATATCTCATGTGAGAGAGCATTTGGATGAGAATTGCATGGATCATTGTGATTACAAGGTTTATGGAGCATAGCGATGACAAAGTTGTGGATCATGGTGTTGATAAACGCATGGCACATTGTGATGACAAGGTTCATGGAAGATTGTTGTGACAAAGACATGGAGCATTGGGATGACAAGGGTCACTGAGCATTGTGATGAAAAGTTCATGGAGCATTGTGGTTAAAAATGTCACAGAGTCTTGTGATGACGCGGGCATGGACCGTTGTGATGACAAAATTTATGAAGCATTGTGATGACTGGAGATACGGAGCATTGTGATGACAGGGGTCATGGAGCTTTGGGATGAAAGGGGTCATGGAGCATTTTGATGACAGGCGTTATGGAACACTGTGATGTCAGCAGTCATGGAACATTTTGCTGATAAGGGGATGTAGCATTTTGATGACAGGGGTCATGGAACATTATGATAACTGGTGTGAGGGAGGATTGTGATGACTAGTGATGAAACACCGTGATATCTCATGTGAGAGAGCATTTGGATGAAAAGTGCATGGAGCATTGTGATTAGAAGGTTTATGGAGCATAGCGATGACAAGGTTGTGGATCACTGTGATGAAAAACGCATGGCACTTTGTGATGACAAGTGTCATGGAGCATTGTTCTGACAAAGACATGGAGCATTGTGATGACAAGGGTCATGGAGCATTGTGATGAAAAGTTCATGGAGCTTTGTGGTTACAAAAGTCACAGAGCCTTGTGATGACGCGGGCATGGACCGTTGTGATGACAAACGTTATGAAGCATTGTGATGACTGGAGTCACGGAGCATTGAGATTACAGGGGTAATGGAGCATTGTGATGAGAAGGGCATGGAGCATTGTGATGACAGGGGCATGGAGCATTGGTCTGACAGGTTTCATAGATTATTGTGATGACAGTGGACATGGTGCATTGTGATGACAAAAGCATGGAGCATTGTGATGACAAGGGCATGGAGTATTGTGAAGACAGGTGTCAGGGAGCATTGTGATGACATATGTCATGGTCCATTGCGATGACAGTGGCATGGAGCATTGTGATGCCAAATGTAATGGACGATTGTGTTGACAAATATAATGGAGCATTGTGATGACTAGGGCTTGGAGCATTATGATGACAAGGGCCATTAAGAATTTTCATGACAATGTCGTGAAGCATTGTGATGACATGGTCCTGGAGAATTGTGATGAGAAAACCATGGAGCCTTGTGATGAAAGGTCTCATGGAGCATACTTATGAAAAGGGGCATGGAGCATTCTGATTACAGGGGTCTTGGAACCTTGTGATAACAAGGGCATGGAGCATTGTGATGACAAGGGCATGGAGCACTGTGATGACAGGCATCATGGAGCGTTATGATGACAAGTGTTATGGAACATTGTGATCACAAGGTTTTGGAGCATTGCGATGACAGAGGACATGGATCATTTCGATTTCAAAGAGCATGGAGCATTGTGATGACTAGGGCATGAAGCAATGTGATCCCAAGGTTCTTGGAGGATTGTGATGACAATGGTAATGGAGTATTGTAATGACAAGCGCATAGAGCATTGTAATGACAAGGTCATGTAGCATTTTGCTGACAAAGGCATGGAGCTTTGTGATGACAGGTGTCATGGAGCACTGTGATGATAAGCATCACGGAGCATTGTGAATACAGGGGTCATGGAGCATAGGGATGACAAGGGCATGGATCATTGTGATGACAAGGGTCATGGATCATTGAGCTGAAAATGTTCATGGAGTACTGTGATGACAGGCGTCATGGAGCATTGTGATTATAGGGGTCTTGGAGCATTGTGATGACAAGAGTCCCGGATCATTGTGTTGTCAGGTGTCATGGAGTGTTGTGATGACAGTGGTCATGGAGCATTTTGATGATATTTGCCATGGAGCATTGTGATTAGATGGTCATGGAGCATTTGGCTGAAAATGTTCATGGAGTATTGTGATGCCAGGTGTCATGGAGCATTGTGATGACAAGGGAATAGAGCATGGTGATGACAAGGTACTGGAGCATTGTGATGAGATGACCATGGAGACTTGTGATGACAAGTCTTATGGATCATTCTGATGAAAAGAGGCATGGAGCATTGTGATTACATGGGTCTTGGAGCTTTGTCATGACAAGGGCATGGAGCTCTCTGAGGAGAAGTCCATGGAACATTCTGATGACATGCGTCATGGAGCTTTGTGATGACAAGGGCATGGAGCATTGTGATTACAGTGGTCTTGGAGCATTGTGATGACAAGGGTCATGGAGCCTTGTGATGACAAGCCCGTGGAGCATTGTGATGGCAGGGGTCATGGAGCATTGTTATGACAGAGGTAATGGAGCATTATGATGAGAAGGGCATTGAACATTGGTCTGAAATGTTTCATGGATTATTGTGATGAGAGCGGGCATGGAGCATTGTGATGAGAAGGGCACGGTACACTGTGATACATGGGTCATGGGGGATTGTAATTACAAGGGCATGGAGCATTGTGATGAGAAGGGCATCGAGCATTGTGATGACAAGTGTCATGGATCTTTGTGATGACAAGGGCATGGAGCAATATGATGAGAGGGTTCATGGAGCATTGTGATGACAATGTCATGGAGCATTGTGATGCCAAGGCTCATGAAGCTTTGTGATGACAAAGGTCATGGAGCATTTTGATGACAAGGGTGTGCTGCATTGGGTTGAGAAGGGCAGAGAGCATTTTGATGACATGGTCATGCAGCAATTTGATGAAAATTGTAATGGAACATTTTGATGACAGGGGTTATAGAACATTGTGATGCCAAGGGTCATGGATCTTTGCGATGAAAAGGGTGATGGAGCATTTTGATGACAGGTGTTATGGAACATTGTGATGTCAGGGGTCAGGGAACATTTTGCTGATAAGGGGATGTAGCATTGTGATGACAGGGGTCATGGAACATTGTGATAACTGGGGTGAGGGAGGATTGTGATGACTAGTGATGGAACATTATGATACCTCATGTGAGAGAGCACTTGGATGAGAAGTGCATGGAGCATTGTGATTACAAGTTTTATGGAGCATAGCGATGACAAGGTTGTGGATCATTGTGATGAAAAAGACATGACACATTGTGATGACAAGGGTCATGGAGCATTGTTCTGACAAAGACATGGAGCATTGTGATGACAAGTGTCACGGAGCATTGTGATGAAATGTTCATGGAGCATTGTGGTTACAAATGTCACAGAGCCGTGTGTTGACGCGGGCATGGACCATACTGATGACAAACGTTATGAAACATTGTGATGACTGGAGTCAGGGAGCATTGTGATGACAGGGGTCATGGGGCATTGTGATGAAAAGCGCATGGAGCATTGCTCTAATAAGTTTCAGAGATTATTGTGATGACAGCGGGAATGGCGCATTGTGATGACAAGGGCATGGAGCATTGTGATGACCAGGTCATGCAGTATTGTGAAGAGAGGTGTCAGGGAGCATTGTGATGACATATGTAATCGCCCATTGTGATGACAATGGCATGGAACACTGTGATGCCAAGTGTCATGGAGGATTCTGATGAAAAAGGTAATGGAGCATTGTGATGACAATGGCTTGGAGCATTGTGATGACAAGGGTCAGGGAGCATTGTGCTGACAAGTGCATGGAGAATTGTGATGACAAGGGTCATGGAGCATTCTGATGACAAGCTTGTGGAGTATTTTGATGACAATGGCATGGAGTATTGTGATGAAAATTGCATGGGGCTTTGTGATGAAAAAGAAATGGAGCCTTTTCGTGAGAGGGTTCAAGGAGCATTCTGATGACAAGGGTCAGGGAGCATTGTGATGACAAGTGTATTGAGAATTGTGATGACATAGGTCATGGAGCATTGTGATGAAAAAGGCATGGAGTATTGTGATGACAGGCATCATGGAGCGTTGTGATGACAAGTGTTATGGAACATTGTGATCACAAGGCTTTGAAGCATTGTGATGACAGCGGTCATGGATCATTTTGATTTCAAGGAGCATGGAGCATTGTGATGACAAGGCCCTGAAGCAAAGTGATCCCAATGTTCAAGGAGGATTGTGATGACAATGGTAATGGAGTATTGTGATGACAAGCGCATAGAGCATTGTAATGACAAGGTCATGTAGCATTTTGCTGACAAAGACATGGAGCATTGTGATAACAGGTGTCATGGAGCACTGTGATGACAATCGTCACAGAGCATAGTGAATACAGGGGTAATGGAGCATAGGGATGACAAGGGCATGGATCATTGTGATGACAAGGGTCATGGAGAATTGGGCTGAAAATGTTCATGGAGTATTGTGATGACAGGGGTCATGGAGCATTGTGATTACAGGGATCTTGGAGAATTGTGATGACAAGAGTCCCGGATCATTGTGTTGTCAGGTGTCATGGAGTGTAGTGATGACAGGGGTCATGGAGCATTGTGATGATATTGGTCATGGAGCATTGTGATGAGAATGTCATGGAGCATTGGGCTGAAAATATTCATGGAGTATTGTGATGACAGGGGTCATGGAGGATTGTGATGACAAGGGAATGGAGCATGGTGATGTCAAGGTCCTGGAGCATTGTGATGAGAAGACCATGGAGACTTGTGATGACATGTCTCATGGAGCATTCTGATTAAAAGGTACATGGAGCATTGTGATTACTGGGGTCTTGCAGCATTGTGATGACAAGGGCATTGAGCACTGTGAGGAGAAGGCCCTGAAACATTCTGATGACATGCGTCATGGAGCTCTGTGATGACAAGGGCATGTAGAATTGTGATTAGAGGTATCTTGGAGCATTGTGATGACAAGGGTCATGGAGCCTTGTGATGGCAAGGCCGTGGAACATTGTGATGGCAGGGGTCATGGAGCATTGTTATGACAGAGGTAATGGAGCATTGTGATGAGAAGGGCATTGAGCATTGGTCTGAAATGTTTCATGGATTATTGTGATGAGAGTGGGCATGGAGCATTGTGATGACAAGGGCACCGTACACGGTGATACATGGGTCATGGGGGATTGTAATGACAAGGGCATGGAGCATTGTGATGAGAAGGGCATCGAGCATTGTGATGACAAGTGTCATGGAGATGTGTGATGACAAGGGCATGGAGCAATGTGATGAGAGGGTTCATGGAGCATTGTGATGACAATGGCATGGAGCATTGTGATGCCAAGGGTCATGGAGCTTTGTGATGACAAATGTCATGGACCATTTTGATGACAAGGGTTTGGTGCATTGTGATGAGAAGGGCAGGGAGGATTTTGATGACAGGTTCATGCAGTAATTTGATGAAAAGTGTAATGGAACATTATGATGATATGGGTTATAGAACATTGTGATGCCAGGGGTCATGGAGCTTTAGGATGAAAAGGGTCATGGAGCATTTTGATGACAGGTGTTATGGAACTTTGTGATGTCATGGGTCATCGAACATTGTGATGATAAGGGCACGTAGCATTGTGATAACAGGAGTCATGGATCATTGTGATGACAGGGGTGAGGGTGTATTGTAACAAATATTAATGTAGCATTGTGATATCAGTGTTGAGAGAGCATTTGGATGAGAAGTGCATGGAGCATTGTTATGACAAATTTTATGGAGCATTGTGATGACAAGATTGTGGAGCACTGTGATGATAAGCGCATGGTGCATTGTGATGACATTTGTCATGGAGCATTGTGCTGACAAGCGCATGGAGCATTGTGATGACAAGGGTCATGGAGGATTGTGCTGAGAAAGGCATAGAGAATTGTGATGACAAGGATCAAAGAGCATTGTGATGAAAAGTTCATGGAGCATTGTGATGACAAGGGTCATGGAGCATTCTGGTGACAAACTTGTGGAGTATTTTGATGACAATGGCATGGAGCATTGTGATGAAAACTGCATGGGGCATTGCGATTAAAAAGGCATGGAGCCTTTTCGTGACAGGTTTCAAGGAGCATACTGATCACAAGTGTCATGGAGCACTGTTATGACAAGTGTATTGAGAATTGTGATGACAAAAGTCATGGAGCATTGTGATGAAAAGGGCATGGATTATTGTGATGACAGACCTCATGGAGCGTTGTGATGACAAGTGTTATGGAACATTGTGATCACAAGAGTTTGGAGCATTGTGATGTCAGTTGTCATGGAGCATTGTGATGATATTGGCCATGGAGCATTGTGATGAGTAGATCGTGGAGCATTTGGCTAAAATATTCATGGATTATTGTGATGACAGAGGTCATGGTGCATTGTGATGACAAGGGAATGGAGCATGGTGATGACAAGGTCCTGGAGCATAGTGATGAGAAGACCATGGAGACTTGTGATGACAAGTCTCATGGAGCATTCTGATGAAAAGAGGCATGGAGCATTGTGATTAAAGGGGTCTTGGAGCATTGTGATGACAAGGGCATGGAGCATTGTGATGAGAAGGTCATGGAGCATTCTGATGATATGCGTCATGGAGTTTTGTGATGACAAGGGCATGGAGCATTGTGATTACAGGGATCTTGGAGCATTGTGATGAAAAGGGCATGGATCATTGGGATGAAAAAGGCATGGATCCTTGTCATGACAGGGTTCAAGGAGCATACTGACGATAACTGTCAGGGAGCATTGTGATGATAAGTGTATTAAGCATCGTGATGACAAAGATCATGGAGCATTGTGATGAGAAGACCATGGATAATTGTGATGATGAGCGTCACGGGGTGTTGTGATGATAAGTGTTATGGAACATTGTGATCACAAGGGTTTGGAGCATTATGATGACAGAGGTCATGGAGAATATTGATTTCATTGTGATGACAATAGCCTGAAGCATTATGATGATGGGCATGGTCCATTGTGATGACAGGTTTCATGGAGCATTGAGATGAAAAGGGATATGGAGCATTGTGATGCCAAGGGTCATGGAGCTTTGTGATTACAAGTCATGGAGCATTTTGATGTCAAGGGCATGGTGCATTGTGATGAGAAGGGCAGGGAGTATTTTGATGACCGGGTCATGCAGCAATTTGATGAATAGTGTAATGGAACATTTTGATTGCAGTGGTTATAGAACATTGTGAAGTCAGGGGTCTTGGAGCTTTGGGATGAAAAGGGTCATGGAGCATTTTGATGACAGGGGTCATGGAACATTGTGATGATAAGGGGATGTAGCAGTGTGATGACAGGGTCATGGAACATTGTGATTACAGGGGTGAGGGAGAATTGTGATGACTAGTGATAGAACACTGTGATATCACTGGTGAGAGAGCATTTGGATGAGAAGTGCATGGACCATTGTGATTACAAGGTTTAAGGAGCATTGCAGTGACAAGGTTGTGGACCATTGTGATGAAATGCGCATGGCACATTTTGAAGACAATGGTCGTGGAGCATTGTTCAGACCAAGACATGGAGCATTGTGATGACAAGGGTCACAGAGAATTGTGATGAAAAGTTCATGGAGCATTGTGGTTACAAAGGTCACAGAGCCTTGTGATCACGCGGGCATGGACCATTGTGATGACAAACGTTATGAAGCTTTGAGATGACTGGAGTCACAGAGAATTGTGATGACAAGTGTCATGGAGCATTGTGATGAAATGTGTCATGGAGTATTGTGCTGACAAGTGCATGGAGCATTGTGATGACAAGGGTCATGGAGCATTGTGCTGAGAAAAGCATAGAGCATTGTGATGATAAGGGTCAAAGAGCATTGTGATGAAAAGTTCATGGAGCATTGTGGTTAAAAAGGTCACAGAGACTGTTGATGGCGAGGGCATAAACCATTGTGATGACAAAGGTCATGAAGCACTGTGATGACTGGAGTCACAGAGCATTGTGATGACAGGGGTCAAGGAGCATTGTGATAACAAGGGCATGGAGCATTGTGATGACAAGGGCATGGAACATTGGTCTAAAGTTTCATGGATTATTGCGATGACAGTTGAAATGGCACACTGTGATGACAAGGGCATGGAGCATTGTGATGAGAAGGTCATGGAGTATTGTGAAGACTGGTGTCAGGGAGCATTGTGATGACATATGTAATGGCCCATTGTGATGACAATGGCATGGAACATTTTGATGCCAATTGTCATGGAGGATTCTAATGACAAAGGTAATGGAGCTTTGTGATGAAAATGACATGGAGCATTGTGATGCCAATGGTCATGGATCTTTGTGATGACAAAGTCATGGAGAATTTTGATGACAACTGCGTTGTGCATTGTGATGAGAAGGGCGGGAAGCATTGTGATGACAGGGTCATGGAGCATTTTGATGAAAAATTCATGGAGCATTTTGATGACAGGGGATTTGGAGCATTGGGATGTCAGGGGTCATCGAACATTGTGATGATAAGTGCATGTAGCATTGTGATGACAGGGGTCATGGGACATTGTGATAACAGGGGTGAGTGAGTATTGTGACGAATAGTGATGTAACATTGTGATATCTGTGGTGAGAGAGCATTTTGATGAGAAGTGCATGGAGCATTGTGATGATAAGGTTTATGGAGCATTGTGATGAAAAGCTTGTGGAGCACTGTGATGACAAGCGCATGGTGCATTATGATGGCATGTGTCATGGAGCATCGTGCTGACAAGCGCAAGGAGCATTGTGATGACAAGGGTCATGGAGCATTGTGCTGAGAAAGGCATAGAGCATTTTGATGACAAGGGTCAAAGAGCATTGTGATGAAAATTCATGGAGCATTGTGGTTAAAAAGGTCACAGAGACAGTTGATGATGAGGACATGGACCACTGTGATGACAAAGGTCATGAAGCAATGTTATGACTGGAGATACGGAGCATTGTGATTACAGGGGTCATGGAGCATTATGATAACAAGGGCATGGAGCATTGTGATGACAAGGGCATGAAACATTGGTCTAAAGTTTCATGGATTACTGTGATGACAGTTGGAATGGCACATTGTGATGACAAGGGCATGGAGCACTGTGATGAACAGGTCATGCATTATTGTGAAGAGAGGTGTCAGGGATCATTGTGATGACATATGTAATGGCCCTTTGTGATGGCAATGGCATGGAGCATTGTGATGCCAAGTGTGATGGAGCATTCTGATGACAAATGTAATGGAGCATTGCGATGACAATGGCTTGAAGCATTGTGATGACCAGGGTCAGGGAGCATTGTGCTGACAAGTGCATGGAGAATTGTGATGACAATGGCATGGAGCATTCTGATGACAAGCTTGTGGACTATTTTTATGACAATGGAATGGAGCATTGTGATGAAAACGGCATGGGGAATTGTGATGAAAGGGGCATGGAGCCTTTTCGTGACAGGGTTCAAGGAGCATTCTGATGACAAGTGTCAGGGAGCATTGTGATGACAAGTGTATTGAGAATTGTGATGACAAAGGTCATGGAGCATTGCGATGAAAAGGGCATGGAGTATTGTGATGACAGGCATCATGGAGCGTTGTGATGACAAGTGTTATGGAACACTGTGATCACAAGGGTTTGGAGCATTGTGATGACAGAGGTCATGGATCATTTTGATTTCAATGAGCATGGAGCATTGTGATGACAAGGGCATGAAACAACCTGATCCCAAGGTTCATGGAGTATTGTGATGACAATGGAAATAGAGTATTGTGATGACAAGCGCATAGAGCATTGTAATGACAAGGTCATGTAGCATTTTGCTGACAAAGGCATGGAGCATTGTGATGACATGTGTCATGGAGCACTGTGATGACAAGCGTCACGGAGCATTGTGAATACAGGGGTCATGGAGCATTGGGATGACAAGGGCATGGATCATTGTGATGACAAGGGTCATGGAGCACTGGGTTGAAAATGTTCATGGAGTGTTTTGATGACAGGGGTCATGGAGCATTGTGATGACTAGGGAATGGAGCATTGTGATGAAAAGAGTCCCGAATCATTGTGTTCTCAGGTGACATGGAGTGTTGTGATGACAGTGGTCATGGAGCATTGTGATGATATTGGCCATGGAACATTGTGATGAGTAGGTCGTGGTGCATTAGGCTGAAAATTTTCATGGATTATTGTGATGACAGGGGTCATGGAGCATTGTGATGACAAGGGAATGGAGCATGGTGATCACAAGGTCCTGGAGCATTGTGATGAGAAGACCATGGAGACTTGTGATGACAATTCTCATAGAGCATTCTGATGAAAACGGGCATGGAGCATTGTGATTACTGGGGTCTTGGAGCACTGTGATGACTAGGGCATGGAGCATTGTGAGGAGAAGGCCATGGAGCATTCTGATGACATGCGTCATGGAGTTTTTTGAGGACAACCATGGAGCACTGTGATTACAGGGGTCTTCGAACATTGTGAGGACAAGGGCATGGAGCATTGTGAGGAGAAGACCAAGGAGCATTCTGAAGGCATGCATCATTGAGCTTTGTGAAGACAAGGGCATGGAGCATTGAGATTACATGGGTCTTGGAGCATTGTGATGAAAAGGACATGGATCATTGTGATGAAAATGGCCTGGAACCTTGTGATGACAGGATTCAAGGAGGATACAGACAACAAAAGTCAGGGAGCATTTTGATGACAAGTGTATTGAGCATTGTGATAACAAAGGTCATGGAGCATTGTGATGAGAAGACCATTGATAATTGTGATGACGAGAGTCATGGGACATTGTGATGAAAAGTGATATTGTATATTGTGATCACAAGTGTTTGGAGCATTGTTATGACAGAGGTCATGGAGCATTTTGATTTCATTGTGATGACAATAGCATGAAGCATTATGATGATGGGCATGGGGCATTGTGATGACAGGGTTCATGGATCATTGAGATGAAAAGGGGCATAGAGGATTGTGATTACAGGGTTATTGGAGCATTGTGATGAGAAGGGTCATGGTGCTTTGTGATGACAGGACTATGGAACATCGTGATGGCAGGTGTAATGGAGCATTATTATCACAGGGGTAATTGAGCCTTGTGATGGCAAGGGCATGCAGCATTGTGATGAGAAGGCCATGGAACATTCTGATGACATGTGTCATGGAGCTTTGTGAGGACAAGGGCATGGAGCAATGTGATGAGAGCGTTCATGGAGCATCGTGATGACAATGAAATGGAGCATTGTGATGCCAAGGGTCATGGATCTTTGTGATGACAATGGTCATGGAGCATTTTGATGGCAAGGGCGTTGTGCAATGTGATGAGAAGGGCAGGGAGCATTGTGATGACAAATTTTAAGGAGCATTGTGATGACAAGATTGTGGAGCACTGTGATGACAAGCACATGGTGCATTGTGATGAAATGTGTCATTGAGCATTGTGCTGACAAGCGCATTAAGCATTGCGATGACAAGTCTCATGGAACATTCTGATGTAAAGGGGCATGGAGCATTGTGATTACAGGGGTCTTGGAGCACTGTGATGAGAAGGGCATGGAGCATTGTGATGAGAAGGCCATGAAGCATGCTGATGACATGCGTCATGGAGCTTTTTAATGACAAGGGCATGGAGCATTGTGATTACAGGGATCTTGGAGCATTGTGATGAATAGGGCATGGATCACTGTGATGAAAAAGGCATGGAACGTTGTCATGACAGGGTTCAAGGAGCATACTGACGACAAGTGTCAGGGAGCATTGTGATGACAAGTGTATTGAGCATTGTGATGACAACGATCATGGAGCATTGTGATGAAAAGACCATGGATGATTGTGATGATGAGTGTCATGGGGTGTTGAGATGATAAGTGTTATTGAACATTGTGATCACAAGGGTTTGGAGCATTATGATGACAGAGGTCATGGAGAATACTGATTTCATTGTGATGACAATAGCCTGAAGCATTATGATGATGGGCATGATGTATTGTGATGACAGGGTTCATGGAGCATTGAGATGAAAAGGGTCATGGAGCACTGTGATTACAAGGGTCTTGGAGCATTGTGATGACATGGGAATGCAGCATATTGATGAGAAGGCCATGGAACTTTCTGATGACATGCGTCATGGAGCTTTGTGATGACAAGGGCATGCAGCATTTTGATTTCAGGGGCCTTCAGCATTGTGATGACAAGTGTCATGGAACCTTGTGATGACTGGGTAGTGGAACATTGTGATGCCAAGAGTCATGGTGCATTGTTATGACAGGGGTAATGGAACATTTTGATGAGAAGGTTATGGAACATTGGTCTGAAATGTTTCATGGATTATTGTGATGAGAGTGGGCATGGAGCATTGTGATGACAAGGGCACGGAACACTGTGATACATGGGTCATGCAGGATTGTAATGAAAAAGGCATGGAGCATTGTCATGAGAAGGGCATCGAGCATTGTGATGACAAGTGTCATGGAGCTTTGTGATGACAAGGACATGGAGCAATGTGATGAGAGGGTTCAGGGAGCATTGTGATGACAGTGACATGGAGCTTTGTGATGACAAGTCATGGAGCATTTTGATGACAAGGGCATGGTGCATTGTGATGAGAAGGGCAGGGAGCATTTTGATGACCGGGTCATGCAGCAATTTGATGAATAGTGTAATGGAACATTTTGATTGCAGTGTTTATAGAACATTGTGATGTCAGGGGTCTTGGAGCTTTGGGATGAAAAGGGTCATGGAGCATTTTGATGACAGGGGTCATGGAACATTGTGCAGATATGTGGATGTAGCACTGTGATGACAGGGTCATGGAACACTGTTATTCCAGGTGTGAGGGAGTATTGTGATGACTAGTGATGGAACATTGTGATATCTCTGGTGAGAGAGCACTTTGATGAGAAGTCCATGGACCACTGTGATTACAATGTTTATGGAGCATTGCAATGAAAAGTTTGTGGTCGGCTGTGATGAAATGCGCGTGGCATATTTTGATGACAATGGTCATAGACCATTGTTCTGACAAAGACATGGAGCATTGTGATGACAAGGGTCACAGAGAATTGTGATGAAATGTTCATGGAACATTGTGGTTACAAATGTCACAGAGCCTTGTGATGACGCGGGCATGGACAATTGTGATGACAAACGTTATGAATCATTGTGATGACTGGAGTCACTGAGCATTGTGATGACAGGGGTCATGGAGCATTGTGATGACAAGGGCATGGAGCATTGTGTTGACAGGGGCATGGAGCATTGGTCTGACAAGTTTCATGGATTATTGTGATGACATTGGGCATGGTGCATTGTGATGACAAGGGCATGGAGCATTGTGATGAGAAGGTCAAGGAGAATTGTGAAGACAGGTGTCAGGGAGCACTGTGATGACATATGTCATGGTCCATTGTGATGACAATGGCATGGAGCATTGTGAAGCCAAATGTAATGGAGAAATGTGAGGACAAATATAATGGAGCATTTTGATGATTAGGGCTTGGAGCATTATGATGACAAGGGCCATTGAAAATTTTCATGACAAGGTCGAGAAGCATTGTGATGACAAGGTCCTGGAGCATTGTGATGACAAAACCATGGAGCCTTGTGATGACAAGTCTCATGGAGCATACTGATGAAAAGGGGCATGGAGCATTGTGATTACAGGGGTCTCGGAACATTGTGATGACAAGGGCATGGCACATTGTGAGGAGAAGACCAAGGAGCATTCTGATGGCATGTGTCCTTGAGTTTTGTGATGACAAGGGCATGGAGCATTGTGATTACAGGGGTCTTGGAGCACTGTGATGGAAAGGACATGGAACATTGTGATGAAAAAGGCATGGAGCCATGTAATGACAGGGTTCAAGGAACATACTGACAAGTGTCATGGAGCATTGTGATGACAGGTGTCATGAAGAATTGTGATAACAAGAGCATGGAGCATTGTGATGACAAGAGCATGGAACATTGTTCTAATATGTTTCATGGATTATGGCGATGACAGTTGGAATGGCGCATTGTGATGACAAGGGCATGGAGCATTGTGATGACCAGGTCATGCAGTATTGTGAAGAGAGGTGTCAGGGAGCATTCTGATGACATATGTAGTGGCCCGCTCTGATGACAATGGCATGGAGAATCGTGATGCCAAGTGTCATGGAGGATTCTGATGACAAAGGTAATGGAGCATTGTGATGACAATGGCTTGGAGCATTGTGATGACAAGGGTCAAGAAGCATTGTGCTGAAAATCGCATGGAGAATTGTGATGACAAGTGTCATGGAGCATTCTGATGACAAGCTTGTGGAGTATTTTGATGACAATGGCATGGAGCATTGTGATGAAAACGGCATGGGGCATTGTTATGAAAGAGGCATGGAGCCTTTTCCTGACATGGTTCAAGGAACATTCTGATGACAAGTGTCAGGGAGCATTGTGATGACAAGTGTATTGAGAATTGTGATGACAAAGGTCATGGAGCATTGCGATGAAAAGGGCATGGAGTATTGTGATGACAGGCATCATGGAGCGTTGTGATGACAAGTGTTATGGAACATTGTGATCACAAGGGTTAGGAGCATTGTGATGACAGAGCTCATGGATCATTTTGAATTCAAGGAGCATGGAGCATTGTGATGACATGGGCAGAAAGCAATGTGATCCCAAGTTTCATGGAGGATTGTGATGAGAAGCAAATAGAGCATTGTAATGACAAGGTCTTTTAGCATTTTGCTGACAAAGGCATGGAGCATTGTGATGACAGGTGTCATGGAGCCCTGTGATGACAAGCGTCACAGAACATTGTGAAAACAGTGGTCATGGAGCATAGGGATGACAGGGACATGGATCATTTTGATGACAAGGGTCATGGAACATTGGGCTGAAAATGTTCATGGAGTATTGTGATGACAGGTGTCATGGAGCAGTGTGATGACTAGGGAATGGAACACTGTGATGACAAGAGTCCCGAATCATTGTGTTGTCAGGTGTCACGGACTGTTGTGATGACAGTGGTAATGGAGCATTTTGATGATATTGGCCATGGAGCATTGTGATGAGAAGACCTTGGGTAATTGTGATATCGAGCATCATGGAGCACTGTAATGACAAGGGGCATGAAGCATTGTGATGACAGGTGTCAGGGAGCATTGTGATGACAGGGGTCATGGAGCATTGTGATGACAAGGGCATGGAGCTTTGTGATGACATGTGCATGGAGCATTGTGATGACAAGTGCATGGAGCATTACAATGTCAAGTGGATGGAGAATTGTGATGACAAGAGCATGTAACATTTTGATGAGAAGTGTCATGTAGCATTGTGATGACAAGGACATGGAGAATTGTGATGACAAGGGACATGGAGCATTTTGATAACCAGGGCATGGTGCATTGTGATGACAGGGGTCATGGAGCATTATTATGAGAACGGCCATGGTGCATTCTGACATAAGATATCACTTATGAAGGGAATGTAAACATGGCTACATATGAACTGATTTAGGGAAGAGAACAGAGTATCAGATTTAGAAAACAATCTAACGCTTGCTTAAGGGGAAAGAGAGGTGGGGAGATGCACAAAACATAAGATTGATATTAGCACAGGTACCGTTCCATAATCCAAAAACAGAAGAGACAAGCCCTACTCCTTCCTCAGTGAACGGAACTCAACATCCCTAATCCCCTCAGAGAAATATATCTGACTAGTAAGAATTTTAAAACCTATGTATTGATATGTCTCCGTAAGGGAACCAAGTGTGTCTAGAACGACATAAACATGGCAGTGAGAATCAGCTCAAACCCACTATAAAAATGAATTTCAAAACAAAACATAAAAACAGTAAAATTCTTACACAATACCTTCAGGGGTTCTGATGAAACCTGGAATGACCGTATCTACAATGACAGCTGCATGTGGCATAAGGCTGGTCACTTGGGACTGAGAGGCTTGGTGAGATTGGGTGAAAAAATGCAGACCCTTTAAAGCAATAATGCCTGCCACCCATTCCATGGTTCCCATCTCTCCAGGTAGAAGGGAATATCACTACAGTTATAACGTGTATGGGAACGTAGAGAATGGAAATCATCTGATGGTGAAAGGTTTCTAAAACTCTACTACATTTTTCTCTCCTTGTGCTCCAGTTTGACATTCCAACTGCTTTACTATCAATCTCCCAACTTGGAAAGTCAGCCCCTATATCCTCCTGGTACGCACAGTTGGCAAATTGTGCAGAGGATATAAGGGAAGAGAGAGAAACAATTAGAGAGTAGCTGTAGGCATTTGGACGGCCACATGTCTCTCTAATTTTCCATCACAAAGAGGAATTAACCAAAGTCTCAGCCTGCCCCCCAGAACCAGTATAAGTCCAGAAGCAAAAGTGTTGATTTGCGGTCAGATCACAAAAAAGCGAGTTGAAAAATGGAGCTCAGGGCCACAGCAATTCACTAACCTGCAGAGTTATAAAGGACTACTCTCTTCGAAAAATCTGTTGAGGGAAAGCCACGAGGCGGAAGGGAAAATGAGGCAGAATGGCATGAAATAGATTTCAAAAGGTACTTTGGAATCACCTTTAAACACAGGAAAAGCATTACAACTTCGAAAATTATGGAAATGGCCATAAAGGGCATATGGGTTTTCACGTGCATAGATGCAGGAGAAAACGCATATGCCCTTTTTGGACAAGCAAGCAAGCGGGCAATGCAAATCTGCACTACAAAGAAGTATCACTTCCCACCGGTCAAAAGGGACATCCACAAAATGGGTAAAAACCAGAAAGGCAAGACAGGCCCTGGAGAACAGGGAGCCTTCTTATGCTGATGGGCGGGATGTAAATTGCCAACTGCCTCTCTGGAGGAGTGCATTGTGTTCCCTAAAACAAGTAAACAACACAGCTACAGAGCCAAGGGCACTTCCAGTCTAGGGAATATACCTTGGGAAAACTGAAAATAAATAAGACAGATCCACACCAAAATTCAGGGCTGCACTGCTTACAAAAATCTCAACTTGGGTACACATTAAATATCCCAGGAAAGACAAAAATGGTTCAGGAAATTGTGGTACTTACCTATGATGGAATATCCCTCAGCCATGAAATCAATGTCATAAGGCCAGTAGTAGAAAAATGAGTGGATTCAGGTACGATAATTCTAAGTGAAATAAGTCACACAGAAAAAGAAACTTATCATAAGATATCACTTATGAAGATCCTGTAAACATGGCTACACATGAACTGAGTTAGGAAAGAAAAGAGAGACTCACATTTAAAAAAAAAAACGCTTATGCTTGCTTAAGGGGGAAGGAGAGGTGGGGTGATGCATAAAATCAGAGTTTGATATTAGTACAGGTACCGTTCCAAAAACCAAATACGAAATAGACAAAACCTACACCTTCCTCAGTGAAAGGGACTCAACACCCCATATTCACCACAGAGTAATATATCTTAAAAGTATGAATCTTAAAACCTATGTATAGATATGTCTCCATAAGGGAATCAAGTGTGTCTAGACTGGCTTAAACATGACAGTGAGAATCAGCTCAAACCCACTATAAAAAGGAATTTCAAAAACAAAACAAAAAAACAGGGAAATTTCTTTCAATTCCTTCAGGGTCTCTGATGAAACCTGGAATGACCCTATCTACAATGACAGCTGGATGTGGCATACGGATGGACACTTGGGACTGAGAGGATTGGTGAGATGGGGTGAGCAAATGCAGACCCTTTAAAGCAATAATGAGGGGCACCCATTCCATGGGTCCCAACTCTCCAGGTTGAAGGGAATATTACTACAGCTATTACATGTACGGGAAACCTAGAGAATGGACACACTGTGAATACGAAAGGTCTCTAAAACTCATCTAATAATCCCTCTCCTGGTGCTCCGGTTTGACATTCCAACTGCTTTACTATCAATCTCCCAACTTTGAGAGACAGACCCTTTAACCTCCTGGTTCTCACAGGTTGCCAATTTGGCACAGGATGAAACGGAAGAGGAAGAACCAAAGAGAGTGTAGCTGTTAGGCATTTGGACGGGCATATGTCACTCTTATTTCCAGGGAGGAAGAAGAATTGACCAAGGTCCCAGCCACACACCGGGAACCAGTATATGTTCTGAACCAAAATATTTGACTTGCGTTCAGCTCAGAAAAAACGAGTTAAATATGGAGCTCAGGGGCACAGCAATTCACAAACTGGCAGACTAATAAAGGGCAACTATCGTCCAAAATCCTGTTGAGGGAAGGCAACGTGGCAAACTTGAAAGGGAGGCAGAATTGCAGGAAACAGATTTCAAGAGGTACGTTGGAATCGCCTTTAAAGCACAGGAAGAGGGGCACAACTTCGACAATGATGCACTTGGCTAAAAAGGGCGTTTGCATTTTCTCCTGAATATATTCAGGAGAAAACACATACGTCATTTTTGGAAAAGCAAGCAAGTGGGCAATGCAAATCTTCACTACAAAGAAGTATCACTTCCCTCCGGTGAAAATGAACATCCACAAAATATGTAAAGACCAGAAAGGCAAGACAGGCCCTGGAGAACAGGGAGCCTTGTTATGCTGATGGGCGGGATGTAAATTGCCAACTGCCTCTCTGGAGGAGAGCATTGTGTTCCCTAAATCAAGTAAACAACAGAGCTCCAGAGCCAAGGACACTTCCAGTCATGGGAATATACCTTGGGAAAACTGAAAATCAATAAGACAGAACCACCACAAAATTTAGGGCTGCACTGCTTACAAGAACCTCAACTTGGGTACACCTTAAATATCCCAGGAAATATAAAAATGGTTCAAAAAATTGTGGCACTTACGTATGATGGAATATCCCTCAGCTATGAAATCAATGTCATAAGACCAGTAGAAGCAAAATGAGTGGATACAGGTACGATGATTCTAAGTGAAATAAGTCACACAGAAAAAGAAACGTATCATAAGATATCACTTATGAAGATCCTGTAAACATGGCTACACATGAAATGAGTTAGGGAAGAGAACAGAGTCTCACATTTAGAAAACACTCTTATGACTGCTTAAGAGGGATGGAGAGGTGAGGTGATGCATAAATCCAGAGTTTGATATATACACAGGTAGATATCCAAAAACCAAGTATGGAATAGACAAGACCTACACCTTCCTCAGGGAAAGGGACTCAAAACCCCATATTTCCCGCAGAGGAATATATCTGACTAGTAAGAATCTTAAAACCTATGTATTGATATATCTCTTTCAGGGAATCAATTGCTCTAGACTGGCATAAACATGGCAGCGAGAATCAGCTCAAACCCACTATAGAAAGGAATTTGAAAAACAAAAAACAGGGAAATTCTTTACAATTCTTTCAGGGTCTCTGATGAAACCTGGAATGACCCTATCTACAATGACAGCTGCATGTGGCATAAGGCTGGACACATAGGACTGAGAGGATTGCTGAGTTTGGGTGAGCAAATGCAGACCCTTTAAAGCAATAATGCATGGCACACATTCCATGGGTCCCAACTCTCCATGTTGAATGGAATATTACTACAGCTATAACATGTATGGGAAACCTAGAGAATGGACACACTGTGAATACGAATAGTCTCTAAAACTCAACGTATAGTCCCTCTCCTGGTGCTCCGGTTTGACTTTCCAACTGCTTTACTATCAATCTCCCAACATGGAGAGACCGCACCTTTAACCTCCTGTTTCGCACAGGTTGCCAATTTCGCAGAGGATGAATGGGAGGAGGGAGAACCAATGAGAGAGTAGCTGTTAGGTATTTGGACGGGCATATGTCACTCTTATTTCCCGGGAGGAAGAAGAATTGACCAAAATCTCAGCCACCCACCGGGAACCAGTATATGTCCTGAACCAAAATATAGGACTTGCGTACAGCTCAGAAAAAAACAGTTAAAAAACGGAGCTCAGGGGCACAGCAATTCACAAACTGGCAGAGTAATAAAGGACAACTATCGTCCAAAAACCTGTTGAGCGAAGGCCACGAGGCGGACTTGAAAGCCAGGCAGAATAGCCAGAAATGGATTTCAAGAGGTACGTTGGAATCACCTTTAAAGCACAGGAAGAGGGGCACAACTTCGATAATGATGTACTTGGCCAAAAAGGGCTTATGCATTTTCTCCTGAGTATATTCAGGGAAAAACGCATACACTTTTTTTGGCCAAGCAAGCAAGCGTTCATGCAAGTCTGCACTACAAAGAAGTATCATTTCCCACCGGTCCACAGGAACATCGAAAAAATGGGTAAAAATCAGAAATTCAAGACAGGCCCTGGAGAACAGGGAGCCTTGTTATGCTGATGGGCGGGATGCATATTGCCAACTGCCTCTCTGGAGGAGTGCACTGTGTTCCCTAAAAGAAGTAAACAACAGAGCTACAGATCCAAGGGAACTTCCAGTCTAGGGAATATACCTTGGGAAAACTGAAAATCAATAAGACAGAGCCACCCAAATCTTTAGGCCTGCACTGTTTACAAGAACGTCAACTTGGGTACACCTTAAATATCCCAGGAAATATAAAAATGGTTCAAAAAATTGTGGTACTTACATGCGATGGAATATCCCTCAGACATGAAAACAATGTCATAAAACCAGTAGCAGCAAAATGAGTGGATTCAGGTACGATGATTCTAAGTGAAATAAGTCACACAGAAAAAGAAACGTATCATAAGATATCACTTATGAAGATCCTGTAAACATGGCTACACATGAAATGAGTTAGGGAAGAGAACAGAGTCTCACATTTAGAAAACACTCTTATGCCTGCTTAAGGGGGAAGGAGAGGTGGGGTGATGCATAAAACCAGAGTTTGATATAAGCACAGGTACTGTTCCAAAAACCAACTATGGAAGACACAAGACCTACACCTTGCTCATTGAAAGGGACTCGAAACCCCATATTTCCCGCAGAGGAATATATCTGACTAGTAAGAATCTTAAAACCTAGGTATTGATATGTCTCCGTAAGGGAATCAAGTGTGTCTAGACTGGCATAAACCTGGCTGTGAGAATCAGCTGAAACCAACTATAAAAAGGAATTTCAAAAAGAAAACCAAAAAACAGGGAAATTCTTTACAATTCCTTCAGGGATTCTGAGGAAACCTGGAATGACCCTATCTACAACGACAGCTGGATGTGGCATAAGGCTGGACACATGGGACTGAGAGGATTGGTGAGATTGGGTGAGCAAACGCAGACCCTTTAAAGCAATAATGCATGGCACCCATTCCATGGGTCCCAACTCTCCAGGTTGAAGGGAATATTACTACAGCTATAAAATGTATGGGAAACGTAGAGAATGGACACACTGTGAATACGAAAGATTTCTAAATCTCAACGAATAGTCTCTCTCCTGGTGCTCAAGTTTGATATTCCAACTGCTTTACTATCAATCTCCCAACTTGGAGAGACAGCACCTTTAACTTCCTG
This sequence comes from Mesoplodon mirus, assembly GCF_964341445.2. Lineage (NCBI taxonomy): Eukaryota > Metazoa > Chordata > Mammalia > Artiodactyla > Ziphiidae > Mesoplodon > Mesoplodon mirus. Next base: position 4,192,687 of record NW_028295817.1, read on the forward strand.
GTTCGCACAGGTTGCCAATTTGGCAAAAATGATAGGGAAGAGGGAGAAACAATGAGAGAGTAGCTGTTATGCATTTGGACGGGCACATGTCACTCTAATTTCCCGGGAGGAAGAAGATTTGACCAAAGTCTCAGCCACCCAATGGGAAACAGTATAGGTCCTGAACCAAAATATTGGACTTGCGTTCAGCTCAGAAAAAACGAGTTAAAAATGGAGCTCAGGGGCACAGCAATTCACAAACTGGCAGAGTAATAAAGGGCAACTGTCGTCCAAAAATCTTTTGAGGGAAGGAAACGAGGCGGACTTGAAAGTGAGGCAGAATAGCAGGAATCAGATTTCAAGAGGTACGTAGGAATCGCCTGTAAAGCAAAGGAATAGGTGCACAACTTAGACAATGATGCACTTGGCCAAAAAGGGCGTATGCGTTTTGTCCTGAATATATTCAGGAGAAAACGCATACGCCCTTTTTGGCCAAGCAAGCAAGCGGACAATCCAAATCTGCACTACAAAGAAGTATCACTTCCCACAGGTCAAAAGGGACATCCACAAAATGGGTAAAAACCGGAAAGGCAAGACAGGTCCTGGAGAACAGGGAGCCTTGTTATGCTGCTGGGCGGGATGTAAACTGCCAACTGCCTCTCTGGAGTAGTGCATTGTGTTCCCTAAAACAAGTAAACAACAGAGCAACAGAGCCAAGGGCACTTCCAGTCTAGGGAATATACCTTGGGAAAACTGAAAATCAATAAGACAGAGCCACCCCAAAATTTAGGGCTGAACTCCTTACAAGAACCTCAACTTGGGTACACCTTAAGTATCCCAGGAAAGATAAAAATTGTTCAAAATATTGTGGTACTTACGTATGATGGAATATCCCTCAGCCATGAAATCAATGTCATAATACCAGAAGCAGCAAAATGAGTGGATTCAGGTACGATGATTCTAAGTGAAATAAGTCACACAGAAAAAGAAACTTATCATAAGATAATACTTATGAAGATCCTGTAAACATGGCTACACATGAACTGAGTTAGGAAAGAGAAGAGAGTCTCACATTTAGAAAACTCTCTTATGCCTGCTTAAGGGGGAAGGAGAGGTTGGGTGATGCATAAAACCAGAGTTTGATATAAGCACAAGTACCGTTCAAAAAACCAACTATGGAATAGACAAGACCTACACCTTCCTCAGTGAAAGGGACTCAGAACACCATATTTCCCGCAGAGGAATATATCTGACTAGTAAGAATCTTAAAACATATGTATTGATAGGTCTCTTTTAGGGAATCAAGTGCGTCTAGACTGGCATAAACATGGCAGCGAGAATCAGCTCAAACTCACTATAAAACGGAATTTCAAAAACAAAACAAAAAAACAGCGAAATTCTTTACAATTCCTTCAGGGTCTCTGATGAAACTTGGAATGACCCTATCTACAATGACACCTGGAGGTGGCATAAGGCTGGACACATGGGACTGAGAGAATTGGTGAGATTCGTGAGCAAATGCAGACACTTTAAAACAATAATGCATGGCACCCATTTCATGGGTCCCAACTCTCCAGGTTGAAGGGAATATTACTACAGCTATAACATGTATGGGAAACCTAGAGAATGGACACACTGTGAATAGGAAAGTTTTCTAAAACTCAACGAATAGTCCCTCTCCTGGTACTCCAGTTTCACTTTCTAACTGCTTTACTATCAATCTCCCAACCTGCAGAGACAGCACCTTTAACGTCCTGGTTCGCACAGGTTGCTAATTTGCAAAGGATGAAAGGGAAGAGGGAGAACCAATGAGAGAGTAGCTGTTAGGCATTTGAACGGGCACATGTCACTCTTATTTCCCGGGAGGAAGAAGAATTTACCAAAGTCTCAGCCACCCACCCGGAACCAGTATAGGTCTTAAACCAAAATATGGGACTTTTGTTCAGCTCACAAAAAAAACGAGTTAAAAAATGGAGCTATAGGGCAGAGCAATTCACAAACTGGCAGAGTAATAAAGGACAACTATCATCCAAAAATCTGTTGAGGGAAGGCAACGAGGCGGACTTGAAAGTGAGGCAGAATAGCAGGAAACAGATTTCAAGAGGTACGTTGGAATCGCCTTTAAAGCACAGGAAGAGGGGCACAACTTCGACAATGATGCACATGGCCAAAAAGGGCGTATGCGTTTTCTCCTGAGTATATTCAGGAGAAAACGCATATGCCCTTTTTGCCAAGCAAGCAAGCGGACAATGTAAGCCTGCACTACAAAGAAGTGTCACTTCCCACCGGTCCAAAGGGACATCCACAAAAAGAATATAAACCAGAAATTCAAGACAGGCCCTGGAGAACAGGGAGCCTTGTTATTCTGATGGGCGGGATGTAAATAAACAATTGCCTCCCTGGAGGAGTGCATTGTGTTTCCTAAAACAATTAAACAACAGAGCTACAGAGCCAAGGACACTTCCAGTCTAGGGAATACACCTTGAGAAAACTGAAAATCAATAAGACAGAGCCACCCCGAAATTTAGGGCTGCACTGCTTACAAGAAACTCAACTTGGGTACAACTTAAATATCCCAGGAAATATAAAAATGGTTCAAAAAATTGTGGTACTTACGTACAAAGGAATATCCATCAGCCATGAAATCAATGTCATAAGACCAGTAGCAGCTAAATGAGTGGATTCAGGTACGATGATTCTAAGTGAAATAAGTCACACAGAAAAAGAAACGTATCATAAGATATCACTTATGGAGATCCTGTAAACATGGCTACACATGTACTGAGTTAGGAAAGAGAACAGAGTCTCACATTTAGAAAACACTCTTATGCCTGCTTAAGGGGGAAGGAGAGGTGGGGAGATGCATAAACACAGAGTTTGATATAAGCACAGGTACCGTTCCAAAAACCAACTATGGAATAGACAAGACCTACACCTTCCTCAGTGAAAGGGACTCAAAACCCCATATTTCCCGCAGAGGAATATATCTGACTAGTAAGAATCTTAAAACCTATGTATTCATATGTCTCCGTAAGGCAATCAAGTGTTTCTAGACTGGCATAATCATGGCAGCGAGAATCAGCTCAAACAAACTATAAAAAGGAATATCTAAAACAAAACAAAAACACAGGGAAATTCTTTACAATTCCTTCATGGTCTCTGATGAAACTTGGAATGACCCTATCTAGAACGACAGCTGGAGGTGGCATAAGGCTGGAAACATGGGACTGAGAGGATTGGTGAGATTCGTGAGCAAATGCAGACCCTTTAAAGCAATAATGCATGGCACCCATTCCATGGGTCCCAACTCTCCAGGTTGTAGGGAATATTACTACATGTATAACATGTATGGGAAACCTAGAGAATGGACACACTGTGAATACGAAATGTCTCTAAAGCTCAAGGAATAGTCCCTCTCCTGGTGCTCCGGTTTGACTTTCCAACTGCTTTACTATCAATCTCCCAAGCTGGAGAGACAGCACCTTTAACCTCCTGTTTCGCACCGGTTGCCAATTTGTCAAAGGATGAAACGGAAGAGGGAGAACCATATAGAGAGTAGCTGTTAGGCATTTGGACGGGCACATGACACTCTTATTTCCCGGGAGGAAGAAGAATTAACCAAAGTCTCAGCCAACAACTGGGAACCAGAATAGGTCCTGAACCAAAATATGAGACTGGCGTTAAGCTCACAAAAAAGAGTTAAAACAAGGAGCTATAGGGCAGAGAAATTCACCAACTGGCAGAGTAATAAAGGACAACTGTCATCCAAAAATTTGTTGAGGGAAGGCAAAGAGGCGGAATTGAAAATGAGGCAGAATAGAAGGAAACGGATTTCAAGAGGTACGTTGGAATCGCCTTTAAAGCACAGGAAGAGGGGCACAACTTCGACAATGATGTACTTGTCCAAAAAGGGTGTATGCGTTTTTTCCTGAGTATATTCAGGAGAAAACACATACGCCCTTTTTGGCCAAGCAAGCAAGCGGACAATGTAAGTCTGCACTACAAAGAAGTATCACTTCCCACCTGTCCAAAGGGACATCCACAAAAAGGGTAAAAACCAGAAATTCAAGACAGTCCCTGGAGAACAGGGAGCCTTGTTATGCTGATGGGCAGGATGTAAACTGCCAACTGCCTCTCTGGAGGAGTGCATTGTGTTCCCTAAAACAAGTAAACAACAGAGCTACAGAGCCAAGGACACTTCCAGTCTAGGGAATATACTTTGGGAAAACTTAATATCAATAAGACAGAGCCACCGCAAAATTTAGGGCTGCACTGCTTACAAGAACCTCAACTTGGGTACACATTAAATATCGCAGGAAATATAAAAATGGTTCAAAAAATTGTGGTACTTATGTACGATGGAATATGCCTCAGCCATGAAATCAATGTCATAAGACCAGTAGCAGCAAAATGAGTGGATTCAGTTATGATGATTCTAAGTGAAATAAGTCAAACATAAAAAGAAACGTATCATAAGATATCACTTATGAAGATCCTGTAAACATGGCTACACTTGAACTGAGTTAGGAAAGAGAAAAGAGTCTCACATTAGAAAACACTCTTATGCCTGCTTAAGGGGGAAGGAGAGGTGGGGTGATGCATAAAACGAGAATTTGATATAAGCACAGGTACCTTTCCAAAAACCAAGTATGGAATAGAGAAGACCTACACCTTCTTCAGTGAAAGGCACTCAAAACCCCATATTTCCCGCAGAGGAATATATCTGTCTAGTAAGAATCTTAAAACCTATGTATTGATATGTCTCTGTAAGGGAATCAAGTGTGTCTAGACTGGCATAAAGATGGCAGCGAGAATCAGCTCAAACCCACTATAAAAATGAATTTCAAAAACAAAACAGAGAAACAGCGGAATTCTTTACAATTCCTTCAGGGTCTCTGATGAAACTTGGAATGACGCTATCTAGAACGACAACTGGAGGTGGCATAAGGCTGGACACATGGGACTGAGAGGATTGGTGAGATTCGTGAGCAAATGAAGACGCTTTAAAGCAATAATGCATGGCACCCATTCCATGGGTCCCAACTCTCCAGGTTGTAGGGAATATTACTACAGCTATAACATGTATGGGAACCCTAGAGAATGGACACACTGTGAATATGAAAGGTTTCTAAATCTCAACGAATAGTCCCTCTCCTGGTGCTCCAGTTTGACTTTCTAACAGCTTTACAATCAATCTCCCAACCTGCAGAGACAGCACCTTTAACCTCCTGGTTCGCACAGGTTGCCAATTTGGCAAAGGATGAAAGGGAAGAGGGAGAACCAATGAGAGGGTAGCTGTTAGGCATTTGGACGGGCACGTGTCACTCTTATTTCCCGGGAGGAAGAAGAATTAACTAAAGTCTCAGCCACCCACCTGGAACCAGTATAGGTCCTAAACCAAAATATGGGACTTGTGTTCAGCTCACAAAAAACGAGTTAAAAAATGGAGCTATAGTGCAGAGCAATTCACAAACTGGCAGAGTATTAAAGGACGACTATCATCCAAAAATCGGTTGAGGGAAGGCAACGAGGCGGACTTGAAAGCGAGGCAGAATAGCAGGAAACAGATTTCAAGAAGTACGTTGGAATTGCCTTTAAAGCACAGTAAGAGGGGCACAACTTCGACAATGATGCACTTGGCCAAAAAGGGTGTATGCGTTTTCTCCTGCGTATATTCAGGAGAAAACGCATACGCCCATTTTGTCCAAGCAAGCAAGCGGACAATGTAAGTCTGCAATACAAATAAGTGTCACTTCCCTCCGGTCCAAATGGACATCCACAAAAAGGGTAAAAACCAGAAATTCAAGACAGGCCCTGCAGAACAGGAAGCCTTGTTATGGTGATTGGAGGGATGTGAATTGCCAACAGCCTCTCTGGAGGAGTGCACTGTGTTCCCTAAAGCAAGTAATCAAAAGAACTACAGAGCCAAGGACACTTCCAGTCTTGGGAATATACCTTGGGAAACTGAAAATCAATAAGCCAGAGCCACCCCCAAATTTAGGGCTGCACTGTTTACAACAACCTCAACTTGGGTACACCTTAAATATCCCAGGAAATATAAAAATGGTTCAAAAAATTGTGGTACTTATGTACGATGGAATATCCCTCAGCCATGAAATCAATGTCATAAGACCAGTAGCAGCAAAATGAGTGGATTCAGGTACGATGATTCTAAGTGAAATAAGTCACACAGAAAAAGAAGCTTATCATAAGATATCACTTATGAAGATCCTGTAAACATGGCTACACATGAACTGAGTTAGGAAAGAGAACAGAGTCTCACATTTAGAAAACACTCTTATGCCTGCTTAAAGGGGAAGGAGAGGTGGGGTGATGCATAAACCCAGAGTTTGATATAAGCACAGGTACCGTTCCAAAGTCCAACTATGGAATACACAAGAACTATCTATACCTTCCTCAGTGAAAGGGACTCAAAACCCCATATTTCCCGCAGAGGAATATATCTGACTAGTAAGAATCTTAAAACCTATGTATTGATATGTCTCTGTAAGGGAATCAAGTGTGTCTAGACTGGCATAAACATGGCAGCGAGAATCAGCTCAAACCCACTATTAAAAGGAATTTCAAAAACAAAACAACAAAACAGGGAAATTCTTTACAATTCCTTCAGGGTCTCTGATGAAACGTGGAATGACCCTGTCTACAATGACAGCTGGATGTGGCATAAGGCTGGACACTTGGGACTGAGAGGATTGGTGAGATTGGGTGAGCAAATGCAGAGCCTTTAAAGCAATAATGCATGGCACCCATTCCATGGGTCCCAACTCTCCAGGTTGAAGGGAATATTACTACAGCTATAACATGTACGGGAAACCTAGATAATGGACACTGTGAATACGAAAGTTTTCTAAAACTCAACGAATAGTCCCTATCCTGATGCTCCGGTTTGACTTTCCAACTGCTTTACTATCAATCTCCCAACTTGGAGAGACAGCCCCTTTAACCTCCTGGTTCGCACAGGTTGCCAATTTGGCAGAGGATCAAAGGGAAGAGGTAGAACAAATGAGAGAGTAGCTGTTAGGCATTTGGACAGGCTCATGTCACTCTAATTGCCCAGCAGGAAGAATAATTATCCAAAGTCTCAGGCACTCACCGGTATCCAGTATAGGTCCTGAACCAAAATTTTGGACTTGCTTTCAGCTCACAAAAAATGAGCTGAAAAATGGAGCTCAGGGGCAGAGCAATTCACAAACTGGCAGAGTAATAAAGGCCAACTATGTTCCAGAAATCTGCTGAGGGAAGGCAACGAGGCGACCTTCTAAGCGAGGCAGAATAGCAGGAAACAGATTTCAAGTGGTTCGTTGGAATCACCTGTAAAGCACAGGAAGAGGGGCACAACTTCGAAAATGATGCACTTTGCCAAAAAGGGCGTATGCGTTTTCTCCTGAACATATGCAGGGGAAAACTCATACGCCCTTTTTGGTCAAGCAAGCAAGTGGGCAATGGAAATCTGCACAGCAAAATAGTATCACTTCCCACCAGTCAAAAGGGACATCCACAATATGTGTAAAAACCAGAAATCCTAGAAAGGCCCTGGAGAACATGGAGCCTTGTTATGCTGATGGGCGGGATGTAAATTGCCAACTGCCTCTCTGGAGGAGTGCATTGTGTTCCCTAAAACAAGTAAACAACAGAGCTACAGAGACAAGGGGACTTCCATTCTAGGGAATATACCTTGGGAAAACTGAAAATCAATAAGATAGAGCCACCCCAAAATTTAGGGCTGCACTTCTTACAAGAATCTCAAATTGAGTACTCTCTAAATATCCCAGGCTAGATAAAAATGATTCAAAAAATTGTGGTACTTATGTACGATGGATTATCCCTCAGCCATGAAATCAATGTCATAATGCCAGTAACAGGAAAATGAATGGATTCAGGTACGATGATTCTAAGTGAAATAAGTCACACAGAAAAACAAACTTATCATAAGATAGCACTTATGAATTTTCTGTAACATGGCTACACATGAACTGAGTTAGGAAAGCGAACAGTGTCTCACATTTAGAAAACACACTTATGCCTGCTTAAGGAGGAAGGAGAGGTGGGGTGATGCATAGAACCAGAGTTTGATATTAGTACAAGTACCATTCCAAAATCAAAATACGGAATAGACAAGACCTACACCTTCATCAGTGAAAGGGACGCAAAACCCAATATTCTGCGCAGAGGTATATATCTGACTAGTAAGAATCTTAAAACCTATGTATTGATATGTCACGGTAAGGGAATCAAGTGTGTCTAAACTGACATAAACATGGCAGTGAGAATCAGCTCAAACCCAGTAAAAAAAGTAATTTCAAATACAAAACAAAAAAAACAGGGAAAATCTTTACAATTCCTTCAGGGGCTCTGATGAAACCTGGAATGACCCTACCTACAACGAGAGCTGGATGTGGCATAAAGCTGGACACTTGAGACTGAGAGGTTTGGTGAGACTGGGTGAGCAAAGGCCGACCCTTTAAAGCAATAATATGTGGCACCCATTCCATGTGTCCCAACTCTCCTTGTGTAAGGGAATATTACTACAGCCATAACATTTACGGGAAACCTAGAGAATGGACACACTGTGAATACGAAAGGTTTCTAAAACTCAACTTATAGTCCCTCTCCTTGTGCTCCAGTTTGACCTTCTAACGGCTTTACTATCAATCTCCCAACTTGGAGCGATACACCGTAAAACCTCCTGGTTCGCACAGGTTGCCAATTTGGCAGAGGATGAAAGGGAAGAGGGAGAACCAATGAGAGAGTAGCTGTTACGCATTTGGACAGGTACATGTCACTTTAATTGCCCGGCAGGAAGTAGAATTAACCAATGTCTCAGCCACCCGCCGGGAACCAGTATAGGTTTTGAACCATAATTTTGGATTTGCTGTCAGCTCACAAAAACGAGTTGAAAAATGGAGCTAAGGGGCACAGCAATTTACAAACTGGCAGAGTAATAGAGGACAACTATCGTCCAAAAATCTTTTGAGGGAAGGCAGAGAGGCGGACTTTAAAACGAGGCAGAATAGCAGGAAACAGATTTCAAGAGGTACGTTGGAATCACCTTTCAAGCACAGGAAGAGGGGCACAACTTCGACAATGATGCACTTGGCCAAAGAGGGTGTATGTGTTTTCTCCTGAGTATATTCAGGAGAAAATGCATACGCCATTTTTGGCCAAGCAAGCAAGCAGCAATGCAAATCTGCACTACAAAGAAGTATCCCTTCCCACCGGTCAAAAGGGATATCCACAAAATGTGTAAAAACCAGAAAGGCAAGACAGGCCCTGGAGATCAGGGAGCCTTGTTTTGCTGATGGGCGGGATGTAAGTTGCCAAATGCCTCTCTGGAGGAGTGCATTGTGTTCCCTAAAACAAGTAAACAACAGAGCTACACAGCCAAGGGCAGTTCCAGTCTAGGGAATATACCTTGGGAAAACTGAAAATCAATAAGACAGACCCACCCTAAAATTTAGCGCTGCACTGCTTACAAGAACCTCAACTTGGGTACACCTTAAGTATCCCAGGAAAGACAAAAATGGTTCAAGGTATTGTGGTACTTACATACGATGGAATATCGCTCAGCCATGAAATCAATGTCATAAGGCCAGTAGCAGCAAAAAGAGTGGATTCAGGTACGATGATTCTAAGTGAAATAAGTCACACAGAAAAAGAAACTTATCATAAGATATCACTTATGAAGGTCCTGTAAACATGGCTACACATGAACTGAGTTAGGAAAGATTACAGAGTAACTAATCTTATCATAAGGTATCACTCATAGCGGGAAAGTACACATGACTATACATGAACTGAATTACAAACACAACAGAGTCACACATTTAGAAAACATCTTCTGCCTGCTTAATGGGAAAGCCGAGGTGGGGTGATGCATAAAACCACAGTTTTAAATTAGCACAGATACCGTAATATAAACCATGTATGTAATAGACAACACCTACTCCCAGCACAATGAACTGGACTCAACACCCCCTATTCATTGCAGAGGAATATGTCTGACTCTAAGTATTTTAAAACATATGTATTCTCATGTCTCCATAAAGGAATCATGTGTGTGTATAATGGCATGAACACAGCACTGAAATTCAGTTAAACCCACTTATAAAAATAAATTTCAAAAGCAAAATGCAAAAACAGATAGAAAGTCTTAAAAATTACGTTCAGGGCCTGTGATGCAAACTAGATTGACCACCTTTACACCCACAGCTGGATGAGACATAAGACTGGACTCTTGGGGCTGACAAGATTGCTGAGGTTGTGTGAACAAAAGAACACCACTTAGAGCAATACTGTGTGCTACCCATTCTAGTGGTCCCAACTCTCCAGGTTTAAGGGAATCTTCCTACAGTTAAAACATGCATGGGAAACCCAGTGGATGGTACACTGTGTAATTGGGAAAGTTTTCTAAAAGGTACCTCATTTTTCCTTTTGTCGTGCTCGGCTTCACCATTCCATCTGCATTACTCAAAATCTCCCCACTTGGAGTGTCAGTGCCTTTACCCTCCCGTTATGCACAGTTTGAAAACTGTGCAGAGGATGAACAGGAAGAGGGGAAATAAATGAGAGATTAGCTGTAGGTGTTTGGATGGGTACATGTCACTCTAGTTTCCCATCAGGAAGAATAATTAACCAAAGGCTCAGCCTGAAGCCCCGGAACAGGACTAGGGCCTAAAGCCATCCTGCAGTATTGCAGCCAGCTCACAAAGAGGCGAGTTGAAAAATGGAACTCAGGGGCACAGCAATTCACAAACTTGCAGAATTATGAAGGACAACTATCATCCAGAAATATATTGAGGAAAGGCAGTGAAGAGGATTTGAATGCAAGGCAGAATTGAAGGGAACAGATTTCAAGATGTAGATTGGAGTCATCTTTAAAGCACATGAAAAGCGACAGAATTTCGACAATGTTGCCCTTGGCTGAAAAGGGATTATGTGTATTTTCTTGAATATATTCGGGAAAAATGCATATGCCCTTTTTGGCTAAGCAAGCCATCAGGCATTGCAAATCCACACTACAGAGAAGTGTCCCTTACCTCCAATCAAAAGGGCCATCCAAAAATAGTGTAAAAACCACAAATGCAGGACAGGCCATGGAGAAAAGGGAGCCTTGTTACGCTGATGGACAGGATGTAAATTTCCAAAAGCCTCTCTGGAGAACTGTATGTTGTTTTCTAAAACAGAGCTACAGAGTATAGCACACTTCCACTCATGGGCGTGTGTTTTGGGAAAACTAAAAATCCACAACACAGAGCCAGCCCAAAATTTATGGCTGCTCTGTTTACAAGAACCTCGACTTCGGTACACTTTATATATCCCAGGAAAGGAAAAAAAAAATGGATATAGATGTTGTGGTACTTATATAAAATGGAATGTCACTCTGACATAAAATCAATGTCATAAGCCAATAGCAGCATAATGAGTGGCTTTAGGTATGATGATGCTAAGTGAAATGAGCCACAAAGTAAAAGAAACTTATTGTAATATATCACTTATAGAGGAAATGTAAACATGGCTACACATGAACTGAATTTCAAAAGAGAACAGAGTTACACATTTAGAAAACACACTTATGCCTCCTTAAGGGGAAAGGTGACGTGGGGTGATGTGTAAAAGCAGAGTTTAAAATTAGCACAAATCCTATTCCATATACCAAATAGTTAATAGACAAGACCTACTCCTTTCTCAATGAACTGGGCACAAAACACCCTATTCACTGAAGAGGAATATATCTGACTGGTAATAACCTTGAAACCTATGTATTTATATGTCTCCATAATGGAATCAAGAGTATGTAGATTGGCATAAACACAGATCAATGGAACAGGACAGAAAGCCCAGAGATAAACCTACATACCTATGGCTATCTCATCTATGACAAAGGAGCTAAGGATATACAATGGAGAAAAGACAGTCTCTTCAGTAATTGGTGCTGGGAAAACTGGACCCCTACACATAAAAGAATGAAATTAGAACACTCCATAACACCATACACAAAAATAGACTCTAAATTGATTAGAGATCTAAATATAAGACCAGACACTATAAAACACTTAGAGGAAACCATAGGCAGAGCACTCTATGACATAAATCACAGCAAGATCCTTTTGGACCCACCTCCTAGAGAAATGGAAATAAAAACAGAAATCAACAAATGGGACCTAATGAAACTTAAAAGCTTTTACACAGTACAGGAAAACATAAACAAGATGCAAAAACAACCCTCAGAATGGGAGAAAATATTTTCAAATGAAGCAATTGACAAAGGATTAATCTCCAAACTTTACAAGCACCTCATGTAGCTCAATATCACAAAAACAAACAACCCAATCCAAAAACGGGCAGAAGACCTAAATAGACATTTCTCCAAAGAAGATATACAGATTACCAAGAAACACATGAAAGGATGCTGAACATCACTAATCAGTAGAGAAATGCAAATCAAAACTACCCTGAGGTATCACCTCACAGCAGTCAGAGTGGCAATCATCAAAAAAATCTACAAAACAATAAATGCTGGAGAGGCCTTTATTGGAGAAAAGGGAACACACTTGCACTGTGGGTCGGAATGTAAATTGATATGAGCACTAGGGAGAACAGTATGGAGGTTCCTTTAAATAACTAACAATATAAGTACCATACGACACAACAATCCAACTACTGGGCATTTGCCTTGCGAAAACCATAATTCAAAAAGAGTTATGTACAAATATGTTCATTGCAGCTCTATTTGCATTAGTCAGGACATGGAAGCAACCTAAGTGTCCATCGACAGATGAATGGATAAAGAAGATCTGGCACATATATACAATCAAATATTACTCAACCATAAAAAGAAGCAAAACTGAGTTATTTGTACTGAGGTGGATGGACTTTGAATCTGTCCTACACAGTGAAGTAAGTCAGAAAGGGAAAAACAAATACTGTATGTTAACAGAGATATATGGAATCTAATGAAGAAAAAAAGAAGATTTTGAAGAACCTAGTGGCAGGACAGGATTAAGGACACAGACATAGAGAAAGGACTTGAGGACACCAGAAGGGGGATGGGTAAGCTGGGACGAAGTGAGAGAGTGGCATGGACATAAATACATTACCATATGTAACACTGATAGCTACTGAGAATCAGCCACATAGAACAGGGAGATCAGCTCGGTGCTTTGTGACCACATAAAGGGGTGGGATATGGAGTGTGGGAGGGAGATGCAAGAGGGAGGGGATCTGGTGATATCTGTATATGTATAGCTGATTCACTTTGTTATACAGCAGAAACGAACACTCCATTGTAAAGCAATTATACTCCAATAAACGTGTAAAAGAAAAAAAAAGAAAGAAAGCCCAAGGATACACCTACACACCTATGGTCAACTAATCTATGACAAAGGAGGCAAGACTATACAATGGAGATAAGACAGTCTCTTCAATCATTGGTGCTGGGAAATATGGAGAGCTACATGTAAAAGAATGAAATTAGAACACTCCCCAACACCATACATAAAAATATATTCAAAATGAATTAGAGACCTTAATGTAAGACCAGACAGTATAAAACTCTGAGAGGAAAACTTATGAAGGATACTCTGACGTAAATCACAGCAAGATCTTTTTTGATCCACCTCCTATAGTAATGAAATAAAAAAGAAAACTAAACAGATGGGACCTAATGAAACGTAAAAGCTTTTGCAAAGCAAACGAAACTACAAACAAGACGAAAAGACAACCCTCAGAATGGCAGAAACTATTTGCAAACGAATCAATGGACAAATGATTAATCTCCAATATATATAAACATCTCATGCAGCTCAATATTAATAAAACAAACAACCCAATACAAAAATGGAAGATCTAAATAGACATTTCTTCCAAGAAGACATAGAGATGGCCAGTACGCACATGAAAATCTGCTGAACATCACTAATTATTAGAGAAATGGAAATCGAAACTACAATGAGGTATCACGTCACACCTGTTAGAATGGGCATCGTCAGAAAATCTACAAACAACAAATGCTGGAGAGGGTGTGGAGAAAAGGAACCTTCTTCCACTATTGTTGGGAATGTAAATCGATACAGTCTCTATGGAGAACAGTATGGAGGTTCCTTAAAAAACTAAAAATAGAATTACCATATAATCCAGCAATCCCACTACTGGGCATATACCCAGAGAAAACCATAAATCAAAAAGACACATTCACCACAATGTTCACTGCAGCACTATTTACAATAGCCAGGTAATGAAAGCAACCTAAGTGCCCTCAGACAGACGAATGGATAAAGACATGGTACATATATACAACGGAATATTACTCAGCCATACATAGGAATGAAATTGGGTCATTTGTAGAGACCTCGATGGATCTAGAGACTGTCATACAGAGTGAAGTAAGTCAGAAAGAGAAAAACAAATATTGTATATTAATGCATATATGTGGAACCTAGAAAAATGGTACAGATGAACCAGTTTGCAGGGCAGAGATAGAGACAGATGTAGAGAACAAACATATGGACACCAAGGAGGGAACGCCATGTGAGGGTGGTGGTGGGATGAATTGGGAGACTGGGATTCACATGTGCACACTTATATGTATAAAATACATATCCAATAAGAACCTGCTGTATAAAAGAAATAAATTTAAAAAAATTAAAAATAAATAAATAACATTTAATAAAATAAAACAGAAAAAAAGTTTTTCCTTTCACATAGACGTCTTTATATTAATGCATTATTTCCATGTTTATATCTCCAAATTAAAAAAAAGAGGAATAAATAAAATCTAACTTGAACCAAAAAGAAAAAAAGAAAGAAAAAAAGCAGAACTCACCAGTTATACAGAGGAAAATCGTATCAGGGCACTTGCTCCAGTGGTAAAAAAATTCTTAAGTTGGTCAGAGTTGGGAAATTGTCTCCCATGCCATCAGCAGCGCTCTCCCCCACAAGGAGCATCCTCATTGCAAAGCTGGGGGACTGTGTCGAGGCGTCTGTGAGTAAATGTGAGCTGAGCCCCAGTCCTGCTGCAGCTGAACTCTTCCCACCCTTTCCAGGTAAAACACCTGAATATGTAAAAGCACTTGCAAGCCTAGAGGAAGGGCTGTGGAGCCACACTAGCGAGAGCACGCAGGCCGACTTGGTGCCTGCAGGCCAGCCAGGATGGTCCTGGCCCCAGATGCTCTTCTGGAAGCTTTTCATTTCCCTGCCTGAGATACCCCTCCTGCCACAGCCCCCACTGCTTTTTTACTTCCTCACCTCTGCCTGGGGAGAAATTCCAGTGGCAGGTAAGGGTGACACATCCTCTTCTTTAGCAGGTGGCAGCCTGGCAACACCTGCAGAAAGTCCAGCAGAGCCCCACTCACACTGGGCCACCCACAAAGCCACGGCCCCTCACTCCCTACCACCACCCCAGCCCCGAAACTGCTGACGGGGCAGATAATATGGTGTCAGGCACAGCTACAGGGGCTCTTGCTGACTGGAGAGGTGTTTATATTGACCTCAACCCAGGCACACCTGTGGGGGGGGGGCAGGCAGTGTCAAGCTGCCCAAATCAGCCAATCCTCACCCCTCAAGGGCTCACAGTTGCAGAAAATGAACCTTGCTAAACGGGTCAGTCCCAAGGAACAGGTGTGGGCCTTGAGAGTCAGGATAGACAAGGGGCTGCAGCTGCGGCTTGTTTTCTTATCATTTTATCTGGTCCATGAGTGGAAAACAACTTCAAGAAGACCCTATCCTAATGAGAGGAACCCAGGAGTCAGGGAGAGGAGTGATGGTGGGTGGAGACAGAGGCCTGGAGCCCTGGCTGCAGTGGAAGTGTCTGGAAGACCAGGCAGGGAGAGGCTGCACAGAGTGATAGCCAGGGTCACAGACCTGTCAGAGCTGCTGTTTGTTAGTTCAAGTCCTGCTCTGAGGTGTTCTGTGTCAGCTATGAGTGACAGGTGAGCTGGGGGTTCTCTGCAAGGTGGGCTATGTGCACTGTTCCTGTGTGTCCAGCCCTGCTGGGGTACCTGCCCAGGGGAGCTCCGTATCCTGGGAGGGGCCTGACTATGAGAGCCCCATGGGCTGCTGGGTTGCTGCACAGGTGATCTCCATACCATGGGAGGGAATTGAACACGAGAGCCCCGTGGGCTGTGGGGTGCTGGATGCAGCCCAGGTGAGCTCCATATCCTGGGATTGGCCTAACCACGAGAACCCCATGGGCTGCTGGAGACCTGATAAAGGACATCAGGACAGTCAGTGAAGCCACCGAGGATATACATCCAGTAGCTCCTATTTCCTACACCCTGCTGCTCATTCTATCATCCACCAGGCCATGGCATTCTGTATTAGACTTCAATGATGCCTTCTTCTGTATTCCATTCATCTCAGAGTCACAAGAATTTTTGGCTTGTGTGTGGCAGGACACAACATGCAACACAAGCAATAATGCTGGGCCGTCCTGCCCCAATGGTTCAAAAATCCCCACACCATCATTGGGGAAATGTCCTATAAAAACCTAAACGTTCTACCTCTGTAAAAGGGAACCCTCCTTCAATATGCAGATGACATTCTGATTGCCAGGCCTACTAAAGGCGCCTTTGAAATACCTAGCCAAGAAAGGATAGAAGGTGTCCAAGAAAAAGGCTCAAATATCACAGGCTCAGGTGACTTGCCTGGGCTTCATTCTCACAGATATATGGAGAAACGCATCCCAGGATAGGGAAGAAGCCATTTGCAGCCTTACCTCTTCTAAAACTAGAAGACAGCTTAAGGGTTCCTGGGGAGGCCAAGGTTTTCTGCATCTGGATCCCTAACTACAGTCTAATAGCTGGGCCTCTACATGAAACACTGACACGAAAAGATGATGATCCTTTTGAATAGAATCCAGAAGCAGCCTTTCAAGAATGGAAAGAGCAGTCAATTCAGATCCTTGTCCAGGAACTCGCTAAATTAGCTAAACCCTTTGACCTTTACATACCCGGTCAAAGGTTAATCGCCCTTGGAGCCTTAGTGCAAAAACTGGGACCACTTGAAATGGAGCAACACAAGAATGCCCTTCAGGTATGATAAACTATGGTCACCAAGGGCTTTGCCCACCGACTCATCAGGCCAGGATACTGGGGTATCTAAAAAGCTGGAAATCAGCAGCCCACAAGGCCAGCTCCCTCCTAAGGGAATAGGACCCCACGTGGTGATCCTAACCACCCATCATGTCCTGAAGTTGCAGGGGTCGCTCTGTGGACACACTGACCTCGAGTGAGGAGGCCCTCCAACTCCAACCTCCAGAGAGACAAATGGGGGCAACAGGCCCCCAAGATGACTCGTGTGACCATCACTTGACCTGGAGTTTCTCTCAGAAAACAAGAAGACTGTGCCCCGAAAGAGCAGACTACTGCTTGCAGGACTTACTGCACCCAGAGGGGAGCTAATAAGCTTGGCGGGGGAAAAGTATATCACGCTTTCACCATAGAAATCCCTACAGACACCACGGTGATGGTGGCCAATATGACCGCCTGGACTGCTGGCTACTTCTAAAGGCCGTTGACTCAGTGGACGTCATGGTCCTGGATCACCACTGACCCTGGACTGTCTGGGAGTTGCACGGGCAGGGCTCTGACACGTGGTGCTGTTTGTACATTAATTCAGGGACCTAATTAAAGAAAGCACAGACTACTGGTCAGAGCATCTAGGCTGGCAAAAAACGTCAGCCTAATGTCACCGAACAAATGTGGGGTGGGGTGAAACCTGCCACCACAGTATCTCTGCGCATCTCTTTCCTCGACCCTTAAAGGTCATTAAAATCTATAACACTTCCAATGCTGGTGCTCAGGCGGACGAGAAGTGAGGCAGGAGGCTTTGGGACAATCAACCTCACCTGGAGGCTGGTGGGGAGACGTTTTGCCCCTCCCCCCAGGTATCAGGGCTGCCACCACAGCATGAAGCAGTTACAAAATAGGGGTCTGCACCCTCAACACCTGAAGAATGAGGAACGGAACAAAAAGCAGAGGAGGTGTTCGTCTCTGGCAACGTTCATTAAAAATTCCTGGGAGGTAAAAAGAGAATCTGGGCAATAAAATAAAGTCTAACCTGTTTTTCCTTTGTGCTTTGTCTAATTTCACATGCTCCTAGGGTTCCGCATGCAGAGGTCCCACACCCGGCACTTCAGACCCGACTTCCTAGTGCAGAATGGCTGGGTCGACACCTCAGCTAGCGGAGTCCCATGCAGACTGCACGGAATAGAGCCTGAGCTGCAGCCAACCCAGCCCTCGAGAGCTCCATCCCCTAACTCCCACTGACGCTGCTGGGATCCCTACTCAGCATCCCAGCCCACAGCCCGTGGGGGAGTGCACACTCTCACCTCTCCATTCGGTTTTCAAAATAATGTTTCCTTTGCTTCTGAAACAAACTCAGTCTTGATCTGTTGGCTCCAATGACACTGGGCACGGGGACTCCTGTTGGGGTCCCCTCTGGATGATCAGTAACAGAAATTGAGAACTTTGTAACTTCATTGAACAGATGTGTGAGCCAAACTGTAGTTAACATAGAGCAGTGTATAATGCTCGGGTAAAATAAGATGTTTCTAAGACTTACCTTTGATATTTCCATCACTTTACTATAAGCAAGTTCAGTGAAGACGTCTGTCTTATTTGTCAGGTCAACATTAGAGAAATGAAGTGATTTATTTCCATGGATGTACATCGAATACTCTTGGCTGAAGCTTCAATCTTGTTTTGAATGCTTTTCCATTGAAAAGGATACCTCTCTTTCAGCTCCCCCATTTCTGAGAATTATAAAATCTTATAATTTATTATTACCAAAGGGGAAAGGTAGGAGAAGGGATAAATTAACAGTTTGGGATTAACACATACACACTGCTATGTATAAAATAGATCATCAACAAGGAACTACTGTATAGCACAGGGAACTACACTGAATATTTTGCAATAACCTATAAGGGGAAATAATCTGAAAAAGAATCGATATTTTTATTGACATCATCTATCAATGACAGATAAAATGTAACCTAAGCAAGGCCGATGGTGAGCGCTTCTGAACCTGAAGATTTCAATCATCTAAAGTTTGGGCTCTGCCTATTTCCCAAGGCCCTTAATGGACATACGTGTAGCCGTAGCTTAAAAATTCCCCAGTTTGGGGTTCGGGGAGGCACTGATTTGGAAAAATCCCTGGTGTTCTCCTTCCATTCACGGGACCCTTCCTACAGCTAAAACATGCCTGTCACACCTAGAGGATGGTACACCGTTTGATCGGAAAGAGTTTGGAAAAGGCACCTCATCTCCTCATCGCCTGGTGCTCGGGTTCACCCCTCCAGCATCTTTCCTAACAATCTCCTCACTTGGGGATATCAGCACCGTCAACATCCTGTTGCACACAGTTTGGAATTTGTCCAGAGGATGAAGCGGAAGGATGAGAAAAATTTAGAGACAAGTCTTAGGTCTTCGGACAGGCACATGCCACTCTAATTTCCAATCCGGAAGACAAATTCATCAAAGGCTATAATTGCCCACAGAAAGAGAATAGGGCTAGAGGAAATCCTGCTGTTTTGTGTCGAGTTTCCAAAAACACAAGTTGAAAAATGGAACTCAGGGGCACTAAAATTCATGAAACTGCAGAGTTGAAAATATCTATTGTTGAAAAACATCTTGAGGTAAGTCACAGAAAAGGACTTGTAAACAAGGGAGAGTGGCAGGAATCAGATTTGAAGAGGTAGAAAGGTCTCCCCATTAAAGCACAAGAAATGGGGCTGAACATCGCCAATGATGCAGTTGGCCCAAAAGGGCGTATGCATTTTTTCCTGAATATATTCAAGTAAAGGCCATTCACACTTTTTATCCAACCAAACAGGTGGGCACTGGAAACCAATACTACAAAATATATCATTCACATCAGTCAGAAAGGCCATCCACATAAAGTGTAAACACCGTAAATGCAGGACAGGGTGAGGAGAAAAGGGAGCCCTGTGACGCTGATAGTGGAAATGTAATTTGCCAACGGCCACTCTGGAGAAGTGTATTGTGTTTGCTAAAACATCTGAAAACTGAGCTACAGAGCATAGGGCACTTGCACTCATGGGCGTATACCTTGGGAAAAACAAAAAATGACAGAAAACAGGCACTCCAACGTTTACCACCTCTCTTTTAAAAAGGGCCTCCACTTGGATATAACCTAAATGTCCCTTGAAGGATAAAATGGATAAAAGAGATGGGGTACTTATGTAGAGTGGAATATTACTCATCCAGAAATCAATGAAATAAGGCCAGTTGTAACAACTCTGGAGGAGTTACATACGATCATTCTAAGTGACACATGTCAGAAAGAAAAAGACACATATCATAAGATGTCACTTAAAGGTGGAATCAAAAATGGCTACACATGAAATAAACTATAAAACAGAAACATAGTCAAATATGTAGAAAATAGACATAAGGCTGCTAAATGGGAAAGGTGGGGAATGGTGAGGTATTATCCAGGAGGTTGAAATTAGCAAAGATACCATTCCAAGTACCGAATTGAATAACTGGCAAGGCCTACACGGTTCCTCAAAGAACTGCACTCAGTCCACTCAAGTCACTGGAAAATAATACATATGACTCGTAAGCATCTGAGAAAGAATTTATTGTTGTCTCACAGGACATGAATCAAGTGGATGTACAGCAGCAAAAAACAGAGCTTTGAAAATCAGCTGTAACCAATATAAAAATAAATTTAAATATATTTATAAAAACAGTGAGACAGACAAAAATTCTTACAACTTTTGTTGAAGGGTTACGATGTAACATGGATTGAACACATGTAGACCCACAGCAGGATGATATATAAGGCTGGAAGCCATGCACGCTAAGAGATGTTAGAGAGGCTGGGTGAGGAAATGCAGACCTTTTAAAGTAATACTGCCTGGTACCCATTCCATGGGTCCCAAATCTGCACTTTCAAGGGAATCTTCTGACAGTGAAAACATGCCTGGGAAACCGAGATGAATGTACACCGTGTGCTCAGGAGAGGTGTCTAAAATGCACCTCATTTTTGATCTCCTGGTGCTGGGGTTCGCCATTCCAGCCACATTACTAACAATCTCCCGACTTGGAGAATCAGCACCTTTAACCTCCTGTTTCACACAGTTTGCAATTTTTGCAGAGGATAAATGGGAAGAGGAGGAACCAATGAGAGATTAGCTGTAGTAGTTTTGACAGGCACATGTCAATCTAATTTCCCATTAGGAAGAAGAATTAACCAAAGGCTCAGCCTGCCTCCCCAGAACCAGAATATGGCCGGAATCAATCCAATGGTTTGGCGGTCAGCTCACAAAAAAAGCGAGTTGCAAAATGGAGCTCAGGAGCAGACAATTCAAAGACCTGCAAAGATATAAATGATAACCAACGTCCAAAAATATATTCAGGTAAGGCAACGAAGAGGTTCTGAATGAGAGGCAGAATTGCAGGAAACAGATTTCAAAAGGGAGATTGTACTCACTTTTAAAGCTTATGAAAAGCAGCAGAATTTCTAAAATGATGCAGTTGGGCAAAAGGGTGTATGCGTTTTTTTCGTGAATATCTTCAGGAAAAAAAACACATACAGAGATTTTGGCCAACCAAGCAAGAGGGAAATGCAAATCCGCACAATAAAGAAGTCTCAATTTCCACTGCTCAGAAAGTCCATCCAAAAAATGTGTACAAATCAAAAATGCAGGAGAGGCCATGGAAAACAGGGAGACTAGTCACGCTGATGGGTGGGGTATAAATATCCAAGAGCTACTCTGAAGAAGTGTATGCTGTTTCCTAAAACATCTAAAATACAAAGCCCCCGAGCAAAGGGGACTTCAACTCATGGACATATAACTTGGGAAGACTAAATATCAACAAGACACAGGCACCCCAAAGTTTAGGGCTGCTCTGCATACAAGAACCTCAACTTCGGTACACCTAAAGTATCCCAGGAAAAAGAGAAATGCATAAAGAACTTGTGGTAATTTTGTACAACGGAATATCACTCAGACGTGAAATCAATGTCATAAGACCAGTAGCAGCATAATGAGAGGATTTAGGTATGATGATTCTAAGGGAAATTAGTCACACAGAAAAAGAATCTTATCATAAGATATCACTTACAGAGGGAATGTCAACATCACAACACATGAACTGAATTAGGAAAGAGAGCAGCGTCTCACATTTAGAAAACACTCTTATGCCTCATTAAGGGGAAAGGAGAGGTGGGGTGATGCATAAAACCAGAGTTTGATATTAGCACAGGTACCATTCCATAAACCAAATACAGAATAGACAAGACCTACACCTTCCTCAGTGAACGGGACTCAAAATCCCTATTCCCCACAGAGGAATATATTTGATTAGTAAGAATCTTAAAACCTATGTATTGATATGCCTCTGTAAGGGAATCAAGTGTGTCTAGACAGTCATAAACACGTCAGTGAAAATCAGCTCAACCCCATTATAAAAATGAATTTCAAAAACAAAACAAAAAAACAGCGAAATTCTTACACAATTCCTTCAGGGGTTCTGATGAAACCTAGAATGACCCTATCTGCAAAGACAGCTGGATGAGACATAAGGCTGGACACTTGGGACTGAGAGGACTGGTGAGATTGGGAGAGAAAATGCAGACCCTTTAAAGTAGTAATGCATGCCACCATTCCATGGGTCCCAAATTTCCAGGTAGAAGGGAATATCACTACAGTTATAACATGTATGGGAAACCTAGAGAATGGACACCCTGTGATGGCGAAAGGTTTCTGAAAGTCTCCTACTTTTTCCTCTCCTTGTGCTACAGTTTGGCATTCCAACAACTTTACTATCAATCTCCCAACTTAGGAGAGTCATCCCCTATAACCTCCTGGTTCGCACAGTGTGCTAATTGTGCAGAGGATGAAAGGGAAGAGGGAGAACCAATCAGAGAGTAGATGTAGGCATTTGGACGGACACATGTCACTCTAAATTCCCATTAGGAAGAAGAATTAACCAAAGCCTCAGCCACCCACAGGGAACCAGTATAGCCACCCCTGGAACCAGTATAGGTCCTGAAGAAAAATTGTGGATTTGCGGTCAGCTCCAAATAATGGGGTTTGAATATTGGAGCTCAGGGGCAAAGCAAATCAAAAACCTGCAGAGTTATAAAGGACTAATCTCTTCCAAAAATCTGTTGAGGGAAGGCAACAAAGCGGACTTGAAAATGAGGCAGAATTGCACAAAGCTTATTTCAAGAGGTAAATTGGAATCGCCTTTAAAGCACAGGAAAGGCATCACAACTTCAAGAATGATGCACTTGGCCAAAAACAGCGTATGACTTTTCTCCTGAATATATTCAGGAGAAAAGGCATAGGCCCTTTTTGGCCAATCAAGCAAGCGCACAATGCAAATCCACACTACAAAGAATTGTGGCTTCCCACCGGTCAAAGAGGGCATCCGAAAATCTGTAAAAACCAGAAAGGCAAGATAGAGATGACAAGGGCATAAAGCAATATGATCCCAAGGGTCATGGAGGATTGTGATGACAAGCACATGGAGCATTGTGATGACAAGATTATGTATCATTTTGCTGACAAAGGCATTGTGATAACAAGGTTCATGGAGCACTGTGATGACAAGCGTCATGGATCACTGTGATTACAGGGTTCATGGAGCATTGGGATGACAATGGCATGGAGCATTTTGATGACAAGTGTCCCGGATCATTGTGTTGTCAGGGTTCATGGAGCATTGTCATGACAGTGGTCATGGAGCATTGTGATGACAGAGGTCATGGAGCATTGCGATGAGAACGTCATGGAGCATTGGGCTGAAAATGTTCATGGAGTATTGTGATGACAGGTGTCAAGGAGCATTGTGATGACAAGGTACTGGAGCACTGTGATGAGAAGATCATGGAGCCATGTGATGACAAGTCTCATGGAGCATTCTGATGAAAAGGCTCATGGAGCATTGTGATTACAGGGGTCTTGGAGCATTGTGATGACAAGGGCATTGAACATTGGGATGAGAATGTCATGGAGCGTTCTGATGACATGCATCATGGACTTTTGTGATGACAAGGGCATGGAGCATTGTGATTACAGTGGTCTTGGAACACTGTGAGGAAAAGGGCATGTAATATTGTGATGAAAAAGGCATGGAGCCTTGTCATGACAGGGTTCAAGGAGCATACTGATGACAAGTGTCAGGGACCATTGTGATGACAAGGGTATTGAGCACTGTGATGACAAATGTCATGGAGCATTGTGATTAGAAGACCATGGATAATTGTGATGACTTGCGTTATGGGGAGCTGTGATGATAAGTGTTATGGAATATTGTGATCACAAGGATTTGGAGCATTGTGATGACAGAGGTCATAGAGCATTTTGATTTCATTGGGATGACAATAGCATGAAGCATTATGATGATGCACATTGGTGCACTGTGATGACAGCGTTCATGGAGCATTGAGATGAAAAGGGGCATGGAGCATTATGATTAGAGGAGTCTTGGATCATTGTGATGAAAAGGGCATGGAACATTGGTCTGAGATGTTTCATGGATTATTGTGTTGAGAGGGGGCAAGGAGCATTGTGATAACAATGGCACGGAACACTGTGATACATGGTTCATGGAGGATAGTAATGACAAGCGCATGGAGCATTGTGAGAAGAATGGCATCGAGCATTGTGATGAAAAGCATCATGGATACTGTGATGACAAAGGCTTGGAACGATGTGATGAGAGGTTTTTGGAGCTTTGTGATGACAATGGCATGGAGCATTGTGATGCCAAGGGTCATGGAGTTTTGTGATGACAAAGGTCATGGAGCATTTTGATGACAAGGGTGTGGTGAATTCTCTTGTGAAGGGCAGGGAGCATTGTGATGACAGGGTCATGGAGCAATTTGATGAAAAGTGTCATGGAACATTTTGATGACAGGGGTTATGGAACATTGTGATGTCAGGAGTCATGGAACATTTTCATGACGGTGTTGTGGACCATTGTGACGACAGGGGAGTGGGTGTATTGTGATGACTAGTGAGGGAACATTTTGATATCATTCGTGAGAGAGCATTTTGATAAGAAGTGCATGGAGCATTGTGATGACAAGTTTTATGGAGCATTGTGATGACAAGGTTGTGGAGCATTGTTATGACAAGCACATGGCGCATTGTGATGACATGGGTCATGGAGCCCTGTGCTGACAAAGGCATGGAGCATTGTGATGAGAAGGGTCAACGAGCATTGTGATGAAAATTTCATGGAGCATTTTGGTGACAAAGGTCACAGAGTCTTGTGATGACGAGGGCATGGACCATTGTGATGACAAAGGTCATGAAGCATTGTGATGACTGGAGTCATTGAGCATTGTGATGACAGGGTTCATAGAGCATTGTGATGAAAAGGCAATGATAATTGTGATGACAGGGGCATGGAGCATTGGCCTGACATGTTTCATGGATTATTGTGATGACAGTGGGCATGGTGCAATGTGATGACAAGGCATGGAGCATTGTGATGAGAAGGTCATGGAGTATTTTGAAGACAGGTCTCAGGGAGCATTGTGATGACATATGTCATGGTCCATTGCGATGACAATGGAATGGAACACTGTGATGCCAAGTGTCATGGAGGATTGTGATGACAAATGTAATGGAGCATTTTGATGACAAGGGCTTGGAGCATTGTGCTGACAAGGGATATGGAGCATTGTGATGACAAGGGCATGGAGAATTGTGATGACAAGGGCCATTGAGAATTTTGATGACAAGTTCATGAAGCATTGTGATGAGAAGCACATGGAGCTTCCTATGACAGGGGTCATGGAGCATTGCGATGACAAGTGCATAGAGAATTGTGATGACAAATCATGTAACACGGTGATGAGAACTGTCATGGAGCATAGTGATGCCAAGAACGAAGAGAATTGTGATGACAGTGGACAAGGAGCATTGTGATGACCAGGGCATGGAGCATTGTGATGACCAGGGCAAGGAGCATTGTGATGGCAAGACCTTGGAGCATTGTGATGACGAGCATCATGGAGCACTGTAATGACAAGGGGAATGGAGCATTGTGATGACAGTGGCCATGGAGCATTGTGATGACAAGGGTCATGGAGCATTTGATGACAAGGGCGTAGAGCATTGTGATGAGAAGACCATGGATAATTGTGATGACGAGCGTCATGGAGCACAGTAATGACAAGGGGTATGGAGCATTATGATGACAGTGGCCATGGAGCATTGTGATGACAAGTGTCATGGAGCATTCTGATGACAAGCTTGTGGAGTATTTTGATGACAATGGCATGGAGCATTGTGATGAAACGGGCAGGGAGCATTGTGATGAAAAAGGCATGAAGCCATTTCATGACAGGTTTCAAGGAGCATTCTGACGACAAGTGTCAGGGAACATTGTGATGACAAGTGTTTTGAGAATTGTGATGAAAAAGATCATGGAGCATTTTGACGAAAAGGACATGGAGTATTGTGATGACAGGCACCATGGAGCGTTGTGATGACAAGTGTTATGGAACATTGTGATCACAAGGGTTTGGAGAATTGTGATGAAAAAGATCATGGAGCATTTGACGAAAAGGACATGGAGTACTGTGATGACAGGCATCATGGAGCATTGTGATGACAAGTGTTATGGAACATTGTGATCACAAGGGTTTGGAGCATTGTGATGAGAGAAGTCATGGATCATTTTGTTTTCAAGGAGCATGGAGCATTGGGATGACAAGGGCATGAAGCAATGTGATCCCACAGTTCATGGAGGATTGTGAAGACAATGGTAAGGGAGTATTGTGATGACAAGCAAAAGGAGCATTTTGATGGCAAGGTCATGTAGCATATTGCTGACACAGGCATGGAGCATTGTGATGATAAGGGTCATAGAGCACTCTGATGAGAAGCATCATGGATCATTGTGATTACGGGGGTCATGGAGCATTGGGCTGAAAATGTTCATGGAGCATTGTGATGACTAGGGAATTTAGCACTGTGATGACAAGAGTCCCGGATCACTGTGTTGTCAGGGGTCATGGAGCGTTGTGATGAGAGTGGTCATGGAGCATTGTGATGATAGGGATCATGAAGCATTGTGATGAGAAGTTCCTGGAGAATTGGACTGAAAATATTCAGGAACAATTGTGAGGACATGCGTCATGGAGCATTGTGATGACAAGGGAATGGAGCACTGTGATGAAAAGTTCCTGGAGAATTGTGATGAGAAGACCATGGAGCCTTGTAATAACATGTTTCATGGAGCATTCTGATGAAAAGGGGCACGGAGTATTGTGATTACAGGGGTCTTGGGGCATTGTGATGACAAGGGCATGGAGCATTGTGATTACTGGTGTCTTGGAGCATTGTGATGGAATTGGCATGGATCATTGTTATGAAAATGGTATGGAGCTTTGTCATGACAGGGTTCCAGGAGCATATTGATGACAAGTGTCAGGGAGCATTGTGATGACAAGTGTATAGAGCACTGTGATGACAAAGGTCATGGAGCACTGTGATGAGAAGACCATGGATAATTGTGATGATGAGCGTTGGGACATTGTGATGATAAGTGTTATGGAACATTGTGATCACAAGGATTTGGAGCATTGTGATGAGATAGATCATCAAATATTTTGATTTCATTGTGATGACAATAGCCTGAAGCTTTATGATGATGGGCATGGTGCATTTTTTTTTTTTTTTTTTTTTTTGCGGTATGCGGGCCTCTCACTGTTGTGGCCTCTCCCGTTGCGGAGCACAGGCTCCGGATGCGCAGGCCCAGCGGCCATGGCTCACGGGCCCAACCGCTCCACGGCATATGGGATCCTCCCAGACCGGGGCACGAACCCGTATCCCCTGCATCGGCAGGCGGACTCTCAACGACTGCACCACCAGGGAGGCCCAAGCATGGTGCATTTTGATGACAGGGTTCATGGAGCATTGAGATGCAAATGTGCATGGAGCATTGTGATTAGAGGGTTCATGGAGCATTGTGATGACAATGTCATGGAGCATTGAGATGCCAAGGGTCATGGATCCTTGTGATGACAAAGGTCATGGAGCATTTTGATGACAAGGGCGTGGTACATTGTGATGAGAAAGGCAGGGAGTATTGTGATGACAGGGTTATAGAGCAATTTGATGAAAAGGTAATGGAATATTTTGATGACAGGTGTTATGGAACACTGTGATGTCAGGGGTCATTGAGCATTTTGAGGAAAATTGTTATGGAGCATTTTGATGACAGGGGTTATGGAACATTGTGATATCAGGGGTCATCGAACTTTGTGATGATATGTGCATGTAGCATTGCAAAGACAGAATTCATGGAATATTGTGATGACAGGGGTGAGGGAGTATTGTGATGAATAGTGATGTAACATTGTGATATCAGTGTTGAGAGAGCATTTTGATGAGAAGTGCATGGAGAATAGTGATGACAAGTTTTATGGAGCGTTGTGGTGACAAGTTTGTGGAGCTCTGTGATGAAAAGTGCAGGGTGCATTGTGATGACATGGGTCATGGAGCATTGTGCTGACAAGCGCATGGAGCATTGTGATGACGAGGGTCATGGAGCATTGTGCTGAGAAAGGCATAGAGCATTGTGATGACAAGGGTCAAAGAGCATTGTGATGAAAATTTCATGGAACATTGTGGTTAAATATTTCACAGAGACTGCTGATGACGAAGGCATGGACCATTGTGATGACAAAGGTCATGAAGCATTGTGATGAATGGAGGCATGGAGCATT
The DNA here is from genome assembly GCF_964341445.2 of Mesoplodon mirus. Taxonomy (NCBI): domain Eukaryota; kingdom Metazoa; phylum Chordata; class Mammalia; order Artiodactyla; family Ziphiidae; genus Mesoplodon; species Mesoplodon mirus. Next base: position 4,221,406 of record NW_028295817.1, read on the forward strand.
GTGATGACAGGGGTCATGGACCATTGTGATAACAAGGGCATAGAACATTGTGATGACAAGGGAATGGAGCATTGGTCTAATAAGTTTCATGGATTATTGTGATGAGAGTGGGCATAGAGCATTGTGATGATAAGGGCATGGAACACTGTGATACATGGGTCATGCAGGATTATAATGACAAGGTCATGGGGCATTGTGATGAGAAGGGCATAGAGCATTTTGATGACAAGTGTCATGGAGCTTTGTGATGACAAGGGCATGGAGCAATGTGATGAGAGGGTTCATGGAGCACTGTGATGACAATGATATGGAACATTGTGATGCCAAGGGTCATGGCGCTTTGTGATGACAAATGTCATGGAGCATTTTAATGACAAGTGCATGGTGCATTGTGATGATAAGGGCAGGGAGTATTTTGATGACAGGGTCATGCAGCAATATGATGGAAAGTGTATTGGAACATTTTGATGACAGGGGTTATAGAATATTGTGATGTCAGGGGTCATGGAACATTGTGATGATAAAGGGATGTAGCATTGTGATGACAGGGGTCATGGGACATTGTGATTACAGTAGTGAGGGAGTATTGTGACAACTAGTGATGGAACACTGTGATATCTCTGGTGAGAGAGCATTTTGAAGAAAAGTGTATGGAGCATTGTGATTACAAGGTTTATGGAGCATTGCAATGACAATTTTCTGGACCGTTGTGATGAAAAGCGAATGGCACATTGTGATGACAAGGGTCATGGAACATTTTGCAGACAATGTCATGAAGCATTTTGATGAAAATGGTCACGGAGCATTGTGATGAAAATGGAATGGGGAATTTTGATGAAAAAGGCATGGAGCCTTTTCGTGACAGGGTTCAAAGAGCATTCTGATGACTAGTGTCAGGGAGCATTGTGATGACAAGTGTACTGAGCATTGTGATGACAAATGTCATGGAGCACTGTGATGAAAAGGGCATGGAATTTTGTGATGACAGGCATCATGGAGCATTGTGATGACAAGTGTTATGGAACACTGGGATCACAAGGGTTTGGAGCATTGTGATGACAGAGAACATGGATCATTTTGATTTCAAGGAGCATGGAGCATTGTGATGACAAGGGCATGAAGCAATGTGCTCTCAAGGTTCATGGAGGATTGTGATGACAATGGAAATGGAGTATTGTGATGACAAGCGCATAGAGCATTGTAATGACAAGGTCATGTAGCATTTTGCTGACAAAGTCATGGAGCATTGTGATGACAGGTGTCATGGAGCACTGTGATGACAAGGCCACGGAACATCGTGATGGCAGGGATCATGGAGCATTGTTATGACAGGGGTAATGGAGCATTGTGACGGCAAGGGCATGGAGCATTGTGATGAGAAGGCCATGGAGCATTCTGATGACATGTGTCATGGAGCTATGTGATGACAAGGACATGGAGCAATGTGATGAGAGTGTTCATGGAGGATTGTAATGACAATGACATGGTGCATTGTGATGCCAAGGGTCATGGATCTTTGTGATGACAAAGGTCATGGAGGATTTTGATGATAAGGGCGTTGTGCATTGTGATGAGAAGGGCAGGGAGCATTGTGATGACAGGGTCATAGAGCAATTTGATGAAAAGGGTCATGGAACATTTTGATGACAGGTGTTATGGAACATTGTGATGTCAGAGGTCATGGAGCATTATGATGAAAAGGGTCATGGATCATTATGATGACAGGGGTTATGGAGCATTGTGATGTCAGGGGTCATCGAACATTGTGATGATAAGTGCATGTAGCATTGTGATGACAGCGGTCATGGAACATTGTGATAACAGGGGTGAGTGAGTATTGTGACGAATAGTGATGTAACATTGTGATATCTGTGGTGAGAGAGCATTTTGATGAGAAGTGCATGGAGCATTGTGATCACAAGGTTTATGGAGCATTGTGATGACAAGCTTGTGGAGCACTGTGATGACAAGCGCATGGTGCATTATGATGACATGTGTCATGGAGCATCGTGCTGACAAGCGCATGGAGCATTGTGATGAATAGGGTCACGTAGCATTGCGCTGAGAAAGGCATAGAGCATTGTGATGACAAGGATCAAAGAGCACTGTGATGAAAAGTTCATGGAGCATTGTGATTACAAGGGTCATGGTGCATTGTGATGACAAGGGCATGGAGCATTGGTCTAATAAGTTTCATGGATTATTGCGATGACTGTTGGAATGGTGCATTGTGGTGACAAGGGCATGGAGCATTGTGATGACCAGGTCATGCAGTATTGTGAAGACAGGTGTAAGGGAGCATTGTGATAACATATGTAATGGCCCATTGTGATGACAATCGCATGGAGCATTGTGATGCCAGGTGTCATGGAGGATTCTGATGACAAAGGTAATGGTGCATTGTGATGACAGTGGCTTGGAGAATTGAGATGACAAGGTCTGGGAGCATTGTGCCGAAAAGTGCATGGAGAATTGTGATAAAAAGTGTCATGGAACATTCTCATGATAAGCTTGTGGAGTTTTTTGCTGACAGTGGCGTGGAGCATTGTGATGAATACGGCATGGGGCATTGTGTTGAAAAAGTCATGGAGCCTTTTTGTGACAGGGTTCAAGGAGCATTCTGGCGACAAGGTTCAGGGAGCATTGTGATGACATGTGTATTGAGAATTGTGATGACAAAGGTCATGGAGCATTGTGATGAAAAGTGCATGCAGTATTGTGATGACAGGCATCATGAAGCGTTGTGATGACAAGTTTTATGGAACATTGTGATCACAAGGGTTTGGAGCATTGTGATGACAGAGGTCATGGATCATTTTGATTTCAAGGAGCATGGAGCATTGTGATGACAAGGGCATGTAGCAATGTGATCCCAAGATTCATGGAGGATTGTGATGACAATGGTAATGGAGTATTGTGATGACAAGCGCATAGAGCATGGCAATGACAAAGTCATGTAGCATTTTGCTGACAAAGGCATGGAACATTGTGATGACAGGTGTCATGGAGCACTGTGATGACAAGCGTCACGGAGCATTGTGAATACAGGGGTCATGGAGCTTTGGGATGACAAGGGCATGGAGCATTATGATGACTGGTGTCATGGCGCACTGTGATGAAAAGCGTCACGGAGCATTGTGAATACAGGAGTCATGGAGCATTGGGATGACAATTGCATGGAGCATTGTGATGCCAAGTGTCATGGAGGATTCTGATGACAAAGGTAATGGAGCATTGTGATGACAATGGCTTGGAGCATTGTGATGACAAGGGTCAGGGAGCATTGAGCTGACAAGTGCATGGAGAATTGTGATGACAAGGGTCATGGAGCATTCTGATGACAAGCTTGTGGAGTATTTTGATGACAATGGCATGGAGCATTGTGATGAAAACGGTATGGGGCTTTGTGATGAAAAAGGCATGGAGACTTTTCGTGACAGGGTTCAAGGAACGTACTGATGACAAGTGTCCGGGAGCATTGTGATGACATGTATATTGAGAATTGTGATGACAAAGTCATGGAGCATTGTGATGTAAAGTCCATGGAGTATTGTGATGACAGGCATCATGGAGCTTTCTGATGACAAGTGTTATGGAACACTGTGATCACAAGGATTTGGAGCATTGTGATGACAGAAGTCATGGATCATTTTGATTTCAAGGAGCATGGAGCATTGTGATGAAAAAGGTATGAAGCATTGTGATCCCAAGGTTCATGGAGGATTGTGATGACAATGGAAATGGAGTATTGTGATGACAAGCGCACAAAGCATTGTAATGACAAGGTCATGTACCATTTTGCTGACAAAGGCATGGAGCATTGTGATGACATGTGTCATGGAGCACTGTGATGACAAGCGTCACGGAGCATTGTTAATACAGTGGTCATGGTGCATTGGGATGATAAGGGCATGGATCATTTTGATGAAAAGAATCCCGGATCATTGTGTTGTGAGGTGTCATTGAATGTTGTGATGACAGTGGTCATGGAGCATTGTGATGATATTGGCCATGGAGCATTGTGATGAGTAGGTCTTGGAGCACTGGGCTGAAAATGTGCATGGAGTATTGTGATGATAGTGGTCCTGGAGCATTGTGATGACAAGTAAATGAAGCATGGTGATGACAAGGTCCTGGAGCATTGTGATGAGAAGACCATGGAGACTTGTGATGACAAGTCTCATGGAGCATTCTGATGAAAAGGGGCATGGAGCATTGTGATTACAGGGGTCTTGGAGCATTGTGAAGACTAGGGCATGGAGCATTGTTAGGAGAAGGCCATGGAGCACTCTGATGACATGTGTCCTGGAGTTTTGTGATGACAAGGGCAAGGAGCATTGTGATTAGAAGGATCTTGGAGCATTGTGATGAAAAGGGCATGGATCATTGTGATGAAAAAGGCATGGAGCCTTGTCATGACAGGGTTCAAGGAGCATACTGACAACGAGTGTCAGGGAGCATTGTGATGACAAGTGTATTGAGCATTGTGATGACAAAGATCATGGAGCATTGTGATGAGAAGACCATGGATAATTGTGATGATGAGCATCATGGGGTTTTGTGATGATTCGTGTTATGCAAAATTGTGATCACAAGTGTTTGAGCATTATGATGACAGAGGACATGCAGAATATTGATTTCATTGTGATGACAATAGCCTGAAGCATTATGATGATGGGCATGGTGCATTGTGATGACAGGGTTCATGGGGCATTGAGATGAAAAGTGGCATGGAGCATTGTGATTACAAGGGTCTTGGAGCATTGTGCTGACAAGGGCATGGAACATTGTGATGAGAAGGCCATGGAACATTCTGATGACATGCGTCATGGAGCTTTGTGATGACAAGGGCATGGAGCATTGTGATTTCAGGGGTCTTGAGCATTGTGATGAGAAGTGTCATGGAACCTTGTGATGACTAGGCCATGGAAGATTGTGATGACAGGGGTCATGGTGCATTGTTATGACAGGAATAATGGAGCATTGTGATGAGAATGGTATGGAACTTTGGTCTGAAATGTTTCATGGATTATTGTGATGAGAGTGGGCATGGAGCATTGTGATGAAAAGGGCAAGGAACACTGTGATACATGGGTCATGCAGGACTGTAATGACAAGGGCATGGAGCATTGTGATGAGAATGGCATCGAGCATTGTGATGACAAGTGTCATGGAGCTTTGTGATGACAAGGGCATGGAGCAATGTGATGAGAGGGTTCATGGAGCATTGTGATGACAATGACATGGAGCATTGTGATGCCAAGGGTCATGGAGCTTTGTGATGACAAGTCATGGAGCATTTTGATGAGAAGGGCATGGTGCATTGTAATGAGAAGGGCAGGGAGCATTTTGATGACCGGGTCATGCAGCAATTTGATAAAAAGTGTAATGGAATATTTTGATGGCAGTGTTTATAGACCATTGTGATATCAGGGGACTTGGAGCTTTGGGATGGAAAGGGTCAGGGAGCATTTTGATGACAGGGGTTATGGAACATTGTGATGGCAGGGGTCATGGAACTTTGTGATGATAAGGGGATGTATCATTGTGATGACAGTGTCATGGAACCTTGTGATTACAGGGGTGAGAGAGTATTGTGATGACTAGTGATGGAACATTGTGATATCTCTGGTGAGAGAGCATTTTGATGAGAAGTGCATGGACCATTGTGATTACAAAGATTATGGAGCATTGCAATGACAAGTTTCTGGACCGTTTTGATGAAAAGCGAATGGCACATTGTGATGACAAGGGTCATGGAACATTTTTCAGACAAAGGAATGGAGCATTTTGATGACAATGGTCACAGAGCATTGTGATTAAAATGGCATGGGGAATTGTGATGAAAAAGGCATGGAGCCTTTTCGTGACAGGGTTCAAGGAGCATTCTGATGACAATGGTCATGGAGCATTGTGATGAAAAGGGCATGGAGTATTGTGATGACAGGCATCATGGAGCATTGTGATGACAAGGGTCACGGAGCATTGTGAATACAGGGGTCATGGAGCATTGGGATGACAAGGGCATGGATCATTGTGATGAGAAGATCATGGAGTACTGTAAAGACAGGTGTCAGGGAGCATTGTGATGACATATGTCATGGTCCACTGCGATGACAATGTCAGGGAGCATTGAGATGCCAAATGTAATGGAGAATTGTGATGACAAATATAATAGAGCATTGTGATGATTAGGGCTTGGAGCATTATGATGACAAGGGCCATTGTAAATTTTCATGACAAGGTCGTGAAGCATTGTGATGACAATGTCCTGGAGCATTGTGATGACAAAACCATGGATCCTTGTGATGACAAGTCTCATGGAGCATACTGAAGAAAAGGGGCATGGAGCATTGTGATTACAGGGGTCTTGGAACATTGTGATGACAAGGGCATGGATCATAGCGAGTAGAAGACAAAGGAGAATCCTGATGGCAAGCGTCATTGTGTTTTTTGATGACAAGTCAAGGAGCATTGTGATTACATGGGTCTTGGAGCATTGTGATGAAAAGGGCATGGATCATTGTGATGAAAATGGCATGGAGCCTTGTCATGACAGGGTTCAAGGAGCATACAGACAACAAGTGTCAGGGAGCATTGTGATGACAAGTGTATTGAGCATTGTGATGACGAAGTCATGGACCATTGTGATGAGAAGACCATGGATAATTGTGATAACGAGCGTCATGGGGCATTGTGATGACAAGTGTTATGGAATATTGTGATCACAAGGGTTTGGAGCATTGCTATGACAGAGGTCATGGAGCATTTTGATTTCATTGTGATGACAATAGCATGAAGCATTATGATGATGGGCATGGTGCATTTTGATAACAGGGTTCATGGATCATTGAGATGAAAAGGGGCATAGAGCATTGTGATTACAGTGTTCATGGAGCATTGTGATGAGAAGGGTCATGGAGCATTTTGATGACAAGGCCATGGAACATCGTGGTGGCAGGGGTCATGCATCATTATTATGACAGTGGTAATGGAGCATTGTGATGGCAAGGGCATGGAGCATATTGATGAGAAGGCCATGGAGCATTCTGATGACTTGTGTCATGGAGCTATGTGAAGACAGGGCATGGAGCAATGTGATGACAAGAACATGGAGCATTGTGATGCAAAGGGTCATGGATCTTTATGATGACAAAGTTCATGGAGCATTTTGATGGCAAGGGCGTTGTGCATTGTGATGAGAAGGGCAGGGAGCATTGTGATGACAGGGTCATGGGGCAATTGGATGAAAAGTGTCATGGAACATTTTGATGACAGGAGTCATGGAACATTGTGATGACAGGGGTGAGGGAGTATTGTGACAAATACTGATGTAGCATTGTGATATCATGGTGAGAGAGCATTTTGATGAGAAGTGCATGGAGCATTGTGATGACAAATATTTGGAGCATTGTGATGACAAGATTGTGGAGCACTGTGATGACAGGCTCATGGTGCATTGTGATGGCATGTGTCATGGAGCATTGTGCTGACAAGCACGTGTAGCATAGTAATGACAAGGGTCATGGAGCATTGTGCTGAGAAAGGCATAGAGCATTGTAATGACAAGGTTCTAAGAGCATTGTGATGAAAATTTCATGGAGCTTTGTGGTAAAAAAGGTCACAGAGACTGTTGATGACGAGGGCATGGACCATTGTGATGACAAAGGTCATGAAGCATTATGATGACTGGAGTCACGGAGCATTGTGATGACAGGGGTTATGGAACACTGTGATAACAAGGGCATGGAGCATTGTGATGACAAAGGCATGGAACATTGGTCAAATATGTTTCATGGATTATTGCGATGACAGTTGGAATGGCGCATTGTGATGACAAGGTCATGCAGTATTTTGAAGACAGGTGTCAGGGAGCATTGTGATGACATATGTAATGGCCCATTGTGATGACAATGGCATGGAGCATTGTGATGCCAAGTGTCATGGAGGATTCTGATGACAAAGGTAATGGAGCATTCTGATGACAATGGCTTGGAGCATTGTGATGACAAGGGTCAGGGAGCATTGTGCTGAAAAGTGCATGGAAAATTGTGATGACAAGGGTCATGGAGCATTCTGATGACAAGCTTGTGGAGTATTTTGATGACAATGGCATGGAGCATTGTGATGAAAACAGCATGGGGTATTGTGATGAAAAGGCATGGAGCCTTTTCGTGACAGGGTTCAACGAGCATTCTGATGAGAAGTGTCAGGGAGCACTGTGATGACAAGTGTATTGAGAACTGTGATGAAAAAGGTCATGGAGCATTGTGATGAAAAGGGCATGGAGTATTGTGATTTCAGGCATCATGGAGTGTTGTGATGAAAAGTGTTATGGAACATTGTGATCACAAGTATTTGGAGAATTGTGATGACAGAGGTCATGGATCATTTTGATTCCAAGGAGCAGGGAGCATTTTGATGACAAGGGCATGAAGCAATGTGATCCCAAGGTTCATGGAGTATTGTGATGACAATGAAAATGGAGTATTGTGATGACAAGCGCATAGAGCAGTGTAATGACAAGGTCATGTAGCATTTTGCTGACAAAGGCATGGAGCATTGTGATGACATGTGTCATGGAGCACTGTGATGACAAGCGTCACGGAGCATTGTGAATACAGGGGTCATGGAGCATTGGGATGACAAGGGCATGGATCATTGTGATGACAAGGGTCATGGAGCACTGAGCTGAAAATGTTCATGGAGTGTTGTGATGACAGGGGTCATGGAGCATTGTCATGACCATGGAATGGAGCAATGTGATGACAAGAGTCACGGATCATTGTGTTGTCAGGTTTCATGGACTGTTGTGATGACAGTGGTCATGGAGCATTGTGATGAGTACGTCGTGGAGGATTGGGCTGAACATGCTCATGGATTATTGTGATGACATGGGTCATGGAGCATTGTGATGACAAGGGAATGGAGCATGGTGATGACAAGGTCTTGGAGCATTGTGATGAGAAGGCCATGGAGACTTTTGACGACAACTCACATGGAGCATTCTGATGAAAATGGGCATGGAGTATTGTGATTACAGGGGTCTTGGAGCATTGTGATGACAAGGGCATGGAGCATTGTGATGAGAAGGCCATGAAGCATTCTGATGACATGCGTCATGGAGCTTTTTGATGAGAAGGGCATGGAGCATTGTGATTACAGGGATCTTGGAGCATTGTGATGAAAAGGGCACGGATTATTGTGATGAAACAGGCATGGAGCCTTGTCATGACAGGGTTCAAGGAGCACACTGACGACAAGCGTCAGTTAGCATTGTGATGACAAGTGTATTGAGCATTGTGATGACAAGTGTCATGGAACCATGTGATGACTAGGCCGTGGAACATTTTGAAGGCAGGGGTCATGGTGGATTGTTATGACAGGGGTAATGGAGCATTGTGATGAGAAGGGCATGGAACATTGGTCTGAAATATTTCGTGGATGATTGTGATGAGATTGGGCATGGAGCCTTCTGATGACAAGGGTACGGAACACTATGATACATTGGTCATGCATGATTGTAATGACAAGGGCATGGACCACTGTGATGTGAAGGGCATCGAGCACTGTGATGACAAGTGTCATGGAGCTTTGTGATGACAAGCGCATTGAGCAATGTTATGAGAGGGTTCATGGAGCATTGTGATGACAATGACATGGAGCATTGTGATGCCAAGGGTCATGGAACATTGTCATGACAAGTAATGGAGCATTTTGATGACAAGGGCATGTTGCATTGTGATGAGAAGGGCAGGGAGCATTTTGATGCCCGGGTCCTGCAGCAATTTGATGAAAAGTGTAATGGAATATTTTGATGGCAGGTGTTATAGAACATTGTGATGTCAGGGGATTTGGAGCGTTGGGATGAAAAGGGTCATGGAGCAATTTGATGACAGGGGTCATGGAACATTGTGATGATAAGGGGATGTAGCTGTGTGATGACAGGGTCATGGAACATTGTGATTACAGCGGTGAGGGAGTATTGTGATGACTAGTGATGGAACACTGTGATATCTCTCTTGAGAGAGCATTTTGATGAGAAGTGCAAGGAACATTGTGATTACAAGGTTTATGGAGCATTTTAATAACAAGGTTGTGGACCGTTGTGATGAAATGTGTGTGGCACATTGTTAAGACAATCGTCATGGAGCATTGCTGTGACAAAGATATGGAGCATTGTGAAGACAAGGGTCACAGAGAATTGTGATGAAATGTTCAAGGAGCATTGTGGTTACAAAGGTCACAGAGCCTTGTAATTATGCGGGCATGGAACATTGTAATGACAAATGTTATGAAGCATTGTGATGACTGGAGTCACGGACCATTGTGATGACAGGGGTCATGGAACATTGTGATGACATGTGTCATGGAGCATTGTGCTGACAAGCGCATGGAGCATTGTGATGACAAGCGTCATGGAGCATTGTGCTGAGAAAGGCATAGAGCATTGTGATGACAAGGGTCAAAGAGCATTGTGATGAAAAGTTCATGGAGCATTGTGGTTAAAAATGTCACAGAGACTGTTGATGACGAGGGCATGGACCATTGTGATGACAAAGGTCATGAAGCATTGTGATAACTGGAGTCACGGAGCATTGTGATGACAGGGGTCATGGAGGATTGTGATAACAAGGGCAAGGAGCACTGTGATGACAAGGGCATGGAACATTGGTCTTATAAGTTTCATGGATTATTGTGATGACAGTTGGAATTGCACATTGTGATGACAAGGGCATGGAGCCTACTGATGACCAGGTCATGCAGTATTGTGAAGACAGGTGTCAGGGAGCATTGTGAAGACATATTTAATGGCCCATTGTGATGACAATGGCATGGAGCATTGTGATGCCAAGTGTCATGGAGGATTCTGTTGACAAAGGTAATGGAGCATTCTGATGACAAGGGTCAGGGAGCACTGTGCTGACAAGTGCATGGAGAATTGTGATGACAAGGGTCATGGAGCATTCTGATGACAAACTTGTGGAGTATTTTGATGACAATGGCATGGAACATTGTGAAGAAAACGGCATGGGGCATTGTGTTGAAAGAGGCATGGAGCCTTTTCGTGACAGGGTTCAAGGAGCATTCTGATGACAAGTGTCAGGGAGCATTGTGATGACAAGTGTATTGAGCATTGTGATGACAAAGGTCATGGAGCATTGTGATGACAAGTCATGGAGCATTTTGATGACAAGGGCATGGTGCAGTGTGATGAGAAGTTCAGGGAGAATTTTGATGACCGGGTCATGCAGCAATTTGATGAAAAGTGTAATGGAACCTTTCGATGCCAGGGGTTATAGAACATTGTGATGTCAGGGGTCTTGCAGCTTTGGGATGAAACGGATAATGGAGGATTTTGATGGCAGGTGTCATGGAACATTGTGATGTTAAGGGGATGTAGCAGTGTGATGACAGAGTCATGGATCATTGTGATTACAGGGGTGAGGGAGTATTATGATGACTAGTGATGGAACACTGTGATATCTCTTCTGAGAGAGCATTTTTATGAGAAGGGCATGGAGCATTGTGATTACAAGGTTTATGGAGCATTGCAATAACAAGGCTGTGGACCGTTGTGATGAAATATGCGTGGCATATTGTGAAGACAATGGTCATGGATCATTGTTCTGACAAAGACATGGAGGATTGTGATGGCAAGTATCACAGAGCATTGTGATGAAAATTTCATGGAGCATTGCGGTTACAAAGGTCACAGAGCTTTGTGATGACGTGGGCATGGACCACTGTGATGACAAACGTTATGAAGAATTGAGATGCCTGGAGTCACGGAGCATTGTGATGACAGGGGTCATGGAGCATTGTAATGACGTGTCATGGAGCATTGTGCTGACAAGCGAATGGAGCATTGTGATGACAAGGGTCATGGAGCATTGTGCTGAGAAAGGCATAGAGCATTGTGATGACAAGGGTCAAAGAGCATTGTGATGAAAAGTTCATGGAGCATTGAGGTTAAAAAGGTCACAGAGACTGTTATGACGAGGTCATGGAAAACTGATGACAAAGGTCATGAAGCATTGGGATGACTGGAGTTATGGAGCAGTGTGATGACAGGGGTCATGGACATTTGTGATAACAAGGGCATGGAGCATTGTGATGACAAGGGACTGGAGCATTGGTCTAATAAGTTTCATGGATTATTGCGATGACAGTTGGAATGGTGCATTGTGATGACAAGGGCATGGAGCATTGTGATGACCTGGTCATGCAATATTGTTAAGAAAAGTGTCAGGGAGCATTGTGATGACATATGTAATGGCCCATTGGGATGACAATGGCATGGAGCATTGTGATGCCAAGTGTCATGGAGGATTCTGATGACAAATGTAATGGAGCGTTTTGATGACAATGGCTAGGTGCATTGTGATGACAAGGGTCAGGGAGCATTGTGCTGACAAGTGCATGGAGAATTGTGATGACAAGGGTCATGGAGCATTCTGATGACAAGCTTGTGGAGTATTTTGATGACAATTGCACGGAACATTGTGATGAAAACGGCATGGGGCATTGTGATGAAAAAGGCATGGAGCCTTTTCGTGACAGCGTTTAAGGAGCATTCTGATGACAAGTGTCAGGGAGAATTGTGATGACAAGTGTATTGAGAATTGTGATGACAAAGGTCATGGAGCATTGTGATAAAAAGGGCATGGAGTATTGTGATGACAGGCATCATGGAGCGTTGTGATGACAAGTGTTATGGAACATTGTGATCACAAGGGTTTGGAGCATTGTGATGACAGAGGTCATGGATCATTTTGATTTCAAGGAGCATGGAGCATTGTGATGACAAGGGCATGAAGCAATGTGATCCCAAGGTTCATGGAGGATTGTGATGACAATGGAAATGGAGTATTGTGATGACAAGCGCATAGAGCATTGTAATGACAAGGTCATGTAGCATTTTGCTGACAATGGCATGGAGCATTGTGATGACACGTGTCATGGCTCACTGTGATGACAAGCGTCAAGGATAATTGTGAATACAGGGTTAATGGAGCACTGGGATGACAAGGGCATGGATCATTGTGAGGATAAGGGTCATGGAGCACTGGGCTGAAAATGTTCATGGAGTGTTGTGATGACAGGGGTCATGGAGCATTGTGATGACTAGGGAATGGAGCATTGTGATTACAAGTGTCCCGGATCATTGTGTTGTCAGGTGTCATGGAGTGTTGTGATGACAGTGGTCATGGAGCATTGTGATGATATTGGCAATGGAGCATTGTGATGAGTAGGTCGTGGAGCACTGGGCTGAAAATATTCATGGATTATTGTGATGACAGGTGTCATGGAGCATTGTGATGACAAGGGATTGGAGCATGGTGATGACAAGGTCCTGGAGCACTGTGATGAGAAGACCATGGAGACTTGTGATGACAATTCTCATGGAGCATTCTGATGAAAATTGGCATGGAGCATTGTGATTACAGGTGTCTTGGTGCATTGTGATGATGAAGGCATGGAGCATGGTGATGAGAAAACCAAGGAGCATTCTGATGACATGCGTCATGGAGTTTTGTGATGACAAGGGCATGGAGCTTTGTGATTACAGGGATCTTGGAGCACGGGTTCACCCCTCCAGCATATTTCCTAACAATCTCCTCACTTGGGGATATCAGCACCGTCAACATCCTCTTGCACACAGTTTGGAATCTGTCCAGAGGATGAAGCGGAAGGATGAGAAAAATTTAGAGACAAGTCTTAGTTGTTTGGACAGGCACATGCCACTCTAATTTCCAATCTGGAAGACAAATTCATCAAAGGCTAGAATTGCCCACGGAAACAGAATAGGTCTAGAGGAAATCCCGCTGTTTTGTGTCCAGTTTCCAAAAACACAAGTTGAAAAATGGAACTCAGGGGCACTAAAATTCATGAAACTGCAGAGTTGAAAATATCTATTGTTGAAAAATGTCTTCAGGTAAGTCACAGAAAAGGAATTGTAAGCAAGGGGGTGTGGCAGGAAACAGATTTGAAGAGGTAGAAAGGACTCCCCATTAAAGCACAAGAAAAGGGGCTGAACATCGCCAATGATGCTCTTGGCCCAAAAGGGCGTATGCATTTTTTTCTGAATATATTCAAGTAAAGGCCATACACACTTTTTATCCAACCAAACAGGTGGGCACTGGAAATCAACACTACAAAATGTATCACTTCACATCAGTCAGAAGGGTCATCCACATAAAGTGTAAACACGAGAAATGCAGGACAGGGTGAGGAGAAAAGGAAGCCCTGTGAGGCTGATTGTTGAAATGTAATTTGCCAATGGCCACTCTGGAGAAGTGTATTGTGTTTACTAAAACATCTGAAAACTGAGCTACAGAGCATAGTGCACTTGCACTCATGGGCGTATACCTTGGGAAAAACAAAAATGGAAAGAAAACAGGCACCCCAACGTTTACCACCTCTCTGATAAAAAGGGCCTCCACTTGGATATAACCTAAATGTCCCTGGAAGGATAAAATGGATAAAAGAGATGGGGTACTCATGTAGAGTGGAATATTACTCATCCCGAAATCAATGAAATAAGGCCATTTGGAACAACTCTGGAGGAGTTACATACGATCATTCTAAGTGACATATGTCAGAAAGAAAAAGACACATATCATAAGATGTCACTTAAAGGTGGAATCAAAAATGGCTACACAGGAAATAAACTACAAAACAGAAACATAGTCAAATATGTAGAAAATAGACATAAGGCTGCTAAATGGGAAAGGTGGGGAATGGTGAGGTATTATCCAGGAGGTTGAAATTAGCAAATATACCATTCCAAGTACCAAATTGAATAACTGACAAGGCCTACACGGTACCGCAAAGAACTGCACTCAGCCCACTCAAGTCACTGGACAATAATACATATGACTCGTAAGCATCTGAAAAATAATTTATTGTTGCCTCACAGTACATGAATCAAGTGGATGTACAGCAGCAAAAAACAGAGCTTTGAAAATCAGCTGTAACCAATACAAAAATAAATTTAAAAATAGTTATAAAAACGGTGAGACAGACAAAAATTCTTACAACTTTTGTTGAAGGGCTACGATGTAACATGGATTGAACACATGTAGACCCACAGCAGGATGATATATAAGGCTGGAAGCTATGCACGCTAAGAGATATTAGAGAGGCTGGGTGAGGAAATGCAGACCTTTTAAAGTAATACTGCCTGGTACCCATTACATGGGTCGCAAATCGGCAGGTTCAAGGGAATCTTCTGACAGTGAAAACATGCCTGTGAAACCGAGATGAATGTACACCATGTGCTCAGGAAAGGTGTCTAAAATGCACCTCATTTTTGATCTCCTGGTGCTGGGGTTCGCCATTCCAGCCACATTATTAACAATCTCCCCTCTTGGAGAATCAGCACCTTTAACCTCCTGTTTCACACAGTTTTCAATTTGTGCAGAGGATAAATGAGAAGAGGGGGGACCAATGAGAGATTAGCTGTAGGAGTTTTGACAGGCACATGTCACTCTAATTTCCCATTAGGAAGAAGAATTAACCAAAAGCTCAGCCTGCCTCCTCAGAACCAGAATAGGGCCAGAAGCAATCCAATGGTTTGGCGGCGAGCTCACAATAAAAGCGAGTTGTAAAATGGAGCTCAGGAGCAGAGAATTCAAAGAACTGCAACGATATAAATGATAACCAACGTCCAAAAATATATTCATGTAAGGCAACGAAGAGGATCTGAATGAGAGGCAGAATTGCAGGAAACAGATTTCAAAAGGTAGATTGTACTCACATTTAAAGCATATGAAAAGCAGCAGAATTTCTAAAATGATGCAGTTGGGCAAAAGGATGTATGCCTTTTTTTCGTGAATATTTTCAGGAAAAATACACATACAGAGTTTTTGGCCAACCAAGCAAGCGGGAAATGCAAATCCGCACAACAAAGAAGTCTCAATTTCCACTGCTCAGAAAGGCCATCCAAAAAATGTGTATAAACCAGAAATGCTGGAGAGGCCATGGAGAACAGGGAGACTAGTCACGCTGATGGGTGGGGTATAAATATCCAAGAGCTACTCTGAAGAAGTGTATGCTGTTTCCTAAAACATTTAAATACAAAGCCCCCGAGCAAAGGGGACTTCAACTCATGGACATATAACTTGGGAAGACTAAATATCGACAACACATAGGCACCCCAAAGTTTAGGGCTGCTCTGCATACAAGAACCTCAACTTCGGTACACGTAAAATATCCCAGGAAAAAGAGAAATGCATAAATTACTTGTGGTAATTTTGTACAACGGAATATCACTCAGACGTGAAATCAATGTCATAAGGCCAGTAGCAGCATAAAGAGTGGATATAGGTATGATGATTCTAAGTGAAATTAGTCACACAGAAAAATAATCTATTCATAAGATATCACTTACAGAGGGAATGTCAACATCACAACACATGAACTGAATAAAGAAAGAGAACAGAGTCTCACATTTAGAAAACACTCTTATGCCTCCTTAAGGGGAAAGGAGAGGTGGGGTGATGCATAAAACCAGAGTTTGATATTAGCACAGGTACCATTCCATAAACCAAATAGAGAACAGACGAGACCTACCCCTTTCTCAGTGAACGGGACTCAAACTCCCTATTCCTCGCAGAGGAATATATCTGACTAGTGAGAATCTTAAAACCTATGTATTGATGTGTCTTCATAAGGGAATCAAGTGTGTCTAGACTGGCATAAACACGTCAGTGAAAATCAGCTCAACCCCATTATAAAAATGAATTTCAAAAACAAACAACAAAACAGCGAAATTCTTACACAATTCCTTCAGGGATTCTGATGAAACCGGGAATGACCCTATCTGTAAAGACAGCTGGATGAGACATAAGGCTGAACACTTGGGACTGAGAGGACTGGTGAGATTGGGAGAGAAAATGCAGACCCTTTAAAGTAGTAATGCATGCCACGATTCCATGGATACCAAATCTCCAGGTAGTAGGGAATATCACTACAGTTATAACATGTATGGGAAACCTAGAGAATGGACACCCTGTGATGGTGAAAGGTTTCTAAAAGTCTCCTAATTTTTCCTATCCTTGTGCTCCAGTTTGGCATTCCAACTGCTTTACTATCAATCTCCCAACTTAGGAGAGCCAGCCCCTATAACCTCCTGGTTCGCACAGTTTGCTAATTGTGCAGAGGATGAAAGGGAAGAGGGAGAACCAATCAGAGAGTAGATGTAGGCTTTTGGACGGGCACATGTCACTCTAAATTCCCGTCAGGAAGAAGAATTAACCAAAGCCTCAGCCACCTGCAGGGAACAGTATAGCCAACCCTGGAACCAGTATAGGTCCTGAAGCAAAATTGTGGATTTGCAGTCAGCTCCCAAAAATGGGATTTGAAAATTGGAGCTCACGGGCACAGCAATTCACAAACCTACAGTTATAAAGGACTACTGTCTTCCAAAAATCTGTTGAGGGAAGGCAACGAAGCTGACTTGAAAATGAGGCAGAATTGCATAAAACATATTTCAAGAGGTAAATTGGAATCGCCTTTAAAGCACAGGAAAAGCATCACAACTTCGACAATGATGCACTTGGCCAAAAAGGGCGTATGCGTTTTCTCCTGAATATATTCAGGAGAAAATGCATACGACCTTTTTGGACAATCAAGCAAGCGCGCAATGCAAATCCACACTACAAAGAATTGTCACATCCCACGGGTCAAAAGGGACATCCGAAAATCTGTAAAAACCAGAAAGGCAAGAGGGAGATGCCAAGGGCATGAAGCAATATGATCCAAAGTGTCATGAAGGACTGTGATGACAAGCGCATGGAGCATTGTGATGACAAGATTATGTAGCATATTGCTGACAAAGGCATGGAGCATTGTGATGACAAGGTTCATGGAGCACTGTGATGACAAGCGTCACGGAGCATTGTGATTACAGGGGTCATGGAGCATTGGGATGACAAGGGCATGGAGCATTTTGATGACAAGAGTCCCGGATCATTGTGTTGTCAGTGTTCATGGATCGTTGTGATGACAGGAGTCATGGAGAATTGTGATGAGAGGGGTCATGGAGCATTGTGATGAGAAGGTCAAGGAGCATTGGGCTGAAAACGTTCATGGAGTATTGTGATGACAGGGGCCATGGAGGCTTGTGATGACAAGGTACTGGAGCATTGTGATGAGAAGACCATGGAGACTTGTGATGACAAGTCTCATGGAATATTCTGATGAAAAGGGGCATGGAGCATTGTGATTACAGGGGTCTTGGGGCATTGTGATGACAAGGGCATGGAGCATTGGGATGAGATGGCCATGGAACGTTCTGATGACATGCATCATGGAGCTTTGTGATGAAAAGGGCATGGAACATTGTGATGAAAAAGTCATGGAGCCTTGTCATGACAGGGTTCAAGGAGCATACTGAGGACAAGTGTCAGGGAGCATTGTGATGACAAGTGTATTGAGCATTGTGATGAAAAAGGTCATGGAGCATTGTGATGAGAAGACCATGGATAATTGTGATGACGTGCGTCATGGGGCGTTGTGATGATAAGTGTTATGGAACATTTTGATCAGAAGGATTTGGAGCATTGTGATGACAGAGATCATGGAGCATTTTGATTTCATTGTGATGACAATAGCATGAAGCATTTTGATGATGGGCATGGTGCATTGTGATGACCGGGTTCATGGATCATTGAGATGAAAAGGGGCATGGAGCATTGTGATTACAGAGGTCTTGGAGCATTGTGATAAGAAGGGTCATGGAGCCTTGTGATGACAAGGCCATGGAACATCGTGATGGCAGGGGTCATGGAGCACTGTTATGACAGGGTTAATGGAGAATTGTGATGGCAAGGGCATGGAACATTGTGATGAGAAGTCCATGGAGCCTTCTGATGACATGCGTCATGGAGCTTTGTGATGACAAGGTCATGGAGCAATGTGATGAGAGCGTTCATGGAGCATTGTGATAACAATAACATTGAGCATTTTGATGAAAAGTTCATGGAGCATTGTGGTGACAAATTTCACAAAGCCTTGTGATGATAAGGGCATTGACTTTTGTGGTGACACACGTCATGGAGTCTTGTGATGACGGGACACACGGAGCATTGTGATGACTGGGGTCATTTAGCATTGTGATGACAGGAGCATGGAGCATTGGTCTGACAAGTTTCATGGATAATTGTGTTGACAGTGGGCATGGCACACTGTGATGAAAATGGCATGGAGCATTGTGATGACAAGGTCATGGAGTATTGTGAAGACAGGTGTCAGGGAGCATTGTGATGGCATATTTCATGTTCCATTGTGATGACAATGGCATGGAGCATTGTGATGCCGAGTGTTATGGAGGATTGTGATGACAAAGGTAATGGAGCATTGTGATGACAAAGGCATGGAGCTTGCTATGACAGGGGTCATGGGACATTGCGATGACAAGTGCATGGAGAATTGTGATGACAAGAGCATGTAACATGGGGATGAGAACTGTCATGGAGCATTGTGATGACAAGGACCTGGAGAATTGTGATGACAAGGGACATGGAGCATTGTGATGACCAGGGCATGGAGCATTGTGATGGCAAGACCGTGGAGCACTGTGATGAGAAGACCATGGATAATTGTGATGACGAGCGTCATGGAGCGCTATAATGACAAGTGGCATGGAGCATTGTGATTACAGGGGTCTTGGAGCATTGTGATGACAAGGGCATGGAGCATTGTGAAGAGAAGGCCATGAAGCATTCTGATGAATGTGTCATGGAGCACTGTGATGACAAGTGCATGGAGCATTGTGATTACAGTTGTCTTGGAGCATTGTGATGAAAAGGGCATGGATCATTGTGATGAAAAAGGCATGGAGCCTTGTCATGACAGTGTTCAAGGAGCATACTGACGACAAGTGTCAGGGAGCATTGTGATGACAAGTGTATTGAGCATTGTGATGACAAAGTTTATGGAGCATAGTGATGAGAAGACCATGGATAATTGTGATTATGAGCATCATGGTGTGTTGTGATGAGAAGTGTTATGGAACATTGTGATCCCAACGGTTTGGAGCATTGTGATGACAGAGGTCATGGAGCATTTTGATTTCATTGTGAGGAAAATAGCCTGAAGCATTATGATAATGGGCATGGTGCATTGTGATGATATTATTCATGGAGCTTTGAGATGAAAAGGGGCATGGAGCATTGTTATAAAATGTGTCTTGGAGCATTGTGATGAGAAGTCCATGGAACATTCTAATGACATGAGTCATGGAGCTTTGTGATGACAAGGGCATGGAGCATTGTGTTTACAGGGGTCTTTGGACATTGTGATGACAAGTGTCATGGAGCCTTGTGAATGACAAGGCCGTGGAACTTTGTGATGGCAGGGGTCATGGAACATTGTTATGACAGGTGTAATGGAGCATTGTGATGAGAAGGACAGGAAGCATTGGTGTGAAATGTTTCATGGATTACTGTGATGAGAGTGGGCATGGAGCATTTTGATTACAAGGGTCTTGGAGCACTGTGATGGCAAGGGCATGGAGCATTGCGGTGACAGGGCCATGGAACATTCTGATGACATGCGTCATGTAGCTTTTTGATGAAAAGGGCATGGAGTATTTTGATTAGAGGGTTCGTGGAGCATTGTGATGACAAGTGTCATGGTTCCTTGTGATGACAAGGCCGTGGAACATTGTGATGGCAGGTGTCATGGAGCATTGTTATGACAGAGGTAAAGGAGCATTGTGATGAGAAGGGCATGGAGCATTGGTCTGAAATGTTTAATGGATTATTGTGATGAGAGTGGGCATAGAGCATTGTGATGATAAGGGCATGGAACACTGTGATACATGGGTCATGGAGGATTGTAATGACAGGGCATGGCGCATCGTGATGAGAAGGGCATCGAGCATTGTGATGACAAGTGTCATGGAGCTTTGTGATGACAAGGGCATGGAGCAATGTGATGAGAGGTTTCATGAAGCATTTTGATGACAATGACATGGAGCATTGTGATGCCAAGGGTCATGGCGCTTTGTGATGACAAAGGTCATGGAGCATTTTGATGATAAGTGCATGGTGCATTGTGATGAGAAGGGCAGGGAGTATTTTGATGACAGGGTCATGCAGCAATATGATGAAAAGTGTATTGGAACATTTTGATGACAGGGGTTATAGAATATTGTGATGTCAGGGGTCATGGAACATTGTGATGATAAAGGGATGTAGCATTGTGATGACAGGGGTCATGGGACATTGTGATTACAGGGGTGAGGGAGTATTGTGACGACTAGTGATGGAACACTGTGATATCTCTGGTGAGAGAGCATTTTGATGAGGATTGTATGGAGCATTGTGATTACAAGGTTTATGGAGCTTTGCAATGACAAGTTTCTGGACCGTTGTGATGAAAAGTGAATGGCACATTGTGATGACAAGGGTCATGGAATATTTTTCAGACAAAGGCATGGAGCATTGTGATGACAACAGTCACGGAGCATTGTGATGAAAACGGAATGGGGCATTGTAATGAAAAAGGCATGGAGCCTTTTCGTGACAGGGTTCAAGGAGCATTGTGATGACAAGTGTCAGGGAGCATTGTGATGACAAGTGTAATGAGAATTGTGATGACAAAGGTCATGGAGCATTGTGATGAAAAGGGCATGGAATTTTGTGATGACAAGCATCATGGAGCATTGTGATGACAAGTGTTATGGAACATTGGGATCACAAGGTTTTGGAGCATTGTGATGACAGAGGTCATGGATCATTTTGATTTCAAGGAGCATGGAGCATTTTGATGACAAGGGCATGAAGCAATGTCATCCCAAGGTTCATGGAGGTTTGTGATGACAATGGAAATGGAGTATTGTGATGACAAGCACATAGAGCATTGTAATGACAAGGTCATGTACCATTTTGCTGACAAAGTCATGGAGCATTGTGATGACGTGTCATGGAGCACTGTGATGACAAGTGTCATGGAGCATTGTGAATACAGGGGTCATGGAGCATTGGGATGACAAGGGCATGGATCATTGTGATGACAAGGGTCATGGAGCATTGGGCTGTATATGTTCATGGAGTATTGTGATGACGGGGTCATGGAGCATTGTGATGACAGAGGTCATGAAGCATTTTGATTTCATTGTGCTGACAATATCCAGAAGCATTATGATGATGGGCATGATGCATTGTGATGACAGGGTTCATGGAACATGGAGATGAAAAGGGGCATGGAGCATTGTGATTACAGAGGTCTTGGAACACTGTGATGACAAGGGCATGGAGCATTTTGATGAGAAGGCCATCGAACATTCTGATGACATGTGTCATGGAGCTTTGTGATGACAAGGGAATAGAGCATTGTGATTACAGGGGTCTTGGAGCATTGTGATGACAAGTGACATGGAGCATTGTGATGACAAGGCCATGGAACATCGTGATGGAAGGGGTCATGGAGCATTGTTATGACAGGGGTAATGGAGCATTGTGATGAGAAGGGCATGGAGCATTGTGATTACAAGGTTTATGGAGCAATACCATGACAAATTTGCGCACCGTTGTAATGAAAAGCGCGTAGCACATTGTGATGACAATGTTCATGGAGCATTTTTCTGACAAAGGCATGGAGCATTTTGATGACAAGGATTACGGAGCATTGTGATGAAAAGTTCATGGAGCATTGTGGTTATAAAGGTCACAGTGCATTGTGCTGACGTGGGCATAGACCATTGTGATGACAAATGTTATGAAGCATTGTGATGACTGGAGTCACTGAGCATTGGGATGACAAGGGCATGGATCATTGTGATGACAAGGGCATGGAGCATTTTGGTAACAGGGGCATGGAGCATTGGTCTGAGAAGTTTCTTAGATTATTGTGATGACAGTGGACATGGTGCATTGTGATGACAAGGTCATGGGTTATTGTGATGAGAAGGTCATGGATTATTGTGAAGACAGGTGTCAGGGAGCATTGTGCTGACATATGTCATGGTCCATTGCAATGACAATGTCAGGGAGCATTGTGATGCCAAATGTAATGGAGGATGTTGATGACAAATATAATGGAGCATTATGATGACAAGGGCCGTTGAGAATTTTCATGACAAGGTCGTGAAGCATTGTGATGACAAGTCCTGGACCATTGTGATGAGAAATCCATAGAGAGTTGTGATGACAAGTCTCATGGAGCATACTGATGAAAAGGGGCATGGAGCATTGTGATTACAGGGGTCTTGGAACATTGTGATGACAAGGGCATGGAGCATTGTGTTTAAAGGGGTATTGGTGCATTGTGATGAAAAGGGCATGGATCATTTTGATGAAAAAGGCATGGAGCCTTGTCATGACAAGGTTCAATGAGCATACAGACAACAAGTGTCAGGGAGCATTTTGATGACAAGTGTATTGAGCATTGTGATGACAACGGTCATGGAGCATTGTCATGAGAATTCCATGGATAATTGTGATGACGAGCATCATGGGGCACAGTGAGGACAAGTGTTATGGAACATTGTGATCACAAGGGTTTGGAGCATTGTTATGACTGAGATCTTGGAGCATTTTGATTTCATTTTGATGACAGTAGCATGAAGCATTATGATGATGGGCATGGTGCATTTTGATTACAGGGTTCATGGATCATTGAGATGAAAAGGGGAATGGAGCATTGTGATTACAGAGGTCTACGAGGACTTTGATGAGAAGGGTCATGGAGCCTTGTGATGACAAGTCCACGGAACATCGTGATGGCAGGGGTCATGGAGCATTGTTATCACAGGGGGAATGGAGCACTGTGACGTCAAGGGCATGGAGCATTGTGATGAGAAGGCCATGGAGCATTCTGATGACGTGTCATGGAGCTTTGTGAAGACAATGGCATGGAGCAATGTGATGAGAGTGTTCATGGAGCATTGTGATGACAATGACATGGAGCATTGTGATGCCAAGGGTAATGGATCTATGTGATGCCAAAGTCATGGAGCATTTTGATGACAAGGGCGTTGTGCATTGTGATGAGAAGGACAGGGAGCATTGTGATGACAGGGTCATGGAGCAATTTGATGAAAAGTTTCATGGAACATTATGATGACAGTGTTTATGGAACATTGTGATGACAGGGGTCATGGAGCATTATGATGAAAAGGGTCATGGAGCATTTTGATGAAAGGGGTTATGGAACATTGTGATGTCAGGGGTCAGCGAACATTTTGATGATAAGTGCATGTAGCATTGTGATGACAGGAGTCATGGAACACTGTGATAACAAGGGTGAGGGAGTATTGTGACGAATAGTGATGTAACATTGGGATATCTGTGGTGAGAGAGCATTTTGATGAGAAGTGCATGGAGCATTGTGATGACAACGTTTATGGAGCATTGTGATGACAAGATTGTGGAGCACTGTGATGACAAACTCATGGTGCATTGTGATGACATGTGTCATGGAGCATCATGCTGAGAAGCGCATGGAGCATTGTGATGACAAAGGTCATGGAGCATTGCGCTGAGAAAGGCATAGAGCATTGTGATGACAAGGATCAAAGAGCTTTGTGATGACAAGTCTCATGGAGCATACTGCTGAAAAGGGGCATGGAGCATTGTGATTACAGGGGTCTTGGAGCACTGTAATGAAATGTGCATGGAGTATTTTGATGAGAAGTCCATGGAACATTCTGATGACATGTGTCATGGAGCTTTGTGATGACAAGGGCATGGAGCATTGTGATTACAGGGGTCTTGGAGCACTGTGATGACAAGTGTCACGGAGCCTTGTGATGACTAGGCCGTGGAACACTGTGATGACAGGAGTTATGGAGCATTGTTATGACAGGGGTAATGGAGCATTGTGATGAGAAGGGCATGGAATATTTGTCTGAAATGTTTTATGGATTATTTTGATGAGAGTGGGCATGGAGCATTGTGATGACAAGGGCACAGAACACTGTGATACATGGGTCATGCAGGATTGTAATGACTTGGGCATGGAGCATTGTGATGAGAAGGGCATCGAGCATTGTGATGACAAGTGTCATGGAGCTTTGTGATGACAAGGGCATGGAGCAATGTGATGAGAGGGTTCATGGAACATTGTGATGACAATGACATGGACCAATGTGATGCCAAGGGTCATGGAGCTTTGTGATGACAAGTCATGGAGCATTTTGATGACAAGGGAATGGTGCATTGTGATGAGAAGTGCAGGGAGCATTTTGATGACCGGGTCATGCAGCAATTTGATGAAAATTGAAATGGAACATTTTAATGGCAGGGGTTATAGAATATTGTTATGTCAGGGTTCTTAGAACTTTGGGATGAAAAAGGTCATGGAGCATTTTGATGACGGGTGTTATGGAACACTGTTATGTCAGGGGTCATGGAACATTGTCATGATAAGGGGATGTAGCATTGTGATGACAGGGTTCATGGAACATTGTGATTACAGGGGTGTGGGAGTATTGTGATGACAAGTGATGGAACATTGTGATATCTCTGGTGAGAGAGCATTTTGATGAGATGTGCATGGACCATTGTGATTAAAAAGTTTATGGAGCATTGCAATGATAAGGTTGTGGAACTTTGTGATGACAATGGTCATGGAGCATTGTTCTCACAAAGAAATGGAGCATTGTGATGACAAGGGTCCCAGTGAATGGTGATGAAATTTCATGGAGCATTGTGTTTACAAATGTCACAAAGCTTTGTGATGACGCGGGCATGGACCATTGTGATGACAAACGTTATGAAGCATTGTGATGACTAGAGTCAAGGGGCATTCTGATGACAGGGGTCATGGAGCATTGTGATGACAAGGGCATGGAGTATTGTGATGACAGGTAATGGAGCATTGGTCTGACAAATTTCATAGATTATTGTGATGACAGTAGGCATGGTGCATTGTGATGACAAGGGCATGGAGCATTGTGATGAGAAGGTCATGGAGTATTGTGAAGACAGATGTCAGGGAGCATTGTGATGACATATGTCATGGTCCATTCCATGACAATGGCATGGAGCTTTGTGATGCCAAATGTAATGGAGGATTGTGATGACAAATAATATGGAGCATTGTGATGATTAGGGCTAGGAGCATTATGATGACAAGGGGATTGAGAATTTTCATGACAATATCGTGAAGGATTGTGCTGACAAGGTCCTGGAGCATTGTGATGACAAAACTATGGAGTCTTGTGATGACAAGTCTCATGGAGCATACTGATGAAAAGGGGCATGGAGCATTGTGGTTACAGGGGTCATGGAACATTGTGATGACAAGGGCATGGAACATTGTGAGGAGAAGACCAAGGAGCATTCTGATGGCATGCGTCATTGAGCTTTGTGATGACAAGGGCATGGAGCATTGTAATTACATGGGTCTGGGAGCATTGTGATGAAAAGGGCATGGATCATTGTGATGAAAAAGGCATGGAGCCTTGCCCTGACAGAGTTCAAGGAGCATACAGACAACAAGTGTCAGGGAGCATTTTGATGACAAGTTTATTGAGCATTGTGATGACAATGGTCATGGAGCATTGTGATAAGAAGACCATGGGTAATAGTGATGACGAGCGTCATGTGGCATTGTGATGACAAGTGATATGGAATATTGTGATCACAAGGGTTTGGAGCATTGTTATGACAGAGGTCATGGAGCATTTTGATTTCATTGTGATGACAATAGCATGAAGCATTATGATGATGGGCATGGTGCATTGTGATGACAGGGTTCATGGAACATTGAGATGAAAAGGGGCATGGAGCAATGTGATTACACTGTTCTTGGAGTGTTGTGATGAGAAGGGTCATGGAGCCTTGTGATGACAGGGCCACGGAACATCGTGATGGCAGGAGTCATGGAGCATTGTTATGACAGGTGTAATGGTGCATTGTGATGGCGAGCGCATAGAGCATTGTGATGAGAAGGCCATGGAGCATTCTGATGACATGTGTCATGGAGCTTTGTGAAGACAAGGGCATGGAGCACTGTGATGACAATGACATGGAGCATTGGGATGCCAAGGGTCATGGATCTTTGTGTTGACAAAGGTCTTGGAGCAATTTGATGGCAAGGGCTTTGTGCATTGTGATGAGAAGGGCAGGGAGAATTGTGATGACAGGTTCATGGAGCAGTTTGATGAAAATTGTCATGGAACATTTTGATGACAGGCATTATGGAACATTTTGATGTCAGGGGTCATCGAACATTGTGATGATAAATTCTTGTAGCATTGTGATGACAGGAGTCATGGAATATTGTGATGACAAGGGTGAGGGCGGATTGTGACAAATAGTGATGGAGCATTGTGATATCAGTGGTGAGAGAGCATTTTGATGAGAAGTGAATGGAGCATTATGATGACAATATTTATGGAGCCTTGTGATGAGAAAATTGTAGAGCACTCTGATGACAAGCACATGGTGCATTGTAATGACATGTGTCATGGAGCATTGTGCTGACAAGCGCATGAAGCATTGTGATGACAAAGGTCATGGAGCATTGTGCTGAGAAAGGAATAGAGCATTGTGATGACAAGGGTCAAAGAGCATTGTGATGAAAAGTTCATGGAACATTGTGGTTAAAATGGTCACAAAGACTGTTGATGACGACGGCATGGACCATTGTGATGACAAAGGTCATGAAGCATTGTGATGACTTTAGTCACGGAGCATTGTGATGACAGGGGTCAGGGAACATTGTGATAACAAGGGCATGGAGCATTGTGATGACAAGGGCATGGAACATTAGTCTAATAAGTTCCATGGATTGTTGCGATGAGAGTTGGAATGGCGCATTTTGATGACAAGGGCATGGAGCATTGTGATGACCAGGTCATGCAGTATTGTGAAGACAGGAGTCAGGGAGCATTGTGATGACATATGTAATGGCCCTTTGTGATGACAATGGCATGGAGCATTGTGATGCCAAGTGTCATGGAGGATTCTGATGACAAAGGTAATGGAACATTGTGATGACAATGGCTTGGAGCATTGGGATGACATGGGTTAGGTAGCATTGTGCTGACAAGTGCATGGAGAATTGTGATGACAAGGGTCATGGAGCATTCTGATGACAAGCTTGTGGAGTATTTTGATGACAATGCCATGGAGCATTGTGATGAAAACGGCATGGGGCATTGTGATGAAAAAGGCATGTAGCCTTTTCGTGACAGGGTTCAAGAAGCATTCTGACGACAATTGGCAGGGAGCATTGTGATGACAATGTATTGAGCATTGTGATGAAAAGGGCATGGAGTATTGTGATGACAGGCATCATGGAGCGTTGTGACGACAAATGCTATGGAACACTGTGATCACAAGTGTTTGGAGCATTGTGATGACAGAGGTCATGGATCATTTTGATTTCAAGGAGCATGGAGCATTGTGATGACAATGGCATGAAGCAATGTGATCCCAAGGTTCATGGAGGATTGTGATGACAATGGAAATGGAGTATTGAGATGACAAGCGCATAGAGCATTATAATGACAAGGTCATGTAGCATTTTGCTGACAAAGGCATGGAGCATTGTGATGACATGTGTCATGGAGCACTGTGATGACAAGCGTCACAGAGCATTGTAAATACAGGTGTCATGGAGCATTGGGATGACAAGGGCATGGGTCATTGGGATGACATGTGTCATGGAGCACTTGGCTGAAAATGTTCATGGATTATTGTGATGACACAGGTCATGGAGCATTGTGATGACTAGGGAATGGAGCATTGTGATGACAAGAGTCCCGGATCATTGTGTTGTCTGTTGTCATGGATTGTTGTGATGACAGTGGTCATGGAGCATTGTGATGACAAGGGAATGGAGCATGGGGATGACAAGGTCCTGGAGCACTGTTATGAGAAGACCATGAAGAGTTGTGATGACAAGTCTCATGGAGCATTCTGAAGAAAAGGGGCCAGGAGCATTGTGATTTCAGGGGTCTTGGAGCATTGTGATGACTAGGGCATGGAGCATTGTGACGAGAATGCCATGGTGCATTCTGATGACATGCGTCATGGAGTTTTTTGATGACAAGGGCATGGAGCATTGTGATTACAGGGGTCTTGGAACATTGTGATGACAAGGGCATGGAGCATTGTGAGGAGAAGAACAAGGAGCATTATGATGGCATGCGTCATTGAGCTTTCTGATGACAATGGCATGGAGCATTGAGATTACATGGGTCTTGGAGCATTGTGATGAAAACGGCATGGAGAATTGTTCTAATAAGTTTCATGGATTATTGTGATGAAAGTTGGAATGGCGCATTGTGATGACAAGGGCATGGAGAATTGTGATGACCAGGTCATGCATTATTGTGAAGAGAGTTGTCAGGGAGCATTGTGATGACATATGTAATGGCCCAATGTGATGACAATGGCATGGAGCATTGTGATGCCAAGTGTCATGGAGGAATCTGATGACAAATGTAATGGAGCATTGTGATGACAATGGCTTGGAGCATTGTGATGACAAGGGTCAGGGAGCATTGTGCTGACAAGTGCATGGAGAATTGTAATGACAATGGTCTGGAGCATTCTGATGACAAGTTTGTGGAGTATTTTATTTTTTGTATGAGTAGGTCAAAAATGTCCTCTCATCATTATTGCTTGTGCTAATTTTTTTAAAATTTTATTTTATTTTTTTGCTTTATAACAAATTTAATCAGTTATCCATATACATATGTTTCCATATCCCCTTGTGGAGTATTTTTATGAGAATGGCATGGAGCATTGTGATGAAAATGGCATGGGGCTTTGTGATGAAAAAGGCATGGAGTCTTTTCTTGACAGGGTTCAAGGAGCATTCTGACGACAAGTGTCATGGAGCATTGTGATGACAAGTGTATTAAGAATTGTGATGACAATGGTCATGGAGCATTGTGATGAAATGTGCATGGAGTATTGTGACGACATGCATCATGGAGTGTTGTGATGACAAGTGTTATGGAACATTGTGATCACAAGCGTTTGGAGCATTGTGATGACAGAGTTCATGGATCATTTTGATTTCAAGGAGCATGGAGCATTGTGATTACAAGGGCATGAAGCAATGTGATCCCAAGGTTCATGGAGGATTGTGATGACAATGGTAATGGAGTATTGTGATGACAAGCGCATAGAGCATTGTAATGACAAGGTCATGTAGCATTTTGCTGACAAAGTCATGGAGCATTGTGATGAGAGGTGTCATGGAGCACTGTGATGACAAGCGTCACGGAGCATTGTGAATACAGGGGTCATGGAGCACTGGGATGACAAGGACATGGATCCTTGTGAAGAAAAGTGTCATGGATCTTTGGGATGAAAATGTTCATGGAGTATTTTGATGACAGGGGTCATGGAGCATTGTGATTACAGGGGTCTTGGAGCATTGTGATGACAAGAATCCTGGATCATTTTGTTGTCAGGTTTCATGGAGTGTTGTGATGACAGTGGTCATGCAGCATTGTGATGATATTGGTCATGGAGCATTGTGATGAGAAAGTCATGGAGCATAGGGCTAAAAATGTTCATGGAATATTGTGATGACAGGTGTCATGGAGCATTGTGATGACAAGGGAATGGAGCATTGTGATGACAAGGTCCTGGAGCATTGTGATGAGATGACCATGGAGACCTGTGATGACAAGTCTCATGGAGCATTCTGATGAAAAGGGGCATGGAGCATTGTGATTACAGGGGTCTTGGAGCACTGTGATGACAAGGGCATGGAGCACTGTGAGGAGAAGGCCATGGAACATTCTGATGACATGCGTCATGGAGCTTTGTGATGACAATGGCATGGAGCATTGTGATTCCAAGGGTCATTGAGCTTTGTAATGACAAAGGTCATGGAGCATATTGATGCCAAGGGTGTGGTGCATTGTTATGAGAAGGGCAGGGAACATTTTGATGACAGGATCATGCAGCAATTTGATGAAAAGTGTAATGGAACATTTTGTTGACAGGGGTTATACAACATTGTGATGCCAGGGG
Organism: Mesoplodon mirus; assembly: GCF_964341445.2. Classification (NCBI taxonomy): domain Eukaryota; kingdom Metazoa; phylum Chordata; class Mammalia; order Artiodactyla; family Ziphiidae; genus Mesoplodon; species Mesoplodon mirus. Next base: position 4,252,365 of record NW_028295817.1, read on the forward strand.
TCATGGAGCTTTGGGATGAAATGGGTCAAGGAGCACTTTGATGACTGGGGTTATGGAATATTGTGATGTCAGGTGTCATGGAACATTGTGCTGATAAGGGGATGTAGCATTGTGATGACAGGGGTCATGGAACATTGTGATTACAGGGGTGAGGGCGGAGTGTGATGACTAGTGTTGGAACATTGTGATATCTCATGTGAGAGAGCATTTGGATGAAAAGTGCATGGAGCATTGTGATTACAATGTTTATGGGGCACAGCAATGACAAGGTTGTGGATCATTGTGATGAAAATCACATGGAACATTGTGATGACAAGGGTCATGGAACATTGTTCTGACAAAGACATGGAGCATTGTGATGACAAGTGTCACAGAGCATTGTGATGAAAAGTTCATGGAGCATTTGGGTTACAAAGGTCACAGAGCCTTGTGATGACGCGGGCATGGACCGTTGTGATGACAAACGTTATGAAGCATTGTGATGACTGGAGTCAGGGAGGGTTGTGATGACAGGGGTCATGGAGCATTTTGATGACAAGGGCATGGAGCTTTTTGATGACAGGGGCATGGAACATTGCTCTGACAAATTTTATAGATTATTGTGATGACAGTGGACATGGTGCATTGTGATGACAAGGGCATGGAGCATTGTGATGAGAAGGCCAGGGACTATTGTGAAGACAGGTGTCAGGGAGCATTGTGATGACATATGTCATGGTCCATTGCGATGACAATGGCAGGGAGCATCGTGATGCCAAATGTAATGGAGGATTGTGATGACAAATATAATGGAGCATTGTGATGACTAGGGCTTGGAGCATTATGATGACAAGGGCCATTGAGAATTTTCATGACAGCATCGTGAAACATTGTGATGACAATTTCCTGAAGCATTCTGATGAGAAAACCATGGAGCCTTGTGATGACAAGTCTCATGGAGCATACTGATGAAAAGGGGCATGGAGCATTCTGATTACAGGGGTTTTGGAACATTGTGATAACAAGGGCATGGAGCTTTGTGATGACAAGGGCATCGAGCATTGGTCTAATAAGTTCCATGGATTATTGTGATGACAGTTGGAATGGCGCATTGTGATGACAAGGGCATGGAAAATTGCGATGACCAGGTCATGCAATATTGTGAAGAGAGGTGTCAGGGAGCATTGTGATGACATATGTCATGGCCCAATGTGATGACAATGGAATGGAGCATTGTGATGCCAAGTGTCATGGAGGATTCTGATGACAAATGTAATGGAGCATTGTGATGACAATGGCTTGGAGCATTGTGACGACAAGGGTCAGGGAGCATTGTGCGGACAAGTGCATTGAGAATTGTGATGACAATGGTCATGGAGCATTCTAATGACAAACTTGTGAAGTATTTTGATGACAATGGCATGGAGCATTGTGATGAAAATGGCATGGGGCTTTATGAAGAAAAATGCATGGAGCCTTTTCGTGACAGTGTTCAAGGAGCATTCTGACGACACGTGTCAGGGAGCATTGTGATGACAAGTGTATTGAGAATTCTGATGACAACGGTCATGGAGCATTGTGATGAAAAGGTCATGGAGTATTGTGATGACAGGCATCATGGAGCGTTGTGATGAAAAGTGTTATGGAACATTGTGATCACAAGGGTTTGGAGTATTGTGATGACAGAGGTCATGGATCATTTTGATTTCAAGGAGCATGGAGCATTGTGATGACAAGGGCATGAAGCAATGTGATCCCAAGGTTCATGGAGGATTGTGATGACAATGGTAAGGGAGTATTGTGATGACAAGCACATAGAGCATTGTAATGACAAGGTCATGTAGCATTTTGCTGACAAAGGCATGGAGCATTGTGATGACAGGTGTCATGGAGCACTGTGATGACAAGCGTCACGGAGCATTGTGAATACTTGGGTCATGGAGCATTGGGATGAGAAGGTCATGGAGCATTGTGGTGAAAATGTTCATTGAATATTGTGATGACAGGGGTCCTGGAGCATTGTGATGACAAGGTCCTGGAACATTGTGATGAGAAGACCATGGAGACTTGTGATGACAAGTCTCATGGAGCATTCTGATGAAATGGGGCATGGAGCATTGTGATTACAGAGGTTTGGAGCATTGTGATGACAAGGGCATGGAGTATTGTGATGACAGGCATCATGGAGCGTTGTGATGACAAGTGTTATGGAACAATGTGATCACAAGTGTTTGGAGCATTGCGATGACAGAGGTCATGGATCATTTTGATTTCAGGGAGCATGGAGCATTGTGAAGACTAGGGCATGAAGCAATGCGATCCCTATGTTCTTGGAGGATTGTGATGACAATGGTAATGGAGTATTGTGATGACATGCGCAAAGAGCATTTTAATGACAAGATCATGTAGCATTTTGCTGACAAAGGCATGGAGCTTTGTGATGACAGGTGTCATGGAGCACGCTGATGACAAGCATCACGGAGCATTGTGAATACAGGGGTTATGGAGCATAGGGATGACAAGGGCATGGATCATTGTGATGACAAGTGTCATGGATCACTGGGCTGAAAATGTTCATGGAGTATTGTGATGACAGGGGTCATGGAGCATTGTTATGACAAGGGAATGAAACACGGTGATGACAAGGTGCAGGAGCATTGTGATGAGATGACCACGGAGACTTGTGATGACAAGTCTCAAGGAGCATTCTGATGAAAAGTGGCATGGAGCATTGTGATTACAGGGGTCTTGGAGCATTGTGATGACAAAAGTCCTGGATCATTGTGTTGTCAGGTGTCATGGAGTGTTGTGATGACAGTGGTCATGGAGCATTGTGATGATACTGGTCATGGCACATTGTGATGAGAAGGTCATGGAGCATTGGGGTGAAAATGTTCATGGAATATTGTGATGACAGGTGTCATGGAGCATTGTGATGACAAGGGAATGTAGTGTGGTGATGATAAGGTCCTGGAGCATTGTGATGAGAAGACCATGGAGACTTGTGATGACAAGTCTCATGGAGCATTCTGATGAAAAGGGGCATGGAGCATTGTGATTACAGGGGTCTTGGAGCATTGTGATGACAAGGGCATGGAGCACTGTGAGGAGAAAGCCATGGGACATTCTGATGACATGCGTCTTGGAGCTTTGTGATGACAATCGCATGGAGCATTGTGATTACAGGGGTCTTGGATCATTGTGATGACAAGGGTCATGGAGCCTTGTGATGACAAGGCCTTGGAACATTGTGATGGCAGGGTTCATGGAGCATTGTTATGACAGATGTAATGGAGCATTGTAATGAGAAGGGCATTGAGCATTGGTCTGAAATGTTTCATGGATTATTGTGATGAGAGTTGGCATGGAGTATTGTGATGACAAGGGCACGTACACTGTGATACATGCGTCATAGGGGGTTGTAATTAAAAGGGCATGGAGCATTGTGATGAGAAGGGCATCGAGCATTGTGATGACAAGTGTCATGGAGCTTTGTGATGATAAGGGCATGGAGCAATGTGATGAGAGGGTTCATGGAACATTGTGATGACAATGACATGGAGCATTGTGATGCCGAGGGTCATGGAGATTTGTGATGACAAAGGTCATGGAGCATTTTGATGACAAGTGTGTGGTGCATTGGGATGAGAATGGCAGGGAGCATTTAGATGACAGGGTCATGCAGCAATTTGATGAAAAGTGTAATGGAAACTTTTGATGACAAGGGTTATAGAATATTGTGATGCCAGGGGTCATGGAGCTTTGGGATGAAAAGGGTCATGGAACATTTTGATGACAGGCGTTATGGAACTCTGTGATGTCAGGGGTCAGGGAACACTGTGCTGATAAGGGAATGTAGCACTGGGATGACAGGGGTCATGGAAAATTGTGATAACTGGGGTGAGGGAGGATTGTGATGACTAGTGATGGAACATTGGGATATCTCATGTGAGAGAGCATTTGGATGAGAAGTGCATGGAGCATTGTGATTACAAGGTTTATGGAGCATAGCGATGACAAGGTTGTGGATCACTGTGATGAAAAACGCATGGCACTTTGTGATGACAAGGGTCATGGAGCATTGTGATGACAAGGGCATAGAGTATTGTGATGACAGTCATCATGGAGCGTTGTGATGACAAGTGTTATGGAACATTGTGATCACAAGTGTTTGGAGCATTGCGATGACAGAGGTCATGGATCATTTTGATTTCAAGGAGCATGGAGCATTGTGATGAATATGGCATGAAGCAATGTGATCCCAAGGATCTTGGAGGATTGTGATGATAATGGTAATGGAGTATTGTGATGACAAGCGCATAGAGCATTGTAATGACAAGGTCATGTAGCATTTTGCTGACAAAGGCATGAAGCAGTGTGATGACAGGTGTCATGGAGCACTGTGATGACAAGCATCACGGAGCATTGTGAATACAGGGGTCATGTAGCATTGGGATGACAAGGGCATGGATCATTGTGATGACAAGTGTCATGGAGCATTGGGCTGAAAATGTTCATGGAGTATTTTGATGACAGGGGTCATGGGACATTGTGATTACAGAGGTCTTGGAGCATTGTGATGACAAGTGTCCCGGATCATGTTGTTGTCAGGTGTCATGGAGTGTTGTGATGACTATGGTCACGCAGCATTTTGATGATAATGGTCATGGAGAATTGTGATGAGAAGGTCATGGATCATAGGGCTAAAAATGTTCATGGAGTATTGTGATGACAGGTGTCATGGAGCATTGTGATGACAAGGGAATGGAGCATGGTGATGACAAGGTCCTGGAGCATTGTGATGAGATGACCATGGAGACTTGTAATGACAAGTCTCATGGAGCATTCTGATGAAACGGGACCTGGAGAATTGTGATTACAGGGGTCTTGGAGCATTGTGATGACAAGGGCATGGAACACTGTGAGGAGAAGGCCATGGAACATTCTGATGACATGCGTCATGGAGCTTTGTGATGACAATGGCATGGACCATTGTGATTCCAAGGGTCATTGAGCTTTGTGATGACAAAGGTCATGGAGCATATTGATGCCAAGGGTGTGGTGCATTGTTATGAGAAGGGCAGGGAGCATTTTGATGACAGGGTCATGCAGCAATTTGATGAAAAGTGTAATGGAACATTTTGTTGACAGGGGTTACAGAACATTGTGATGCCAGGGGTCATGGAGCTTTGGGATGAAATGGGTCAAGGAGCACTTTGATGACAGGGGTTATGGAATATTGTGATGTCAGGTGTCATGGAACATTGTGCTGATAAGGGGATGTAGCATTGTGATGACAGGGGTCATGGAAAATTGTGATAACAGGGGTGAAGGAGGATTGTGATGACAAGTGACGGTACATTGTGATATCTCATGTGAGAGAGCATTAGGATGAGAATTTCATGGAACATTGTGATTACAAGGTTTATGGAGCATAGTGATGACAAAGTTGTGGATCATTGTGATGAAAAACGCATGGCACATTGTGATGACAAGGGTCATGGAGCATTGTTGTGACAAAGACATGGAGCATTGTGATGACAAGGGTCACGGAGCATTGTGATGAAAAGTTCATGGAGCATCGTGGTTACAAAGGTCACAGAGCCTTGTGATGACGCGGGCATGGACCGTTGTGATGACAAACGTTATGAAGCATTGTGATGACTGGAGTCAGGGAGCGTTGTGATGACAGGGGACATGGAGCATTGTGATGACAAGGGCATGGAGCATTGTGATGATAGGGGCATGGAGCATTGGTCTGACAAGTTTCATAGATTATTGTGATGACAGTGGACATGGTGCATTGTGATGACAAGGGCATGGAGCATTGTGATGACAAGGGCATGGAGTATTGTGAAGACATGTGTCAGGGAGCATTGTGATGACATATTTCATGGTCCATTGCGATATCAGTGGCATGGAGCATTGTGATGCCAAATGAAATGGAGGATTGTGATGACAAATATAATGGAGCATTGTGATGACTAGGGCTTGGAGCATTATGATGACAAGGGCCATTGAGAATTTTCATGACAATTTCGTGAAGCATTGTGATGACATTGTCCTGGAGAATTGTGATGGGAAATGATGGAGCCTTGTGATGACAGGTCTCATGGAGCATACTGATGAAAAGGGGCATGGAGCATTCTGATTACAGGGGTCTTGGAACATTTTGGTAACAAGGGCATGGAGCATTGTGATGACAAGGTCATGGAGTATTGTGATGACAGGCATCATGGAGCGTTGTGATGACAAGTGTTATGGTACATTGTGATCACAAGGTTTTGGAGCATTGCAATGACAGAGGTCATGGATCATTTTGATTTCAAGGAGCATGGAGCATTGTGATGACTAGGGCATGAAGCAGTGCGATCCCAAGGTTCATGGAGGATTGTGATGACAATGGTAATGGAGTATTGTGATGAAAAGCGCATAGAGCATTGTAATGACAAGGTCATGTAGTATTTTGCTGACAAAGGCATGGAGCTTTGTGATGACAGGTGTCATGGAGCACTGTGATGACAAGCATCACGGAGCATTGTGAATACAGGGGTCATGGAGCATAGGGATGACAAGGGCATGGATCATTGTGATGACAGGTGTCATGGAGCATTGGGCTGAAAATGTTCAAGGAGTATTGTGATGACAGGGGTCATGGTGCATTGTGATGACAAGAGTCCCGGATCATTGTGTTGTCAGGTGTCATGGAGTGTTGTGATGACAGTTGTCATGGAGCATTGTGATGATATTGGTCATGGAGCATTGTGATGAGAAGGTCATGGAGCATATGGCTGAAAATATTCATGGAGTATTGTGATGACAGGTGTCATGGAGCATTGTGATGACAAGGGAATGGAGCATGGTGATGACAAGTTCCTGGAGCACTGTGATGAGATGACCATGGAGACTTGTGATGACAAGTCTCTAGGAGCATTCTGATGAAAAGGGGCATGGAGCATTGTGATTACAGGGGTCTTGGAGCACTGTGATGACAAGGGCATGGAGCACTGTGAGGAGAAGGCCATGGAACATTCTGATAACATGCGTCATGGAGCTTTGTGATGACAAGGGCATGGAGCATTGTGATTACAGATGTCTTGGAGCATTGTGATGACATGGGTCATGGAGCCATGTGATGACAAGGCCATGGAACATTGTGATGGCAGGGGTAAAGGAGCATTGTTATGACAGTTGTAATGGAGCATTGTGATGAGTAGGGCATTGAGCATTGGTCTGAAATATTTCATGGATTATTGTGATGAGAGTGGGCATGGAGCATTGTGATGACAAGGGCACGTACAATGTGATACATGGGTCTTGGGGGATTGTAATGACAAGGGCATGGAGCATTGTGATGAGAAGGGCATCGAGCATTGTGATGACAAGTGTCATGGATCTTTGTGATGACAACGGCATGGAGCAATGTGATGAGAGTGTTCATGGAGCATTGTGATGACAATGTCATGGAGCATTGTGATGCCAAGGGTCATGAAGCTTTGTGATGACAAAGGTCATGGATCATTTTGATGACAAAGTGTGGTGCATTGTGTTGAGAAGGGCAGAGAGCATTTTGATGACATGGTCATGCAGCAATTTGATGAAAATTGTAATGGAACATTTTGATTACAGGGGTTATAGAACATTGTGTTGCCAGGGGTCATGGATCTTTGCGATGAAAAGGGTGATGGAGCATTTTGATGACAGGTGTTATGGAACATTGTGATGTCAGGGGTCATGGAATATTTTGCTGATAAGGGGATGTAGCATTGTGATGACAGGGGTCATGGAACATTGTGATAACTAGGGTGAGTGAGGATTGTGATGACTAGTGATGGAACATTGTGATATCACATGTGAGAGAGCACTTGGATGAGAAGTGCATGGAGCATTGTGATTACAAGGTTTATGGAGCATAGCGATGACAATGTTGTGGATCATTGTGATGAAAAGGACATGGCACATTGTGATGACATGGGTCATGGAGCATTGTTCTGACAAAGACATAGAGCATTGTGATGAAAAGGTTCACGGAGCATTGTGATGAAATGTTCATGGAGCATTGTGGTTACAAATGTCACAGAGCCTTGTGTTGACGCGGGCATGGACCATTCAGGTGACAAACGTTATGAAACACTGTGATGACTGGAGTCACGGAGCATTGTGATGACAGGGGTTATGGGGCATTGTGATGAAAAGCGCATGGAGCATTGCTCTTATAAGTTTCAGAGATTATTGTGATGACAGTGGGAATGGTGCATTGTGATGACAAGGGCATGGAGCCTTGTGATGACCAGGTCATGCAGTATTGTGAAGAGTGGTGTCAGGGAGCATTGTGATGACATATGTAATGGCCCATTGTGATGACAATGGCATGGAGCACTGTGATGACAAGTGTCATGGAGGATTCTGATGAAAAAGGTAATGGAGCATTGTGATGACAATGGCTTGGAGCATTGTGATTACAATGGTCAGGGAGCATTGTGCTGACAATGCATGGAGAATTTTGATGACAAGGGTCATGGAGCATTCTGGTGACAAGCTTGTGGAGTATATTGATGACAATGGCATGGAGCATTGTGATGAAAATTGCATGGGGCTTTGTGATGAAAAAGACATGGAGCCTTTTCGTGACAGGGTTAAAGGAGCATTCTGATGACAAGTGTCAGGGAGCATTGTGATGACAAGTGTATTGAGCATTGTGATGACAAAGGTCATGGAGCATTTTGATGAAAAGGGCATGGAGTATTGTGATGACAGGCATCATGGAGCGTTGTGATGACAAGTGTTATGGAACATTGTGATCACAAGGGTTTGAAGCATTGTGATAACAGCGGTCATGGATCATTTTGATTTCAAGGAGCATGGAGCATTGTGATGACAAGGGCATGGATCATTGTGATGACTAGGTTCATGGAGAATTGGGCTGAAAATGTTCATGGAGTATTGTGATGACAGGGGTCATGGAGCATTGTGATTACAGGTGTCTTGGAGAATTGTGATGACAAGAGTCCCGGATCATTGTGTTGTCAGGTGTCATGGAGTGTAGTGATGACAGGGGTCATGGAGCATTGTGATGATATTGGTCATGGAGCATTGTGATGAGAATATCATGGAGCATTGGGCTTAAAATATTCATGGAGTATTGTGATGACAGGGGTCATGGAGGATTGTGATGACAAGGGAATGGAGCATGGTGATGACAAGGTCCTGGAGCATTGTGATGAGAAGACCATGGAGACTTGTGATGACATGTCTCATGGAGCATTCTGATTAAAAGGTACATGGAGCATTGTGATTACTGGGGTCTTGCAGCATTGTGATGACAAGGGCATTGAGCACTGTGAGGAGAAGGACATGAAACATTCTGATGACATGCGTGATGGAGCTCTGTGATTACAAGGGCATGTAGAATTGTGATTAGAGGTATCTTGGAGCATTGTGATGACAAGGGTCATGGAGCCTTGTGATGGCAAGGCCGTGGAACATTGTGATGGCAGGGGTCATGGAGCATTGTTATGACAGAGGTAATGGAGCATTTTGATGAGAAGGGCATTGAGCATTGGTCTGAAATGTTTCATGGATTATTGTGATGAGAGTGGGCATGGAGCATTGTGATGACAAGGGCACCGTACACGGTGATACATGGGTCATGGGGGATTGTAATGACAAGGGCATGGAGCATTGTGATGAGAAGGGCATCGAGCATTGTGATGACAAGTGTCATGGAGATGTGTGATGACAAGGGCATGGAGCAATGTGATGAGAGGGTTCATGGAGCATTGTGATGACAATGACATGGAGCACTGTGATGCCAAGGGTCATGGAGCTTTGTGATGACAAAGGTCATGGAGTATTTTGATGACAAGTGTGTGGTGCATTGTGATGAGAAGGGCAGGGAGCATTTTGATGACAGGTTCATGCAGTAATTTGATGAAAAGTGTAATGCAACATTTTGATGACATGGGTTATAGAACACTGTGATGCCAGGGGTCATGGAGCTTTAGGATGAAAAGGGTCATGGAGCATTTTGATGACAGGTGTTATGGAACTTTGTGATGTCATGGGTCATCGAACATTGTGATGATAAGTGCACGTAGCATTGTGATAACATGAGTCATGGACCATTGTGATGACAGGGGTGAGGGAGTATTGTGACAAATAGTGATGTAGCATTGTGATATCAGTGGTGTGAGAGCATTTGGATGAGAAGTGCATGGAGCATTGTGATGACAAATTTTATGGAGCATTGTGATGACAGGATTGTGGAGCACTGTGATGATAAGCGCATGGTGCCTTGTGATGACATGTGTCAAGGAGCATTGTGCTGACAAGCGCATGGAGCATTGTGATGACAAGGGTCATGGAGCATTGTGCTGAGAAAGGCATAGAGAATTGTGATGACAAGGATCAAAGAGCATTGTGATGAAAAGTTCATGGGGCATTGTGATGACAAGTGTCAGGGAGCATTCTGGTGACACTTTTGTGGAGTATTTTGATGACAATGGCATGGAGCATTGTAATGAAAATGGCATGGGGCATTGTGATGACAAGGGTCATGGAGCACTGGGCTGAAAATGTTCATGGAGTGTTGTGATGACAGGGGTCATGGAGCAATGTGATGACTAGGGAATGGAACATTGTGATGACAAGAGTCCCGAATCATTGTGTTGTCAGGTGTCATGGAGTGTTGTGATGACAGTGGTCATGGAGCATTGTGATGATATTGGCCATGGAGCATTGTGATGAGAAGACCTTGGGTAATTGTGATATCGAGCATCATGGAGCACTGTAATGACAAGGGGCATGATGCATTGTGATGACATGTGTCAGGGAGCATTGTGATGACAGGGGTCATGGAGCATTGTGATGACAAGGGCATGGAGCTTTGTGATGACATGTGCATGGAGCATTGTGATGAAAAGTGCATGGAGCATTGCAATGTCAAGTGGATGGAGAATTGTGATGACAAGAGCATGTAACATTTTGATGAGAAGTGTCATGTAGCATTGTGATGACAAGGACGTGGAGAATTGTGATGACAAGGGACATGGAGCATTTTGATAACCAGGGCAAGGTGCATTGTGATGACAGGGGTCATGGAGCATTATTATGAGAACGGCCATGGTGTATTCTGACATAAGATACCACTTATGAAGTGAATGTAAACATGGCTACATATAAACTGATTTAGGGAAGAGAACAGAGTATCAGATTTAGAAAACAATCTAATGCTTGCTTAAGGGGAAAGAGAGGTGGGGAGATGCACAAAACATAAGACTGATATTAGCACAGGTACCGTTCCATAATGCAAAAACAGAAGAGACAAGCCCTACACCTTCCTCAGTGAAGGGAACTCAAAATCCCTATTCCCCTCAGAGAAATATATCTGACTAGTAAGAATTTTAAAACCTATGTATTGATATGTCTCCGTAAGGGAACCAAGTGTGTTTAGAACGACATAAACATGGCAGTGAGAATCAGCTCAAACCCACTATAAAAATGAATTTCAGGGCTTCCCTGGTGGCGCAGTGGTTGTGAGTCCGCCTGCCAATGCAGGGGACGCGGGTTCGTGCCCCGGTCTGGGAGGATCCCACGTGCTGCGGAGCGGCTGGGCCCGTGAGCAATGGCCGCTGGGCCTGCGAGTCCGGAGCCTGTGCTCCGCAACAGGAGAGGCCACAACAGTGAGAGGCCCACATACCGCAAAAAAAAAAAAAAAAAAAAAAAATGAATTTCAAAACAAAACATAAAAACAGTAAAATTCTTACACAATACCTTCAGGGGTTCTGATGAAACCTGGAATGACCGTATCTACAATGACAGCTGGCTGTGGCATAAGGCTGGTCACTTGGGACTGAGAGGATTGGTGAGATTGGGTGAAAAAATGCAGACCCTTTAAAGCAATAATGCCTGCCACCCATTCCATGGTTCCCATCTCTCCAGGTAGAAGGGAATATCACTACAGTTATAACGTGTATGGGAACCTAGAGAATGGAAACCATCTGATGGTGAAAGGTTTCTAAAACTCTAGTACTTTTTTCTCTCCTTGTGCTCCAGTTTGACATTCCAACTGCTTTACTATCAATCTCCCAACTTGGAAAGTCAGCCCCTATATCCTCCTGGTACGCACAGTTGGCAAATTTTGCAGAGGATATAAGGGAAGAGAGAGAACCAATGAGAGAGTAGCTGTAGGCATTTGGACGGCCACATGTCTCTCTAATTTTCCATCACAAAGAGGAATTAACCAAAGTCTCAGCCTGCCCCCAGAACCAGTATAAGTCCAGAAGCAAAAGTGTTGATTTGCGGTCCGCTCACAAAAACGCGAGTTGAAAAATAGAGCTCAGGGCCACAGCAATTCACTAACCTGCAGAGTTATAAAGGACTACTCTCTTCGAAAAATCTGTTGAGGGAAAGCCACGAGGCGGAAGGGAAAATGAGGCAGAATGGCATGAAATAGATTTCAAGAGGTACATTGGAATCGCCTTTAAACACAGGAAAAGCATTACAACTCCGAAAATTATGGAAATGGCCATAAAGGGCATATGGGTTTTCACGTGCATATATGCAGGAGAAAACGCATATGCCCTTTTTGGACAAGCAAGCAAGCGGGCAATGCAAATCTGCACTACAAAGAAGTATCACTTCCCACTGGTCAAAAGGGACATCCGCAAAATGTGTAAAAACCAGAAAGGCAAGACAGGCCCTGGAGAACAGGGAGCCTTGTTATGCTGATGGGCGGGATATAAATTGCCAACTGCCTCTCTGGAGGAGTGCATTGTGTTCCCTAAAACAAGTAAACAACAGAGCTACAGAGCCAAGGGCACTTCCAGTCTAGGGAATATACCTTGGGAAAACTGAAAATAAATAAGACAGATCCACACCAAAATTCAGGGCTGCACTGCTTACAAAAACCTCAACTTGGGTACACATTAAATATCCCAGGAAAGACAAAAATGGTTCAAGAAATTGTGGTACTTATGTATGATGGAATATCCCTCAGCCATAAAATCAATGTCATAAGGCCAGTAGCAGCAAAATGAGTGGATTCAGGTACGATAATTCTAAGTGAAATAAGTCACACAGAAAAAGAAGCTTATCATAAGATATCACTTATGAAGATCCTGTAAACATGGCTACACATGAACTGAGTTAGGAAAGAAAAGAGAGACTCACATTTAAAAAAAAAAAAAAACGCTAATGCTTCCTTAAGGGGGAAGGAGAGGTGGGGTGATGCATAAAATCAGAGTTTGATATTAGTACAGGTACCGTTCAAAAACCAAATACGAAATAGTCATAACCTACACCTTCCTCAGTGAAAGGGACTCAACACCCCATATTCACCACAGAGTAATATATCTTAAAAGTATGAATCTTAAAACCTATGTATTGATATGTCTCCATAAGGGAATCAAGTGTGTCTAGACTGGCATAAACATGACAGTGAGAATCAGCTCAAACCCACTATAAAAAGGAATTTCAAAAACAAAACAAAAAAACAGGGAAATTTCTTTCAATTCCTTCAGGGTCTATGATGAAGCCTGGAATGACCCTATCTACAATGACAGCTGGATGTGGCATAAGGCTGGACACTTGGGACTGAGAGGATTGGTGAGATTGGGTGAGAAAATGCAGACCCTTTAAATCAATAATGAGGGGCACCCATTCCATGGGTCCCAACTCTCCAGGTTGAAGGGAATATTACTACAGCTATTACATGTACGGGAAACCTAGAGAATGGACACACTGTGAATACGAAAGGTCTCTAAAACTCAACTAATAGTCCCTCTCCTGGTGCCCCGGTTTCACATTCCAACTGCTTTACTATCAATCTCCCAACTAGGAGAGACAGCCCCTTTAACCTCCTGGTTCTCACAGGTTGCCAATTTGGCAGAGGATGAAACGGAAGAGGAAGAACCAAAGAGAGAGTAGCTGTTAGGCATTTGGACGGGCATATGTCACTCTTATTTCCAGGGAGGAAGAAGAATTGACCAAAGTCTCAGCCACACACCAGGAACCAGTATATGTTCTGAACCAAAATATTTGACTTGCGTTCAGCTCAGAAAAAACGAGTTAAATATGGAGCTCAGGGGCACAGCAATTCACAAACTGGCAGAGTAATAAAGGGCAAGTATCGTCCAAAATTCTGTTGAGGGAAGGCAACGAGGCAAACTTGAAAGGGAGGCAGAATTGCAGGAAACAGATTTCAAGAGGTACGTTGGAATCGCCTTTAAAGCACAGGAAGAGGGGCACAACTTCGACAATGAGGCACTTGGCTAAAAAGGGCGTTTGCATTTTCTCCTGAATATATTCAGGAGAAAACGCATACGCCCATTTTGGCCAAGCAAGCAAGCGGGCAATGCAAATCTTCACTACAAAGAAGTATCACTTCCCACCGGTCAAAAGGGACATCCACAAAATGTGTAAAAACCAGAAAGGCAAGACAGGCCCTGGAGAAGAGGGAGCCTTGTTATGCTGATGGGCGGGATGTAAATTGCCAACTGCCTCTCTGGAGGACAGCATTGTGTTCCCTAAAACAAGTAAACAACAGAGCAACAGAGCCAAGGACACTTCCAGTCAAGGGAATATACCTTGGGAAAACTGAAAATCAATAAGACAGAACCACCCCAAAATTTAGGGCTGAACTGCTTACAAGAACCTCAACTTGGGTACACCTTAAATATCCCAGGAAATATAAAAATGGTTCAAAAAATTGTGGTACTTATGTATGATGGAATATCCCTCAGCCATGAAATCAATGTCATAAGACCAGTAGCAGCAAAATGAGTGGATACAGGTACGATGATTCTAAGTGAAATAAGTCACACAGAAAAAGAAACGTATCATAAGATATCACTTATTATGATCCTGTAAACATGGCTACACATGAACTGAGTTAGGAAAGAGAAGAGAGTCTCACATTTAGAAAACACTCTTATGCCTGCTTAAGAGGGATGGAGAGGTGGGGTGATGCATAAAACCAGAGTTTGATATATGCACAGGTAGAGTTCCAAAAACCAAGTATGGAATAGACAAGACCTACACCTTCCTCAGGGAAAGGGACTCAAAATCCCGTATTTCCCGCAGAGGAATATATCTGACTAGTAAGAATCTTAAAACCTATGTATTGATATGTCTCTTTCAGGGAATCAAGTGCGTCTAGACTGGCATAAACATGGCAGCGAGAAACAGCTCAAACCCACTATAAAAAGGAATTTGAAAAACAAAAAACAGGGAAATTCTTTATAATTCCTTCAGGGTCTCTGATGAAACCTGTAATGACCCTATCTACAATGACAGCTGCATCTGGCATAAGGCTGGACACATAGGACTGAGAGGAATGGTGAGATTGGGTGAGCAAATGCAGACCCTTTAAAGCAATAATGCATGGCACCCATTCCATGGGTCCCAACTCTCCAGGTTGAAGGGAATATTACTACAGCTATAACATGTATGGGAAACCTAGAGAATAGACACACGGTGAATACGAATAGTCTCTAAAGCTCAACGTATAGTCCCTCTCCTGGTGCTCCGGTTTGACTTTCCAACTGCTTTACTATCAATCTCCCAACCTGGAGAGACCGCACCTTTTACCTCCTGTTTCGCACAGGTTGCCAATTTCGCAGAGGATGAATGGGAAGAGGGAGAAACAATGAGAGAGTAGCTGTTAGGCATTTGGACGGGCATATGTCACTCTTATTTCCCGGGAGGAAAAAGAATTGACGAAAGTCTCAGCAACCCACCGGGTTCCAGTTTATGTCCTGAACCAAAATATTGGACTTGTGTACAGCTCAGAAAAAAACAGTTAAAAAACAGAGCTCAGGGGCACAGCAATTCACAAACTGGCAGAGTAATAAAGGACAACTATCGTCCAAAAACCTGTTGAGCAAAGGCCACGAGGCGGACTTGAAAGCCAGGCAGAATAGCCGGAAACGGATTTCAAGAGGTAAGTTGGAATCACCTTTTAAGCACAGGAAGAGGGGCACAACTTCGACAATGATGCACTTGGCCAAAAAGGGCTTATGCATTTTCTCCTGAGTATATTCAGGAGAAAACGCATACAGTTTTTTTTGGCCAAGGAAGCAAGCGTTCATGCAAGTCTGCAGTACAAAGAACTATCATTTCCCACCGGTCCACAGGAACATCGAAAAAATGGGTAAAAACCAGAAATTCAAGACAGGCCCTGGAGAACAGGGAACCTTGTTATGCTGATGGGCGGGATGTATATTGCCAACTGCCTCTCTGGAGGAGTGCACTGTGTTCCCTAAAAGACGTAAACAACAGAGCTACAGAGCCAAGGGCACTTCCAGTCTAGGGAATATACCTTGGGAAAACTGAAAATCAATAAGACAGAGCCACCCCAAAATTTAGGCCTGCACTGCTTACAAGAACGTCAACTTGGGTACACCTTAAATATCCCAGGAAATATAAAAATGGTTCAAAAAATTGTGGTACTTA
This sequence comes from Mesoplodon mirus, assembly GCF_964341445.2. Taxonomy (NCBI): domain Eukaryota; kingdom Metazoa; phylum Chordata; class Mammalia; order Artiodactyla; family Ziphiidae; genus Mesoplodon; species Mesoplodon mirus. Next base: position 4,268,796 of record NW_028295817.1, read on the forward strand.
CATACGATGGAATATCCCTCAGACATGAAATCAATGTCATAATACCAGTAGCAGCAAAATGAGTGGATTCAGGTACGATGATTCTAAGTGAAATAAGTCACACAGAAAAAGAAACTTATCGTAAGATATCACTTATGAAGATCCTGTAAACATGGCTACACATGAACTGAGTTAGGGAAGAGAACAGAGTCTCACATTTAGAAAACACTCTTATGCCTGCTTAAGGGGGAAGGAGAGGTGGGGTGATGCATAAAACCAGAGTTTGATATAAGCACAGGTACTGTTCCAAAAACCAACTATGGAAGACACAATACCTACACCTTGCTCAGTGAAAGGGACTCGAAACCCCTTATTTCCCGCAGAGGAATATATCTGACTAGTAAGAATCTTAAAACCTATGTATTGATATGTCTCCGTAAGGGAATCAAGTGTGTCTAGACTGGCATAAACCTGGCAGTGAGAATCAGCTCAAACCCAGTATAAAAAGGAATTTCAAAAACAAAACAAAAAAACAGGGAAATTCTTTACAATTCCTTCAGGGATTCTGATGAAACCTGGAATGACCCTATCTAAAATGACAGCTGGATGTGGCATAAGGCTGGACAGATGGGACTGAGAGGATTGGTGAGATTGGGTGAGCAAACGCAGACCCTTTAAAGCAATAATTCATAGCACCCATTCCATGGGTCCCAACTCTCCAGGTTGAAGGGAATATTACTACTGCTATAACATGTATGGGAAACCTAGAGAATGGAAACACTGTGAATACGAAAGGTTTCTAAATCTCAACGAATAGTCCCTCTCCTGGTGCTCAAGTTTGACATTCCAACTGCTTTACTATCAATCTCCCAACTTGGAGAGACAGCACCTTTAACTTCCTGGTTCGCACGGGTTGCCAATTTGGCAAAGAATGAAAGGGAAGAGGGAGAAACAATGAGAGAGTAGCTGTTATGCATTTGGACGGGCACATGTCACTCTAATTTCTCGGGAGGAAGAAGAATTGACCAAAGTCTCAGCCACCCACCGGGAATCAGTATAGGTCGTGAACCAAAATATTGGGCTTGCGTTCAGCTCAGAAAAAACAAGTTAAAAATGGAGCTCAGGGGCACAGCAATTCACAAACTGGCAGAGTAATAAAGGGCAACTATCGTCCAAAAATCTTTTCAGGGAAGGCAACGAGGCGGACTTGAAAGTGAGGCAGAATAGCAGGAATCAGATTTCAAGAGGTACGTAGGAATCGCCTGTAAAGCAAAGGAATAGGTGCACAACTTAGACAATGATGCACTTGGCCAAAATGGGCGTATGCGTTTTGTCCTGAATATATTCAGGAGAAAATGCATACGCCCTTTTTGGCCAAGCAAGCAAGCGGGCAATGCAAATCTGCACTACAAAGAAGTATCACTTCCCACCAGTCAGAAGGGACATCCACAAAATGGGGAAAAACCGAAAAGGCAAGACAGGCCCTGGAGAACAGGGAGCCTTGTTATGCTGATGGGCGGGATGTAAATTGCCAACTGCCTCTCTGGAGGAGTGCATTGTGTTCCCTAAAACAAGTAAACAACAGAGCTACAGAGCCAAGTGCACTTCCAGTCTAGGGAATATACCTTGGGAAAACTGAAAATAAATAAGACAGATCCACACCAAAATTCAGGGCTGCACTGCTTACAAAAACCTCAACTTGGGTACACATTAAATATCCCAGGAAAGACAAAAATGGTTCAAGAAATTGTGGTACTTACGTATGATGGAATATCCCTCAGCCATAAAATCAATGTCATAAGGCCAGTAGCAGCAAAATGAGTGGATTCAGGTACGATAATTCTAAGTGAAATAAGTCACACAGAAAGAGAAACTTATCATAAGATATCACTTATGAAGATCCTGTAAACATGGCTAGACAGGAAGTGAGTTAGGAAAGAAAAGAGAGACTCACATTTAAAAAAAAAAAACGCTTATGCTTGCTTAAGGGGGAAGGAGAGGTGGGGTGATGCATAAAATCAGAGTTTGATTTTAGTACAGGTACCGTTCCAAAAACCAAATGCGAAATAGACAAAACCTACACCTTCCTCAGTGAAAGGGACTCAACACCCCATATTCACCACAGAGTAATATATCTTAAAAGTATGAATCTTAAAACCTATGTATTGATATGTCTCCATAAGGGAATCAAGTGTGTCTAGACTGGCATAAACATGACAGTGAGAATCAGCTCAAACCCACTATAAAAAGGAATTTCAAAAACAAAACAAAAAAACAGGGAAATTTCTTTCAATTCCTTCAGGGTCTCTGATGAAACCTGGAATGACCCTATCTACAATGACAGCTGGATGTGGCATAAGGCTGGACACTTGTGACTGAGAGGATTGGTGAGATTGAGTGAGCAAATGCAGACCCTTTAAATCAATAATGAGGGGCACACATTCCATGGGTCCCAACTCTCCAGGTTGAAGGGAATATTACTACAGCTATTACATGTACGGGAAACCTAGAGAATGGACACACTGTGAATACGAAAGGTCTCTAAAACTCAACTAATATTCCCTCTCGTGGTGCTCCGGTTTGACATTCCAACTGCTTTACTATCAATCTCCCAACTTGGAGAGACAGCCCCTTTAACCTCCTGGTTCTCACAGGTTGCCAATTTGGCAGAGGATGAAACGGAAGAGGAAGAACCAAAGAGAGAGTAGCTCTTAGGCATTTGGACGGGCATATGTCACTATTATTTAAAGGGAGGAAGAAGAATTGACCAAAGTCTCAGCCACACACCGGGAACCAGAATATGTTCTGAACCAAAATATTTGACTTGCGTTCAGCTCAGAAAAAACGAGTTAAATATGGAGCTCAGGGGCACAGCAATTCACAAACTGGCAGAGTAATAAAGGTCAACTATCATCCAAAAATCTGTTGAGGGAAAGCAACGAGGTGGACTTGAAAGAGAGGCAGAATAGCAGGAAACAGATTTCAAGAGGTACGTTGGAATCGCCTTTAAAGCACAGGAAGAGGGGCACAACTTCGACACTGATGCCCATGGCCAAAAAGGGCTTATGTGTTTTCTCCTGAGTATATTCAGGAGAAAACGCATACGCCCTTTTTGCCAAGCAAGCAAGCGGACAATGTAAGCCTGCACTAAAAATAAGTGTCAATTCCCACCGGTCCAAAGGGACATCCACAAAAAGGGTATAAACCAGAAATTCAAGACAGGCACTGGAGAACAGGGAGCCTTCTTATTCTGATGGGCGGGATGTAAATTACCAACTGCCTCTCTGGAGGAGTGCATTATGTTCCCTAAAACAAGTAAACAACAGAGCTACAGTGCCAAGGACACTTCCAGTCTAGCGAATATACCTTGGGAAAACTGAAAATCAATAAGACAGAACCACCCCGAAATTTAGGGTTGCACTGCTTACAAGAACCTCAACTTGGGTACACCTTAAATATCCCAGGAAATATAAAAATGGTTCAAAAAATTGTGGTACTTACGTACAATGGAATATCCATCAGCCATGAAATCAATGTCACAAGATCAGTAGCAGCTAAATGAGTGGATGGAGGTACGATGATTCTAAGTGAAATAAGTCACACAGAAAAATAAACGTATCATAAGATATCACTTATGAAGATCCTGTAAACATGGCTACACATGTACTGAGTTAGGAAAGAGAACAGAGCCTCACATTTAGAAAACACTCTTATGCCTGCTTAAGGGGGAAGGAGAGGTGGGGAGATGCAAAAACCCAGAGTTTGATATAGGCACAGGTACCATTCCAAAAACCAACTATGGAATAGACAAGACCTAAACCTTCCTAAGTGTAAGGGACTCAAAACCCCATATTTCCCGCAGAGGAATATATCTGACTAGTAAAAATCTTAAAACCTATGTATTGATATGTCTCCGTAAGGGAATCAAGTGTGTCTAGACTGGCATAATGATGGCAGCGAGAATCAGCTCAAACCCACTATAAAAAGGAATTTCTAAAACAAAACAGAGAAACAGCGGAATTCTTTACAATTCCTTCAGGGTCTCTGATGAAACTTGGAATGACCCTATCTAGAACGACAGCTGGAGGTGGCATAAGGCTGGACACATGGGACTGAGAGGATTGGTGAGATTCGTGAGCAAATGCAGACGCTTTAAAGCAATAATGCATGGCACCCATTCCATGGGTCCCAACTCTCCAGGTTGTAGGGAATATTACTACAGCTATAACACGTATTGGAAACCTAGAGAATGGACACACTGTGAATATGAAAGGTTTCTAAATCTCAACGAATAGTCCCTCTCCTGGTGCTCCAGTTTGACTTTCTAACAGCTTTACTATCAATCTCCCAACTGGGAGAGACAGCACCTTTAACCTCCTGGTTCGCACAGGTTGCCAATTTGGCAAAGGATGAAAGGGAAGAGGGAGTACCAATGAGAGAGTAGCTGTTAGGCATTTGGATGGGCACGTTTCACTCTTATTTCCCGGGAGGAAGAAGAATTAACTAAAGTCTCAGCCACCCACCGGGAACCAGAATAGGTCCTAAACCAAAATATGGGACTTGCGTTCAGCTCACAAAAAACGAGTTAAAAAATGGCGCTATAGCGCAGAGCAATTCACAAACTGGCAGAGTAATAAAGGACAACTATCATCCAAAAATCTGTTGAGGGAAGGCATCGAGGCGGACTTGAAAGCGAGGCAGAATAGCAGGAAACAGATTTCAAGAAGTACGTTGGAATCGCCTTTAAAGCACAGGAAGAGGGGCACAACTTCGACAATGATGCACTTGGCCAAAAAGGGCATATGCGTTTTCTCCTGAGTATATTCAGGAGAAAACGCATACGCCCTTTTTGGCCAAGCAAGCAAGCGGACAATGTAAGTCTGCACTACAAAGAAGTATCACTTCCCACCAGTCCAAATGGACATCCACAAAAACGGTAAAAACCAGAAATTCAAGACAGGCCCTGCAGAACAGGGAGCCTTGTTATGCTGATGGGAGGGATGTGAATTGCCAACAGCCTCTCTGGAGGAGTGCATTGTGTTCCCTAAAACAAGTAATCAAAAGATCTACAGAGCCAAGGACACTTCCAGTCTTGGGAATATACCTTGGGAAACTGAAAATCAATAAGACAGAGCCACCCCCAAATTTAGGGCTGCACTGTTTACAACAACCTCAACTTGGGTACACCTTAAATATCCCAGGAAATATAAAAATGGTTCAAAAAATTGTGGTACTTACGTACGATGGAATATCCCTCAGCCATGAAATCAATGTCATAAGACCAGTAGCAGCAAAATGAGTGGATTCAGGTACGATGATTCTAAGTGAAATAAGTCACACAGAAAAAGAAGCTTATCATAAGATATCACTTATGAAGATACTGTAAACATGGCTACACATGAACTGAGTTAGGAAAGAGAACAGAGTCTCACATTTAGAAAACACTCTTATGCCTGCTTTACGGGGAAGGAGAGGTGGGGTGAGGCATAAACCCAGAGTTTGATATAAGCACAGGTACCGTTCCAAAAACTAACTATGGAATAGACAAGACCTACCTATACCTTCTTCAGTGAAAGGGACTCAAAACCCCATATTTCCCGCAGACAAATATATCTGACTAGTAAGAATGTTAAAACCTATGTATTGATATGTCTCTGTAAGGGAATCAAGTGTGTGTAGACTGGCATAAACATGGCAGCGAGAATCAGCTCAAACCCACTATTAAAAGGAATTTCAAAAACAAAACAACAAAACACGGAAATTCTTTACAATTCCTTCAGGGTTTCTGATGAAACCTGGAATGACCCTGTCTACAATGACAGCTGGATGTGGCATAAGGCTGGACACTTGGGACTGAGAGGATTGGTGAGATTGGGTGAGCAAATGCCTCCCCTTTATAGGAATAATGCATGGCACCCATTCCATGGGTCCCAACTCTCCAGGCTGAAGGGAATATTACTACAGCTATAACATGTGTGGGAAACGTAGAGAATGGACACTTTGTGAATACAAAAGGTTTCTAAAACTCAACGAATAGTCCCTCTGCAGATGCTCTGGTTTTACTTTCCAACTGCTTTACTATCAATCTCCCAATTTGGAGAGACAGCCCCTTTAAACTCCTGGTTCGCACAGGTTGCCAAATTGGCAGAGGATCAAAGTGAAGAGGGAGAACAAATGAGAGAGTAGCTGTTAGGCATTTGGACAGGCACACATCACTCTAATTGCCCGGCAGGAAGAATAATTATCCAAAGTCTCAGGCACTCACCGGGATCCAGTATAGGTCCTGAACCAAAAATTTGGACTTGCTATCAGCTCACAAAAAACGAGTTACAAAATGGAGCTCAGGGGCACAGCAATTCACAAACTGGCAGAGTAATAAAGGCCAACTATGTTCCAGAAATCTGTTGTGGGAAGGCAATGAAGCGAACCTGAAAGTCAGGCCGAATAGCAGGAAACACATTTCAAGAGGTACGTTGGAATCGTCTGTAAAGCAGAGGAAGAGGGGTACAACTTCGACAATGATGCACTTGGCCAAAAAGGGCGTATGCGTTTTGTCCCTAATATATTCAGGAGAAAACGCATACGCCCTTGTTGGCCAAGCAAGCAAGCGGGCAATGCAAATCTGGTCTACAAAGAAGTATCACTTCCTACAATTCAAAAGGGACATATGCAAAATGTTTAAAAAACAGAAATGAAGACAGGCCCTGGAGAACTGGGAGCCTTGCTATGCTGATGGGCGGGATGTAAATTGCCAACTGCCTCTCTGGAGGAGTGCATTGTCTTCCCTAAAACAAGTAAACAACAGAGCTACAGAACCAAGGGCACTTCCAGTCTAGGGAATATACCTTGGGAAAATTGAAAATCAAAAAGACAGAGCCACCCCAAATTTTAGGGCTGCACTGCTTACAAGAACCTCAACTTGGGTACACCTTAAATATCCCAGGAAATATAAAAATGGTTAAAAAAACTGTGGTACTTACGTATGATGGAATATCCCTCAGCCATGAAATCAGTGTCATAAGACCACTAGCAGCAAAATTAGTGGATTCAGGTACGATGATTCTAAGTGAAATAAGTCACACAGAAAAAGAAGCTTATCATAAGATATCACTTATGAAGATCCTGTAAACATGGCTACACATGAACTGAGTTAGGAAAGAGAACAGAGTCTCACATTTAGAAAACACTCTTATGCCTGCTTAAGGGGGAAGGAGAGGTGGGGTGATGCATAATAAAGAGTATGATATAAGCACAGTTACCGTTCCAAAAACCAACTATGGAATAGAGAAAACCTACAACTTCCTGACTGAAAGGGACTCAAAACTCCATATTTTCCGCAGAGGTATATATCTGACTAGTAAGAATCTTAAAACCTATGTATTGCTATGTCTCCATAAGGGAATCAAGTGTGTCTAGACTGGCATAAACATGGAAGTGAGAATCATGTCAAACCCACTATGAAAAGGAATTTGAAAAACAAAACAAAAAAAAAAGGGATATTCTATACAATTCCTTCAGGGTCTCTGATGAAACCTGGAATGACCCTATCTACAATGACAGCTGGATGTGGCATAAGTCTGGACACATGGGACTGAGAGGATTGTTGAGATTGGGTGAGCAAAAGCATACCCTTTATAGCAGTAATGCATGGCACCCGTTCCAAGCGTCCCAACTCTCCAGGTTGAAGGGAATATTAGTATAGCTATAACATGTATGGGAAACCTAGAGAATGGACACACTGTGAATATGAAAGGTTGCTAAAACTCAACGAATTGTCCCTCTCCCTGTGCTCCAGTTTGACTTTCCAACTGCTTTACTATCAATCTCCCAACGTGGAGAGACAGCACCTTTAACCTCCTGGTTCGCACAGGTTGCCAATTTGGCAAAGGATGAAAGGGAATAGGGAGAACCAATGAGAGAGTAGCTGTCAGGCATTTGGACGGGCACATGTCACTGTTATTTCCCGTAAGGAAGAAGAATTAACCAAAGTCTCAGCAACCCACCGAAAACCAGTATAGTTTCTGAAAAAAAATATTGAACTTGCGTTCAGCTCTCAAAAAACGAGTTACAAAATGGAGTTCAGGGGCACAGCAATTCACAAACTGGCAGAGTAATAAAGGGCAACTATCGTCCAAAAATCTGTTGAGGGAAGGCAACGAGGCAGACTTATAAGCGAGGCAGAATAGCAGGAAACAGATTTCAAGAGGTAAGTTGGAATCACCTTTAACACAAAGGAATAGGGGCACAATTTCGACAATGATGCACTTGGCCAAAACGGGCGTATGCGTTTTCTCCTGAATAAATTCAGGAGAAAACGCATACGCCCTTTTTGGCCAAGCAAGCAAGCGGGCAATGCAAATCTGCACTACAAAGAAGTATCACTTCCCACCGGTCATTAGGGGCATCCACAAAATCGTTAAAAACCAGAAAGGCAAGACAGGCCCTGGAGAAAACGGGGCCTTTTTATGCTGATGGGCGGGATGTAAGTTGCCAACTGCCTCTCTGGAGGAGTGCATTGTGTTCCCTAAAACAAGTAAACAACAGAGCTACAGAGCCAAGGGGACTTCCAGTCTAGGGAATATACCTTGGGAAAACTGAAAATCAATAAGATAGAGCCACCCCAAAATTTAGGGCTGCACTGCTTACAAGAATCTCAATTTGAGTACTCTCTAATTATTCCAGGATAGATAAAAATGATTCAAAAAATTGTGGTACTTATGTACGATGGATTATCCCTCAGCCATGAAATCAATGTCATAATGCCAGTAACAGGAAAATGAATGGATTCAGGTACGATGATTCTAAGTGAAATAAGTCACACAGAAAAACAAACTTATCATAAGATAGCACTTATGAATTTTCTGTAACATGGCTACACATGAACTGAGTTAGGAAAGGGAACAGCGTCTCACATTTAGAAAACACACTTATGCCTGCTTAAGGAGGAAGGAGAGGTGGGGTGATGCATAGAACCAGAGTTTGGTATTAGTACAAATACCATTCCAAAATCAAAATACGGTATAGACAAGACCTACACCTTCATCAGTGAAAGGGACGCAAAACCCAATATTCTGCGCAGAGGTATATATCTGACTAGTAAGAATCTTAAAACCTATGTATTGATATGTCACCGTAAGGGAATCAAGTGTGTCAAAACTGGCATAAACATGGCAGTGAGAATCAGCTCAAACCCAGTAAAAAAAGAAATTTCAAATACAAAACAAAAAAAAAAAACAGGGAAAATCTTTACAATTCCTTCATGGGCTCTGATGAAACCTGGAATGTCCCTACCTAAAACGAGAGCTGGATGTGGCATAATGCTGGACACTTGAGACTGAGAGGTTTGGTGAGACTGGGTGAGCAAATGCAGACCCTTTAAAGCAATAATATGTGGCACCCATTCCATGTGTCCCAACTCTCCTTGTGTAAGGGAATATTACTACAGCCATAACATTTATGGGAAACCTAGAGAATGGACACACTGTGAATACGAAAGGTTTCTAAAACTCAACTTATACTCCCTCTCCTTGTGCTCCAGTTTGACCTTCCAACGGCTTTACTATCAATCTCCCAACTTGGAGCGATAGCCTGTAAAACCTCCTGGTTCGCACAGGTTGCCAATTTGGCAGAGGATGAAAGGGAAGAGCGAGAACTAATGAGAGAGTAGCTGTTAGGCATTTGGACAGGTACATGTCACTTTAATTGCCCGGCAGGAAATAGAATTAACCAATGTCTCAGCCACCCGCCGGGAACCAGTATAGGTTTTGAACCATAATTTTGGATTTGCTGGCAGCTCAAAAAAACGAGGTGAAAAATGGAGCTCAGGGGCACAGCAATTTACAAACTGGCAGAGTAATAGAGGACAACTATCGTCCAAAAATCTTTTGAGGGAAGGCAGAGAGGCGGACTTTAAAACGAGGTAGAATAGCAGGAAACAGATTTCAAGAGGTACGTTGGAATCACCTTTCAAGCACAGGAAGAGGGGCACAAATTCGACAATGATGCACTTGGCCAAAAAGGGTGTATGCGTTTTCTCCTGAGTATATTCAGGAGAAAATGCATACGCCATTTTTGGCCAAAAAAGCAAACAGCAATCTAAATCTGCACTACAAAGAAGTATCCCATCCCACCGGTCAAAAGGGACATCCACAAAATGTGTAAAAACCAGAAAGGCAAGACAGGCCCTGGAGATCAGGGAGCCTTGTTATGCTGATGGGCGGGATGTAAGTTGCCAACTGCCTCTCTGGAGGAGTGCATTGTGTTCCCTAAAACAAGTAAACAACAGAGCTACAGAGCCAAAGGCAGTTCCAGTCTAGGGAGTATACCTTGGGGAAACTGAAATCAATAAGACAGAGCCACCCTAAAATTTAGCGCTGCACTGCTTACAAGAACCTCAACTTGGGTACACCTTAAGTATCCCAGGAAAGACAAAAATGGTTCAAGATATTGTGGTACTTACGTACGATGGAATATCGCTCAGCCATGAAATCAATGTCATAAGGCCAGTAGCAGCAAAAAGAGTGTATTCAGGTACGATGATTCTAAGTGAAATAAGTCACACAGAAAAAGAAACTTATCATAAGATATCACTTATGAAGGTCCTGTAAACATGGCTACACATGAACTGAGTTAGGAATGATTACAGATTAACTAATCTTATCATAAGTTATCACTCATAGCGGGAATGTACACATGACTACACATGAACTGAATTAAAAACACAACAGAGTCACACATTTAGAAAACATCTTCTGCCTGCTTAATGGGAAAGCCGAGGTGGGGTGATGCATAAAACCACAGTTTTAAATTAGCACAGATACCGTTATATAAACCATGTATGTAATAGACAACACCTACTCCCGGCACAATGAACTGGACTCAACACCCCCTATTCATTGCAGAGGAATATGTCTGACTCTAAGTATTTTAAAACATATGTATTCTCATGTCTCCATAAAGGAATCATGTGTGTGTATAACGGCATGAACACAGCACTGAAATTCAGTTATACTCACTTATAAAAATAAATTTCAAAAGCAAAATGCAAAAACAGATAGAAAGTCTTAAAAATTACGTTCAGGGCCTGTGATGCAAGCTAGATTGACCACCTTTACACCCACAGCTGGATGAGACATAAGACTGGACTCTTGGGGCTGACAAGATTGCTGAGGTTGTGTGAACAAAAGAACACCACTTAGAGCAATACTGTGTGCTACCCATTCTAGTGGTCCCAACTCTCCAGGTTTAAGGGAATCTTCCTCCAGTTAAAACATGCATGGGAAATCCAGTGGATGGTACACTGTGTAATTGGGAAAGTTTTCTAAAAGGTACCTCATTTTTCCTTTTGTCGTGCTCGGCTTCGCCATTCCATCTGCATTACTCAAAATCTCCCCACTTGGAGTGTCAGTGCCTTTACCCTCCCGTTATGCACAGTTTGCAAACTGTGCAGAGGATGAACAGGAAGAGGGGAAATAAATGAGAGATTAGCTGTAGGTGTTTGGATGGGTATATGTCACTCTAGTTTCCCATCAGGAAGAATAATTAACCAAAGGCTCAGCCTGAAGGCCCGGAACAGGACTAGGGCCTAAAGCCATCCTGCGGTATTGCAGCCAGCTCACAAAGAGGCGAGTTGAAAAATGGAAATCAGGGGCACAGCAATTCACAAACGTGCAGAATTATAAAGGACAACTATCATCCAGAAATATATTGAGGAAAGGCAGTGAAGAGGATTTGAATGCAAGGCAGAATTGAAGGAAACAGATTTCAAGAGGTAGATTGGAGTCATCTTTAAAGCACATGAAAAGCGACAGAATTTCGACAATGTTGCCCTTGGCTGAAAAGGGATTATGTGTATTTTCTTGAATATATTCGGGAAAAAATGCATATGCCCTTTCTGGCTAAGCAAGCCATCAGGCATTGCAAATCCACACTACAGAGAAGTGTCCCTTACCACCAGTCAAAAGGGCCATCCTCAAATAGTGTAAAATCCACAAATGTAGGAGAGGCCATGGAGTAAAGGGAGCCTGGTTACGCCGATGGACAGGATGTAAACTGCCAACAGCCTCTCTGGAGAACTGTATGTTGTTTTCTAAAACAGAGCTACAGAGTATAGCACACTTCCACTCATGGGCGTGTATTTTGGGAAAACTAAAAATCCACAACACACAGCCAGCCCAAAATTTAGGGCTGCTTTGTTTACAAGAACCCCAACTTCGGTACACTTTATATATCCCAGGAAATGAAAAAAAAATGGATATAGATGTTGTGGTACTTATGTACAAAGGAAAGTCACTCAGACATAAAATCAATGTCATAAGGCCAATAGCAGCATAATGAGTGGCTTTAGGTACGATGATGCTAAGTGAAATGAGCCACAAAGAAAAAGAAACTTATTGTAATATATCACTTATAGAGGAAATGTAAACATGGCTACACATGAACTGAATTTCAAAAGAGAACAGAGTTACACATTTAGAAAACACACTTATGCCTCCTTAAGGGGAAAGGTGACGTGGGGTGATGTGTAAAAGCAGAGTTTGAAATTAGCACAGATCCCATTCCATATACCAAATATGTAATAGACAAGACCTACTCCTTTCTCAATGAACTGGACACAAAACACCCTATTCACTGAAGAGGAATATATCTGACTGGTAATAACCTTGAAACCTATGTATTTATATGTCTCCATAATGGAATCAAGTGTATGTAGATTGGCATAAACACAGATCAATGGAACAGGACAGAAAGCCCAGAGATAAACCTACATACCTATGGCTATCTCATCTATGACAAAGGAGCTAAGGATATACAATGGAGAAAAGACAGTCTCTTCAGTAATTGGTGCTGGGAAAACTGGACCCCTACACATAAAAGAATGAAATTAGAACACTCCATAACACCATACACAAAAATAGACTCTAAATTGATTAGAGATCTAAATATAAGACCAGACACTATAAAACACTTAGAGGAAACCATAGGCAGAACACTCTATGACATAAATCACAGCAAGATCCTTTTGGACCCACCTCCTAGAGAAATGGAAATAAAAACAGAAATCAACAAATGGGACCTAATGAAACTTAAAAGCTTTTACACAGTACAGGAAAACATAAACAAGATGCAAAAACAACCCTCAGAATGGGAGAAAATATTTTCAAATGAAGCAATTGACAAAGGATTAATCTCCAAACTTTACAAGCACCTCATGTAGCTCAATATCACAAAAACAAACAACCCAATCCAAAAACGGGCAGAAGACCTAAATAGACATTTCTCCAAAGAAGATATACAGATTACCAAGAAACACATGAAAGGATGCTGAACATCACTAATCATTAGAGAAATGCAAATCAAAACTACCCTGAGGTATCACCTCACAGCAGTCAGAGTGGCAATCATCAAAAAAATCTACAAAACAATAAATGCTGGAGAGGCCTTTATTGGAGAAAAGGGAACACACTTGCACTATGGGTGGGAATGTAAATTGATATGAGCACTAGGGAGAACAGTACGGAGGTTCCTTTAAATAACTAACAATAGAAGTACCATACGACACAACAATCCAACTACTGGGCATTTGCCTTGCGAAAACCATAATTCAAAAAGAGTTATGTACAAAAGTGTTCATTGCAGCTCTATTTGCATTAGCCAGGACATGGAAGCAACCTAAGTGTCCATCGACAGATGAATGGATAAAGAAGATCTGGCACATATATACAATCAAATATTACTCAAACATAAAAAGAAGCAAAACTGAGTTATTTGTACTGAGGTGGATGGACTTAGAATCTGTCCTACACAGTGAAGTAAGTCAGAAAGGGAAAAACAAATACTGTATGTTAACAGAGATATATGGAATCTAATGAAGAAAAAAAAAAGATTTTGAAGAACCTAGTGGCAGGAGAGGATTAAGGACACAGACATAGAGAAAGCACTTGAGGACACCGGAAGGGGGATGGGTAAGCTGGGACGAAGTGAGAGAGTGGCATGGACATAAATACATTATGAAATGTAACACCAATAGCTACTGAGAATCAGCCACATAGAACAGGGAGATCAGCTCGGTGGTTTGTGACCACATAAAGGGGTGGGATATGGAGTGTGGGAGGGAGATGCAAGAGGGAGGGGATCTGGTGATATTTGTATATATATAGCTGATTCACTTTGTTATACAGCAGAAACGAACACTCCATTGTAAAGCAATTATACTCCAATAAACGTGTAAAAGGAAAAATAAAAAAAGAAAGAAAGCCCAAGGATAAACCTACACACCTATGGTCAACTAATCTATGACAAAGGAGGAAAGACTATACAATGGAGATAAGACAGTCTCTTCAATCATTGGTGCTGGGAAATATGGAGAGCTACATGTAAAAGAATGAAATTAGAACACTCCCCAACACCATACATAAAAATATATTCAAAATGAATTAGAGACCTTAATGTAAACCAGACAGTATAAAACTCCGAGAGGAAAACTTACGAAGGATACTCTGACGTAAATCACAGCAAGATCTTTTTTGATCCACCTCCTATAGTAATGAAATAAAAAAGAAAACTAAACAGATGGGACCTAATGAAACGTAAAAGCTTTTGCAAAGCAAAGGAAACTACAAACAAGACGAAAAGACAACCCTCAGAATGGCAGAAAATATTTGCAAATGAATCAATGGACAAGTGATTAATCTCCAATATGTATAAACAGCTCATGCAGTTCAATATTAATAAAACAAACAACCCAATACAAAACTGGAAGATCTAAATAGACATTTCTTCCAAGAAGACATAGAGCTGGCCAGTACGCACATGAAAATCTGCTGAACATCAGTAATTATTAGAGAAATGGAAATGGAAATTTCAATGAGGTATCACGTCACACCTGTTAGAATGGGCATCATCAGAAAATCTACAAACAACAAATGCTGGAGAGGGTGTGGAGAAAAGGAACCTTCTTCCACTATTGTTGGGAATGTAAATCGATACAGTCTCTATGGAGAACAGTATGGAGGTTCCTTAAAAAACTAAAAATAGAATTACCATATAATCCAGCAATCCCACTACTGGGCATATACCCAGAGAAAACCATAAATCAAAAAGACACATTCACCACAATATACACTGCATCACTATTTACAATAGACAGGTAATGAAAGCAACCTAAGTGCCCACAGACAGACGAATGGATAAAGATGTGGTACATATATACAACGGAATATTACTCAGCCATACATAGGAATGAAATTGGGTCATTTGTAGAGACCTCGATGGATCTAGAGACTGTCATACAGAGTGAAGTAAGTCAGAAAGAGAAAAACAAATATTGTATATTAATGCATATATGTGGAACCTAGAAAAATGGTACAGATGAACCAGTTTGCAGGGCAGAGATAGAGACAGATGTAGAGAACAAACATATGGACACCAAGGAGGGAACGCCATGTGAGGGGGGTGGTGGGATGGATTGGGAGACTGGGATTCACATGTGCACACTTATATGTATAAAATACATATCCAATAAGAACCTGCTGTA
Organism: Mesoplodon mirus; assembly: GCF_964341445.2. NCBI lineage: Eukaryota > Metazoa > Chordata > Mammalia > Artiodactyla > Ziphiidae > Mesoplodon > Mesoplodon mirus. Next base: position 4,284,310 of record NW_028295817.1, read on the forward strand.
TAAAAGAAATAAATTAAAAAAAAATAAAAATAAATAAATAACATTTAATAAAATAAAACAGAAAAAAATGTTTCCCTTCACATAGACGTCTTTATATTAATGCATTATTTCCATGTTTCTATCTCCAAATTAAAAAAAAAGAGGAATAAATAAAATCTAACTTGAACCAAAAAGAAAAAAAGAAAGAAAAAAAAAAAAACCAGAACCCACTAGTTATACAGAGGAAAATCGTATCAGGGCACTTGCTCCAGTGGTAAAAAATTCTTAAGTTGGTCAGAGGTGGGAAATCGTGTCCCATGCCGTCAGCAGCGCTCTCCCCCACAAGGAACATCCTCATTGCAAAGCTGGGGGACTGTGTCGAGGCGTCTGTGAGTAAATGTGAGCTGAGCCCCAGTCCTACTGCAGCTGAACTCTTCCCACCCTTTCCAGGTAAAACACCTGAATATGTACAAGCACTTGCAAGCCTAGAGGAAGGGTTGTGGAGGCACACTAGCGAGAGCATGCAGGCCGACTTGGTGCCTGCAGGCCAGCCAGGATGGTCCTGGCCCCAGATGCTCTTCTGGAAGCTTTTCATTTCCCTGCCTGAGATACCCCTCCTGCCACTGCCCCCACTGCTTTTCTACTTCCTCACCTCTGCCTGGGGAGAAATTCCAGTGGCAGGTATGGGTGACACATCCTCTTCTTTAGCAGGTGGCAGCCTGGGAACTCCTGCAGAAAGTCCAGCAGAGCCCCACTCACACTGGGCCACCCACAAAGCCACGGCCCGTCCCTCCCTCCCAACACCCCAGCCCCGAAACAGCTGATGTGGCAGAGAATATGGCGTCAGGCACAGCTACAGGGGCTCTTGCTGACTGGAGAGGTGTTTATATTGACCTCAACCCAGGCACACCTGTGGGGTGGGCTGGCAGGCAGTGTCAGGCTGCCCAAATCAGCCAATCCTCACCCCTCAGGGGCTCACAGTTGCAGAAAATGAACCTTGCTAAATGGGTCAGTCCCAATGAACAGGTTTGGGCCTTGAGAGTCAGGATAGACAAGGGGCTGCAGCTGCGGCTTGTTTTCTTATCATTTTATCTGGTCCATGAGTGGAAAACAACTTCAAGAAGACCCTATCCTAATGAGAGGAACCCAGGAGTCAGGGAGAGGAGTGATGGTGGGTGGAGACAGAGGCCTGGAGCCCTGGCTGCAGTGGAAGTGTCTGGAAGACCAGGCAGAGAGAGGCTGCACAGAGTGATAGCCAGGGTCACAGACCTGTCAGAGCTGCTGTTTGTTAGTTCAAGTCCTGCTCTGAGGTGTTCTGTGTCAGCTGTGAGTGACAGGTGAGCTGGGGGTTCTCTGCAAGGTGGGCTATGTGCACTGTTCCTGTGTGTCCAGCCCTGCTGGGGTACCTGCCCAGGGGAGCTCCGTATCCTGGGAGGGGCCTGACTATGAGAGCCCCATGGGCTGCTGGGTAGCTGCACAGGTGATCTCCATACCCTGGGAGGGACTTGAACATGAGAGCCCCGTGGGCTCTGGGGTGCGGGATGCAGCCCAGTTGAGCTCCATATCCTGGGATTAGCCTAACCACGAGAACCCCATGGGCTGCTGGAGACCTGGTAAAGGACATCAGGACAGTCAGTGAAGCCACCGAGGATATGCATCCAGTAGCTCCTATTTCCTACACCCTGCTGCTCATTCTACCATCCACCAGGCCATGGCATTCTGTATTACGCTTCAATGATGCCTTCTTCTGTATTCCATTCATCTCAGAGTCACAAGAATTTTTGGCTTGTGTGTGGCAGGACACAACATGCAACACAAGCAATAATGCTGGGCCGTCCTGCCCCAATGGTTCAAAAATACCCACACCATCATTGGGGAAATGTCCTCTAAAAACCTAAACGTTCTACCTCTGTAAAAGGGAACCCTCCTTCAATATGCAGATGACATTCTGATTGCCAGGCATACTAAAGACGCCTCGGAACTACCTAGCCAAGAAAGGATAGAAGGTGTCCAAGAAAAAAGCTCAAATATCACAGGCTCAGGTGACTTGCCTGGCCTTCATTCTCACAGATGTTTGGAGAAACGCATCCCAGGATAGGGAAGAAGCCATTTGCAGCCTTACCACTTCTAAAACTAGAAGACAGCTTAAGGGTTCCTAGGGAGGCCAAGGTTTTCTGCATCTGGATCCCTAACTACAGTCTAATAGCTGGGCCTCTACAAGAAACACTGACAAGAAAAGATGATGATCCTTTTGAATAGAATCCAGAAGCAGCCTTTCAAGAATGGAAAGAGCAGTCAATTCAGACCCTTGCCCAGGAACTCCCTAATTTAGCTAAACCCTTTGACCTTTACATACCCGGTCAAAGGTTAATCACCCTTGGAGCCTTAGTGCAAAAACTGGGACCACTTGAAATGGAGCAACACAAGAATGCCCTTCAGGTATGATAAACTATGGTCACCAAGGGCTTTGCCCACCGACTCATCAGGCCAGGATACTGGGGTATCTAAAAAGCTGGAAATCAGCAGCCCACAAGGCCAGCTCCCTCCTAAGGTAATAGGACCCCACGTGGTGATCCTAACCACCCATCATGTCCTGAAGTTGCAGGGGTCGCTCTGTGGACACACTGACCTCGAGTGAGGAGGCCCTCCAACTCCAACCTCCAGAGAGACAAATGGGGGCAACAGGCCCCCAAGATGACTCGTGTGACCATCACTTGACCTGGAGTTTCTCTCAGAAAACAGCAAGACTGTGCCCCGAAAGAGCAGACTACTGCTTGCAGGACTTACTGCACCCAGAGGGGAGCTAATAAGCTTGGCGGGGGAAACGTATATCACGCTTTCACCATAGAAAACCCTACAGACACGGCGGTGATGGTGGCCAATATGACCGGCTGGACTGCTGCCTACTTCTATAGGCGGTTGACTCAGTGGAGGTCATGGTCCTGGATCACCACTGACCCTGGACTGTCTGGGTGTTGCACAGGCAGGGCTCTGACACATGGTGCAGTTTGTACATTAATTCAGGGACCTAATTAAAGAAAGCACAGACTACTGGTCAGAGCATCTAGGCTGGCAAAAAACTTCAGCCTAATGTCACCGAACAAATGTGGGGTGGGGTGAAACCTGCCACCACAGGATCTCTGCGCATCTCTTTCCTGGACCCTTAAAGGTCATTAGAATCTATAACACTTCCAATGCTGGTGCTCAGGCGGACGAGAAGTGAGGCAGGAGCACTTGGGACAATCAACCTCACCTGGAGGCTGGTGGGGAGACGTTTTGCCCCTCCCCCCAGGTATCAGGGCTGCCACCACAGCATGAAGCAGTTACAAAATAGGGGTCTGCACCCTCAACACCTGAAGAATGAGGAACGGAACAAAAAGCAGAGGAGGTGTTCGTCTCTGGCAACGTTCTTTAAAAATTCCTGGGAGGTAAAAAGAGAATCTGGGCAATAAAATAAAGTCTAACCTGTTTTTCCTTTGTGCTTTGTCTAATTTCACATGCTCCTAGAGTTCTGCATTCATAGGTCCCACACCCGGCACTTCAGACCCGACTTCCTAGGGCAGAATGGCTGGGTCGACACCTCAGCTACCGGAGTCCCATGCAGACTGCACGGCATAGAGCCTGAGCTGCAGCCAACCCAGCCCTCGAGAGCTCCATCCCCTAACTCCCACTGACGCTGCCGGGATCCCTACTCAGCATCCCAGCCCACAGCCCGTTGGGGAGTGCACACTCTCACCTCTCCATTCGGTTTTCAAAATAATGTTTCCTTTGCTTCTGAACCAAACTCAGTCTTGATCTGTTGGCTGCAATGACACTGGGCACGGGGACTCCTGTTGGGGTCCCCTCTGGATGATCAGTAACAGAAATTGAGAACTTTGTAACTTCATTGAACAGATGTGTGAGCCAAACTGTAGTTAACATAGGGCAGTGTATAATGCTCGGGTAAAATAAGATTTTTCTAAGACTTACATTTGATATTTCCATCACTTTACTATAAGCAAGTTCAGTGAAGGCGTCTGTCTTATTTGTCAGGTCAACATTAGAGAAATGAAGTGATTTATTTCCATGGATGTACATCGAATACTCTTGGCTGAAGCTTCAATCTTGTTTAGAATGCTTTTCCATTGAAAAGGATACCTCTCTTTCAGCTCCCCCCATTTTTCAGAAGTATAAAATCTTATAATTTATTATTACCAAAGGGGAAAGGTAGGAGAAGGGATAAATTAACAGTTTGGAATTAACACATACACACTGCTATGTATAAAATAGATCATCAACAAGGAACTACTGTATAGCACAGGGAACTACACTGAATATTTTGCAATAACCTATAAGGGGAAATAATCTGAAAAAGAATCGATATTTTTATTGACATCATCTATCAATGACAGATAAAATGTAACCTAAGCAAGGCCGATGGTGAGCGCTTCTGAACCTGAAGATTTCAATCATCTAAAGTTGGGCTCTGCCTATTTCCCAAGGCCCTTAATGGACATACGTGTAGCCGTAGCTTAAAAATTCCCCAGTTTGGGGTTCAGGGAGGCACTGATTTGGAAAAATCCCTGGTGTTCTCCTTCCATGCACGGGACCCTTCCTACAGCTAAAACATGCCTGTCACACCTAGAGGAAGGTACACCGTTTGATCGGAAAGAGTTTGGAAAAGGCACCTTATCTCCTCATCGCCTGGTGCTCGGGTTCACCCCTCCAGCATCTTTCCTAACAATCTCCTCACTTGGGGATATCAGCACCGTCAACATCCTGTTGCACACAGTTTGGAATTAGTCCAGAGGATGAAGCGGAAGGATGAGAAAAATTTAGAGACAAGTCTTAGGTCTTCGGACAGGCACATGCCAATCTAATTTCCAATCCGGAAGACAAATTCATCAAAGGCTAGAATTGCCCACAGAAAGAGAATAGGGCTAGAGGAAATCCTGCTGTTTTGTGTCCAGTTTCCAAAAACACAAGTTGAAAAATGGAACTCAGGGGCACTAAAATTCATGAAACTGCAGAGTTGAAAATATCTATTGTTGAAAAATGTCTTGAGGTAAGTCACAGAAAAGGACTTGTAAGCAAGTGGGTGTGGCAGGAAACAGATTTGAAGAGGTAGAAAGGACTCCCCATTAAGGCACAAGAAAAGGGGCTGAACATCGCCAATGATGCAGTTGGCCGAAAAGGGCGTATGCATTTTTTTCTGAATATATTAAAGTAAAGGCCATTCACACTTTTTATCCAACCAAACAGGTGGGCACTGGAAATCAATACTACAAAATGTATCACTTCACATCAGTCAGAAGGGTCATCCACATAAAGTGTAAACATGAGAAATGCAGGACTGGGTGAGGAGAAAAGGGAGCCCTGTGAGGCTGATAGTGGAAATGTAATTTGCCAACGGCCACTCTGGAGAAGTGTATTGTGTTTGCTAAAACATCTGAAAACTGAGCTACAGAGCATAGGGCACTTGCACTCATGGGCGTATACCTTGGGAAAAACAAAAAATGACAGAAAACAGGCACTCCAACGTTTACCACCTCTCTGTTCAAAAGGGCCTCCACTTGGATATAACCTAAATGTCCCTGGAAGGATAAAATGGATAAAAGAGATGAGGTACTTATGTAGAGTGGAATATTACACATCCCGAAATCAATGAAATAAGGCCAGTTGGAACAACTCTGGACGAGTTACATATGATCATTCTAAGTGACACATGTCAGAAAGAAAAAGACACATATCATAAGATGTCACTTAAAGGTGGAATCAAAAATGGCTACACATGAAATAAACTACAAAACAGAAACATAGTCAAATATGTAGAAAATAGTCATAATGCTTCTAAATGGGAAAGGTGGGGAATGGTGAGGTATTATCCAGGAGGTTGAAATTAGCAAAGATACCATTCCAAGTACCGAATTGAATAACTGGCAAGGCCTACACGGTTCCTCAAAGAACTGCACTCAGTCCACTCAAGTCACTGGAAAATAATACATATGACTCGTAAGCATCTGAGAAAGAATTTATTGTTGTCTCACAGGACATGAATCAAGTGGATGTACAGCAGCAAAAAACAGAGCTTTGAAAATCAGCTGTAACCAATATAAAAATAAATTTAAATATATTTATAAAAACAGTGAGACAGACAAAAATTCTTACAAATTTTGTTGAAGGGTTATGATGTAACATGGATTGAACACATGTAGACCCACAGCAGTATGATATATAAGGCTGGAAGCCATGCACGCTAAGAGATGTTAGAGAGGCTGGGTGAGGAAATGCAGACCTTTTAAAGTAATACTGCCTGGTACCCATTCCATGGGTCCCAAATCTGCACTTTCAAGGGAATCTTCTGACAGTGAACACATGCCTGGGAAACCGAGATGAATGTACACCGTGTGCTCAGGAGAGGTGTCTAAAATGCACCTCATTTTTGATCTCCAGGTGCTGGGGTTCGGCATTCCAGCCACATTACTAACAATCTCCCGACTTGGAGAATCAGCACCTTTAACCTCCTGTTTCACACAGTTTGCAATTTTTGAAGAGGATAAATGGGAAGAGGAGGAACCAATGAGAGATTAGCTGTAGTAGTTTTGACAGGCACATGTCACTCTAATTTCCCATTAGGAAGAAGAATTAACCAAAGGCTCAGCCTGCCTCCTCAGAACCAGAATAGGGCCGGAATCAATCCAATGGTTTGGCGGTCAGCTCACAAAAAATGTGAGTTGCAAAATGGAGCTCAGGAGCAGACAATTCAAAGACCTGCAAAGATATAAATGATAACCAACGTCCAAAAATATATTCAGGTAAGGCAACGAAGAGGTTCTGAATGAGAGGCAGAATTGAAGGAAACAGATTTCAAAAGGTAGATTGTACTCACATTTAAAGCATATGAAAAGCAGCAGAATTTCTAAAATGATGCAGTTGGGCAAAAGGGTGTATGCGTTTTTTTCGTGAATATCTTCAGGAAAAAAACACATACAGAGTTTTTGGCCAACCAAGCAAGAGGGAAATGCAAATCTGCACAATAAAGAAGTCTCAATTTCCACTGCTCAGAAAGTCCATCCAAAAAATGTGTACAAATCAAAAATGCAGGAGAGGCCATGGAAAACAGGGAGACTAGTCACGCTGATGGGTGGGGTATAAATATCCAAGAGCTACTCTGAAGAAGTGTATGCTGTTTCCTAAAACATCTAAAATACAAAGCCCCCGAGCAAAGGGGACTTCAACTCATGGACATATAACTTGGGAAGACTAAATATCAACAAGACACAGGCACCCCAAAGTTTAGGGCTGCTCTGCATACAAGAACCTCAACTTCGGTACACCTAAAGTATCCCAGGAAAAAGAGAAATGCATAAAGAACTTGTGGTAATTTTGTACAACGGAATATCACTCAGACGTGAAATCAATGTCATAAGGCCAGTAGCAGCATAATGAGAGGATTTAGGTATGATGATTCTAAGGGAAATTAGTCACACAGAAAAAGAATCTTATCATAAGATATCACTTAGAGAGGGAATGTCAACATCACAACACATGAACTGAATTAGGAAAGAGAGCAGCGTCTCACATTTAGAAGACACTCTTATGCCTCCTTAAGGGGAAAGGAGAGGTGGGGTGATGCATAAAACCAGAGTTTGATATTAGCACAGGTACAATTCCATAAACCAAATACAGAATAGACAAGACCTACACCTTCCTCAGTGAACGGGACTCAAAACCCCTATTCCCCACAGAGGAATATATCTGATTAGTAAGAATCTTAAATCCTGTGTATTGATATGCCTCTGTAAGGGAATCAAGTGTGTCTAGACCAGCATAAACACGTCAGGGAAAATCAGCTCAACCCCATTATAAAAATGAATTTCAAAAACAAAACAAAATAACAGCGAAATTCTTACACAATTCCTTCAGGGGTTCTGATGAAACCTAGAATGACCCTATCTGCAAAGACAGCTGGATGAGATATAAGGCTGGACACTTGGGACTGAGAGGACTGGTGAGATTGGGAGAGAAAATGCAGACCCTTTAAAGTAGTAATGCATGCCACCATTCCATGGCTCCCAAATTTCCAGGTAGAAGGGAATATCACTACAGTTATAACATGTATGGGAAACCTAGAGAATGGACACCCTGTGATGGCGAAAGGTTTCTGAAAGTCTCCTACTTTTTCCTCTCCTTGTGCTACAGTTTGGCATTCCAACAACTTTACTATCAATCTCCCAACTTAGGAGAGTCATCCCCTATAACCTCCTGGTTCGCACAGTTTGCTAATTGTGCAGAGGATGAAAGGGAAGAGGGAGAACCAATCAGAGAGTAGATGTAGGCTTTTGGACGGACACATGTCACTCTAAATTCCCATTAGGAAGAAGAATTAACCAAAGCCTCAGCCACCCACAGGGAACCAGTATAGCCAGTATAGTTCCTGGAACCAGTATAGTTCCTGAAGCAAAATTGTGGATTTGCGGTCAGCTCCCAATAATGGGATTTGAAAATTGGAGCTCAGGGGCAAAGCAAATCAAAAACCTGCAGAGTTATAAAGGACTACTCTCTTCCAAAAATCTGTTGAGGGAAGGCAACAAAGCGGACTTGAAAATGAGGCAGAATTGCACAAAACATATTTCAAGAGGTAAATTGTAATCGCCTTTAAAGCACAGGAAAGGCATCACAACTTCGAGAATGATGCACTTGGCCAAAAACAGCGTATGACTTTTCTCCTGAATATATTCAGGAGAAAAGGCATAGGCCCTTTTTGGCCAATCAAGCAAGTGCACAATGCAAATCCACACTACAAAGAATTGTCGCTTCCCACCAGTCAAAAAGGGCATCCGAAAATCTGTAAAAACCAGAAAGGCAAGATAGAGATGACAAGGGCATAAAGCAAAATGATCCCAAGGGTCATGGAGGATTGTGATGACAAGCACATGGAGCATTGTGATGACAAGATTATGTATCATTTTGCTGACAAAGGCATTGTGATGACAAGGTTCATGGAGCACTGTGATTAAAGGGTTCATGGAGCAATGGGATGACAAGGGCATGGAGCATTTTGATGACAAGCGTCCCGGATCATTGTGTTGTCAGGGTTCATGGAGCATTGTCATGACAGTGGTCATGGAGCATTGTTATGACAGAGGTCATGGAGCATAGCGATGAGAACGTCATGGAGCATTGGGCTGAAAATATTCATGGAGTATTGTGATGACAGGTGTCAAGGAGCATTGTGATGACAAGGTACTGGAGCACTGTGATGAGAAGACCATGGAGCCATGTGATGACAAGTCTCATGGAGCATTCTGATGAAAAGACTCATGAAGCATTGTGATTACAGGGGTCTTGGAGCATTGTGATGTCAAGGGCATTGAACATTGGGATGAGAATGTCATGGAGCGTTCTGATGACATGCATCATGGAGCTTTGTGATGACAAGGGCATGGAGCATTGTGATTACAGGGGTCTTGGAGCACTGTGAGGAAAAGGGCATGTAACATTGTGATGAAAAAGGCATGGAGCCTTGTCATGACAGGGTTCAAGGAGCATACTGATGAGAAGTGTCAGGGACCATTGTGATGACAAGGGTAGTCAGCATTGTGATGACAAATGTCATGGAGCATTGTGATTAGAAAACCATGGATAATTGTGATGACTTGCGTTATGGGGAGCTGTGATGATAAGTGTTAGGGAATATTGTGATCACAAGGATTTGGAGCATTGTGATGACAGAGGTCATAGAGCATTTTGATTTCATTTTGATGACAATAGCATGAAGCATTATGATGATGCGCATTGGTGCACTGTGATGACAGCGTTCATGGAGCATTGAGATGAAAAGGGGCATGGAGCATTATGATTAGAGGAGTCTTGGATCATTGTGATGAAAAGGGCATGGAACATTGGTCTGAGATGTTTCATGGAATATTGTTATGAGAGGGGGCAAGGAGCATTGTGATAACAAGGGCACGGAACACTGTGATACATGGTTCATGGAGGATTGTAATGACAAGCGCAAGGAGCATTGTGAGAAGAATGGCATCGAGCATTGTGATGAAAAGCATCATGGATACTGTGATGACAAGGGCTTGGAACGATGTGATGAGAGGTTTTTGGAGCATTGTGATGACAATGGCATGGAGCATTGTGATGCCAAGGGTCATGGAGTTTTGTGATGACAAAGGTCATGGAGCATTTTGATGACAAGGGTGTGGTGAATTCTCTTGTGAAGGGCAGGGAGCATTGTGATGACAGGGTCATGGAGCAATTTGATGAAAAGTGTCATGGAACATTTTGATGAAAGGGGTTATGGAACATTGTGATGTCAGGAGTCATGGAACATTTTCATGACGGTGTTGTGGACCATTGTGATGACAGGGTAGTGGGTGTATTGTGATGACTAGTGAGGGAACATTTTGATATCATTCGTGAGAGAGCATTTTGATAAGAAGTGCATGGAGCATTGTGATGACAAGTTTTATGGAGCATTGTGATGACAAGGTTGTGGAGCATTGTTATGACAAGCACATGGCGCATTGTGATGACATGGGTCATGGAGCCCTGTGCTGACAAAGGCATGGAGCATTGTGATGAGAAGGGTCAACGAGCATTGTGATGAAAATTTCATGGAGCATTTTAGTGACAAAGGTCACAGAGCCTTGTGATGACGAGGGCATGGACCATTGTGATGACAAAGGTCATGAAGCATTGTGATGACTGGAGTCATTGAGCATTGTGATGACAGTGTTCATAGAGCATTGCGATGAAAAGGCAATGATCATTGTGATGACAGGGGCATGGAGCATTGGCCTGACATGTTTCATGGATTATTGTGATGACAGTGGGCATGGTGCAATGTGATGACCAAGGCATGGAGCATTGTGATGAGAAGGTCATGGAGTATTTTGAAGACAGGTCTCAGGGAGCATTGTGATGACATATGTCATGGTCCATTGCGATGACAATGGAATGGAACATTGTGATGCCAAGTGTCATGGAGGATTGTGATGACAAATGTAATGGAGCAATTTGATGACAAGGGCTTGGAGCATTGTGATGACAAGGGACATGGAGCATTGTGATGACACGGGCAAGGAGCATTGTGATGACAAGGGACATTGAGAATTTTGATGACAAGTTCATGAAGCATTGTGATGAGAAGCACATGGAGCTTCCTATGACAGGGGTCATGGAGCATTGCGATGACAAGTGCATAGAGAATTGTGATGACAAATCATGTAACACGGTGATGAGAACTGTCATGGAGCATAGTGATGCCAAGAACGAAGAGAATTGTGATGACAGAGGACATGGAGCATTGTGATGACCAGGGAATGGAGCATTGTGATGGCAAGACCGTGGAGCATTGTGATGACGAGCGTCATGGAGCACTGTAATGACAAGGGGAATGGAGCATTGTGATGACAGTGGCCATGGAGCATTGTGATGACAAGGGTCATGGAGCATTTTGATGACAAGGGCGTAGAGCATTGTGATGAGAAGACCATGGATAATTGTGATGATGAGCGTCATGGAGCACAGTAATGACAAGGGGTATGGAGCATTGTGATGACAGTGGCCAGGGAGCATTGTGATGACAAGTGTCATGGAGCATTTTGATGACAAGCTTGTGGAGTATTGTGACGACAATGGCATGGAGCATTGTGATGAAAAGGGCAGGGAGCATTGTGATGAAAAAGGCATGAAGCCATTTCATTACAGGTTTCCAGGAGCATTCTGACGACAAGTGTCAGGGAACATTGTGATGACAAGTGTTTTGAGAATTGTGATGAAAAAGATCATGGAGCATTTTGACGAAAAGAACATGGAGTATTGTGATGACAGGCATCATGGAGCGTTGTGATGACAAGTGTTATGGAACATTGTGATCACAAGGGTTTGGATAATTGTGATGAAAAAGATCATGGAGCATTTTGACGAAAAGGACATGGAGTATTGTGATGACAGGCATCATGGAGCGTTGTGATGACAAGTGTTATGGAACATTGTGATCACAAGGGTTTGGAGCATTGCGATGATAGAAGTCATGGATCATTTTGTTTTCAAGGAGCATGGAGCATTGGGATGACAAGGGCATGAAGCAATGTGATCCCAACGTTCATGGAGGATTGTGATGACAATTGTAAGGGAGTATTGTGATGACAAGCAAATGGAGCATTTTGATGACAAGGTCATGTAGCATATTGCTGACACAGGCATGGAGCATTGTGATGATAAGGGTCATAGAGCACTGTGATGAGAAGCATCACAGATCATTGTGATTACAGGGGTCATGGAGCATTGGGATGGCAAGGGCATAGATCATTGTGATGACAAGTGTCATGGAGCATTGGGCTGAAAATGTTCATGGAGCATTGTGATGACTAGGGAATTTAGCACTGTGATGACAAGAGTCCCGGATCACTGTGTTGTCAGGGGTCATGGAGCGTTGTGATGAGAGTGGTCATGGAGCATTGTGATGATAGGGATCATGAAGCATTGTGATGAGAAGTTCCTGGAGAATTGGACTGAAAATATTCAGGAACTATTGTGAGGACAGGGGTCATGGAGCATTGTGATGACAAGGGAATGGAGCACTGTGATGGAAGGTTCCTGGAGCACTGTGATGAGGAGACCATGGAGCCTTGTAATAACATGTTTCATGGAGCATTCTCATGAAAAGGGGCATGGATTATAGTGATTACAGGGGTCTTGGGGCATTGTGATGAAAAGGGCATGGAGCATTGTGATTACTGGTGTCTTGGAGCATTGTGATGAAATTGGCATAGATCATTGTTATGAAAATGGTATGGAGCTTTGTCATGACAGGGTTCCAGGAGCATACTGATGACAAGTGTCAGGGAGCATTGTGATGACAAGTGTATAGAGCACTGTGATGACAAAGGTCATGGAGCACTGTGATGAGAAGACCATGGATAATTGTGATGATGAGCGTCATGGGACATTGTGATGATAAGTGTTATGGAACATTGTGATCACAAGGATTTGGAGCATTGTGATGAGATAGATCATCAAATATTTTGATTTCATTGTGATGACAATAGCCTGAAGCATTATGATGATGGGCATGGTGCATTTTGATGACAGGGTTCATGGAGCATTGAGATGCAAATGTGCATGGAGCATTGTGATTAGAGGGTTCATGGAGCATTGTGATGACAATGGCATGGAGCATTGAGATGCCAAGGGTCATGGATCGTTGTGATGACAAAGGTCATGGAGCATTTTGCTGACAAGGGCGTGGTACATTGTGAGGAGAAGGGCAGGGAGTATTGTGATGACATTGTTATAGAGCAATTTGATGAAAAGGGTCATGGAATATTTTGATGACAGGTGTTATGGAACATTGTGATGTCAGTGGTCATTGAGCATTTTGAGGAAAATTGATATGGAGCATTTTGATGACAGGGGTTATGGAACATAGTGATGTCAGGGGTCATCGAACTTTGTGATGATATGTGCATGTAGCATTGCAAAGACAGAAGTCATGGAACATTGTGATGACAGGGGTGAGGGAGTATTGTGATGAATAGTGATGTAACATTGTGATATCAGTGTTGAGAGAGCATTTTGATGAGAAGTGCATGGAGAATTGTGATGACAAGTTTTATGGGGCATTGTGGTGACAAGATTGTGGAGCACTGTGATGAAAAGTGCAGGGTGCATTGTGATGACATGGGTCATGGAGCATTGTGCTGACAAGCGCATGGAGCATTGTGATGACGAGGGTCATGGAGCATTGTGCTGAGAAAGGCATAGAGCATTGTGATGACAAGGGTCAAAGAGCATTGTGATGAAAATTTCATGGAACATTGTGGTTAAATATGTCACAGAGACTGCTGATGACGAGGGCATGGACCATTGTGATGACAAAGGTCATGAAGCATTGTGATGAATGGAGGCATGGAGCATTGTGATGACAGGGGTCATGGACCATTGTGATAACAAGGGCATGGAGCATTGTGATGACAAGGGAATGGAGCATTGGTCTAATAAGTTTCATGGATTATTGTGATGAGAGTGGGCATAGAGCATTGTGATGATAAGGGCAAGGAACACTCTGATACATGGGTCATGAAGGATTATAATGACAAGGTCATGGGGCATTGTGATGAGAAGGGCATAGAGCATTTTGATGACAAGTGTCATGGAGCTTTGTGATGACAAGGACATGGAGCAATGTGATGAGAGGGTTCATGGAGCCCTGTGATGACAATGACATGGAGCATTGTGATGCCAAGGGTCATGGCGCTTTGTGATGACAAATGTCATGGAGCATTTTGATGACAAGTGCATGGTGCATTGTGATGATAAGGGCAGGGAGTATTTTGATGACAGGGGTTATGGAACATAGTGATGTCAGGGGTCATCGAACTTTGTGATGATATGTGCATGTAGCATTGCAAAGACAGAAGTCATGGAATATTGTGATGACAGGGGTGAGGGAGTATTGTGATGAATAGTGATGTAACATTGTGATATCAGTGTTGAGAGAGCATTTTGATGAGAAGTGCATGGAGAATTGTGATGACAAGTTTTATGGGGCATTGTGGTGACAAGATTGTGGAGCACTGTGATGAAAAGTGCAGGGTGCATTGTGATGACATGGGTCATGGAGCATTGTGCTGACAAGCGCATGGAGCATTGTGATGACGAGGGTCATGGAGCATTGTGCTGAGAAAGGCATAGAGCATTGTGATGACAAGGGTCAAAGAGCATTGTGATGAAAATTTCATGGAGCATTGTGGTTAAATATGTCACAGAGACTGCTGATGACGAGGGCATGGACCATTGTGATGACAAAGGTCATGAAGCATTGTGATGAATGGAGGCATGGAGCATTGTGATGACAGGGGTCATGGACCATTGTGATAACAAGGGCATGGAGCATTGTGATGACAAGGGAATGGAGCATTGGTCTAATAAGTTTCATGGATTATTGTGATGAGAGTGGGCATAGAGCATTGTGATGATAAGGGCAAGGAACACTCTGATACATGGGTCATGAAGGATTATAATGACAAGGTCATGGGGCATTGTGATGAGAAGGGCATAGAGCATTTTGATGAGAAGTGTCATGGAGCTTTGTGATGACAAGGACATGGAGCAATGTGATGAGAGGGTTCATGGAGCCCTGTGATGACAATGACATGGAGCATTGTGATGCCAAGGGTCATGGCGCTTTGTGATGACAAATGTCATGGAGCATTTTGATGACAAGTGCATGGTGCATTGTGATGATAAGGGCAGGGAGTATTTTGATGACAGGGTCATGCAGCAATATGATGGAAAGTGTATTGGAACATTTTGATGACAGGGGTTATAGAATATTGTTATGTCAGGGGTCAAGGAACATTGTGATGATAAAGGGATGTAGCATTGTAATGACAGGGGTCATGGGACATTGTGATTACAGTAGTGAGAGATTATTGTGACAACTTGTGATGGAACACTGTGATATCTCTGGTGAGAGAGCATTTTGAAGAGAAGTGTATGGAGCATTGTGATTACAAGGTTTATGGAGCATTGCAATGACAATTTTCTGGACCGTTGTGATGAAAAGCGAATGGCACATTGTGATGACAAGGGTCATGGAACATTTTTCAGACAAAGTCATGGAGCATTTTGATGAAAATGGTCACGGAGCATTGTGATGAAAATGGAATGGGGAATTGTGATGAAAAAGGCATGGAGCCTTTTCGTGACATGGTTCAAAGAGCATTCTTATGACAAGTGTCAGGGAGCATTGTGATGACAAGTGTACTGAGCATTGTGATGACAAATGTCATGGAGCACTGTGATGAAAAGGGCATGGAATTTTGTGATGACAGGCATCATGGAGCATTGTGATGACAAGTGTTATGGAACATTTTGATCACAAGGGCTTGGAGCATTGTGATGACAGAGGACATGGATCATTTTGATTTCAAGGAGCATGGAGCATTGTGATGACAAGGGCATGAAGCAATGTGCTCTCAAGGTTCATGGAGGATTGTGATGACAATGGAAATGGAGTATTGTGATGACAAGCGCATAGCGCATTGTAATGAAAAGGTCATGTAGCATTTTGCTGACAAAGTCATGGAGCATTGTGATGACAGGTGTCATGGAGCACTGTGATGACAAGGCCACGGAACATCGTGATGGCAGGGATCATGGAGCATTGTTATGACAGGGGTAATGGAGCATTGTGACGGCAAAGGCATGGAGCATTGTGATGAGAAGGCCATGGAGCATTCTGATGACATGTGTCATGGAGCTATGTGATGACAAGGGCATGGAGCAATGTGATGAGAGTGTTCATGGAGGATTCTGATGACAATGACATGGAGCATTGTGATGCCAAGGGTCATGGATCTTTGTGATGACAAAGGTCATGGAGGATTTTGATGACAAGGGCGTTGTGCATTGTGATGAGAAAGGCAGGGAGCATTGTGATGACAGGGTCATGGAGCAATTTGATGAAAAGGGTCATGGAACATTTTGATGACAGGTGTTATGGAACATTGTGATGTCAGAGGTCATGGAGCATTATGATGAAAATGGTCATGGAGCATTTTGATGACAGGGGTTATGGAGCATTGTGACGGCAAAGGCATGGAGCATTGTGATGAGAAGGCCATGGATCATTCTGATGACATGTGTCATGGAGCTATATGATGACAAGGAAATGGAGCAATGTGATGAGAGTGTTCATGGAGGATTCTGATGACAATGATATGGAGCATTGTGATGCCAAGGGTCATGGATCTTTGTGATGACAAAGGTCATGGAGGATTTTGATGACAAGAGCGTTGTGCATTGTGATGAGAAGGGCAGGGAGCATTGTAATGACAGGGTCATGGAGCAATTTGATGAAAAGGGTCATGGAACATATTGATGACAGGGTTTATGGAACATTGTGATGTCAGAGGTCATGGAGCATTATGATGAAAAGGGTCATGGAGCATTTTGATGACAGGGGTTATGGAGCATTGTGATGTCAGGGGTCATCGAACATTGTGATGATAAGTGCATGTAGCATTGTGATGACAGCGGTCATGGAACATTGTGATAACAGGGGTGAGTGAGTATTGTGACGAATAGTGATGTAACATTGTGATATCTGTGGTGAGAGAGCATTTTGATGAGAAGTGCATGGAGCATTGTGATGACAAGTTTTATGGAGCATTGTGATGACAAGCTTGTGGAGCACTCTGATGACAAGCGCATGGTGCATTATGATGACATGTGTCATGGAGCATCGTGCTGACAAGCGCATGGAGCATTGTAATGACAAGGGTCACGTAGCATTGCGCTGAGAAAGGCATAGAGCATTGTGATGACAAGGATCAAAGAGAACTGTGATGAAAAGTTCATGGAGCATTGTGATTACAAGGGTCATGGTGCATTGTGATGACAAGGGCATGGAGCATTGGTCTAATAAGTTTCATGGATTATTGCGATGACTCTTGGAATGGTGCATTGTGGTAACAAGGGCATGGAGCATTGTGATGACCAGGTCAGGCAGTATTGTGAAGACAGGTGTCAGGGAGCATTGTGATAACATATGTAATGGACCATTGTGATTACAATCGCATGGAGCATTGTGAGGTCAGGTGTCATGGAGGATTTTGATGACAAAGGTAATGGTGCATTGTGCTGACAGTGGCTTGGAGCATTGAGATGACAAGGTCTGGGAGCATTGTGCTGAAAATTGCATGGAGAATTGTGATGACAAGGATCATGGAACATTCTCATGATAAGCTTGTGGAGTTTTTTGCTGACAGTGGCATGGAGCATTGTGATGAAAACGGCATGGGGCATTGTGTTGAAAAAGTCATGGAGCCTTTTCGTGACAGGGTTCAAGGAGCATTCTGGCGACAAGTGTCAGGGGGCATTGTGATGACATGTGTATTGAGAATTGTGATGACAAAGGTCATGGAGCATTGTGATGAAAAGTGCATGCAGTATTGTGATGACAGGCATCATGGTGAGTTGTGATGACAAGTTTTATGGAACACTGTGATCACAAGGGTTTGGAGCATTGTGATGAGAGAGGTCATGGATCATTTTGATTTCAAGGAGCATGGAGCAATGTGATGACAAGGGCATGTAGCAATGTGATCCCAAGATTCATGGAGGATTGTGATGACAATGGTAATGGAGTATTGTGATGACAAGCACATAGAGCATGGTAATGACAAAGTCATGTAGCATTTTGCTGACAAAGGCATGGAGCATTGTGATGACAGGTGTCATGGAGCACTGTGATGAAAAGTGTCACGGAGCATTGTGAATACAGGGGTCATGGAGAATTGGGATGACAAGGGCATGGAGCATTATGATGACAGGTGTCATGGAGCACTGTGATGAAAAGCGTCACGGAGCATTGTGAATACAGGGGTCATGGAGCATTGGGATGACAAGGGCATGGATCATTGTGATGACAAGGGTCATGGAGCATTCGGCTGAAAATGTTCATGGAGTATTGTGATGACAGGGGTCATGGAGCATTGTGATGACAGAGGTCATGGAGAATATTGATTTCATTGTGCTGACAATAGCCGGAAGCATTATGATGATGGGCATGGTGCATTGTGATGACAGGTTTCATGGAGCATTGAGATGAAAAGGGGCATGGAGCATTGTGATTACTGGGATCTTGGAGCACTGTGATGACAAGGGCATGGAGCATTTTGATGAGAAGGACATGGAACATTCTGATGGCATGTGTCATGGAGCTTTGTGATGACAAGGGCATGGAGCATTGTGATTACACGGGTCTTGGAGCATTGTGATGACAAGTGTCATGGAGCCTTGTGATGACAAGACCGTGGAATATTGTGATGGCAGGGGTCATGGAGCATTGTGATGACAAGGGCATGGAGCATTGTGGTAACAGGGGCATGTAGCATTGGTCTGACAAGTTTCATAGAGTATTTTGATGACATTGGACATGGTGCATTGTGATGACAAGGGCATGGATCATTGTGATGAGAAGGTCATGGATTATTGTGAAGACAGGTGTCAGGGAGCATTGTGATGACATATGTCATGGTCCATTGCAATGACAATGGCAGGGAGCATTGTGATGCCAAATGTAATGGAGGATTTTGATGATAAATATAATGGAGCATTGTGATGACTAGGGCTTGGAGCATTATGATGACAAGGACCATTGAGAATGTTCAGAACAAGGTTGGGAAGAATTGTGATGACAGGGTCCTGGAGCATTGTGATGAGAAATCCATAGAGAGTTGTGATGATAAATCTCATGGAGCATACTGATGAAAAGGGGCATGGACCATTGTGATTACAGGTGTCTTGGAACAATTTGATGACATGGGCATGGAGCATTGTGAGGAGAATGCCAAGGAGCATTCTGAAGGCATGTTTCCTTGAGCTTTTTGATGACAAGGGCATGGAGCATTGTGTTTAAAGGGTTCTTGGAGCATTGTGAGGAAAAGGGCATGGATCATTGTGAGGAAAAAGGCATGGAGCCTTGTCATGACAGGGTTCAAGGAGCATACAGACAACAAGTGTCAGGGAGCATTTTGATGACAAGTGTATTGAGCATTGTGATGACAAATGTCATGGAGCATTGTGATGAGAAGACCATGGATAATTGTGATGACGAGTGTCATGGGGCACTGTGATGACAAGTGTTATGGAATATTGTGATCACAAGGGTTTGGAGCATTGTTATGACAGAGGTCATGGAGCATTTTGATTTCATTGTGATGACAATAGCATGAAGCATTATGGTGATGGGCATGGTGCATTGTGATGACAGGGTTCATGGATCATTGAGATGAAAAATGGGCATGGAGCATTGTGATTACAGGGGTCTTGGAGCATTGTGATGAGAAGGGTCATGGAGGCTTTTGATGACAAGGCCACGGAACATCGTGATGGCAGGGGTCATGGAGCATTTTTATGACAGGGGTAATGGAGCATTGTGATGGCAAGCGCATGGAGCATTGTGATGAGAAGGCCATGGAGCATTCTGATGACATGTGTCATGGAGCTTTGTGATGACAAGGGCATGGAGCATTGTTATTACAGGGGTCTTGGAGCATTGTGATGAGAAGGGTCATGGAGGCTTGTGATGACAAGGCCACGGAACATCGTGATGGCAGGGGTCAAGGAGCATTTTTATGACAGGGGTAATGGAGCATTGTGATGGCAAGCGCATGGAGCATTGTGATGAGAAGGCCATGGAGCATTCTGATGACATGTGTCATGGAGCTTTGTGATGACAAGGGCATGGAGCAATGTGATGAGAGCGTTCATGGAGCATTGTGATGACAATGACATGGAGCATTGTGATGCCAAGGGTCATGGATCTTTGTGATGACAAAGGTCATGTAGCATTTTGATGACAAGTGCGTTGTGCAATGTGATGAGAAGGGCAGGGAGCATTGTGTTGACCAGATCATGCAGTATTGTGAAGACAGGTGTCAGGGAGCATTGTGATGACATATGTAATGGCCCATTGTGATGAAAATGGCATGGAGCATTGTGATGCCAGGTATCATGGAGGAGTCTGATCACAAATGTTAAAGAGCATTGTGATGACAAGTGTCATGGAGGATTCTGATGACAAATATAATTGAACATTGTGATGACAAAGGCTTGGAATATTGTGATGACAAGGGTCATGGAGCATTGTGCTGAGAAAGGCATAGAGCATTATGATGACAATGGTCAAAGAGCATTGTGATGAAAAGTTCATGGAGCATTGTGGATAAAAATGTCACAGAGACTGTTGATGACGAAGGCATGGACAATTGTGAAGACAAAGGTCATGAAGCATTGTGATGACTGGAGTCACGGAGCATTGTGATGACAGGGGTCATAGAGCATTGTGATAAAAAGGGCATGGAGCATTGTGATGACAAGGGCATGGAACATTGGTCTAATAAGTTTCATGGATTATTGCAATGACAGTTGGAATGGCACATTGTGATGACAAGGGCATGGAGCATTGTGTTGACCAGATCATGCAGTATTGTGAAGACAGTTGTGAGGGAGCATTGGGATGACATATGTAATGGTCCATTGTGATGACAATGGCATGGAGCATTGTGATGCCAAGTGTCATGGAGGATTCTGATGACAAATGTAATGGAGCATTGTGATGACAATGGCTTGGAGCATTGTGATGACAAGGGTCAGGGAGCATTGAGCTGACAAGTGCATGGAGAATTGTGATGACAAGGGTCATGGAGCATTCTGATGACAAGCTTGTGGAGTATTTTGATGACAATGGCATGGAGCATTGTGATGAAAACGGTATGGTGCTTTGTGATGAAAAAGGCATGGAGACTTTTCGTGACAGGGTTCAAGGAACATTCTGATGACAAGTGTCAGAGAGCATTGGGATGACATGTATATTGAGAATTTTGATGACAAAGGTCATGGAGCATTGTGATGTAAAGTCCATGGAGTATTGTGATGACAGGCATCATGCAGCGTTGTGATGACAAGTGTTATGGAACACTGTGATCACAAGGATTTGGAGCATTGTGATGACAGAGGTCATGGATCATTTTGATTTCAAGGAGCATGGAGCATTGTGATGACCAGGGCATGAAGCAATGTGATCCCAAGGTTCATGGAGGATTGTGATGACAATGGAAATGGAGTATTGTGATGACAAGCGCACAAAGCATTGTAATGACAAGGTCATGTAGCATTTTGCTGACAAAGGCATGGAGCATTGTGATGACATTTGTCATGGAGCACTGTGATGACAAGCGTCACGGAGCATTGTGAATACAGGGGTCATGGAGCATTGGGATGATAAGGGCATGGATCATTGTGATGAAAAGAATCCCGGATCATTGTGTTGTGAGGTGTCATGGAATGTTGTGATGACAGTGGTCATGGAGCATTGTGATGATATTGGCCATGGAGCATTGTGATGAGTAGGTCGTGGAGCATTGGGCTGAAAATGTGCATGGAGTATTGTGATGATAGGAGTCCTGGAGCATTGTGATGACAAGTAAATGAAGCAGGGTGATGACAAGGTCCTGGAGCATTGTGATGTGAGACCATGGAGAATTGTGATGACAAGTCTCATGGAGCATTCTGATGAAAAGGGGCATGGAGCATTGTGATTACAGGGGTCTTGGAGCATTGTGAAGACTAGGGCATGGAGCACTGTGATGAGAAGGCCATGGAGCATTCTGATGACATGTGTCCTGGAGTTTTGTGATGACAAGGGCATGGAGCACTGTGATTAGAGGTATCTTGGAGCATTGTGATGAAAAGGGCATGGATCATTGTGATGAAAAAAGCATGGAGCTTTGTCATGACAGGGTTCAAGGAGCATACTGACGACAAGTGTCAGGGAGCATTGTGATGACAAGTGTATTGAGCATTGTGATGACAAAGATCATGGAGCATTGTGATGAGAAGACCATGGATACTTGTGATGATGAGCATCATGGGGTTTTGTGATGATTCGTGTTATGCAAAGTTGTGATCACAAGGTTTTGGAGCATTATGATGACAGAGGACATGCAGAATATTGATTTCATTGTGATGACAATAGCCTGAAGCATTATGATGATGGGCATGGTGCATTGTGATGACAGGGTTCATGGGGCATTGAGATGAAAAGTGGCATGGAGCATTGTGATTACAAGGGTCTTGAAGCATTGCGCTGACAAGGGCATGGAACATTGTGATGAGAAGACCATGGGACATTCTGATGATATGCATCATGGAGCTTTGTGATGACAAGGGCATGGAGCATTGTGATTTCAGAGGTCTTGAGCATTGTGATTAGAAGTGTCATGGAACCTTGTGATGACTAGGCCATGGAAGATTGTGATGGCAGGGGTCATGGTGCATTGTTAGGACAGGAGTAATGGAGCATTGTGATGAGAAGGGTATGGAACTTTGGTCTGAAATGTTTCATGGATTATTGTGATGAGAGTGGGCATGGAGCATTGTGATGACAAGGGCAAGGAACACTGTGATACATGGGTCATGCAGGATTGTAATGACAAGGGCATGGAGCATTGTGATGAGAAGGGCATCGAGCATTGTGATGACAAGTGTCATGGAGCTTTGTGATGACAAGGGCATGGAGCAATGTGATGAGAGTGTTCATGGAGCACTGTGATGACAATGACATGGAGCATTGTGATGCCAAGGGTCATGGAGCTTTGTGATGACAAGTCATGGAGCATTTTGATGACAAGGGCATGGTGCAGTGTAATGAGAAGGGCAGGGAGCATTTTGATGACCGGGTCATGCAGCAATTTGATAAAAATGTAATGGAATATTTTGAAGGCAGGGTTTATAGACCATTGTGATGTCAGGGGTCTTGGAGCTTTGGGATGGAAAGGGTCATGGAGCATTTTGATGACAGGGGTTATGGAACATTGTGATGGCAGGGGTCATGGAGCTTTGGGATGGAAAGGGTCATGGAGCATTTTGATGACAGGGGTTATGGAACATTGTGATGGCAGGGGTCATGGAATTTTGTGATGATAAGGGGATGTAGCATTGTGATGACAGTGTCATGGAACCTTGTGATTACAGGGGTGAGGGAGTATTGTGAAGACTAGTGATGGAACATTGTGATATCTCTGGTGAGAGAGCATTTTGATGAGAAGTGCATGGACCATTGTGATTACAACGTTTATGGAGCATTGCAATGACAAGTTTGTGGACCGTTGTGATGAAATGCGCGTGGCACATTGTGATGAAAATGGTCATGGAGCATTGTTCTGACAAAGACATGGAGCACTGTGATGACAAGTGTCACAGAGAATTGTGATGAAAATTTCATGGGGCATTGTGGATACAAAGGTCACAGAGCCTTGTGATGACACGGGCATGGACCATTGTGATGACAAACGTTATGAAGCATTGTGATGACTGGAGTAATGGAGCATTGTGATGACAGGTGTCATGGACGATTGTGATGACACGGGCATGGAGCATTGGTCTGAGAAATTTCATAGATTATTGTGATGAGAGTGGACATGGTGCATTGTGATGACAAGGGCATGGAGCATTGTGATGAGAAGGTCATGGAGTATTGTGAAGATAGGTGTCAGGGAGCATTGTGATGACATATGTCATGGGCCATTGCGATGAAAATGGCATGGAGCATTGTGATGCCAAATATAATGGAGAATTGTGATAACAAATATAATAGAGCATTGTGATGATTAGGGCTTGGAGCATTATGATGACAAGGACCATTGAATATTTTCATGACAAGGTCGTGAAGCATTGTGATGACAATGTCCTGGAGCATTGTGATGACAAAACCATGGATCCTTGTGATGACAAGTCTCATGGAGCATACTGAAGAAAAGGGGCATGTAGCATTGTGATTACAGGGGTCTTGGAACATTGTGATGACAAGGGCATGGATCATAGTGAGTAGAAGACAAAGGAGAATACTGATGGCAAGCGTCATTGAGTTTTGTGATGACAAGGGCATGGAGCATTTTGATTACATGGGTCTTGGATCATTGTGATGAAAAGGGCATGGATCATTGTGATGAGAAGGTCATGGAGTATTGTGAAGACAGGTGTCAGGGAGCATTGTGATGACATATGTCATGGTCCATTGCAATGAGAATGGCAGAGAGCATTGTGATGCCAAATGTAATGGAGGATTTTGATGACAAATATAATGGAGCATTGTGATGATTAGGGCTTGGAGCATTATGATGACAAGGGCCATTGAGAATTTTCAGAACAAGGTCGTGAAGCATTGTGATGACAAGGTCCTGGAGCATTGTGATGAGAAATCCATAGAGACTTGTGATGACAAATCTCATGGAGCATACTGATGAAAAGGGGCATGGACCATTGTGATTACAGGGGTCTTGGAACATTGTGATGACGTGGGCATTGAGCATTGTGAGGAGAAGGCCAAGGAGCATTCTGAAGACATATTTCATTGAGCTTTGTGATGACAAGGGCATGGAGCATTGTGTTTAAAGGGTTCTTGGAGCATTGTGAGGAAAAGGGCATGGATCATTGTGATGAAAAAGGCATGGAGCCTTGTCATGACAGGGTTCAAGGAGCATACAGACAACAAGTGTCAGGGAGCATTTTGATGACAAGTGTATTGAGCATTGTGATGACAAAGGTCATGGAGCATTGTGATGAGAAGACCATGGATAATTGTGATGACGAGTGTCATGCGGCACTGTGATGACAAGTGTTATGGAATATTGTGATCACAAGGGTTTGGAGCATTGTTATGACAGAGGTCATGGAGCATTTTGATTTCACTGTGATGACAATAGCATGAAGCATTATGATGATGGGCATGGTGCATTGTGATGACAGGGTTCATGGATCATTGAGATGAAAAGGGGCATGGAGCATTTTGATTACAGGGGTCTTGGAACACTGTGATGACAAGGGCATGGAACATTGTGAAGAGAAGGCCATGGAACCTACTGATGACATGCATCATGGAGCTTTGTTATGACAAGGTCATGGAGCATTTTGATTACAGGTGTCTTGGAGCATTGCGAAGACATGGGTAATGGAGCCTTGTGATGACAAGGCCGTGGAACATTGTGATGGCAATGGTCATGGAGCATTGTTATGACAAAGGTAATGGAGCATTGTTATGAGAAGGGAATTGAGCATTGGTCTGAAATATTTCATAGATTATTGTGATGAGATTGAGCATGGAGCATTGTGATGAAAAATGCACGGAACACTGTGATACATGGGTCATGGAGGACTGTAATGTCAAGGGCAAGAAGCAATGCGATGAGAGGGTTCATGGAGCACTGTGATGACAATGACATCGAGCGTTGTGAGGAGAAGGCCATGGAGCATTCTGATGTCTTGCGTCATGGAGCTTTGTGATGACAAGGGCATAGAGCTTTGTGATTACAGGGGTCTTGGAGCATTGTGATGAAAAGGGAATGGATCACTGTGATGAAAAAGGCATGGAGCCTTGTCATGACAGGGTTCAAGGAGCATACTGACGACAAGTGTCAGGGAGCATTGTGATGACAAGTGTATTGAGCATTGTGATGACAAAGATCATGGAGCATTGTGATGAGAAGACCATGCATAATTGTGATGATGATCGTCATGCAGTGTTGTGATGATAAGTGTTATGAAACATTATGATCACAAGGGTTTGGAGCATTATGATGACAGAGTTCATGGAGAATTTTGATTTCATTGTGATGACAATAGCCTGAAGCATTATGATGATGGGCATGGTGCATTGTGATGACACGGTTCATGGAGCATTGAGATGAAAAAGGGCATGGAGCATTGTGATTACAGAGTACTTGGAGCATTGTAATGACAAGCGCATAGAGCGTTCTAATGACAAGGTCATGTAGAATTTTGCTGACAAATGCATGGAGCATTGTGATGACAGGTGTCATGGAGCTTTGTGATGACAAGTCATGGAGCATTTTGATGACAAGGGCACGGTGCATTGTGATGACAAGGGCAAGAAGCATTTTGATGACCGGGTCATGCAGCAATTTCATGAAAAGTGTAATGGAACATTGTGATGGCAGTGGTCATGGAGCATTGTTATGACAGAGGTAATGGAGCATTTTGATGAGAAGGGCATTGAGCATTGGTCTGAAATGTTTCAAGGATTATTGTGATGAGAGTGGGCATGGAGCATTGTGATGACAAGGGCACGGAACACTGTGATACATGGGTCATGGAGGATTGTAATGACAAGGGTATGGAGCATTGTGATGAGAAGGGCATCGAGCACTGTGATGACAAGTGTCATGGAGCTTTGTAATGACATGGGCATGGAGCAATGTGATGAGAGCGTTTATGGAGCACTGTGATGACAATGACATGGAGCACTGTGATGCCAATGGTCATGGAGCTTTGTGATGACAAAGGTCATAGAACATTTTGATGACAAGGGTGTAGTGCATTGTGATGAGAAGGGCAGGGAGCATTTTGATGACAGGGTCATGCAGCAATTTGATGAAAAGTGTAATGGAATATTTTGATGACAGGGGTTATAGAACATTTTGATGCCAGGGGTCATGGAGCTTTGGGATGAAAAGGGTCATGGAGCATTTTGATGACAGGGGTTATGGAAGATTGTGATGTCAGGGGTTATGGAACATTGTGCTGATAAGGGGATGTAGCATTGTGATGACTGGGGTCATGGAACATTTTGATTACCGGGGTGAGGGAGGATTGTGATAACTGGTGATGGAACATTGTGATATCTCATGTGAGAGAGCATTTGGATGAGAAGTGCATGGAGCATTGTGATTACAAGGTTTATGGCGGATAGCGATGACAAGGTTGTGGATTATTGTGATGAAAAGCACGTGGCACATTGTGATGACAAGGGTCATGAAGTATTGTTCGGACAAAGGCATGGAGCATTGTGATGACAAGGGTCACGGAGCATTGTGATGAAAATTTCATGGAGCATTGAGGTTACAAAGGACACAGAGACTTTTGAGGACACGAGCATGGACCGTTGTGTTGACAAACGTTATGAAGAATTGTGATGACAGGATTCAGGGAGCATTGTGATGACAGGGGTAATGGAGCAGTGTGATGACAAGGGCATGGAGCATTGCGATGACAGGGGCATGGAGCATTGGTCTGACAAGTTTCACAGATTATTGTGATGACAGTGGACATGGTGCATTGTGATGAAAAGGGCATGGAGCATTGTGATGAGAAGGTCATGGAGTATTGTGAAGACAGGTGTCATGGAGCACTGTGATGACAAGGGTCACGGAGCATTGTGAATACAGGGGTCATGGAGCATTGGGATGACAAGGGCATGGATCATTGTGATGAGAAGATCATGGAGTACTGTAAAGACAGGTGTCAGGGAGCATTGTGATGACATATGTCATGGTCCACTGCGATGACAATGTCAGGGAGCATTGAGATGCCAAATGTAATGGAGGATTGTGATGACAAATATAATGGAGCATTGTGATGACTAGGGCTTGGAGCATTATGATGACAAGGGCCATTGAGAATTTTCATGACAAGGTCGAGGAGCATTGTGATGACAAGGTCCTGGAGCTTTGTGATTAGAAAACCATGGAGCCTTGTGAAGACATGTCTCATGGAGCATACTGATGAAAAGGGGCATGGAAAATTCTGATTACAGGGGTATTGCAACTTTGTGATAACAAGTGCATGGAGCATTGTGATGCCAAGGGCATGGAGCATTGGTCTAATACGTTTCATGGATTATTGTGATGACAGATGGAATGGCACATTGTGATGACAAGGGCATGGATAATTGTGTTGACCAGATCATGCAGTATTGTGAAGACAGGTGTCAGGGAGCATTGTGATGACATATGTAATGGCCCATTGTGATGACAATGGCATGGAGCATTGTGATGCCAAGTGTCATGGAGGATTCTGATGACAAAGGTAATGGAGCATTGTGATGACAATGGCTTGGAGCATTGTGATGACAAGGGTCAGGGAGCATTGAGCTGACAAGTGCATGGAGAATTGTGATGACAAGGGTTATAGAGCATTCTGATGACAAGCTTGTGGAGTATTTTGATGACAATGGCATGGAGCATTGTGATGAAAACGGTATGGGGCTTTGTGATGAAAAAGGCATGGAGACTTTTCTTGACAGGATTCAAGGATCATACTGATGACAAGTGTCAGGGAGCATTGTGATGACATGTATATTGAGATTTGTGATGACAAAGTCATGGAGCTTTGTGATGTAAAGTCCATGGAGTATTGTGATGACAGGCATCATGGAGCTTTGTGATAACAAGTGTTATGGAACACTGTGATCACAAGGATTTGGAGCATTGTGATGACAGAGGTCATGGATCATTTTGATTTCAAGGAGCATGGAGCATTGTGATGACAAAGGAATGAAGCAATGTGATCCCAAGGTTCATGGAGGATTGTGATGACAATGGAAATGGAGTATTGTTATGACAAGCGCACAAAGCATTGTAATGACAAGGTCATGTAGCATTTGGCTGACAAAGGCATGGAGCATTGTGATGACATGTGTCATGGAGCACTGTTATGACATGCGTCACGGAGCATTGTGAATACAGGGTTCAAGGAGCATTGGGATGATAAGGGCATGGATCATTGTGATGACAAGAATCCCGGATCATTGTGTTGTGAGGTGTCATGGAATGTTGTGATGACAGTGGTCATGGAGCATTGTGATGATATTGGCCATGGAGCATTGTGATGATTAGGTCGTGGAGCATTGGGCTGAAAATGTGCATGGAATATTGTGATGATAGGGGTCATGGAGCATTGTGATGTCAAGTAAATGAAGCATGGTGATGACAAGGTCCTGGAGCATTGTGGTGAGAAGACCATGGAGACTTGTGATGACAAGTCTCATGGAGCATTCTGATGAAAAGGGGCATGGAGCATTGTGATTACAGGGGTCTTGGAGCATTGTGAAGACTAGGGTATGGAGCATTGTGATGAGAAGGCCATGGAGCATTCTGATGACATGTGTCCTGGAGTTTTGTGATGACAAGGGCATGGAGCATTGTGATTAGAGGGATCTTGGAGCATTGTGATGAAAAGGGCATGGATCATTGTGACGAAAAAGGCATGGAGCCTTGTCATGACAGGGTTCAAGGAGCATACTGACGACAAGTGTCAGGGAGCATTGTGATGACAAGTGTATTGAGCATTGTGATGACAAAGATCATGGAGAATTGTGATGAGAAGACCATGGATAATTGTGGTGATGAGCATCATGGGGTGTTGTGATGATTCGTGTTATGCAAAATTGTGATCACAAGGGTTTGGAGCATTATGATGACAGAGGACATGCAGAATATTGATTTCATTGTGATGACAATAGGCTGAAGCATTATGATGATGGGCATGGTGCACTGTGATGACAGGGTTCATGGGGCATAGAGATGAAAAGTGGCATGGAGCATTGTGATTACAAGGGTCTTGGAGCATTGTGCTGACAAGGGCATGGAACATTGTGATGAGAAGGCCATGGAACATTCTGATGACATACGTCATGGAGCTTTGTGATGACAAGGGCATGGAGCATTGTGATTTCAGTGGTCTTGAGCATTGTGATGAGAAATGTCATGGAACCTTGTGATGACTAGGCCATGGAAGATTGTGATGGCAGGGGTCATGGTGCATTGTTATGACAGGAGTAATGGAGCATTGTGATGAGAAGGGTATGGAACTTTGGTCTGAAATGTTTCATGGATTATTGTGATGACAGTGGGCATGGAGCATTGTGATGACAAGGGCAAGGAGTACTGTGATACATGGGTCATGCAGGATTGTAATGACAAGGGCATGGAGCATTGTGATGAGAATGGCATCGAGCATTGTGATGACAATTGTCATTGAGCTTTGTGATGACAAGGGCATGGAGCATTGTGATGAGAAGACCATGGAGCCTTGTAATAACAAGTCTCATGGAGCATTCTGATGAAAAGTGGCATGGAGTATTGTTATTACAGGGGTCTTCGAGCATTGTGATGACAAGCACATGGAGCACTGTGATGACTGGTGTCTTGGAGCATTGTGAAGAAATTGGCATGGATCATTGTTATGAAAATGTTATGGATCCTTGTCATGACAGGGTTCCAGGAGCATACTGATGACAAGTGTCAGGGAGCATTGTGATGACAAGTTTATAGAGCATTGTGATGACAAAGGTCATGGAGCACTGTGATGAGAAGAGCATGGATAATTGTGATGATTAGCGTCATGGGGCGTTGTGATGATAAGTGTTATAGAACATTGTGATCACAAGGATTTGGAGCATTGTGATGAGACAGATCATCGAATATTTTGATTTCATTGTGATGATAAGAGAGTGAAGCATTATGATGATGGGCATGGTGCATTTTGATGACAGGGTTCATGGAGCATTGAGATGCAAAGTGTCATGGAGCATTGTGATTAGAGGTTTCATGGAGCATTGTGATGACAATGGCATGGCGCATTGAGATGCCAAGGGTCATGGATCTTTGTGATGACAAAGGTCATGGAGCCATTTGATGACAAGGGGTGGTACAATGTGATGAGAAGGGCAGGGAGCATTGTGATGACAGGGTCATAGAGCAATTTGATGAAAAGTGTCATGGGATATTTTGATGACAGGGGTTATGGAACATTGTGATGTCAGGGGTCATCGAACTTTGTGATGATAAGTGCATGTAGCATTGCAAAGACAGGAGTCATGGAACTTTGTGATGAGAGGGGTGAGGGAGTATTGTGATGAATAGTGATGTAACATTGTGATATCTGTGGTGAGAGAGCATTTTGATGAGAAGTGCATGGAGAATTGTGATGACAAGTTTTATGGAGCATTGTGGTGACAAGATTGTGGAGCACGGTGATGACAAGCGCAGGGTGCATTGTGATGACATGGGTCATGGTGCATTGTGCTGACAAGCGCATGGAGCATTGTGATGACAAGGGTCATGGAGCATTGTGCTGAGGAAGGCATAGAGCATTGTGATGACAAGGGTCAAAGAGCATTGTGATGAAAATTTCATGGAGCAATGTGGTTAAATATGTCACAGAGACTGTGGATGATGAGGGCATGGACCACTGTGATGACAAACGTCATGAAGCATTGTGATGAATCGATTCATGGAGCATTGTGATGACAGGGGTCATGGAGCATTGTGATAACAAGGGCATGGAGCATTGTGATGACAAGGGCAGAGAACATTGGTCTAATAAGTTTCATGGATTATCGCAATTACAGTTGGAATGGCGCATTGTGATGAGAAGGGCATGGAGCATTGTGATGACCAGGTCATGCAGTATTGTGAAGACAGGTGTCAGGGAGCATTGTGATGACATTTGTAATGAATGGCCCATTGTGATGACAATGGCATGGAGCATTGTGATGCCAAGTGTCATGGCGGATTCTGATGACAATGGAAATGGAGCATTGTGATGACAATGGCTTGGAGCATTGTGATGACAAGGGTCAGGGAGCATTGTGCTGACAAGTGCATGGAGAATTGTGATGACAAGGGTCATGGGGCATTCTGATGACAATCTTGTGGAGTATTTTGATGACAATGGCATGGATCATTGTGATGAAAACGGCATGGGCATTGTGATGAAAAAGGCATGGAGCATTTTCGTGAAAGTGTTCAAGTAGCATTTTGATGACAAGTGTCAGGGAGCATTGTGATGAAAATGTATTGAGAATTGTGATGACAAAGGTCATGGAGCATTGTGATGAAAAAGGCATGGAGTAATGTGATGACAGGCATCTTAGAGAGTTGTGATGACAAGTGCTATGGAACATTGTGATCACAAGGGTTTGGAGCACTGTGATGACAGAGGTCATGGATCATTTAGATTTGAAGGAGCATGGAGCATTGTGATGACAAGGGCATGAAGCAATGTGATCCCAAGTTTCATGGAGGACTGTGATGACAATGGGAATGGAGTATTGTGATGACAAGCGCATAGAACATTGCAATGACAAGGTCAGGTAGTATTTTGCTGAAAAAGGCATGGAGCATTGTGATGACAGGTGTCATGGAGCCCTGTGATGACAAGCGTCACGGAACATTGTGAATACAGGGGTCATGGAACATTGGGATGACAAGGGCATGGATGATTGTGATGACAAGGGTCATGGAGCATTGGGCTGAAAATATTCATGGAGTATTGTGATGACAGGGGTCATGGAGCATTTTGATGACAAGTTCCTGGAGCACATTGATGAGAAGACAATGGAGACTTGTGATGACAACTCTCATGGAGCATTTTGATGAAAAGGGACATGGAGCATTGTGATTACAGGGGTCTTGGAGCATTGTGATGACAAGGGCATGGAGCATTGTGATGAGAAGGCCATGGAGCATTTTGATGAGATGCATCATTGAGCTTTATGATGGCAACGGCATGGAGCATTGTGATTACAGTGGTCTTGGAGCATTGTGATTAAAATGGCAGGGATCATTGTGATGAAAAAGGCATGGAGACGTGTCATGACAGGGTTAATGGAGCATACTGATGACAAGTGTCAGGGAGCATTGTGATAACAAGTGTATTAAGCATTGTGATGACAAAGGTCATGGAGCATTGTGATGAGAAGACCATGGATAATTGTGATGATGAGCGTCAAGGGGTGTTGTGATGATAAGTGTTATGGAACATTGTGATCACCAGGGTTTGGAGCATTGTGATGACAGAGGTCATGGAGCATTTTGATTTCATTGTGATGACAATAGCCTGAAGCATTATGATGATGGGCATCGTCCATTGTGATGACAGGGTTCATGGAGCATTGAGATGAAAAGACGCATGGAGCATTTTGATTACAAGGGTCTTGGAGCATTGTGATGACAAGGGCATGGAGCATTTTTATTAGATGGGTCGTGGAGCATTTTGATGACAAGTGTCATGGAGCCTTGTGATGACAAGGCCGTGGAACATTGGGATGGCAGGTGTCATGGAGCATAGTTATGACAGAGGTAAAGGAGCATTGTGATGAGAAGGGCATGGAGCATTGGTCTGAAATGTTTCATGGATTATTGTGATGAGAGTGGTCATAGAGCATTGTGATGATAAGGGCATGGAACAATGTGATACATGGGTCATGGAGGATTCTAATGACAAGGGCATGGGGCATTGTGATGAGAAGGGCATCGAGCATTGTGATTACAAGTGTCATGGAGCTTTGTGATGACAAGGGCATGGATAAATGTGATGAGAGGGTTCATGGAGCATTGTGATGACAATGATATCGAGCATTGTGATGCCAGGGGTCATGGAGCTTTGTGATGACAAAGGTCATGGAGCATTTTGATGACAAGTGCATGGTTCATTGTGATGAGAATAGCAGGGAGTATTTTGATGCCAGGGTCATGCAGCAATTTGATGAAAAGTGTACTGGAACATTTTGATGAAAGGGGTTATACAACATTGTGATGTCAGGGGTCATGGAACATTGTGATGATAAGGTGATATAGCATTGTGATGACAGGGGTCATGGTAACATTGTGATTACAGGGGTGAGGGAGTATTGTGACGACTAGTGATGAAACACTGTGATATCTCCGGTGAGAGAGCATTTTGATGAGAAGTGTATGGAGCATTGTGATTACAAGGTTTATGGAGCATTGCAATGACAAGTTTCTGGACCGTTGTGATGAAAAGCGAATGGCACATTGTGATGAGAAGGGTCATGGAACATTTTTCAAAGAAAGGCATGGAGCATTTTGATGACAATGGCATGGAGCATTGTGATGAAAATGGCATGGGGCATTGTGATGAAAAAGGCATGGAGCCTTTTCGTGACAGGTTTCAAGGAGCATTCTGACGACAAGTTTCAGGAAGCATTGTAATGACAAGTGTATTTAGAATTGTGATGACAATGGTCATGGAGCATTGTGATGAAAAGGCCATGGAGTATTGTGATGACAGGCATCATGGAGCGTTGTGATGACAAGTGTTATGGAACACTGTGATTACAAGGGTTTGGAGCATTGTGATGACAGAGGTCATGGATCATTTTGATTTCAAGGAGCATGGAGCACTCTGATGACAAGGGCATGAAGCAGGGCATGAAGCAATGTGATCCCAAGGTTCATGGAGGATTGTGATGATAATGGTAATGGAGTACTGTGATGACAAGCACATAGAGCATTATAATGACAAGGTCATGTAGCATTTTGCTGACAAAGGCATGGAGCATTGTGATGACAGGTGTCATGGAGCACTGTGATGACAAGCGTCACGGAGCTTTGTGAATACAGGGGTCATGGAGCATTGGGATGACAAGGGCATGGATCATTGTGATGACAAGTGTCATGGAGCATTGGGCTGAAAATGTTAATGGAGTATTGTGATGACAGGGGTCATGGAGCATTGTGATGACAGAGGTCAAGGAGAAATTTGATTTCATTGTGCTGACAATAGCCGGAAGCAATATGATGATGGGCATGATGCATTGTGATGACAGGGTTCATGGAGCATGGAGATGAAAAGGGGCATGGAGCATTGTGATTACAGGGGTCTTGGAGCACTGTGATGACAAGGGCATGGAGCATTTAATGAGAAGGCCATGGAACATTCTGATGACATGTGTCATGGTGCTTTGTGATGACAAGGGCATCGAGCATTGTGATTACAGGGGTCTTGGAGCATTGTGATGACAAGTGTCATGGAGCCTTGTGATTACAAGGCCATGGAACATCGTGATGGATGGCGTCATGGAGCACTGTTATGACAGGGGTAATGGAGCATTGTGATGAGAAGGGCATGGAGCATTGTGATTACAAGTTTTAAGGAGCATTGCAATCAGAAAATTGTGGAAAGTTGTGATGAAAAGTGTGTGGTAAATTGTGATGAAAAGGGTCATGGAGCATTTTTTTGACAAAGGCATGGGGCATTGTGATGACTAGGGTCACGGAGTATTGTGATGAAATGTTCATGGAGCATTGTGGTTACAAACGACACAGAGCCTTGTGATGACGCGGGCATGGAGCATTGTGATGACAAGTGTTATGAAGCATTGTGATGACTGGAGTCACGGACCATTGTGATGACAGGGGTCATGGTGCATTGTGATGACAAGGGCATGGAGCATTGTGATGACAGGGGCATGGAGCATTCGTCTGACAACTTTCATAGATTATTGTGAGGACAGTGGACATGGTGCATTGTGATGACAAGGGCATGGATCATTGTGATGAGAAGGTCATGGAGTACTGTGAAGACAGTTGTCAGGGAGCATTGTGATGACATATGTCATGGTCCATTGCGATGACAATAGCAGGGAGCCTTGTGATGCCAAATGTAATGGAGGATTGTGTTGACAAATATAATGGAGCACTGTGATGTCTAGGGCTTGGAGCATTATAATGACAAGGGCCATTGAGAATTTTCAGGACAAGGTCGTGAAGCATTGTGATGACAATGTCCTGGAGCATTGTGATGAGAAAAACATGGAGCATTGTGATGACAAATCTCATGGAGCATACTGATGAAAACAGGCATGGACCATTGTGATTACAGGCGTCTTGGAACATTGTGATGACATGTGCATGGAGCATTGTGAGGAGAAGGCCAAGAGCATTCTGAAGACATGCGTCCTT
Organism: Mesoplodon mirus; assembly: GCF_964341445.2. Classification (NCBI taxonomy): domain Eukaryota; kingdom Metazoa; phylum Chordata; class Mammalia; order Artiodactyla; family Ziphiidae; genus Mesoplodon; species Mesoplodon mirus. Next base: position 4,320,360 of record NW_028295817.1, read on the forward strand.
TAGCATTGTGATGACAAGGGCATGGAGCATTGTGATTACATGGGTCTTGGAGCATTGTGATGAAAAAGCATGGAGCCTTGTCATGACAGGGTTCAAGGAGCATACAGACAACAAGTGTCAGGGAGCATTTTGATGACAAGTGTATTGAGCATCGTGATGACAAAGATCATGGAGCATTGTGATGAGAAGACCATGGATAACTGTGATGACGAGCGTCATGGTGCATTGTGATGACAAGTGTTTTGGTATATTGTGATCACAAGCGTTTGGAGCATTGTTATGACAGAGATCATGGAGCATTTTGATTTCATTGTGATGAAAATAGCATGAAGCATTATGATTATGGTCATGGTGCATTGTGATGACAGGGTTCATGAAACATTGAGATGAAAATGGGCATGGATCATTGTTGTTACAGGGTTCTTGGAGCACTGTGATGAGAAGGGTCATGGAGCCTTGTGATGACAAGGCAATGGAACATCGTGATGGCAGGGGTCATGGATCATGGGTATGACAGGGATAATGGAGCATTGTGATGGCAGGGCAAGGAGCATTGTGATGAGAAGGCCATGGAGCATTCTGATGATATGTGTCATGGAGGTTTGTGATGACAAGGACATGAAGCAATGTGATGAGAACCTTAATGGAGGATTGTGATGACAATGACATAGAGCATTGTGATGACAAGGGTTATGGATCTTTGTGATGACAAAGTCATGGAGCATTTTGAAGACAAGGGCGTTGTGCATTGTGATGAGAAGGGTAGGGAGCATTGTGATGACAGGGTCATGGAGCAATTTGATGAAAAGTGTCAAGGAACATTTTGATGACAGTGGTTATGGAACATTGTGATGCCAGGGGTCATCGAACATTGTGATGATAAGTGCATGTAGCATTGTGATGACAGGAGTCATGGCAAATTTTGATGACAGGGGTGAGGGAATATTGTGACAAATATTGATGTAACATTGTGACATCAGTGGTGAGAGAGCATTTTGGTGAGAAATCCATGGAGCATTGAGATGAAAAGGTTCATGGAGCATTGTGATGTCAAGATTGGGGAGCACTGTGATGAGAAGCGCATGGTGCATTGGAATGACATGTGTCATGGAGCATTGTGCTGACAAGCACATGGAGCATTGTGATGACAAGGGTCATGGAGCATTGTGCCGAGAAAGGCATAGAGCATTGTGATGACAAAGGTCAAAGAGCATTGTGACGAAAAGTTCATGGAGCATTGTGGTTAAAAAGGTCACAGAGACTGTTGATGACGAGGTCATGGACCATTGTGATGACAAAGGTCATGAAGCATTGTGATAACTGGAGTCACGGAGCATTGTGATGACAGGGGTCATGGAGCATTGTGATAACAAGGGCATGGAGTATTGTGATGACAAGGACATGGAATATTGGTCTAATAAGTTTCATGGATTATTGTGATGACAGTTGGAATGCCGCATTGTGATGACAACGGCATGGAGCATTGTGATGACCAGGTCATGCAGTATTGGGAAGACAGGTGTCAGGGAGCATTGTGATGACATATGTAATGGCCCATTGTGATGACAATGGCATGGAGCATTGTGATGCCAAGTGTCATGGAGGATTCTGATGACAAAGGTAATGGAGCATTGTGATGACAATGGCTTGGAGCATTGTGATGACAAGGGTCAGGGAGCATTCTGATGACAAGCTTGTGGAGTATTTTGATGGCAATGGCATGGAGCATTGTGATGAAAACGGCATGGGGCATACTGATGAAAAAGGCACGGAGCCTTTTCGTGACAGGGTTCAAGGAGCATTCTGATGACAAGTGTCAGGGAGCATTGTGATGACAAGTGTATTGAGAATTGTGATGACTAAGGTCATGGAGCATTGTGATGAAAAGGGCATGGAGTATTGTGAGGACAGGCATCATGGAACGTTGTAATGACAAGTGTTATGGAACATTGTGATCACAAGGGTTTGGAGCATTGTGATGACAGAGGTCATGGATCATTTTGATTTCAAGGAGCATGGAGCATTGTGATGACAAGGGCATGAAGCAATGTGATCCCAAGGTTCATGGAGGATTGTGATGACAACGGTAATGGAGTATTGTGATGACAAGCCCATAGCGCATTATAATGACAAGGTCATGTAGCATTTTGCTGACAAAGGCATGGAGCATTGTGATGACAAGTGTCATGGCACACTGTGATGACAAGCGTCACGGAGCATTGTGAATACAGGGGTCATGTAGCATTGGGATGACAAGGACAAAGATCATTGTGATGACAAGGGTCATGGAGCATTGGGCTGAAAATATTCATGGAGTATTGTGATGACAGGGGTCATGGAGCATTGTGATCACAGAGGTCATGGAGAATTTTGATTTCATTGTGCTGACAATAGCCGGAAGCATTATGATGATTGGTATGATGCATTGTGATGAGAGGGTTCATGAAGCATTGAAATGAAAAGGGGCATGGAGCATTGTGATTACAGGGCTCTTGTAGCATTTTGATGACAAGAGCATGGAGCATTGTGTGGAGAAGGACATGGAACATTCTGATGACATGTGTCATGGAGCTTTGTGATGACAAGGGCATGGAGCATTGTGCTTACAGGAGTCTTGGAGCATTGTGATGACAAGTGTCATGGAGCCTTGTGAAGACAAGGCCGTGGAACATTGTGATGGCAGTGGTATTGGAGCATTGTTATGACCGGTGTAATGGAGCATTGTGATGAGAAGGGAATGGAGCATTGTGATTTCAAGTTTTATGGAGCATTGCGATGACAAATTTGTGGACCGTTGGGATGAAAAGCGTGTCGAACATTGTGATGACAAGGGTCATGGAGCATTTTTCGGACAAAGGCATGGAGCATTGTGATGACAAGTGTCACGGAGCATTGTGATGAAAAGTTCATGGAGCATTGTGTTTACAAAAGTCAAAGAGCCTTGTGATGACATGGTTATCGACCATTGTGATGACAAATGTTATGAATAATTGTGATGACTTGAGTCACGGAGCATTGTGATGACAGGGGTCATGGAGCATTGTGATGAAAAGGGCATGTAGCATTTTGCTGACAAAGGCATGGAGCATTGTGATGACAAGTTTCATGGAGCACTGTGATGACAAGCGTCACGGAGCATTGTGAATACAGGGGTCATGGAGCATTGGGATGACAAGGGCATGGATCATTGTGATGACAAGGGTCATGGAGCCTTGGGCTGAAAATGTTCATGGAGTACTGTGATGACAGGGGTCATGTAGAATTTTGATTTCATTGTGCTGACAATAGCCGGAAGCATTATGTTGATTGGCATGATGCATTGTGATGACAGGGTTCATGGAGCATTGAGATGAAGAGGGGCATGAAGCATTGTGATTACAGGTGTCTTGGAGCACTGTGATGACAAGGGCATTGAGCATTTTGATGAGAAGTACATGGAACATTCTGATGACGTGTCATGGAGCTTTGTGATGACAAGGGCATAGAAAATTGTGATGGCAGGGGTCATGGAGCATTGTGATGACTAGGGAATGGAGCATTGTGATGACAAGAGTCCCGGATAATTGTGTTGTCAGGTGTCATGGAGTGTTGTGATGACAGTGGTCTTGGAGCATTGTGATGATATTGGTCTTGGAGCATTGTGATGAGAAGGTCATGGAGCATTGGGCTGAAAATATTCATGGAGTATTGTGATGACAGGGGTTATGGAGCATTGTGATGACAAGGGAATGGAGCATGGTGATGAGAGAGGTCATGGATCATTTTGATTTCAAGGATCATGGAGCACTGTGATGACAAGGGCATGAAGCAATGTGATCCCAAGGTTCATGGAGGATTGTGATGACAATGTTAATGGAGTACTGTGATGACAAGCACATAGAGCATTGTAATGACAAGGTCATGTAGCATTTGCTGACAAAGGCATGGAGCATTGGAATGACAGGTGTCATGGAGCACTGTGATGACAAGCGTTACGGAGCTTTGTGAATACAGGGGTCATGGAGCATTGGGATGACAAGGGCATGGTTCAATGTGATGACAAGCGTCATGGAGCATTGGGCTGAAAATGTTCATGGAGTATTGTGATGACAGGGGTCATGGAGCATTGTGATGACTAGGGAATGGAGCATTTTGATGACAAGAGTTCCGGATCATTGTGTTGTCAGGTGTCATGGAGTGTTGTGATGACAGTGGTCATGGAGCACTGTGATGATATTGGCCATGGAGCATTGTGATGAGAAGGTTGTGGAGCATTGTGATTACAGGTATCTTGATGCATTGTGATGTAATGGGCATGTATCATTGTGATGAAAAAGGCATTGAGCCTTGTAATGACAGGGTTCAATAAGCATACTGACGACAAGTGTCAGGGAGCATTGTGATGACAAGTGTATTGAGCATTTGATGACAAAGGTCCTGGAGCATTGTGATGAGAAGACCATGGATAATTGTGATGATGAGCGTCATGGGGTGTTGTGATGATAAGCCTTATGGAACATTGTGATCACAAGGGTTTGGAGCATTATGATGACAGAGTTCATGGAGAATTTAGATTTCATTGTGATGACAATAGCCTGAAACATTATGATGATGGGCATGGTGCATTGGGATGACAGTGTTCATGGAGCATTGAGATGAAAAGTGGCATGGAGCATTGTGATTACCGGGGTCTTGGAGCATTGTGATTACAAGGGCATGGAGCATTGTGATGAGAAGGCCATGGAACATTCTGATGACATGCGTCATGGAGCACTGTGTTGACAAGGGCATGGAGCATTGTGATTACAGGGGTCTTGGAGCATTGTGATGACAAGGGTCATGGAGCCCTGTGATGACATGCCGTTGAACAATGTGATGGCATGTGTCATGGAGCATTGTTATAACAGAGGAAATGGAGCATTGTGATGAGAAGGGCATTGAGCTTTGGTCTAAAATGTTTCATGGATTATTGTGATGAGAGTGGGCATGGAGCATTGGGATGACAAGGGCACGGAACACTGTGATGCATGTTTCATGGAGGATTGTAATGACAAGGGCATGGAGCATTGTGATGAGAAGGGCATCGAGCATTGTGATGACAAGTGTCATGGAGCTTTGTGATGACAAGGGCATGGAGCAATGTGATGAGAGTGTTCATGGAGCATTGTGATGACAATGACATGGAGCATTGTGATGCCAATGGTCATGGAGATTTGTGATGACAAATAACAGGGAGCATTTCGATGACAATGGTGTGGTGCATTGTGATGAGAAGGGAAGGGAGCATTTTGATGGATTGGTCATGCAGCAATTTGATGAAAATGTAATGGAATATTTTGAGGGCAGGTGGTTTAGAACATTGTGATGTCAGGGGTCATGGAGCTTTGGGATGAAAAGGGTCATGGAGCATTTTGATTACAGGGGTTATGGAACATTGTGATGTCAGGGGTCATGGAATATTGTGATGATAAGGGTATGTAGCACTGTGATGACAGGTGTCATGGAACATTGTGATTACAGGCGTGAGGGGTATTGTGATGACTAGTGATGGAACATTGTGATATCTCTGGTGAGAGAGCATTTGGATGAGAAGTGCATGGAGCATTGTGATTACAAGGTTTATGGAGCATAGTGATTACATGGTTGTGGAGCCATGTGATGAAAAGCACGTGGCACATTGTGATGACAAGTGTCATGGAGCACTGTTCTGACAAAGGCATGGAGCATTGTGATGACAAGGGTCACGGAGCGTTGTGATGAAAAGTTCAAGGAGCATTGTGGTTACAAAGGTCACAGAGCCTTGTGATGACACGAGCAAGGACCGTTTTGATGACAAACGTTATGAAGCACTGTGATGAATGGAGTCACGGAGCATTGTGATGATAGGGGTCATGGAGCATTGTGAGGACAAGGGCATGGAGCATTGTGGTGACAGGGGCATGGAACATTGTTCTGACAAGTTTCATAGATTATTGTGATGACAGTGGACATGGTGCATTGTGATGACAAGGGCATGGAGCATTGGGATGAGACGGCCATGGAACGTTCTGATGACATGCATCATGGAGCTTTGTTATCACAAGGGCATGGAGCATTGTGATGAAAAACGCATGGAGCCTTGTCATGACATGGTTCAAGGAGCATACTGAGGACAAGTGTCAGGGAGCATTGTGATGACAAGTGTATTGAGCATTGTGATGAAAATGGTCATGGAGCATTGTGATGAGAAGACCATATATAATTGTGATGACGAGCGTCATGGGACGTTGTGATGATAAGTGTTATTGAACATTTTGATCACACGGATTTGGAGCATAGTGATGACAGAGATCATGGAGAATTTTGATTTCATTGTGTTGACAATAGCCTGAAGCATTTTGATGATGGGCATGGTGCATTGTGATGACCGGGTTCATGGATCATTGAGATGAAAAGGGGCATGGAGCATTGTGATTACAGGGGTCTTGGAGCATCGTGGTTAGAAGGGTCATGGAGCCTTGTGATGACAAGACCATGGAACATCGTGATGGCAGGGGTCATGGAGCATTGTTATGACAGGGTTAATGGAGAATTGTGATGGCAAGGGCATGGAACATTGTGATTACAAGGTCATGGATTATTGTGAAGACAGGTGTTAGGGAGCATTGTGATGGCATATTTCATGTTCCATTGTGATGACAGGGGTCATGGAGCATTGTGATGCCGAGTGTTATGGAGGATTGTGATGACAAAGGTAATGGAGCATTGTGATGACAAGGGCTTGGAGCATTGTGATGACAAGGGCGATGGAGCATTGTGATGACAAGGGCATGGAGCATTGTGATGACAACGGCCTTTGAGAATTTTGATGAAAAGGTCGTGAAGCATTGTGATGACAAAAGCATGGAGCTTGCTATGACAGGGGTCATGGAACATTGCGATGACAAGTGCATGGAGAATTGTGATGACAAGAGCATGTGACATAGAGATGAGAACTGTCATGGAGCATTGTGATGACAAGGACCTGGAGAATTGTGATGACAAGGGACATGGAGCATTGTGATGACCAGGGCATGGAGCATTGTTATGGCAAGACCGTGGAGCACTGTGATGAGAAGACCATGGATAATTCTGGTGACGAGCATCATGGAGCACTGTAATGACAAGGGGCATGGAGCATTGTGATGATAGGTCTCATGGAGCATTGTGATGACCGGGGTCATGGATCATTGTGATGACAAGGGTCATGGAGTATTCTGATGACAAGCTTGTGCAGTATTGTGATGACAAAGCATTTAACACTGTGATGGGAAGTGTCATGGAACATAGTGATGCCAAGAACGTGGAGAACTGTGATGAAAGGGAACATAGAGCATTGTGATGACCAGGGCATGGAGCATTGTGATGGCAAGACCGTGGAGCACTGTGATGAGAAGACCGGATAATTGTGATGACGAGCGTCATGGAGTGCTATAATGACAAGCGGCATGGAGCATTGTGTTTACAGGGGTCTTGGAGCATTGTGATGACAAGGGCATGGAGCATTTTGAAGAGAAGGCCATGGAGCATTCTGATGAATGCGTCATGGAGCACTGTGATGACAAGTGCATGTAGCATTGTGATTAAAGGTGTCTTAGAGCATTGTGATGAAAAGGGCATGGATCATTGTGATGAAAAAGGCATGGAGCCCTGTAATGACAGTGTTCAAGGAGCATACTGACGACAAGTATCAGGGAGCATTGTGATGACAAAGGTTATGGAGCATAGTGATGAGAAGACCATGGATAATTGTGATTATGAGCATCATGGGTTGTTGTGATGAGAAGTGTTATGGAACATTGTGATCCCAACGGTTTGGAGCATTGTGATCACAGAGGTCATGGAGCATTTTGATTTCATTGTGAGGAAAATAGCCTGAAGCATTATGATAATGGGCATGGTGCATTGTGATGATAGGATTCATGGAGCTTTGAGATGAAAAGGGGCATGGAGCATTGTGATAAAAAGTGTCTTGGAGCATTGTGATGAGAAGTTCATGGAACATTCTAATGACATGCGTCATGGAGCTTTGTGATGACAAGGGCATGGAGCATTGTGATTACAGAGGTCTTGGAACATTGTGATGACAAGTGTCATGGAGCCTTGTGAATGACAAGGCCGTGGAACTTTGTGACGGCAGGGGTCATCGAACATGGTTATGACAGGTGTAATGGAGCATTGTGATGAGAAGGACAGGAAGCATTGGTGTGAAATGTTTCATGGATTATTGTGATGAGGGTGGACATGGAGCATTGTGATGACAAGAGCACGGAACACTGTGATACAAAGGTTATAGAGGATTGTAATGACAAGGGCATGGAGCATAGTGATGAGAAGGGCATCGAGCATTGTGATGACATGTGTCATGGAGCTTTGTGATGACAAGGGAATGGAGAAATGTGATGAGAAGGTTCATGGAGCATTGTGATGACAATGACATGGAGCATTGTGATGTCAAGGGTCAAGGAGATTTGTGATGACAAAAGTCACGGAGCGTTTTGATGACAAGGGCGTGGTGCATTGTGATGAGCAGGCCAGGGAGCATTTTGATGACAGGGTCATGCAGCAATTTGATGAAAATTGTAATGGAATATTTTGATGACAGGGGTTATAGAACATTGGGATGTCAGGGGTCATGGAGCTTTGGGATGAAAAGGGTCATGGAGCATTTTGATGACAGGGGTTGTGGAACATTGTGATGTCAGGTGTCATGGAACATTGTGATGATAAGGGGATGTAGCATTGTGATGACAGGGGTCATGGAACATTGTGATTACAGGGGTCTTGGAGCATTGTGATGAGAAGGGTCATGGAGCCTTGTGATGACAAGGCCATGGAACATCATGATGGCAGGGGTCATGGAGCATAGTTATGACAGTCGTAATGGAACATTGTGATGGCAATGGCATGGAGGACTGTGATGAGAAGGCCATGGAGCATTCGGATGACATGTGTCATGGAGCTTTGTGATGACAACGGCATGGAGCAATGTGATGAATGCGATCATGGAGCATTGTGATGAAAATGACATGGAGCATTGTGATGACAATGGTCATGGATCTTTGTGATGACAAAGGTCATGGAGGATTTTGATGACAAGGGTCTTGTGCATTGTGATGAGAAGGGCAGGGAGCATTGTGATGACAGGGTCATGGAGCAAATGGATGAAATGTGTCATGGAACATTTTGATGACAGGGGTTATTGAACATTGTGATGCCAGGGGTCATGGAGCATTTTGATGAAAAGGTTTTGGGAGAATTTTGATGACAGGGGTTATGGAGCATTGTGATGTCAGGGGTCATCGAACATTGTGATGATATGTGCATGTACAATTGTGATGACAGGAGTCATGGATCATTGTGATGACAGGGGTGAGGGAGTATTGTGACAAATAGTGATGTAACATTGTGATATCTGTTGTGAGAGAGCATTTTGATGAGAAGTGCATGGAGCATTGTGATGACAAGGTTTATGGATCATTGTGATGACAAGATTGTGGAGCACTGTGATGACAAGTGCATGGTGCCTTGTGATGACATGTGTCATGGAGCATCGTGCTGACAAGCACATGGAGCATTGTGATGACAAGGGTCATGGAGCATTGTGCAGAGAGAGGCATAGAGAATTGTGATGACAAGGATCAAAGAGCATTGTGATGAAAAGTTCATGGAGCATTGTGATGACAAGGGGCATGGAGCATTGTGATAACAAGGGCATGGAGCATTGGTCTAATAAGTTTCATGGATTATTGCGATGACTGTTGGAATGGTGCATTGTGGTGACAAGGGCATGGAGCATTGTGATGACCAGGTCATGCAGTACTGTGAAGACTGGTGTCAGGGAGCATTGTGTTGACATATGTAATCTCCCATTGTGATGACAATGGCATGGAGCATTGTGATGCCAAGTGTCATGGAGGATTCTGATGACAAAGGTAATGGTGCATTGTGATGACAATAGCTTGGAGCATTGAGATGACAAGGGTCAGGGAGCATTGTGCTGACAAGTGCATGGAGAATTGTGATGACAAGGGTCATGGAGCACTGTGATGAGAAGGACATGGATCATTGTGATGAAAAAGGCATGGAGCCTTGTCATGGCAGGGTTCAAGGAGCATACAGACAACAAGTGTCAGGGAGCATTTTGATGACAAGTGTAATGAGCATTGTGATGACAAAGGTCATGGAGCATTTTGATGAGAAGACCATGGATAATTGTGATGACGAGTGTCATGGGGCACTGTGATGACAAGAGTTATGGAATATTGTGATCACAAGGGTTTGGAGCATTGTTATGACAGAGGTCATGGAGCATATTGATTTCATTGTGATGACAATAGCCTGAAGCATTGTGATGATGTCATGGTGCATTGTGATGACACGGTTCATGGATCATTGAGAAGAAAATGGGCATGGAGCTTTGTGATTACAGGGGTCTTGGAGCACTGTGATGAGAAGGGTCATGGAGCCTTGTGATGACAAGGCCACGGAACATCGTGATGGCAGTTGTCATGGAGCATTGTTATGACAGGTGTAATGGAGCATTGTGATGGCAAGCACATGGAGCATTGTGATGAGAAGGCCATGGAGCATTCTGATGACATGTGTCATGGAGCTTTGTGATGACAAGGGCATGGAGCAATGTGATGAGAGCGTTCACGGAGCATTGTGATGACAATGACATGGAACATTGTGATGCCAAGGGTCATGGATCTTTGTGATGACCAATAACAGGGAGCATTTTGATGACAAGTGTTTGTGCATTGTGATGAGAAGGGCAGGGAGCATTGTGATGACAGGGTCATGGAGCATTTTAATGAAAATTGTCATGGAACATTTTGATGACATGTGTTATGGAACACTGTGATGTCAGGGTTCATGGAGCATTTTGATGAAAAGGGTCATGGAGCATTTTGATGACAGGGGTTATGGAGCATTGTGATGACAGGTGTCATCGAACATTGTGATGATAAGTGCATGTAGCATTGTGATGACAGGGGTCATGGAACATTGTGATAACAGGGGTGAGGGAGTATTGTGACGAATAGTGATGTAACATTTTGATATCTGTGGTGAGAGAGCATTTTGATGAGAAGTGCATGGAGCATTGTGATGACAAGTTTTATGGAGCATTGTGATGACAAGATTGTGGAGCACTGTGATGACAAGCACATGGTGCATTGTGATGACATGTATCATGGAGCATCTTGCTGAGAAGCGCATGGAGCATTGTGATGACAGTTGTCTTGGAGCCCTGTGATGAAAAGCGTCACGGAGCATTGTGAATACAGGGGTCATGGAGCATTGGGATGACAAGGGCATGGATCATTGTGATGACAACTGTCATGTAGCAGTGGTCTGAAAATGTTCATGGAATATTGTGATGACAGGGGTCATGGAGCATTGTGATGACAGAGGTCATGGAGTATTTTGATTTCATTGTGCTGACAATAGCTGGAAGCATTATGATGATGGGCATGATGCATTGTGATGACAGGTTTCATGGACCATTGTGTTGAAAACGGGCATGGAGCATTGTGATTACAGGGGTCTGGGAGCATTGTGATGATAACGGCATGAAGCATTTTGAAGAGAAGACCATGGAACATTCTGATGACATGTGTCATGGAGCTTTGTGATGACAAGGGCATGGAGCATTTTGATTACAGGGGTCTTGGAGCACTGTGATGACAAGGGTCATGGAGCCTTGTGATGACAGGCCGTGGAACATTGTGATGGCAGGGGTCATGGAGCATTGTTATGACAGGGGTAATGGAGCATTGTGATGTGAAGGGCAAGGAGCATTGTGATTACAAGATTTATGGAGCATTGCGATGACAAATTTGTGGACCGTTGGGATGGAAATCGCGTCGCCCATTGTGATGACAAGGGTTATGGAGCATTTTTCTGACAAAGGCATGGAGCATTGTGATGACAAGGGTCTCGGAGCAGTGTGATGAAAAGTTCATGGAACATTGTGGTTACAAAGGTAACAGAGCCTTTTGATGACACGAGCATTGACCATTGTGATGACAAATGTTATGAAGAATTGTGATGACAGTAGTCACGGAGCATTGTGATGACAGGGGTCATGGAGCAATGTGATGACAAGGGCATGGAGCATTGTGCTAAGAAAGGCATAGTGCATTGTGATGACAAGTGTCAAAGAGCATTGTGATGAAATGTTCATGGAGCATTGTGCTTAAAAAAGTCACAGAGAGTGTTGATGATGAGGGCATAGACCACTGTGATGACAAAAGTCATGGAGCATTGTGATGACTGGAGTCACGGAGCATTGTGATGACAGGGGTCATGGAACATTGTGATAACAAGGGCATGGAGCATTGTGATGAAAAGGGCATGGAGCACTGGTCTAATAATTTTCATGGAGTATTGCGATGACACTTGGAATGGCGCATTGTGATGACAAGGGCATGTAGCACTGTGATGACCAGGTCTTGCAGTATTGTGAAGAGAGGTGTGAGGGAGCACTGTGATGACATATGTAATGGCCCATTGTGATAACAACGGCCTGGAGCATTGTGATGCCAAGTTTCATGGAGGATTCTGATGACAAAGTTAATGGAGCTTTGTGATGACAAGGGTCAGGGAGCATTGTGCTGTCAAGTGCATGGAGAATTGTGATGAAAAGGGTCTTGGAGCATTCTGATGACAAGCTTCTGGAGTATTTTGATGACAATGGCATGGAGCATTGAGATGAAAATGGCATGGGGCTTTTTGATGAAAAATGCATGGAGCCTTTTCATGACAGTGTTCAAGGAGCATACTGACGACAAGTGCCAGGGAGCACTGTGATGACAAGTGTATTAGGAATTGTGATGACAAAGGTCATGGAGCATTGTGATGAAAAGGGCATGGAGTATTGTGATGGCAGGCATCATGGAGCGTTGTGATGACAAGGGTTATGGAACATTGTGATTCCAAGTGTTTGGAGCATTGTGATGACAGGGGTCATGGATCATTTTGATTTCAAAGTGCATGGAGCATTGTGATGACAAGGGCATGAAGCAATGTGATCCCAAGGTTCATGGAGGTTTGTGATGACAATGGTAATGGAGTATTGTGATGACAAGCGCATAGAGCATTGTAATGACAATGTCATGTAGCATTTTGCTGACAAAGGCATGGAGCATTGTGAAGCCAAGTGTCATGGAACATTGGGCTGAAAATGTTCATGGAGTATTGTGATGACAGGGTCATGGAGCATTGTGATGAGTAGGGCATGGATGATTGTGATGACAAGTGTCCCGGATCATTGTGTTGTCAGGTGTCATGGAGTGTTGTGATGACAGTGGTCATGGAGCATTTTTATGATATTTTTCATGGAGCATTGTGATGAGAATTTCATGGAGCATTGGGCTGAAAATATTCATGGAGTATTGTGATGACAGGGGTCATGGAGCATTGTGATGACAAGGGAATGCAGCATGGTGATGACAAGGTCCTGGAGCATTGTGATGATAAAAGCATGGAGACTTGTGATGACAAGTCTCATGGAGCATTCTGATGAAAAGGGGCATGGAGCATTGGGCTTACAGGGGTCTTCTAGCATTGTGATGACAAGGGCCTGGAGCATTGTGAGGAGAAGGCCATGGAGCATTCTGATGACATGTGTCATTGAGCTTTGAGGTGACAAGGGCATGGAGCACTGTGATTACAGATGTCTTGGAACATTGTGATGAAAAGGCATGGATCATTGTGATGAAAAAGCATGGAGCCTTGTCATGACAGGGTTCAAGGAGCATACTGACGACAAGTGTCAGGGAGCATTGTGATGACAAGTGTATTGAGAATTGTGATGACAAAGGTCATGGAGCATTGTGATGAGAAGACCATGGATAATTGTGATGATGAGCGTCATAGGGTGTTGTGATGTTAAGTGTTATGGAACATTGTGATCACAAGGGTTAGGAGCATTATGATGACAGTGGTCATGGATAATTTTGATTTCATTGTGATGACAATAGCCTGAAGCATTTTGATGATGGACATGGAGCATTCTGATAAGAGGCTTCATGGAGCATTGAGATGAAAAGTAGTATGGAGCATTGTGAATACAGGGGTCTTGGAGCATTGTGATGACAAGGGCATGGAGGATTGTGATGAGAAGGCCATGGAACATTCTGATGGAATGCGTCATGGGGCTTTGTGATGACAAGGGCATGGAGCATTGTGATTACAGGGGTCTTGGAGCATTGTGATGACAAGGGTCATGGAGCCTTGTGATGACAGGGCCGTGGAACATTCTGTGGGCAGGTGTCATTGAGCATTGTTATGACAGAGGTAATGGAGCATTGTGATGACAAGCACATTGAGCATTGGTGTGAAAGGTTTCATGGATTTTTGTGATGAGATTGGGCATATATCACTGTGATGACAAGGTCACGGAACACTTTGATACATGGGTCGTGGAGGATTGTAATGACAAGGGCATGGAGCATTGTGATGAGAAAGGCATCGAGCATTGTGATGACAAGTGTCATGGAGCTTTGTGATGACAAGGGCATGGAACATTTTGATGGCAAGGGTCATGGAGCATTGTTATGACAGAGGTAATGGATCATTGTGAAGAGAAGGTCATTGAGCATTGGTCTGAAATATTTCATTGATTACTGTGATGAGAAGGGCATTGAGCATTGTGATGACAAGTGTCATGGAGCTTTGCGATGACAAGGGCATGGAGCAATGTGATGAGAGGGTTCATGGAGCATTGTGATGACAATGACATGTAGCACTGTGATGCCAAGGGTCATGGAGCTTTGTGATGACAAAGTCATTGAGCATTTTGATGAGAAGGGTGTGGTGCATTGTGATGAGAAAGGCAGGGAGCATTTTGATAACAGGGTCATGCAGCAATTTGATGAAAAATGTAATGGAACATTTTGATGACTGGGGTTATAGAACATTGTGATGCCATGGGTCATGGAGCTTTGGGATGAAAAGGGTCATGGAGCATTTTGATGACAGTGGTTATGGAACATTGTGATGTCATGGGTCATGGAACATTGTGATGATAAGTGGATGTAGCATTGTGATGACAGGGGTCATGGAACATTGTGATAACAGGGGTGAGTGAGGATTTTGATGACTAGTGATGGAACATTGTGAAATCTCATGTGAGAGAGCATTTGGATGAGAAGTTCATGGAGCATTGTGATTACAAGGTTTATGGAGCATAGCGATGACAAGGTTGTGGATCATTGTGATGAAAAGCGCATGGCACTTTGTGATGACAACGGTCATGGAGCATTGTCTTCACAAAGGCATGGAGCATTGTGATGACAAGGGTCACAGAGAATTGTGATGAAAGGTTCATGGAGCATTGTGTTTACAAAGGTCACAGAGCCTTGTGATGACGCACGCATGGACCGTTGTGATGACAATCGTTATGAAGCATTGTGATGACTGGAGTCAGGGAGCATTGTGATGACAGGGGTCATGGAGCATTGTGATAACAAGTGTATGGAGCATTGTGATGATGGGGGAATGGAGCATTGGTCTGACAAGTTTCATAGATTATTGTGATGACATTGGACATGGTGCATTGTGATGACAAAGGCATGGAGCATTTTGATGAGAAGGCCATGGAACATTCTGATGACATGTGTCATGGAGCTTTGTGATGACAAGGGCATGGAGCATTTTGATTACAGGGGTCCTGGAACATTGTGATGACAAGCGTCATGGAGCCTTGTGATGACAAGGCCGTGGAACATTGTGATGGCAGGGGTCATGGAGCATTGTTATGACAGGCGTCATGGAGCCTTGTGATGACAAGGGCATGGAGCATTGTGATGACCGGGTCATTGAACAATCGTCTGACAAGTTTCCTAGATTATTGTGATGACAGTGGACATGGTTCATTGTGATGACAAGGGCATGGAGCATTGTGATGACAAGGGCATGGAGTATTGTGAAGACAGGTGTCAGGGAGCATTGTGATGACATATGTCATGGTCCATTGCGATGACAATGGCATGGAGCATTGTGATGCCAAATGTAATGGAGGATTGTGATGACAAATATAATGGAGCATTGTGATGAATAGGGCTTGGAGCATTATGTTGACAAGGGCCATTGAGAATTTTCATGACAATGTCGTGAAGCATTGTGATGATAAATCCTGGAGCACTGTGATGAGAAATTCATGGAGCCTTGTGATGAGAAATCTAATGGAGCATACTGATGAAAAGGGGCATGGAGCATTCTGATTACAGGCATTTTGTAACATTATGATAACTATGGCATGAAGCATTGTGATGACAAGGGCATGGACCATTGGTCTAATAATTTTCATGGATTATTGTGATGACAGTTGGAATGGTGCATTGTGATGACAAGGGCATGGAGCATTGTGATGACCAGGTTATGCATTATTGTGAAGAGAGGTGTCATGGAGCATTGTGATGACATATGTAATGGCTCATTGTGATGACAATGTCATGGAGCATTGTGATGCCAAGTGTCATGGAGGATTCTGATGACAAAGGTAATGGAGCTTTGTGATGAAAATGGCTTGAAGCATTGTCATGACAAGGGTCAGGAAGCATTGTTCTGACAAGTCCATGGAGAATTGTGATGACAATGGTCATGGAGCATTCTGATGACAAGCTTGTGGAGTATATTGATGACAATGGCATGGAGCATTGTGATGAAAATGGCATGGGGTTTTGTGATGAAAAATGCAAGGATCCTTTTTGTGACAGGTTTCAAGGAGCATTATGACGACAAGTGTCAGGGAACATTGTGATGAGAAGTGTATTGAGAATTGTGATGACAAAGGTCATAGAGCATTGTGATGAAAAGGGCATGGATTATTTTGATGACAGGCATCATGGAGTGTTGTGATGACAACTGTTATGGAACATTGTGATCACAAGTGTTTGTAGCATTGTGATGACAGAGGTCATGGATCATTTTGATTTCAAGGAGCATGGAGCTTCGGGATGACAAGGGCATGAAGCAATGTGATCCTACGTTTATGGAGGATTGTGATGACAATGGTAATGGAGTACTGTGATGACAAGCGCATAGAGCATTGTAATGACAAGGTCATGTAGCATTTTGCTGACAAAGTCATGGAGCATTGTGATGACAGGTGTCATGGAGCATTGTGATGACAAGCGTCACGGAGCATTGTGAATACAGGGGTCATGGAGCATTGGGATGACAAGGGCATGGATGATTGTGATGAAAAGTGTCATGGAGCATTGGGATGAAAATGTTCATGGAGCATTGTGATGACTAGGGAATGGAGCATTGTGATGACAAGAGTCCCGGATCATTGTGTTGTCAGGTGTCATGGAGTGTTGTGATGACAGTGGTCATGGAGCATTTTGATGATATTTGACATGGAGCACTGTGATGAGAATTTCATGGAGCATTGGGCTGAAAATGTTCATGGAGTATTGTGATGACAGGGGTCATGGAGCATTGTGATGACAAGCGTCACGGAGCATTGTGAATACAGGGGTCATGGAGCATTGGGATGAAAATGGCATAGATGATTGTGATGAAAAGGGACATGGAGCATTGGGCTGAAAATGTTCATGGAGCATTGTGATGACAAGAGTCCCGGATCATAGTGTTGTCAGGTGTTATGGAGTGTTGTGATGACAGTGGGCATGGAGCATTTTGATGATATTTGACATGGAGCACTGTGATGAGAATTTCATGGAGCATTGGCTGAAAATATTCATGGAGTATTGTGATGACAGTGGTCATGGAGCATTGTGATGACAAGGGAATGGAGCATGGTGATGACAATGTCCTGGAGCCCTGTGATGATAAGAGCATGGAGATTTGTGATGACAAGTCTCATGGAGCATTCTAATGAAAAGGGGCATGGATCATTGTGATTACAGGGGTCTTGGAGCATTCTGATGACATGTGTCATGGAGCTTTGTGATGACAAGGGCATGGAGCACTGTTATTACAGTGG
This sequence comes from Mesoplodon mirus, assembly GCF_964341445.2. Lineage (NCBI taxonomy): Eukaryota > Metazoa > Chordata > Mammalia > Artiodactyla > Ziphiidae > Mesoplodon > Mesoplodon mirus. Next base: position 4,338,319 of record NW_028295817.1, read on the forward strand.
TCTTGGAGCATTGTGATGAAAACGTCATGGATCATTGTGATGACAAGAGTCATGGAGAATTGGGCTGAAAATGTTCATGGAGTATTGTGATGACTGGTGTCATGGAGCATTGTGATGAGTAGGGAATGGAGCATTGTGATGACAAGAGTCCCGGATCATTGTGTTGTCAGGTGTCATGGAGTGTTGTGATGACAGTGGTCATGGAGCATTTTGATGATATTTGTCATGGAGCATTTTGATGAGAATTTCATGGAGCATTGGGCTGAAAATATTCATGGAGTATTGTGATGACAGGCGTTATGGAGCATTGTGATTACAAGGGAATGGAGCATGGTGATGACAATGTCCTAGAGCATTGTGATGAGAAGACCATGGAGACTTGTGATTATAAGTCTCATGGAGCATTCTGATGAAAAGTGGCATGGAGCATTGTGATTACATGGGTCTTCGATCATTGTGATGACAAGTGCATAGAGCATTGTGAGGAGAAGGCAATGGAGCATTCTGATGACATGTGTCATGGAGCACTGTGATGAAAAGGGCATGACGTATTGTGATGAAAGGGGTCATGGAGCCTTGTGATGACAAGGCCGTGGAACACTGTGATGGCTGGGGTCATGGAGCATTGTTATGACAGAGGTAATGGAGCATTGTGATGACAAGCGTCACGGAACATTGTGAATACAGGGTTCATGGAGCATTGGGATGACAAGGGCATGGATGATTGTGATGACAAGGGTCATGGAGGATTGGGCTGAAAATGTTCATGGAGTATTTTGATGACAGGGGTCATGGAGCATTGTGCTGATAAGGGGATGTAGCATTGTGATGACAGGGGTCATGGAACATTGTGATAACAGGGTTAAGGGAGGATTGTGATGACTAGTGATGGAACATTGTAATAGCCCATGTGAGAGAGCATTTGGATGAGAAGTGCATGGAGAATTGTGATTACAAGTTTTATGGAGCATAGCAATGAGAAGGTTGTGTATCATTGTGATGAAATGCGCATGGGACAATGAGATGACAAGGGTCATGGAGCATTGTTCTGACAAAGGCATGGAGCATTGTGATGACAAGTGTCACGGAGCATTGTGATGAAAAGTTCATGGAACATTGTGGTTACAAAGGTCACAGAGCCTTGTGATGACGCGGGCATAGATCGTTGTGATGACAAACGTTATGAAGCACTGTGATGACTGGAGTCACGGAGCATTGTGATGACAGGTGTCATGGAGCATTGTGATGAAAACGGCATGGAGCATTGTGATGAAAGGGGCATGGAGAATTGGTCTGACAAGTTTCATAGATTATTGTGATGACAGTGCGCATGTAGCATTGTGATGACAAGGACATGGAGCATTGTGATGGCAAGGGCATGGAGTATTGTGAAGACGTGTCAGGGAGCATTGTGATGACATATGTAATGGCTCATTGTGATGACAATGGCATGGAGCATTGGTCTAATAAGTTTCATGGATTATTGTGATGACAGTTGAAATGGCGCATTGTGATGACAAGGGCATGGAGCATTTTGATGACCAGGTCATGCAGTATTGTGAAGAGAGGTGTCAGGGAGCATTGTGATGACATATGTAATGGCCCATTGTGATGACAATGGCTTGGAGCATAGTGATGACAAGGGTCAGGGAGCATTGTGCTGACAAGTGCAAGGAGAATTGTGATGACAACGGTCATGGAGCATTCTGATGACCAGCTTGTGGAGTATTTTGATGACAATGGCATGGAGCATTGTGATGAAAACAGCATGGGGCTTTGTGATGAAAAAGGCATGGAGCATTTTCCTGACAGGTTTCAAGGAGCATTCTGACGACAAGTGTCAGGGAACATTGTGATGAGATGTGTATTGAGAATTGTGATGACAAGGGTCATGGAGCATTCTGATGACAAGCTTGTGGGGTATTTTGATGACAATGGCATGGAGCATTGTGATGAAAACGGCAAGGGTCTTTGTGATGAAAAAGGCATGGAGCCTTTTCGTGACAGGGTTCAAGGAGCATTCTGACGACAAGTGTCAGGGAACATTGTGATGACAAGTGTATTGAGAATTGTGATGACAAAGGTCATGGATCATTGTGATGAAAAGACCATCGAGTATTGTGATGATAGGCATCATGGTGCATTGTGATGCCAAGAGTTATGGAACATTGTGATCACAAGGGTTTGGAGCATTGCGATGACAGAGGTCATGGATCATTTTGATTTCAAGGAGCATGGAGCATTGTGATGACAAGGGCATGAAGCAATGTGATCCCAAGGTTCATGGAGGATAGTGATGACAATGGTAATGGAGTATTTTGATGACAAGCGCATAGAGCATTGTAATGACAAGGTCATGTAGCATTTTGCTGAAAAAGGCATAGAGGATTGTGATGACTGGTGTCATGGAGCCCTGTGATGACAAGCATCACAGAGCATCGTGAATACAGTGGTCATGGTGCATTGGGATGACAAGGGCATGGATCATTGTGATGACAGGTGTCTTGGAGCACTGTGATGACAAGCATCACGGAGCATTGTGAATACAGGCGTCATGGAGCTTTGGGATGACATATGGCATGGTCCATTGAGATGACAATGGCAGGGAGCATTGTGATGCCAAATGCAATGGAGGATTGTGATGACAAATAAAATGGAGCATTGTGATGACTAGGGCTTGGAGGATTACGATGACAAAACCATGGAGCCATGTGATGACAAGTCTCATGGAGCATACTGATGAAAAAGGGCATGCAGCATTGTGATTACAGGGGTCTTGGAACTTTGTGATGACAAGGGCATGGAACATTGTGAGGAGAAGTCCAAGGAGCATTCTGATGGCATGCATCATTAAGCTTTGTGGTGACAAGGGCATGGAGCATCGTGATTACATGGGTCTTCGAGCATTGTGATGAAAAGGGCATGGATCATTGTGATGAAAAAGGCATGGAGCCTTGTCATGACAGGGTAAAAGGAGCATACAGACAACAAGTGTCAGGGAGCAGTTTGATGACAAGTGTATTGAGCATTGTGATGACGAAGGTCATGGAGCATTGTGATGAGAAGACCATGGATAATTGTGATGACGAGCGTCATGGGGCACTGTGATGACAAGTGTTATGGAATATTGTGATCACAAGGGTTTGGAGCATTGTTATGACAGAGGTCATGGAGCATTTTGATTTCATTGTTATGACAATAGCATGAAGCATTATGATGATGGGCATGGTGCATTGTGATGACACGTTTCATGGATCATTGAGATGAAAAGGGGCATAGAGCATTGTGATTACAGAGTTCTTGGAGCATGGTGATGAGAAGGGTCATGGAGCCCTGTGATGAATAGGCCATGGAACATCGTGATGGCAGGGGTCATGGAGGATTGTTATGACAGGGATAATGGAGCATTGTGATGGCAAGGGCATGGAGCATTGTGATGAGAAGGTCATGGAGCATTCTGATGACATGTGTCATGGAGCTATGTGAAGTCAAGGGCATGGAGCAATGTGATGAGAGCGTTCATGGAGCATTGTGATGACAATGACATGGGACATTGTGATGCCAAGGGTCATGGATCTTTGTGATGACAATGGTCATGGAGCATTTTGATGGCAAGGGCCTTGTGCATTGTGATGAGGAGGGCAGGGAGAATTGTGATGACAGCGTCATGGAGCAATTTGATGTAAAGTGTCATGGAACATTTGATGACAGGTGTTATGGAACATTGTGATGTCAGAGGTCATCGAACACTGTGATGATAATTGCATGTAGCATTGTGATGACAGGAGTCATGGAACATTGTGATGACAGGGGTGAGGGAGTATTGTGACAAATAGTGCTGTAGCATAGTGATATCAGTGTTGAGAGAGCATTTTGATGAGAAGTGCATGGAGCATTGTGATGACAAATTTTATGGAGCATGGTGATGACAAGATTGTGGAGCACTGTGATGATAAGCGCATGGTGCATTGTGATGACATGTGTCATGGAATATTGTGCTGACAAGCGCATGGAGCATTGTGATGACAAGGGTCATGGAGCATTGTGCTGAAAAGGGCATAGAGCATTGTGATGACAAGGGTCAAAGAGCATTGTGATGAAAAGTTCATGGAGCATTGTGGTTAAAAATGTCACAGAGACTTTTGATGACGAGGGCATGGACCATTGTGATGACAAAGGTAATGAAGCACTGTGATGACTGGTGTCACGGAGCATTGTGATGACAGGGGTCATGGAGCATGGTGATAAAAAGGTCATGGAGCATTGTGATGAAAAGGGCATTGAGTATTGTGATGACAGGCATCATGGAGCATTGTGATGACAAGTGTTATGGAACACTGTAATCACAAGGGTTTGGAGCATTGTGATGAGAGAGGTCATGGATCATTTTGATTTCAAGGCACATGGAGCACTGTGATGACAAGGGCATGAAGCAATGTGATCCTAAGTTTCAATGAGGATTGTGATGACAATGGTAATGGAGTATTGTGATGACAAGCACATAGAGCATTGTAATGACAAGGTCATGTAGCATTTTGCTGACAAAGGCATGGAGCATTGTGATGACAGGTGTCATGGAGCACTGTGATGACAAGTGACAAGGAGCATTGTGAATACAGTGGTCATGGAGCATTGGGATGACAAGGGCATGGATCATTGTGATGACAAGTGTCATGGAGCATTGGGCTGAAAATGTTCATGGACTATTGTGATGACAGGGGTCATGGAGCATCGTGATGACTAGGGAATGGAGCACTGTGATGACAAGAGTCCCGGATCATTGTGTTGTCAGGTGTTATGGATGGTTGTGATGACAGTGGTCATGGAGCATTGTGATGATATTGGTCATGGAGCATTGTGATGAGAATGTCATGTAGCATTCGGCTGGAAATGTTAATGGATTATTGTAATGACAGGGGTCATGGAGCATTGTGATGACAAGGGAATAGAGCATGGTGATGACAAGGTCCTGGAGCATTGTGATGAGATGACCATGGAGACTTGTGATGACAAGTCTCATGGAGCATTCTGATGAAAAAGTGCATGGAACATTGTGATTACAGGGGTCTTGGAGCATTGTTTTGACAAGGGCAAGGAGCATTGTGAGGAGAAGTCCATGGAGAATTCTGATGACATGCGTCATGGAGCTTTGTGCTGACAATGCCATGGAGCATTGTGATAACAGGGGTCTTGGAGGATTGTGATGATAAGGCATGGATCATTGTGATATAAAATGCATGGAGCCTTGTCATCACAGGGTTCAAGGAGCATACTGACGACAGGTGTCAGGGAGTATTGTGATGACAAGTGTATTGAGCATTGTGATGACAATGATCATGGAGCATTGTGATGAGAACACCATGGCCAACTGTGATGATGATCGTCATGGGCTGTTGTGATGATAAGTGTTATGGAACATTGTGATCACAAGGGTTTGGAGCATTATGATGACAGAAGTCATGGAGAATTTTGATTTCATTGTAGTGACAATAGCCTGAAGCATTATGAAGATGGGCATGGTGCATTGTGATGACAGTGTTCTTGGAGCATTGAGATGCAAAGTGGCATGGAGCATTGTGATTACAGGGGTCTTGGAGCATTCTGATGACAAGGGCATGGAGCATTGTGATGAGAAGGCCATGGAACCTTCTGATGACATGCGTCATGGAGCTTTGTTATGACAAGGACATGGAGAATTTTGATTACATGTTTCTTGGAGCATTGTGATTACAGGTGTCTTGGAGCATTGTGATGAAAAGGGCATGGATTATTGTGATGAAAAAGGCATGGAGTCTTGTCATGACAGTGTTCAAGGAGCATACTGACGACAAGTGTCAGGGAGCATTGTGAAGACAAGTGTATTGAGCATTGTGATGAAAAAGTTCAGGGAGCATTGGGATCAGAAGACCAAGGATAATTGTGATGATGATCATCATGGGGTGTGGTGATGATAAATGTTATGGAACATTGTGATCACAAGGGTTTGGAGCATTATGATGACAGAGGTCATGGAGACTTTTGATTTCATTGTAATGACAATTGCCTGAAGCATTATGATGATGGGCATGGTGCATTGTGATGACAGGGTTCATGGAGCATTGAGATGAAAAGGGGCATGGAGCATTGTGATTACAGGGGTCTTGTAGCATTGTGATGACAAGCACATAGAGCATTGTAATGACAAGATCATGTAGAATTTTGCAGACAAATGCATGGAGCACTGTGATGACAGGTGTCATGGAGCTCTGTGATGACATTTGTCTCGGAGCATTGTGAATACAGGGGTCATGGATCATTGTGATGACAAGGGTCATGGAGCATTGGGCGGAAAATGTTCATGGAGTATTGTGATGACAGGGGTCATGGAGCATTGTGATGACAGAGGTCATGGAGAATTTTGATTTCACTGTGCTGACAATAGCCGGAAGCATTATGATGATGGGCATGATGCACTGTGATGACAGGGTTCATGGAGCATTGAGATGAAAAGGGGCATGGAACATTTTGATTACAGGGGTCTTGGAGCATTGTGATGACAAGGGAATGGAGCATTTTGATGAGAAGTCCATGGAATATTCTGATGACATATGTCATGGAGCTTTGTGATGACAAGGGCATGGAGCTTTGTGATTACAGGTGTCTTGGAGCATTGTGATGACAAGTGTCATTGAGCCTTGTGATGACAAGGCCGTGGAACATTGTGATGGAAGGGGTCAAGGAGCATTGTTATGACAGGTGTAATGGAGCACTGTGATGAGAAGGGCATGGAGCATTGTGATTACAATTTTTATGGAGCATTGCGATGACAAATTTGTTGACCTTTGGGATAAAAATCGTGTGGCACATTGTGATGACAAGGGTCATGGAGCATTTTTCTGACAAACGCATGGAGCACTGTGATGACAAGTGTCACAGAACATTGTGCTGAAATGTTCATGAATCATTGTGGTTAAAAAGGTCACAAAGCCTTGTGATGACTTGGGAATGGACCATTGTTATGACAAATGTTATGAAGCATTGTGATGACTGGAGTCAAGGAGCATTGTGATGACAGTGTCATGGAGCATTGTGATGACAAGGGCATGGAGAATTGTGCTGAGAAAGGCGTAGATCACTGTGATGTCAAGGGTCAAAGAGCATTGTGATGAAAAGTTCATGGAGCATTGTGGTTAAAAAGGTCACAGAGACTGTTGATGATGAGGGAATGGACCATTGTGATGACAAAGGTCATGAATCATTGTGATGAGAGGAGTCACGGAGCATAGTGATGACAGGGGTCATGGAGTATTGTGATAAAAAGGGCATGGAGCATTGTGATGACAAGGGCATGGAGCTTTGGTCTAATATGTTTCATGGATTATTGCAATGACATTTGGTATGGCACATTGTGATGACAAGGGCATGGAGCATTGTGAAGACCGGGTCATGCATTATTGTGAAGAGAAGTGTCAGGGAGCATTGTGATGACATATGTAATGGCCCATTGTGATGACAATGGCATGGAGCATTGTGATGCCAAGTGTCATGGAAGATTCTGATGACAAAGGTAATGGAGCATTGTGATGACAATGGCTTGGAGCATTGTGATGAGAAGGGTCAGGGAGCATTGTGCTGACAAGTGCATGGAGAATTGTGATGACAATGGTCATGGAGCATTCTGATGACAAGCTTGTGGAGTATTTTGATGACAAAGGCATGGAGCATTGTGATGAAAACGGCATGGGGAAATGTGTTGAAAAAGGCATGTAGCCTTTTCGTGGCAGGGTTCAAGGAGCATTCTGACGACAAGTGTCAGGGAGCATTGTGATGACAAGTGTATTTTGAATTGTGATGACAAAGGTCATGGAGCATGGTGATGAGAAGGCCATGGATAATAGTGATGATGATCGTCATGGGGTGTTGTGATTATAAGTGTTATGGAACATTGTGATCACAATGTTTTGGAGCATTATGATGACAGAGGTCATGGAGAATTTTGATTTCATTGTGATGACAATAGCCAAAAGCATTATGATGATGGGCATGGTGCATTGTGATGACAGAGTTCATGGAGCATTGAGATGAAAAGAGGCATGGAGCACTGTGATTACAGGGGTCTTGGAGCATTGTGATGACAAGCGCATAGAGCATTGTAATGACAAGGTCATGTAGAATTTTCCTGACAAAGGCAAGGAGCATTGTGATGACAGGTGTCATGGAGAACTGTGATGACAAGTGCCACGGAGCATTGTGAATACAGGGGTCATGAAGCATTGGGATGACAAGTGCATGGATCATTGAGATGACAAGTGTCATGGAGCATTGGGCTGAAAATATTCATGGAGTGTTGTGATGATAGGGGTCATGGAGCATTGTGATGACAGAGGTCATGGATAATTTTTATTTCATTGTGATGACAATAGCCTGAATCATTATAATGATCAGCATGATGCATTGTGATGACAGGGTTCATGGAGCATTGAGATGAAAAGGGGCATGGAGCACTGTGTTTACAGGGGTTTTGGAGCATTGTGATGAAAAGGGCATGGAGCATTTTGATGAGAAGGCCAAGGAACAATCTGATGACATGTGTCATGGAGCTTGGTGATGACAACGGCATGAAACGTGATTAAAGGGGTCTTGGAGCATTGTGATGACAAGTGTCATGGAGCCTTGTGATGACAAGGCCGTGGAACATTGTGATGGCAGGGGTCATGGAGCATTGTTATGACAGGGGTAATGGAGCATTGTGATGAGAAGGACATGCAGCATTGTGATTACAATTTTTATGGAGCATTGTGATGACAAATTTTTGGACCGTTGGGATGAAAAGCGCGTGGCACATTGTGATGACAATGGTCATGGAGCATTTTACTGACAAAGGCATGGAGCATTGTGATGACAAGGGTCACGGAGCATTGTGATGAAATGTTCATGGAGCATTGTGGATACAAAGGTAGCAGAGCCTTGTGATGACGCGGGCATGGAACACTGTGATGACAAATATTATGAAGCATTGTGATGACTGGAGTCACAGAGCATTGTGATGACAGGTGTCATGGAGCATTGTGATGACAAGGTCCTGGAGCACTGTGATGAGATGACCATGGAGACTTGTGATGACAAGTCTCATGGTGCATTCTGATGAAAAGGGGCATGGAGCATTGTGATTACAGGGGTCTTGGAGCATTGTGATGACAAGGGCATGGAGCATTGTGAGGAGAAGTCCATGGAGCATTCTAATGACATACGTCATGCAGCATTGTGCTGAGAAAGGCATAGAGCATTGTGATGACAGGGGATAAAGAGCATTGTGAAGAAAAGTTCATGGAGCATTGTGGTTAAAAAGGTCACAGAGACTGTTGATGATGAGGGCATGGACCACTGTGATGACAAAGGTCATGAAGAATTGTGATAACTGGAGTCACGGAGCATTGTGATGACAGGGGTCATGGAGCATTGTGGTAACAAGGGCATGGAGCATTGTGATGACAAGGGCATGGAACATTGGTCTAATAAGTTGCATGGATTATTGCGATGACAGTTGGAATGGCACATTGTGATGACAAGGGCATGGAGCATTGTGATGACCAGGTCATGCAGTATTGTGAAGACAGGTGTCAGGGAGCATTGTGATGACATATGTAATGGCCCATTGTGATGACAATGGCATGGAGCATTGGGATGCCAAGTGTCATGGAGGATTCTGAAGACAAAGGTAATGGAGCATTGTGATGACAATGGCTTGGAGCATTTTGATGACAAGGGTCAGGGGGCATTGTGCTAACAAGTGCATGGAGAATTGTGATGACAAGGGTCATGGAGCATTCTGGTGACAAGCTTGTGGAGTATTTTGATGACAATGGCATGGAGCATTGTGATGAAAACCACATGGGGCTTTGTGATGAAAAAGGCATGGAGACTTTTCGTGACAGGGTTCAATGAGCATTCTGATGACAAATGTCAGGGAGCATTGTGATGACAATGTATTGAGAATTGTGATGACAAAGGTCATGGAGCATTGTGATGAAAAGGGCATGGAGTATTGTGATGACAAGCATCATGGAGCGTTGTTCTGACAAGTGCTATGGAACACTGTGATCACAAGGTTTTGGAGCATTGTGATGACAGAGGTCATGGATCATTTTGATTTCAAGGAGCATGGAGCATTGTGATGACAAGGGCATTAAGCAATGTGATCCTGAGTTTCATGGAGGATTGTGATGACAATGAAAATGGAGTATTGTGATGTCAAGAGCATAGAGCATTGTGATGACAAGGTCATGTAGCACTGTGCTGACAAAGGCATGGAACATTGTGATGACATGTGTCATGGAGCACTGTGTTGACAAGCGTCACGGAGCATTGTGAATACAGGGGTCATGGAGCATTGGCAAGACAAGGGCATGGATCATTGTGATGACAAGGGTCATGGAGCACTGGGCTGAAAATGTTCATGGAGTGCTGTGATGACAGGGGTCATGGAGCATTTTGATGACTAGGGAATGGAACATTGTGATGACAAGAGTCCCGGATCATTGTGTTGTCAGGTGTCATGGAGTTTTGTGATGACAGAGGTCATGGAGCATTGTGATGATATTGGCCATGGAGCATTGTGATGAGTACGTCGTGGAGCATTGGGCTGAAAATGTTCATGGATTATTGTGAAGACAGGGGTCATGGAGCATTGTGATGACAAGGGAATGGAGCATGGTGATGACAATGTCCTAGAGCATTGTGATGAGAAGACCATGGAGACTTGTGATGATAAGTCTCATGGAGCATTCTGATGAAAAGGGGCATGGAGCATTGTGATTACAGGGGTCTTGGAGCATTTTGATGACAAGAGCATGGAGCATTGTGATGAGAAGGCCATGAAGAATTCTGATGACATGTGTCATGGAGCTTTTTGATGACAAGGGCATGGAGCATTGTGATGACATGTGTCATGGAGCATTGTGATGACAACGGAATGGAACATGGTGATGACAAGGTCCTGGGGCATTGTGATGAGAAGACCATGGAGACTTCTGATGAGAAGTCTCATGGAGCATTCTGATGAAAAGGAGCATGGAGCATTGTGATTACTGTTGTCTTGGAGCATTGTCATGACTAGGGCATGGAGCATTGTGATAAGAAGGCCATGGAGCATTCTGATGATATGTGTCATGGAGTTTTGTGATGACAAGGGCATGGAGCATTTGTGATTACAGGGATCTTGGAGCATTGTGATGTAAAGTGCATGGATCATTGTTATGAAAATGGCATGTAGCCTTGTCATGACAGGGTTAATGGAGCATTCTGACGACAAGTGTCAGGAAGCATTGTGATGACAAGTGTATTGAGCATTGTGATGACAAGGATCATGGAGCATTGTGATGAGAAGACCATGGATAATTGTGATGATGAGCGTCATGGGGTGTTGTGATGATAAGTGCTATGGAACCTTGTGATCACAAGGGTTTGGAACATTATGATGACAGAGGTCATGGAGAATATTGATTTCATTGTGATGAAAATAGCCTGTAGCATTATGATGATGGGAATGGTGCATTGAGATGACAGTGTTCATGGAGCATTGAGATGAATAGGGGCATGGAGCATTGTGATTACAAGGTTCTTGGAGCATTGTGATGACAAGGGCATGGAGCACTGTGATGAGAAGGCCATAGAACTTTCTGATGACATGCGTCATGGAGCTTTGTGATGACAAGGACATGGAGCATTGTGCTTTCAGGGGTCTGGAGCATTGTGATGACAAGTGTCATGGAACCTTGTGATGACTAGGCCGTGGAACATTTTGATTTCAAGGGTCATGGTGCATATTTATGACAGGTGTCATGGAGCATTTTGATGGGAAGTGCATGGAACATAGGTCTGAAATATTTCATGGGTTATTGTGATGAGAGTGGGGATGGAGCATTGTGATGACAAGGGCACGAAACACTGTGATACATGGGTCATGCCGGATTGTAATGACAAGGGCATGGAGCATTGTGATGAGAAAGGCATCGAGCATTGTGATGACAAGTGTCATGGAGCTTTGTAATGACAAGGGCATGGAGCAATGTGATGAGAGGGTTCATGGAGCATTGTGATGACAATGACATGGAGCATTGTGATGCCAAGGTTCATGGAGCTTTGTGATGACAAGTCATGGAGCACTTTGATGACAAGGGCATGGTGCATTGTGCTGAGAAATTCAGGGAGCATTTTGATGACCAGGTCATGCAGCAATTTGATAAAAAGTGTAAAGGAAAATTTTGATGGCAGGGGTTATAGAACATTGTGATGTCAGGGGTCTTGGAGCTTTGGGATGAAAAGGGTCATGGAGCATTTTGATGACAGGGGTTATGGAACATTGTGATGTCAGGGGTCATGGAACATTGTGATGATAAGGGGATGTAGCATTGTGATGACAGGGTCCTGGAACATTGTGATTACAGGGATGAGGGAGTATTGTGATGACTAGAGTTGGAACATTGTGATATCTCTGGTGAGAGAGCATTTTGATGAGAAGTGCATGGACCATTGTGATTACAAGGTTTATGAACCATAGCAATGACAAGGTTGTGGACCGTTGTGATGAAATGCGTGTGGCACATTGTGATGACTATGTTCATTGAGCATTGTTCTGACAAAGAAATGGAGCTTTGTGATGACAAGGGCATGGAGCATTGTGATTATATGGGTAATGGAGCATTTTGATGACAATGGCGTCGAGCATTGTGATGAGAAGGCCATGGATAATTGTGATGACGTGCGTCATGGAGCACAGTAATGACAAGGGGTATGGAACATTGTGATGACAGTGGCCATGGAGAAATGTGATGACAAGTGTCATGGAGCATTCTGATGACAAGCTTGTGGAGTATTGTGACGACAATGGCTTGGAGCATTGTGATGAAAAGGGCATGGAGCATTGTGATGAAAAAGGCATGAAGCCATTTCATGACAGGTTTCAAGGAGCATTCTGATGACAAGTGTCAGGGAACATTGTGATGACATGTGTTTTGAGAATTGTGATGAAAAAGATCATGGAGCATTTTGACGAAAAGGGCATAGAGTATTGTGATGACAGGCATCATGGAGCGTTGTGATGACAAGTGTTATGGAACATTGTGATCACAAGGGTTTGGAGCATTGTGATGATAGAAGTCATGGATCATTTTGTTTTCAAGGAGCATGGAGCATTGTGATGACAAGGGCATGAAGCAATGTGATCCCAAGGTTCATGGATGATTGTGATGACAATGCTAAGGGAGTATTGTGATGACAAGCAAATGGAGCATTTTGATGGCAAGGTCATGTAGCATTATGCTGACACAGTCATGGACCATTGTGATGATAAGGGTCATAGAGCACTTTGATGAGAAGCATCACGGATCATTGTGATTACAATGGTCATGGAGCATTGGGATGGCAAGGTCATGGATCATTGTGATGACAAGTGTCATGGAGCATTGGGCGGAAAATATTAATGGAGCATTGTGATGACTAGGGAATGGAGCATTGTGATGACTAGAGTCCCGGATCACTGTGTTGTCAGGGGTCATGGAGCGTTGTGATGACAGTGGTCATGGAGCATTGTGATGATAGGGATCATGAAGCATTGTGATGAGAAGTTCCTGGAGAATTGGCGTGAAAATGTTCAGGAAGTATTGTGAGGACAGGGGTCATGGAGCATTGTGATGACAAGGGAATGGAGCACTGTGATGAAAGGTTCCTGGAGCACTGTGATGAGGAGACCATGGAGCCTCGTAATAAGAAGTCTCATGGAGCATTCTGATGAAAAGGGGCATGGAGTATGGTGATTACAGGGGTCTTGGAGCATTGTGATGACAAGGGCATGGAGCATTGTGATTACTGGTGTCTTGGAGCATTGTGATGAAATTGGCATGGATCATTGTTATGAAAATGGTATGGAGCCTTGTCATGACAGTGTTCCAGGAGCATACTGATGAGAAGTGTCAGGGAGCAGTGTGATGACATGTGTATAGAGCATTGTGATGACAAAAGTCATGGAGCACTGTGATGAGAAGACCATGGATAACTGTGATGATGAGCTTCATGGTGCGTTGTGATGATAAGTGTTATGGAACATTGTGATCACAAGGATTTGGAGCATTGTGATGAGATAGATCATCGAATATTTTGATTTCATTGTGATCACAATAGGCTGAAGCATTATGATGATGGTCATGGTGCATTTTGATGACAGTGTTCAGGGAGCATTGAGATGCAAAGGGGCATGGAACATTGTGATTAGAGGGTTCATGGAGCATTGTGATGACAATGGCATGGAGCATTGAGATGCCAATTGTCATGGAGCTTTGTGATGACAAAGGTCATGGAGCATTTTGATGACAAGGGCGTGGTACATTGTGATGAGAAGGGCAGGGAGCATTGTGATGACAGGGTCATAGAGCAATTTGATGAAAAGTGTCATGGAATATTTTAATGACAGGGGTTATGGAACATTGTGATGTCAGGGTTCATGGAGCATTTTGATGAAAAGGATCATGGAGAATTATGATGACAGGGGTTATGGAACATTGTGATGTCAGGGGTCATAGAGCATTTTGAGGAAATGTGTTATGGAGCATTATGATGACAGGGGTTATGGAACATTGTGATGTCAGGGGTCACCGAACTTTGTGATGATATGTGCATGTAGCATTGCAAAGACAAAAGTCATGGAACATTGTGATGACAGGGGTGAGGGAGTATTGTGATGAATAGTGCTGTAACATTGTGATATCATTGGTGAGAAAGCATTTTGATGAGAAGTGCATGGAGAATTGTGATGACAAGTTTTATGGAGCATCGTGGTGACAAGATTGTGGAGCACTGTGATGAGAAGCGCAGGGTGCATTGTGATGACATGGGTCATGGAGCATTGATCTGACAAGCGCATGGAGCATTGTGATGACAAGGGTCATGGAGCATTGTGCTGAGAAAGGCATAGAACATTGTGATGACAAGGGTCAAAGAGCATTGTGATGAATAGTTATTGGACCATTGTGGTTAAATATGTCACGGAGACTGTTGATGACGAGGGCATGGAACATTGTGATGAAAAAGGTCATGAATCATTGTGATGAATGGAGGCATGGAGCATTGTGAGGACAGGCGTCATGGAGTATTGTGATAACAAGGACATGGAGCATTGTGATGACAAGGGAATGGAGCATTGGTCTAATAAGTTTCATGGATTATTGTGATGACTGTTGTAATGGCGCATTGTGATGACCAGGTTATGCAGTATTGTGAAGTCACGTGTCAGGGAGCATTGTGATGACATATGTAATGGCCCATAGTGATGACAATGGCATGGAGCATTTTGATGCCAAGTGTCATGGAGGATTCTGATGACAATGGCTTGGAGCATTGTGATGACAAGGGTCAGGGAGAATTTTGCTGACAGGTGCATGGAGAATTGTGATGAAAACGGTCATAAAGTATTCTGATGACAAGCTTGTGGAGTATTTTGATGACAATGGCATGGAACATTGTGATGAAAAAGGCATGTGGCATTGTGATGACAAGTGTATTGAGAATTGTGATGACAAATGTCATGGAGCATTGTGATGAGTAGGGCATGGAGTATTGTGATGACAGGCATCATGGAGCGTTGTGATGACAAGTGTTATGAAACATTGTGATCACAAGGGTTTGGAGCATTGTGATGACAGAGGTCATGGGTCATTTAGATTTCAAGGAGCATGGAGCATTGTGATGACAAGGGCATGAAGCAATGTGATCCCAAGGTTCATGGAGGAATGTGATGACAATGGTAATGGAGTATTGTGATGAAAAGCGAATAGAGCATTGCAATGACAAGGTCAGGTAGCATTTTGCCGACAAAGGCATGGAGCATTGTAATGACAGGTGTCATGTAGCAATGTGATGACAAGCGTCACGGAGCATTGTGAATACAGGGCTCAGGGAGCATTGGGATGACAAGGTCATGGATCTTTGTGATTACAAGTGTCATGGAGCATTGGGCTGAAAATGTTCATGGGGTATTGTGATGACAGGGATCATGGAGCATTTTGATGACAAGTTCCTGGAGCACTTTGATGAGAAGACAATGGAGACTTGTGAGGACAAGTCTCATGGAGCATTCTGATGAAAAGGGACATGTAGCATTGTGATTACAGGGGTCTTGGAGCATTGTGATGAAAAGGGCATGGAGCATTGTGAGGAGAAGGCCATGGAGCATTCTGATGACATGCATCATTGAGCTTTGTGATGACAAGGGCATGGAGCATTGTGATTACAGGGGTCTTGGAGCATTGTGATTAAAAGGGCATGGATCATTGTGATGAAAAAGGCATGGAGACGTGTCATGACAGGGTTAATGGAGCATACTGATGACAAGTGTCAGGGAGCATTGTGATGACAAGTGTATTGAGCATTGTGATAACAAAGGTCATGGAGCATTGTGATGAGGAGACCATGGATAATTGTGATGATGAGCGTCATTGGGTTTTATGATGATAAGTGTCATGGAACATTGTGATCACAAGGGATTGGAGCATTGTGATGACAGAGGTCATGGAGCATACAGAATTCATTGTGATGACAATAGCCTGAAACATTATCATGATGGGCCTGATGCATTGTGATGACAGTGTTCATGGAGCATTGAGATGAAAAGGGGCATGGAGCATTGTGATTACAGGGTTCTTGGAGCATTGTGATGTCAAGGGCATGGAGCATTTTGATGAGAAGGACATGGAACATTCTGATGGCATGTGTCATGGAGCTTTGTGATGACAAGGGCATGGAGCATTGTGATTACAGGGGTCTTGGAGCATTGTGATGACAAGTGTCATGGAGCCTCGTGATGACAAGGCCGTGGAATATTGTGATGGCAGGGGTCATGGAACATTGTTATGATAGGGATAATGGAGCATTGTGATGAGAAGGACATGGAGCATTGTGAATACAAAGTTTATGGAGCATTACCATGACAAATTTGTGGACCGTTGTGATGAAAAGCGTGTAGCATATTGTGATGACAAGGGTCATGGAGCATTTTTCTGACAAAGGCATGGAGCATTTTGATGACAATGGTCACGAAGCATTGTGATGAAAAGTTCATGGAGCATTGTGGTTATAAAGGTCACAGAGCCTTGTGATAACGCGGTCATGGACCATTGTGATGACAAATGTTATGAAGCATTGTGATGACTGGAGTCATGGAGCATTGTGATGACAGTGGACATGGAGCATTGTGATGACAAGGGCATAGAGCATTTTGGTGACAGGGGCATGGAGCATTGGTCTGACAATTTTCATAGATTATTGTGATGACAGTGGACATGGTGCATTGTGATGACAAGGGCATGGATCATTGTGATGAGAAGGTCATGCAGTATTGTGAAGACAGCTGTCAGGGAGCATTGTGATGACATATGTAATGGCCCATTGTGGTGACAATGGCATGGAGCATTGTGATGCCAAGTGTCATGGAGGATTCTGATGACAAAGGTAATGGAGCATTGTGATGACAATGGCTTGGAGCATGGTGATGACAATGGTTAAGGAGCATTGTGCTGACCATTGCATGGAGAATTGTGATGACAAGGGTCATGGAGCAATCTGATGACAAACTTGTGGAGTATTATGATGACAATGGCATGGAGCAGTGTGATGAAAACGGCATGGGGCATTGTGATGAAAAAGGCATGGAGCCTTTTCATGACAGAGTTCAAGGAACATTCTGACGACAAGTGTCAGGGAGCATTGTGATGACAAGTGTATTAAGAATTTTGATGACCAAGGTCATGGAGCATTGTGATGAAAAGGGCATGGAGTATTGTGATGACAGGCATGATGGAGCGTTGTGATGACAAGTGATATGGAGCATTGTGATGACAAGGCTTTGGAGCATTTTGATGACAGATTTCATGGATCATTTTGATATCAAGGAGCATGGAACATTGTGATGACAAGGGCATGAAGCAATGTGATCCCAATGTTCATGGAGGATTGTGATGACAATGGTAATGGAGTATTGTGATGACAAGCGCATGGAGCATTGTAATTACAAGGTCATTTAGCCTTTTGCTGACAAAGTCATCTAGCATTGTGATGACAGGTGTCATGGAGCACTGTGATGACAAGCATCACGGAGGATTGTGAACACAAGGGTCATGGAGCATTGGGTTGAAAAGGGCATGCATCATTGTGATGACAAGTATCATGGAGCATTGGGCTGAAAATATTCATGAAATATTGTGATGACAGGGGACATGGATAATTGTGATGACATAGGTCATGGAGAATTTTGATTTCATTGTGCTGACAATAGCCGGAAGCATTATAATGATGGGCATGATGCATTGTGATGACAGGGTTCATGGAGCATTGAGATGAAAAGGGGCATGGAGCATTGTGATTACAGGGGTCTTGAGCATTGTGATGACAAGGGCATGGAGCATTGTGATGAGAAATCCATGGAACATTCTGATGACATGTGTCATGGAGCTTTGTGATGACAAGGGCATGGAGCATTGTGATTACAGGGGTCTTGGATCATTGTGATGACAAGTGTCATGGAGCCTTGTGATAACAAGTCCGTGGAACATTGTGATGGCCGGGGTCATGGAGCATTGTGATGAGAAGGGCATGGAGCATTGTGATTACATGGGCACGGAACACTGTGATACATGGGTCATGCAGGATTTTAATGACTAGGGCATGGAGCATTGTGATGAGAAATGCATCGAGCATTGTGATGACAAGTGTCATGGAGCTTTCTGATGACAAGGGCATGGAGCAATGTGATGAGAGGGTTCATGGAGCACTGTGATGACAATGACATGGAGCATTGTGATGCCAAGGGTCATGGAGCTTTGTGATGACAAGTCATGGAGCATTTTGATGACAAGGGAATGGTGCATTGTGATGAGAAGTGCAGGGAGCATTTTGATGACCGGGTCATGCAGCAATTTGATAAAATGTGTAATGGAATATTTTGATGGCATGGGTTATAGAACATTGTGATGTCAGGGTTCTTGGAGCTTTGGGATGAAAAGGGTCATAGAGCATTTTGATGACAGGGGTTATGGAACATTGTTATGTCAGGGGTCATTCAATACTGTGATGATAAAGGGATGTAGCATTGTGATGACAGGGTCATGGAACATTGTGATTCCAGGGGTGAGGGTGTATTGTGATGACTAGTGATGGAACATTGTGATATCTATGGTGATAGAGCATTTTGATGAGAAGTTCATGGACCATTGTGATAACAAACTTTATGGAGCATTGCAATCATAAGGTTGTGGACAGTTGTGATGAAATGTGCGTGGCACATTGTGATGACAATGGTCATGGAGCACTGTTCTGACAAAGAAATGGAGCATTGTGATGACAAGTGTCCCAGAGAATGGTGAGGAAATGTTCCTGGAGCATTGTGGTTACAAATGTCACAGAGCCTTGTGATGACGCGGACATGGACCATTGTGATGACAAACGTTATGAAGCATTGTGATGACTGGAGTCACGGAGCATTGGGATGACAGGGGTCATGGAGCATTGTGATGACAAGTGCATGGAGCATTGTGATGACAGGGGAATGGAGCATTGGTCTGAAAAATTTCATAGATTATTGTGATGACCATGGGCATGGTGCATTGTGATGACAAGGGCATGGAGCATTGTGATGAGAAGGTCATGGAATATTGTGAAGAGAGATGTCAGGGAGCATTGTGATGACATATGTCATGGTCCATTGCGATGACAATGGCATGGAGCATTGTGATGCCAATTGTAATGGAGGATTGTGATGACAAATGTAATGGAGCATTGTGATGATTAGGGCTTGCAGCATTATGATGACAAGGGCCATTGAGAATTTTCATGACAAGGGCGTGAAGCATTATGATGACAAGATCCTGGAGCATTGTGATGACAAAACTATGGAGCCTTGTGATGACAAGTCTCAGGGAGCATACTGATGAAAAGGGGCATGGAGCATTGTGATTACAGGGGTCATGGAACATTGTGATGACAAGGGCATGGAACATTGTGAGGAGAAGACCAAGGAGCATTCTGATGGCATGCGTCATTGAGATTTGTGATGACAAGGGCATGGAGCATTTTGATTACATGGGTATTGGAGCATTGTGATGAAAAGGGCATGGATCATTGTGATGAAAAAGGCATGGAGCCTTGTCATGACAGAGTTCAAGGAGGATAGAGACAACAAGTGCCAGGGAGCATTTTGATGACAAGTGTATTGAGCATTGTGATGACAAAGGTCATGGAGCATTGTGATGAGAAGACCATGGATAATTGTGATGACGAGCGTCAAGGGGCATTGTGATGACAAGTGTTATGGAATATTGTGATCACAAGGGATTGGAGCATTGTTATGACAGAGGTCATGGTGCATTTTGATTTCATTGTGATGACAATAGCATGAAGCATTATGATGATAGGCATGGTGCATTGTGATGACAGGGTTAATGGATCATTGAGATGAAAAATGGCATGGAGCATTGTGATTACAGGGTTCTTGGAGTGTTGTGATGAGAAGGGTCATGGAGCCTTGTGATGACAAGGCCATGGGATATCGTGATGGCAGGGGCATGGAGCATTGTTATGAGAAGGGTAATGGAGCATTGTGATGGAAAGGGCATGGAGCATTGTGATGAGAAGGCCATGTACCATTCTGATGACATGTGTCAAGGAGCATTGTGATGACAATGACATGGAGCATTGTGATGCCATGGGTCAGGGATCTTTGAGATGACAAAGGTCATGGAGCATTTTGATGGCAAGGGCGTTGTGCATTGTGATGAGTAGGGCAGGGAGAATTGTGATGACAGGTTCATGGAGCAATTTGTTGAAAATTTTCATGGAATATTTTGATGACAGGTGTTATGGAACATTGTGATGTCAGGGGTCATCGAACATTTTGATGATAAGTGCATGTAGCATTGTGATGACAGGAGTCATGGAACATTGTGATGACAGGTGGGAGGGAGTATTGTGACAAATAGTGATGTAGCATTGTGATATCAGTGGTGAGAGAGCATTTTGATTAGAAGTGCATGGAGGATTATGATGACAATGTTTATGGAGCATTGTGATGACAAGATTGTAGAGCACTGTGATGACAAGCGCATGGTGCATTGTGATGACATGTGTCATGGAGCATTGTGCTGACAAGCGCAAGGAGCATTGTGATGACAAGGGTCATGGAGCATTGTGCTGAGAAAGGCATAGAGCATTGTGATGACAAGGGTCAAAGAGCATTGTATGAAAAGTTCATGGGGCATTGTGGTTAAAATGGTCACAGACTGTTGATGACGATGGCATGGACCATTGTGATGACAAAGGTCATGAAGCATTGTGATGACTGGAGTCACGGAGGATTGTGATGACAGGGGTCAGGGAGCATTGTGATAACAAGGGCATGGAGCACTGTGATGACAAGGGCATGGAACATTAGTCTAATATGTTCCATGGATTGTTGCGATGAGAGTTCGAATGGAACATTGTGATGACAAGGGCATGGAGCATTGTGATGACCAGGTTATTCAGTATTGTGAAGAGAGGTGTCAGGTAGCATTGTGATAAAATATGTAATGTCCCATTGTGATGACAATGGCATGGAGAATTGTGATGACCAGGTCATGCAGTATTGTGAAGAGAGGTGTCAGGGAGAATTGTGATGACATATGTAATGGCCCATTGTGATGACAATGGCTTGGAGCATTGTGATGACATGGGACAGGGAGCATTGTGCTGACAATTGCTTGGAGAATTGTGATGACAAGGGTCATGGAGCATTCTGATGACAAGCTTGTGGAGTATTTTGATGGCAATGGCATGGAGCATTGTGATGAAAATGGCATGGGGTATTGTGATGACAGGCGAATTCTATCAAGCATTTAGAGAAGAGCTAACACCTATCCTTCTGAAACTCTTCCAAAATATAGCAGAGGGAGGAACACTCCCAAACTCATTCTACGAGGCCACCATCACCTTGATACCAAAACCAGGCAAGGATGTCACAAAGAAAGAAAACTACAGGCCAATATCACTGATGAACACAGATGCAAAAATCCTCAACAAAATACTAGCAAACAGAATCCAACAGCACATTAAAAGGATCATACACCATGATCAAGTGGGGTTTATTCCAGAAATTCAAGGATTCTTCAATATACGCAAATCAATCAACGTGATACACCATATTAACAAACTGAAGGAGAAAAACCATATGATCATCTCAATAGATGCAGAGAAAGCCTTCGACAAAATTCAACACCCATTTATGATAAAAACCCTTCAGAAAGTAGGCATAGAGGGAACTTTCCTCAACATAATAAAGGCCATATATGACAAACCCACAGCCAGCATCGTCCTCAATGGTGAAAAACTGAAACCATTTCCACTAAGATCAGGAACTAGACAAGGTTGCCCACTTTCACCACTCTTATTCAACCTAGTTTTGGAAGTTTTAGCCACAGCAATCAGAGAAGAAAAGGAAATAAAAGGAATCCAAATTGGAAAAGAAGAAGTAAAGCTGTCACTGTTTGCAGATGACATGATACTATACATAGAGAATCCTAAAGATGCTACCAGAAAACTACTAGAGTTAATCAATGAATTTGGTAAAGTTGCAGGATACAAAATTAATGCACAGAAATCTCTGGCATTCCTATATACTGATGATGAAAAATCTGAAAGTGAAATCAAGGAAACACTCCCATTTACCATTGCAACAAAAAGAATAAAATATCTAGGAATAAACCTACCTAAGGAGACAAAAGACCTGTATGCAGAAAATTATAAGACACTGATGAAAGAAATTAAAGATGATACAAATAGATGGAGAGATGTACCATGTTCTTGGATTGGAAGAATCAACATTGTGAAAATGACTCTACTACCCAAAGCAATCTACAGGTTCAATGCAATCCCTATCAAACTACCACTGGCATTTTTCACAGAACTAGAACAAAAAATTTCACAATTTGTATGGAAACACAAAAGACCCCGAATAGCCAAAGCAATCTTGAGAACGAAAAATGGAGCTGGAGGAATCAGGCTCCCTGACTTCAGACTATACTACAAAGCTACAGTACTCAAGACAGTATGGTACTGGCACAAAAACAGAAAGATAGATCAATGGAACAGGATAGAAAGCCCAGAGTTAAACGCACGGACATATGATCACCTTATCTTTGATAAAGGAGGCAGGAATGTACAGTGGAGAAAGGACAGTCTCTTCAATAAATGGTGCTGGGAAAACTGGATAGGGACATGTAAAAGTATGAGATTAGATCACTCCCTAACACCATACACAAAAATAAGCTCAAAATGGATTAAAGACCTAAATGTAAGGCCAGACACTATCAAACTCTTAGAGGAAAACATAGGCAGAACACTCTATGACATAAATCACAGCAAGATCCTTTTTGACCCACCTCCTAGAGAAATGGAAATAAAGACAAAAATAAACACATGGGACCTAATGAAACTTAAAAGCTTTTGCACAGCAAAGGAAACCATAAACAAGACCAAAAGACAACCCTCAGAATGGGAGAAAATATTTGCAAATGAAGCAACTGACAAAGGATTAATCTCCAAAATTTATAAGCAGCTCATGCAGCTCAATAACAAAAAAACAAACAACCCAATCCAAAAATGGGCAGAAGACCTAAATAGACATTTCTCCACAGAAGATATACAGACTGCCAACAAACACATGAAAGGATGCTCAACATCTTTACTCATTAGAGAAATGCAAATCAAAACTACAATGAGATATCATCTCACACCAGTCAGAATGGCCATCATCAAAAAATCTAGAAACAATAAATGCTGGAGAGGGTGTGGAAAAAAGGGAACACTCTTGCACTGCTGGTGGGAATGTGAATTGGTACAGCCCCTATGGAGAACGGTATGGAGGTTCCTTAAAAAATTACAAATAGAACTACCATATGACCCAGCAATCCCACTACTGGGCATATACCCTGAGAAAACCATAATTCAAAAAGAGACATGTACCAAAATGTTCATAGCAGCCCTATTTACAATAGCCCGGAGATGGAAACAACCTAAGTGTCCATCATCGGAAGAATGGATAAAGAAGATGTGGCACATATATACAATGGAATATTACTCAGCCATAAAAAGAAATGAAATTGAGCTATTTGTAATGAGGTGGATAGACCTAGAGTCTGTCATACAGAGTGAAGTAAGTCAGAAAGAGAAAGACAAATACTGTATGCTAACACATATATATGGAATTTAAGAAAAAAAAAATGTCATGAAGAACATAGGGGTAAGACAGGAATAAAGACACAGACCTACTAGAGAATGGACTTGAGGATATGGGGAGGGGGAAGGGTAAGCTGTGACAAAGTGAAAGAGCGGCATGGACATATATACACTACCAAACGTGAGGTAGATAGCTAGTGGGAAGCAGCCGCATAGCACAGGGAGATCAGCTCGGTACTTTGTGACCGCCTGGAGGGGTGGGATAGGGAGGGTGGGAGGGAGACGCAAAAGGGAGGGGATATGGAAACATATGTATATGTATAACTGATTAAATTTGTTATAAAGCAAAAAAATAAAATAAATTTAAAAAAAAAAAAAAAAAAAGAAAATGGCATGGGGCATTGTGAAGAAAAAGGCATGGAGCCTTTTTGTGGCAGGTTTCAAGGAGCATTCTGATGACAATGTCAGGGAGCATTGTGATGACATGTATATTGAGAATTGTGATGACAAAGGTTATGGAGCATTGTGATGAAAAGGGCATGGAGTATTGTGATGACAGGCATCATGGAGCGTTGTGATGACAAGTGTTATGGAAGATTGTGATCACAAGGGTTTGGAGCATTGTGATGACAGGGGTCATGGATCATATTGATTTAAAGGACCATGGAGCATTGTGATGACAAGGTCATGAAGCAATGTGATCCCAAGTTTCATGGAGGATTGTGATGACAATGGAAATGGAGTATTGTGATGACAAGCGCATAGAGCATTCTAATGACAAGGTCATGTAGCATTTTGCTGACAAAGGCATGGAGCATTGTGATGACATGTGTCATGGAGCACTGTGATGACAAGCGTCATGGACCATTGTGAATACAGGGGTCATGGAGCATTGGGATGACAAGGGCATGGATCATTGTGATGACAAGTGTCATGGAGCACTGGGCTGAAAATGTTCATGGAGTGTTGTGATGACATGCGTCATGGAGCATAGTGATGAGTAGGGAATGGAGCATTGTGATGACAAGAGTCCCGGATCATTGTGTTGTCAGGAGTCATGGAGTGTTGTGATGACAGTGGTCATGGAGCATTGTGAAGATATTGGCCATGGAGTATTGTGATGTGTAGGTCGTGGAGCATTGGGCTGAATATGTTAATGGATTATTGTGATGACAGGGGTCATGGAGCATTGTGGTGACAAGGGAATGGAGAATGGTGATGACAATATCCTGGATCTTTGTGATGCGATGACCATGGAGACTTGTGATGAGAAGTCTCACGGAGCATTCTGATGAAAAGGGGCATGGAGCATTGTGATTACAGGGGTCTTGGAGCATTTTGATGACTAGGGCATGGAGCATTGTGATGAGAAGTCCATGGGGCATTCTGATGACATGCTTCATGGAGTTTTGTGATGACAAGCGCATGGTGCATTGTGATGACATGTGTCATGGAGCATTGTGCTGACAAGCGCATGGTGCATTGTGAGGACAAGGGTCATGAAGCATTGTGCTGAGAAAGGCATAAAGCATTGTGATGACAAGGGTCAAAGAGAATTGTGATGAAAAGTTCATGGAGCATTGTGGTTAAAAAGGTCACAGAGACTGTTGATGATGAGGGCATGGACCATTGTGATGACAAAGGTCATGAAGCATTGTGATGACTGGAGTCACGGAGCACTGTGATGACAGGGGTCATGGAGCATTGTGATGAAAAGGGGCATGGAACATTGTGATGACAAGGGCATGTATCATTGTTCTCATAATTTTCATGGATTATTGTGATGACAGTTGGAATGGTGCATTGTGGTGACAAGGGCATGGAGCATTGTGATAAAGAGGTCATGCTGTATTGTGAAGACTGGTGTCATGGAGCATTGTGATGACAGGGTTCATGCAGCATTGTGATGACTAGGGAATGGAGCATAGTGATGACAAGTGTCCTGGATCATTGTGTTGTCAGGTGTCATGGAGTGTTGTGATGACAGTTGTCATGGTGCATTGTGATGATATTGGTCATGGAGCATTGTGATGAGAATGTTATGGAGCATTGTGCTGATAATATTCATGGAGTATTGTGATGACAATTGTCATGGAGCATTGTGATGACTAGGGAATGGAGCATGGTGATGACAAGTTCATGTAGCATTGTGATGAGAAGTCCTTGGAGGCTTGTGATGACAAGTTTCATGTAGCATTCTGATGAAAAGTGGCATGGATCATTGTGATTACAGTGGTCTTGGAGCATTGTGATGACAAGGGCATGGAGCATTGTCAGAGTCGGCCATGCAGCATTCTGATTTCATGGGTCATGGAGCTTTGTGATGACAAGGGCTTGGAGCATTGCGATGACAAGGGTCAAGGAGCATTGTGTTGACAAGTGCATGGAGAATTGTGATGACAAAGCTCATGGAGCATTCTGGTGACAAGCTTGTGGAGTATTTTGATGACAATGGCATTGAGCATTGTGATGAAAACGGCATGGGGCATTGTGATGAAAAAGGCATGGAGCCTTGTGATGACAGGTCTCATGGAGCATACTGATGAAAAGGGGCATGGAGCATTCTGATTACAGAGGTCTTGGAACATTGTGATAGCAAGGGCATGGAGCACTGTGATGACAAGGGCATGGAGCATTGGTCTAATAAGTTTCATGGATTATTGTGATGACAGTTGGAATGGCGCATTGTGATGACAGTGGTCATGGAGCATTGTGATGATACTGCTCATGGAGTATTGTGATAAGACCGTCATGGAGCACTGGGTTGAAAATGTTCATAGAGTATTGTGATGACAGGTGTCAAGGAGCATTGTGATGACAAGGGAATGGAGC
Organism: Mesoplodon mirus; assembly: GCF_964341445.2. NCBI lineage: Eukaryota > Metazoa > Chordata > Mammalia > Artiodactyla > Ziphiidae > Mesoplodon > Mesoplodon mirus. The sequence continues at coordinate 4,365,382 of NW_028295817.1, forward strand.
ATGGTTATGACAAGGTCCTGGAGCATTGTGATGAGATGACGATGGAGACATATGATGACAAGTCTCATGGAGCATTCTGACGAAAAGGGGCAAGGAGCTTTGTGATTACAGGGGTCTTGGAGCACTGTGATGACAAGGACATGGAGCATTGTGAGGAGAAGGCCATGGAACATTCTGATGGCATGCGTCATGGAGATTTGTGATGACAAGGGCATGGAGCACTGTGATTACAGGGGTCTTGGAGCATTTTGATGACAAGGGTCATGTAGCCTTTTGATGACAAGGCCGTGGAAGATTGTGATGGCAGCGGTCATGGAGCATAGTTATGACAGAAGTAATGGAGCATTTTAATCAGAATGGCATTGAGCATTGGTCTGAAATGTTTCATGGATTATTGTGATGAGAGTGGGCATGGAGTATTGTGATGACCAGGGCACGGTACACTGTGATACATGGGTCATGGTGGATTGTAATGACCAGGGCGTGGAGCATTGTGATGAGAAGGGCATCGAGCATTCTGATGACAAGTGTCATGGAGCTTTGTTATGACAAGGGCATGGAGCAATGTGATGAGAGGGTTCATGGAGCATTGTGATGACAATGACATGGAGCATTTTGATGCCAAGGGTCATGGAGTTTTGTGATGTCAAATTTCATGGAGCATTTAGATGACAAGGGTGTTGTGCATTGTGATGAGAAGGGCAGGGAGCATTTTGATGACAGGGTCATGCAGCAATTTGATGAAAAGTGTAATGGAACGTTTTGATGACATGGGTTATAGAACATCGTGATGCCAGGGATCATGGAGCTTTGGGATGAAAAGGGTCATGGAGCATTTTGATGACATGGGTTATGGATCATTGTGATGACTGGAGTCACGGAGCATTGTGATGACAGTGGTCATGGAGCATTGTGATAACAAGTGCATGGAGCATTGTGATGACAGGGGAATGGAGCATTTGTCTGACAACTTTCATAGATTATTGTGATGACAGTGGACATGGTGCATTGTGATGACAAGGGCATGGAGCATTTTGATGACAAGAGTCCCGGATCATTTGGTTGTCAGGTGTTATGGGTGGTTGTGATGACAGTGGTCATGGAGCATTGTGATGATATTGGTCATGGAGCATTGTGATGAGAAGGTCATGGTTCATTGGGCTGAAAATATTAATGGATTATTGTAATGACAGGGGTCATGGAGCATTGTGATGACAAGGGAATAGAGCATGGTGATGACAATGTCCTGGAGCATTGTTATGAGATGCCCATGGAGACTTGTGATGACAAGTCTCATGGAGCATTCTAATGAAAAGGGGCATGGAGCATTGTGATTACAGTGGACTTGGAGCATTGTGATGACAAGGGCATGGAGCATTTTGAGGAGAAAGCCATGGAGAATTCTGATGACAAGCGTCATGGAGCTTTGGGCTGACAAGGCCATGGAGCATTGTGATTATAGGGGTCTTGGAGCATTGTGATGAAAAGGCATGGATCATTGTGATGTAATAGGCATGGAGCCTTGTCATCACAGGGTTCAAGGAGCATACTGACGACAGGTGTCAGGGAGTATTGTGATGACAAGTGTATTGAGCATTTTGATGACAATGATCATGGAGCATTGTGATGAGAAGACCATGGATAACTGTGATGATGATCGTCATGGGGTGTTGTGATGATAAGTGTTATGGAACATTGTGATCACAAGTGTTTGGAGCATTATGATGACAGAGGTCATGGAGAATTTTGATTTCATTGTAGTGACAATAGCCTGAAGCATTATGATGATGGGCATGGTGCTTTGTGATGACAGGGTTCATGGAGCATTGAGATGAAAAGGGGCATGGATCATAGTGATTACTGGGGTCTTGGAGCATTGTGATGACAAGGGCATGGAGCATTGTGATGAAAAGCCCATGGAACCTTCTGATACATGCATCATGGAGCGTTGTTATTACAAGGGCATGGAGAATTTTGATTACAAGTTTCTTGGAGCATTGTGATGACAAGGGTCATGGAGCCTTGTGATGACAAGGCCGTGGAACATTGTGATGGCAGTGGTCATGGTGCATTGTTATGACAGAGGTAATGGAGCATAGTGATGAGAAGGGCATTGAGCATTGGTTTGAAATATTTCATAGATTATAGTGATGAGAGTGGGCTGGAGCATTGTGATGACAAGGGCACGGAAGAATGTGATACATGGGTCATGGAGGATTGTAATGACAAGGGCATGGAGCAATGTGATGAGAGGGTACATGGAGCATTGTGATGACAATGCCATGGAGCATTGTGAGGAAAAGGCCATGGAGCATTCTGGTGACATGCCTCATGGAGCTTTTTGATGACAAGGGCATGGAGCATTGTGAATATAGGGGTCTTGGAGCATTGTGATGAAAAGGCCATGGATCATTGTGATGAAAAGGCATGGAGCCTTGTCATGACAGGGTTCAAGGAGCATACTGACGACATGTGTCAGGGAGCATTGTGAAGACAAGTGTATTGAGCATTGTGATGACAAAGATCAGGGAGCATTGTGATCAGAAGACCAAGGATAACTGTGATGATGATCGTCATGGGGTGTTGTGATGATAAATGTTATGGAACATTGTGATCACAAGGTTTTGGAGCATTATGATGACAGAGGTCATGGACACTTTTGATTTCATTTTAATAACAATAACCTGAAGCATTATGATGATGGGCATGGTGCATTGTGATGACAGGGTTCATGGAGCATTGAGATGAAAAGTGGCATGGAGCATTGTGATTACAGAGGTCTGGTAGCATTGTGATGACAAGCGCATAGAGCATTGTATTGACAAGATCATGGAGAATTCTGCAGACAAAGGCATGGAGCACTGTGATTAGAGGTGTCATGGAGCACTGTGATGATATGTGTCACGGAGCATTGTGAATACAGCGGTCATGGATCATTGTGATGACAAGGGTCATGGAGCATTTGGCTGAAAATGTTCATGGAGTATTGTGATGACAGGGGTCATGGAGCATTGTGATGACAGAGGTCATGGAGAATTTTGATTTCATTGTGCTGACAATAGCCGGAAGCATTATGATGATGGGCATGATGCATTGTGATGACAGGGTTCATGGAGCATTGAGATGAAAAGGCGCATGGAGCATTTTGATTACAGGGGTCTTGGAGCATTGTGATGACAAGGGCATGGAGCATTTGGATGAGAAGGACATGGAACATTCTGATGACATGTGTCATGGTGCTTTGTGATGACAGGGCATGGAGCATTGTGATTATAGGGGTCTTGGAGCATTGTGATGACAAGGGTCATGGAGCTTTGTGATGACAAGGCCGTGGAACATTGTGATGGCAGGGGTCAAGGAGCATTGTTAAGACAGGGGTAATGGAGCACTGTGATGAGAAGGGCATGGAGCATTGTGATTACAAGTTTTATGGAGCATTGTGATGACAAATCTGTGGACCATTGGGATAAAAAGTGCTTGGCACATTGTGATGACAAGTGTCATGGAGCATTTTTCTGACAAAGGCATGGAGCACAGTGATGACAAGGGTCTCGGAGCATTGTGATGAAAAGTTCATGAAGCATTGAGGTTAAAAATGTCACAAAGCCTTGTGATGACACGGACATGGACCATTGTGTTGACAAATGTTATGAAGCATTGTGATGACTGGAGTCACGGAGCATTGTGATGACAGGGTCATGGAGCATTTTGATGACAAGGGCATGGAGCACTGTGCTGAGAAAGGCGTAGATAATTGTGATGACAAGGGTCAAAGAGCATTGTGATGAAAAGTTCATGGAGCATTGTGGTTAAAAATGTCACAGAGACTGTTGATGATGAGGTAATGGACCATTGTGATGACAAAGGTCATGAAGCATTGTGATGACTGGAGTCACGGAGCATGGTGATGACAGGGGTCATGGAGCATTGTGATAACAAGGGCATGGAGCATTGTGATGAAAAGGGCATGGAGCATTGGTCTAATATGTTTCATGGATTATTGCGATGACATTTGGAATGGCGCATTGTGATGACAAGGGCATGGAGCATTGTGATGACCAGCTCATGCAGTATTGTGAAGAGAAGTGTCAGGGAGCATTGTGATGACATATGTAATGGCCCATTGTGACGAAAATGGCATGGAGCATTGTGATGCCAAGTTTCATGAAAGATTCTGATGACAAAGGTAATGGAGCATTGTTATGACAATGGCTTGGAGCATTGTGATGACAAGGGTCAGGGAGCATTGTGCTGACAAGTGCATGGAGAATTGTGATGACAAGGGTCATGGGGCATTCTGATGACAAGCTTGTGGAGTATTTTGATGACAATGGCATGGAGCATTGTGATGAAAACGGCATGGGGCAATGTGATGAAAAAAGCATGCAGCCTTTTCATGACAGGGTTCAAGGAGCATTCTGACGACAAGTGTCAGGGAGTGTTGTGATGACAAGTGTATTGAGAATTGTGATGACAAAAGTCATGGAGCATGGTGATGAGAAGGCCATGGATAATTGCGATGATGATCGTCATGGGGTGTTGTGATTATAAGTGTTATGGAACATTATGATCACAAGGCTTTGGAGCATTACGATGACAGAGGTCACGGAGAATTTTGATTTCATTGTTTTGACAATAGCCTGAAGCATTATGATGATGGGCATGGTGCATTGTGATGACAGAGTTCATGGAGCATTGAGATGAAAAGGGGCATGTAGCATTGTGATTACAGGGGTCTTGGAGCATTGTGGTGACAAACGCATAGAGCATTGTAATGACAAGGTCATGTAGAATTTTCCTGACAAAGGCATGGAGCATTGTGATGACAGGTGTCTTGGAGAACTGTGACACAATTGTCACGGAGCATTTTGAATACAGGGGTCATGGATCATTAGGATTACAAGTGCATGGATCATTGTGATGACAAGGGTCATGGAGCATTGGGCTGAAAATATTCATGGAGTATTGTGATGACAGGGGTCATCGAGCATTTTGATTATAGTGGTCTTGGATCACTGTGATGACAAGAGTCCCGGATCTTTGTGTGGTCACGTGTCATGGAGTGTTGTGATGACAGGGTTCATGGAGCATTGAGATGAATAGGGGCATGGAGCACTGTGTTTACAGGGGTTTTGGAGCATTGTGATGACAAGGGCAAGGAGCATTTTGATGAGACGGCCATGGAACATTCTCATGACATGTGTCATGGAGCTTTGTGATGACAACGGCATGAAGCATTGTGATTAAAGGGGTCTTGGAGCATTGTGATGACAAGTGTCATGGAGCCTTGTGATGACAAGGCCGTGGAACATTGTGATGGCAGGGGTCATGGAGCATTGTGATGACAAGGGTCACGGAGCATTGTGATGAAATGTTCATGGAGAATTGTGGATACAAAGGTAACAGAGCCTTGTGATGACGTGGGCATGGACCATTGTAATGACAACTATTATGAAGCACTGTGATGACTGGAGTCACAGAGCATTGTGATGACAGGTGTCATGGAGCATTGTGATGGCAAGGTCCTGGAGCATTGTGATGAGATGACCATGGAGACTTGTGATGACAAGTCTCATGGAGCATTCTGATGAAAAGGCGCATGGAGCATTGTGATTACAGGGGTCTTGGAGCATTGTGATGACAAGGGAATGGAGCATGGTGATGAAAACGTCCTGGAGCATTGTGGGGAGAAGTCCATGGAGAATTGTGATGACAAGTCTCATGGAGCATTCTGATGATAAGGGGCATGGATCATTGTGATTACAAGGGTCTTGGAGCATTGTGATGACAAGGGCATGGAGCACTGTGACGAGAAGGCCATGGAGCATTCTGATGACATGCGTCATAGAGCATTGTGCTGAGAAAGGCATAGAGAATTGTGATGACAGGGGATAAAGAGCATTGTGAAGAAAAGTTCATGGATCATTGTGGTTAAAAAGGTCACAGAGACTCTTGATAATGAGGGCATGGGCCATTGTGATGACAAACGTCATGAAGCATTGTGATGACTGGAGTCACGGAGCATTGTGATGACAGGGGTCATGGAGCATTGTGATAACAAGGGCATGGAGCATTGTGATGACAAGGGCATGGAGCATTGGTATTATAAGTTTCATGGATTATTGTGATGAGAGTTGGAATTGCGCATTGTGATGACAGTGGTCATGTAGCATTGTGATGATACTGGTCATGGAGCATTGTGATGAGAAGGTAATGGAGCATTGGGTTGAAAATATTCATGGAGAATTTTGATGACAGGTGTCATCGAGCATTGTGATGACAAGGTCCTGTAGTATTGTGATGAGATGACGATGGAGACTTGTGATGACAAGTCTCATGGAGCATTCTGATGAAAAGGGGCATGGAGCATTGTGATTACAGGGGTCTTGGAGCATTGTGATGACAAGGGCATGGAGCATTGTGAGGAGAAAGCCATAGAACTTTCTGATGGCATGCGTCATGGAGATTTGTGATGACAAGGGCATGGAGCATTGTGATTACAGGGGTCTTGGAGCATTTTGATGACAAGGGTCATGGAGCCTTTTGATGACAAGGCCCTGGAACATTGTGATGGCAGGGGTCATAGAGCATTGTTATGACAGAGGTAATGAAGCATTGTGATGAGAAGGGCATTGAGCATTGGTCTGAAATGTTTCATGGATTATTGTGATGAGAGTGGGCATGGAGCATTGTGATGACAAGGGCACGGTACACTATGATACATGGGTCATGGAGGATTGTAATAACAAGGGCATGGAGCATTGTGATGAGAAGGCCATGGAGCATTCTGATGACATGTGTCATGGAGATTTGTGATGACAAAGGCATGGAGCAATGTGATGAGAGGGTTCATGGAGCATTGTGATGACAATGACATGGAGCATTGTGATGTCAATGGTCATGGAGCTTTGTGATGACAAATGTCATGGAGCATTTTGGTGACAAGTGTGTGGTGCATTGTGATGAGAAGGGCAGGGAGCATTTTGATGACAGGGTCATGCATCAATTTGATGAAAAGTGTAAAGGAACATTTTGATGACAGGGGTTATAGAACATTGTGATGCCAGGGATCATGGAGCTTTGGGATGAAAAGGGTCATGGAGCATTTTGATGACAGGGGTTATGGAACATTGTGATGTCAGGGGTCAAGGAACATTGTGCTGATAAGGGGATGTAGCATTGTGATGACAGGTGTCATGGAACATTGTGATAACAGGGGTGAGGGAGGATTGTGATGACTAGAGATGGAACATTGTGATATCTCAGGTGAGAGAGCATTTGGATGAGAATTGCATGGAGCATTGTGATTACAAGGTTTATGGAGCATAGCGATGACAAGGTTGTGGATCACTGTGATGAAAAGTGCATGGCACATTGTGAGGACAAGGGTCATGGAGCATTGTTCTTACAAAGGCATGGAGTATTGTGATGACAAGGGTCACGGGGCATTGTGATGAAATGTTCATGGAGCATTGTGGTTACAAAGGTCACCAGAGCCTTGTGATGATGCGGGCATGGACCGTTGTGATGACAAACGTTATGAAGCATAGTGATGACTGGAATCACGGAGCATTGTGATGACAGGGATCATGGAGCATTGTGATGACAAGGGCATGGAGCATTGTGATGACAAGGGCATGCAGCATTGTGATGACAGGTGCATGGAGCATGGGTCTGACATGTTTCATAGATTATTGTGATGACAGGGATCATGGAGCATTGTGAAGACAAGGGCATGGGGTATTGTGAAGACAGGTGTCAGGGAGCATTTTGATGACCTATGTCATGGTCCATTGCGATGACAATAGCATGGAGCATTGTGATGCCAATAGTAATGGAGGATGTGATGACAAATATAATGGAGCATTGTGATGACTAGGGCATGGAGCATTATGTTGACAAGGGCCATTGAGAATTTTCATGACAATGTCGTGAAGCATTGTGATGACAAGTCCTGTAGCATTGTAATGAGAAAACCATGGAGGCTTTTGATGACAAGTCTCAAGGAGCATACTGATGAAAAGGGGTCTGGAGCATTCTGATTACACGGGACTTGGAACATTGTGATAACAAGGGCATGGAGCATTGTGATGACAAGGGCATGCAGTATTGTGAAGAGAGGTGTCAGGGAGCATTGTGATGACATAAGTAATGGCCCATTGTAATGACAATGGCATGGAGAATTGTGATGCCAAGTGTCATGGAGGATTCTGATGACAAAGGTAATGGAGCATTGTGATGACAAGGGCTTGGAGCATTGTGATGACAGGTTTCAGGGAGCATTGTGCTGAAAAGTGCATGGAGAATTGTGATGACAAGGGTCATGGAGCATTCTGATGACAAGCTTGTGGAGTATTTTGATGACAACTGCATGGAGCATTTTGATGAAAAAGGCATGGAGCCATTTTGTGACAGGGTTCAAGGAGCATTCTGACGACAATGTCACGGAGCATTGTGATGACAAGTGTACTGAGAATTGTGATGACAAATTCATGGAGCATTGTTATAAAAAGGGCATGGAGTATGTGTGATGACAGGCATCATGGAGCTTTGTGATGACAAGTGTTATAGAACATAGTGATCACAAGAGTTTGGATCATTGTGATGAGAGAGGACATGGATCATTTTGATTTCAAGGAGCAGGGAGCATTGTGATGACAAGGGCATGAAGCAATGTGATCCCAAGTTTCATGGAGGATTGTGATGACAATGGTAAAGGAGTAATGTGATGACAAGCGCATAGAGCATTGTGATGACAAGGGCATGGAGCATTGTGATGACAGGGGCATGGAGCATTGGTCTGACATGTTTCATAGATAATTGTGATGACAGTGGAAATGGTGCATTGTGATGACAAGGGCATGGAACATTGTGAAGACAAAGGCATGGAGTATTGTGAAGACAGGTGTCAGGGATCATTGTGATGACATATGTCATGGTCCATTGCGATGACAATAGCATGGAGCATTGTGATGCCAATTGTAATGGAGGATGTGATGACAAATATAAAGGAGCATTGTGATGACTAGGGCATGGAGCATTATGTTGACAAGGGCCAATGAGAATTTTCATGACAGTGTCGTGAAGCATTGTGATGACAAGTCCTGGAGCATTGTGATGAGAAAACCATGAGAGCTTGTGATGACAAGTCTCAAGGAGCATACTGATGAAAAGGGGTCTGGAGCATTCTGATTACAGGGGACTTGGAACATTGTGATAACAAGGGCATGGAGCATTGTGATGACCAGGTCATGCAGTACTGTGAAGAGAGGTGTCAGGGAGCATTGTGATGACATAAGTAATGGCCCATTGTAATGACAATGGCATGGAGAATTGTGATGCCAAGTGTCATGGAGGATTCTGATGACAAAGGTAATGGAGCATTGTGATGCAAGGGCTTGGAACATTGTGATGACTGGTTTCAGGGAGCAATGTGCTGACAAGTGCATGGAGAATTGTGATGACAAGGGTCATGGAGCATTCTGATCACAAGCTTGTGGAGTATTTTGATGACAATTGCATGGAGCATTTTGATGAAAAAGGCATGGAGCCTTTTTGTGACAGGGTTCAAGGAGCATTCTGACGACAATGTCACGGAGCATTGTGATGACAAATGTACTGAGAATTGTGATGACAAATTCATGGAGCATTGTTATAAAAAGGGCATGGAGTATGTTTGATGACAGGCATCATGGAGCTTTGTGATGACAAGTGTTATAGAACATAGTGATCACAAGAGTTTGGAGCATTGTGATGAGAGAGGTCATGGATCATTTTGATTTCAAGGAGCAGGGAGCATTGTGATGACAAGCGCATAGAGCATTGTAATGACAAGGTCATGTAGCATTTTGCTGACAAACGCATGGAGCATTGTGATAACTTGTGTCATGGAGCACAGTGATGACAAGCGTCACGGAGCATTGTGAATAGAGGGGTCATGGAGCATTGGGATGACAAGGGCATGCATCACTGTGATGACAAGGGTCATGGAGAATTGGGTTGAAAAATTTCATGGAGTATTGTGATGACAGGGGTCATGGAGCATTGTGATTACAGGGGTCTTGGAGCATTGTGATGACAAGAGTTCCGGATCATTGTGTTGTCACGTGTCATGGAGTGTGGTGATGACAGTGGTCATGGAGCATTGTGATGATATTGGTCATGGAGCATTGTGATGAGAACGTCATGGAGCATTGGGCTGAAAGTGTTCATGGAGTATTGGTATGACATGGGTCATGGAGCATTGTGATGACTAGGGAATGGAGCATGGTGATGACAAGGTCCTGGAGCATTGTGATGAGATGACCATGGAGACTTGTGATGAGAAATCTCATGGAGCATTCTGATGAACAGGGGCATGGAGCATTGTGATTAGAGGGGTCTTGGAGCATTGTGATGACAAGGGTCATGGAGCCTTGTGATGACAAGGCCGTGGAACATTGTGATGGCAGGAGTCATGGAGCATTGTTACAACAGATGTAATGGACCATTGTGATGAGAATGGCATTGACCATTAGTCTGAAATATTTCATGGATTATTGTGATGAGATTGGGCATGGAGCATTGTGATTACAAGGGCACGGTACACTGTGATACTTGGGTCATGGAGGATTGTAATGACAAGGGCATGGAGCATTGTGATGACAAGTGTGATGGAGCTTTGTGATGACAAGGGCATGGGGCAATGTGATGAGAGGGTTCATGGAGCATTGTGATGACAATGATATGGAGCATTGTGATGCCAATTGTCATGGAGCTTTGTGATGACAAATGTCATGGAGCATTTTGATGTCAAGGGTGTGGTGCACTGTGATGAGAAGGGCAGGGAGCATTTTGATGACAGGGTCATGGAGCAATTTAATGAAAAGTGTAATGGAACATTTTGATGACAGGGGTTATAGAACATTGTGATGCCATGGGTCATGGAGCTTTGGGATGAAAAGTGTCATCGAGCATTTTGATGACAGTGGTTATGGAACATTGTGATGTCAGGAGTCATGGAACATTGTGTTGATAAGGGGATGTAGCATTGTGATGACACGGGTCATGGAACACTGTGATTACAGGGGTGAGGGAGGATTGTGATATCTAGTGATAGATCATTGTGATATCCCAGGTGCGAGAGCATTTGGATGAGAAGTGCATGGAGCATTGTGATTACAAGGTTAATGGAGCATAGCGATGACAAGGTTGTGGATCATTGTGATGAAAACCGCGTGGCACATTGTGATGACAAGGGTCATGGAGCATTGTTCTGACAAAGGCATGGATCATTGTGATGACAAGGGTCACGGAGCATTGTGATGAAAAGTTCATGGAGCATTGTGGTTACAAAGGACACAGAGCCTTGTGATGACGCGGGCATGGACCGTTGTGATGACAAACGTTATGAAGCATTGTGATGACTGGAGTCACGGAGCATTGTGATGACAGGGTTCATGGAGCACTGTGATAACAAGGTCATGGAGCATTGTGATGACAGGGGAATGGAGCATTGGTCTGACAAGTTTCATAGATTATTGTGATGACAGTGGACATGGTGCATTGTGATGACAAGGCCATGGGGCATTGAGATGAGAAGGTCATGGAGTATTTTGAAGACAGGTGTCACGGAGCATTGTGATGAAATATGTCATGGTCCATTGCGATGACAATGGCAGGGAACATTGTGATGCCAAATGTAATGGAGGATTATGATGACAAATATAATGGAGCATTGTGATGACTAGGGCTTGGAGCATTATGATGACAAAACCATGGAGCCATGTGATGACAAGTCTCATGGAGCATACTTATGAAAAAGGGCATGGAGCATTGTGATTACAGTGGTCTTGGAACTTTGTGATGACAAGGGCATGGAGCATTGTGAGGAGAAGACCAAGGAGCATTCTGATGGCATGCATCATTGAGCTTTGTGATGACAATGGCATGGATCATCGTGATTACATGGGTCTTGGAGCATTGTGATAAAAAAGGCATGGATCATTGTGATGAAAAAGGCATGGAGCCCTGTCATGACAGGGTAAAAGGAGCATACAGACAACAAGTGTCAGGGAGCATTTGGATGACAAGTGTATTGAGCCTTGTGATGACAAAGGTCATGGAGCATTGTGATGAGAAGACCATGGATAAATGTGATGATGAGTGTCATGGGGCATTGTGATGACAAGTGTTATGTAATATTGTGATCACAAGGATTTGGAGCATTGTTATGACAGAGGTCATGGAGCATTTTGATTTCATTGTTATGACAATAGCAGGAAGCATTATGATGATGGGCATGGTGCATTGTGATGACAGGGTTCATGAATCATTGAGATGAAAAGGGGCATAGAGCTTTGTGATTACAGTGTTCTTGGGGCATTGTGATGAGAAGGGTCATGGAGCCTTGTGATGAAAAGGCCATGGAACATCATGATGGCAGGGGTCATGGATCATTGTTATGACAGAAGTAATGGAGCATTTTGATGAGAAGGGCTTTGAGCATTGGTCTGAAATATTTCATGGATTATTGTGATGAGAGTGGGCATGGAGCATTGTGATGACAAGGGCACGGAAGACTGTGATACATGTGTCATGGAGGATTGTAATGACAGGGGCATGGAACATTGTGATGAGAACGCATCGAACATTATGATGACAAGTGTCATGGAGTTTTGTGATGACAAGGGCATGGAGCAATGTGATGAGAGTATTCATGGAGCATTGTGATGACAAAGCCATGGAGCGTTGTGATGCCAAGGGTCATGGAGCTTTGTGATGACAAAGGTCATGGAGCATTTTGATGACAAGTGTGTGGTGCATTGTGATGAGCAGGGCAGGGAGCATATTGATGACAGGGTCATGCAGCAATTTAATAAAAAGTTTAATGGAACATTTTGATGACAGGGGTTATAGAACATTGTGATGCCAGAGGTCATGGAGCTTTGGGATGAAAAGTGTCATGGAGCATTTTGATGACATGGGTTATGGAACATTGTGATGTCAGTGGTCATGGAACATTGTGATGATAACTGCACGTAGCAATGTGATAACAGGAGTCATGGATCATTGTGATGACAGGGGTGAGGGAGTATTGTGACAAATAGTGATGTAGCATTGCGATATCAGTGGTGAGAGAGCATTTGGATGAGTAGTGCATGGAGCATTGTGATGACAAATTTTATGGAGCATTGTGATGACAAATTTTATGGAGCATTGTGATGACAAGATTGTGGAGCACTGTGATGATAAGCGCATGGTGCATTGTGATGACATGTTTCATGGAGCATTGTGCTGACAAGCGCATGGAGCATTGTGATGACAAGGGTCATGGAGCATTGTGCTGAGAAAGGCATAGAGAATTGTGATGACAAGGATCAAAGAGCATTGTGATGAAAAGTTCATGGAGCATTGTGATGACAAGGGTCATGGAGCATTCTGGTGACAAACTTGTGGAGTATTTTGATGACAATGGCATGGAGCATTGTGATGAAAACTGCATGGGGCATTGCGATGAAAAAGGCATGGAGCCTTTTCGTGACAGGTTTCAAGGAGCATACTGATCACAAGTGTCAGGGAGCACTGTAATGACAAGTGTATTGAGAATTGTTATGACAAAAGTCATGGAGCATTGTGATGAAAAGGGCATGGAGTATTGTGATGACAGACATCATGGAGCGTTGTGATGACAAGTGTTATGGAACACTGTGATCAAAAGAGTTTGGAGCATTGTGATGTCAGTTGTCATGGAGCATTGTGATGATATTGGCCATGGAGCATTGTGATGAGTAGATCGTGGAGCATTGGGCTGAAAATATTCATGGATTATTGTGATGACAGAGGTCATGGTGCATTGTGATGACAAGGGAATGGAGCATGGTGATGACAAGGTCCTAGAGCATAGTGATGAGAAGACCATGAAGACTTGTGTTGACAAGTCTCATGGAGCATTCTGATGAAAAGGGGCATGGAGCACTGTGATTACAGGGGTCTTGGAGCACTGTGATGACTAGGGCATGGAGCATTGTGATGAGAAGGTCATGGAGCATTCTGATGATATATGTCATGGAGTTTTGTGATGACAAGGGCATGGAGCATTGTGATTACAGGGATCTTGGAGCATTCTGATGAAAAGGGCATGGATCATTGGGATGAAAAAGGCATGGATCCTTGTCATGACAGGGTTCAAGGAGCATACTGACGACAAGTGTCAGGGAGCATTGTGATGATAAGTGTATTGAGCATTGTGATGACAAAGATCATGGAGCATTGTGATGAGAAGACCATGGATAATTGTGATGATGAGCGTCATGGGGTGTTGTGATGATAAGTGTTATTGAACATTGTGATCACAAGGGTTTGGAGCATTATGATGACAGAGGTCATGGAGAATATTGATTTCATTGTGATGACAATAGCCTGAAGCATTATGATGATGGGCATGGTGCATAGTAATGACAGGTTTCATGGAGCATTGAGATGAAAAGGGACATGGAGCATTGTGTTTACAGGGGTCTTGGAGCATTGTTATGACAAGGGCATGGAGCATTGTGATGAGAAGGCCATGGAACATTCTGATGACATGCGTCATGGAGCTTTGTGATGACAAGGGCATGGAGCATTGTGATTACAGGGCTCTTCAGCATTGTGATGACAAGTTTCATAGAACCTTGTGATGACTAGGCCGTGGAACATTGTGATGACAGGTGTCATGGTGCATTGTTATGACAGGTGTAATGGAGCATGGTGATGAGAACGGCATGGAACATTGTTCTGAAATGTTTCATGGATTATTGTGATGAGAGTTTGCATGGAGCATTGTGATGACAAGGGTACGGAACACTATGGTACATGGGCCATGCAGGATTGTAATGACAAGAGCATGCACCATTGAGATGAGAAGGGCATTGAGCACTGTGATGACAAGTGTCATGGAGCTTTGTGATGACAAGGGCATTGAGCAATGTGATGAGAGGGTTCATGGATCATTGTGATGACAATGACATGGAGCATTGTGAGGCCAAGGGTCATGGAGCTTTGTGATGACAAGTCATGGAGCATTTTGATGACAAATGCATGGTGCATTGTGATGAGAAGGGCAGGGAGCATTTTGATGACCGGGTCATGCAGCAATTTGATGAAGAGAGTAATGGAACATTTTGATTGCAGGGGTTATAGAACATTGTGATGTCAGGCGTCTTGGAGCTTTGGGATGAAAAGGGTCATGGAGCATTTTGATGACAGGGGTCATGGAACTTTGTGATGATAAGGGGATGTATCAGTGTGATGACAGGTCCATGGAACACTGTGATTACAGGGGTGAGGGAGAATTGTGATGACTAGTGATAGAACACTGTGATATCTCTGGTGAGAGAGCACTTTGATGAGAAGTGCATGGACCATTGTGATTACAAGGTTTATGGAGCATTGCAGTGACAAGGTTGTGGACCACTGTGATGAAATGCGCGTGGCATATTTTGAAGACAATGGTCATGGAGCATTGTTCTGACAAAGACATGGAGCATTGTGATGACAAGGGTCACAGAGAATTGTGATGAAAAGTTCATGGAGCATTGTGTTTTCAAATGTCACAGAGCCTTGTAATCACTCGGGCATGGACCATTGTGATGACAAACGTTATGAAGCTTCGAGATGACTGGAGTCACGGAGCATTGTGATGACAAGGGTCATGGAGCATTGTGATGACATGTGTCATGGAGCATTGTGCTGATAAGCGCATGGAGCATTGTGATGACAAGGGTCATGGAGCATTGTGATGAAAAGTTCATGGAACATTGTGGTTACAAAAGTCACAGAGCCTTGTGATGTCGCGGGCATGGACAATTGTGATGACAAACGTTATGAATCATTGTGATGACTGGAGTCACTGAGCATTGTGATGACAGGGGTCTTGGAGCATTGTGATGACAAGGGCATGGAGCACTGTGTTGACAGGGGCATGGAGCATTGGTCTGACAATTTTCATGGATTATTGTGATGACATTGGGCATGGTGCATTGTGATGAGAAGGGCATGGAGCATTGTGATGAGAAGGTCAAGGAGTATTGTGAAGACAGGTGTCAGGGAGCACTGTGATGACATATGTCATGGTCCATTGTGATGACAATGGCATGGAGCATTGTGAAGCCAAATGTAATGGAGAAATGTGAGGACAAATATAATGGACCATTTTGATGATTATGGATTGGAGCATTATGATGACAAGGGCCATTGAAAATTTTCATGACAAGGTCGAGAAGCATTGTGATGACAAGGTCCTGGATCATTGTGATGACAAAACCATGGAGCCTTGTGATGACAAGTCTCATGGAGCATACTGATGAAAAGGGGCAAGGAGCATTGTGATTACAGGGGTCTTGGAACATTGTGATGACAAGGGCATGGCACATTGTGAGGAGAAGACCAAGGAGCATTCTGATGGCATGTGTCCTTGAGTTTTGTGATGACAAGGGCATGGAGCATTGTGATTACATGGGTCTTGGAGCACTGTGATGAAAAGGCATGGAACATTGTGATGAAAAAGGCATGGAGCCTTGTCATGACAGGGTTCAAGGAACATACTGACAAGTGTCATGGAGCATTGTGATGACAGGGGTCATGAAGAATTTTGATAACAAGAACATGGAGCATTGTGATGACAAGAGCATGGAACCATGGTCTAATATGTTTCATGGATTATTGCGATGACAGTTGGAATGGCACATTGTGATGACAAGGGCATGGAGCATTGTGATGACCAGTTCATGCAGTATTGTGAAGGGCGGTGTCAGGGAACATTTTGATGACATATGTAGTGGCCCGCTCTGATGACAATGGCATGGAGCACTGTGCTGCCAAGTGTCATGGAGGATTCTGATGACAAAGGTAATGGAGCATTGTGATGACAAGGGCATGGAGCTTTGTGATGACATGTGCATGGAGCACTGTGATGACAAGTGCATGGAGCATTGCAATGTCAAGTGGATGGAGAATTGTGATGACAAGAGCATGTAACATTTTGATGAGAAGTGTCATGTATCACTGTGATGACAAGGACGTGGAGAATTGTGATGACAAGGGACATGGAGCATTTTGATAACCAGGGCATGGTGCATTGTGATGACAGGGGTCATGGAGCATTATTATGAGAACGGCCATGGTGCATTCTGACATAAGATATCACTTATGAAGGGAATGTAAACATGGCTACATATGAACTGATTTAGGGAAGAGAACAGAGTATCAGATTTAGAAAACTATCTAACGCTTGCTTAAGGGGAAAGAGAGGTGGGGAGATGCACAAAACATAAGATTGATATTAGCACAGGTACCGTTCCATAATCCAAAAACAGAAGAGACAAGCCCTACTCCTTCCTCAGTGAACGGAACTCAACATCCCTATTCCCCTCAGAGAAATATATCTGACTAGTAAGAATTTTAAAACCTATGTATTGATATGTCTCCGTAAGGGAACCAAGTGTGTCTAGAACGACATAAACATGGCAGTGAGAATCAGCTCAAACCCACTATAAAAATGAATTTCAAAACAAAACATAAAAACAGTAAAATTCTTACACAATACCTTCCGGGGTTCTGATGAAACTTGGAATGACCCTATCTACAATGACAGCTGGATGTGGCATAAGGCTGGTCACTTGGGACTGAGAGGATTGGTGAGATTGGGTGAAAAAATGCAGACCCTTTAAAGCAATAATGCCTGCCACCCATTCCATGGTTCCCAACTCTCCAGGTAGAAGGGAATATCACTACAGTTATAACGTGTATGGGAACCTAGAGAATGGAAACCATCTGATGGTGAAAGGTTTCTAAAACTCTACTACTTTTTTCTCTCCTTGTGCTCCAGTTTGACATTCCAACTGCTTTACTATCAATCTCCCAACTTGGAAAGTCAGCCCCTATAACCTCCTGGTTCGCACAGTTGGCAAATTGTGCAGAGGATATAAGGGAAGAGAGAGAACCAATGAGAGAGTAGCTGTAGGCATTTGGACGGCCACATGTCTCTCTAATTTTCCATCACAAAGAGGAATTAACCAAAGTCTCAGCCTGCCCCCCAGAACCAGTATATGTCCAGAAGCAAAAGTGTTGATTTGCGGTCAGATCACAAAAACGCGAGTTGAAAAATGGAGCAAAGAGCCACAGCAATTCACTAACCTGCAGAGTTATAAAGGACTACTCTCTTCGAAAAATCTGTTGAGGGAAAGCCACGAGGCGGAGGGGAAAATGAGGCAGAATGGCATGAAATAGATTTCAAGAGGTACATTGGCATCACCTTTAAACACAGGAAAAGCATTACAACTTCGAAAATTATGGAAATGGCCATAAAGGGCATATGGGTTTCACGTGCATATATGCAGGAGAAAACGCATATGCCCTTTTTGGACAAGCAAGCAAGCGGGCAATGCAAATCTGCACTACAAAGAAGTATCACTTCCCACCGGTCAAAAGGGACATCCACAAAATGGGTAAAAACCAGAAAGGCAAGACAGGCCCTGGAGAACAGGGAGCCTTGTTATGCTGATGGGCAGGATGTAAATTGCCAACTGCCTCTCTGGAGGAGTGCATTGTGTTCCCTAAAACAAGTAAACAACAGAGCTACAGAGCCAAGGGCATTTCCAGTCTAGGGAATATACCTTGGGAAAACTGAAAATAAATAAGACAGATCCACACCAAAATTCAGGGCTGCACTGCTTACAAAAACCTCAACTTGGGTACACATTAAATATCCCAGGAAAGACAAAAATGGTTCAAGAAATTGTGGTATTTACATATGATGGAATATCCCTCAGCCATGAAATCAATGTCATAAGGCCAGTAGCAGCAAAATGAGTGGATTCAGGTACGATAATTCTAAGTGAAATAAGTCACACAGAAAAAGAAACTTATCATAAGATATCACTTATGAAGATCCTGTAAACATGGCTACACATGAACTGAGTTAGGAAAGAAAAGAGAGACTCACATTTAAAAAAAAAAAACGCTTATGCTTGCTTAAGGGAGAAGGAGAGGTGGGGTGATGCATAAAATCAGAGTTTGATATTAGTACAGGTACCGTTCCAAAAACCAAATACGAAATAGACAAAACCTACACCTTCCTCAGTGAAAGGGACTCAACACCCCATATTCACCACAGAGTAATATATCTTAAAAGTATGAATCTTAAAACCTATGTATTGATATGTCTCCATAAGGGAATCAAGTGTGTCTAGACTGGCATAAACATGACAGTGAGAATCAGCTCAAACCCACTATAAAAAGGAATTTCAAAAACAAAACAAAAAACAGCGAAATTTCTTACAATTCCTTCAGGGTCTCTGATGAAACCTGGAATGACCCTATCTACAATGACAGCTGGATGTGGCATAAGGCTGGACACTTGGGACTGAGAGGATTGGTGAGATTGTGTGAGCAAATGCAGACCCTTTAAAGCAATAATGAGGGGCACCCATTCCATGGGTCCCAACTCTCCAGGTTGAAGGGAATATTACTACAGCTATTACATGTACGGGAAACCTAGAGAATGGACACACAGTGAATACGAAAGGTCTCTAAAACTCAACTAATAGTCCCTCTCCTGGTGCTCCAGTTTGACATTCCAACTGCTTTACTATCAATCTCCCAACTTGGAGAGACAGCCCCTTTAACCTCCTGGTTCTCACAGGTTGCCAATTTGGCAGAGGATGAAACGGAAGAGGAAGAACCAAAGAGAGAGTAGCTGTTAGGCATTTGGACGGGCATATGTCACTCTTATTTCCAGGGAGGAAGAAGAATTGACCAAAGTCTCAGCCACACACCGGGAACCAGTATATGTTCTGAACCAAAATATTTGACTTGCGTTCAGCTCAGAAAAAACGAGTTAAATATGGAGCTCAGGGGCACAGCAATTCACAAACTTGCAGAGTAATAAAGGGAAACTATCGTCCAAAATTCTGTTGAGGGAAGGCAACGAGGCAAACTTGAAAGGGAGGCAGAATTGCAGGAAACAGATTTCAAGAGGTACGTTGGAATTGCCTTTAAAGCACAGAAAGAGGGTCACAACTTCGAAAATGATGCACTTGGCTAAAAAGGGTGTTTGCATTTTCTCCTGCATATATTCAGGAGAAAACGCATACGCCCTTTTTGGCCAAGCAAGCAATGGGCAATGCAAATCTTCACTACAAAGAAGTATCACTTCCCACCGGTCAAAAGGGACATCCACAAAATGTGTAAAAACCAGAAAGGCAAGACAGGCCCTGGAGAACAGGGAGCCTTGTTATGGTGATGGGCGGGATGTAAACTGCCAACTGCCTCTCTGGAGGAGAGAATTGTGTTCCCTAAAACAAATAAACAACAGAGATACAGAGCCAAGGACACTTCCAGTCAAGGGAATATACCTTGGGAAAACTGAAAATCCATAAGACATAACCACCCCAAAATTTAGGGCTGCACTGCTTACAAGAACTTCAACTTGGGTACACCTTAAATATCCCTGGAAATATAAAAATGGTTCAAAAAATTGTGGTACTTACGTATGATGGAATATCCCTCAGCCATGAAATCAATGTCATAAGACCAGTAGCAGCAAAATGAGTGGATACAGGTACGATGATTCTAAGTGAAATAAGTCACACAGAAAAAGAAACTTATCATAAGATATCACTTATGAAGATCCTGTAAACATGGCTACACATGAACTGAGTTAGGAATGAGAACAGAGTCTCACATTTAGTAAACACTCTTATGCCTGCTTAAGAGGGATGGAGAGGTGGGGTGATGCATAAAACCAGAGTTAGATATATGCACAGGTAGAGTTCCAAAAACCAATTATGGAACAGACAAGACCTACACCTTCCTCAGGGAAAGGGACTCAAAACCCCATATTTCCCACAGAGGAATATATCTGACTGGAAAGAATCTTAAATCCTATGTATTTATATGTCTCTTTCAGGGAATCAAGTGCGTCTAGACTGGCATAAATATGGCAGCGAGAATCAGCTCAAACTCACTATAAAAAGGAATTTGAAAAACAAAAAAACAGGGAAATTCTTTATAATTCCTTCAGGGTCTCTGATGAAACCTGGAATGACCCTATCTACAATGACAGCTGCATGTGGCATAAGGCTGGACACATAGGACTGAGAGGATTGGTGAGATTCGTGAGCAAATGCAGACCCTTTAAAGCAATAATGCATGGCACCCATTCCATGGGTCCCAACTCTCCAGGTTGAAGGGAATATTACTACAGCTATAACATGTATGGGAAACCTAGAGAATGGAAACACTGTGAATACGAATAGTCTCTAAAACTCAACGTATAGTCCCTCTCCTGGTACTCTGGTTTGACATTCCAACTGCTTTACTATCAATCTCCCAACCTGGAGAGACCGCACCTTTAACCTCCTGTTTCGCACAGGTTGACAATTTTGCAGAGGATGAATGGGAAGAGGGAGAACCAATGGGAGAGTAGCTGTTAGGCATTTGGACGGGCATATGTCACTCCTATTTCACGGGAGGAAGAAGAATTGACCAAAGTCTCCGCCACCCACCGGGAACCAGTATATGTCCTGAAGCAAAATATTGGACTTGCGTACAGCTCAGAAAAAAAAAAAAAAAAAAAAACAGTTAAAAAACGGAGCTCAGGGGCACAGCAATTCACAAACTGGCAGAGTAATAAAGGACAATTATCGTCCAAAAACCTGTTGAGCGAAGGACACGAGGCGGACTTGAAAGCCAGGCAGAATTCCCGGAAACGGATTTCAAGAGTTACGTTGGAATCACCTTTAAAGCACAGGAAGAGGGGCACAACTTAGACAATGATGCACTTGGCCTAAAAGGGCTTATGTATTTCCTCCTGAGTATATTCAGGAGAAAAGGCATACAGTTTTTTTGGCCAAGCAAGCAAGCGTTCATGCGAGTCTGCACTACAAAGAAGTATCATTTCCCACCGGTCCACAGGAACATCGAAAAAATGGGTAAAAACCAGAAATTCAAGACAGGCCCTGGAGAACAGGGAGCCTGGTTATGCTGATGGGCGGGATGTGTATTGCCAACTGCCTCTCTGGAGGAGTGCACTGTGTTCCCTAAAAGAAGTAAACAACAGAGCTACAGAGCCAAGGGCACTTCCATTCTAGGGAATATACCTTGGGAAAACTGAAAATCAATAAGACAGAGCCACCCAAAAATTTAGGCCTGCACTGCTTACAAGAACGTCAACTTGGGTACACCTTAAATATCCCAGGAAATATAAAAATGGTTCAAAAAATGGTAGTACTTACATACGATGGAATATCCTTCAGACATGAAATCAATGTCATAAGACCAGTAGCAGCAAAATGAGTGGATTCAGGTACGTTGATTCTAAGTGAAATAAGTCACACAGAAAAAGAAACTTATCATAACATATCACTTATGAAGATCCTGTAAACATGGCTACACATGAACTGAGTTAGGGAAGAGAACAGAGTCTCACATTTAGAAAACACTCTTATGCCTGCTTAAGGGGGAAGGTGAGGTGGGGTGATGCATAAAACCAGAGTTTGATATAAGCACAGGTACTGTTCCATAAACCAACTATGGAAGACACAAGACCTACACCTTGCTCAGTGAAAGGGACTCGAAACCCCATATTTCCCGCAGATGAATATATCTGACTAGTAAGAATCTTAAAACCTATGTATTGATATGTCTCCGTAAGGGAATCAAGTGTGTCTAGACTGGCATAAACATGGCAGCGAGAATCAGCTCAAAACCACTCTAAAAAGTATTTGGAAACAACAAAGAAAGGGAAAATCTTTACAATTCCTTCAAGGATTCTGATGAAACCTGGAATGACCCTATCTAAAACGACAGCTGGATGTGGCATAAGGCTGGACACATGGGACTGACAGGATTGGTGAGATTGGGTGAGCAAACGCAGACCCTTTAAAGCAATAATGCATGGCACCCATTCCATGGGTCCCAACTCTCCAGGTTGAAGGGAATTTTACTACAGCTATAACATGTACGGGAAACCTAGAGAATGGACACCCTGTGAATACGAAAGGTTTCTAAATCTCAACGAATAGTCCCTCTCCTGGTGCTCAAGTTTGACATTCCAACTGCTTTACTATAAATCTCCCAACTTGGAGAGACAGCACCTTTAACTTCCTGGTTCGCACAGGTTGCCAATTTGGCAAAGAATGAAAGGGAAGAGGGAGAAACAATGAGAGAGTAGCTGTTATGCATTTGGACGGGCACATGTCACTCTAATTTCCCGGGAGGAAGAAGAATTGACAAAAGTCTCAACCACCCACCGGGAACCAGTATAGTTCCTGAACCAAAATATTGGACTTGCGTTCAGCTCAGAAAAAACGAGTTAAAAATGGAGCTCAGGGGCACAGCAATTTAGAAACTGGCAGAGTAATAGAGGACAACTATCGTCCAAAAATCTTTTGAGGGAAGGCAGAGAGGCGGACTTTAAAATGAGGCAGAATAGCAGGAAACGGATTTCAAGAGGTACGTTGGAATCACATTTCAAGCACAGGAAGAGGGGCAAAATTTCGACAATGATGCACTTGGCCAGAAAGGGTGTATGCGTTTTCTCCTGAGTATATTCAGGAGAAAATGCATACGCCATTTTTGGCCAAGCAAGCAAGCAGCAATGCAAATCTGCACTACAAAGAAGTATCCCTTCCCACCGGTCAAAAGGGACATCCACAAAATGTGTAAAAACCAGAAAGGCAAGACAGGCCCTGGAGATCAGGGAGCCTTGTTATGCTGATGGGCGGGATGTAAGTTGCCATATGCCTCTCTGGAGGAGTGCATTGTGTTCCCTAAAACAAGTAAACAACAGAGCTACACAGCCAAGAGCAGTTCCAGTCTAGGGAATATACCTTGGGAAAACTGAAAATCAATAAGACAGTGCCACCCTAAAATTTAGCGCTGCACTGCTTACAAGAACCTCAAATTGGGTACACCTTAAGTATCCCAGGAAAGACAAAAATGGTTCAAGATATTGTGGTACTTATGTACGATGGAATATCGCTCAGCCATGAAATCAATGTCATAAGGCCAGTAGCAGCAAAAAGAGTGGATTCAGGTATCATGATTCTAAGTGAAATAAGTCACACAGAAAAAGAAACTTATCATAAGATATCACTTATGAAGGTCCTGTAAACATGGCTACACATGAACTGAGTTAGGAAAGATTACAGAGTAACTAATCTTATCATAAGTTATCACTCATAGCGGGAATGTACACATGACTACACATGAACTGAATTACAAACACAACAGAGTCACACATTTAGAAAACATCTGCCTGCTTAATGGGAAAGCCGAGGTGGGGTGATGCATAAAACCACAGTTTTATATTAGCACAGATACCGTTATATAAACCATGTATGTAATAGAAAACACCTACTCCCAGCACAATAAACTGGACTCAACACCCCCTATTCATTGCAGAGGAATATGTCTGACTCTAAGTATTTTAAAACATATGTATTCTCATGTCTCCATAAAGGAATCATGTGTGTGTATAACGGCATGAACACAGCACTGAAATTCAGTTAAACCCACTTATAAAAATAAATTTCAAAAGCAAAATGCAAAAACAGAGAGAAAGTCTTAAAAATTACGTTCAGGGCATGTGATGCAAGCTAGATTGACCACCTTTACACCCACAGCTGGATGAGACATAAGACTGGACTCTTGGGGCTGACAAGATTGCTGAGGTTGTGTGAACAAAAGAACACCACTTAGAGCAATACTGTGTGCTACCCATTCTAGTGGTTCCAACTCTCCAGGTTTAAGGGAATCTTCCTCCAGTTAAAACATGCATGGGAAACCCAGTGGATGGTACACTGTGTAATTGGGAAAGTTTTCTAAAAGGTACCTCATTTTTCCTTTTGTCGTGCTCGGCTTCGCCATTCCATCTGCATTACTCAAAATCTCCCCACTTGGAGTGTCAGTGCCTTTACCCTCCCGTAATGCACAGTTGCAAACTGTGCAGAGGATGAACAGGAAGAGGGGAAATAAATGAGAGATTAGCTGTAGGTGTTTGGATGGGTACATGTCACTCTAGTTTCCCATCAGGAAGAAGAATTAACCAAAGGCTCAGCCTGAAGCCCTGGAACAGGACTAGGGCCTAAAGCCATCCTGCGGTATTGCAGCCAGCTCACAAAGAGGCGAGTTGAAAAATGGAAATCAGGGGCACAGCAATTCACAAACTTGCAGAATTATAAAGGACAACTATCATCCAGAAATATATTGAGGAAAGGCAGTGAAGAGGATATGAATGCAAGGCAGAATTGAAGGAAACAGATTTCGAGAAGTAGATTGGAGTCATCTTTAAAGCACATGAAAAGCGACAGAATTTCGACAATGTTGCCCTTGGCTGAAAAGGGATTATGTGTATTTTCTTGAATATATTCGGGAAAGAATGCATATGCCCTTTTTGGCTAAGCAAGCCATCAGTCATTTCAAATCCACACTACATAGAAGTGTCCCTTACCTCCAGTCAAAAGGGCCATCCACAACTAGTGTAAAATCCACAGATGCAGGACAGGCCATGGAGAAAAGGGAGCCTGGTTACGCCGATGGACAGGATGTAAATTTCCAACAGCCTCTCTGGAGAACTGTATGTTGTTTTCTAAAACAGAGCTACAGAGTATAGCACACTTCCACTCATGGGCGTGTATTTTGGGAAAACTAAAAATCCACAACACACAGCCAGCCCAAAATTTAGGGCTGCTCTGTTTACAAGAACCTCGACTTCGGTACACTTTATATATCCCAGGAAAGGAAAAGAAAATGGATATAGATGTTGTGGTACTTATATACAAAGGAAAGTCACTCAGATATAAAATCAATGTCATAAGGCCAATAGCAGCATAATGAGTGGCTTTAGGTACGATGATGCTAAGTGAAATGAGCCACAAAGAAAAAGAAACTTATTGTAATATATCACTTATAGAGGAAATGTAAACATGGCTACACATGAACTGAATTTCAAAAGAGAACAGAGTTACACATTTAGAAAACACACTTGTGCCTCCTTAATGGGAAAGGTGACGTGGGGTGATGTGTAAAAGCAGAGTTTGAAATTAGCACAGATCCTATTCCATATACCAAATAGTTAATAGACAAAACCTACTCCTTTCTCAATGAACTGGACACAAAACACCCTATTCACTGAAGAGGAATATATCTGACTGGTAATAACCTTGAAACCTATGTATTTATATGTCTCCATAATGGAATCAAGTGTATGTAGATTGGCATAAACACAGATCAATGGAACAGGACAGAAAGCCCAGAGATAAACCTACATACCTATGGCTATCTCATCTATGACAAAGGAGCTAAGGATATACAATGGAGAAAAGACAGTCTCTTCAGTAATTGGTGCTGGGAAAACTGGACCCCTACACATAAAGGAATGAAATTAGAACACTCCATAACACCATACACAAAAATAAACTCTAAATTGATTAGAGATCTAAATATAAGACCAGACACTATAAAACACTTAGAGGAAACCATAGGCAGAACACTCTATGACATAAATCACAGCAAGATCCTTTTGGACCCACCGCCTAGAGAAATGGAAATAAAAACAGAAATCAACAAATGGGACCTAATGAAACTTAAAAGCTTTTACACAGTACAGGAAAACATAAACAAGATGCAAAAACAACCCTCAGAAAGGGAGAAAATATTTTCAAATGAAGCAATTGACAAAGGATTAATCTCCAAACTTTACAAGCACCACATGTAGCTCAATATCACAAAACAAACAACCCAATCCAAAAATGGGCAGAAGACCTAAATAGACATTTCTCCAAAGAAGGTATACAGATTACCAAGAAACACATGAAAGGATGCTGAACATCACTAATCATTTGAGAAATGCAAATCAAAACTACCCTGAGGTATCACCTCACAGCAGTCAGAGTGGCAATCATTAAAAAAATCTACAAAACAATAAATGCTAGACAGGCCTTTATTGGAGAAAAGGGAACACACTTGCACTGTGGGTGGGAATGTAAATTGATATGAGCACTAGGGAGAACAGTACGGAGGTTCCTTTAAATAACTAACAATAGAAGTACCATATGACACAACAATCCAACTACTGGGCATTTGCCTTGCGAAAACCATAATTCAAAAAGAGTTATGTACAAAAATGTTCATTGCAGCTCTATTTGCATTAGCCAGGACATGGAAACAACCTAAGTGTCCATCGACAGATGAATGGATAAAGAAGATCTGGCACATATATACAATCAAATATTACTCAACCATAAAAAGAAGCAAAACTGAGTTATTTGTACTGAGGTGGATGGACTTAGAATCTGTCCTACACAGTGAAGTAAGTCAGAAAGGGAAAAACAAATACTGTATGTTAACAGAGATATATGGAATCTAATGAAGAAGAAAAAAAGATTTTGAAGAACCTAGTGGCAGGACAGGATTAAGGACACAGACATAGAGAAAGCACTTGAGGACACCGGAAGGGGGATGGGTAAGCTGGGACGAAGTGAGAGAGTGGCATGGACATAAATACATTACCAAATGTAACACCGATAGCTACTGAGAATCAGCCACATAGAACAGGGAGATCAGCTCGGTGCTTTGTGACCACATAAAGGGGTGGGATATGGAGTGTGGGAGGGAGATGCAAGAGGGAGGGGATCTGGTGATATTTGTATATGTATAGCTGATTCACTTTGTTATACGGCAGAAACGAACACTGCAATGTAAAGCAATTATACTTCAATAAACGTGTAAAAGGAAAAAAAAAGCCCAAGGATAAACCTACAAACTTATGGTCAACTAATCTATGACAAAGGAGGCAAGACTATACAATGGAGATAAGACAGTCTCTTCAATCATTGGTGCTGGGAAATATGGAGAGCTACATGTAAAAGAATGAAATTAGAACACTCCCCAACACCATACATAAAAATATATTCAAAATGAATTAGAGAGCTTAATGTAAGACCAGACAGTATAAAACTCTGAGAGGAAAACTTACGAAGGATACTCTGACGTAAATCACAGCAAGATCTTTTTTGATCCACCTCCTATAGTAATGAAATAAAAAAGAAAACTAAACAGATGGGACCTAATGAAATGTAAAAGCTTTTGCAAAGCAAAGGAAACTACAAACAAGACGAAAAGACAACCCTCAGAATGGCAGAAAATATTTGCAAACGAATCAATGGACAAATGATTAATCTCCAATATATATAAACAGCTCATGCAGCTCAATATTAATAAAACAAACAACCCAATACAAAAATGGAAGATCTAAATAGACATTTCTTCCAAGAAGACATAGAGATGGCCAGTACGCACATGAAAATCTGCTGAACATCACTAATTATTAGAGAAATGGAAATCGAAACTACAATGAGGCATCACGTCACACCTGTTAGAATGGGCATCATCAGAAAATCTACAAACAGCAAATGCTGGAGAGGGTGTGGAGAAAAGGAACCTTCTTCCACTATTGTTGGGAATGTAAATCGATACAGTCTCTATGGAGAACAGTATGGAGGTTCCTTAAAAAACTAAAAATAGAATTACCATATAATCCAGCAATCCCACTACTGGGCATATACCCAGAGAAAACCATAAATCAAAAAGACACATTCACCACAATGTTCACTGCAGCACTATTTACAATAGACAGGTAATGAAAGCAACCTAAGTGCCCACAGACAGACGAATGGATAAAGACGTGGTACATATATACAACGGAATATTACTCAGCCATACATAGGAATGAAATTGGGTCATTTGTAGAGACCTCGATGGATCTAGAGACTGTCATACAGAGTGAAGTAAGTCAGAAAGAGAAAAACAAATATTGTATATTAATGCATATATGTGGAACCTAGAAAAATGGTACAGATGAACCAGTTTGCAGGGCAGAGATAGAGACAGATGTAGAGAACAAACATATGGACACCAAGGAGGGAAGGCCATGTGAGGGTGGTGGTGGGATGGATTGGGAGACTGGGATTCACATGTGCACACTTATATGTATAAAATACATATCCAATAAGAACCTGCTGTAGAAAAGAAATAAATTTAAAAAAAATAAAAATAAATAAATAACATTTAATAAAAGAAAACAGAAAAAAAGCTTTTCCCTTCACATAGACGTCTTTATATTAATGCATTATTTCTATGTTTATATCTCCCAATTAAAAAAAAGAGGAATAAATAAAATCTAACTTGAACCAAAAAGAAAAAAAGAAAGAAAAAATACAGAACTCACCAGTTATACAGAGGAAAATCGTATCAGGGCACTTGCTCCAGTGGTAAAAAATTCTTAAGTTGGTCAGAGGTGGGAAATCGTCTCCCATGCCGTCAGCAGCGCTCTCCCCCACAAGGAGCATCCTCATTGCAAAGCTGGGGGACTGTGTAGAGGCGTCTGTGAGTAAATGTGAGCTGAGCCCCAGTCCTGCTGCAGCTGAACTCTTCCCAACCTTTCCAGGTAAAACACCTGAATATGTACAAGCACTTGCAAGCCTAGAGGAAGGGCTGTGGAGCCACACTAGCGAGAGCACGCAGGCCGACTTGGTGCCCGCAGGCCAGTCAGGATGGTCCTGGCCCCAGATGCTCTTCTGGAAGGTTTTCATTTCCCTGCCTGAGATACCCCTCCTGCCACAGCACCCACTGCTTTTTTACTTCCTCACCTCTGCCTGGGGAGAAATTCCAGTGGCAGGTATGGGTGACACATCCTCTTCTTTAGCAGGTGGCAGCCTGGCAACTCCTGCAGAAAGTCCAGCAGAGCCCCACTCACACTGGGCCACCCACAAAGCCACGGCCCGTCCCTCCCTCTCACCACCCCAGCCCCGAAACTGCTGATGTGGCAGAGAATATGGCGTCAGTCACAGCTACAGGGGCTCTTGCTGACTGGAGAGGTGTTTATATTGACCTCAACCCAGGCATACCAGTGGGGGGGGGCTGGCAGGCAGTGTCAGGCTGCCCAAATCAGCCAATCCTCACCCCTCAGGGGCTCACAGTTGCAGAAAATGAACCTTCCTAAACGGGTCAGTCCCAAGGAACAGGTGTGGGCCTTGAGAGTCAGGCTAGACAAGGGGCTGCAGCTGCGGCTTGTTTTCTTATCATTTTATCTGGTCCATGAGTGGAAAACAACTTCAAGAAGACCCTATCCTAATGAGAGGAACCCAGGAGTCAGGGAGAGGAGTGATGGTGGGTGGAGACAGAGGCCTGGTGCCCTGGCTGCAGTGGAAGTGTCTGGAAGACCAGGCAGAGAGAGGCTGCACGGAGTGATAGCCAGGGTCACAGACCTGTCAGAGCTGCTGTTTGTTAGTTCAAGTCCTGCTCGGAGGTGTTCTGTGTCAGCTGTGAGTGACAGGTGAGCTGGGGGTTCTCTGCAAGGTGGGCTATGTGCACAGTTCCTGTGTGTCCAGCCCTGCTGGGGTACCAGCCCAGGGGAGCTCCGTATCCTGGGAGGGACCTGACTATGAGAGCCCCATGGGCTGCTGGGTAGCTGCACAGGTGATCTCCATACCCTGGGAGGGACTTGAACACGAGAGCCCCGTGGGCTGTGGGGTGCGGGATGCAGCCCATGTGAGCTCCATATCCTGGGATGGGCCTAACCACGAGAACCCCATGGGCTGCTGAAGACCTGGACAGTCAGTGAAGCCACCGAGGATATACATCCAGTAGCTCCTATTTCCTACACCCTGCTGCTGATTCTACCATCCACCAGGCCATGGCATTCTGTATTACACTTCAATGATGCCTTCTTCTGTATTCCATTCATCTCAGAATCACAAGAATTTTTGGCTTGTGTGTGGCAGGACACAACATGCAACACGAGCAATAATGCTGGGCCGTCCTGCCCCAATGGTTCAAAAATCCCCACACCATCATTGGGGAAATGTCCTCTAAAAACCTAAACGTTCTACCTCTGTAAAAAAGAACCCTCCTTCAATATGCAGATGACATTCTGATTGCCAGGCCTACTAAAGACGCCTCGGAACTACCTAGCCAAGAAAGGATAGAAGGTGTCCTAGAAAAAGGCTCAAATATCACAGGCTCAGGTGACTTGCCTGGGCTTCATTCTCACAGATATTCAGAGAAACGCATCCCAGGATAGGTAAGAAGCCATTTGCAGCCTTACCTCTTCTAAAACTAGAAGACAGCTTAAGGGTTCCTGGGGAGGCCTAGGTTTTCTGCATCTGGATCCCTAATTACAGTCTAGTAGCTGGGCCTCTACATGAAACACTGACACGAAAAGATGATGATCCTTTTGAATAGAATCCAGAAGCAGCCTTTCAAGTATGGAAAGAGCAGTCAATTCAGATCCTTGCCCAGGAACTCGCTAATTTAGCTAAACCCTTTGACCTTTACATACCCGGTCAAAGGTTAATCACCCTTGGAGCCTTAGTGCAAAAACTGGGACCACTTGAAATGGAGCAACACAAGAATGCCCTTCAGGTATGATAAACTATGGTCACCAAGGGCTTTGCCCACTGACTCATCAGGCCAGGATACTGGGGTATCTAAAAAGCTGGAAATCAGCAGCCCACAAGGCCAGCTCCCTCCTAAGGTAATAGGACCCCACGTGGTGATCCTAACCACCCATCATGTCCTGAAGTTGCAGGGGTCGCTCTGTGGACACACTGACCTCGAGTGAGGAGGCCCTCCAACTCCAACCTCCAGAGAGACAAATGGGGGCAACAGGCCCCCAAGATGACTCGTGTGACCATCACTTGACCTGGTGTGTCTCTCAGAAAACAAGAAGACTGTGCCCCGAAAGAGCAGACTACTGCTTGCAGGACTTACTGCACTCAGAGGGGAGCTAATAAGCTTGGCGGGGGAAACGTATATCACGCTTTCACCATAGAAAACCCTACAGACACCGCGGTGATGGTGGCCAATATGACCGGCTGGACTGCTGGCTACTTCTAAAGGCCGTTGACTCAGTGGACGTCATGGTCCTGGATCACCACGGACCCTGGACTGTCTGGGAGTTGCGCGGGTAGGGCTCTGACACATGGTGCTGTTTGTACATTAATTCAGGGACCTAATTAAAGAAAGCACAGACTACTGGTCAGAGCATCTAGGCTGGCAAAAACCGTCAGCCTAAGGTCAGCGAACAAATGTGAGTTGGGGTGAAACCTGCCACCACAGCATCTTTGTGCATCTCTTTCCTGGACCCTTAAAGGTCATTAGAATCTATAACACTTCCAATGCTGGTGCTCAGGCGGACGAGAAGTGAAGCAGGAGGCTTTGGAACAATCAAACTCACCTGGAGGCTGGTGGGGAGACGTTTTGCCCCTCCCCCCAGGTATCAGGGCTGCCACCACAGCATGAAGGAGTTACAAAAGAGGGGTCTGCACCCTCAACACCCCAAGAATGAGGAACAGAACAAAAAGCAGAGGAGGAGTTCGTCTCTGGCAACGTTCATTAAAAATTCCTGGGAGATAAAAAGAGAATCTGGGCAATAAAATAAAGTCTAACCTGCTTTTCCTTTGTGCTTTGTCTAATTTCACGTGCTCCTAGGGTTCCGCATGCAGAGGTCCCACACCCAGCACTTCAGACCCGATTTCCTAGTGCAGAATGGCTGGGTCGACACCTCAGCTAGCGGAGTCCCATGCAGACTCCAAGGCATAGAGCCTGAGCTGCAGTCAACCCAGCCTTCGAGAGCTCCATCCCCTAACTCCCACTGACGCTGCCGGGATCCCTACACAGTAGCCCAGCCCACAGCCCGTGGGGGAGTGCACGCTCTCACCTCTCCATTCGGTTTTCAAAATAATGTTTCCTTTGCTTCTGAACCAAACTCAGTCTTGATCTGTTGGCTCCAATGACACAGGGCTCGGGGACTCCTGTTGGGGTACACTGGAGGATCAGTAACAGAAATTGAGAACATTGTAATTTCAATGAACAGATGTGTGAGCCAAACTGTAGTTAACATAGAGCAGTGTATAATGCTCGGGTAAAATAAGATTTTTCTAAGACTTACATTTGATAATTCCATCACTTTACTATAAGCAAGTTCAGTGAAGACGTCTGTCTTATTTGTCAGGTCAACATTAGAGAAATGAAGTGATTTATTTCCATGGTTGTACATCGAATACTCTTGGCTGAATCTTCAATCTTGTTTTGAATGCTTTTCCACTGAAAAGGATACCTCTCTTTCAGCTCCCCCATTCCTGAGAAGTATAAAATCTTATAATTTATTATTACCAAAGGGGAAAGGTCGGAAAAGGGATAAATTAACAGTTTGGGATTAACACATACACACTGCTATGTATAAAATAGATCATCAACAAGGAACTACTGTATAGCACAGGGAACTACACTGAATATTTTGCAATAACCTATAAGGGGAAATAATCTGAAAAAGAATCGATATTTTTATTGACATCATCTATCAATGACAGATAAAATGTAACCTAAGCAAGGCCGATGGTGAGCGCTTCTGAACCTGAAGATTTCAATCATCTAAAGTTTGGGCTCTGCCTATTTCCCAAGGCCCTTAATGGACATACGTGTAGCCGTAGCTTAAAAATTCCCCAGTTTTGGGTTCGGGGAGGCACTGATTTGGAAACATCCCTGGTGTTCTCCTTCCATGCACGGGACGCTTCCTACAGCTACAACATGCCTGTCACACCTAGAGGATGGTACACCGTTTGATCAGAAAGAGTTTGGAAAAGGCACCTCATCTCCTCATCGCCTGGTGCACGGGTTCACCCCTCCAGCATCTTTCCTGACAATCTCCGTACTTGGGGATACCAGCACCGTCAACATCCTGTTGCACATAGTTTGGAATTTGTCCAGAGGATGAAGCAGAAGGATGAGAAAAATTTAGAGACAAGTCTTAGTTGTTCAGACAGGCAAATGCCACTCTAAATTCCTATCTGGAAGACAAATTCATCAAAGGCTATAATTGCCCATGGAAACAGAATAGGGCTAGAGGAAATCCCGCTGTTTTGTGTCCAGTTTCCAAAAACACAAGTTGAAAAATGGAACTCGGAGGCAATAAAATTCATGAAACTGCAGAGTTGAAAATATCTATTGTCGAAAAATGTCTTGAGGTAAGTCACAGAAAATGACTTGTAAGCAAGGGAGAGTGGCAGGAAACAGATTGAAGAGGTAGAAAGGACTCCCCATAAAAGCACAAGAAAAGGGGCTGAACATCGCCAATGATGCAGTTGGCCCAAAAGGGCGTATGCATTTTTTTCTGAATATATTCAAGTAAAGGCCATACACACTTTTTATCCAACCAAACAGGTGGGCACTGGAAATCAATACTACAAAATGCATCACTTCACATCAGTCAGAAGGGCCATCCACATAAAGTGTAAACACCAGAAATGCAGGACAGGGTGAGGAGAAAAGGGAGCCCTGTGAGGCTGATAGTGGAAATGTAATGTGCCAACGGCCACTCTGGAGAAGTGTATTTTGTTTGCTAAAACATCTGAAAACTGAGCTACAGAGCATAGGGCACTTGCACTCATGGGCGTATAACTTGGGAAAAACAAAAAATGACAGAAAACAGGCACTCCAACGTTTACCACCTCTCTGTTAAAAAGGGCCTCCACTTGGATATAACCTAAATGTCCCTGGAAGGATAAAATGGATAAAAGAGATGAGGTACTTATGTAGAGTGGAATATTACTCATCCAGAAATCAATGAAATAAGGCCAGTTGGAACAACTCTGGAGGAGTTACATACGATCATTCTAAGTGACACATGTCAGAAAGAAAAAGACACATATCATAAGATGTCACTTAAAGGTGGAATCAAAAATGGCTACACATGAAATAAACTACAAAACAGAAACATAGTCAAATATGTAGAAAATAGACATAAGGCTGCTAAATGGGAAAGGTGGGGAATGGTGAGGTATTATCCAGGAGGTTGAAATTAGCAAAGATACCATTCCAAGTACCGAATTGAATAACTGGCAAGGCCTACACGGTACCTCAAAGAACGGCACTCAGTCCACTCAAGTCACTGGAAAATAATACATATGACTCGTAGGCATCTGAGAAAGAATTTATTGTTGTCACACAGTACATGAATCAAGTGGATGTACAGCAGCAAAAAACAGAGCTTTGAAAATCAGCTGTAACCAATATAAAAATAAATTTAAAAATATTTATAAAAACAGTGAGACAGACAAAAATTCTTACAACTTTTGTTGAAGGGCTACGATGTAACATGGATTGAACACATGTAGACCCACAGCAGGATGATATATAAGGCTGGAAGCTATGCACGCTGAGAGATGTTAGAGAGGCTGGGTGAGGAAATACAGACCTTTTAAAGTAATACTGCCTGGTACCCATTCCATGGGTCCCAAATCTGAAGTTTCAAGGGAATCTTCTGACAGGGAAAACATGCCTGGGAAACCGAGATGAATGTACACCGTGTGCTCAGGAGAGGTGTCTAAAATGCACCTCATTTTTGATCTCCTGGTGCTGGGGTTCGCCATTCCAGCCACATTACTAACAATCTCCCCACTTGGAGAATCAGCACCTTTAACCTCCTGTTTCACACAGTTTGCAATTTTTGAAGAGGATAAATGGGAAGAGGAGGAACCAGTGAGAGATTAGCTGTAGGAGTTTTGACAGGCACATGTCACTCAAATATCACTTAAGGAAGAAGAATTAACCAAAGGCTCAGCCTGCCTCCCCAGAACCAGAATAGGGCCGGAATCAATCCAATGGTTTGGTGGCCAGCTCACAAAAAAAGCGAGTTTCAAAATGGAGCTCAGGAGCAGACAATTCAAAGACCTGCAAAGATATAAATGATAACCAACGTCCAAAAATATATTCAGGTAAGGCAACGAAGAGGTTCTGAATGAGAGGCAGAATTGCAGGAAACAGATTTCAAAAGGTAGATTGTACTCACATTTAAAGCATATGAAAAGCAGCAGAATTTCTAAAATGATGCAGTTGGGCAAAAGGGTGTATGCGTTTTTTTCGTGAATATCTTCAGGAAAAAAACACATACAGAGTTTTTGGCCAACCAAGCAAGAGGGAAATGCAAATCCGCACAATAAAGAAGTCTCAATTTCCACTGTTCAGAAAGGCCACCCAAAAAATGCGTACAAATCAAAAATGCAGGAGAGGCCATGGAAAACAGGGAGACTAGTCACGCTGATGGGTGGGGTATAAATATCCAAGAGCTACTCTGAAGAAGTGTATGCTGTTTCCTAAAACATCTAAAATACAAAGCCCCCGAGCAAAGGGGACTTCAACTCATGGACATATAACTTGGGAAGACTAAATATCAACAAGACACAGGCACCCCAAAATTTAGGGCTGCTCTGCATACAAGAACCTCAACTTTGGTACACCTAAAG
This sequence comes from Mesoplodon mirus, assembly GCF_964341445.2. Taxonomy (NCBI): domain Eukaryota; kingdom Metazoa; phylum Chordata; class Mammalia; order Artiodactyla; family Ziphiidae; genus Mesoplodon; species Mesoplodon mirus. Next base: position 4,401,705 of record NW_028295817.1, read on the forward strand.
TATCCCAGGAAAAAGAGAAATGCATAAAGAACTTGTGGTAATTTTGTACAACGGAATATCACTCAGACGTGAAATCAATGTCATAAGGCCAGTAGAAGCATAATGAGAGGATTTATGTATGATGATTCTAAGGGAAATTAGTCACACAGAAAAAGAATCTTATCATAAGATATCACTTAGAGAGGGAATGTCAACATCACAACACATGAACTGAATTAGGAAAGAGAGCAGCGTCTCACATTTAGAAAACACTCTTATGCCTCCTTAAGGGGAAAGGAGAGGTGGGGTGATGCATAAAACCAGAGTTTGATATTAGCACAGGTACCATTCCATAAACCAAATACAGAATAGACAAGACCTACACCTTCCTCAGTGAACGGGACTCAAAACCCCTATTCCCCACAGAGAAATATATCTGATTAGTAAGCATCTTAAAACCTATGTACTGATATGCCTCTGTAAGGGAATCAAGTGTGTCTAGACCGGCATAAACATGTCAGTGAAAATCAGCTCAACCCCATTTTAAAAATGAATTTCAAAAACAAAACAAAAAACAGCGAAATTCTTACACAATTCCTTCAGGGGTTCTGATGAAACCTAGAATGACCCTATCTGCAAAGACAGCTGGATGAGACATAAGGCTGGACACTTGGGACTGAGAGGACTGGTGAGATTGGGAGAGAAAATGCAGACCCTTTAAAGTAGTAATGCATGCCACCATTCCATGGGTCCCAAAATTCCAGGTAGAAGGGAATATCACTACAGTTATAACATGTATGGGAAACCTAGAGAATGGACACCCTGTGATGGCGAAAGGTTTCTGAAAGTCTCCTACTTTTTCCTCTCCTTGTGCTACAGTTTGGCATTCCAACTACTTTACTATCAATCTCCCAACTTAGGAGAGTCATCCCCTATAACCTCCTGGTTCGCACAGTTTGCTAATTGTGCAGAGGATGAAAGGGAAGAGGGAGAACCAATCAGAGAGTAGATGTAGGCCTTTGGACGGACACATGTCACTCTAAATTCCCGTCAGGAAGAAGAATTAACCAAAGCCTCAGCCACCCACAGGGAACCAGTATAGCCACCCCTGGAGCCAGTATAGTTCCTGAAGCAAAATTGTGGATTTGCGGTCAGCTCCCAAAAATGGGATTTGAAAATTGGAGCTCAGGGGCAAAGCAAATCAAAAACCTGCAGAGTTATAAAGGACTACTCTCTTCCAAAAATCTGTTGAGGGAAGGCAACAAAGCGGACTTGAAAATGAGGCAGAATTGCACAAAACATATTTCAAGAGGTAAATTGGAATCACCTTTAAAGCACAGGAAAGGCATCACAACTTCGAGAATGATGCACTTGGCCAAAAACAGCATATGAATTTTCTCCTGAATATATTCAGGAGAAAAGGCATAGGCCCTTTTTGGCCAATCAAGCAAGCGCGCAATGCAAATCCACACTACAAAGAATTGTCACTTCCCACCGTTCAAAAAGGACATCCGAAAATCTGTAAAAACCAGAAAGGCAAGATAGAGGTGACAAGGGCATAAAGCAATATGATCCCAAGGGTCATGGAGGATTGTGATGACAAGCACATGGAGCATTGTGATGACAAGATTATGTATCATTTTGCTTTCAAAGGCATTGTGATGACAAGGTTCATGGAGCACTGTGATGACAAGCGTCATGGATCATTGTGATTACAGGGTTCATGGAGCATTGGGATGACAAGGGCATGGAGCATTTTGATGACAAGATTCCCGGATCATTGTGTTGTCAGGGTTCATGGAGCGTTGTGATGACAGTGGTCATGGAGCATTGTGATGACAGAGGTCATGGAACATTGTGATGAGAACGTCATGGAGCATTGGGCTGAAAATGTTCATGGAGTATTGTGATGACAGGGGCCAAGGAGCATTGTGATGACAATGTACTGGAGCATTGTGATTAGAAGACCATGGAGCCATGTGATGACAAGTCTCATGGAGCATTCTGATGAAAAGGGTCATGGAGTATTGTGATTACAGGGGTCTTGGAGCATTGTGATGACAAGGGCATGGAACATTGGGATGAGAATGTCATGGAGCGTTCTGATGAAATGCATCATGGAGCTTTGTGATGAGAAGGGCATGGAACATTGTGATTACAGGGCTCTTGGAGCATAGTGATGACAAGGGCAGTGAACAATGGGATGAGAATGTCATGGAGCGTTCTGATGACGTGCATCATGGAGCTTCGTGAGGACAAGGGCATGGAACATTGTGATTACAGGGGCCTTGGAGCACTGTGAGGGAAAGGGCATGTAACATTGTGATGAAAAAGTCATGGAGCCTTGTCATGACAGGGTTCAAGGAGCATACTGATGACAAGTGTCAGGGACCATTGTGATGACAAGGGTATTGAGCACTGTGATGACAAATGTCATGGAGCATTGTGATTAGAAGACCATGGATACTTGTGATGACGAGCGTTATGTGGAGCTCTGATGATAGGTGTTATGGAATATTGTGATCACAAGGATTTGGAGCATTGTCATGACAGAGGTCATAGAGCATTTTGATTTCATTGTGATGACAATAGCATGAAGCATTATGATGATGCGCATTTGGTGCATTGTGATGACAGCGTTCATGGAGCATTGAGATGAAAAGGGCCATGGGGCATTATGATTACAGGAGTCTTGGATCATTGTGATGAAAAGGGCATGGAACATTGGTCTGAAATGTTTCATGGATTATTGTAATGAGAGGGGGCAAGTAGCATTGTGATAACAAGGGAACGGAACACTGTGATACATGGTTCATGGAGGATTGTAATGACAAGCACATGGAGCATTGTGAGAAGAACGGCATTGAGCATTGTGATGAAATGCATCATGGATCGTGTGATGACAAGGGCTTTGAACAATGTGATGAGAGGTTTCTGGAGCCTTGTGATGACAATGGCATGGAGCATTGTGATGCCAAGGGTCATGGAGTTTTGTGATGACAAAGGTCATGGAGCATTTTGATGACAAGGGTGTGGTGCATTCTCTTGTGATGGGCAGGGAGCATTGTGATGACAGGGTCATGGAGCAATTTGATGAAAAGTGTCATGGAACATTTTGATGACAGGGGTTATGGAACATTGTGATGTCAGGAGTCATGGAACATTTTCATGACAGTGTTGTGTACCATTGTGATGACAGGGGAGTGGGTGTATTGTGATGACTAGTGAGGGAACATTTTGATATCATTCGTGAGAGAGCATTTTGATAAGAAGTGCATGGAGCATTGTGAGGACAAGTTTTATGGAGCATTGTGATGACAAGCTTGTGGAGCACTGTGATGACAAGCACATGACGCATTGTGATGACATGGGTCATGGAGCAATGTGATGACAAGGTTCACTGAGCATTGTGATGAAAATTTCATGGAGCATTTTGGTGACAAAGGTCACAGAGCCTAGTGATGACGATGGCATGGACCATTGTGATGACAAAGGTCATGAAGCATTGTGATGACTGGAGTCATGGAGCATTGTGATGACAGGGGTCATAGAGCTTTGTGATGAAAAGGCAATGAGCATTGTGATGACAGGGGCATGGAGCATTGGCCTGACATGTTTCGTGGATTATTGTGATGACAGTGGGCATGGTGCAATGTGATGACAAAGGCATGGAGCATTGTGATGAGAAGGTCATGGAGTATTTTGAAGACAGGTCTCAGGGAGCATTGAGATGACATATGTCATGGTCCATTGCGATGACAATGGAATGGAATATTGTGATGCCAAGTGTCATGGAGGATTGTGATGACAAATGTAATGGAGCATTTTGATGACAAGGGCTTGGAGCATTGTGATGACAATGGACATGGAGCATTGTGATGACAAGGGCATGGAGCATTGTGATGACAAGGGCCATTGAGAACTTTGATGACAAGTTCATGAAGCATTGTGATGAGAAGCACATGGAGCTTCCTATGACAGGGGTCATGGAGCATTGTGATGAAAAGTGCATACAGAATTGTGATGACAAATCATATAACACGGTGATGAGAAGTGTCATGGAGCATAGTGATGCCAAGAACGAGGAGAATTGCGATGACAGGGGACATGGAGCATTGTGATGACCAGGGCATGGAGCATTGTAATGGCAAGACCGTGGAGCTTTGTGATGAGAAGACCATGGATAACTGTGATGACGAGCGTCATGGAGCACTGTAATGACAAGGGGAATGGAGCATTGTGATGAGAGTGGCCATGGAGCATTGTGATGACAAGGGTCATGGAGCATTTTGATGACAAGGGCGTGGAGAATTGTGATGAGAAGACCATGGATAATTGTGATGACGAGCGTCATGAAGCACAGTAATGACAAGGGGTATGGAGCATTGTGATGACAGTGGCCATGGAGCATTGTGATGACAAGTGTCATGGAGCATTCTGATGACAAGCTTGTGGAGTATTGTGACGACAATGGCATGGAGCATTGTGATGAAAAGGGCATGGAGCATTGTGATAAAAATGGCATGAAGCCATTTCATGATATGTTTCAAGGAATATTCTGACGACAAGTGTCAGGGAACATTGTGATGACAAGTGTATTGAGAATGGTGATGAAAAAGATCATGGAGCATTTTGACGAAAATGTCATGGAGTATTGTGATGGCAGGCATCATGGAGCATTGTGATGACAAGTGTTATGGAACATTGTGATCACAAGGGTTTGGAGCATTGTGATGGTAGAAGTCATGGATAATTTTGTTTTCAAGGAGCATGTAGCATTGTGATGACAAGGGCATGAAGCAATGTGATCCCAAGGTTCATGGAGGATTGTGATGACAATGGTAATGGAGTATTGTGATGACAAGCAAATGGAGCATTGTGATGACAAGGTCATGTAGCACTTTGCTGACACAGGCATGGAGCATTGTGATGATAAGGGTCATAGAGCACTTTGATGAGAAGCATCACGGATCATTGTGATTACAGGGGTCATGGAGCAAAGGGATGTCAAGGCCATGGATCATTGTGATGACAAGTGTCATGGAGCATTGGGCTGAAAATGTTCATGGAGCATTGTGATGACTAGGGAATGGAGCACTGTGATGACAAGAGTCCCGGATCACTGTGTTGTCAGGGGTCATGGAGCGTTGTGATGACAGTGGTCATGGAGCATTGTGATGATAGGGATCATGAAGCATTGTGATGAGAAGTTCCTGGAGAATTGGACTGAAAATATTCAGGAAGTATTGTGAGGACAGGGGTCATGGAGCATTGTGATGACAAGGGAATGGAGCACTGTGATGAAAAGTTCCTGGAGCATTGTGATGAGAAGAACATGGAGCCTTGTAATAACAAGTCTCATGGAGCATTCTGATGAAAAGGGGCATGGATTATTGTGATTACAGGGGTCTTGGAGCATTGTGATGACAAGGGCATGGAGCACTGTGATTACTGGTGTCTTGGAGCATTGTGATGAAATTGGCATGGATCATTGTTATGAAAATGGTATGGAGCCTTCTCATGACAGGGTTCCATGAGCATACTGATGACAAGTGTCAGGGAGCATTGTGATGACAAGTTTATAGAGCATTGTGATGACAAAGGTCATGGAGCACTGTGATGAGAAGAGCATGGGTAATCGTGATGATGAGCGTCATGGGGCGTTGTGATGATAAGTGTTATAGAACATTGTGATCACAAGGATTTGGCGCATTGTGATGAGACAGATGATCGAATATTTTTATTTCATTGTGATGACAAGAGCCTGAAGCATTATGATGATGGGCATGGTGCATTTTGATGACAGGGTTCATGGAGCATTGAGATGCAAAGGGGCATGGAGCATTGTGATTAGAGGGTTCATGGAGCATTGTGATGACAATGGTATGGAGCATTGAGATGCCAAGGGTCATGGAGCTTTGTGATGACAAAGGTCATGGAGCAATTTGATGACAAGGGGTGGTGCAATGTGATGAGAAGGGCAGGGAGCATTGTGATGACAGTGTCATAGAGCAATTTGATGAAAATTGTAATGGAATATTTTGATGACAGGGGTTATGGAACATTGTGATGTCGGGAGTCATCGAACTTTGTGATGATAAGTGCATATAGAATTGCAAAGACAGGAGTCATGGAACATTTTGATGACAGTGGTGAGGGAGTATTGTGATGAATAGTGATGTAACATTGTGATATCTGTGGGGAGAGAGCATTTTGATGAGAAGTGCATGGAAAATTGTGATGACAAGTTTTATGGAGCATTGTGGTGACAAGATTGTGGAGCACTGTGATGACAAGCGCAGGGTGCATTTTGATGACATGGGTCATGGTGCATTGGGCAGACAAGCGCATGGAGCACTGTGATGACAAGGGTCATGGAGCATTGTGCTGAGGAAGGCATAGAGCATTGTGATGACAAGGGTCAAAGAGCATTGTGATGAAAATTTCATGGAGCAATGTGTTTAAATATGTCACAGAGACTGTGGATGACGAGGGCATGGACCATTGTGATGACAAATGTCATGAAGCATTGTGATGAATCGATTCATGGAGCATTGTGATGACAGGGGTCATGGAGCATTGTGATAACAAGGGCATGGAGCATTGTGATGACAAGGGCAGGGAACATTGGTCTAATAAGTTTCATGGATTATTGAGATGACAGTTGGAATGGCGCATTGTGATGACAAGGGCATAGAGCATTGTGATGACCAGGTCATGCAGTATTGTGAAGACAGGTGTCAGGGAGCATTGTGATGACATATGTAATGGCCCATTGTGATGACAATGGCATGGAGCATTGTGATGCCAAGTGTCATGGAGGATTCTGATGACAATGGAAATGGAGCATTGTGATGACAATGGCTTGGAGCATTGTGATGACAATGTTCAGGGAGCATTGTGCTGACAAGTGCATGGAGAATTGTGATGACAAGCGTCATGGAGCATTCTGATGAAAAGCTTGTGGAGTATTTTGATGACAATGGCATGGATCATTGTGATGAAAACGGCATGGGCATTGTGATGAAAAAGGCATGGAGCATTTTCTTGAAAGGGTTCAAGGAGCATTCTGATGAAAAGTGTCAGGGAGATTGTGATGACAAGTGTATTGAGAATTGTGATGACAAAGGTCATGGAGCATTGTGATGAAAAAGGCATGGAGTAATGTGATGACAGGCATCTTAGAGCGTTGTGATGACAAGTGCTATGGAACATGGTGATCACAAGTGTTTGGAGCATTGTGATGACAGCGGTCATGGATCATTTAGATTTCAAGGATCATGGAGCATTGTGATGACAAGGGCATGAAGCAATGTGATCCCAAGGTTCATGGAGGACTGTGATGACAATGGGAATGGAGTATTGTGATGACAAGCGCATAGAGCATTGCAATGACAAGGTCAGGTAGTATTTTGCTGACAAAGACATGGAGCATTGTGATGACAGGTGTCATGGAGCCCTGTGATGACAAGCGTCACGGAGCATTGTGAATACAGGGGTCATGGAGCATTGGGATGACAAGGGCATGGATGATTTTGATGACAAGGGTCATGGAGCATTGGGCTGAATATGTTCATGGAGTATTGTGATGATAGGGATCATGGAGCATTTTGATGACAAGTTCCTGGAGCACTTTGATGAGAAGACAATGGAGACTTGTGATGACAAGTCTCATGGAGCATTTTGATGAAAAGGGACATGGAGCATTGTGATTACAGGTGTCTTGGAGCATTGTGATGACAAGGGCATGGAACATTGTGATGAGAAGGCCATGGAGCATTCTGATGACATGCATCATTGAGCATTATGATGACAAGGGCATGGAGCATTGTGATTACAGTGGTCTTGGAGCATTGTGATTAAAATGGCAGGGATCATTGTGATGAAAAAGGCATGGAGACGTGTCATGACAGGGTGAATGGAGCATACAGATGACAAGTGTCAGGGAGCATTGTGATAACAAGTGTATTAAGCATTGTGATGACAAAGGTTATGGAGCACTGTGATGAGAAGACCATGGATAATTGTGATAATGAGCGTCAAGGGGTGTTGTGATGATAAGTGTTATGCAACATTGTGATCACCAGGGTTTGGAGCATTGTGATGACAGAGGTCATGGAGCATTTTGATTTCATTGTGATGACAATAGCCTGAAGCATTATGATGATGGGCATCGTCCATTGTGATGACAGGGTTCATGGAGCATTGAGATGAAAAGACGCATGGAGCATTTTGATTAAAAGGGTCTTGCAGCATTGTGATGACAAGGTCATGTAGAATTATGATGACAGGGCCATGGAACATTCTGATGACATGCGTCATGTAGCTTTTTGATGACAAGGGCATGGAGCATTTTGATTAGATGGGTCGTGGAGCATTGTGATGACAAGTGTCATGGAGCCTTGTGATGACAAGTCCGTGGAACATTGTGATGGCAGGTGTCATGGAGCATAGTTATGACAGAGGTAAAGGAGCATTGTGATGAGAAGGGCATGGAACATTGGTCTGAAATATTTCATGGATTATTAAGATGAGAGTGGGCATAGAGCATTGTGATGAGAAGGGCATGGAACACTGTGATACATGGGTCATGGAGGATTCTAATGACAAGGGTATGGGGCATTGTGATGAGAAGGGCATCGAGCATTGTGATGACAAGTGCCATGGAGCTTTGTGGTGACAAGGGCATGGAGAAATGTGATGAGAGGTTTCATGGAGCATTGTGATGACAATGACATCGAGCACTGTGATGCCAGGGGTCATGGAGCTTTGTGATGACAAAGGTCATGGAGCATTTTGATGACAAGTGCATGGTGCATTGTGATGAGAATGGCAGGGAGTATTTTGATGCCAGGGTCATGCAGCAATTTGATGAAAAGTGTATTGGAACATTTGATGAGAGGGGTTATAGAACATTGTGATGTCAGGGGTCATGGAACACTGTGCTGATAAGGGGATGTAGCATTGTGATGACAGGGGTCATGGGACATTGTGACTACTGGGGTGAGGGAGTATTGTGACGACTAGGGATGAAACACTGTGATATCTCTGGTGAGAGAGCATTTTGATGAGAAGTGTATGGAGCATTGTGATTACAAGGTTTATGGAGCATTGCAATGACAAGTTTCTGGACCGTTGTGATGAAAAGCGAATGGCACATTGTGATGAGAAGGGTCATGGAACATTTTTCAATCAAAGGCATGGAGCATTTTGATGACAATGGTCACGGAGCATTGTGATGAAAACGGCATTGGGCATTGTGATGAAAATGGCATGGAGCCTTTTCGTGACAGGGTTCAAGGAGCATTCTGATGACAAGTGTCAGGGAGCATTGTGATGACAAGTGAACTGAGCATTGTGATGACAAAGGTCATGGAGCATTGTGATGAAAAGGGCATGGAATTTTGTGATGACAGTCATCATGGAGCATTGTGATGACAAGTGTTATGGAACTTTGGGATCACAATGGTTTGGAGCATTGTGATGACAGAGTTCATGGATCATTTTGATTTCAAGGAGCATGGAGCATTGTGATGACAAGAGCATGAAGCAATGTGATCCCAAGGTTCTTGGAGGATTGTGATGACAATGGTAATGGAGTATTGTGATGACAAGTGCATAGAGCATTGTAATGACAAGGTCATGTAGCATTTTGCTGACAAAGGCATGGAGCATTGTGATGACAGGTGTCATGGAGCACTGTGATGACAAGCGTCACAGATCACTGTGAATACAAGGGTCATAGAGCATTGGGATGACAAGGGCATGGATCATTGTGATGACAAGTGTCATGGAGCATTGGGCTGAAAATGTTCATGGAGTATTGTGATGACAGGGGTCATGGAGCATTGTGATGACAGAGGTAATGAAGAATTTTGATTTCATTGTGCTGACAATATCAAGAAGCATTATGATGATGGGCATGATGCATTGTGATGACAGGGTTCATGGAGCATGGAGATGAAAAGGGGCATGGAGCATTGTGTTTACAGGGGTCTTGGAGCACTGTGATGACAAGGTCATGGAGCATTTAATGAGAAGGCCATGGAACATTCTGATGACATGTGTCATGGTGCTTTGTGATGACAAGGGCATGGAGCATTGTGATTACAGGGGTCTTGGAGCATTGTGATGACAAGTGTCATGGAGCCTTGTGATTACAAGGCCATGGAACATCGTGATGGATGGCGTCATGGAGCACTGTTATGACAGGGGTAATGGAGCATTGTGACGAGAAGGGCATGGAGCATTGTGATTACAAGTTTTATGGAGCATTGCAATGAGAAAATTGTGGACCGTGTGATGAAAAGTGCGTGGCAAATTGTGATGAAAAGGGTCATGGAGCATTTTTTTGACAAAGGCATGGAGCATTGTGATGACAAGGGTCACGGAGTATTGTGATGAAATGTTCATGGAGCATTGTGGTTACAAACGACACAGAGCCTTGTGATGACGCGGGCATGGAGCATTGTGATGACAAATGTTATGAAGCATTGTGATGACTGGAGTCACGGAGCATTGTGATGACAGGGGTCATGGTGCATTGTGATGACAAGGGCATGGAGCATTGTGATGACAGGGGCATGGAGCATTCATCTGAAAACTTTCATAGATTATTGTGAGGACAGTGGACATGGTGCATTGTGATGACAAGGGCATGGATCATTGTGATGAGAAGGTCATGAAGTATTGTGATGAGAAAAACATGGAGCCTTGTGATGACAAATCTCATGGAGCATACTGATGAAAATGGACATGGACCATTGTGATTACAGGCGTCTTGGAACATTGTGATGACATGTGCATGGAGCATTGTGAGGAGAAAACCAAGAGCATTCTGAAGACATGCGTCCTTTAGCTTTGTGATGACAAGGGCATTGAGCATTGTGATTACATGGGTCTTGGAGCATTGTGATGAAAAAGCAGGGAGCCTTGTCATGACAGGGTTCAAGGAGCATACAGACAACAAGTGTCAGGGAGCATTTTGATGACAAGTGTATTGAGCATCGTGATGACAAAGGTCATGGAGCATTGTGATGAGAAAACCATGGATAATTGTGATGACGAGCGTCATGGTGCATTGTGATGACAAGTGTTTTGGTATATTGTGATCACAAGCGTTTGGAGCATTGTTATGACAGAGATCATGGAGCATTTTGATTTCATTGTGATGAAAATAGCATGAAGCATTATGATGATGGTCATGGTGCACTGTGATGACAGAGTTCATGAAACATTGAGATGAAAATGGGCATGTATCATTGTGGTTACAGGGTTCTTGGAGCATTGTGATGAGAAGGGTCATGGAGCCTTGTGATGACAAGGCCATGGAACATCGTGATGGCAGGTGTCATGGATAATGGGTATGACAGGGATAATGGAGCATTGTGATGACAATGGCTTGGAGCATTGTGATGACAAGGGTCAGGGAGCATTGTGCTGACAAGTGCATGGAGAATTGTGATGACAATGGTCATGAAGCATTGTGATAACTGGAGTCACAGAGCATTGTGATGACAAGGGTCATGGAGCATTGTGATAACAAGGGCATGGAGTATTGTGATGACAAGGGCATGGAATATTGGTCTAATAATTTTCATGGATTATTGCGATGACAGTTGGAATGGCGCATTGTGATGACAACGGCATGGAACATTGTGATGACCATGTCATGCAGTATTGGGAAGACAGGTGTCAGGGAGCATTGTGATGACATATGTAATGGCCCATTGTGATGACAATGGCATGGAGTATTGTGATGCCAAGTGTCATGGAGGATTCTGATGACAAAGGTAATGGAGCATTGTGATGACAAGGGTCAGGGAGCATTGTGCTGACAAGTGCATGGAGAATTGTGATGACAAGGGCATGAAGCAATGTGATCCCAAGGTTCATGGAGGATTGTGATGACAACGGTAATGGAGTATTGTGATGACAAGCACATAGAGCATTATAATGACAATGTCATGTAGCATTTTGCTGACAAAGGCATGGAGCATTGTGACGACAAGTGTCATGGCGCACTGTGATAAGAAGCGTCACGGAGCATTGTGAATACAGGGGTCATGTAGCATTGGGATGACAAGGGCAAAGATCATTGTGATGACAAAGGTCATGGAGTATTGGGCTGAAAATGTTCATGGAGTATTGTGATGACAGGGGTCATGGAGCATTGTGATGACAGAGGTCATGGAGAATTTTGATTTCATTGTGCTGACAATAGCCGGAAGCATTATGATGATTGGCATGATGCATTGTGATGAGAGTGTTCATGGAGCTTTGAGATGAAAAGGGGCATGGAGCATTGTGATTATAGGGGACTTGGAGCATTTTGATGACAAGGGCATGGAGCATTGTGTGGAGAAGGACATGGAACATTCTGATGACATGTGTCATGGAGCTTTGTGATGACAATGGCATGGAGCATTGTGCTTACAGGAGTCTTGGAGCATTGTGATGACAAGTGTCATGGAGCCTTGTGAAGACAAGGCCCTGGAACATTGTGATGGCAGTGGTAATGGAGCATTGTTATAACCGGGGTAATGGAGCATTGTGATGAGAAGGGAATGGAGCATTGTGATTTCAAGGTTTATGGAGCAGTGCGATGACAAATTTGTGGACCGTTGGGATGAAAAGCGTGTCGCACATTGTGATGACAAGGGTCATGGAGCATTTTTCTGACAAAGGCATGGAGCATTGTGATGACAAGTGTCACGGAGCATTGTGATGAAAAGTTCATGGAGCATTGTGTTTACAAAAGTCACAGAGCCTTGTAATGACATGGGTATCGACCATTGTGATGACAAATGTTATGAAGAATTGTGATGACTGGAGTCACGGAGCATTGTGATGACAGGGGTCATGGAGCATTGTGATGAAAAGGGCATGGAGCACTGTGCTGAGAATGGCACACAGCATTGTGATGACATGTTTCATGGAGCACTGTGATGACAATCGTCACGGAGCATTGTGAATACAGGGGTCATGGAGCATTAGGATGACAAGGGCATGGATCATTGTGAAGACAAGGGTCATGGAGAATTGGGCTGAAAATGTTCCTGGAGTATTATGATGACAGGGGTCATGGAGCATTGTGATGACTAGGGAATGGAGCATTGTGATGACAAGAGTCCCAGATCATTGTGTTGTCAGGTGTCATTGAGTGTTGGGATGACAGTGATCATGGAGCATTGTGATGATATTGGTCTTGGAGCATTTTGATGAGAAGGTCATGGGGCATTGGGCTGAAAATATTCATGGATTATTGTGATGACAGGTGTCATGGAGCATTGTGATCACTAGGGAATGGAGCATGGTGATAACAAGGTCCTGGAGCATTGTGATGATATGACCATGGAGACTTGTGATGACAAGTCTCATGGAGCATTCTGATGAAAAGGGGCATGGAGCATTGTGATTACATGGGTCTTGGTGCATTGTGATGACAAGGGCATGGAGCATTATTTGGAGAAGGCCATGGAACATTCTGATGACATGTGTCATGGAGCTTTGTGATGAAAAGGGCATGGAGCTTTGTGATGACAGGGGTCTTGGAGCATTGTGATGACAGAGGTAATGGAGCATTGTGATGATAAGGGCATGGAGCATTGTGATGACCAGGTCATGCAGTATTGTGAACAGTGGTGTCACGGAGCATTGTGATGACATATGCATTGGCCCATTGTGATGACAATGGCATGGAGCATTGTGATGCAAATTGTCATGGATGATTCTGATGACAAAGGTAATGGAGCATTTTGATGACAATGGCTTGGAGCATAGTGATGACAATCTTCAGGAAGCATTGTGCTGACAAGTGCATGGAGAATTGTGATGGCAAGTGTCATGGAGCATTCTGATGAAAATCTTGTGGAGTATTTTGATGACAATGGCATGGAGCATTGTCATGAAAACGGCATGGGGCTTTGTGATGAAAAATGCATGCAGCCTTTTCATGACAGTGTTCAAGGAGCATTCTGACGACAAGTGTCAGGGAGCATTGTGATGATAAGTGTATTGAGAATTGTGATGACAAAGGTCATGGAGCATTGTGATGACAAGGGCATGGAGCATTGTGATTACAGGGGTTTGGGAGCATTGTGATGACAAGGGCCATGGAGACTTTTGATGAAAAGGCCGTGGAACATTTTGATGGCAGGGTTCATGGAGCATTTTTATGACATAGGTAATGGAGCATTGTGATGAGAAGGGCATTGAGCATTGGTCTGAAATATTTCATGGATTATTGTGATGAGAGTGGGCATGGAGCATTGTGATGACAAGGGCACGGTACACTGTGATACATGGGTCATGGAGGATTGTAATGACAAGGGCATGGAGCATTGTGATGAGAACGGCATCGAGCATTGTGATGACAAGTGTCAAAGAGCTTTTGATGACAAGGGCATGGAGCAATGTGATGAGATGGTTCATGGATCTTTGTGATGACAATGACATGGAGCATTGTGATTACAGGGGTTTTGGAGCATTGTGATGACAAGGGCCCGGAACACTGTGATACATGGGTCATGGAGGATTGTAATGACAAAGGCATGTAGCATTGTGATGGGACGGGCATCGAGCATTGTGATGACAAGTGTCATGGTGCTTTGTGATGAAAAGGGCATGGAGCAATGTGATGAGAGGGTTCATGGAGCATTGTGATGACAATGACATGGAGCATTGTGATGCCATGGGCCATGGAGCTTTGTGATGACAATGATCATGGAGCATTTTGATGACAAGGGTGTGGTGCATTGTGATGAGAAGGGCAGGGAGCATTTTGATGACAGGGTCATGCAGCAATTTGATGAAAAGTGTAATGGAACATTTTGATGACAGGGGTTATAGAACATTGTGATGCCAGTTTTCATGGATCTTTGGGATGAAAAGGGTCATGGAGCATTTTGATGACAGGGGTTATGGAACATTGTGATGTCAGGGGTCATGGAACATTGTGCAGATAAGGGGATGTAGCTTTGTGATGACAGGGTTCATGGAACATTGTGATAACAGGGGTGAGGGAGGATTGTGATGACTAGTGGTTGAACATTGTGATATCTCATGTGAGAGAGCATTTGGATGAGAAGTTCATGGAGCATTGTGATTACAAGGTTTATGGAGCATAGTGATGACAAGGTTGTGGATCATTGTGATGAAAAGTGCATGGCACATTTTGATGACAAAGGTCATTGAGCATTGTTCTGCCAAAGAAATGGAGCATTGTGATGACAAGGGTCACGGAGCATTGTGATGAAAAGTTCATGAAGCATTGTGGTTAAAATGGTCACAGAGCCTTGTGATGATGCGGCATGGACCGTTGTGATGACAAACGTTATGAAGCATTGTGATGACTGGAGTCACGGGGCATTGTGATGACAGGGGTCATGGAGCATTGTGATGACAAGGGCATGGAGCACTTTGATGACAGGGGCATGGAGCATTGGTCTGACAAGTTTCATAGATGACTGTGATGACAGTGGACATGGTGCATTGTGATGACAAGGACATGGAGCATTGTGATGACAAGGGAATGGTGTTTTGTGAAGACAGGTGTCAGGGAGCATTGCGATGACATATGTCATGGTCCATTGCGATGACAATGGCATAGAGCATTGTGATGCCAAATGTAATGGAGGATTGTAATGACAAATATAATGTAGCATTGTGATGACAACGGCTTGGAGAATTATGATGACAAGGGCCAATGAGAATATTCATGACAATGTCGTGAATCATTGTGATGACAAGGTCCTGGAGCATTGTGATGAGAAAACCATGGAGCCTTGTGATGACAAGTCTCATGGAGCATACTGATGAAAAGGGGCATGGAGCATTCTGATTACAGGGGTCTTGGAACATTGTGCTAACAAGGGCATGGAGCATTGTGATGACAAGGGCATGGAGCATTGGTCTAATAAGTTTCATGGATTATTGTGATGACAGTTGGAATGGCGCATTGTGATGACAAGGGCATGGAGCATTTTGATGACCAGGTCATGCAGTATTGTGAAAAGAGGTGTCACGGAGCATTGTGATGACATATGTATTGGCCCATTGTGATGACAATGGCATGGAGCATTGTGATGACAAATGTCATGGAGGATTCTGATGAGAAAGGTAATGGAGCATTGTGATCACAATGGCTTGGAGCATAGTGATGACAAGGTTCAGGGAGCATTGTGCTGACAAGTGCATGGAGAATTGTGATGACAAGGGTCATGGAGCATTCTGATGAAAAACTTGTGGAGTATTTTGATGACAGTGGCATGGAGCATTGTGATGAAAACTGCATGGGGCTTTGTGATGAAAAATGAATGCAGCCTTTTCATGAGAGTGTTCAAGGAGCATTCTGACGACAAGTGTCATGGAGCATTGTGATGACAAGTGTATTGAGAATTGTGATGACAAAGGTCATGGGGCATTGTGATGAAAACGGCATGGAGTAATGTGATGACAGGAATCATGGAGCGTTGTGATGACAAGTGTTATGGAACATTGTGATCACAAGTGTTTGGAGCATTGCGATGACAGAGGTCATGGATCATTTTGATTTCAAGGAGCATGTAGCATTTTGATGACAAGGGCATGAAGCAATGTGATCCCAAGGTTCATGGAGGATAGTGATGACAATGGTAATTGAGTATTGTGATGACAAGTCCATAGAGTATTGTAATGAGAAGGTCATGTAGCATTTTGATGAAAAAGGCACGGAGCATTGTGATGACAGGTGTCATGGAGCACTGTGATGACAAGCGTCACGGAGCATTGTGAATACAGGGGTCATGTAGCATTGGGATGACAAGGGCATGGATCATTGTGATGACAAGCGTCATGGAGTATTGGGCTGAATATATTCATGGAATATTGTGATGACAGTGGTCATGGAGCATTGTGATGACTAGGGAATGGAGCATTGTGATGACAAGAGTCCCGGATCATTGTGTTGTCAGCTGTCATGGAGTGTTGTGATGACAGTGGTCATGG
The DNA here is from genome assembly GCF_964341445.2 of Mesoplodon mirus. Lineage (NCBI taxonomy): Eukaryota > Metazoa > Chordata > Mammalia > Artiodactyla > Ziphiidae > Mesoplodon > Mesoplodon mirus. The sequence continues at coordinate 4,418,670 of NW_028295817.1, forward strand.
AGAATTGTGATGATATTGGTCTTGGAGCATTGTGATGAGAACTTCACGGAGCATTGGGCTGAAAATATTCATGGAGTATTGTGATGACAGGAGTCATGGAGCATTGTGATGACAAGGGAATGGAGCATGGTGATGACAATGTCCTGGAGCATTGTGATGACAAGCCCATGGAGACTTGTGATGACAAATCTCATGGAGCATTCTGATGATATGGGGCATGGAGCATTGTGATTACAGGGGTCTTGGAGCATTGTGATGACAAGGGCATGGAACATTGGGAGGAGAAGGCCATGGAACATTCTGATGACATGCGTCATGGAGCTTTGTGATATCAAGGGCATGGAGCATTGTGATTACAGGGGTTTTGGAGCATTGTGAAGACAAGGGTCATGGAGTCTTGTGAAGACAAGGCCGTGGAAGATTGTGATGGCAGGGGTCATGGAGCATTGTTATGACAGAGATAATGGAGCATTGTGATGAGAAGGGCATTGAGCATTGGTCTGAAATGTTTCATGGATTATTGTGATGAGAGTGGGCATGGAGCTTTGTGATGACAAGGGCACGGAACACTGTGATACATGGGTCATGGAGGATTGTAATGACAAAGGCATGGAGCATTGTGATGGGAAGGGCATCGAGCATTGTGATGACAAATGTCATGGTGCTTTGTGATGACAAGGGCATGGAATCATGTGATGAGAGGGTTCATAGAGCATTGTGATGACAATGACATGGAGCATTGTGATGCCAAGGGCCATGCAGCTTTGTGATGACAATGGTCATGGAGCATTTTGATGAGAAGGGTGTGGTGCATTGTGATGAGAAAGGCAGGGAGCATTTTGATGACAAGGTCATGCAGCAATTTGATGAAAAGTGTAATGGAACATTTTGATGACAGGGGTTATAGAACATTGTGATGCAAGGGGTCATGGATCTTTGGGATGAAAAGGGTCATGGAGCATTTTGATGACAGGTGTTATGGAACATTGTGATGTCAGGGGTATTGGAACATTGTGCAGATAAGGGGATGTAGCACTGTGATGACAGGGGTCATGGAATATTTTGATAACAGGTGTGAGGGTGGATTGTGATGACTAGTGGTGGAATATTGTGATATCTCAGGTGAGAGAGCATTTGGATGAGAAGTTCATGGAGCATTGTGATTACAAGATTTATGGAGCATAGCGATGACAAGGTTGTGGATCATTGTGATGAAAAGCGCATGGTACATTGTGATGAAAACGGTCATGGAGCATTGTTCTGACAAAGGCATGGAGCATTGTGATGACAAGTGTCATGGAGCATTGTGATGAAAAGTTCATGGAGCATTGTGGTTAAAATGGTCACAGAGCCTGGTGATATCGCGGGCATGGACCGTTGTGAGGACAAACGTCATGAAGCATTGTGATGACTGGAGACAAGGGGCAGTGTGATGACAGGGGTCATGGAGCATTGTGATGACAAGGGCATGGAGCACTGTGATGACAGGGGCATGGAGCATTGGTCTGACAAGTTTCATAGATGATTGTGATGACAGTGGACATGGTGCATTGTGATGACAAGGGCATGGAGCATTATGATGACAAGGTCATGGATTATTGTGAAGACAGTTGTCAGGGAGCATTGTGATTACATATGTCATGGTCCATTGCGATGACAATGGCATGGAGCATTGTGATGCCAAATGTAATGGAGGATTGTAATGACAAATATAATGGAGCATTGTTATGACTATGGCTTGGAGCATTATGATGACAAGGGCCATTGAGAATTTTCATGACAATGTCATGAAGCATTGTGATGACAAGGTCCTGGAGCACTGTGATGAGAAAACCATGGAGCCTTGTGATGACAAGTCTCATGGAGCACACTGATGAAAACGGGCATGGAGCATTCTGATTACAGGGGTCTTGGAACATTGTGAAAGCAAGGGCATGGAGCATTGTGATGACAAGGGCATGGAGCTTTGGTCTAATAAGTTTCATGGATTATTGTGATGACACTTGGAATGGCGCATTGTGATGACAAGGGCATGGAGCATTGTGATGACCAGGTCATGCAGTATTGTGAGAAGAGTTGTCACGGAGCATTGTGATGACATATGTTTTATCCCATTGTGATGACAATGGCATGGAGCATTGTGATGCCAATTTTCATGGAGGATTCTGATGACAAAGGTAAAGGAGCATTGTGATGACAATGGCTTGGAGCATAGTGATGACAAGGTTCAGGGAGCATTGTGCTGACAAGTGCATGGAGAATTGTGATGACAAGGGTCATGGAGCATTCTGATGACAAGCTTATGGAGTATTTTGATGACAATGGCATGGATCATTCTGATGAAAACGGCATGGGGCTTTGTGATGAAAAAGGCAAGGAGCCTTTTCGTGACAGGGTTCAAGGAGCATTCTGTCGACAAGTGTCTGGGAGCATTGTGATGACAAGTGTATTGAGAATTGTGATGACAAAGGTCATGGAGCATTGTGATGAAAAGGGCATGGAGTATTGTGATGACAGGCATCATGGAGCGTTGTGATGAAAAGTGTTATGGAACATTGTGATCACAAGTGTTTGGAGCATTGCGATGACAGAGGTCATGGATCATTTAGATTTCAAGGAGCATGGAGCATTGTGATGACAAGGGCATGAAGCAATGTGATCCCAAGTTTCATGGAGGATAGTGATGACAATGGTAATGCAGTATTGTGATGACAAGCACATAGAGCATTGTAATGACAAGGTCTTGTAGCATTTTGCTGACAAAGGCATGGAGCATTGTGATGACAGGTGTCATGGAGCACTGTGATGACAAGCGTCACGGAGCATTGTGAATACTGGGGTCATGGAGCATTGGGATGACAAGGGCATGGATCATTGTGATGACAAATGTCATGGAGCATTGGGCTGAAAATGTTCAAGGAGTATTGTGATGACAGTGGTGATGGAGCATTTTGATGACTAGGGAATGGAGCATTGTGATGACAAGAGTCCCGGATCATTGTGTTGTCAGGTGTCGTGGAGTGTTGTCATGACAGTGATCATGGAGAATTTTGATGATATTGGTCTTGGAGCATTGTGATGAGAAGTTCATGGGGCATTGGGCTGAAAATGTTCATGGAGTATTGTGATGACAGTGGTCATGGAGCATTGTGATGACAAGGGAATGGAGCATGGTGATAACAAGGTCCTGGAGCATTGTGATGAGATGACCATGGAGACTTGTGATGACAAGTCTCATGGAGCATTCTGAAGAAAAAGGGCATGGAGCATTGTGATTACATGGGTCTTGGAGCATTGTGATGACAAGGGCATGGAGCATTGTGTGGAGAAGGCCATGGAACATTCTGATGACATGCGTCATGGAGCTTTGTGATGACAAGGGCATGGAGCTTTGTGATTACAGGGGTCTTGGAGCATTGTGATGACAGAGGTAATGGAGCATTGTGATGAGAAGGGCATGGAGCATTGTGATGAAAAGTTCATGCAGTATTGTGAACAGTGGTGTCACGGAGCATTGTGATGACATATGTATTGGCCCATTGTGATGACAATGGCATGGAGCATTGTGATGCAAATTGTCATGGATGATTCTGATGACAAAGGTAATGGAGCGTTTTGATGACAATGGCTTGGAGCATAGTGATGACAAGGTTCAGGGAGCATTGTGCTGACAAGTGCATGGAGAATTGTGATGGCAAGAGTCATGGAGCATTCTGATGACAAGTTTGTGGAGTATTTTGATGACAATGGGATGGAGCATTGTGATGAAAATGGCATGGGGCTTTGTGATAAAAAAGCATGCAGCCTTTTCGTGACAGGGTTCAAGGAGCATTCTGACGACAAGTGTCAGGGAGCATTGTGATGACAAGTGTATTGAGAATTGTGATGACAAAGGTCATGGAGCATTGTGATGACAAGGTCATGGAGCATTGTGATTACAGGGGTTTTGGAGCATTGTGATGACAAGGGCCATGGAGACTTTTGATGACAAGGCCATGGAACATTTTGATGGCAGGGGTCATGGAGCATTTTTATGACATAGGAAATGGAGCATTGTGATGAGTAGGTCATTGAGAATTGGTCTGAAATGTTTCATGGATTTTTGTGATGAGAGTGGGCATGGAGCATTGTGATGATAAGGGCATGGTACACTGTGATACATGGGTCATGGAGGATTGTAATGACAAGGGCATCGAGCATTGTGATGAGAAGGGCATCGAGCATTGTGATTACAAGTGTCATGGAGCCTTTGATGACAAGGGCATGGAGCAATGTGATGAGATGGTTCATGGAGCATTGTGATGACAATGACATGGAGCACTGTGATGCCAAGGGTCATGGAGCTTTGTGATGACAAAAGTCATGGAGCATTTTGATGACAAGTGTGTTGTGCATTGTGATGAGAAGGGCAGGGAGTTTTTGATGACAGGGTCATGCAGCAATTTGATGAAAAGTGTAATGGAACATTTTGATGACATGGGTTATAGAACATTGTGTTGCCAGGGATCATGGAGCTTTGGGATGAAAAGGGTCATGGAGCATTTTGATGACAGGGGTTACGGAACATTGTGATGTCAGGGGTCAAGGAACATTGTGATGATAAGGGGATGTAGCATTGTGATGACAGGGGTCATTGAACATTGTGATAACAGGGTTGAGCGAGGATTGTGATGACTAGTGATGGAACATTGTGATATCTCATGTGAGAGAGCATTTGGATGAGAAGTGCATGGAACATTGTGATTACAAGGTTTATGGAGCATAGCGATGACAAGGTTGAGGATCATTGTGATGAAAAGTGCATGGCACATTGTGATGACAAAGGTCATGGAGCATTGTTCTTACAAAGGCATGGAGCATTGTGATGACAAGGGTCATGGAGCATTGTGATGAAAAGTTCATGGAGCATTGGGGTTACAAAGGTAACAGAGCCTTGTGATGACGCGGGCATGGACCGTTGTGATGACAAACGTTATAAAGCATAGTGATGACTGGAGTCACGGAGCATTGTGATGACAGGGGCATGGAGCATTGGTCTGACAAGTTTCATAGATTATTGTGATGACAGTGGACATGGTGCATTGTGATGACTAGGGCATGGAGCATTGTGAAGACAAGGGCATGGAGTAATGTGAAGACAGGTGTCAGGGAGCATTGTGATGACCTATGTCATGGTGAATTGCGATGACAATAGCATGGAGCATTGTGATGCCAAATGTAATGGAGGATGTGATGAGAAATATAATGGAGCATTGTGATGAATAGGGCTTGGAGCATTATGTTGACAAGGGCCATTGAGAATTTTCATGACAATGTCCTGAAGCATTGTGATGACAAGGTCCTGGAGCATTGTGATGGGAAAACCATAGAGGCTTGTGATGACAAATCTCAAGGAGCATACTGATGAAAAGGGGTCTGGAGCATTCTGATTACAGGGGACTTGGAACATTGTGATACAAGGGCCTGGAGCATTGTGATGACAAGGGCATGCAGTATTGTGAAGAGTGGTGTCAGGGAGCATTGTGATGACATATGTCATGGTCCATTGCGATGACAATGGCATGGAGCATTGTGATGCCAAATGTAATGGAGGATTGTAATGACAAATATAATGGAGCATTGTTATGACTATGGCTTGGAGCATTATGATGACAAGGGCCATTGAGAATTTTCATGACAATGTCATGAAGCATTGTGATGACAAGGTCCTGGAGCACTGTGATGAGAAAACCATGGAGCCTTGTGATGACAAGTCTCATGGAGCACACTGATGAAAACGGGCATGGAGCATTCTGATTACAGGGGTCTTGGAACATTGTGAAAGCAAGGGCATGGAGCATTGTGATGACAAGGGCATGGAGCTTTGGTCTAATAAGTTTCATGGATTATTGTGATGACACTTGGAATGGCGCATTGTGATGACAAGGGCATGGAGCATTGTGATGACCAGGTCATGCAGTATTGTGAGAAGAGTTGTCACGGAGCATTGTGATGACATATGTTTTATCCCATTGTGATGACAATGGCATGGAGCATTGTGATGCCAATTTTCATGGAGGATTCTGATGACAAAGGTAAAGGAGCATTGTGATGACAATGGCTTGGAGCATAGTGATGACAAGGTTCAGGGAGCATTGTGCTGACAAGTGCATGGAGAATTGTGATGACAAGGGTCATGGAGCATTCTGATGACAAGCTTATGGAGTATTTTGATGACAATGGCATGGATCATTCTGATGAAAACGGCATGGGGCTTTGTGATGAAAAAGGCAAGGAGCCTTTTCGTGACAGGGTTCAAGGAGCATTCTGTCGACAAGTGTCTGGGAGCATTGTGATGACAAGTGTATTGAGAATTGTGATGACAAAGGTCATGGAGCATTGTGATGAAAAGGGCATGGAGTATTGTGATGACAGGCATCATGGAGCGTTGTGATGAAAAGTGTTATGGAACATTGTGATCACAAGTGTTTGGAGCATTGCGATGACAGAGGTCATGGATCATTTAGATTTCAAGGAGCATGGAGCATTGTGATGACAAGGGCATGAAGCAATGTGATCCCAAGTTTCATGGAGGATAGTGATGACAATGGTAATGCAGTATTGTGATGACAAGCACATAGAGCATTGTAATGACAAGGTCTTGTAGCATTTTGCTGACAAAGGCATGGAGCATTGTGATGACAGGTGTCATGGAGCACTGTGATGACAAGCGTCACGGAGCATTGTGAATACTGGGGTCATGGAGCATTGGGATGACAAGGGCATGGATCATTGTGATGACAAATGTCATGGAGCATTGGGCTGAAAATGTTCAAGGAGTATTGTGATGACAGTGGTGATGGAGCATTTTGATGACTAGGGAATGGAGCATTGTGATGACAAGAGTCCCGGATCATTGTGTTGTCAGGTGTCGTGGAGTGTTGTCATGACAGTGATCATGGAGAATTTTGATGATATTGGTCTTGGAGCATTGTGATGAGAAGTTCATGGGGCATTGGGCTGAAAATGTTCATGGAGTATTGTGATGACAGTGGTCATGGAGCATTGTGATGACAAGGGAATGGAGCATGGTGATAACAAGGTCCTGGAGCATTGTGATGAGATGACCATGGAGACTTGTGATGACAAGTCTCATGGAGCATTCTGAAGAAAAAGGGCATGGAGCATTGTGATTACATGGGTCTTGGAGCATTGTGATGACAAGGGCATGGAGCATTGTGTGGAGAAGGCCATGGAACATTCTGATGACATGCGTCATGGAGCTTTGTGATGACAAGGGCATGGAGCTTTGTGATTACAGGGGTCTTGGAGCATTGTGATGACAGAGGTAATGGAGCATTGTGATGAGAAGGGCATGGAGCATTGTGATGAAAAGTTCATGCAGTATTGTGAACAGTGGTGTCACGGAGCATTGTGATGACATATGTATTGGCCCATTGTGATGACAATGGCATGGAGCATTGTGATGCAAATTGTCATGGATGATTCTGATGACAAAGGTAATGGAGCGTTTTGATGACAATGGCTTGGAGCATAGTGATGACAAGGTTCAGGGAGCATTGTGCTGACAAGTGCATGGAGAATTGTGATGGCAAGAGTCATGGAGCATTCTGATGACAAGTTTGTGGAGTATTTTGATGACAATGGGATGGAGCATTGTGATGAAAATGGCATGGGGCTTTGTGATAAAAAAGCATGCAGCCTTTTCGTGACAGGGTTCAAGGAGCATTCTGACGACAAGTGTCAGGGAGCATTGTGATGACAAGTGTATTGAGAATTGTGATGACAAAGGTCATGGAGCATTGTGATGACAAGGTCATGGAGCATTGTGATTACAGGGGTTTTGGAGCATTGTGATGACAAGGGCCATGGAGACTTTTGATGACAAGGCCATGGAACATTTTGATGGCAGGGGTCATGGAGCATTTTTATGACATAGGAAATGGAGCATTGTGATGAGTAGGTCATTGAGAATTGGTCTGAAATGTTTCATGGATTTTTGTGATGAGAGTGGGCATGGAGCATTGTGATGATAAGGGCATGGTACACTGTGATACATGGGTCATGGAGGATTGTAATGACAAGGGCATCGAGCATTGTGATGAGAAGGGCATCGAGCATTGTGATTACAAGTGTCATGGAGCCTTTGATGACAAGGGCATGGAGCAATGTGATGAGATGGTTCATGGAGCATTGTGATGACAATGACATGGAGCACTGTGATGCCAAGGGTCATGGAGCTTTGTGATGACAAAAGTCATGGAGCATTTTGATGACAAGTGTGTTGTGCATTGTGATGAGAAGGGCAGGGAGTTTTTGATGACAGGGTCATGCAGCAATTTGATGAAAAGTGTAATGGAACATTTTGATGACATGGGTTATAGAACATTGTGTTGCCAGGGATCATGGAGCTTTGGGATGAAAAGGGTCATGGAGCATTTTGATGACAGGGGTTACGGAACATTGTGATGTCAGGGGTCAAGGAACATTGTGATGATAAGGGGATGTAGCATTGTGATGACAGGGGTCATTGAACATTGTGATAACAGGGTTGAGCGAGGATTGTGATGACTAGTGATGGAACATTGTGATATCTCATGTGAGAGAGCATTTGGATGAGAAGTGCATGGAGCATTGTGATTACAAGGTTTATGGAGCATAGCGATGACAAGGTTGAGGATCATTGTGATGAAAAGTGCATGGCACATTGTGATGACAAAGGTCATGGAGCATTGTTCTTACAAAGGCATGGAGCATTGTGATGACAAGGGTCATGGAGCATTGTGATGAAAAGTTCATGGAGCATTGGGGTTACAAAGGTAACAGAGCCTTGTGATGACGCGGGCATGGACCGTTGTGATGACAAACGTTATAAAGCATAGTGATGACTGGAGTCACGGAGCATTGTGATGACAGGGGCATGGAGCATTGGTCTGACAAGTTTCATAGATTATTGTGATGACAGTGGACATGGTGCATTGTGATGACTAGGGCATGGAGCATTGTGAAGACAAGGGCATGGAGTAATGTGAAGACAGGTGTCAGGGAGCATTGTGATGACCTATGTCATGGTGAATTGCGATGACAATAGCATGGAGCATTGTGATGCCAAATGTAATGGAGGATGTGATGAGAAATATAATGGAGCATTGTGATGAATAGGGCTTGGAGCATTATGTTGACAAGGGCCATTGAGAATTTTCATGACAATGTCCTGAAGCATTGTGATGACAAGGTCCTGGAGCATTGTGATGGGAAAACCATAGAGGCTTGTGATGACAAATCTCAAGGAGTATACTGATGAAAAGGGGTCTGGAGCATTCTGATTACAGGGGACTTGGAACATTGTGATACAAGGGCCTGGAGCATTGTGATGACAAGGGCATGCAGTATTGTGAAGAGTGGTGTCAGGGAGCATTGTGATGACATATGTCATGGTCCATTGCGATGACAATGGCATGGAGCATTGTGATGCCAAATGTAATGGAGGATTGTAATGACAAATATAATGGAGCATTGTTATGACTATGGCTTGGAGCATTATGATGACAAGGGCCATTGAGAATTTTCATGACAATGTCATGAAGCATTGTGATGACAAGGTCCTGGAGCACTGTGATGAGAAAACCATGGAGCCTTGTGATGACAAGTCTCATGGAGCACACTGATGAAAACGGGCATGGAGCATTCTGATTACAGGGGTCTTGGAACATTGTGAAAGCAAGGGCATGGAGCATTGTGATGACAAGGGCATGGAGCTTTGGTCTAATAAGTTTCATGGATTATTGTGATGACACTTGGAATGGCGCATTGTGATGACAAGGGCATGGAGCATTGTGATGACCAGGTCATGCAGTATTGTGAGAAGAGTTGTCACGGAGCATTGTGATGACATATGTTTTATCCCATTGTGATGACAATGGCATGGAGCATTGTGATGCCAATTTTCATGGAGGATTCTGATGACAAAGGTAAAGGAGCATTGTGATGACAATGGCTTGGAGCATAGTGATGACAAGGTTCAGGGAGCATTGTGCTGACAAGTGCATGGAGAATTGTGATGACAAGGGTCATGGAGCATTCTGATGACAAGCTTATGAAGTATTTTGATGACAATGGCATGGATCATTCTGATGAAAACGGCATGGGGCTTTGTGATGAAAAAGGCAAGGAGCCTTTTCGTGACAGGGTTCAAGGAGCATTCTGTCGACAAGTGTCTGGGAGCATTGTGATGACAAGTGTATTGAGAATTGTGATGACAAAGGTCATGGAGCATTGTGATGAAAAGGGCATGGAGTATTGTGATGACAGGCATCATGGAGCGTTGTGATGAAAAGTGTTATGGAACATTGTGATCACAAGTGTTTGGAGCATTGCGATGACAGAGGTCATGGATCATTTAGATTTCAAGGAGCATGGACCATTGTGATGACAAGGGCATGAAGCAATGTGATCCCAAGTTTCATGGAGGATAGTGATGACAATGGTAATGCAGTATTGTGATGACAAGCACATAGAGCATTGTAATGACAAGGTCTTGTAGCATTTTGCTGACAAAGGCATGGAGCATTGTGATGACAGGTGTCATGGAGCACTGTGATGACAAGCGTCACGGAGCATTGTGAATACTGGGGTCATGGAGCATTGGGATGACAAGGGCATGGATCATTGTGATGACAAATGTCATGGAGCATTGGGCTGAAAATGTTCAAGGAGTATTGTGATGACAGTGGTGATGGAGCATTTTGATGACTAGGGAATGGAGCATTGTGAAGACAAGAGTCCCGGATCATTGTGTTGTCAGGTGTCGTGGAGTGTTGTCATGACAGTGATCATGGAGAATTTTGATGATATTGGTCTTGGAGCATTGTGATGAGAAGTTCATGGGGCATTGGGCTGAAAATGTTCATGGAGTATTGTGATGACAGTGGTCATGGAGCATTGTGATGACAAGGGAATGGAGCATGGTGATAACAAGGTCCTGGAGCATTGTGATGAGATGACCATGGAGACTTGTGATGACAAGTCTCATGGAGCATTCTGAAGAAAAAGGGCATGGAGCATTGTGATTACATGGGTCTTGGAGCATTGTGATGACAAGGGCATGGAGCATTGTGTGGAGAAGGCCATGGAACATTCTGATGACATGCGTCATGGAGCTTTGTGATGACAAGGGCATGGAGCTTTGTGATTACAGGGGTCTTGGAGCATTGTGATGACAGAGGTAATGGAGCATTGTGATGAGAAGGGCATGGAGCATTGTGATGAAAAGTTCATGCAGTATTGTGAACAGTGGTGTCACGGAGCATTGTGATGACATATGTATTGGCCCATTGTGATGACAATGGCATGGAGCATTGTGATGCAAATTGTCATGGATGATTCTGATGACAAAGGTAATGGAGCGTTTTGATGACAATGGCTTGGAGCATAGTGATGACAAGGTTCAGGGAGCATTGTGCTGACAAGTGCATGGAGAATTGTGATGGCAAGAGTCATGGAGCATTCTGATGACAAGTTTGTGGAGTATTTTGATGACAATGGGATGGAGCATTGTGATGAAAATGGCATGGGGCTTTGTGATAAAAAAGCATGCAGCCTTTTCGTGACAGGGTTCAAGGAGCATTCTGACGACAAGTGTCAGGGAGCATTGTGATGACAAGTGTATTGAGAATTGTGATGACAAAGGTCATGGAGCATTGTGATGACAAGGTCATGGAGCATTGTGATTACAGGGGTTTTGGAGCATTGTGATGACAAGGGCCATGGAGACTTTTGATGACAAGGCCATGGAACATTTTGATGGCAGGGGTCATGGAGCATTTTTATGACATAGGAAATGGAGCATTGTGATGAGTAGGTCATTGAGAATTGGTCTGAAATGTTTCATGGATTTTTGTGATGAGAGTGGGCATGGAGCATTGTGATGATAAGGGCATGGTACACTGTGATACATGGGTCATGGAGGATTGTAATGACAAGGGCATCGAGCATTGTGATGAGAAGGGCATCGAGCATTGTGATTACAAGTGTCATGGAGCCTTTGATGACAAGGGCATGGAGCAATGTGATGAGATGGTTCATGGAGCATTGTGATGACAATGACATGGAGCACTGTGATGCCAAGTGTCATGGAGCTTTGTGATGACAAAAGTCATGGAGCATTTTGATGACAAGTGTGTTGTGCATTGTGATGAGAAGGGCAGGGAGTTTTTGATGACAGGGTCATGCAGCAATTTGATGAAAAGTGTAATGGAACATTTTGATGACATGTGTTATAGAACATTGTGTTGCCAGGGATCATGGAGCTTTGGGATGAAAAGGGTCATGGAGCATTTTGATGACAGGGGTTACGGAACATTGTGATGTCAGGGGTCAAGGAACATTGTGATGATAAGGGGATGTAGCATTGTGATGACAGGGGTCATTGAACATTGTGATAACAGGGTTGAGCGAGGATTGTGATGACTAGTGATGGAACATTGTGATATCTCATGTGAGAGAGCATTTGGATGAGAAGTGCATGGAGCATTGTGATTACAAGGTTTATGGAGCATAGCGATGACAAGGTTGAGGATCATTGTGATGAAAAGTGCATGGCACATTGTGATGACAAAGGTCATGGAGCATTGTTCTTACAAAGGCATGGAGCATTGTGATGACAAGGGTCATGGAGCATTGTGATGAAAAGTTCATGGAGCATTGGGGTTACAAAGGTAACAGAGCCTTGTGATGACGCGGGCATGGACCGTTGTGATGACAAACGTTATAAAGCATAGTGATGACTGGAGTCACGGAGCATTGTGATGACAGGGGCATGGAGCATTGGTCTGACAAGTTTCATAGATTATTGTGATGACAGTGGACATGGTGCATTGTGATGACTAGGGCATGGAGCATTGTGAAGACAAGGGCATGGAGTAATGTGAAGACAGGTGTCAGGGAGCATTGTGATGACCTATGTCATGGTGAATTGCGATGACAATAGCATGGAGCATTGTGATGCCAAATGTAATGGAGGATGTGATGAGAAATATAATGGAGCATTGTGATGAATAGGGCTTGGAGCATTATGTTGACAAGGGCCATTGAGAATTTTCATGACAATGTCCTGAAGCATTGTGATGACAAGGTCCTGGAGCATTGTGATGGGAAAACCATAGAGGCTTGTGATGACAAATCTCAAGGAGCATACTGATGAAAAGGGGTCTGGAGCATTCTGATTACAGGGGACTTGGAACATTGTGATACAAGGGCCTGGAGCATTGTGATGACAAGGGCATGCAGTATTGTGAAGAGTGGTGTCAGGGAGCATTGTGATGACATATGTCATGGTCCATTGCGATGACAATGGCATGGAGCATTGTGATGCCAAATGTAATGGAGGATTGTAATGACAAATATAATGGAGCATTGTTATGACTATGGCTTGGAGCATTATGATGACAAGGGCCATTGAGAATTTTCATGACAATGTCATGAAGCATTGTGATGACAAGGTCCTGGAGCACTGTGATGAGAAAACCATGGAGCCTTGTGATGACAAGTCTCATGGAGCACACTGATGAAAACGGGCATGGAGCATTCTGATTACAGGGGTCTTGGAACATTGTGAAAGCAAGGGCATGGAGCATTGTGATGACAAGGGCATGGAGCTTTGGTCTAATAAGTTTCATGGATTATTGTGATGACACTTGGAATGGCGCATTGTGATGACAAGGGCATGGAGCATTGTGATGACCAGGTCATGCAGTATTGTGAGAAGAGTTGTCACGGAGCATTGTGATGACATATGTTTTATCCCATTGTGATGACAATGGCATGGAGCATTGTGATGCCAATTTTCATGGAGGATTCTGATGACAAAGGTAAAGGAGCATTGTGATGACAATGGCTTGGAGCATAGTGATGACAAGGTTCAGGGAGCATTGTGCTGACAAGTGCATGGAGAATTGTGATGACAAGGGTCATGGAGCATTCTGATGACAAGCTTATGGAGTATTTTGATGACAATGGCATGGATCATTCTGATGAAAACGGCATGGGGCTTTGTGATGAAAAAGGCAAGGAGCCTTTTCGTGACAGGGTTCAAGGAGCATTCTGTCGACAAGTGTCTGGGAGCATTGTGATGACAAGTGTATTGAGAATTGTGATGACAAAGGTCATGGAGCATTGTGATGAAAAGGGCATGGAGTATTGTGATGACAGGCATCATGGAGCGTTGTGATGAAAAGTGTTATGGAACATTGTGATCACAAGTGTTTGGAGCATTGCGATGACAGAGGTCATGGATCATTTAGATTTCAAGGAGCATGGAGCATTGTGATGACAAGGGCATGAAGCAATGTGATCCCAAGTTTCATGGAGGATAGTGATGACAATGGTAATGCAGTATTGTGATGACAAGCACATAGAGCATTGTAATGACAAGGTCTTGTAGCATTTTGCTGACAAAGGCATGGAGCATTGTGATGACAGGTGTCATGGAGCACTGTGATGACAAGCGTCACGGAGCATTGTGAATACTGGGGTCATGGAGCATTGGGATGACAAGGGCATGGATCATTGTGATGACAAATGTCATGGAGCATTGGGCTGAAAATGTTCAAGGAGTATTGTGATGACAGTGGTGATGGAGCATTTTGATGACTAGGGAATGGAGCATTGTGATGACAAGAGTCCCGGATCATTGTGTTGTCAGGTGTCGTGGAGTGTTGTCATGACAGTGATCATGGAGAATTTTGATGATATTGGTCTTGGAGCATTGTGATGAGAAGTTCATGGGGCATTGGGCTGAAAATGTTCATGGAGTATTGTGATGACAGTGGTCATGGAGCATTGTGATGACAAGGGAATGGAGCATGGTGATAACAAGGTCCTGGAGCATTGTGATGAGATGACCATGGAGACTTGTGATGACAAGTCTCATGGAGCATTCTGAAGAAAAAGGGCATGGAGCATTGTGATTACATGGGTCTTGGAGCATTGTGATGACAAGGGCATGGAGCATTGTGTGGAGAAGGCCATGGAACATTCTGATGACATGCGTCATGGAGCTTTGTGATGACAAGGGCATGGAGCTTTGTGATTACAGGGGTCTTGGAGCATTGTGATGACAGAGGTAATGGAGCATTGTGATGAGAAGGGCATGGAGCATTGTGATGAAAAGTTCATGCAGTATTGTGAACAGTGGTGTCACGGAGCATTGTGATGACATATGTATTGGCCCATTGTGATGACAATGGCATGGAGCATTGTGATGCAAATTGTCATGGATGATTCTGATGACAAAGGTAATGGAGCGTTTTGATGACAATGGCTTGGAGCATAGTGATGACAAGGTTCAGGGAGCATTGTGCTGACAAGTGCATGGAGAATTGTGATGGCAAGAGTCATGGAGCATTCTGATGACAAGTTTGTGGAGTATTTTGATGACAATGGGATGGAGCATTGTGATGAAAATGGCATGGGGCTTTGTGATAAAAAAGCATGCAGCCTTTTCGTGACAGGGTTCAAGGAGCATTCTGACGACAAGTGTCAGGGAGCATTGTGATGACAAGTGTATTGAGAATTGTGATGACAAAGGTCATGGAGCATTGTGATGACAAGGTCATGGAGCATTGTGATTACAGGGGTTTTGGAGCATTGTGATGACAAGGGCCATGGAGACTTTTGATGACAAGGCCATGGAACATTTTGATGGCAGGGGTCATGGAGCATTTTTATGACATAGGAAATGGAGCATTGTGATGAGTAGGTCATTGAGAATTGGTCTGAAATGTTTCATGGATTTTTGTGATGAGAGTGGGCATGGAGCATTGTGATGATAAGGGCATGGTACACTGTGATACATGGGTCATGGAGGATTGTAATGACAAGGGCATCGAGCATTGTGATGAGAAGGGCATCGAGCATTGTGATTACAAGTGTCATGGAGCCTTTGATGACAAGGGCATGGAGCAATGTGATGAGATGGTTCATGGAGCATTGTGATGACAATGACATGGAGCACTGTGATGCCAAGGGTCATGGAGCTTTGTGATGACAAAAGTCATGGAGCATTTTGATGACAAGTGTGTTGTGCATTGTGATGAGAAGGGCAGGGAGTTTTTGATGACAGGGTCATGCAGCAATTTGATGAAAAGTGTAATGGAACATTTTGATGACATGGGTTATAGAACATTGTGTTGCCAGGGATCATGGAGCTTTGGGATGAAAAGGGTCATGGAGCATTTTGATGACAGGGGTTACGGAACATTGTGATGTCAGGGGTCAAGGAACATTGTGATGATAAGGGGATGTAGCATTGTGATGACAGGGGTCATTGAACATTGTGATAACAGGGTTGAGCGAGGATTGTGATGACTAGTGATGGAACATTGTGATATCTCATGTGAGAGAGCATTTGGATGAGAAGTGCATGGAGCATTGTGATTACAAGGTTTATGGAGCATAGCGATGACAAGGTTGAGGATCATTGTGATGAAAAGTGCATGGCACATTGTGATGACAAAGGTCATGGAGCATTGTTCTTACAAAGGCATGGAGCATTGTGATGACAAGGGTCATGGAGCATTGTGATGAAAAGTTCATGGAGCATTGGGGTTACAAAGGTAACAGAGCCTTGTGATGACGCGGGCATGGACCGTTGTGATGACAAACGTTATAAAGCATAGTGATGACTGGAGTCACGGAGCATTGTGATGACAGGGGCATGGAGCATTGGTCTGACAAGTTTCATAGATTATTGTGATGACAGTGGACATGGTGCATTGTGATGACTAGGGCATGGAGCATTGTGAAGACAAGGGCATGGAGTAATGTGAAGACAGGTGTCAGGGAGCATTGTGATGACCTATGTCATGGTGAATTGCGATGACAATAGCATGGAGCATTGTGATGCCAAATGTAATGGAGGATGTGATGAGAAATATAATGGAGCATTGTGATGAATAGGGCTTGGAGCATTATGTTGACAAGGGCCATTGAGAATTTTCATGACAATGTCCTGAAGCATTGTGATGACAAGGTCCTGGAGCATTGTGATGGGAAAACCATAGAGGCTTGTGATGACAAATCTCAAGGAGCATACTGATGAAAAGGGGTCTGGAGCATTCTGATTACAGGGGACTTGGAACATTGTGATACAAGGGCCTGGAGCATTGTGATGACAAGGGCATGCAGTATTGTGAAGAGTGGTGTCAGGGAGCATTGTGATGACATATGTCATGGTCCATTGCGATGACAATGGCATGGAGCATTGTGATGCCAAATGTAATGGAGGATTGTAATGACAAATATAATGGAGCATTGTTATGACTATGGCTTGGAGCATTATGATGACAAGGGCCATTGAGAATTTTCATGACAATGTCATGAAGCATTGTGATGACAAGGTCCTGGAGCACTGTGATGAGAAAACCATGGAGCCTTGTGATGACAAGTCTCATGGAGCACACTGATGAAAACGGGCATGGAGCATTCTGATTACAGGGGTCTTGGAACATTGTGAAAGCAAGGGCATGGAGCATTGTGATGACAAGGGCATGGAGCTTTGGTCTAATAAGTTTCATGGATTATTGTGATGACACTTGGAATGGCGCATTGTGATGACAAGGGCATGGAGCATTGTGATGACCAGGTCATGCAGTATTGTGAGAAGAGTTGTCACGGAGCATTGTGATGACATATGTTTTATCCCATTGTGATGACAATGGCATGGAGCATTGTGATGCCAATTTTCATGGAGGATTCTGATGACAAAGGTAAAGGAGCATTGTGATGACAATGGCTTGGAGCATAGTGATGACAAGGTTCAGGGAGCATTGTGCTGACAAGTGCATGGAGAATTGTGATGACAAGGGTCATGGAGCATTCTGATGACAAGCTTATGGAGTATTTTGATGACAATGGCATGGATCATTCTGATGAAAACGGCATGGGGCTTTGTGATGAAAAAGGCAAGGAGCCTTTTCGTGACAGGGTTCAAGGGGCATTCTGTCGACAAGTGTCTGGGAGCATTGTGATGACAAGTGTATTGAGAATTGTGATGACAAAGGTCATGGAGCATTGTGATGAAAAGGGCATGGAGTATTGTGATGACAGGCATCATGGAGCGTTGTGATGAAAAGTGTTATGGAACATTGTGATCACAAGTGTTTGGAGCATTGCGATGACAGAGGTCATGGATCATTTAGATTTCAAGGAGCATGGACCATTGTGATGACAAGGGCATGAAGCAATGTGATCCCAAGTTTCATGGAGGATAGTGATGACAATGGTAATGCAGTATTGTGATGACAAGCACATAGAGCATTGTAATGACAAGGTCTTGTAGCATTTTGCTGACAAAGGCATGGAGCATTGTGATGACAGGTGTCATGGAGCACTGTGATGACAAGCGTCACGGAGCATTGTGAATACTGGGGTCATGGAGCATTGGGATGACAAGGGCATGGATCATTGTGATGACAAATGTCATGGAGCATTGGGCTGAAAATGTTCAAGGAGTATAGTGATGACAGTGGTGATGGAGCATTTTGATGACTAGGGAATGGAGCATTGTGATGACAAGAGTCCCGGATCATTGTGTTGTCAGGTGTCGTGGAGTGTTGTGATGACAGTGATCACGGAGAATTTTGATGATATTGGTATTGGAGCATTGTGATGAGAAGGTCATGGGGCATTGGGCTGAAAATGTTCATGGAGTATTGTGATGACAGTGGTCATGGAGCATTGTGATGACAAGGGAATGGAGCATGGTGATAACAAGGTCCTGGAGCATTGTGATGAGATGACCATGGAGACTTGTGATGACAAGTCTCATGGAGCATTCTGAAGAAAAAGGGCATGGAGCATTGTGATTACATGGGTCTTGGAGCATTGTGATGACAAGGGCATGGAGCATTGTGTGGAGAAGGCCATGGAACATTCTGATGACATGCGTCATGGAGCTTTGTGATGACAAGGGCATGGAGCTTTGTGATTACAGGGGTCTTGGAGCATTGTGATGACAGAGGTAATGGAGCATTGTGATGAGAAGGGCATGGAGCATTGTGATGAAAAGTTCATGCAGTATTGTGAACAGTGGTGTCACGGAGCATTGTGATGACATATGTATTGGCCCATTGTGATGACAATGGCATGGAGCATTGTGATGCAAATTGTCATGGATGATTCTGATGACAAAGGTAATGGAGCATTTTGATGACAATGGCTTGGAGCATAGTGATGACAAGGTTCAGGGAGCATTGTGCTGACAAGTGCATGGAGAATTGTGATGGCAAGAGTCATGGAGCATTCTGATGACAAGTTTGTGGAGTATTTTGATGACAATGGGATGGAGCATTGTGATGAAAATGGCATGGGGCTTTGTGATAAAAAAGCATGCAGCCTTTTCGTGACAGGGTTCAAGGAGCATTCTGACGACAAGTGTCAGGGAGCATTGTGATGACAAGTGTATTGAGAATTGTGATGACAAAGGTCATGGAGCATTGTGATGACAAGATCATGGAGCATTGTGATTACAGGGGTTTTGGAGCATTGTGATGACAAGGGCCATGGAGACTTTTGATGACAAGGCCGTGGAACATTTTGATGGCAGGGGTCATGGAGCATTTTTATGACATAGGAAATGGAGCATTGTGATGAGAAGGTCATTGAGAATTGGTCTGAAATGTTTGATGGATTATTGTGATGAGAGTGGGCATGGAGCATTGTGATGACAAGGGCACGGTACACTGTGATACATGGGTCATGGAGGATTGTAATGACAAGGGCATCGAGCATTGTGATGAGAAGGGCATCGAGCATTGTGATGACAAGTGTCATGGAGCCTTTGATGACAAGGGCATGGAGCAATGTGATGAGATGGTTCATGGAGCATTGTGATGACAATGACATGGAGCACTGTGATGCCAAGGGTCATGGAGCTTTGTGATGACAAAAGTCTTGGAGCATTTTGATGACAAGTGTGTTGTGCATTGTGATGAGAAGGGCAGGGAGCTTTTTGATGACAGGGTCATGCAGCAATTTGATGAAAAGTGTAATGGAACATTTTGATGACATGGGTTATAGAACATTGTGTTGCCAGGGATCATGGAGCTTTGGGATGAAAAGGGTCATGGAGCATTTTGATAACAGGGGTTACGGAACATTGTGATGTCAGGGGTCAAGGAACATTGTGATGATAAGGGGATGTAGCATTGTGATGACAGGGATCATGGAACATTGTGATAACAGGGTTGAGCGAGGATTGTGATGACTAGTGATGGAACATTGTGATATCTCATGTGAGAGAGCATTTGGATGAGAAGTGCATGGAGCATTGTGATTACAAGGTTTATGGAGCATAGCGATGACAAGGTTGAGGATCATTGTGATGAAAAGTGCATGGCACATTGTGATGACAAAGGTCATGGAGCATTGTTCTTACAAAGGCATGGAGCATTGTGATGACAAGGGTCACGGAGCATTGTGATGAAAAGTTCATGGAGCATTGGTGTTACAAAGGTAACAGAGCCTTGTGATGACGCGGGCATGGACCGTTGTGATGACAAACGTTATGAAGCATAGTGATGACTGGAGTCACGGAGCATTGTGATGACAGGGGTCATGGAGCATTGTGATGACAAGGGCATGGAGCATTGTGATGACAGGGGCATGGAGCATTGGTCTGACAAGTTTCATAGATTATTGTGATGAGAGTGGACATGGTGCATTGTGATGACTAGGGCATGGAGCATTGTGAAGACAAGGGCATGGAGTAATGTGAAGACAGGTGTCAGGGAGCATTGTGATGACCTATGTCATGGTCCATTGCGATGACAATAGCATGGAGCATTGTGATGCCAAATGTAATGGAGGATGTGATGACAAATATAATGGAACATTGTGATGACTAGGGCTTGGAGCATTATGTTGACAAGGGCCATTGAGAATTTTCATGACAATGTCCTGAAGCATTGTGATGACAAGGTCCTGGAGCATTGTGATGGGAAAAACATGGAGGCTTGTGATGACAAATCTCAAGGAGCATACTGATGAAAAGGGGTCTGGAGCATTCTGATTACAGGGGACTTGGAACATTGTGATACAAGGGCATGGAGCATTGTGATGACAAGTGCATGCCATATTGTGAAGAGAGGTGTCAGGGAGCATTGTGATGACATATGTAATGGCCCATTGTGATGACAAAGGCATGGAGTATTGTGATGCCAAGTGTCATGGAGGATTCTAATGACAAATGTAATGGAGCATTGTGATGACAAGTGTTTGGAGCATTGTGATGACAAGGGTCAGGGAGCATTGTGCTGACAAGTGCATGGATAATTGTGATGACAAGAGACATGGAGCATTCTGATGACAAGCTTGTGGAGTATTTTGATGACAATTGCATGGAGCATTTTGATGAAAATGGCATGGGGCATTGTGATGAAAAGTGGAATGGAGCTTTTTGGTGACAGGTTTCAAGGAGCACTCTGACGACAATGTCAGGGAGCATTTTGATGACAAGTGTATTGAGAATTGTGATGACAAAGGTCATGGAGCATTGTGATGAAAAGGGCATGGAGTATTGTGATGACAGGCATCATGGATCGTTGAGATGACAAGTGTTACGGAACATTGTGATCACAAGGGTTTGGAGCACTGTGAGGACAGAGGTCCTGGATCATTTTGATTTCAAGGAGCAGGGAGCATTGTGATGACAAGGGCATGAAGCAATGTGATCCCAAGTTTCATGGTGGATTGTGATGACAATGGTAAAGGAGTATTGTGATGACAAGCACAAAGAGCATTGTAATGACAAAGTCATGTAGCATTTTGCTGACAAAGGCATGGAGCATTGTGATGAAAAGTTGCATGGAGCACTGTGATGACAAGCATCACGGAGCATTGTGAATACAGGGGTCATGGATCATTGGGATGACAAGGGCATGGATCATTGTGATGACAAGTATCATGGAGCCTTGTGCTGAAAATGTTCATGCAGTACTGTGATGACAGGGGTCATGTAGAATTTTGATTTCATTGTGCTGACATTAGCCGGAAGCATTATGATGATGGGCATGATGCATTGTGATGACAGGGTTCATGGAGCATTGACATGAAGAGGGGCATGGAGCATTGTGATTACAGGGGTCTTGGAGCATTGTGATGACAAGGGCATTGAGCATTTTGATGAGAAGTACATGGAACATTCTGATGACGTGTCATGGAGCTTTGTGATGACAAGGGCATAGAAATATGTGATGGCAGGGGTCATGGAGTATTGTTATGACAGGGGTAATGCAGCATTGTGATGAGAAGGGCATGGAGCATTGTGATTACAAGGTTCATTGAGCATTGTGATGACAAATTTGTGGACCGTTGGGATGAAAAGTACGTGGCACATTGTGATGACAAGTGTCATGGAGCATTTTTTTGACAAAGGCATGGAGCATTGTGATGACAAGGGTCACGGAGCATTGTGATGAAAAGTTAATGGAGCATTGTGGTTACAAAGGTAACAGAGCCTTGTGATGACGTGGGTATCGCCCATCATGATGACATATGTTATGAAGAATTGTGATGACTGGAGTCATGGAGCATTGTGATGACAGGGGTCATGGAGCATTGTGATGAAAAGGGCATGGAACATTGTGCTGAGAAAGGCATAGAGCATTGTGATGACATGTGTCATGGAGCACTGTGATGACAAGCATCACAGACCATTGAGAATACAGGGGTCATGGAGCATTAGGTGACAAGGTCATGGATCATTGTGTTGACAAGGGTCATGGAGAATTGGGCTGAAAATGTACCTGGAGTATTGTGATGACAGGTGTCATGGGACATTGTGATTACAGGGGTCTTGGAGCATTATGATGACAGAGGTCCCGGATCATTGTGTTGTCAGCTGTCATGGAGTGTTGTGATGACAGTGGTCATGGAGCATTGTGATGATATTGTTCATGGAGCATTTTGATGAGAAGGTCATGGAGCAGTGGGCTGAAAATATTCATGGAGTATTGTGATGACAGGGGTCATGGAGCATTGTGATGACAACGGAATGGAGCATGGTGATGACAAGTTCCTGGAGCATTGTGAGGAGATGACCATGGAGACTTCTGATGACAAGTTTCATGGAGCATTCTGATGATAAGGGGCATGGAGCATTGTGATTACAGGGGTCTTGGAGCATTGTGATGACAAGTGCATGGAGCATTGTGAGGAGAAGGCCATGGAACATTCTGATGACATGCGTCATGGAGCATTGTGATGACAAGGGCATGGAGCATTGTGATTACAGGGGTCTTGGAGCATTGTGATGACAAGGGTCATGGAACCTTGTGATGACAAGGCCGTGGAACATTGTGATGGCATGGGTCATGAAGCATTGTTATGACAGAGATAATGGAGCATTGTGATGAGAAGGGCATTGAGCATTGGTCTGAAATGTTTCATGGATTATTGTGATGAGAGTGGGCACGGAGCATTGTGTTGACAAGGGCACGGAACACTGTGATACATGGGTGATGGAGGATTGTAATGACAAATGAATGGAGCATTGTGATGGGAAGGGCATCGAGCATTGTGATGACAAGTGTCATGGTGCTTTGTGATGACAAGGGCATGGAGCCATGTGATGAGAGGGTTCATGGAGCATTGTGATGACAATGACATGGAGCATTGTGATGCCAAGGTCCAAGGAGCTTTGTGATGACTATGGTCATGGAGCATTTTGATGACAAGGGTGTGGTGCATTGTGATGAGAAGGGCAGGGAGCATTTTGATGACAGGGTCATGCAGCAATTTGATGAAAAGTGTAATGGAACTTTTTGATGACAGGGGTTATAGAACATTGTGATGCCAGGGATCATGGATCTTTGGGATGAAAAGGGTCATGGAGCATTTTGATGACAGGGGTTATGGAACATTGTGATGTCAGTGGTCATGGAACATTGTATTGATAAGGGAATGTAGCATTTTGATGACAGCGGTCATGGAACATTGTGATAAGAGGGGTGAGGGAGGATTGTGATGACTAGTGGTGGAACATTGTGATATCTCATGTGAGAGAGCATTTGGATGAGAAGATCATGGAGCATTGTGATTCCAAGTTTTATGGAGCATAGCGATGACAAGGTTGTGGATCATTGTGATGAAAAGTGCATGGCACATTGTGATGACAAGGGTCATGGAGCATTGTTCTTACAAAGGCATGGAGCATTGTGATGACAAGGGTCACGGAGCATTGTGATGAAAAGTTCATGGAGCATTGTGGTTAAAATGGTCACAGAGTCTTGTGATGACGTGGGCATGGACCGTTGTGATGACAAACGTTATGAAGCATTGTGATAACTGGAGTCACGGGGCATTGTGATGACAGTGGTCATGGAGCATTGTGATGACAAGGGCATGGAGCATTGTGATGACAGGGGCATGGAGCATTGGTCTGACAAGTTTCATAGATGATTGTGATGACAGTGGACATGGTGCATTGTGATGACAAGGACATGGAGCATTGTGATGACAAGGGCATGGTGTATTGTGAAGACAGGTGTCAGGGAGCATTGTGATGACATATGTCATGGTCCATTGCGATGACAATGGCATGGATCATTGTGATGCCAAATGTAATGGAGGATTGTAATGACAAATATAATGTAGCATTGTGATAACTACGGCTTGGAGCATTATGATTACAAGGGCCAATGAGAATTTTCTTGACAATGTCGTGAAGCATTGTGATGACAATGTCCTGGAGCATTGTGATGAGAAAACCATGGAGCCTTGTGATGACAAGTCTCATGGAGCATACTGATGAAAAGGGGCATGGAGCATTCTGATAACAGGGGTCTTCGCATATTGTGATAACACGGGCATGGAGCATTGTGATGACAAGAGCATGGATCATTGGTCTAATAAGTTTCATGGATTATTGTGATGACAGTTGGAATGGCGCATTGTGATGACAAGGGCATGGAGCATTGTGATGACCAGGTCATGCAGTATTGTGAAAAGAGGTGTCACGGAGCATTGTGATGACATATGTATTGGCCCATTGTGATGACAATGGCATGGAGCATTGTGATGACAAATGTCATGGAGGATTCTGATGACAAAGGTAATGGAGCATTGTGATCACAATGGCTTGGAGCATAGAGATGACAAGTTTCAGGGAGCATTGTGCTGACAAGTGCATGGAGAATTGTGATGACAATGGTCATGGAGCATTCAGATGACAAGCTTGTGGAGTATTTTGATGACAATGGCATGGAGCATTGTGATAAAAACGGCATGGGGCTTTGTGATGAAAAAGGCAAGGAGCCATTTCGTGACAGGTTTCAAGGAGCATTCTGACGACAAGTGTCAGGGAGCATTGTGATGACAAGTGTATTGAGAATTGTGATGACAAAGGTCATGGAGCATTTTGATGAAAAGGGCATGGAATATTGTGATCACAGGCATCATGGAGCACTGTGATGAAAAGTGTTATGGATCATTGTGATCACAAGGTTTTGGAGCATTGCGATGACAGTGGTCATGGATCATTTTGATTTCAAGGAACATGGAGCATTGTGATGACAAGGGCATGAAGCAATGGGATCCCAAAGTACATGGAGGATAGTGATGACAATGGTAATGCAGTATTGTGATGACAAGCACATAGAGCATTGTAATGACAAGGTCATGTAGCATTTTGCTGACAAAGGCATGGAGCATTGTGATGACAGGTGTCATGGAGCACTGTGATCACAAGCGTCACAGAGCATTGTGAATACAGGGTTCATGGAGCATTTGGATGACAAGGGCATGGATAATTGTGATGACAAGGGTCATGGAGCATTGGGCTGAAAATATTCATGGATTACTGTGATGAAAGTGGTCATGGAGCATTGTGATGACTAGGGAATGGAGCATTGTGATGACAAGAGTCCCGGATCATTGTGTTCTCAGGTGTCACTGAGTGTTGTGATGACAGTGATCATGGAGCATTGTGATGATATTGGTCTTGGAGCATTGTGATGAGAAGGTCATGGGGCATTGGGCTGAAAATATTCATGGAGTATTGTGATGACAGGGGTCATGGAGCATTGTGATCACAAGGGAATGGAGCATGGTGATGACAAGGTCCTTGATCATTGTGATGATAAGACCATTGAGACTTGTGATGACAAGTCTCATGGAGCATTCTGATGAAAAGGGGCATGGAGCATTGTGATTACATGGGTCTTGGAGCATTGTGATGAGAAGGGCATGGAGCATTGTGTGGAGAAGGCATGGAACATTCTGATGACATGCGTCATGGAGCTTTGTGATGACAAGGGCATGGAGCTTTGTGATTACAGGGGTCTTTGTGCATTGTGATGACAGAGGTAATGGAGAATTGTGATGAGAAAGGAATGGAGCATTGTGATTACAAGTTTTATGGAGCATTGCGATGACAAATTTCTGGAACTTTGGGATGAAAAGCGTGTGGCACATTGTGATGACAAGGGTCATGGAGCATTTCTCTGACAAAGGCATGGAGCATTGTGATGGCAAATGTCACGGAGCATTGTGATGAAAAGTTCATGGAGCATTGGGGTTACAAAGGTAACAGAGCCTTGTGATGACGCGGGCATGGACCGTTGTAATGACAAACGTTATGAAGCATAGTGATGACTGGAGTCACGGAGCATTGTGATGACAGGGGTCATGGAGCATTGTGATGACAAGGGCATAGAGCATTGTGATGACAGGGGCATGGAGCATTGGTCTGACAAGTTTCATAGATTATTGTGATGACAGTGGACATGGTGCATTGTGATGACTAGGGCATGGAGAATTGTGAAGACAAGGGCATGGAGTAATGTGAAGACAGGTGTCAGGGAGCATTGTGATGACCTATGTCATGGTCCATTGCGATGACAATAGCATGGAGCATTGTGATGCCAAATGTAATGGAGGATGTGATGACAAATATAATGGAGCATTGTGATGACTAGGGCTTGGAGCATTATGTTGACAAGGGCCATTGAGAATTTTCATGACAATGTCCTGAAGCATTGTGATGACAAGGTCCTGGAGCATTGTGATGAGAAAACCAAGGAGGCTTGTGATGACAAATCTCAAGGAGCATACTGATGAAAAGGGGTCTGGAGCATTCTGATTACAGGGGACTTGGAACATTGTGATACAAGGGCATGGAGCATTGTGATCACAAGGACATGCAGTATTGTGAAGAGAGGTGCCAGGGAGCATTGTGATGACATATGTAATGGCCCATTGTGATGACAAAGGCATGGAGCATTGTGATGCCAAGTGTCATGGAGGATTCTAATGGCAAAGGTAATGGAGCATTGTGATGACAAGTGTTTGGAGCATTGTGTTGACAAGGGTCAGGGAGCACTGTGCTGACAAATGCATGGATAATTGTGATGACAAGCGACATGGAGCATTCTGATGACAAGCTTGTGGAGTATTTTGATGACAATTGCATGGAGCATTGTGATGAAAATGGCATGGGGCATTGTGATGGAAAAGGAATGGAGCCTTTTGGTGACAGGGTTCAAGGAGCACTGTGGCGACAATGTCAGGGAGCATTGTGATGACAAGTGTATTGAGAATTGTGATGACAAAGGTCATGGAGCATTGTGATGAAAAGGGCATGGAGTATTGTGATGACAGGCATCATGGAGCTTTGTGATGACAAGTGTTACGGAACATTGTGATCACAAGGGTTTGGAGCATTGTGATGACAAGGGCATGAAGCAATGTGATCCCAAGTTTCATGGAGGATTGTGATGACAATGGTAAAGGAGTATTGTGATGACAAGCGCATAGAGCATTGTAATGACAAGGTCATGTAGCATTTTGCTGACAAAGGCATGGAGCATTGTGATGACAAGTTTCATGGAGCACTGTGATGACAAGCGTCACGGAGCATTGTGAATACAGGGGTCATGGAGCATTGGGATGACAAGGGCATGGATCATTGTGATGACAAGTGTCATGGAGCCTTGGGCTGAAAATATTCATGGAGTACTGTGATGACAGGGGTCATATAGAATTTTGATTTCATTGTGCTGACAATAGCCGGAAGCATTATGATTATTGGCATGATGCATTGTGATGACAGGGTTCATGGAGCATTGAGATGAAGAAGGGTATGGAGCATTGTGATTACAGGGGTCTTGGAGCATTGTGATGAAAAGGGCATTGAGCATTTTGATGAGAAGTACATGGAACATTCTGATGACGTGTCATGGAGCTTTGTGATGACAAGGGCATAGAAAATTGTGATGGCAAGTGTCATGGAGCATTGTTATGACAGGGGTAATGGAGCATTGTGATAAGAAGGGCATGGAGCATTGTGATTACAAGGTTCATGGAGCATTGCGATGACAAATTTGTGGACCGTTGGGATGAAATGTACGTGTCACATTGTGATGACTAGGGTCATGGAGCATTTTTTTGACAAAGGCATGGAGCATTGTGATGGCAAAGGTCACGGAGCATTGTGATGAAAAGTTCATGGAGCATTGTGGTTACAAAGGTAACAGAGCCTTTTGATGACGTGGGTATCGCCCATCGTGATGACAAATATTATGAAGAATTGTGATGACTGGAGTCATGGAGCATTGTGATGCCAGAGGTTATGGAGCATTGTGATGAAAAGGGCATGGAACATTGTGCTGAGAAAGGCATAGAGCATTGTGATGACATGTGTCATGGAGCAATGTGATGACAAGCGTCACGGAGCATTGTGAATACAGGGGTCATGGAGCATTGGCAAGACAAGGGCATGGATCATTGTGATGACAAGGGTCATGGAGCACTGGGCTGAAAATGTTCATGGAGTGTTGTGATGACAGGGGTCATGGAGCATTTTGATGACTAGGGAATGGAACATTGTGATGACAAGAGTCCCTGATCATTGTGTTTTCAGGTGTCATGGAGTGTTGTGATGACAGTCGTCATGGAGAATTGTGATGATATTGGCCATGGAGCATTGTGATGAGTAGGTCGTGGAGCATTGGGCTGAAAATGTTCATGGATTATTGTGAAGACAGGGGTCATGGAGCATTGTGATGACAAGGAATGGAGCATGGTGATGACAAGGTCCTGGGGCATTGTGATGAGAAGACCATGTAGACTTCTGATGAGAAGTCTCATTGAGCATTCTGATGAAAAGGAGCATGGAGCATTGTGCTTACAGATGTCTTGGAGCATTGTGATGACTAGGGCATGGAGCATTGTGATGAGAAGGCCATGGAGCATTCTGATGACATGCGTCATGGAGTTTTGTGATGACAACGGCATGGAGCATTTGTGATTACAGGGATCTTGGAGCATTGTGATGAAAAGTGCATGGATCATTGTTATGAAAAAGGCATGGAGCCTTGTCATGACAGGGTTCATGGAGCATTCTGACGACAAGTGTCAGGAAGCATTGTGTTGACAAGTGTATTGAGCATTGTGATGACAAAGATCATGGAGCATTGTGATGAGAAGACCATGGATAATTTGATGATGAGCGTCATGGGGTGTTGTGATGATAAGTGTTATGGAACCTTGTGATCACAAGGGTTTGGAACATTTTGATGACAGAGGTCATGGAGAATATTGATTTCATTGTGATGAAAATAGCCTGTAGCATTGTGATGATGGTAATGGTGCATTGTGATGACAGGGTTCATGGAGCATTGAGATGAAAAGGGGCATGGAACATTGTGATTACAAGGGTCTTGGAGCATTTTGATGACAAGGACAGGGAGCACTGTGATGAGAAGGCCATGGAACTTTCTGATGACATGCGTCATGGAGCTTTGTGATGACAAGGGCATGGAGCATTGTGCTTTCAGGGGTCTGGAGCATTGTGATGACAAGTGTCATGGAACCTTGTGATGACTAGGCCGTGGAACATTTTGATGGCAAGGGTCATGGTGCATTTTTATGACTGGTGTAATGGAGCATTTTGATGAGAAGGGCATGGAACACTGGTATGAAATGTTTCATGGATTATTGTGATGAGAGTGGGCATGGAGCATTGTGATGACAAGGGCATGGAACACTGTGATACATGGGTCATGCAGGATTGTAATGACAAGGGAATGGAGCATTGTGATGAGAAGGTCATCGAGCATTGTGATGACAAGTGTCATGGAGCTTTGTGATGACAAGGGCATGGAGCAATGTGATGAGAGGGTTCATGGAGCATTGTGATGACAATGACATGGAGCATTGGGATGCCAAGGGTCATGGAGCTTTGTGATGACAAGTCATGGAGCATTTTGATGACAAGGGCATGCTGCATTGTGCTGAGAAATGCAGGGAGCATTTTGATGACCAGGTCATGCAGCAATTTGATAAATATTGTAAAGGAACATTTTGATGGAAGGGGTTATAGAACATTGTGTTGTCAGGTGTCTTGGAGCTTTGGGATGAAAAGGGTCATGGAGCATTTTGATGACAGGGGTTATGGAACATTGTGATGTCAGGGGTCATGGAACATTGTGATGATAAGGGGATGTAGCATTGTGATGACAGTGTCCTGGAACATTGTGATTACAGGGATGAGGGAGTAATGTGATGACTAGAGATGGAACATTGTGATATCTCTGGTGAGAGAGCATTTTGATGAGAAGTGCATGGACCATTGTGATTACAAGGTTTATGATGCATAGCAATGACAAGGTTGTGGACCGTTGTGATGAAATGTGCGTGGCACATTGTGATGACTATGTTCATTGAGCATTGTTCTGACAAAGAAATGGAGCTTTGTGATGACAAGGGCATGGAGCATTGTGATTACATGGGTCATGGAGCAATTTGATGACAATGGCGTCGAGCATTGTGATGAGAAGGCCATGGATAATTGTGATGATGCGCGTCATGGAGCACAGTAATGACAAGGGGTATGGAGCATTGTGATGACAGTGGCCATGGAGAAATGTGATGACAAGTGTCATGGAGCATTCTGATGACAAGCTTGTGGAGTATTGTGACGACAGTGGCTTGGAGGATTGTGATGAAAAGGGCATGAAGCATTGTGATGAAAAAGGCATGAAGCCATTTCATGACAGGTTTCAAGGAGCATTCTGATGACAAGTGTCAGGGAACATTGTGATGACATGTGTATTGAGAATTGTGATGAAAAAGATCATGGAGCATTTTGACGAAAAGGGCATAGAGTATTGTGATGACAGGCATCATGGAGCGTTGTGATGACAAGTGTTATGGAACATTGTGATCACAAGGGTTTGGAGCATTGTGATGATAGAAGTCATGGATCATTTTGTTTTCAAGGAGCATGGAGCATTGTGATGACAAGGGCATGAAGCAATGTGATCCCAAGGTTCATGGAGGATTGTGATGACAATTGTAATGGAGTATTGTGATGACAAGCAAATGGAGCATTTTGATGGCAAAGTCATGTAGCATTTTGCTGACACAGGCATGGAGCATTGTGATGATAAGGGTCATAGAGCACTTTGATGAGAAGCATCACGGATCATTGTGATTACAGTGGTCATGGAGCATTGGGATGGCAAGGTCATGGATCATTGTGATGACAAGTGTCATGGAGAATTGGGCTGAAAATATTAACGGAGCATTGTGATGACTAGGGAATGGAGCATTGTGATGACTAGAGTCCCGGATCACTGTGTTGTCAGGGGTCATGGAGCGTTGTGATGACAGTGGTCATGGAGCATTGTGATGATAGGGATCATGAAGCATTGTGATGAGAAGTTCCTGGAGAATTGGCGTGAAAATGTTCAGGAAGTATTGTGAGGACAGGGGTCATGGAGCATTGTGATGACAAGGGAATGGAGCACTGTGATGAAAGGTTCCTGGAGCACTGTGATGAGGAGATCATGGAGCCTCATAATAAGAAGTCTCATGGAGCATTCTGATGAAAAGGGGCATGGAGTATTGTGATTACAGGGGTCTTGGAGCATTGTGATGACAAGGGCATGGAGCATTGTGATTACTGGTGTCTTGGAGCATTGTGATGAAATTGGCATGGATCATTGTTATGAAAATGGTATGGAGCCTTGTCATGACAGTGTTCCAGGAGCATACTGATGAGAAGGGTCAGGGAGCATTGTGATGACATGTGTATAGAGCATTGTGATGACAAAGGTCATGGAGCACTGTGATGAGAAGACCATGGTTAACTGTGATGATGAGCTTCATGGGGCGTTGTGATGCTAAGTGTTATGGAACATTGTGATCACAAGGATTTGGAGCATTGTGATGAGATAGATCATCGAATATTTTGATTTCATTGTGATGACAATAGCCTGAAGCATTATGATGATGGTCATGGTGCATTTTGATGACAGGGTTCATGGAGCATTGAGATGCAAAGGGGCATGGAGCATTGTGATTAGAGGGTTCATGGAGCATTGTGATGACAATGGCATGGAGCATTGAGATGCCAATTGTCATGGAGCTTTGTGATGACATAGGTCATGGAGCATTTTGATGACAAGGGCGTGGTACATTGTGATGAGAAGGGCAGGGAGCATTGTGATGACAGGGTCATAGAGCAATTTGATGAAAAGTGTCATGGAATATTTTAATGACAGGGGTTATGGAACATTGTGATGTCAGGGTTCATGGAGCATTTTGATGAAAAGGATCATGGAGAATTATGATGACAGGGGTTATGGAACATTGTGATGCCAGGGGTCATTGAGCATTTTGAGGAAATGTGTTATGGAGCATTATGATGACAGGGGTTATGGAACATTATGATGTCAGGGGTCACCGAACTTTGTGATGATATGTGCATGTAGCATTGCAAAGACAAAAGTCATGGAACATTGTGATGACAGGGGTGAGGGAGTATTGTGAAGAATAGTGGTGTAGCATTGTGATATCATTGGTGAGAAAGCATTTTGATGAGAAGTGCATGGAGAATTGTGATGACAAGTTTTATGGAGCATCGTGGTGACAAGATTGTGGAGCACTGTGATGAGAAGCGCAGGGTGCATTGTGATGACATGGGTCATGGAGCATTGATCTGACAAGCGCATGGAGCATTGTGATAACAAGGGTCATGGAGCATTGTGATGAAAACGGCATGGGGCATTGTGATGAAAATGGCATGGAGACTTTTCGTGACAGGGTTCAAGGAGCATTCTGACGACAAATGTCAGGGAGCATTGTGATGACAATGTATTGAGAATTGTGATGACAAAGGTCATGGGGCATTGTGATGAAAATGGCATGGAGTATTGTGATGACAGGCATCATGGAGCGTTGTGATGACAAGTGCTATGGAACATGGTGATCACAAGGGTTTGGAGCATTGTGATGACAGAGGTCATGGATCATTTTGATTTCAAGGAGCATGGAACATTGTGATGACAAGGGCATGAAGCAATGTGATCCCAAGGTTCATGGAGGATTGTGATGATAATGGTAATGGAGTATTGTGATGACAAGCGCATAGCGTATTGTAATGACAAGGTCATGTAGCATTCTGCTGACAAAGGCATGAAGCATTGTGATGCCAGGTGTCATGGAGCACTGTGATGACAAGCGTCACGGAGCATTGTTAATACAGGGGTCATGGAGAATTGGGATGACAAGGGCATGGATCATTGTGATGCCAAGGGTCATGGAGCATTGGGCTGAAAATGTTCATGGAGTATTGTGATGACAGGGGTCATGAAGCATTGTGACGACTAGGGAATTGAGCATTGTAATGACAAGAGTCCCTGATCATTGTGTTTTCGGGTTTCATGGAGTGTTGTGATGACAGTGGTCATGGAACATTGTGATGATATTTGTCATGGAGCATTGTGATGAGAAGGTCATGGAGTATTTGGCTGAAAATATTCATGGAGTATTGTGATGACAGTGGTCATGGAACATTGTGATGATATTTGTCATGGAGCATTGTGATGAGAAGGTCATGGAGTATTTGGCTGAAAATGTTCATGGAGTATTGTGATGACAGTGGTCATGGAACATTGTGATGACAAGGGAATGGAACATGGTGATGACAGTGGTCATGGAACATTTTGATTACAGGGTTGAGGGAGGATTGTGATGACTATTGAGGGAACATGGTTATATCTCAGGTGAGAGAGCATTTGGATGAGAAGAGCATGGAGCATTGTGATTACAAGGTTTATGGAGCATAGCGATTACAAGGTTGTGGTTCATTGTGATGGAAAGCCCGTGGCACGTTTTGATGACAAGGGTCATTGAGCATTTTTCTGACAAAGGCATGGAGCATTGTGATGACAAGTGTCACGGAGCACTGTGTTGAAATGTTCATGGAGCATTGTGGTTACAAAAGTCACAGAGACTTGTGATGACGCAGGCATGGACCGTTGTGATGACAAACGTTATGAAGCATTGTGATGACAGGAGTCACGGAGCATTGTGTTGACAGGGTTCATGGAGCATTGTGATGACAAGGGCATGGAGCATTGTGATGACAAAGTCATGGAGTATTGTGAAGACAGGTGTCAGGGAGCATTTTGATGACATATGTCATGGTCCATTTCGATGACAATGGCATGGTGCATTGTGATGCCAAATGTAATGGAGGATTGTGATGACAAAAAAGATGGAGCATTGTGATGACTAGGGCTTGGAGCATTATGATGACAAGGGTCTTTGAGAATTTTCATCACATTGTCGTGAAGCATTGTGATGACAATGTCCTTGAGCATTGAGATGAGAAAACCATGGAGCCTTTTGATGACAGGTCTCATGTGGCATACTGGTGAAAAAGGGCATGGAGCATTCTGATTACAGGGGTCTTGGAACATTGTGATAGCAAGGGCATGGAGCATTTTGATGACAAGGGCATGGAGCATTGGTATAATAAGTTGAATGGATTATTGTGATGATAGTTGGAATGGCGCATTGTGATGACAGTGGTCATGGAGCATTGTGATGATACTGGTCATGGAGCACTGTGATGAGAAGGTAATGGAGCATTGGGTTGAAAATATTCATGGAGTATTTTGATGACAGGTGTCATGGAGCATTGTGATGACAAGGTCCTGGAGTATTGTGATGAGATGACGATGGAGACTTGTGATGACAAGTCTCATGGAGCATTCTGATGAAAAGGGGCATGGAGCATTGTGATTACAGGGGTCTTGGAGCATTGTGATTAGAAGGGCATGGAGCATTGTGATGAGAACGCATCGAACATTGTGATGACAAGTGTCATGGAGTTTTGTGATGACAAGGGCATGGAGCAATGTGATGAGAGTGTTCATGTAGCATTGTGATGACAAAGCCATGGAGCATTGTGATGCCAAGGGTCATGGAGCTTTGTGATGACAAAGGTCATGGAGTATTTTGATGACAAGTGTGTGGTGCATTGTGATGAGCAGGGCAGGGAGCATTTTGATGACAGGGTCATGCAGCAATTTGATGAAAAGTGTAATGGAACATTTTGATGACAGGGGTTATAGAACATTGTGATGCCAGGGATCATGGAGCTTTGGGATGAAATGGGTCATGGAGCATTTTGATGACAGGGGTTATGGAACATTGTGATGTCAGGGGCCAAGGAACATTGTGCTGATAAGGGGATGTAGCATTGTGATGACAGGGGTCATGGAACATTGTGATAACAGGGGTGAGGGAGGATTGTGATGACTAGTGATGGAACATTGTGATATCTCATGTGAGAGAGCATTTGGATGAGAAGTGCATGGAGCATTGTGATTACAAGGTTTATGGAGCATAGCGATGACAAGGTTGTGGATCATTGTGATGAAAAGCGCATGGCACTTTGTGATGACAAGGGTCATGGAGCAATGTTCTTACAAAGGCATGGAGTATTGTGATGACAAGGGTCACGGGGCATTGTGATGAAATGTTCATGGAGCATTGTGGTTACAAAGGTCACAGAGCCTTGTGATGATGCGGGCATGGACCGTTGTGATGACAAACGTTATGAAGCATAGTGATGACTGGAATCATGGAGCATTGTGATGACAGGGATCATGGAGCATTGTGATGACAAGGGCATGGAGCATTGTGATGACAGGGGCATGGAGCATAGGTCTGACATGTTTCATAGATTATTGTGATGACAGTGGACATAGTGCATTGTGATGACAAGGGCATGGAGCATTGTGAAGACAAGGGCATTGAGTATTGTGAAGGCAGGTGTCAGGGAGCATTGTGATGACCTATGTCATGGTCCATAGCGATGACAATAGCATGGAGCATTGTGATGCCAATTGTAATGGAGGATGTGATGACAAATATAATAGAGCATTGTGATGACTAGGGCATGGAGCATTATGTTGACAAGGGCCATTGAGAATTTTCATGACAATGTCGTGAAGCATTGTGATGACAAGTCCTAGAGCATTGTGATGAGAAAACCATGTAGGCTTGTGATGACAAGTCTCAAGGAGCATACTGATGAAAAGGGGTCTGGAGCATTCTGATTACAGGGGACTTGGAACATTGTGATAACAAGGGCATGGAGCATTGTGATGACCACGTCATGCAGTATTGTGAAGAGAGGTGTCAGGGAGCATTGTGATGACATAAGTAATGTCCCATTGTAATGACAATGGCATGGAGAATTGTGATGCCAAATGTCATAGAGGATTCTGATGACAAAGGTAATGGAGCATTGTGATGACAAGGGCTTGGAGCATTGTGATGACAGGTTTAAGGGAGCATTGTGCTGACAAGTGCATGGAGAATTGTGATGACAAGGGTCATGGAGCATTCTGATCACAAGCTGGTGGAGTATTTTGATGACAATTGCATGGAGCATTTTGATGAAAAAGGCATGGAGCCTTTTTGTGACAGGGTTCAAGGAGCATTCTGACGACAGTATCACGGAGCATTGTGATGATAAGTGTACTGAGAATTGTGATGACAAATTCATGGAGCATTGTTATAAAAAGGGCATGGAGTATGTGTGATGACAGGCATCATGGAGCTTTGTGATGACAAGTGTTATAGAACATAGTGATCACAAGAGTTTGGAGCATTGTGATGAGAGAGGTCATGGATCATTTTGATTTCTAGGAGCAGGGAGCATTGTGATGACAAGGGCATGAAGCAATGTGATCCCAAGTTTCATGGAGGTTTGTGATGACAATGTTAAAGGAGTATTGTGATGACAAGCGCATAGAGCATTGTAATGACAAGGTCATGTAGCATTTTGCTGACAAAGGCATGGAGCATTGTGATAACATGTGTCATGGAGCACAGTGATGACAAGCGTCATGGAGCATTGTGAATAGAGGGGTCATGGAGCTTTGGGATGACAAGGGCATGTATCATTGTGATGACAAGTGTCAGGGAGCATTGGGTTGAAAAATTTCATGGAATATTGTGATTACAGGGGGTTGGAGCATTGTGATGACAAGAGTTCCGGATCATTGTGTTGTCACGTGTCATGGAGTGTTTTGATGACAGTGGTCATGGAGCATTGTGATGATATTGGTCATGGAGCATTTTGATGAGAAGGTCATGGAGCACTGGGCTGAAAATGTTCATGGCGTATTGGTATGACATGGGTCATGGAGCATTGTGATGACTAGGGAATGGAGTATGGTGATGACTAGGTCCTGGAGCATTGTGATGAGATGACCATGGAGAGTTGTGATGAGAAATCTCATGGAGCATTCTGATGAAAATGGGCATGGAGCATTGTGATTACAGGGGTCTTGGAGCATTGTGATGACAAGGGTCATGGAGCCTTGTGATGACAAAGCCGTGGAACATTGTGATGGCAGGGGTCATGGAGCATTGTTACGACAGAAGTAATGGACCATTGTGATGAGAATGGCATTGACCATTAGTCTGAAATATTTCATGGATTATTGTGATGAGAGTGGGCATGGAGCATTGTGATTACAAGGGCACGGTACACTGTGATACTTGGGTCATGGAGGATTGTAATGACAAGGGCATGGAGCATTGTGATGACAAGTGTGATGGAGCTTTGTGATGACAAGGGCATGGGGCAATGTGATGAGAGGGTTCATGGAGCATTGTGATGACAATGATATGGAGCATTGTGATGCCAATTGTCATGGAGCTTTGTGATGACAAATGTCATGGAGCATTTTGATGTCAAGGGTGTGGTGCATTGTGATGAGAAGGGCAGGGAGCATTTTGATGACAGGGTCATGGAGCAATTTAATGAAAAGTGTAATGGAACATTTTGATGACAGGGGTTATAGAACATTGTGATGCCATGGGTCATGGAGCTTTGGGATGAAAAGTGTCATCGAGCATTTTGATGACAGTGGTTATGGAACATTGTGATGTCAGGAGTCATGGAACATTGTGTTGATAAGGGGATGTAGCATTGGGATGACAGGGGTCATGGAACACTGTGATTACAGGGGTGAGGGAGGATTGTGATATCTAGTGATAGATCATTGTGATATCCCAGGTGCGAGAGCATTTGGATGAGAAGTGCATGGAGCATTGTGATTACAAGGTTAATGGAGCATAGCGATGACAAGGTTGTGGATCATTGTGATGAAAACCGCGTGGCACATTGTGATGACAAGGGTCATGGAGCATTGTTCTGACAAAGGCAAGGATCATTGTGATGACAAGGATCATGGAGCATTGTGATGAAAAGTTCATGGAGCATTGTGGTTACAAAAGACACAGAGCCTTGGAATGAGGCGGGCATGGACCGTTGTGATGACAAACGTTATGAAGCATTGTGATGACTGGAGTCACGGAGCATTGTGATGACAGGGGTCATGGAGCACTGTGATAACAAGGTCATGGAGCATTGTGATGACAGGGGAATGGAGCATTGGTCTGACAATTTTCATAGATTATTGTGATGACAGTGGACATGGTGCATTGTGATGACAAGGGCATGGGGCATTGAGATGAGAAGGTCATGGAGTATTTTGAAGACATGTGTCACGGAGCATTGTGATGAAATATGTCATGGTCCATTGCGATGACAATGGCAGGGAACATTGTGATGCCAAATGTAATGGAGGATTATGATGACAAATATAATGGAGCATTGTGATGACTAGGGCTTGGAGCATTATGATGACAAAACCATGGAGCCATGTGATGACAATTCTCATGGAGCATACTTATGAAAAAGGGCATGGAACATTGTGATTACAGTGGTCTTGGAACTTTGTGATGACAAGGGCATGGAGCATTGTGAGGAGAAGACCAAGGAGCATTCTGATGGCATGCATCATTGAGCTTTGTGATGACAATGGCATGGAGCATCGGGATTACATTGGTCTTGGAGCATTGTGATAAAAAGGGCATGGATCATTGTGATGAAAAAGGCATGGAGCCCTGTCATGACAGGGTTCAAGGAGCATACAGACAACCAGTGTCAGGGAGCAATTGGATGACAAGTGTATTGAGCATTGTGATGACAAAGGTCATGGAGCATTGTGATGAGAAGACCATGGATAATTGTGATGACGAGCGTCATGGGGCATTGTGATGACAAGTGTTATGGAATATTGTGATCACAAGGGTTTGGAGCATTGTTATGCCAGAGGTCATGGAGCATTTTGATTTCATTGTTATGACAATAGCAGGAAGCATTATGATGATGGGCATGGTGCATTGTGATGACAGGGTTCATGAATCATTGAGATGAAAAGGGGCATAGAGCTTTGTGATTACAGTGTTCTTGGGGCATTGTGATGAGAAGGGTCATGGAGCCTTGTGATGAAAAGGCCATGGAACATGATGATGGCAGGGGTTATGGATCATTGTTATGACAGAAATAATGGAGCATTTTGATGAGAAGGGCATTGAGCATTGGTCTGAAATATTTCATGGATTATTGTGATGAGAGTGGGCATGGAGCATTGTGATGACAAGGGCACGGAAGACTGTGATACATGTGTCATGGAGGATTGTAATGACAGGGGCATGGAGCATTGTGATGAGAACGCATCGCATATTGTGATGACAAGTGTCATGGAGTTTTGTGATGACAAGGGCATGGAGCAATGTGATGAGAGTGTTCATGGAGCATTGTGATGACAAAGCCATGGAGCATTGTGATGCCAAGGGTCATGGAGCTTTGTGATGACAAAGGTCATGGAGTATTTTGATGACAAGTGTGTGGTGCATTGTGATGAGCAGGGCAGGGAGCATTTTGATGACAGGGTCATGCAGCAATTTGATAAAAAGTGTAATGGAACATTTTGATGACAGGGGTTATAGAACATTGTGATG
Source organism: Mesoplodon mirus (assembly GCF_964341445.2). Classification (NCBI taxonomy): domain Eukaryota; kingdom Metazoa; phylum Chordata; class Mammalia; order Artiodactyla; family Ziphiidae; genus Mesoplodon; species Mesoplodon mirus. Next base: position 4,458,846 of record NW_028295817.1, read on the forward strand.
CCAGGGGTCATGGAGCTTTGGGATGAAAAGTGTCATGGAGCATTTTGATGACAGGGGTTATGGAACATTGTGATGTCAGGGGTCATGGAACATTGTGGTGATAAGGGGATGTAGCATTGTGATGACAGGGGTCATGGAACACTGTGATTACAGGGGTGAGGGGGAATTGTGATAACTAGTGATGGAACATTGTGATATCTCTGGTGAGAGAGCATTTGGATGAGAATTCATGGAGCATTTTGATTACAAGGTTTATGGATCATAGCGATGACAAGGTTGTGGATCATTGTGATGAAAAGTGCATGGCATACTGTGATGACAAGTGTTATGGAGCATTGTTCTGACAAAGGCATGGAGCATTGTGATTAAAGGGGTCACGGAGCATTGTGATGAAAAGGGCATGGATCATTGTGATGAAAAAGGCATAGAGCCTTGTCATGACAGGTTTCAAGGAGCATACTGAAGACAAGTGTCAGGGAGCATTGTGATGACAAGTGTATTGAGCATTGTGATGACAAAAATCATAGAGCACAGTGATGAGAAGGCCATGGATAATTGTGATGATGAGCGTCATGGGGTGTTGTGATGATAAGTGTTATGGAACTTTGTGATAACAAGGGTTCGGAGTATTATGATGACAGAGGTCATGGAGCATTTTGATTTCATTGTGATGACAATAGCCTGAAGCATTATGATGATGGGCATGGTGCATTGTGATGACAGGGTTCATGGAGCATTGGTATGAAAAGGGACATGGAGCATTGTGATTACAATGGTCTTGGAGCATTGTGATGACAAGGGCAAGGAGCATTGAGATGAGAAGGCCATGGAACATTCTGATGACATGCGTCATGGAGCTTTGTGATGACAAGGGCATGGAGCATTGTGATTTCAGGCGTCTTGAGCATGGTGATGTCAATTGTCCTGGAACCATGTGATGACTAGGCCGTGGAACATTGTGATGGCGGGGGTCATGGTGCATTGTTATGAAAGGGTTAATGGAGCATTGTGATGAGAAGGACATGGAATATTGGTCTGAAATGTTTCATGAATTATTGTGATGAGAGTGGGCATGGAGCATTGTGATGACAAGGGTACGGAACACTATAATACATGGGTCATGCAGGAATGTAATTACAGGGCATGGAGCATTGTGATGAGAAGGGCATCGAGCATTGTTATGACATGCGTCATGGAGCTCTGTGATGACAAGGGCATGGAGCAATGTTATGAGAGGGTTCATAGAGCATTGTGATGACAATGACATGGAGCATTGTGATGACAAGAGTCCCAGATCATTGTGCTGTCAGGAGTCATGGAGTGTTGTGATGACAGTGGTCATGGAGCACTGTGATGATATTGGCCATGGAGCATTGTGATGTGTAGGTCGTGGAGCATTGGGCTGAATATATTAATGGATTATTATGATGACAGTGGTCATGGATCATTGTGATGACAAGGGAATGGAGAATGGTGATGACAAGGTCCTGGAGCATTGTGATGAGATGACCATGGAGACTTGTGATGACAAGTCTCTTGGAGAATTCTGACGAAAAGGGGCATGGAGCATTGTGATTACAGGGGTCTTGGAGCATTGTGATGACTAGGGCATAGAGCATTGTGATGAGAAAGCCATGGAGCATTCTGATGACATGCTTCATGGAGTTTTGTGATGACAAGCACATGGAGCATTGTGATTACAGTGATCTTGGAGCATTGTGATGAAAAGGGCACGGATCATGGTGATGAAAAAGGCATGGAGCCTTGTCATGGCAGGGTTCAAGGAGCATACTGACGACAAGTGTCAGGGAGCATTGTGATGACAAGTGTATTGAGCCTTGTCATGACAAAGGTCATGGAGCATTGTGAGGAGAATACCATGGATAATTGTGATGATGAGCGTCATGGGGATTTGTGATGATAAGTGTTATGGAACATTGTGATCACAAGGGTTTGGAGCATTATGATGACAGACGTCATGGATAATTTTGATTTCATTGTGATGACAATAGCCTGAAGCATTATGATGATGGGCATGGTGCATTGTGATGACAGGGTTCATGGAGCATTGAGATGCAAAGGGGCATGGAGCAGTTTGAATGAAGGGGTCTTGGAGCATTGTGATGACAAGGGCATGGAGCATTGTGATGAGAAGGCCATGGAACATTCTGATGATATGTGTCATGGAGCTTTGTGATGAAAAGGGCATGGAGCATTGTGATTACAGGGTCCTTGGAGCATTGTGATGACAAGGGTCATGGAGACTTGTGATGACAAGGCCGTGGAAAATTGTGTTGGCAGGGGTAATCAGCATTGTTATGACAGAGGTAATGGGGCATTCTAATGAGAAGGGCATTGAGCATTGGCCTGAAATGTTTCATGGATTATTATGATGAGAGTGGGCATGGAGCATTGTGATGACAAGGGCACGGAACACTGTGATACATGGGTCATGGAGGATTGTGATGAAAAGAGCATGGAGCATTTTGATGAGAAGGGCATCGAGCATTGTGATGACAAGTGTCATGTAGCTTTGTGATGACAAGGGCATGGAGCAATGGGATGAGAGGTTTCATGGAGCATTTTGATGACAATGATATGGAGCACTGTGATGCCAAGGGTGATGGAGCTTTGTGATGACAACCGTCATGGAGCATTTTGATGACAAGCGTGTGGTGCATTGTGATGAGAAGGAGAGGGAGCATTTTGATGACAGGGTCATGCAGCAATTTGATGAAAAGTGTAATGTAACATTTTGATGAAAGGGGTTACAGAACATTGTACTGCCATGGGTCAAGGAGCTTTGGGCTGTAAAGTGTCATGGAGCATTTTGATGACAGTGGTTATGGAACATTGTGATGTCAGGGGTCATGGAACATTTTGATTACAGGGTTGAGGGAGGATTGTGATGACAAGTGATGGAACATTGTGATATCTCATGTGAGAGAGCATTTGGATGAGAAGTGCATGGAGCATTGCGAATACAAGGTTTATGGAGCATAGCGATGACAAGGTTGTGGATCATTGTGATGAAAAACGCGTGGCACATTGTGATGACAAGGGTCATGGAACATTGTTCTGACAAAGGCATGGAGCATTGTGATGACAAGGGTCACGGAGCATCGTGATGAAAATTTCATGGAGCATTGTGGTTACAAAGGTCACAGAGCCTTGTGATGATGCGTGCATGGACCGTTGTGATGACAAACGTTATGAAGCATTGTGATGACTGGAGTCACGGAGCATTAAGTTGACAGGGGTCATGGAGCATTGTGATGACAGAGACATGGAGCGTTGCGGTGACACTTTTGAGAGATTATTGTGATGACAGTGGACATGGTGCATTGTGATGACCAGGGCATGGAACATTGTGATGAGAAGTTCATGGAGTATTTTGAAGAGAGTTGTCAGAGAGCATTGTGATGACATATGTAATGGCCCATTGTGATGACAATGGCATGGAGCATTGTGATGCCAAGTGTCATGGAGCATTGTGATGACAAAGGTAATGGAGCATTCTGAGTACAGGGGTCTTGGAACCTTGTGATAACAAGGGCATGGTGTATTGTGATGACAATGGCATGGAGTATTGTGATGATATGCATCATGGAGCGTTGTGATGACAAGTGTTATGGAACATTGGGATCACAAGGTTTTGGAGCATTGCGATGAGAGAGGTCATGGATCATTTTGATTTCAAGGAGCATGGAGCATTGTGATGACTAGGGCATGAAGCAATGCGATCCCAAGGTTCTTGGAGGATTGTGATGACAATGGTAATGGAGTATTGTGATGACAAGCGCATAGAGCATTGTAATGACAAGGTCATGTAGCATTTTGCTGACAAAGGCATGGAGCTTTGTGATGACTGGTGTCATGGAGCACTGTGATGACAAGCATTACGGAGCATTGAGAATAGAGGGGTCATGGAGCATAGGGATGACAAGTGCATGGATCATTGTGATGACAAGTGTCATGGATCATTGGGCTGAAAATGTTCATGGAGTACTGTAATGACAGGGGTCATGGAGCACTGTGATTACAGGGGTCTTGGAGCATTGTGATGACAAGTGTCCCGGATCACTGTGTTGTCAGGTGTCATGGAGTGTTGTGATGACAGTGGTCATGGAGCATTTTGATGATATTTGCCATGGAGCATTGTGATTAGATGGTCATGGAGCATTTGGCTGAAAATATTCATGGAGTATTGTGATGCCAGATGTCATGGAGCATTGTGATGACAATGGAATGGAGCATGGTGATTACAAGGTACTGGAGCATTGTAATGAGATGACCATGGAGACATGTGATGACAAGTCTCATGGAGCATTCTGATGAAAAGAGGCATGGAGCATTGTGATTACAGGGGTCTTGGAGCTTTGTCATGACAAGGGCATGGAGCACTCTGAGCAGAATTCCATGGAACATTCTGATGACATGCGTCATGGAGCTTTGTGATGACAAGGGCATGGAGCATTGTGATAACAGGGGTCTTGGAGCATTGTGATGACAAGGGTCATGGTGCCTTGTGATGACAAGTCGGTGGAACATTGTGATGGCAGGGGTCATGGAGCATTGTTATGACAGAGGTAATGGAGCATTGTGATGAGAAGGGCATTGAACATTGGTCTGAAATGTTTCATGGATTATTGTGATGAGAGTGGGCATGGAGCATTGTGATGAGAAGGGCACGGTACACTGTGATAGATGGGTCATGGGGGATTGTAATGACAAGGGCATGGAGCATTGTGATGAGAAGGGCATCGAGCATTGTGATGACAAGTGTCATGGATCTTTGTGATGACAAGGGCATGGAGCAATGTGATGAGAGGGTTCATGGAGCATTGTGATGACAATATCATGGAACATTGTGATACCAAGGGTCATGAAGCTTTGTGATGACAAATGTCATGGAGCATTTTGATGACAAGGGTGTGGTGCATTGTGTTGAGAATGGCAGAGAGCATTTTGATGACATGGTCATGCAGCAATTTGATGAAAATTGTAATGGAACATTTTGATGACAGGGGTTATAGAACATTGTGATGCCAGGGGTCATGGATCTTTGTGATGAAAAGGGTGATGGAGCATTTTGATGACAGGTGTTAGGGAACATTGTGATGTCAGGGGTCATGGAATATTTTGCTGATAAGGGGATGTAGCATTGTGATGACAGTGGTCATGGAAAATTGTGATAACTTGGGTGAGGGAGGATTGTGATGACAAGTGATGGAACATTGTGATATCTCATGTGATAGATCACTTGGATGAGAAGTGCATGGAGCATTGTGATTACAAGGTTTATGGAGCAATGCGATGAAAAGGTTGTGGATCATTGTGATGAAAAGGACATGGCACATTGTGATGACAAGGGTCATGGAGCATTGTTCTGACAAAGACATGAATCATTGTGATGACAAGGGTCACGGAACATTGTGATGAAATGTTCATGGAGCATTGTGGTTACAAATATCACAGAGCCTTGTGTTGACGCGGGCATGGACCATACTGATGACAAACGTTATGAAACATTGTGATGACTGGAGTCACGGAGCATTGTGATGACAGGGGTCATGGGTCATTGTGATGAAAAGCGCATGGATCATTGTTCTAATAATTTTTAGAGATTATTGTGATGACAGTGGAAATGCCGCATTGTGATGACAAGGGCATGGAGCATTGTGATGACCAGGTCATGCAGTATTGTGAAGAGAGGTGTCAGGGAGCATTGTGATGACATATGTAATGGCCCATTGTGATGACAATGGCATGGAGCACTGTGATGCCAAGTGTCATGGAGGATTCTGATGAAAAATGTAATGGAGCATTGTGATGACAATGAGTTGGAGCATTGTGATGACAAGGGTCAGGGAGCATTGTGCTGACAAGTGCATGGAGAATTGTGATGACAAGGGTCATGGAGCATTCTGATGACAAGCTTGTGGAGTATTTTGATGACAATGGCATGGAGCATTGTGATGAAAATTGCATGGGGTTTTGTTATGAAAAAGATATGGAGCATTTTCGTGACAGGGTTCAATAAGCATTCTGATGACAAGTGTCAGGGAGCATTGTGATGACAAGTGTATTGAGAATTGTGATGACAAAGGTCATGGAGCATTGTGATGAAAAGGGCATGGAGTATTGTGATGACAGGCATCATGGAGCGTTGTGATGACAAGTGATATGGAACATTGTGATCACAAGGGTTTGAAGCATTGTGATGACAGCGGTCATGGATCATTTTGATTTCAAGGAGCATGGAGCATTGTGATGACAAGGGCATGAAGAAAAGTGATCCCAAGGTTCATGGAGGATTGTGATGACAATGTTAATGGAGTATTGTGATGACAAGCGCATAGAGCATTGTAATGACAAGGTCATGTAGCATTTTGCTGACAAAGACATGGAGCATTGTGATAACAGGTGTCATGGAGCACTGTGATGACAAGCGTCACAGAGCATTGTGAATACAGGGGTCATGGAGCATAGGGTTGACAACGGCATGGATCATTGTGATGACAAGGGTCATGGAGAATTGGGCTGAAAATGTTCATGGAGTATTGTGATGACAGGGGACATGGAGCATTGTGATTACAGTGGTCTTGGAGAATTGTGATGACAAGAGTCCCGGATCATTATATTGTCAGGTGTCATGGAGTGTAGTGATAACAGGGGTCATGGAGCATTGTGATGATATTGGTCATGGAGCATTGTGATGAGAAGGTCATGGAGCATTGGGCTGAAAATATTCATGGTGTATTGTGATGACAGGGGTCATAGAGGATTGTGATGACAAGGGAATGGAGCATGGTGATGACAAGGTCCTGGAGCATTGTGATGAGAAGACCATGGAGACTTGTGATGACATGTCTCATAGAGCATTCTGATTAAAAGGTGCATGGAGCATTGTGATTACTGTGGTCTTGGAGCATTGTGATGACAAGGGCATTGAGCACTGTGAGGAGAAGGCCATGAAACATTCTGATGACATGCGTCATGGAGCTCTGTGATGACAAGGGCATGTAGAATTGTGATTAGAGGTATCTTGGAGCATTGTGATGACAAGGGTCATGGAGCCTTGTGATGGCAAGGCCGTGGAACATTGTGATGGCAGGGGTCATGGAGCATTCTTATGACAGAGGTAATGGAGCATTGTGATGAGAAGGGCATTGAGCATTGGTCTGAAATGTTTCATGGATTATTGTGATGAGAGTGGGCATGTAGCATTGTGATGACAAGGGCACCGTACACGGTGATACATGGGTCATGGTGGATTGTAATGACAAGGGCATGGAGCATTGTGATGAGAAGGGCATCGATCATTGTGATGACAAGTGTCATGGAGATGTGTGATGACAAGAGCATGGAGCAATGTGATGAGAGGGTTCATGGAGCTTGTAATGACAATGACATGGTGCATTGTGATGCCAAGTGTCATGGATCTTTGTGATGACAAAGGTCATGGAACATTTTGATGACAAGGATGTGGTGCATTGTGATGAGATGGGCAGGGAGCATTTTGATGACAGGTTCATGCAGTAATTTGATGAAAAGTGTAATGGAACATTTTGATGACATGGGTTATAGAACATTGTGTTGCCAGGGATCATGGAGTTTGGGATGAAAAGGGTAATGGAGCATTTTGATGACAGTTGTTATGGAACTTTGTGATGTCATGCGTCATCGAACATTGTGATGATAAGTGCACGTAGCATTGTGATAACAGGAGTCATGGGTCATTGTGATGACAGGGGTGAGGGAGAATTGTGACAAATAGTGATGTAGCATTGTGATATCAGTGGTGAGAGTGCATTTGGATGAGAAGTGCATGGAGCATTGTGATGACAAATTTTATGGAGCATTGTGATGACAAGATTGTGGAGCACTGTGATGATAAGCGCATGGTGCATTGTGATGACATGTTTCATGGAGCATTGTGCTGACAAGCGCATGGAGCATTGTGATGACAAGGGTCATGGAGCATTGTGCTGAGAAAGGCATAGAGAATTGTGATAACAAGGATCAAAGAGCATTGCGAAGAAAAGTTCATGGAGCATTGTGATGACAAGGGTCATGGAGCATTCTGGTGACAAAATTGTGGAGTATTTTGATGACAATGGCATGGAGCATAGTGATGAAAACGGCAAGGGACATTGCGATTAAAAAGGCATGGAGCCTTTTCGTGACAGGTTTCAAGGAGCATACTGATCACAACTGTCAGAGAGCATTGTGATGACAAGTGTATTGAGAATTGTTATGACAAAAGTCATGGAGAATTGTGATGAAAAGGGCATGGAGTATTGTGATGACAGACATCATGGAGCATTGTGATGACAAGTGTTATGGAACATTGGGATCACAAGAGTTTGGAGCATTGTGATGTCAGTGGTCATGGAGCATTGTGATGATATTGGCCATGGAGCATTGTGATGAGTAGATCGTGGAGCATTGGGCTGAAAATATTCATGGATTATTGTGATGACAGAGGTCATGGTGCATTGTGATGACAAGGGAATGGAGCATGGTGATGACAAGGTCCTGGAGCATAGTGATGAGAAGAGCATGGAAACTTGTGATGACAAGTCTCATGGAGCATTCTGATGAAAAGGGGCATGGAGCATTGTGATTACAGGGGTCTTGGAGCATTGTGATGACTTGGGCATGGAGCATTGTGATGAGAAAGTCATGGAGCATTCTGATGATATGCGTCATGGAGTTTTGTGATGACAAGGGCATGGAGCATTGTGATTACAGGGATCTTGGAGCATTGTGATGAAAAGGGCATGGATCATTGGGATGCAAAAGGCATGGATCCTTGTCATCACAGGGTTCAAGGAGCATACTGACGACAAGTGTCAGGGAGCATTGTGATGATAAGTGTATTGAGCATTGTGATGACAAAGATCATGGAGCATTGTGATGAGAAGACCATGGATAATTGTGATGATGAGCGTCATGGGGTGTTGTGATGATAAGTGTTATGGAACATTGTGATCACAAAGTTTTGGAGCATTATGATGACAGAGGTCATGGAGAATATTGATTTCATTGTGATGACAATAGCCTGAAGCATTATGATGATGGACATGGTGCATTGTGATGACATGTTTCATGGAGCATTGAGATGAAAAGGGACATGGAGCATTGTGTTTACAGGGTTCTTGGAGCATTGTGATGACAAGGGCATGGAACATTCTGATGACATGCGTCATGGAGCTTTGTGATGACATGGGCATGGAGCATTGTGATTACATGGGTCTTCAGCATTGTGATGACAAGTGTCATAGAACCTTGTGATGACTAGGCCGTGGAACATTGTGATGACAGGTGTCATGGTGCATTGTTATGACAGGGGTGATGGAGCATGGTGATGAGAACGGCATGGAACATTGTTCTGAAATGTTTCATGGATTATTGTGATGAGAGTTTGCATGGAGCATTGTGATTACCTGGGTCTTCAGCATTGTGATGACAAGTGTCATAGAACCTTGTGATGACTAGGCCGTGGAACATTGTGATGACAGGTGTCATGGTGCATTGTTATGACAGGGGTAATGGAGCATGGTGATGAGAACGGCATGGAACATTGTTCTGAAATGTTTCATGGATTATTGTGATGAGAGTTTGCATGGAGCATTGTGATGACAAGGGTACGGAACACTATGTTACATGGGTCATGCAGGATTGTAATGACAAGAGCATGCACCATTGAGATGAGAAGGGCATCAAGCATTGTGATGACAAGTGTCATGGAGCTTTGTGATGACAAGGGCATTGAGCAATGTGATGAGAGGGTTCATGGATCATTGTGATGACAATGACATGGAGCATTGTGAGGCCAAGGGTCATGGAGCTTTGTGATGACAAGTCATGGAGCATTTTGATGACAAGGGCATGGTGCATTGTGATGAGAAGGGCAGGGAGCATTTTGATGACCGGGTCATGCAGCAATTTGATGAATAGTGTAATGGAACATTTTGATTGCAGGGGTTATAGAACATTGTGATGTCAGGCGTCTTTGAGCTTTGTGATGAAAAGGGTCATGGAACATTTTGATGACAGGGTTCATGGAACATTGTGATGATAAGGGGATGTACAGTGTGATGACAGGTCCATGGAACATTGTGATTACAGTGGTGAGGGAGAATTGTGATGACTAGTGATAAAACACTGTGTTATCTCTGGTGAGAGAGCACTTTGATGAGAAGTGCATGGACCATTGTGATTACAAGGTTATGGAGCATTGCAGTGACAAGGTTGTGGACCATTGTGATGAAATGCGTGTGGCATATTTTGAAGACAATGGTCATGGAGCATTGATCTGACAAAGACATGGAGCATTGTGATGACAACGGTCACAGAGAATTGTGATGAAATGTTCATGGAGCATTGTGGTTTCAAAGGTCACAGAGCCTTGTAATCACGCGGGCATGGACCATTGTGATGACAAACGTTATGAAGCTTTGAGATGACTGGAGTCACGGAGCATTGTGATAACAAGTGTCATGGAGCATTGTGATGACATGTGTCATGGAGCATTGTGCTGACAAGCGCATGGAGCATTGTGATGACAAGGGTCATGGAGCATTGTGCTGAGAAAGGCATAGAGCATTGTGATGACAAGGGTCAAAGAGCATTGTGATGAAACGTTCATGGAGCATTGTGGTTAAAAAGGTCACAGAGACTGTTGATGGCGAGGGCATAAAACATTGTGATGAAAAAGGTCATGAAGCATTGTGATGACTGGAGTCCCAGAGCGTTGTGATGACAGGGGTCATGGAGCATTGTGATAACAAGGGCAAGGAGTATTGTGATGACAAGGGCAAGGAACATTGGTCTAAAGTTTCATGGATTATTGCGATGACAGTTGGAATGGCGCACTGTGATGACAAGGGCATGGAGCATTGTGATGACCAGGTCATGCAGTATTGTGAAGACAGGTGTCAGGGAGCATTGTGATGACATATGTAATGGCCCATTGTGATGACAATGGCATGGAGCATTGTGATGCCTATTGTCATGGAGGATTCTGATGAGAAAGGTAATGGAGCATTGTGATGACAATGGCTTGGAGCATTGTGATGACAAGTGTCAGGGAGTATTGTGCTGACAAGTGCATGGAGAATTGTGATGACAATGGCATGGAGCATTCTGATGACAAGCTTGTGGACTATTTTGATGACAATGGAATGGAGCATTGTGATGAAAACGGCATGGGGAATTGTGATGAAAGGGGCATGGAGCCTTTTCGTGACAGGATTCAAGGAGCATTCTGATGACAAGTGTCAGGGAGCATTTTGATGACAAGTGTATTGACAATTGTGATGACAAAGGTCAGGGAGCATTGCGATGAAAAGGGCATGGAGTATTGTGATGACAGGCATCATGGAGCGTTGTGATGACAAGTGTTATGGAACACTGTGATCACAAGTGTTTGGAGCATTGTGATGACAGTGGTCATGGATAATTTTGAGTTCAAAGAGCATGGAGCATTATGAGGAGAAGGGCATGAAACAACCTGATCCCAAGGTTCATGGAGGATTGTGATGACAATGGAAATAGAGTATTGTGATTACAAGCGCACAGCACATTGTAATGACAAGGTCATGTAGCATTTTGCTGAGAAAGGCATGGAGCATTTTGATGACATGTGTCATGGAGCACTGTGATGACAAGCGTCACGGAGCATTGTGAATACAGGGGTCATGGAGCATTGGGATGACAAGGGCATGGATCATTGTGATGACAAGGGTCTTGGAGCACTGGGCTGAAAATATTCATGGAGTTTTTTGATGACAGGGGTCATGGAGCATTGTGATGACTAGGGAATGGAGCATTGTGATGACAAGAGGCCCGAATCATTGTGTTCTCAGGTGACATGGTGTGTTGTGATGACAGTGGTCATGGAGCATTGTGATGATATTTGCCATGGAGCATTGTGATGAGTAGGTCGTGGTGCATTGGGCTGAAAATTTTCATGGATTATTGTGATGACAGGTGTCATGGAGCATTGTGATTACAAGGGAATGGAGCATGGTGATGACAAGGTCCTGGAGCATTGTGATGAGAAGACCATGGAGACTTGTGGTGACAAGTCTCATAGATCATTCTGATGAAAAGGGGCATGGAGCATTGTGATTACTGGGGTCTTGGAGCACTGTGATGACTAGGGCATGGAGCATTGTGATGAGAAGGCCATGGAGCATTCTGATGACATGCGTCTTGGAGTTTTTTGAGGACAACCATGGAGCATTGTGATTACAGGTGTCTTCGAACATTGTGAGGACAAGGTCATGTAGCATTGTGAGGAGAAGACCAAGGAGCATTCTGATGGCATGCGTCATTGAGCTTTGTGATGACAAGGGCATGGAGCATTGAGATTACATGGGTCTTGGAGCATTGTGATGAAAAGGACATGGGTCATTGTGATGAAAAAGGCATGGAGCCTTGTCATGACAGGATTCAAGGAGGATACAGACAACTAGTGTCAGGGAGCATTTTGATGACAAGTGTATTGAGCATTGTGATAACAAAGGTCATGGAGCATTGTGATGAGAAGACCATTGATAATTGTGATGACGAGAGTCATGAGACATTGTGATGAAAAGTGATACTGTATATTGTGATCACAAGTGTTTGGAGCATTGTTATGACAGAGGTCATGGAGCATTTTGATTTCATTGTGATGACAATAGCATGAAGCATTATGATGATGGGCATGGCGCATTGTGATGACAGGGTTCATGGATCATTGAGATGAAAAGAGGCATAGAGGATTGTGATTACAGGGTTATTGGAGCATTGTGATGAGAAGGGTCATGGAGCTTTGTGATGACAGGACTATGGAACATCGTGATGGCAGTGGTCATGGAGCATTGTTATCACAGGGGTAATTGAGCCTTGTGATGGCAAGGGCATGCAGCATTGTGATGAGAAGGCCATGGAGCATTCTGATGACATGTGTCATGGAGCTTTGTGAAGACAACGGCATGGAGCAATGTGATGAGAGCGTTCATGGAGCATTGTGATGACAATGAAATGGAGCATTGTGATGCTAAGTGTCATGGATCTTTGTGATGACAATTGTCATGGAGCATTTTGATGGCAAGGGCATTGTGCAATGTGATGAGAAGGGCAGGGAACATTGTGATGACAAATTTTAAGGAGCATTGTGATGACAAGATTGTGGAGCACTGTGATGACAAGCACATGGTGCATTGTGATGACATGTGTCATTGAGCATTGTACTGACAAGCCCATTAAGCATTGTGATGACAAGTCTCATGGAACATTCTGATGAAAAGGGGCATGGAGCATTGTGATTACAGGGGTCTTGGAGCATTGTGATGAGAAGGCCATGGAGCATTCTGATGACATGCGTCATGGAGTTTTGTGATGACAAGGGCATGGATCATTGTGATTACAGTGATCTTGGAGCATTGTGATGAATAGGGCATGGATCACTGTGATGAAAAAGGCATGGAACCTTGTCATGAGAGGGTTCAAGGAGCATACTGACGACAAGTGTCAGGGAGCATTGTGATGACAAGTGTATTGAGCATTGTGATGACAACGATCATGGAGCATTGTGATGAGAAGACCGTGGATAATTGTGATGATGAGTGTCATGGGGTGTTGAGATGATAAGTGTTATTGAACATTGTGATCACAAGGGTTTGGAGCATTATGATGACAGAGGTCATGGAGAATATTGGTTTCATTGTGATGACAATAGCCTGAAGCATTATGATGATGGGCATGGTGTATTGTGATGACAGGGTTCATGGAGCATTGAGATGAAAAGGGTCATGGAGCACTGTGATTACAAGGGTCTTGGAGCATTGTGATGACATGGGAATGGAGCATTGTGATGAGAAGGCCATGGAACTTTCTGATGACATGCGTCATGGAGCTTTGTGATGACAAGGGCATGCAGCATTTTGATTTCAGGGGTCTTGAGCATTGTGATGACAAGTGTCATGGAACCTTGTGATGACTAGGTAGTGGAACATTGTGATGCCAAGAGTCATGGTGCATTGTTATGACAGGGGTAATGGAGCATTTTGATGAGAAGGGTATGGAATATTGGTCTGAAATGTTTCATGGATTATTGTGATGAGAGTGGGCATGGAGCATTGTGATGACAAGGGCACGGAACACTGTGATACATGGGTCATGCAGGATTGTAATGAAAAATGCCTGGAGCATTGTCATGAGAAGGGCATCGAGCATTGTGATGACAAGTGTCATGGAGCTTTGTGATGACAAGGACATGGTGCAATGTCATGAGAGGGTTCAGGGAGCATTGTGATGACAGTGACATGGAGCATTGTGATGCCATGGGACATGGAGCTTTGTGATGACAAGTCATGGAGCATTTTGATGACAAGGGCATGGTGCATTGTGATGAGAAGGGCAGGGAGCATTTTGATGAACGGGTCATGCAGCAATTTGATAAGAATTGTAATGGAATATTGTGATGGCAGTGTTTATAGAACATTGTGATGTCAGGGGTCTTGGATCTTTGGGATGAAAAGGGTCATGGAGCATTTTGCTGACAGGGGTTATGGAACATTGTGATGTCAGGGGTCATGGAACATTGTGCAGATAAGTGGATGTAGCACTGTGATGACAGGGTCATGGAACATTGTGATTCCAGGTGTGAGGGAGTATTGTGATGACTAGTGATGGAACATTGTGATATCTCTGGTGAGAGAGAATTTTGATGAGAAGTCCATGGACCATTGTGATTACAAGGTTTATGGAGCATTGCAATGAAAAGTTTGTGGTCGGCTGTGATGAAATGTGCGTGGCACATTGTGATGACAATGGTCATAGACCATTGTTCTGACAAAGACATGGAGCATTGTGATGACAAGGGTCACAGAGAATTGTGATGAAAAGTTCATGGAACATTGTGGTTACAAAAGTCACAGAGCCTTGTGATGACACGGGCATGGACAATTGTGATGACAACGTTATGAATCATTGTGATGACTGGAGTCACTGAGCATTGTGATGACAGGGGTCATGAAGCATTGTGCTGACAAGCGCATTAAGCATTGTGATGACAAGTCTCATGGAACATTCTGATGAAAATGGGCATGGAGCATTGTGATTACAGGTGTCTTGGAGCATTGTGATGAGAAGGGCATGGAGCATTGTGATGAGAAGGCCATGAAGCATGCTGATGACATGTGTCATGGAGCTTTTTAATGACAAGGGCATGGAGCATTGTGATTACAGGGATCTTGGAGCATTGTGATGAATAGGGCATGGATCACTGTGATGAAATAGGCATGGAACCTTGTCATGACAGGGTTCAAGGAGCATACAGACGACACGTGTCAGGGAGCATTGTGATGACAAGTGTATTGAGCATTGTGATGACAACGATCATGGAGCATTGTGATGAGAAGACCGTGGATAATTGTGATGATGAGTGTCATGGGGTGTTGAGATGATAAGTGTTATTGAACATTGTGATCACAAGGGTTTGGAGCATTATGATGACAGAGGTCATGGAGAATATTGATTTCATTTTGATGACAATAGCCTGAAGCATTATGATGATGGGCATGGTGTATTGTGATGACAGGGTTCATGGAGCATTGAGATGAAAAGGGTCATGGAGCACTGTGATTACAAGGGTCTTGGAGCATTGTGATGACATGGGAATGGAGCATTGTGATGAGAAGGCCATGGAACTTTCTGATGACATGCGTCAAGGAGCTCTGTGATGACAAAGTCATGCAGCATTTTGATTTCAGGGGTCTTGAGCATTGTGATGACAAGTGTCATGGAACCTTGTGATGACTAGGTAGTGGAACATTGTGATGCCAAGAGTCATGGTGCATTATTATGACAGGGGTAATGGAGCATTTTGATGAGAAGGGTATGGAACATTGGTCTGAAATGTTTCATGGATTATTGTGATGAGAGTGGGCATGGAGCATTGTGATGACAAGGGCACGGAACACTGTGATACATGGGTCATGCAGGATTGTAATGAAAAAGGCATGGAGCATTGTCATGAGAAGGGCATCGAGCATTGTGATGACAAGTGTCATGGAGCTTTGTGATGACAAGGACATGGAGCAATGAGATGAGAGGGTTCAGGGAGCATTGTGATGACAGTGACATGGAGCATTGTGATGCCATGGGACATGGAGCTTTGTGATGACAAGTCATGGAGCATTTTGATGACAAGGGCATGGTGCATTGTGATGAGAAGGGCAGGGAGCATTTTGATGAACGGGTCATGCAGCAATTTGAAAAGAATTGTAATGGAATATTTTGATGGCAGTGTTTATAGAACATTGTGATGTCAGGGGTCTTGGATCTTTGGGATGAAAAGGGTCATGGAGCATTTTGCTGACAGTGGTTATGGAACATTGTGATGTCAGGGGTCATGGGACATTGTGCAGATAAGTGGATATAGCACTGTGATGACAGGGTCATGGAACATTGTGATTCCAGGTGTAAGGGAGTATTGTGATGACTAGTGATGGAACATTGTGATATCTCTGGTGAGAGAGCATTTTGGTGAGAAGTCCATGGACCATTGTGATTACAAGGTTTATGGAGCATTGCAATGAAAAGTTTGTGGTCGGCTGTGATGAAATGCGCGTGGCACATTGTGATGACAATGGTCATAGACCATTGTTCTGACAAAGACATGGAGCATTGTGATGACAAGTGTCACAGAGAATTGTGATGAAAGGTTCATGGAACATTGTAGTTACAAAAGTCACAGAGCCTTGTGATGACGCGGGCATGGACAATTGTGATGACAAACGTTATGAATCATTGTGATGACTGGAGTCACTGAGCATTGTGATGACAGGGGTCATGGAGCATTGTGATGACAAGGGCATGGAGCATTGTGTTGACAGGGGCATGGAGCATTGGTCTGACAAGTTTCATGGATTATTGTGATGACATTGGGCATGGTGCATTGTGATGACAAGGGCATGGAGCATTGTGATGAGAAGGTCAAGGAGTATTGTGAAGACAGGTGTCAGGGAGCACTGTGATGACATATGTCATGGTCCATTGTTATGACAATGGCATGGAGCATTGTGAAGCCAAATGTAATGGAGAAATGTGAGGACAAATATAATGGAGCATTTTGATGATTAGGGCTTGGAGCATTATGATGACAAGGGCCATTGAAAATTTTCATGACAAGGTCGAGAAGCATTGTGATGACAAGGTCCTGGAGCATTTTAATGACAAAACCATGGATCCTTGTGATGACAAGTCTCATGGAGCATACTGATGAAAAGGGGCATGGAGCATTGTGATTACAGGGGTCTTGGAACATTGTGATGACAAGGGCATGGCACATTGTGAGGAGAAGACCAAGGAGCATTCTGATGGCATGCGTCCTTGAGTTTTGTGATGACAAGGGCATGGAGCATTGTGATTACATGGTTTGGAGCACTGTGATGGAAAGGGAATGGAACATTGTGATGAAAAAGTCATGGAGCCTTTTCATGACAGGGTTCAAGGAACATACTGACAAGTGTCATGGAGCATTGTGATGACAGGGGTAATGAAGAATTTTGATAACAAGAGCATGGAGCATTGTGATGACAAGAGCATGGAACAATGGTCTAATATGTTTCATGGATTATTGCGATGACAGTTGTAATGGCGCATTGTGATGACAAGGGCATGGAGCATTGTTATGACCAGGTCATGCAGTATTGTGAAGAGAGGTGTCAGGGAGCATTCTGATGACATATGTAGTGGCCCGCTCTGATGACAATGGCATGGAGCATTGTGATGCCTAGTGTCATGGAGGATTCTGATGACAAAGGTAATGGAGCATTGTGATGACAAGGGCATGGAGCTTTGTGATGACATGTGCATGGAGCATTGTGATGACAAGTGCATGGAGCATTGCAATGTCAAGTGAATGGAGAATTGTGATGACAAGAGCATGTAACATTTTGATGAGAAGTGTCATGTAGCACTGTGATGACAAGGACGTGGAGAATTGTGATGACAAGGGACATGGAGCATTTTGATAACCAGGGCATGGTGCATTGTGATGACAGGGATCATGGAGCATTATTATGAGAACGGCCATGGTGCATTCTGACATAAGATATCACTTATGAAGGGAATGTAAACATGGCTACATATGAACTGATTTAGGGAAGAGAACAGAGTATCAGATTTAGAAAACAATCTAACGCTTGCTTAAGGGGAAAGAGAGGTGGGGAGATGCACAAAACATAAGATTGATATTAGCACAGGTACCGTTCCATAATCCAAAAACAGAAGAGACAAGCCCTACTCCTTCCTCAGTGAACGGAACTCAACATCCCTATTCCCCTCAGAGAAATATATCTGACTAGTAAGAATTTTAAAACCTATGTATTGATATGTCTCCATAAGGGAACCAAGTGTTTCTAGAACGACATAAACATGGCAGTGAGAATCAGCTCAAACCCACTATAAAAATGAATTTCAAAACAAAACATAAAAACAGTAAAATTATTACACAATACATTCAGGGGTTCTGATGAAACCTGGAATGACCGTATCTACAATGACAGCTGGATGTGGCATAAGGCTGGTCACTTGGGACTGAGAGGATTGGTGAGATTGGGTGAAAACATGCAGACCCTTTAAAGCAATAATGCCTGCCACCCATTCCATAGTTCCCATCTCTCCAGGTAGAAGGGAATATCACTACAGTTATAACGTGTATGGGAACCTAGAGAATGGAAACCATCTGACAGTGAAAGGTTTCTAAAACTCTACTACTTTTTTCTCTCCTTGTGCTCCAGTTTGACATTCCAACTGCTTTACTATCAATCACCCAACTTGGAAAGTCAGCCCCTATATCCTCCTGGTACGCACAGTTGGCAAATTGTGCAGAGGATGTAAGGGAAGAGAGAGAACCAATGAGAGAGTAGCTGTAGGCATATGGACGGCCACATGTCTCTCTAATTTTCCGTCACAAAGAGGAATTAACCAAAGTCTCAGCCTGCCCCCCAGAACCAGTATAAGTCCAGAAGCAAAACTGTTGATTTGCGGTCAGATCACAAAAACGCGAGTTGAAAAATGGAGCTCAGGGCCACAGCAATTCACTAACCTGCAGAGTTAAAAAGGACTACTCTCTTCGAAAAATCTGTTGAGGGAAAGCCACGAGGCGGAAGGGAAAATGAGGCAGAATGGCATGAAATAGATTTCAAGAGGTACATTGGAATCGCCTTTAAACACAGGAAAAGCATTACAACTTTGAAAATTATGTAAATGGCATAAAGGGCATATGGGTTTTCACGTGCATAGATGCAAGAGAAAACGCATATGCCCTTTTTGGACAAGCAAGCAAGCGGGCAATGCAAATCTGCACTACAAAGAAGTATCACTTCCCACCGGTCAAAAGGGACATCCACAAAATGGGTAAAAACCAGAAAGGCAAGACAGGCCCTGGAGAACAGGGAGCCTTGTTATGCTGATGGGCAGGATGTAAATTGCCAACTGCCTCTCTGGAGGAGTGCATTGTGTTCCCTAAAACAAGTAAACAACACAGCTACAGAGCCAAGGGCACTTCCAGTCTAGGGAATATACCTTGGGAAAACTGAAAATAAATAAGACAGATCCACACCAAAATTCAGGGCTGCACTGCTTACAAAAACCTCAACTTGGGTACACCTTAAATATCCCAGAAAATATAAAAATGGTTCAAAAAATTGTGGTACTTACGTATGATGGAATATCCCACAGCCATGAAATCAATGTCATAAGACCAGTAGCAGCAAAATGAGTGGATACAGGTACGATGATTCTAAGTGAAATAAGTCACACAGAAACAGAAACGTATCATAAGATATCACTCATGAAGATCCTGTAAACATGGCTACACATGAACTGAGTTAGGAAAGAGAAGAGAGTCTCACATTTACAAAACACTCTTATGCCTGCTTAAGAGGGATGGAGAGGTGGGGTGATGCATAAAACCAGAGTTTGATATATGCACAGGTAGAGTTCCAAAAACCAAGTATGGAATAGACGAGACCTACACCTTCCTCTGGGAAAGGGACTCGAAACCCCATATTTCCCGCAGAGGAATATATCTGACTAGTAAGAATCTTAAAACCTATGTATTGATATGTCTCCGTAAGGGAATCAAGTGTGTCTAGACTGGCATAAACCTGGCAGTGAGAATCACCTCAAACCAACTATAAAAAGGAATTTGAAAAACAAAACCAAAAAACAGGGAAATTCTTTATAATTCCTTCAGGATCTCTGATGAAACCTGGAATGACCCTATCTACAACGACAGCTGGATGTGGCATAAGGCTGGACACATGGGACTGAGAGGATTGGTGAGACTGGGTGAGCAAACGCAGACCCTTTAAAGCAATAATGCATGGCACCCATTCCATGGGTCCCAACTCTCCAGGTTGAAGGGAATATTACTACAGCTATAACATGTATGGGAAACCTAGAGAATGGACACACTGTGAATACGAAAGGTTTCTAAATCTCAACGAATAGTCCCTCTCCTGGTGCTCAAGTTTGACATTCCAAATGCTTTACTATCAATCTCCCAACTTGGAGAGACAGCACCTTTAACTTCCTGGTTCGCACAGGTTGCCAATTTGGCAAAGAATGAAAGGGAAGAGGGAGAAACAATGAGAGAGTAGCTGTTATGCATTTGGACAGGCACATGTCACTCTAATTTCCCGGGAGGAAGAAGAATTGACTAAAGTCTCAACCACACACCTGGAACCAGTATAGGTCCTGAACCAAAATATTGGACTTGCGTTCAGCTCAGAAAAAACGAGTTAAAAATGGAGCTCAGGGGCACAGCAACTCAGAAACTGGCAGAGTAATAAAGGACAACTATCGTCCAAAAACCTGTTGAGCGAAGGATACGAGGCGGACTTTAAAGCCAGGCAGAATTGCCGGAAACGGATTTCAAGAGTTACGTTGGAATCACCTTTAAAGCACAGGAAGAGGGGCACAACTTCGACAATGATGCACTTGGCCAAAAAGGGCTTATGCATTTTCTCCTGAGTATATTCAGGAGAAAACGCATACAGTTTTTTTGGCCAAGCAAGCAAGCTTTCATGCAAGTCTGCACTACAAAGAAGTATCATTTCCCACCGGTCCACAGGAACATCGAAAAAATGGGTAAAAACCAGAAATTCAAGACAGGCCCTGGAGAACAGGGAGCCTTGTTATGCTGATGGGCGGGATGTATATTGCGAACTGCCTCTCTGGAGGAGTGCACTGTGTTACCTAAAAGAAGAAAACAACAGAGCTACAGAGCCAAGGGCACTTCCAGTCTAGGGAATATACCTTGGGAAAACTGAAAATCAATAAGACAGAGCCACCCAAAAATTTAGGCCTGCACTGCGTACAAGAACGTCAACTTGGGTACACCTTACATATCCCAGGAAATATAAAAATGGTTCAAAAAATTGTGGTACTTACATACGATGGAATATCCCTCAGACATGAAATCAATGTCATAAGACCAGTAGCAGCAAAATGAGTGGATTCAGGTACGATGATTCTAAGTGAAATAAGACACACAGAAAAAGAAACTTATCATAAGATATCACTTATGAAGATCCTGTAAACATGGCTACACATGAACTGAGTTAGGGAAGAGAACAGAGTCTCACATTTAGAAAACACTCTTATGCCTGCTTAAGGGGGAAGGAGAGGTGGGGTGATGCATAAAACCAGAGTTTGATATAAGCACAGGTACTGTTCCAAAAACCAACTATGGAAGACACAAGACCTACACCTTGCTCAGTGAAAGGGACTCGAAACCCCATATTTACCGCAGAGGAATATATCTGACTAGTAAGAATCTTAAAACCTATGTATTGATATGTCTCCGTAAGGGAATCAAGTGTGTCTAGACTGGCATAAACCTGGCAGTGAGAATCAGCTCAAACCAACTATAAAAAGGAATTTCAAAAACAAAACCAAAAAACAGGGAAATTCTTTACAATTCCTTCAGGGATTCTGATGAAACCTGGAATGACACTATCGACAATGACAGCTGGATGTGGCATAAGGCTGGACACATGGGACTGAGAGGATTGGTGAGATTGGGTGAGCAAACGCAGACCCTTTAAAGCAATAATGCATGGCACCCATTCCATGGGTCCCAACTCTCCAGGTTGAAGGGAATATTACTACAGCTATAACATGTACGGAAACCTAGAGAATGGACACACTGTGAATACGAAAGGTTTCTATATCTCAACGAATACTCCCTCTCCTGGTGCTCAAGTTTGACATTCCAAATGCTTTACTATCAACCTCCCAACTTGGAGAGACAGCACCTTTAACTTCCTGGTTCGCACAGGTTGCCAATTTGGCAAAGAATGAAAGGGAAGAGGGAGAAACAATGAGAGAGTAGCTGTTATGCATTTGGACGGGCACATGTCACTCTAATTTCCCGGGAGGAAGAAGAATTGACAAAAGTCTCAGCCACCCACCGGGAACCAGTATAGGTCCTGAACCAAAAGATTGGACTTGCGTTCAGCTCAGAATAAACGAGTTAAAAATGGAGCTCAGGGGCACAGCAATTCACAAACTGGCAGAGTAATAAAGGGCAACTATCGTCCAAAAATCTTTTGAGGGAAGGCAACGAGGCGGACTTGAAAGTGAGGCAGAATAGCAGGAATCAGATTTCAAGAGGTACGTAGGAATCGCCTGTATAGCAAAGGAATAGGTGCACAACTTAGACAATGATGCACTTGGCCAAAAAGGGCGTATGCGTTTTGTCCTGAATATATTCAGGAGAAAACGCATACGCCCTTTTTGGCCAAGCAAGCAAGCGGGCAATGCAAATCTGCACTACAAAGAAGTATCACTTCCCACCGGTCAAAAGGGACATCCACAAAATGGGTAAAAACGGAAACGCAAGACAGGCCCTGGAGAACAGGGAGCCTTGTTATGCTGATGGGCGGGATGTAAACTGCCAACTGCCTCTCTGGAGGAGTGCATTGTGTTCCCTAAAAAAGTAAACAACAGAGCTACAGAGCCAAGGGCACTTCCAGTCTAGGGAATATACCTTGGGAAAACTGAAAATCAATAAGACAGAGCCACCCCAAAATTTAGGGCTGCACTGCTTACAAGAACCTCAACTTGGGTTCACCTTAAGTATCCCAGGAAAGAAAAAAATTGTTCAAAAAACTGTGGTAATTACGTATGATATAATATCCCTCAGCCATGAAATCAATGTCATAATACCAGTAGCAGCAAAATGAGTGGATTCAGGTACGATGATTCTAAATGAAATAAGTCACACAGAAAAAGAAACTTATCATAAGATAATACTTATGAAGATCCTGTAAACATGGCTACACATGAACTGAGTTAGGAAAGAGAACAGAGTCTCACATTTAGAAAACAGTCTTATGCCTGCTTAAGGGGGAAGGAGAGGTTGGGTGATGCATAAAACCAGAGTTTGATATAAGCACAAGTACCGTTCAAAAAACCAACTATGGAATAGACAAGACATACACCTTCCTCAGTGAAAGGGACTCAGAACTCCATATTTCCCGCAGAGGAATATATCTGACTAGTAATAATCTTAAAACCTATGTATTGATAGGTCTCTTTTAGGGAATCAAGTGCGTCTAGACAGGCATAAATTTGGCAGCGAGAATCAGCTCAAACCCACTATAAAAATGATTTTGAAAAACAAAAAAAAGGGAAATTCTTTACAATTCCTTCAGAGTCTCTGATGAAACCTGTAATGACCCTATCTACAACGACAGCTGCATGTGGCATAAGGCTGGACATATAGGACTGAGAGGATTGGTGAGACTGGGTGAGCAAATGCAGACCTTTTAAAGCAATAATGCATGGCACACATTCCATGTGTCCGAACTCTCCGGGTTGAAGGGAATATTACTACAGCTATAACATGTATGGGAAACCTAGAGAATGGACACACTGTGAATATGAAAGGTTTCTAAATCTCAACGAATAGTCCCTCTCCTGGTGCTCCAGTTTCACTTTCTAACAGCTTTACTATCAATCTCCCAACTTGGAGAGACAGCACCTTTAACCTCCTGGTTCGCACAGGTTGCTAATTTGCAAAGGATGCAAGGGAAGAGGGAGAACCAATGAGAGAGTAGCTGATGGCATTTTAACGGGCACATGTCACTCTTATTTCCCGGGAGGAAGAAGAACTTACCAAAGTCTCAGCCACCCACCCGGAACCAGTATAGGTCCTAAACCAAAATATGGGACTTTTGTTCAGCTCACAAAAAAAACGAGTTAAAAAATGGAGCTATAGTACAGAGCAATTCACAAACTGGCAGAGTAATAAAGGACAACTATCATCCAAAAATCTGTTGAGGGAAGGCAACGAGGCGGACTTGAAAGCGAGGCAGAATAGCAGGAAACAGATTTCAAGAGGTACGTTGGAATTGCCTTTAAAGCACAGGAAGAGGGGCACAACTTCGACAATGATGCACATGGCCAAAAATGGCGTATGTGTTTTCTCCTGAGTATATTCAGGAGAAAACGCATACGCCCTTTTTGGCCAAGCAAGCAAGCGGACAATGTAAGTCTGCACTACAAAGAAGTATCACTTCCCACCGGTCCAAAGGGACATCCACAAAAAGGGTAAAAACCAGAAATTCAAGACAGGACCTGGAGAACAGGGAGCCTTGTTATGCTGATGGGCGGGATGGAAATTGCCAACTGCCTCTCTGGAGGAGTGCATTGTGTTCCCTAAAACAAGTAAACAACAGAGCTACAGAGCCAAGGACACTTCCATTCTGGGGAATATACCTTGGGAAAACTGAAAATCAATAAGACAGAACCACCACAAATTTTAGGGCTGCAGTGCTTACAAGAACCTCAACTTGGGTTCACCTTAAATATCCTAGGAAATATAAAAATGGTTCAAAAAATTGTGGTACTTACATACGATGGAATATCCCTCAGCCATGAAATCAATGTCATAAGACCAGTAGCAGCTAAATGAGTGGATTCAGGTACGATGATTCTAAGTGAAATAAGTCACACAGAAAAAGAAACTTATCATAAGATATCACTTATGAAGTCCCTGTAAACATGGCTACACATGTACTGAGTTAGGAAAGAGAACAGAGTCCCACATTTAGAAAACACTCTTATGCCTGGTTAAGGGGGAAGGAGAGGTGGGGAGATGCATAAACCTAGAGTTTGATATAAGCACAGGTACCATTCCAAAAACCAACTATGGAATAGACCAGACCTAAGCCTTCCTCAGTGAAAGGGACTCAAAACCCCATATTTCCCGCAGAGGAATATATCTGACTAGTAAGAATCTTAAATGCTATGTATTGATATGTCTCCATAAGGGAATCAACTGTTTCTAGACTGGCATAATCATGGCAGCGAGAATCAGCTCAAACACACTATAGAAAGGAATTTCTAAAACAAAAAAAAAAAACAGGGAAATTCTTTACAATTCCTTCAAGGTCTCTGATGAAACTTGGAATGACCCTATCTAGAACGACAGCTGGAGGTGGCATAAGGCTGGACACATGGGACTGAGAGGATTGCTGAGATTCGTGAGCAAATGCAGACCGTTTAAAGCAATAATGCATGGAAACCATTCCATGGGTCCCAACTCTCCAGGTTGTAGGGAATATTACTACAGCTATAACATGTATGGGAAACCTAGAGAATGGACACTCTGTGAATACGAAATATCTCTAAAGCTCAACGAACAGTCCTTCTCCTGGTGCTCCGGTTTGACTTTCCAACTGCCTTACTATCAATCTCCCAACCTGGAGAGACAACACCTTTAACCTACTGTTTCGCACAGGTTGCCAATTTGGCAAAGGATGAAACAGAAGAGGGAGAACCATATAGAGAGTAGCTGTTAGGCATTTGGTCGGGCACATGTCACTCTTATTTCCCGGGAGGAAGAAGAATTAACCAAAGACTCAGCCAACGACTGGGAACCAGTATAGGTCCTGAACCAAAATATGGGACTGGCGTTAAGCTCACAAAAAACGAGTTAAAAAAGGAGCTATAGGGCAGAGCAATTCACCAACTGGCAGAGTAATAAAGGACAAATGTCTTCCAAAAATCTGTTGAGGGAAGGCAACGAGGCGGACTTGAAAGTGAGGCAGAATAGCAGGAAACGGATTTCAAGAGGTACGTTGGAATCGCCTTTAAAGCACAGGAAGAGGGGCACAACTTCGACAATGATGCACTTGTCCAAAAAGGGGCTATGCGTTTTTTCCTGAGTATATTCAGGAGAAAACACATACGCTCTTTTTGGCCAAGCAATCAAGCGGACAATGTAAGTCTGCACTACAAAGAAGTATCACTTCCAACCTGTCCAAAGGGACATCCACAAAAAGGGTAAAAACCAGAAATTCAATACAGGCCCCGGAGAACAGGGAGCCTTGTTATGCTGATGGGCGGGATGTAAATTGCCAACTGCCTCTCTGGAGGAGTGCATTGTGTTCCCTAAAACAAGTAAACAACAGAGCTACATAGCCAAGGACACTTCCAGTCTAGGGAATATACCTTGGGAAAACTGAAAATCAATAAGACAGAGCCACCACAAAATTTAGGGCTGCACTGCTTACAAGAACCTCAACTTGGGTACACATTAAATATCGCAGGAAATATAAAAATGGTTCAAAAAATTGTGGTAATTACGTACGATGGAATGTGCCTCAGCCATGAAATCAATGTCATAACACCAGTAGCAGCAAAATGAGTGGATTCAACAATGATGATTCTAAGTGAAATAAGTCACACAGAAAAAGAAACGTATCATAAGATATCACTTATGAAGAACCTGTAAACGTGGCTACACATGAACTGAGTTAGGAAAGAGAAGAGAGTCTCATATTTAGAAAACACTCTTATGCCTTCTTAACGGGGAAGGAGAGGTGGGGTGATGCATAAAACCAGAGTTTGATATAAGCACAGGTTCCTTTCCCAAAACCAACTATGGAATAGACAAGACCTACACCTTCTTCAGTGAAACGGACTCAAAACCCCATATCTCCCGCAGAGGAATATATCTGATTATTAAGAATCTTAACACCTGTGTATTGACATGTCTCCATAAGGCAATCAAGTGTGTCTAGACTGGCATAATCATGGCAGCGAGAATCAGCTCAAAGCCTCTATAAAAAGGAATTTCATAAACAAACCAAAAAAAACAGGGAAATTCTTTACAATTCCTTCAGGGTCTCTGATGAAACCTGGAATGACACTATCGACAATGACAGCTGGATGTGGCATAAGGCTGGACGCATGGGACTGAGAGGATTGGTGAGATTGGGTGAGCAAATGCAGACTCTTTAAAGCAATAATGCATGGCACCCTTTCATGGGTCCGAACTCTCCAGGTTGAAGGGAATATTACTACAGCTATAACATGTATGGGAAAGCTAGAGAATGGACACACTGTGAATACAAAATGTTTCTAAAACTCAATGAATAGTCCGTCTCCTGGTGGTCCAATTTGACTTTCCAACTGCTTTACTATCAATCTCCCAACTTGGAGAGACAGCACCTTTAACCTCCTGGTTTGCACAGGTTGCCAATTTGGCATAGGATGAAAGGGAAGAGGGAGAACCAATGAGAGAGTAGCTGTTAGGCTTTTGGATGGGCACATGTCACTCTTATTTCCCCGGAAGAAGAAAAATTAACCAAAGTCTCAGCCAACCATCGGGAACCATTATAGGTCCTGAACCAAAATATTGGACTTTCGTTCAGCTCACAAAAAAACTAGTTACAAAATGGAGCAAAGGGGCACAGCAATTCACAAACTGGCAGAGTAATAAAGGGCAACTATCATCCAAAAATCTGTTGAGGGAAGGCATCGAGGCGAACTTTAAAGGGAGGCAGAATAGCAGGAAACACATTTCACGAGGTACTTTCGAATCACCTTTAAATCACAGGAATAGGGGCACAACTTCGACAATGATGCACCTGGCCAAGAAGGGCGTATGAGTTTTCTCCTGAATATATTCAGGAGAAAACGCATACGCCCTTTTTGGCCAAGCAAGCAAGTAGGTAATGCAAAACTGAAATACAAATAAGTACCACTTCCCACGAGTCAAAAGGGACATCCACAAAATGGGTAAAAACCAGAAAGGCAAGACAGGCCCTGGAGAACAGGGAGCCTTGTTATGCTGATGGGCCTGAAGTAAATTGCCAACTGCCTCTCTAGAGGAGTGCATTGTGTTCCCTAAAACAAGTAAACAACAGAGCTACAGAGCCAAGGGCACTTCGAGTCTAGGGAATATACCTTGGGAAAACTGAAAATCAATAAGACAGAGCCACCACAAAATTTAGGCCTACACTGCTTACAAGAACCTCAACTTGGGTACACCTTAAGAATCCCAGGAAAGATAAAAATGGATCAAAAGATTGTGGTACTTACGTATGATGGAATATCCCCCAGCCATGAAATCAATGTCATAAGACCGGTAGCAGCAAAATGAGTGGATTCATGTATGATGATTCTAAGTGAAATAAGTCACACAGAAAAAGAAACATATCATAAGATATCACTTATGAAGATCCTGTAAACATGGCTACACATGAACTGAGTTAGGAAAGAGAACAGAGTCTCACATTTAGAAAACACTCTTATGCCTTCTTAAGGGGGAAGGAGAGGTGGGGTGATGCATAAAACCAGAGTTTGATATAAGCACAGGTACCGTTTCAAAAACCAACTATGGAATAGACAAGACCTACACCTTCCTCAGTGAAAGGGACTCAAAATCCCATATTTCCCACAGAGGAATATATCTGACTATTAAGAATCTTAAAACCTGTGTATTGATATGTCTCCATAAGGCAAACAAGTCTGTCTAGACTGGCATAATCATGGCAGCGAGAATCAGCTCAAACCCACTATAAAAAGGAATTTCAAAAACAAACCAAAAAAAACAGGGACATTCTTTACAATTCCTTCAGGGTCTCTGATGAAACCTGGAATGACACTATCTACAACGACAGCTGGAGGTGGCATAAGGCTGGACACATGGGACTGAGAGGAATGGTGAGATTGGGTGTGCAAATGCAGACACTTTAAAGCAATAATGCATGGCACCCATTCCATGGGTCCCAACTCTCCAGGTTGAAGGGAATATTACTACAGCTATAACATGTATGGGAAACCTAGAGAATGACACACTGTGAATACAAAAGGTTTCTAAATCTCAATGAATAGTCCCTCTCCTGGTGCTCCAATTTGACTTTCCAACTGCTTTACTATCAATCTCCCAACTTGGAGAGACAGCACCTTTAACCTCCTTGTTCGCACAGGTTGCCAATTTGGCATAGGATGAAAGGGAAGAGGGAGAACCAATGAGAGAGTAGCTGTTAGGCATTTGGATGGGCACATGTCACTCTTATTTCTCGGGAGGAAGAAGAAATAACCAAAGTCTCAACCAACCACTGGGAACCAGTATAGGTCCTGAACCAAAATATTGGACTTGCGTTCAGCTCACAAAAAACGAGTTACAAAATGGAGCTCAGGGGCACAGCAATTCACAAACAGGCCGAGTAATAAAGGGCAACTATCATCCAAAAATCGGTGGAGGGAAGGCAGTGAGGCGAACTTGAAAGGGAGGCAGAGTAGCAGGAAACACATTTCAAGAGGTACGTTGTAATCACCTTTAAAGCACAGGAAGAGGGACACAACTTCGACAATGATGCACTTGGCCAGAAAGGGCGTATGCGTTTTGTCCTTAATATATTCAGGAGAAAACGCATACGCCCTTTTTGGCCAAGCAAGCAAGCGGGCAATACAAATCTGGTCTACAAAGAAGTATCACTTCCACAAGTCAAAAGGGATATACGCAAAATGTTTAAAAAACAGAAATGCAAGACAGGCCCTGGAGACCTGGGAGCCTTGCTATGCTGATGGGCGGGATGTAAATTGCCAACTGCCTCCTTGGAGGAGTGCATTGTGTTCCCTAAAACAAGTAAACAACAGAGCTACAGAGCCAAGTGCACTTCGAGTCTAGGGAATATACCTTGGGAAATCTGAAAATCAATAAGACAGAGCCACCCCAAAATTTAGGCCTCCACAGCTTACAAGAACCTCACCTTGGGTACACCTTAAATATCCCAGGAAATATAAAAATGGTTCAAAAAATTGTGGTATTTACGTATGATGGAATATCCCTCAGCCATGAAATCAATGTCATAAGACCAGTAGCAGCAAAATGAGTGGATTCAGGTACGAAGATTCTAAGTGAAATAAGTCACACAGAAAAAGAAACTTATCATAAGATATCACTTATGAAGATCCTGTAAACATGGCTACACATGAACTGAGTTAGGAAAGAGAACAGAGTCTCACATTTAGAAAACACTCTTATGCCTGCTTAAGGGGGAAGGAGAGGTGGGGTGATGCATAATACAGAGTTTGATATAAGCACATTTACCGTTCCAAAAAGCAACTATGGAATAGAGAAGACCTACAACTTCCTCACTGAAAGGGACTCAAAACCCAATATTTTCGGCAGAGGTATATATCTGACTAGTAAGAATCTTAAAACCTATGTAATGATATGTCTCCATAAGGGAATCAAGTGTGTCTAGACTGGCATAAACATGGCAGTGAGAATCAGCTCAATCCCACTATGAAAAGGAAGTTGAAATACAAAAAAAAAAAGGGAAATTCTATACAATTCCTTCAGGGTCTCTGATGAAACCTGGAATGATCCTATCTACAATGACAGCTGGATGTGGCATAAGGCTAGACACATGGGACTGAGAGGATTGGTGAGATTGGGTTAGCAAAAGCATACCCTTTATAGCAGTAATGCATGGCACCCGTTCCAAGGGTCCCAACTCTCCAGGTTGAAGGGGATATTAGTATAGCTATAACATGTATGGGAAACCTAGAGAATGGACACACTGTTAATATGAAAGGTTTCTAAAACTCAACGAATAGTCCCTCTCCTTGTGCTCCAGTTTGACTTTCCAACTGCTTTACTATCAATCTCCGAACTTGGAGACACAGAACCTTTAACCTCCTGGTTCGTGCAGGTTGCCAAATTGGGAAAGGATGAAAGGGAAGAGGGAGAACCAATGAGAGAGTAGCTGTCAGGCATTTGGACGGGCACATGTCACTCTTATTTCCCGTGAGGAAGAAGAATTAACCAAAGTCTCAGCCACCCACCGAAAACCAGTATAGGTTCTGAAAAAAAATATTGAACTTGCATTCAGCTCACAAAAAACGAGTTACTAAATGGAGCTCAGGGGCACAGCAATTCACAAACTTGCAGAGTAATAAAGGGCAACTATCGTCCAAAAATCTGTTGAGGGAAGGCAACGAGGCGGACTTGAAAGCGAGGCAGAAGAGCAGGAAACAGATTTCATGTGGTACGTTGGAATCGCATTTAAGGCACAGGAAGAGGGCCACAACTTCGACAATGATGCACTTGGCCACAATGGGCGTTTGCGTTTTCTCCTAGTATATTCAGGAGAAAAGGCATACGACCTTTTTGGCCAAGCAAGCAAGGGGGCAATGCAAATCTACACTACAAAGAAGTATCATTTCCCACTGGTCAAAAGGGACATCCACAAAATGGGTAAAAACCAGAAAGGCAAGACAGGCCCTGGAGAAAAGGGAGCCTTGTTATGCTGATGGGCGGCATGTAAATTGCCAACTGCCTATCTGGAGGAGTGCATTGTGTTCCCTGAAACAAGTAAACAACAGAGCTTCAGAGCCAAGGGCACTTCCAGTCTAGGGAATATACCTTGGGAAAACTGAAAATCAATAAGACAGAGCCACCCCAAAATTTAGGGCTGCACTGCTTACAAGAACCTCAACTTGGGTACACCTTAAATATACCAGGAAAGATAAAAATGGTTCAAAAATTTTGGTACTTACGTATGATGGAATATCCCGCAGCGATGAAATCAATGTCATACGCCCAGTAGCAGCAAAATGAGTGGATTCATGTACGATGATTCTAAGTGAAATAAGTCACACAGAAAAAGAAGCTTATCATAAGATATCACTTATGAA
Organism: Mesoplodon mirus; assembly: GCF_964341445.2. Lineage (NCBI taxonomy): Eukaryota > Metazoa > Chordata > Mammalia > Artiodactyla > Ziphiidae > Mesoplodon > Mesoplodon mirus. The sequence continues at coordinate 4,490,865 of NW_028295817.1, forward strand.
GATCCTGTAAACATGGCTACATATGAACTTAGTTAGGAAAGAGAACAGAGTCTCACATTTAGAAAACACTCTTATGCCTGCGTAAGGGGGAAGGAGAGGTGGGGTGATGCATAAAACCAGTGTGTGATATAAGCACAGGTACCGTTCCAAAAACCAACTATGGAATAGACAAGACCTACAGCTTCCTCAGTGAAAGGGACTCAAAACGCCATATTTCCCGCAGAGGAATATATCTGACTAGTAAGAATCTTAAAACCTATGTACTGAAATGTCTCCCTAAGGGAATCAAGTGTTTCTAGACTGGCATAAACAGGGCAGCGAGAATGAGCTCAAACCCACTATAAAAAGGAATTTCAATCCAAAACATAAAAACAGGGAAATTCTTTACAATTCCTTCAGGGTCTCTGATGAAACCTGGAATGACCCTATCTACAACGACAGCTGGATGTTGCATAAGGTTGGACACATGGGACTGAGAGGACTGGTGAGATTGGGTGAGCAAAAGCAAACCCTTTAAAGCAATAATGCATGGCACCCATTCCATGTGTCACAACTCTCCAGATTGAAGGGTATATTACTATAGCTATAACATGTAAGGGAAACCTAAGAATGGACACACTATGAATACGAAATGTTTCTAAAACTCAACCAATAGTCCCTCTCCTTGTGCGACAGTTTGACTTTCCAACTGCTTTACTATCAATCTAACAACTTGGAGAGACAGCACCTTTAACCTCCTGGTTCGCAAATGTTGCCAATTTGGCAAATGATGAAAGGGAAGTTGGAGAACCAATGAGAGAGTAGCTGTTAGGCATTTGGACGGGCACATGTCACTCTTATTTCCCAGGAGGAAGAAGAATTAACCAAAGTCTCAGCCACCAACAGAAAACCAGTATAGGTTCTGAACCAAAATTTTGGACTTGCGTTTAGTTCACAAAAAAAGAGTTAAAAATGGAGCTCAGGGGCACAGCAATTCACAAACTGGCAGAGTAACAAAGGGCAACTCTCATCCAAAAATCTGTTGAGGGAAGGCAACGAGGCGGACTTGAAAGCAAGGCAGAATAGCAGTAAACAGATTTCAAGAGGTATGTGGGAATCACCTTTAAAGCACAGGAAGAGGGTCAAAACTTCGACAATGATGCACTTGGTCAAAAAGGGCGTATGCGTTTTGTCCTGAATATATTCAGGACAAAACGCATACACCGTTTTTGGCCAAGCAAGCAAGCGGGCAATGAAAATCTGCACTACAAAGAAGTATCACTTCCCACTGGTCAAAAGGGACATCCACAAAATGGGTAAAAACCAGAAAGGCAAGCAGGCCCTGGAGAACAGGGAGCCTTGTATGCTGATGGGCGGCATGTAAATTGCCAACTGCCTCTCTGGAGGAGTGCATTGTGTTCCCTAAAATAAGTAATCAACAGAGCTAGAGAGCCAAGGGCACTTCCAGTCTAGGGAATATACCTTGGGAAAACTGAAAATCAATAAGACAGAACAACCCCAAAATTTAGGGCTGCACTACTTACATGAACATCATCTTGGGTACACCTTAAATATCCCAGGAAAGATAAAAATGGTTCAAAAAATTGTGGTACTTACGTATGATGCAATATCCCTCAGCTATGAAATCAATGTCATAAGACCAGTAGAAGCAAAGTGAGTGGATTCAGGTACGATGATTCTAAGTGAAATAAGTCACACAGAAAAAGAAGCTTATAATAAGATATCACTTATGAAGTTCCTGTAAACATGGCTACACATGAACTGAGTTAGGAAAGAGAACAGAGTCTCACATTTAGAAAACCCTCTTATGCCTGCTTAAGTGGGAAGGAGAGGTGGGGTGATGAATAAAACCAGAGTTTGATATAAGCACAGGTACCGTTCCAAAAACCAACTACGGAATAGACAAGACCTACACCTTCCTCAGTGAAAGGGACTCAAAACCCCATATTTCCCGCAGAGGAATATATCTGAGTAGTAAGTATCTTAAATCCTATGTATTGATATGTCTCCGTAAGGGAATCAAGTGTTTCTAGACTGGCATAAACAGGGCAGCGAGAATCAGCTCAAACCCACTATAAAAAGGAATTTCAAAAACAAAACATAAAAACAGGGAAATTCTTTACAATTCCTTCAGGGTCTCTGATGAAACCTGGAATGACCCTATCTACAACGACAGCTGGATGTGGAATAAGGCTGGACACATGGGACTGAGAGGATTTGTGAGATTGGGTGAGCAAATGCAGACCCTTTAAAGCAATAATGCGTGGCACCCATTCCATGTGTCCCAACTCTGCAGGTTGCAGGGAATATTATTATAGCTATAACATGTAAGGGAAACCTAAGAATGGACACACTATGAATACGAAAGGTTTCTAAAACGCAACGAATAGTCCCTCTCCTTGTGCGCCAGTTTGACTTTCCAACTACTTTACTATCAATCTCCCAACTTGCAGAGACAGCACCTTTAACCTCCTGGTTTGCACAGGTTGCCAATTTGGCAAAGGATGAAAGGGAAGAGGGAGAACCAATGAGAGAGTAGCTGTTAGGCATTTGGACGGGCACATGTCACTCTTATTTCCTGGGAGGAAGAAGAATTAACCATTTCCTGGGAGGAAGAAGAATTAACCAAAGTCTCAGCCACCCACCGGGAACTGGTATAGGTCGTCAACCAAAACTTTGGACTTGCGTTCAGCTCACAAAAAATGAGTTAAAAAGTGGAGCTCAGGGGCACAGCAATTCACAAACTGGCAGAGTAATAATACAGGTCAACTATCGTCCAACAATCTGTTGAGGGAAGGCAACTAGGCAGACTTGAAAGCGAGGCAGAATAGCAGGAAACATATTTCAAGGGGTACGTTGGAATCGCCTATAAAGCACAGGAAGAGGGGCACAATTTCGACTATGATGCACTTGGCCAAAAAGGGCGTATGCGTTTTCTCCTGAATATATTCAGGAGAAAACGCATACGCCCTTTTTGGCCAAGCAAGCAAGCGGGCAATGCAAATCTGAACTACAAAAAGTATCACTTCCCACCGGTCAAAAGGGACATCCACAAAATGGGTAAAAACCAGAAAGGCAAGAGAGGCCCTGGAGAACAGGGAGCCTTTTTACGCTGATGGACGGGATGTAAATTGCCAACTGCCTCTCTGGAGGAGTGCATTGTGTTCCCTAAAACAAGTAAACAACAGAGCTACAGAGCCAAGAGCACTTCCAGTCTAGGGAATATACCTTGGGAAAACTGAAAATCAATAAGACAGAGCCACCCCAAAATTTAGGGCTGCACTGCTTACAAGAACCTCATCTTGGGTACACCTTAAATATCCCAGGAAAGATAAAAATGGTTCAAAAACGTGTGGTACTTACGTATGATGGAATATCCCTCCCCCATGAAATCAATGTCATAAGACCAGTAGCAGCAAAATGAGTGGATTCAGGTACGATGATTCTAAGTGAAATAAGTCACACAGAAAAAGAAACTTATCATAAGATATCACTTATGAAGATCCTGTAAACATGGCTGCACATGAACAGATTTAGGAAAGAGAAAAGAGTCTCACATTTAGAAAACACTCTTATTCCTGCTTAAGAGGGAAGGAGAAGTGGGGTGATGCATAAAACCAGAGTTTGATATAAGCACAGGTACCATTTAAAAACCAACTATGGAATAGAAAAGACTTACACGTTCCTCAGTGAAAGGGACTCAAAACCCCATATTTCCCACAGAGGAATATACCTGACTAGTAAGAATCTTAAAACCTATATATTGGTATGTCTCCGTAAGGGAATCAAGGGTTTCTAGACTGGCATAAACAGGGCAGCGAGAATCAGCTCAAACCCACTATAAAAAGGAATTTCAAAACAAAACAAAAAAAAAGGGAAATTTTTTCCAATTACTTCAGGGTCTCTGATGAAACCTGGAATGACCCTATCTACAATGACAGCTGGATGTGGCATAAGGCTGGACACATGGGACTGAGGGGATTTGTGAGATTGGGTGAGCAAATGCAGACCATTTAAAGCAATAATGCATGGCACACATTCCATGTGTCCCAACTCTCCAGGTTGAAGGGTATATTACTATAGCTATAATATGTAAGGGAAACCTAAGAATGGGCACACTGTGAATACGAAAGGTTTCTAAATCTCAACGAATAGTCCCTCTCCTTGTGCGCCAGTTTGACTTTCCAACAGCTTTACTATCAATCTCCCAACTTGGAGAGACAGCACCTTTAACCTCCTGGTTCGCACAGGTTGCCAATTTCGCAAATGATGAAAGGGAAGAGGGAGAACCAATGAGAGAGTAGCTGTTAGGCATTTGGACGGGCACATGTCACTCTTATTTCCCAGGAGGAAGAAGAATTAACCAAAGACTCAGCCACCCACCGAAAACCAGTATAGGTTCTGAACCAAAATATCGGACTTGCGTTCAGCTCACAAAAAACGAGAAAAAAAATGGAGCTCCGGGGCACAGCATTTCACAAACTGGCAGAGTAATAAAGGGCAACTATCGTCCAAAAATCTGTTGTGGGAAGGCAACGAGGCGGACTTGAATGCAAGGCAGAAGAGCAGGAAACAGATTTCAAGTGGTACGTTGGAATCGCCTTTAAAGCACAGGAAGAGGGCCACAAATTCGACAATGATGCCCTTGGCCAAAATGGGCATTTGCGTTTTCTCCTGAGTATATTCAGGAGAAAAGGCATACGACATTTTTGGCCAAGCAAGCAAACGGGCAATGCAAATCTACACTACAAAGAAGTATCACTTCCCACTGGTCAAAAGGGACATCCACAAAATGGGTAAAAACCAGAAAGGCAAGACAGGCCCTGCAGAAAAGGGAGGCTTGTTATGCTGATGGGCGGCATGTAAATTGCCAACTGCCTATCTGGAGGAGTGCATTGTGTTCCCTGAAACAAGTAAACAACAGAGCTACAGAGCCAAGGGCACTTCCAGTCTAGGGAATATACCTTGGGAAAACTGAAAATCAATAAGACAGAGCCACCCCAAAATTTAGGGCTGCACTGCTTACAAGAACCTCAACGTGGGTACACCTTAAATATACCAGGAAAGACAAAAATGGTTCAAAAAATTGTGGTACTTACGTATGATAGAATATCCCGCAGCGATGAAATCAATGTCATACGCCCAGTAGCAGCAAAATGAGTTGATTCAGGTACGATGATTCTAAGTGAAATAAGTCACACAGAAAAAGAAGCTTATCATAAGATATCACTTATAAAGATCCTGTAAACATGGCTACACATGAACTGAGTTAGGAAAAAGAACAGAGTCTCACATTTAGAAAACACACTTATGCCTGCGTAAGTGGGAAGGAGAGGTGGAGTGATGCATAAAAGCAGAGTTTGATAAAAGCACAGGTACCGTTCCAAAAATCAACTATGGAATGGACAAGACTTACAGCTTCCTCAGTGAAAGGGACTCAAAATCCCATATTTCCCACAGAGGAATATATCTGACTAGTAAAAATCTTAAAAACTATGTATTGATATGTCTCCGTAAGGGAATCAAGTGTTTCTAGACTCGCATAAACATGCCAGTGAGAATCAGCTCAAACCCACTATAAAAAGGAATTTCAAAAACAAAACATAAAAATAGGGAAATTCTTTAAAATTCCTTCCGGCTCTCTGATGAAACCTGGAATGACACTATCTACAAAGACAGCTGGATGTGGCATAAGGCTGGACACATGGGACTGAGAGGATTGGTGAGATTGGGTGAGCAAATGCAGACCCTTTAAAGCAATAATGCGAGGCAACCGTTTCCATGTGTCCCAACTCTCCAGGTTGAAGGGAATATTACTATAGCTATAACATGTAAGGGAAACCTAAGAATGGACACACTGTGAATACGAAAGGTTTCTAAAAATCAACGAATAGTCCCTCTCCTTGTGCGCCAGTTTGACTTTCCAACAGCTTTACTATCAATCTCCCAACTTGGAAAGACAGCACCATTAACCTGCTGGTTCGCACACGTTGCCAATTTGGCAAAGGATGAAAGGGAAAAGGGAGAACCAATGAGAGAGTAGCTGTTAGGCATTTGGACGGGCACATGACACTCTTATTTCCTGGGAAGAAGAAGAATTAACCAAAGTCTCAGCCACCCACCAGGAACTGGTATAGGTGGTCAACCAAAACTTTGGACTTGCGATCAGCTCACAAAAAACGAGTTAAAAAGTGGAGCTCCGGGGCACAGCAATTCACAAACTGGCAGAGTCAGAAAGGGCAACTATCGTCCAACAATCTGTTGAGGGAAGGCAACGAGGCGGACTTGAAAGCAAGGCAGAATAGCAGTAAACAGATTTCAAGAGGTATGTGGGAATCACCTTTAAAGCACAGGAAGAGGGTCACAACTTCGACAATGATGCACTAGGCCAAAAAGTGTGTATGCGTTTTGTCCTGAATATATTCAGGACAAAACGCATACACCGTTTTTGGCCAAGCAAGCAAGCGGGCAATGAAAATCTGCACTACAAAGAAGTATCACTTCCCACTGGTCAAAAGGGACATCCACAAAATGGGTAAAAACCAGAAAGGCAAGCAGGCCCTGGAGAACAGGGAGCCTTGTATGCTGATGGGCGGCATGTAAATTGCCAACTGCCTCTCTGGAGGAGTGCATTGTGTTCCCTAAAATAAGTAATCAACAGAGCTAGAGAGCCAAGGGCACTTCCAGTCTAGGGAATATACCTTGGGAAAACTGAAAATCAATAAGACAGAACAACCCCAAAATTTAGGGCTGCACTACTTACATGAACATCATCTTGGGTACACCTTAAATATCCCAGGAAAGATAAAAATGGTTCAAAAAATTGTGGTACTTACGTATGATGCAATATCCCTCAGCTATGAAATCAATGTCATAAGACCAGTAGAAGCAAAGTGAGTGGATTCAGGTACGATGATTCTAAGTGAAATAAGTCACACAGAAAAAGAAGCTTATAATAAGATATCACTTATGAAGTTCCTGTAAACATGGCTACACATGAACTGAGTTAGGAAAGAGAACAGAGTCTCACATTTAGAAAACCCTCTTATGCCTGCTTAAGTGGGAAGGAGAGGTGGGGTGATGAATAAAACCAGAGTTTGATATAAGCACAGGTACCGTTCCAAAAACCAACTACGGAATAGACAAGACCTACACCTTCCTCAGTGAAAGGGACTCAAAACCCCATATTTCCCGCAGAGGAATATATCTGAGTAGTAAGTATCTTAAATCCTATGTATTGATATGTCTCCGTAAGGGAATCAAGTGTTTCTAGACTGGCATAAACAGGGCAGCGAGAATCAGCTCAAACCCACTATAAAAAGGAATTTCAAAAACAAAACATAAAAACAGGGAAATTCTTTACAATTCCTTCAGGGTCTCTGATGAAACCTGGAATGACCCTATCTACAACGACAGCTGGATGTGGAATAAGGCTGGACACATGGGACTGAGAGGATTTGTGAGATTGGGTGAGCAAATGCAGACCCTTTAAAGCAATAATGCGTGGCACCCATTCCATGTGTCCCAACTCTGCAGGTTGCAGGGAATATTATTATAGCTATAACATGTAAGGGAAACCTAAGAATGGACACACTATGAATACGAAAGGTTTCTAAAACGCAACGAATAGTCCCTCTCCTTGTGCGCCAGTTTGACTTTCCAACTACTTTACTATCAATCTCCCAACTTGCAGAGACAGCACCTTTAACCTCCTGGTTTGCACAGGTTGCCAATTTGGCAAAGGATGAAAGGGAAGAGGGAGAACCAATGAGAGAGTAGCTGTTAGGCATTTGGACGGGCACATGTCACTCTTATTTCCTGGGAGGAAGAAGAATTAACCATTTCCTGGGAGGAAGAAGAATTAACCAAAGTCTCAGCCACCCACCGGGAACTGGTATAGGTCGTCAACCAAAACTTTGGACTTGCGTTCAGCTCACAAAAAATGAGTTAAAAAGTGGAGCTCAGGGGCACAGCAATTCACAAACTGGCAGAGTAATAATACAGGTCAACTATCGTCCAACAATCTGTTGAGGGAAGGCAACTAGGCAGACTTGAAAGCGAGGCAGAATAGCAGGAAACATATTTCAAGGGGTACGTTGGAATCGCCTATAAAGCACAGGAAGAGGGGCACAATTTCGACTATGATGCACTTGGCCAAAAAGGGCGTATGCGTTTTCTCCTGAATATATTCAGGAGAAAACGCATACGCCCTTTTTGGCCAAGCAAGCAAGCGGGCAATGCAAATCTGAACTACAAAAAGTATCACTACCCACCGGTCAAAAGGGACATCCACAAAATGGGTAAAAACCAGAAAGGCAAGAGAGGCCCTGGAGAACAGGGAGCCTTTTTACGCTGATGGACGGGATGTAAATTGCCAACTGCCTCTCTGGAGGAGTGCATTGTGTTCCCTAAAACAAGTAAACAACAGAGCTACAGAGCCAAGAGCACTTCCAGTCTAGGGAATATACCTTGGGAAAACTGAAAATCAATAAGACAGAGCCACCCCAAAATTTAGGGCTGCACTGCTTACAAGAACCTCATCTTGGGTACACCTTAAATATCCCAGGAAAGATAAAAATGGTTCAAAAACGTGTGGTACTTACGTATGATGGAATATCCCTCCCCCATGAAATCAATGTCATAAGACCAGTAGCAGCAAAATGAGTGGATTCAGGTACGATGATTCTAAGTGAAATAAGTCACACAGAAAAAGAAACTTATCATAAGATATCACTTATGAAGATCCTGTAAACATGGCTGCACATGAACAGATTTAGGAAAGAGAAAAGAGTCTCACATTTAGAAAACACTCTTATTCCTGCTTAAGAGGGAAGGAGAAGTGGGGTGATGCATAAAACCAGAGTTTGATATAAGCACAGGTACCATTTAAAAACCAACTATGGAATAGAAAAGACTTACACGTTCCTCAGTGAAAGGGACTCATAACCCCATATTTCCCACAGAGGAATATACCTGACTAGTAAGAATCTTAAAACCTATATATTGGTATGTCTCCGTAAGGGAATCAAGGGTTTCTAGACTGGCATAAACAGGGCAGCGAGAATCAGCTCAAACCCACTATAAAAAGGAATTTCAAAACAAAACAAAAAAAAAGGGAAATTTTTTCCAATTACTTCAGGGTCTCTGATGAAACCTGGAATGACCCTATCTACAATGACAGCTGGATGTGGCATAAGGCTGGACACATGGGACTGAGGGGATTTGTGAGATTGGGTGAGCAAATGCAGACCATTTAAAGCAATAATGCATGGCACACATTCCATGTGTCCCAACTCTCCAGGTTGAAGGGTATATTACTATAGCTATAATATGTAAGGGAAACCTAAGAATGGGCACACTGTGAATACGAAAGGTTTCTAAATCTCAACGAATAGTCCCTCTCCTTGTGCGCCAGTTTGACTTTCCAACAGCTTTACTATCAATCTCCCAACTTGGAGAGACAGCACCTTTAACCTCCTGGTTCGCACAGGTTGCCAATTTCGCAAATGATGAAAGGGAAGAGGGAGAACCAATGAGAGAGTAGCTGTTAGGCATTTGGACGGGCACATGTCACTCTTATTTCCCAGGAGGAAGAAGAATTAACCAAAGACTCAGCCACCCACCGAAAACCAGTATAGGTTCTGAACCAAAATATCGGACTTGCGTTCAGCTCACAAAAAACGAGAAAAAAAATGGAGCTCCGGGGCACAGCATTTCACAAACTGGCAGAGTAATAAAGGGCAACTATCGTCCAAAAATCTGTTGTGGGAAGGCAACGAGGCGGACTTGAATGCAAGGCAGAAGAGCAGGAAACAGATTTCAAGTGGTACGTTGGAATCGCCTTTAAAGCACAGGAAGAGGGCCACAAATTCGACAATGATGCCCTTGGCCAAAATGGGCATTTGCGTTTTCTCCTGAGTATATTCAGGAGAAAAGGCATACGACATTTTTGGCCAAGCAAGCAAACGGGCAATGCAAATCTACACTACAAAGAAGTATCACTTCCCACTGGTCAAAAGGGACATCCACAAAATGGGTAAAAACCAGAAAGGCAAGACAGGCCCTGCAGAAAAGGGAGGCTTGTTATGCTGATGGGCGGCATGTAAATTGCCAACTGCCTATCTGGAGGAGTGCATTGTGTTCCCTGAAACAAGTAAACAACAGAGCTACAGAGCCAAGGGCACTTCCAGTCTAGGGAATATACCTTGGGAAAACTGAAAATCAATAAGACAGAGCCACCCCAAAATTTAGGGCTGCACTGCTTACAAGAACCTCAACGTGGGTACACCTTAAATATACCAGGAAAGACAAAAATGGTTCAAAAAATTGTGGTACTTACGTATGATAGAATATCCCGCAGCGATGAAATCAATGTCATACGCCCAGTAGCAGCAAAATGAGTTGATTCAGGTACGATGATTCTAAGTGAAATAAGTCACACAGAAAAAGAAGCTTATCATAAGATATCACTTATAAAGATCCTGTAAACATGGCTACACATGAACTGAGTTAGGAAAAAGAACAGAGTCTCACATTTAGAAAACACACTTATGCCTGCGTAAGTGGGAAGGAGAGGTGGAGTGATGCATAAAAGCAGAGTTTGATAAAAGCACAGGTACCGTTCCAAAAATCAACTATGGAATGGACAAGACTTACAGCTTCCTCAGTGAAAGGGACTCAAAATCCCATATTTCCCACAGAGGAATATATCTGACTAGTAAAAATCTTAAAAACTATGTATTGATATGTCTCCGTAAGGGAATCAAGTGTTTCTAGACTCGCATAAACATGCCAGTGAGAATCAGCTCAAACCCACTATAAAAAGGAATTTCAAAAACAAAACATAAAAATAGGGAAATTCTTTAAAATTCCTTCCGGCTCTCTGATGAAACCTGGAATGACACTATCTACAAAGACAGCTGGATGTGGCATAAGGCTGGACACATGGGACTGAGAGGATTGGTGAGATTGGGTGAGCAAATGCAGACCCTTTAAAGCAATAATGCGAGGCAACCGTTTCCATGTGTCCCAACTCTCCAGGTTGAAGGGAATATTACTATAGCTATAACATGTAAGGGAAACCTAAGAATGGACACACTGTGAATACGAAAGGTTTCTAAAAATCAACGAATAGTCCCTCTCCTTGTGCGCCAGTTTGACTTTCCAACAGCTTTACTATCAATCTCCCAACTTGGAAAGACAGCACCATTAACCTGCTGGTTCGCACACGTTGCCAATTTGGCAAAGGATGAAAGGGAAAAGGGAGAACCAATGAGAGAGTAGCTGTTAGGCATTTGGACGGGCACATGACACTCTTATTTCCTGGGAAGAAGAAGAATTAACCAAAGTCTCAGCCACCCACCAGGAACTGGTATAGGTGGTCAACCAAAACTTTGGACTTGCGATCAGCTCACAAAAAACGAGTTAAAAAGTGGAGCTCCGGGGCACAGCAATTCACAAACTGGCAGAGTCAGAAAGGGCAACTATCGTCCAACAATCTGTTGAGGGAAGGCAACGAGGCGGACTTGAAAGCAAGGCAGAATAGCAGTAAACAGATTTCAAGAGGTATGTGGGAATCACCTTTAAAGCACAGGAAGAGGGTCACAACTTCGACAATGATGCACTAGGCCAAAAAGTGTGTATGCGTTTTGTCCTGAATATATTCAGGACAAAACGCATACGCCCTTTTAGGCCAAGCAAGCAAGCGGGCAATGAAAATCTGCACTACAAAGAAGTATCACTTCCCACCGGTCAAAAGGGACATCCACAAAATGGGTAAAAACCAGAAAGGCAAGACAGGCCCTGGAGAACAGGGAGCCTTGTATGCTGATGGGCGGCATGTAAATTGCCAACTGCCTCTCTGGAGGAGTGCATTGTGTTCCCTAAAATAAGTAAACAACAGAGCTAGAGAGCCAAGGGCACTTCCAGTCTAGGGAATATACCTTGGGAAAATTGAAAATCAATAAGACAGAACAACCCCAAAATTTAGGGCTGCACTACTTACATGAACATCATCTTGGGTACACCTTAAATATCCCAGGAAAGATAAAAATGGTTCAAAAAATTGTGGTACTTCCGTATGATGGAATATCCCGCAGCCATGAAATCAATGTCATAAGACCAGTAGAAGCAAAATGAGTGGATTCAGGTACGATGATTCTAAGTGAAATAAGTCACACAGAAAAAGAAGCTTATCATAAGATATCACTTATGAAGTTCCTGTAAACATGGCTACATATGAACTGAGTTAGGAAAGAGAACAGAGTCTCACATTTAGAAAACACTCTTATGCCTGCTTAAGTGGGAAGGAGAGGTGGGGTGATGAATAAAACCAGAGTTTGATATAAGCACAGGTACCGTTCCAAAAACCAACTATGGAATAGACAAGACCTACAACTTCCTCAGTGAAAGGGACTCAAAACCCCATATTTCCCGCAGAGGAATATATCTGACTAGTAAGTATCTTAAATCCTATGTATTGATATGTCTCCATAAGGGAATCAAGTGTTTCTAGACTGGCATAAATATGGCAGCGAGAATCAGCTCAAACCCACTATCAAAAGGAATTTCAAAAACAAAACATAAAAACAGGGAAATTCTTTACAATTCCTTCAGGGTCTCTGATGAAACCTGGAATGACCCTCTCTACAAAGACAGCTGGATGTGGCATAAGGCTGGACACATGGGACTGAGAGGATTGGTGAGATTGGGTGAGCAAATGCAGGCCCTTTAAAGCAATAATGCGTGGCACCCATTCCATGTGTCCCATCTCTCCAGGTTGAAGGGAATATTACTATAGCTATAACATGTAAGGGAAACCTAAGAATGCGTGGCACCCATTCCATGTGTCCCAACTCTCCAGGTTGAAGGGAATATTACTATAGCTATAACATGTAAGGGAAACCTAAGAATGGACACACTGTGAATACGAAATGTTTCTAAAACTCAACGAATAGTCCCTCTCCTTGTGCGCCAGTTTGACTTTCCAACTGCTTTACTATCAATCTCCCAACGTGGAGAGACAGCACCTTTAACCTCCTGGTTCGCACAGGTTGCCAATTTGGCAAAGGATGAAAGGGAAAAGGGAGAACCAATGAGAGAGTAGCTGTTAGGCATTTGGACGGGCACATGACACTCTTATTTCCTGGGAAGAAGAAGAATTAACCAAAGTCTCAGCCACCCACCAGGAACTGGTATAGGTGGTCAACCAAAACTTTGGACTTGCGATCAGCTCACAAAAAACGAGTTAAAAAGTGGAGCTCCGGGGCACAGCAATTCACAAACTGGCAGAGTAAGAAAGGGCAACTATCGTCCAACAATCTGTTGAGGGAAGGCAACGAGGCGGACTTGAAAGCAAGGCAGAATAGCAGTAAACAGATTTCAAGAGGTATGTGGGAATCACCTTTAAAGCACAGGAAGAGGGTCACAACTTCGACAATGATGCACTAGGCCAAAAAGTGTGTATGCGTTTTGTCCTGAATATATTCAGGAGAAAACGCATACGCCCTTTTAGGCCAAGCAAGCAAGCGGGCAATGAAAATCTGCACTACAAAGAAGTATCACTTCCCACCGGTCAAAAGGGACATCCACAAAATGGGTAAAAACCAGAAAGGCAAGACAGGCCCTGGAGAACAGGGAGCCTTGTATGCTGATGGGCGGCATGTAAATTGCCAACTGCCTCTCTGGAGGAGTGCATTGTGTTCCCTAAAATAAGTAAACAACAGAGCTAGAGAGCCAAGGGCACTTCCAGTCTAGGGAATATACCTTGGGAAAATTGAAAATCAATAAGACAGAACAACCCCAAAATTTAGGGCTGCACTACTTACATGAACATCATCTTGGGTACACCTTAAATATCCCAGGAAAGATAAAAATGGTTCAAAAAATTGTGGTACTTCCGTATGATGGAATATCCCGCAGCCATGAAATCAATGTCATAAGACCAGTAGAAGCAAAATGAGTGGATTCAGGTACGATGATTCTAAGTGAAATAAGTCACACAGAAAAAGAAGCTTATCATAAGATATCACTTATGAAGTTCCTGTAAACATGGCTACATATGAACTGAGTTAGGAAAGAGAACAGAGTCTCACATTTAGAAAACACTCTTATGCCTGCTTAAGTGGGAAGGAGAGGTGGGGTGATGAATAAAACCAGAGTTTGATATAAGCACAGGTACCGTTCCAAAAACCAACTATGGAATAGACAAGACCTACAACTTCCTCAGTGAAAGGGACTCAAAACCCCATATTTCCCGCAGAGGAATATATCTGACTAGTAAGTATCTTAAATCCTATGTATTGATATGTCTCCATAAGGGAATCAAGTGTTTCTAGACTGGCATAAATATGGCAGCGAGAATCAGCTCAAACCCACTATCAAAAGGAATTTCAAAAACAAAACATAAAAACAGGGAAATTCTTTACAATTCCTTCAGGGTCTCTGATGAAACCTGGAATGACCCTCTCTACAAAGACAGCTGGATGTGGCATAAGGCTGGACACATGGGACTGAGAGGATTGGTGAGATTGGGTGAGCAAATGCAGGCCCTTTAAAGCAATAATGCGTGGCACCCATTCCATGTGTCCCATCTCTCCAGGTTGAAGGGAATATTACTATAGCTATAACATGTAAGGGAAACCTAAGAATGCGTGGCACCCATTCCATGTGTCCCAACTCTCCAGGTTGAAGGGAATATTACTATAGCTATAACATGTAAGGGAAACCTAAGAATGGACACACTGTGAATACGAAATGTTTCTAAAACTCAACGAATAGTCCCTCTCCTTGTGCGCCAGTTTGACTTTCCAACTGCTTTACTATCAATCTCCCAACGTGGAGAGACAGCACCTTTAACCTCCTGGTTCGCACAGGTTGCCAATTTGGCAAAGGATGAAAGGGAAAAGGGAGAACCAATGAGAGAGTAGCTGTTAGGCATTTGGACGGGCACATGACACTCTTATTTCCTGGGAAGAAGAAGAATTAACCAAAGTCTCAGCCACCCACCAGGAACTGGTATAGGTGGTCAACCAAAACTTTGGACTTGCGATCAGCTCACAAAAAACGAGTTAAAAAGTGGAGCTCCGGGGCACAGCAATTCACAAACTGGCAGAGTAAGAAAGGGCAACTATCGTCCAACAATCTGTTGAGGGAAGGCAACGAGGCGGACTTGAAAGCAAGGCAGAATAGCAGTAAACAGATTTCAAGAGGTATGTGGGAATCACCTTTAAAGCACAGGAAGAGGGTCACAACTTCGACAATGATGCACTAGGCCAAAAAGTGTGTATGCGTTTTGTCCTGAATATATTCAGGAGAAAACGCATACGCCCTTTTAGGCCAAGCAAGCAAGCGGGCAATGAAAATCTGCACTACAAAGAAGTATCACTTCCCACCGGTCAAAAGGGACATCCACAAAATGGGTAAAAACCAGAAAGGCAAGACAGGCCCTGGAGAACAGGGAGCCTTGTATGCTGATGGGCGGCATGTAAATTGCCAACTGCCTCTCTGGAGGAGTGCATTGTGTTCCCTAAAATAAGTAAACAACAGAGCTAGAGAGCCAAGGGCACTTCCAGTCTAGGGAATATACCTTGGGAAAATTGAAAATCAATAAGACAGAACAACCCCAAAATTTAGGGCTGCACTGCTTACATGAACATCATCTTGGGTACACCTTAAATATCCCAGGAAAGATAAAAATGGTTCAAAAAATTGTGGTACTTCCGTATGATGGAATATCCCGCAGCCATGAAATCAATGTCATAAGACCAGTAGAAGCAAAATGAGTGGATTCAGGTACGATGATTCTAAGTGAAATAAGTCACACAGAAAAAGAAGCTTATCATAAGATATCACTTATGAAGTTCCTGTAAACATGGCTACATATGAACTGAGTTAGGAAAGAGAACAGAGTCTCACATTTAGAAAACACTCTTATGCCTGCTTAAGTGGGAAGGAGAGGTGGGGTGATGAATAAAACCAGAGTTTGATATAAGCACAGGTACCGTTCCAAAAACCAACTATGGAATAGACAAGACCTACAACTTCCTCAGTGAAAGGGACTCAAAACCCCATATTTCCCGCAGAGGAATATATCTGACTAGTAAGTATCTTAAATCCTATGTATTGATATGTCTCCATAAGGGAATCAAGTGTTTCTAGACTGGCATAAATATGGCAGCGAGAATCAGCTCAAACCCACTATCAAAAGGAATTTCAAAAACAAAACATAAAAACAGGGAAATTCTTTACAATTCCTTCAGGGTCTCTGATGAAACCTGGAATGACCCTCTCTACAAAGACAGCTGGATGTGGCATAAGGCTGGACACATGGGACTGAGAGGATTGGTGAGATTGGGTGAGCAAATGCAGGCCCTTTAAAGCAATAATGCGTGGCACCCATTCCATGTGTCCCATCTCTCCAGGTTGAAGGGAATATTACTATAGCTATAACATGTAAGGGAAACCTAAGAATGCGTGGCACCCATTCCATGTGTCCCAACTCTCCAGGTTGAAGGGAATATTACTATAGCTATAACATGTAAGGGAAACCTAAGAATGGACACACTGTGAATACGAAATGTTTCTAAAACTCAACGAATAGTCCCTCTCCTTGTGCGCCAGTTTGACTTTCCAACTGCTTTACTATCAATCTCCCAACGTGGAGAGACAGCACCTTTAACCTCCTGGTTTGCACAGGTTGCCAATTTGGCAAAGGATGAAAGGGAAAAGGGAGAACCAATGAGAGAGTAGCTGTTAGGCATTTGGACGGGCACATGACACTCTTATTTCCTGGGAAGAAGAAGAATTAACCAAAGTCTCAGCCACCCACCAGGAACTGGTATAGGTGGTCAACCAAAACTTTGGACTTGCGATCAGCTCACAAAAAACGAGTTAAAAAGTGGAGCTCCGGGGCACAGCAATTCACAAACTGGCAGAGTAAGAAAGGGCAACTATCGTCCAACAATCTGTTGAGGGAAGGCAACGAGGCGGACTTGAAAGCAAGGCAGAATAGCAGTAAACAGATTTCAAGAGGTATGTGGGAATCACCTTTAAAGCACAGGAAGAGGGTCACAACTTCGACAATGATGCACTAGGCCAAAAAGTGTGTATGCGTTTTGTCCTGAATATATTCAGGAGAAAACGCATACGCCCTTTTAGGCCAAGCAAGCAAGCGGGCAATGAAAATCTGCACTACAAAGAAGTATCACTTCCCACCGGTCAAAAGGGACATCCACAAAATGGGTAAAAACCAGAAAGGCAAGACAGGCCCTGGAGAACAGGGAGCCTTGTATGCTGATGGGCGGCATGTAAATTGCCAACTGCCTCTCTGGAGGAGTGCATTGTGTTCCCTAAAATAAGTAAACAACAGAGCTAGAGAGCCAAGGGCACTTCCAGTCTAGGGAATATACCTTGGGAAAATTGAAAATCAATAAGACAGAACAACCCCAAAATTTAGGGCTGCACTGCTTACATGAACATCATCTTGGGTACACCTTAAATATCCCAGGAAAGATAAAAATGGTTCAAAAAATTGTGGTACTTCCGTATGATGGAATATCCCGCAGCCATGAAATCAATGTCATAAGACCAGTAGAAGCAAAATGAGTGGATTCAGGTACGATGATTCTAAGTGAAATAAGTCACACAGAAAAAGAAGCTTATCATAAGATATCACTTATGAAGTTCCTGTAAACATGGCTACATATGAACTGAGTTAGGAAAGAGAACAGAGTCTCACATTTAGAAAACACTCTTATGCCTGCTTAAGTGGGAAGGAGAGGTGGGGTGATGAATAAAACCAGAGTTTGATATAAGCACAGGTACCGTTCCAAAAACCAACTATGGAATAGACAAGACCTACAACTTCCTCAGTGAAAGGGACTCAAAACCCCATATTTCCCGCAGAGGAATATATCTGACTAGTAAGTATCTTAAATCCTATGTATTGATATGTCTCCATAAGGGAATCAAGTGTTTCTAGACTGGCATAAATATGGCAGCGAGAATCAGCTCAAACCCACTATCAAAAGGAATTTCAAAAACAAAACATAAAAACAGGGAAATTCTTTACAATTCCTTCAGGGTCTCTGATGAAACCTGGAATGACCCTCTCTACAAAGACAGCTGGATGTGGCATAAGGCTGGACACATTGGACTGAGAGGATTGGTGAGATTGGGTGAGCAAATGCAGACCCTTTAAAGCAATAATGCGTGGCACCCATTCCATGTGTCCCAACTCTCCAGGTTGAAGGGAATATTACTATAGCTATAATATGTAAGGGAAACCTAAGAATGCGTGGCACCCATTCCATGTGTCCCAACTCTCCAGGTTGAAGGGAATATTACTATAGCTATAACATGTAAGAGAAACCTAAGAATGGACACACTGTGAATACGAAAGGTTTCTAAAACTCAACGAATAGTCCCTCTCCTTGTGCGCCAGTTTGACTTTCCAACTGCTTTACTATCAATCTCCCAACGTGGAGAGACAGCACCTTTAACCTCCTGGTTCGCACAGGTTGCCAATTTGGCAAAGGATGAAAGGGAAGAGGGAGAACCAATGAGAGAGTAGCTGTTAGGCATTTGGGCGGGCACATGTCACTCTTATTTCCTGGGAGGAAGAAGAATTAACCAAAGTCTTAGCCACCCACCGGGAACTGGTATAGGTCATCAACCAAAACTTTGGACTTGCGATCAGCTCACAAAAAACGAGTTAAAAAGTGGAGCTCAGGGGCACAGCAATTCACAAACTGGCAGAGTAATACAGGGCAACTCTCGTTCAACAATCTGTTGAGGGAAGGCAACTAGGCGGACTTGAAAGCGAGGCAGAATAGCAGGAAACATATTTCAAGGGGTACGTTGGAATCGCCTTTAAAGCACAGGAAGAGGGGCACAATTTCGACTATGATGCACTTGGCCAAAAAGGGCGTATGTGTTTTCTCCTGAATATATTCAGGGGAAAACGCATATGCCCTATTTGGCCAAGCAAGCAAGCGGGCAATGCAAATCTGCACTACAAAGTAGTTTCACTTCCCACCGGATAAAAGGGACATCTGCAAAATTTCTAAAAATCAGAAAGACATGACAGGCCCTGGAGAACAGGGAGCCTTGTTATGCTGATGGGTGCGATGTAAATTGCCAACTGCCTCTCTGGAGGAGTGCATTGTGTTCCCTAAAACAAGTAAACTACAGAGCTACTGAGCCAAGGGCACTTCCAGTCTAGGAATATACCTTTGGAAAACTGAAAATCAGTATGACAGAGCCACCCCATATTTAGGGCTGCACTGCTTACAAGAACCTCAACTTGGGTACACATTAAGTATCCCACTAAAGATAAATATGGTTCAAAAAATTGTGGTACTTTTGTACGATGGAATATCCCTCAGCCATGAAATCAATGTCATAAGACAAGTAGCAGCAAAATGAGTGGATTCAGGTACGATGATTCTAAGTGAAATTAGTCACACAGAAAAAGAAACTTATCATAAGATATCACTTATGAAGGTCCTGTAAACATGGCTACACATGAACGGAGTTAGGAAAGATTACAGAGTAACTAATCTTATCAAAAGTTATCACTCATAGCGGGAATGTACACATGACTACACATGAACTGAATGACAAACACAACAGATTCACACATTTAGAAAACATCTTCTGCTTGCTTAATGGGAAAGCCGAGGTGGGGTGATGCATAAAACCACAGTTTTAAATTAGCACAGATACCGTTATATAAACCATGTATGTAATAGACAACACCTACTCCCGGCACAATGAACTGGACTCAACACCCCCTATTCATTGCAGAGGAATATGTCTGACTCTATGTATTTTAAAACATATGTATTCTCATGTCTCCATAAAGGAATCATGTGTGTGTATAACGGCATGAGCACAGCACTGAAATTCAGTTAAACCCACTTATAAAAATAAATTTCAAAAGCAAAATGCAAAAACAGATAGAAAGTCTTAAAAACTACGTTCAGGGCCTGTGATGCAAGCTAGATTGACCACCTTTACACCCACAGCTGGATGAGACATAAGACTGGACACTTGGGGATGACAAGATTGCTGAGGTTGTGTGAACAAAAGAACACCACTTAGAGCAATACTGTGTGCTATCCATTCTAGTGGTCCCAACTCTCCAGGTTTAAGGGAATCTTCCTCCAGTTAAAACATGCATGGGAAACACAGTGGATGGTACACTGTGTAATTGGGAAAGTTTTCTAAAAGGTACCTAATTTTTCTTTTGTCGTGCTCGGCTTCGCCATTCAATCTGCATTACTCAAAATCTCCCCACTTGGAGTGTCAGCGCCTTTACCCTCCCGTTATGCACAGTTTGCAAATTGTGCAGAGGATGAACAGGAATAGGGGAAATAAATGAGAGATTAGCTGTAGGTGTTTGGATGGGCCCATGTCACTCTAGTTTCCCATCAGGAAGAAGAATTAACCAAAGGCTCAGCCTGAAGCCCCGGAACCAGACTAGGGCCTAAAGCCATCCTGCGGTATTGCAGCCAGCTCACAAAGAGGCGAGTTGAAAAATGGAAATCAGGGGCACAGCAATTCACAAACTTGCAGAGTTATAAAGGACAACTATTCTCCAGAAATATATTGAAGAAATGCAGTGAAGAGGATTTGAATGCAAGGCAGAATTGAAGGAAACAGATTACAAGAAGTAGACTGGAGTCATCTTTAAAGCACATGAAAAGGACAGAATTTCGACAATGTTGCCCTTGGCTGAAAAGGGATTATGTGTATTTTCTTGAATATATTCGGGAAAAAATGCATATGCACTTTTTGGTCAAGCAAGCCCTCAGGCATTGCAAATCCACACTACATAGAAGTGTCCCTTACCTCCAGTCAAAAGGGCCATCCATAAATAGTGTAAAAACCACAAATGCAGGACAGGCCATGGAGAAAAGGGAGCCTGGTTACGCTGATGGACAGGATGTAAATTGCCAACATCCTCTCTGGAGAACTGTATGTTGTTTTCTAAAACAGAGCTACAGAGCATAGCACACTTCCACTCATGGGCGTGTATTTGGAGAAAACTAAAAATCCACAACACACAGCCAGCCCAAAGTTTAGGGCTGCTCTGTTTACAAGAACCTCGACTTCGGTACACTTTATATATCCCAGGAAAAGAAAAAAAAATGGATATAGATGTTGTGGTACTTATATACAATGGAATGTCACTCAGACATAAAATCAATGTCATAAGGCCAATAGCAGCATAATGAGTGGCTTTAGGTACGATGATGCTAAGTGAAATGAGCCACAAAGAAAAAGAAACTTATTGTAATATATCACTTATAGAGGAAATGTAAACATGGCTACACATGAACTGAATTTCAAAAGAGAACAGAGTTACACATTTAGAAAACACACTTATGCCTCCCTAAGGGGAAAGGTGACATGGGTTGATGTGTAAAAGCAGAGTTTGAAATTAGCACAGATCCCATTCCATATACCAAATATGTAATAGACAAAACCTACTCCTTTCTCAATAAACTGGACACAAAACACCCTATTCACTGAAGAGGAATATATCTGACTGGTAATAACCTTGAAACCTATGTATTTATATGTCTCCATAATGGAATCAAGTGTATGTAGATTGGCATAAACACAGATCAATGGAACAGGACAGAAATCCCAGAGATAAACCTACATACCTATAGCTATCTCATCTATGACAAAGGAGCTAAGGATATACAAGGGAGAAAAGACAGTCTCTTCAGTAATTGGTGCTGGGAAAACTGGACCCCTACACATAAAGGAATGAAATTAGAACACTCCATAACACCATACACAAAAATAAACTCTAAATTGATTAGAGATCTAAATATAAGACCAGACACTATAAAACACTTAGAGGAAACCATAGGCAGAACACTCTATGACATAAATCACAGCAAGATCCTTTTGGACCCACCTCCTAGAGAAATGGAAATAAAAACAGAAATCAACAAATGGGACCTAATGAAACTTAAAAGCTTTTACACAGTACAGGAAAACATAAACAAGATGCAAAAACAACCCTCAGAATGGGAGAAAATATTTTCAAATGAAGCAATTGACAAAGGATTAATCTCCAAACTTTTCAAGCACCTCATGTAGCTCAATATCACAAAAACAAACAACCCAATCCAAAAACGGGCAGAAGACCTAATAGACATTTCTCCAAAGAAGATATACAGATTACCAAGAAACACATGAAAGGATGCTGAACATCACTAATCATTAGAGAAATGCAAATCAAAACTACCGTGAGGTATCACCTCACAGCAATCAGAGTGGCAATCATCAAAAAAATCTACAAAACAATAAATGCTGGAGAGGCCTTTATTGGAGGAAAAGGAACACACTTGCACTGTGGGTGGGAATGTAAATTGATATGGGCACTAGGGAGAACAGTACGGAGGGTCCTTTAAATAACTAACAATAGAAGTACCATACGACACAACAATCCAAGTACTGGGCATTTGCCTTGCGAAAACCATAATTCAAAAAGAGTTATGTACAAAAATGTTCATTGCAGCTCTATTTGCATTAGCCAGGACATGGAAACAACCTAAGTGTCCATCGACAGATGAATGGATAAAGAAGATCTGGCACATATATACAATCAAATATTACTCAACCATAAAAAGAAGCAAAACTGAGTTATTTGTACTGAGGTGGATGGACTTAGAATCTGTCCTACACAGTGAAGTAAGTCAGAAAGGGAAAAACAAATACTGTATGTTTACAGAGATATATGGAATCTAATGAAGAAAAAAAAAAGATTTTGAAGAACCTAGTGGCAGGACAGGATTAAGGACACAAACATAGAGAAAGGACTTGAGGACACTGGAAGGGGGATGGGTAAGCTGGGACGAAGTGAGAGAGTGGCATGGACATAAATACATTACTAAATGTAACACCGATAGCTACTGGGAACCAGCCACATAGAACAGGGAGATCAGCTCGGTGCTTTGTGACCACATAAAGGGGTGGGATATGGAGTGTGGGAGGGAGATGCAAGAGGGAGGGGATCTGGTGATATTTGTATATGTATAGCTGATTCACTTTGTTATACAGCAGAAATGAACACTCCATTGTACAGCAATTATACTCCAATAAACGTGTAAAAGGAAAAAAAAAAAGAAAGCCCAATGATAAACCTACACACCTATGGTCAACTAATCTATGGCAAAGGAGGCAAGACTATACAATGGAGATAAGACAGTCCCTTCAATCATTGGTGCTGGGTAATATGGAGAGCTACATGTAAAAGAATGAAATTACAACACTCCCCAACACCATACATAAAAATATATTCAAAATGGGTTAGAGACCTTAATGTAAGACCGGAGAGTATAAAACTCTGAGAGGAAAACTTACGAAGGATACTCTGACATAAATCACAGCAAGATCTTTTTTGATCCACCTCCTATAGCAATGAAATTAAAAATAAATCTAAACAGATGGGACCTAATGAAACGTAAAAGCTTTTGCAAAGCAAAGGAAACTACAAACAAGACGAAAAGACAACCCTCAGAATGGCAGAAAATATTTGCAAACGAATCAATGGACAAATGATTAATCTCCAATATATATAAACAGCTCATGCATCTCAATATTAATAAAACAAACAACCCAATACAAAAATGGAAGATCTAAATAGACATTTCTTCCAAGAAGACATAGAGATGGCCAGTACGCACATGAAAATCTGCTGAACGTCACTAATTATTAGAGAAATGGAAATCGAAACTACAATGAGGTATCACGTCACACCTGTTAGAATGGGCATCATCAGAAAATCTACAAACAACAAATGCTGGAGAGGGTGTGGAGAAAAGGAACCTTCTTCCACTATTGTTGGGAATGTAAATCGATACAGTCTCTATGGAGAACAGTATGGAGGTTCCTTAAAAAACTAAAAATAGAATTACCATAAAATCCAGCTATCCCACTACTGGGCATATACCCAGAGAAAACCATAAATCAAAAAGACACATTCACCACAATGTTCATTGCAGCACTATTTACAATAGACAGGTAATGAAAGCAACCTAAGTGCCCACAGACAGACGAATGGATAAAGATGTGGTACATATATACAACGGAATATTACTCAGCCATACATAGGAATGAAATTGGGTCATTTGTAGAGACCTTGATGGATCTAGAGACTGTCATACAGAGTGAAGTAAGTCAGAAAGAGAAAAACAAATATTGTATATTAATGCATATATGTGGAACCTAGAAAAATGGTACAGATGAACCAGTTTGCAGGGCAGAGATAGAGACAGATGTAGAGAACAAACATATGGACACCAAGGAGGGAACGCCATGTGAGGGTGGTGGTGGGATGAATTGGGAGACTGGGATTCACATATGCACACTTATATGTATAAAATACATATCCAATAAGAACCTGCTGTATAAAAGAAATAAATTTAAAAAAAATAAAAATAAATAAATAACATTTAATAAAATAAAACAGAAAAAAAGTTTTTCGCTTCACATAGACGTCTATATATTAATGCATTATTTCCATGTTTATATCTCCAAATTAAAAAAAAAGAGGAATAAATAAAATCTAACTTGAACCAAAAAGAAAAAAAGAAAGAAAAAAGACAGAACTCACCAGTTATACAGAGGAAAATCGTATCACGGCACTTGCTCCAGTGGTAAAAAATTCTTAAGTTGGTCAGAGGTGCGAAATCGTCTCCCATGCCGTCAGCAGCGCTCTCCCCCACAAGGAGCATCCTCATTGCAAAGCTGGGGGACTGTGTCGAGGCGTCTGTGAGTAAATGTGAGCTGAGCCCCAGTCCTGCTTCAGCTGAACTCTTCCCACCCTTTCCATGTAAAACACCTGAATATGTACAAGCACTTGCAAGCCTAGAGGAAGGGCTGTGGAGCCACACTAGCGAGAGCACGCAGGCCGACTTGGTGCCTGCAGGCCAGCCAGAATGGTCCTGGCCCCAGATGCTCTTCTGGAAGTTTTTCATTTCCCTGCCTGAGATACCCCTCCTGCCACGGCACCCACTGCTTTTTTACTTCCTCACCTCTGCCTGGGGAGAAATTCCAGTGGCAGGTATGGGTGACACATCCTCTTCTTTAGCAGGTGGCAGCCTGGCAACTCCTGCAGAAAGTCCAGCAGAGCCCCACTCACACTGGGCCACCCACAAAGCCACGGCCCCTCACTCCCTCCCACCACCCCAGCCCCGAAACTGCTGACGGGGCAGAGAATATGGCGTCAGGCACAGCTACAGGTGCTCTTGCTGACTGGAGTGGTGTTTATATTGACCTCAACGCAGGCACACCCGTGGGGGGGGCTGGCAGGCAGTGTCAGGCTGCCCAAATCAGCCAATCCTCACCCCTCAGGGGCTGACAGTTGCAGAAAATGAACCTTGCTAAACACGTCAGTCCCAAGGAACAGGTGTGGGCTCTTGAGAGTCAGGCTAGACAAGGGGCTGCAGCTGCGGCTTGTTTTCTTATCATGAGTGGAAAACAACTTCAAGAAGACCCTGGAGGTGTTCTGTGTCAGCTGTGAGCGACAGGTGAGCTGGGGGTTCTCTGCAAGTTGGCTATGTGCACAGTTCCTGTGTGTCCAGCGCTGCTGTGGTACCTGCCCAGGGGAGTTCCGTATTCTGGGAAGGGCCTGACTATGAGAGCCCCATGGGCTGCTGGGTAGCTGCAGATGTGAGCTCCATACCCTGTGAGGGACTTGACCATGAGAGCCCCGTTGGCTGTGGGTTGCGGGACGCAGCCCAGGTGAGCTCCATATCCTGGGATTGGCCTGACCACGAGAGCCCCATGGGCTGCTGGAGACCTGGTAAAGGATATCAGGACAGTCAGTGAAGCCACCGAGGATATACTTCCAGTAGCTCCTATTTCCTACACACTGCTGCTCATTCTACCATCCACCAGGCCATGGCATTCTGTATTACACTTCAATGATGCCTTCTTCTCTATTCCATTCATCTCAGAGTCACAAGAATTTTTGGCTTGTGAGTGGCAGGACACAACATGCAACACAAGCAATAATGCTGGGCCGTCCTGCACCAATGGTTCAAAAATCCCCACACCATCATTGGGGAAATGTCCTCTAAAGACCTAAAAGTTCTACCTCTGTAAAAGGGAACCCTCCTTCAATATGCAGATGACATTCTGATCGCCAGGCCTACTAAAGATGCCTCTGAACTACCTCGCCAAGAAAGGATAGAAGGTGTCCTAGAAAAAGGCTCAAATATCCCAGGCTCAGGTGACATGCCTGGGCTTCATTCTCACAGATATTTGGAGAAACGCATCCCAGGATAGGGAAGAAGCCATTTGCAGCCTTACCTCTTCTAAAACTAGAAGACAGCTTAGGGGTTCCTGGGGAGGCCAAGGTTTTCTGCATCTGGATCCCTAACTACAGTCTAATAGCTGGGCCTCTACATGAAACACTGACAGGAAAAGATGATGATCCTTTTGAATAGAATCCAGAAACAGCCTTTCAAGAATGGAAAGATCAGTCAATTCAGATCCTTGCCCAGGAACTCCCTAATTTAGCTAAACCCTTTGACCATTACATACCCAGTCAAAGGTTAATCGCCCTTGGAGCCTTAGTGCAAAAACTGGGACCACTTGAAATGGAGCAACACAAGAATGCCCTTCAGGTATGATAAACTATGGTCACCAAGGGCTTTGCCCACCGACCCATCAGGCCAGGATACTGGGGTATCTAAAAAGCTGGAAATCAGCAGCCCACAAGGCCAGCTCCCTCCTAAGGGAAAAGGACCCCACGTCGTGATCTTAACCACCCATCATGCCCTGAAGTTGCAGGGGTCGCTCTGTGGACACACTGACCTCGAGTGAGGAGGCCCTCCAACTCCAACCTCCAGAGAGACAAATGGGGGCAACGGGCCCCCAAGATGACTCGTGTGACCATCACTTGACCTGGAGTTTCTCTCAGAAAACAAGAAGACTGTGCCGCAAAAGAGCAGACTACTGCTTGCAGGACTTACTGCACCCAGAGGGGAGCTAATAAGCTTGGCGGGGGAAACGTATATCACGCTTTCACCATAGAAAACCCTACAGACACCACGGTGATGGTGGCCAATATGACCGGCTGGACTGCTGGCTACTTCTAAAGGCCGTTGACTCAGTGGACGTCATGGTCCTGGATCACCACTGACCCTGGACTGTCTGGGTTTTGCACAGGCAGGGCTCTGACACGTGGTGCTGTTTGTACATTAATTCAGGGACCTAATTAAAGAAAGCACAGACTACTGGTCAGAGCATCTAGGCTGGCAAAAACCGTCAGCCTAAGGTCACCGAACAAATGTGGGTTGGGGTGAAACCTGCCACCACAGCATCTCTGTGCATCTCTTTCCTGGACCCTTAAAGGTCATTAGAATCAATAACACTTCCAATGCTGGTGCTCAGGCGGACGAGAAGTGAGGCAGGATGCCTTGGGACAATCAACCTCACCTGGAGGCTGGTGGGCAGACGTTTTGCCCCTCCCCCAGGTATCAGGGCTCCCACCACAGCATGAAGCAGTTACAAAAGAGGGGTCTGCACACTTAACACCCCAAGAATGAGGAACGGAACAAAAAGCAGAGGAGGGGTTCGTCTCTGGCAATGTTCATTAAAAATACCTGGGAGATAAAAAGAGAATCTGGGCAATAAAATAAAGTCTAACATGTTTTTCCTTTGTGCTTTGTCTAATTTCACGTGCTCCTAGGGTTCCGCATGCAGAGGTCCCACACCCGGCCCTTCAGACCCGATTTCCTATTGTAGAATGGCTGGGTCGACACCTCAGCTAGCGGAGTCCCATGCAGACTCCACGGCATAGAGCCTGAGCTGCAGCCAACCCAGCCCTCGAGATCTCCATCCCCTCCCTCCCACTGACGCTGCCGGGATCCCTACACAGCAGCCCAGCCCACAGCCCGTGGGGGAGGGCACGCTCCCACCTCTCCATTCGGTTTTCAAAATAATGTTTCTTTTGCTTCTGAAACAAACTCAGTCTTGATCTCTTGGCTCCAATGACACTGGGCACGGGGACTCCTGTTGGGGTCCACTCTGGAGGATCAGTAACAGAAATTGAGAACATTGTAACTTCAATGAACAGATGTGTGATCCAAACTGTAGTTAACATAGAGCAGTGTATAATGCTCGGGTAAAATAAGATGTTTCTAAGACTTATATTTGATATTTCCATCACTTTACTATAAGCAAGTTCAGTGAAGACGTCTGTCTTATTTGTCAGGTCAACATTAGAGAAATGAAGTGATTTATTTCCATGGTTGTACATCGAATACTCTTGGCTGAAGCTTCAATCTTGTTTTGAATGCTTTTCCATTGAAAAGGATACCTCTCTTTCAGCTCCCCCATTTCTGAGAAGTATAAAATCTTATAATTTAATATTACCAAAGGGGAAAGGTAGGAAAAGGGATAAATTAACAGTTTGGGATTAACACATACACACTGCTATGTATAAAATAGATCATCAACAAGGAATTACTGTATAGCACAGGGAACTACACTGAATATTTTGCAATAACCTATAAGGGGAAATAATCTGAAAAAGAATCGATATTTTTTATTGACATCATCTATCAATGACAGGTAAAATGTAACCTAAGCAAGGCCGATGGTGAGCGCTTCTGACCCTGAAGATTTCAATCATCTAAAGTTGGGCTCTGCCTATTTCCCAAGGCGCTTAATGGACATACGTGTAGCCGTAGCTTAAAAATTCCCCAGTTTGTGGTTCGGGGAGCCACTGATTTGGAAAAATCCCTGGTGTTCTCCTTCCATGCACGGGACCCTTCCTACAGCTAAAACATGCCTGTCACACCTAGAGGATGGTATACCGTTTGATCGGAAAGAGTTTGGAAAAGGCACCTCATCTCCTCATCGCCTGGTGCTTGGGTTCATCCCTCCAGCAACTTTCCTAACAATCTCCTCACTTGGGGATATCAGCACCGTCAAAATCCTGTTGCACTCAGTTTGGAATTTGTCCAGAGGATGAAGCGGAAGGATGAGAAAAATTTAGAGACAAGTCTTAGGTCTTCGGACAGGCACATGCCACTCTAATTTCCAATCCGGAAGACAAATTCATCAAAGGCTAGAATTGCCCACGGAAAGAGAATAGGGCTAGAGGAAATCCCGCTGTTTTGTGTCCAGTTTCCAAAAACACAAGTTGAAAAATGGAACTCAGGGGCACTAAAATTCATGAAACTGCAGAGTTGAAAATATCTATTGTTGAAAAATGTCTTGAGGTAAGTCACAGAAAAGGACTTGTAAGCAAGGGGGAGTGGCAGGAATCAGATTTGAAGAGGTAGAAAGGACTCCCCATTAAAGCACAAGAAAAGGGGCTGAACATCGCCAATGATGCAGTTGGCCCAAAAGGGCGTATGCATTTTTTTCTGAATATATTCAAGTAAAGGCCATTCACACTTATCCAACCAAACAGGTGGGCACTGGAAATCAATACTACAAAATGTATCACTTCACATCAGTCAGAAGGGCCATCCACATAAAGTGTAAACACCAGAAATGCAGGACAGGGTGAGGAGAAAAGGGAGCCCTGTGAGGCTGATAGTGGAAATGTAATGTGCCAACGGCCACTCTGCAGAAGTGTATTGTGTTTGCTAAAACATCTGAAAACAGAGCTACAGAGCATAGGGCACTTGCACTCATGGGCGTATACCTTGGGAAAAACAAAAAATGACAGAAAACAGGCACTCCAACGTTTACAACCTCTCTGTTAAAAAGGGCCTCCACTTGGATATAACCTAAATGTCCCTGGAAGGATAAAATGGATAAAAGAGATGGGGTACTTATGTAGAGTGGAATATTACTCATCCAGAAATCAATGAAATAAGGCCAGTTGTTAACAACTCTGGAGGAGTTACATACGATCATTCTAAGTGACACATGTCAGAAAGAAAAAGACACATATCATAAGATGTCACTTAAAGGTGGAATCAAAAATGGCTACACATGAAATAAACTACAAAACAGAAACATAGTCAAATATGTAGAAAAGAGACATAAGGCTGCTAAATGGGAAAGGTGGGGAATGGTGAGGTATTATCCAGGAGGTTGAAATTAGCAAAGATACCATTCCAAGTACCGAATTGAATAACTGGCAAGGCCTACACGGTACCTCAAAGAACTGCACTCAGTCCACTCAAGTCACTGGAAAATAATACATATGACTCGTAAGCATCTGAGAAAGAATTTATTGTTGTCACACAGTACATGAATCAAGTGGATGTACAGCAACAAAAAACAGAGGTTTGAAAATCAGCTGTAACCAATATAAAAATAAATTAAAAAATATTTATAAAAACAGTGAGACAGACAAAAATTCTTACAACTTTTGTTGAAGGGCTACGATGTAACATGGATTGAACACATGTAGACCCACAGCAGGATGATATATAAGGCTGGAAGCCATGCACGCTAAGAGATGTTAGAGAGGCTGGGTGAGGAAATGCAGACCTTTTAAAGTAATACTGCCTGGTACCCATTCCATGGGTCCCAAATCGGCAGTTTCAAGGGAATCTTCTGACAGCAAAAACATGCCTGGGAAACCGAGATGAATGTACACCGTGTGCTCAGGAAAGGTGTCTAAAATGCACCTCATTTTTGATCTCCTGGTGCTGGGGTTCACAATTCCAACCACATTACTAACAATCTCCCCACTTGGAGAATCAGCACCTTTAACCTCCTGTTTCACACAGTTTGCAATTTTTGAAGAGGATAAATGGGAAGAGGAGGAACCAGTGAGAGATAAGCTGTAGGAGTTTTGACAGGCACATGTCACTCTAATATCCCTTTAGGAAGAAGAATTAACCAAAGGCTCAGCCTGCCTCCCCAGAACCAGAATAGGGCCGGAATCAATCCAATGGTTTGGCGGCCAGCTCACAAAAATATGAGTTGCAAAATGGAGCTCAGGAGCAGACAATTCAAAGACCTGCAAAGATATAAATGATAACCAACGTCCAAAAATATATTCAGGTAAGGCAACGAAGAGGTTCTGAATGAGAGGCAGAATTGCAGGAAACATTTTTCAAAAGGTAGATTGTACTCACATTTAAAGCATATGAAAAGCAGCAGAATTTCTCAAATGATGCAGTTGGGCAAAAGGGTGTATGCGTTTTTTTCGTGAATATCTTCAGGAAAAAAACACATACAGAGTTTTTGGCCAACCAAGCAAGAGGGAAATGCAAATCCGCACAATAAAGAAGTCTCAATTTCCACTGCTCAGAAAGTCCATCCAAAAAAATGTGTACAAATCAAAAATGCAGGAGAGACCATGGAAAACATTGAGACTAGTCACGCTGATGGGTGGGGTATAAATATCCAAGAGCTACTCTGAAGAAGTGTATGCTGTTTCCTAAAACATCTAAAATACAAAGCCCCCAAGCAAAGGGGACTTCAACTCATGGACATATAACTTGGGAAGACTAAATATCAACAAGACACAGGCACCCCAAAGTTTAGGGCTGCTCTGCATACAAGAACCTCAACTTTGGTACACCTAAAGTTTCCCAGGAAAAAGAGAAATGCATAAAGAACTTGTGGTAATTTTGTACAATGGAATATCACTCAGACGTGAAATCAATGTCATAAGGCCAGTAGCAGCATAATGAGAGGATTTAGGTATGATGATTCTAAGGGAAATTAGTCACACAGAAAAAGAGTCTTATCATAAGATATCACTTACAGAGGGAATGTCAACATCACAACACATGAACTGAATTAGGAAAGAGAGCAGCGTCTCACATTTAGAAAACACTCTTATGCCTCCTTAAGGGGAAAGGAGAGGTGGGGTGATGCATAAAACCAGAGTTTGATATTAGCACAGGTACCATTCCATAAACCAAATACAGAATAGACAAGACCTACACCTTCCTCAGTGAACGGGACTCAAAACCCCTATTCCCCACAGAGGAATATATCTGATTAGTAAGAATCTTAAAACCTATGTACTGATATGCCTCTGTAAGGGAATCAAGTGTGTCTAGACCGGCATAAACACGTCAGTGAAAATCAGCTCAACCCCATTATAAAAATGAATTTCAAAAACAAAACAAAAAACAGCGAAATTCTTACACAATTCCTTCAGGGGTTCTGATGAAACCTAGAATGACCCTATCTGCAAAGACAGCTGGATGAGACATAAGGCTGGACACTTGGGACTGAGAGGACTGGTGAGATTGGGAGAGAAAATGCAGACCCTTTAAAGTAGTAATGCATGCCACCATTCCATGGCTCCCAAATTTCCAGGTAGAAGGGAATATCACTACAGTTATAACATGTATGGGAAACCTAGAGAATGGACACCCTGTGATGGCGAAAGGTTTCTGAAAGTCTCCTACTTTTTCCTCTCCTTGTGCTACAGTTTGGCATTCCAACTACTTTACTATCAATCTCCCAACTTAGGAGAGTCATCCCCTATAAACTCCTGGTTCTCACAGTTTGCTAATTGTGCAGAGGATGAAAGGGAAGAGGGAGAACCAATCAGAGAGTAGATGTAGGCCTTTGGACGGAGACATGTCACTCTAAATTCCCGTCAGGAAGAAGAATTAACCAAAGCCTCAGCCACCCACAGGGAACCAGTATAGCCACCCCTGGAACCAGTATAGTTCCTGAAGCAAAATTGTGGATTTGCGGTCAGCTCCCAAAAATGGGATTTGAAAATTGGAGCTCAGGGGCAAAGCAAATCAAAAACTTGCAGAGTTATAAAGGACTACTCTCTTCCAAAAATCTGTTGAGGGAAGGCAACAAAGCAGAATTGAAAATGAGGCGGAATTGCACAAAACATATATCAAGAGGTAAATTGGAATCGCCTTTAAAGCACAGGAAAGGCATCACAACTTCGAGAATGATGCACTTGGCCAAAAACAGCATATGAATTTTCTCCTGAATGTATTCAGGAGAAAAGGCATAGGCCCTTTTTGGCCAATCAAGCAAGCACGCAATGCAAATCCACACTACAAAGAATTGTCACTTCACACCGGTCAAAAAGGACATCCGAAAATCTGTAAAAACCAGAAAGGCAAGATAGAGATGACAAGGGCATAAAGCAATATGATCCCAAGGGTCATGGAGGATTGTGATGACAAGCACATGGAGCATTGTGATGACAAGATTATGTATCATTTTGCTGTCAAAGGCATTGTGATGACAAGGTTCATGGAACACTGTGATGACAAGCGTCATGGAGCATTGTGATTACAGGGTTCATGGAGCATTGGGATGACAATGGCATGGAGCATTTTGATGACAAGATTCCCGGATCATTGTGTTGTCAGGGTTCATGGAGCATTGTGATGACAGTGGTCATGGAGCATTGTTATGACAGAGGTCATGGAGCATTGTGATGAGAACGTCATGGAGCATTGGGCAGAAAATGTTCATGGAGTATTGTGATGACAGGGGTCAAGGAGCATTGTGATGACAAGGTACTGGAGCATTGTGATGAGAAGACCATGGAGCCATGTGATGACAAGTCTCATGGAGCATTCTGATGAAAAGGGTCATGGAGCATTGTGATTACAGGGGTCTTGGAGCATTGTGATGACAAGGGCATGGAACATTGGAATGAGAATGTCATGGAGCGTTCTGATGACATGCATCATGGAGCTTTGTGATGACAAGGGCATGGAACATTGTGATTACAGGGCTCTTGGAGCATTGTGATGACAAGGGCAGTGAACAGTGGGATGAGAATGTCATGGAGCGTTCTGATGACATGCATCATGGAGCTTTGTGATGACAAGGGCATGGAGCATTGTGATTACAGGGGTCTTGGAGCACTGTGAGGGAAATGGCATGTAACATTGTGATGAAAAAGGCATGGAGCCTTGTCATGACAGGGTTCAAGGAGCATACTGATGACAAGTTTCAGGGACCACTGTGATTACAAGGGTATTGAGCACTGTGATGACAAATGTCATGGAGCATTGTGATTAGAAGACCATGGATACTTGTGATGATGAGCGTTATGGGGCGTTGTGATGATAGGTGTTATGGAATATTGTGATCACAAGGATTTGGAGCATTGTGATGACAGAGGTCATAGAGCATTTTGATTTCATTGTGATGACAATAGCATGAAGCATTATGATGATGGGCATTTGGTGCATTGTGATGACAGCGTTCATGGAGCATTGAGATGAAAAGGAGCATGGAGCATTATGCTTACAGGAGTCTTGGATCATTGTGATGAAAACGGCATGGAACATTGGTCTGAAATGTTTCATGGATTATTGTGATGAGAGGGGGCAAGGAGCATTGTGATAACAATGGCACGGAACACTGTGATACATGGTTCATGGAGGATTGTAATGAGAAGCACATGGAGCATTGTGAGAAGAATGGCATCGAGCATTGTGCTGAAAAGCATCATGGATCCTGTGATGACAAGGGCTTGGAACGTAGTGATGAGAGGTTTTTGGAGCATTGTGATGACAATGGCATGGAGCATTGTGATGCCAAGGGTCATGGAGTTTTGTGATGACAAAGGTCATGGATCCTTTTGATGACAAGGGTGTGGTGCATTCTCTTGTGATCGGCAGGGAGCATTGTGATGAAAGGGTCATGGAGCAATGTGATGAAAAGTGTCATGGAACATTTTGATGACGGCTTATGGAACATTGTGATGTCAGGAGTCATGGAACATTTTCATGACGGTGTTGTGGACCATTGTGATGACAGGGGAGTGCGTGTATTGTGATGACTAGTGAGGGAACATTTTGATATCATTCGTGAGAGATCATTTTGATAAGAAGTGCATGGAGCATTGTGTGGACAAGTTTTATGGAGCATTGTGATGACAAGATTGTGGAGCACTGTGATGACAAGCACATGGCGCATTGTGATGACATGGGTCATGGAGCACTGTGCTGACAAAGGCATAGAGCAATGTGATGACAAGTGTCACCGAGCACTGTGATGAAAATTTCATGGAGCATTTTGGTGACAAATGTCACAGAGCCTTGTGATGAAGAGGGCATGGATCATTGTGATGACAAAGGTCATGAAGAATTGTGATGACTGGAGTCACGGAGCATTGTGATGACAGGGGTCATAGAGCTTTGTGATGAAAAGGCAATGAGCATTGTGATGACAGGGGCATGGAGCATTGGCCTGACATGTTTCATGGATTATTGTGATGACAGTGGGCATGGTGCAATGTGATGACAAAGGCATGGAGCATTGTGATGAGAAGGTCATGGAGTATTTTGAAAACAGTTCTCAGGGAGCATTGTGATGACATATGTCATGGTCCATTGCGATGACAATGGAATGGAATATTGTGATGCCAAGTGTCATGGAGGATTGTGATGACAAATGTAATGGAGCATTTTGATGACAAGGGCTTGAGCGTTGTGATGACAATGGACATGGAGCATTGTGATGACAAGGGCATGGAGCATTGTGATGACAAGGGCCATTGAGAATTTTGATGACAAGTTCATGAAGCATTGTGATGAGAAGCACATGGAGCTTCCTATGACAGGGGTGATGGAGCATTGCGATGAAAAGTGCATACAGAATTGTGATGACAAATCATGTAACACGGTGATGAGATGTTTCGTGGAGCATAGTGATGCCAAGAACGAGGAGAATTGTGATGACAGGGGACATGGAGCATTGTGATGACCAGGGCATGGAGCATTGTGATGGCAAGACCGTGGAGCTTTGTGATGAGAAGACCCTGGATAATTGTGATGACGAGCGTCATGGAGCACAGTAATGACAAGGGGTATGTAGCATTGTGATGACAGTGGCCATGGAGCATTGTGATGACAAGTGCCTTGGAGCATTCTGATGACAAGCTTGTGGAGTATTGTGATGACAATGGCATGGAGCATTGTGATGAAAAGGGCATGGAGCATTGTGATAAAAAAGGCATGAAGCCATTTTATGACAGGTTTCAAGGAGCATACTGACGACAAGTGTCAGGGAACATTGTGATGACAAGTGTATTGAGAATGGTGATGAAAAAGGTCATGGAGCATTTTGACGAAAAGAGCATGGAGTACTGTGATGACAGGCATCATGGAGCGTTGTGATGACAAGTGTTATGGAACATTGTGATCACAAGTGTTTGGAGCATTGTGATGATAGAAGTCATGGATAATTTTGTTTTCAAGGAGCATGGAGCATTGGGATGACAAGGGCATGAAGCAATGTGATCCCAAGGTTCATGGAGGATTGTGATGACAATGGTAATGGAGTATTTTGATGACAAGCAAATGTAGCATTGTGATGACTAGGTCATGTAGCATTTTGCTGACACAGGCATGGAGCATTGTGATGATAAGGGTCATGGAGCACTGTGATGAGAAGCATCACGGATCATTGTGATTACAGGGGTCATGGAGCATAGGGATGGCAAGGCCATGGATCATTGTGATGACAAGTGTCATGGAGCATTTGGCTGAAAATGTTCATGGAGCATTGTGATGACTAGGGAGTGGTGCATTGTGATGACAAGAGTCCCGGATCACTGTGTTGTCAGGGGTCATGGAGCGTTGTGATGACAGTGGTCATGGAGCATTGTGATGATAGGGATCATGAAGCATTGTGATGAGAAGTTCCTGGAGAATTGGACTGAAAATATTCAGGAAGTATTGTGAGGACAGGGGTCATGGAGCATTGTGATGACAAGGGAATGGAGCACGGTGATGAAAAGTTCCTGGAGCATTGTGATGAGAAGACCATGGAGCCTTGTAATAACAAGTCTCATGGAGCATTCTGATGAAAAGGGGCATGGAGTATTGTGATTACAGGGGTCTTGGAGCATTGTGATGACAAGGGCATGGAGCACTGTGATTACTGGTGTCTTGGAGCATTGTGATGAAATTGGCATGGATCATTGTTATGAAAATGGTATGGAGCCTTGTCATGACAGGGTTCCAGGAGCATACTGATGACAAGTGTCAGGGAGCATTGTGATGGCATGTTTATAGAGCATTGTGATGACAAAGGTCATGGAGCACTGTGATGAGAAGAGCATGGATAATTGTGATGATGAGCGTCATGGGGCGTTGTGATGATAAGTGTTATAGAACATTGTGATCACAAGGATTTGGAGCATTGTGATGAGACAGATGAGCGAATATTTTTATTTCATAGTGATGACAAGAGCCTGAAGCATTATGATGATGGGCATGGTGCATTTTGATGACAGGGTTCATGAAGCATTGAGATGCAAAGGGGCATGGAGCATTGTGATTAGAGGGTTCATGGAGCATTGTGATGACAATGGCATGGAGCATTGGGATGCCAAGGGTCATGGAGCTTTGTGATGACAAAGTCATGGAGCAATTTGATGACATGGGGTGGTGCAATGTGATGAGAAGGGCAGGGAGCAGTGTGATGACAGGGTCATAGAGCAATTTAATGAAAAGAGTCATGGAATATTTTGATGACAGGGGTTATGGAACATTGTGATGTCAGGGGTCATCGAAATTTGTGATGATAAGTGCATGTAGCATTGCATAGACAGGAGTCATGGAACATTGAGATGACAGTGCTGAGGGAGTATTGTGATGAATAGTGATGTAACATTGTGATATCTGTGGTGAGAGAGCATTTTGATGAGAAGTGCATGGAGAACTGTGATGACAAGTTTTATGGAGCATTGTGGTGACAAGATTGTGGAACACTGTGATGACAAGTGCAGGGTGCATTGTGATGACATGGGTCATGGTGCATTGTGCTGACAAGCGCATGGAGCATTGTGATGACAAGGGTCATGGAGCATTGTGCTGAGGAAGGCATAGAACATTGTGATGACAAGGGTCAAAGAGCACTGTGATGAAAATTTCATGGAGCATTGTGGTTAAATATGTCACAGAGACTGTGGATGACGAGGGCATGGACCATTGTGATGACAAAGGTCATGAAGCATTGTGATGAATCGATTCATGGAACATTGTGATGACAGGGGTCATGAAGCATTGTGAAAACAAGTGCATGGAGCATTGTGATGACAAGGGCAGGGAACATTGGTCTAATAAGTTTCATGGATTATTGCGATGACAGTTGGAATGGCGCATTGTGATGACAAGGGCATGGAGCATTGTGATAACCAGGTCATGCAGTATTGTGGAGAGAGGTGTCAGGGAGCATAGTGATGACATATGTAAAGGCCCATTGTGATGACAATGGCATGGAGCATTGTGATGCCAAGTGTCATGGAGGATTCTGATGACAATGGAAATGGAGCATTGTGATGACAATGGCTTGTAGCATTGTGATGACAAGGGACAGGGAGCATTGTGCTGACAAGTGCATGGAGAATTGTGATGAAAAGCGTCATGGAGCATTCTGATGACAATCTTGTGGAGTATTTTGATGACAATGGCATGGATCATTGTTATGAAAACGGCATGGGCATTGTGATGAAAAAGTCATGGAGCATTTTTGTGAAAGGGTTCAAGGAGCATTCTGATGACAAGTGTCAGGGAGCATTGTGATGACAAGTGTATTGAGAATTGTGATGACAAAGGTCATGGAGCATTGTGATGAAATAGGCATGGAGTAATGTGATGACAGGCATCTTAGAGCGTTGTGATGACAAGTGCTATGGAACATTGTGATCACAAGGGTTTGGAGCATTGTGATGACAGAGGTCATGGATCATTTAGATT
Source organism: Mesoplodon mirus (assembly GCF_964341445.2). NCBI lineage: Eukaryota > Metazoa > Chordata > Mammalia > Artiodactyla > Ziphiidae > Mesoplodon > Mesoplodon mirus. The sequence goes on from NW_028295817.1 coordinate 4,529,522, forward strand.
TCAAGGAGCATGGAGCATTGTGATGACAAGGGCATGAAGAAATGTGATCCCAAGGTTCATGGAGGACTGTGATGACAATGGTAATGGAGAATTGTGATGACAAGCGCATAGAGCATTGCAATGACAAGGTCAGGTAGTATTTTGCTGACAAAGGCATGGAGCATTGTTATGACAGGTGTCATGGCGCCCTGTGATGACAAGCGTCACGGAGCATTGTGAATACAGGGGTCATGAAGCATTGGGATGACAAGGGCATGGATCATTGTGATGACAAGTGTCATGGAGCATTGGGCTGAAAATATTCATGGAGTATTGTGATGACAGGCGTCATGGAGCATTTTGATGAGAAGGTCATGGAGCATTGGGCTGAAAATGTTCATGGAGTAATGTGATGACAGGGATCATTGAGCATTTTGATGACAAGTTCCTGGAGCACTTTGATGAGAAGACAATGGAAACTTGTGATGACAAGTCTCATGGAGCATTCTGATGAAAAGGGACATGGAGCATTGTGACTAAAGGGGTCTTGGAGCATTGTGATGACAAGGGCATGGAGCATTGTGATGAGAAGGCCATGGAGCATTCTGATGACATGCATCATTGAGCTTTATGATGACAAGGGCATGGAGCATTGTGATTACAGGTGTCTTGGAGCATTGTGATTAACATGGCATGGATCATTGTGATGAAAAAGGCATGGAGACGTGTCATGACAGGGTTAATGGAGCATACTGATGACAAGTGTCAGGGAGCATTGTGATAACAAGTGTATTAAGCATTGTGATGACAAAGGTCATGCAGCATTGTGATGAAAAGACCATGGATAATTGTGATTATGAGCGTCAAGGGGTGTTGTAATGATAAGTGTTATGGAACATTGTGATCACCAGGGTTTGGAGCATTGTGATGACAGAGGTCATGGAGCATTTTGATTTCATTGTGATGACAATAGCCTGAAGCATTATGATGATGGGAATGGTCCATTGTGATGACAGGTTTCATGGAGCATTGAGATGAAAAGACGCATGGAGCATTTTGATTACAAGGGTCTTGGAGCATTGTGATGACAAGGGCATGGAGAATTTTGATGACAGGGCCATGGAACATTCTGAAGACATGCATCATGTAGCTTTTTGATGACAAGACAAGCTTTTGGAGTATTTTGATGACAATGGCATGGAGCATTGTGATGAAAACGGCATGGGGCATTGTGATGAAAAAGGCATGGAGTCTTTTTGTGACAGGGTTCAAGGAGCATTCTGATGACAAGTGTCAGGGAGCATTGTGATGACAAGTGTATTGAGAATTGTGATGACAAAGGTCATGGAGCATTGTGATGAAAAGGGCATGGAGTATTGTGATGACAGGCATCATGGAGCATTGTGATGACAAGTGTTATGGAACACTGTGATCACAAGGTTTTGGAACATTGTGATGACAGAGGTCATGGATCATTTTGATTTCAAGGAGCATGGAGCAATGTGATGACAAGGGAAGGAAGCAATGTGATCCCAAGGTTCATGGAGGATTGTGATGACAACGGTAATGGAGTATTTTGAAGACAAGCGCATAGAGCATTATAATGACAAAGTCATGTATCATTTTGCTGACAAAAGCATGAAGCATTGTGATGACAAGTGTCATGGCGCACTGTGATGACAAGCGTCACGGAGCATTGTGAATACAGGGGTCATGGAGCATTGGGATGACAAGGGAATAGATCATTTTGATGACAGGAGTCATGGAGCATTGTGATGATAGAGGTCATGGAGAATTTTGATTTCATTGTGCTGACAATAGCCGGAAGCATTATGATGAATGGCATGATGCATTGTGATGAGAGGTTTCATGGAGCATTGAGATGAAAAGAGGCATGGAGCATTGTGATTACAGGGGTCATGGAGCATTTTGATGACAAGGGCATGGAGCATTGTGTGGAGAAGGTCATGGAACATAATGATGACATGTGTCATGGAGCTTTGTGATGACAAGGGCATGGAGCATTGTGCTTACAGGAGTCTTGGAGCATTGTGATGACAAGTGTCATGGAGTCTTGTGAAGACAAGGCCGTGGAACATTGTGATGGCAGTGGTAATGGAGCATTGTTATGACAGGGGTAATGGAGCATTGTGAAGAGAAGGGAATGGAGCATTGTGATTACAAGGTTTATGGAGCATTGCGATGACAAATTTGTGGACCGTTGGGATGAAAAGCGTGTCGCACATTGTGATGACAAGCGTCATGGAGCATATTTCTGACAAAGGCATGGAGAATTGTGATGACAAGTGTCACGGAACATTGTGATGAAAAGTTCATGGAGCATTGTGTTTACAAAGGTCACAGAGCCCTGTGATGACATGGGTATCGACAATTGTGATGACAAATGTTATGAAGAATTGTGATGACTGGAGTCACGGAGCATTGTGATGACAGGGGTCATGGAGCACTGTGATGAAAAGGGCATGGAGCATTGTACTGAGAATGGCATACAGCATTGTGATGACATGTGTCATGGAGCACTGTGATGAAAATCGTCACGGAGCATTGTGAATACAGTGGTCATGGAGCATTAGGATGAAAAGGGCATGGATCATTGTGATGACAAGGGTCATGGAGCACTGGGCTGAAAATGTTCCTGGAGTATTGTGATGACAGGTGTCATGGAGCATTGTGATTACAGTGGTCTTGGAGCATTGTGATGACAAGTGTCATGGAGCCTTGTGATGACAAGTCCGTGGAACATTGTGATGGCAGGTGTCATGGAGCATTGTTATGATAGAGGTAATGGAGCATTGTGATGAGAAGGGCATTGAGCATTGGTCTGAAAAGTTTCATGGATTATTGTGATGAGAGTGGGCATGGAGCATTGTGATGACAAGGGCACGGAACACTGTGATACATGGGTCATGGAGGATTGTAATGACAAGGTCATGGAGCATTGTGATGGGAAGGGCATCGAACATTGTGATGACAAGTGTCATGGTGCTTTGTGATGACAAGGGCATGGAGCCATGTGATGAGAGGGTTCATGGAGCATTGTGATGACAATGACATGGAGCATTGTGATGCCAAGTGTTATGGAGCTTTGTGATGAGAAAGGTCATGGAGCATTTTGAGGACAAGGGTGTGGTGCATTGTGATGAGAAGGGCAGGGAGCATTTTGATGACAGGTTCATGCAGCAATTTGACGAAAAGTGTAATGGAACATTTTGGTGACAGGGGTTATAGAACATTGTGATGCCAGGGGTCATGGAGCTTTGGGATGAAAAGGGTCATGGAGCATTTTGATGACAGGTGTTATGGAACATTGTGATGTCAGGGGTCATGGAACATTGTGCTGATAAGGGGATGTAGCATTGTGATGACAGGGTTCATGGAATATTGTGATAACAGGGATGAGGAAGGATAGTGATGACTAGTGATGGAACATTGTGATATCTCATGTGAGAGAGCATTTGGATGAGAAGTTCATGGAGCATTGTGATTACAAGTTTTATGGAGCATAGCGATGATAAGTTTGTGGATCATTGTGATGAAAAGCACATGGCACATTGTGAGGACAAGGGGAATGGAGCATTGTTCTGACAAAGGCATGGAGCATTGTGATGACAAGGGTCACGGAGCATTGTGATGAAAAGTTCATGGAGCATTGTGGTTAAAATGGTCACAGAGCCTGGTGATATCGCGGGCATGGACCGTTGTGAGGACAAACGCCATGAAGCATTGTGATGACTGGAGACACGGGGCAGTGTGATGACAGGGGTCATGGAGCATTGTGATGACAAGGGCATGGAGCACTGTGTTGACAGGGGCATGGAGCATTGGTCTGACAAGTTTCATAGATTATTGTGATGACAGTAGACATGGTGCATTGTGATGACTAGGGCATAGAGCATTGTGAAGACAAGGGCATGGAGTATAGTGAAGACAGGTGTCAGGGAGCATTTTGATGACATATGTCATGGTCCATTGCGCTGACAATAGCATGGAGCATTGTGATGCCAAATGTAATGGAGGATGTGATGACAAATATAATGGAGCATTGTGATGAGTAGGGATTGGAGCATTATGTTGACAAGGGCCATTGAGAATTTTCATGATAATGTCGTGAAGCATTGTGATGAAAAGGTCCTGGAGCATTGTGTTGAGAAAACCATGGAGGCTTGTGATGACAAATCTCAAGGAGCATACTGATGAAAATGGGCGTGGAGCATTCTGATTACAGGGGACTTGGAACATTGTGATACAAGGGCATGTAGCATTATGATGACAAGGGCATGCAGTATTGTGAAGAGAGGTGTCAGGGAGCATTGTGATGACATATGTATTGGCCCATTTTGATGACAATGGCATGGAGAATTGTGATGCCAAGTGTCATGGAGGATTCTGATGACAAAGGTAATGGAGCATTGTGGTGACAATGGCTTGGAGCATAGTGATGACAAGTTTCAGTGAGCATTGTGCTGACAAGTGCATGGAGAATTGTGATGACAAGGGTCATGGAGCATTCTGATGACAAGCTTGTGGAGTATTTTGATGAAAATGGCATGGAGCATTGTGATGATAACGGCATGGGGCTTTGTGATGAAAAATGCATGGAGCCTTTTCGTGACATGGTTCAGGGAGCATTCTGTCTAGAAGGGTCCGGGAGCATTGTGATGACAAGTGTATTGAGAATTGTGATGACAAAGGTCATGAAGCATTGTGATGAAAAGGGCATGGAGTATTGTGATGACAGGCATCATGGAGCGTTGTGATGACAAGTGTTATGGAACACTGTGATCACAAGTGTTTGGAGCATTGTGATGACAGTGGTCATGGATCATTTTGATTTCAAAGAGCATGGAGCATTGTGATGACAAGGTCAGGAAGCAATGTGATCCCAAGGTTCATGGAGGATTTTGATGACAATGGTAATTGAGTATTGTGATGACAAGCACATAGAGCATTGTAATGAGAAGGTCATGTAGCATTTTTCTGACAAAGGCATGGAGCATTTTGATGACAGGTGTCATGGAGCACTGTGATGAGAAGCGTCACGGAGCATTGTGAATATAGGGGTCATGGGGCACTGGGATGACAAAGACATGGATAATTGTGATGACAAGTGTCCCGGATCATTGTGTTGTCAGCTGTCATGGAGTGTTGTGATGACAGTGGTCATGAAACATTTTGATGATATTTGTCATGGAGCATTTTGATGAGAAGTTCATGGAGCATTAGGCTGAAAATGTTCATGAAGTATTGTGATGACAGGGGTCATGGAGCATTGTGATAACAAGGGAATGGAGCAGGCTGATGACAAGGTCCTGGAGCATTGTGATGAGAAGAACATGGAGACTTGTGATGACAAGTCTCATGGAGCATTCTGATGAAAAGGGGCATGGATCATTGTGACTACAGGGGTCTTGGAGCAATATGATGGCAAGGGCATGGAGCATTGTGAGGAGAAGGCCATGGAGCATTCTGATGACATGCGTCATGGAGCTTTGTGATGACAAGGGCATGGAGCATTGTGATTACAGGGGTCTTGGAGCATTGTGATGAAAAGGGCATGGATCATTGTGATGAAAAAGCATGGAGCCTTGTCATGACAGGGTTCAAGGAGCATACTGACGACAAGTGTCAGGTAGCATTGTGATGACAAGTGTATTTGAGAATTGTGATGACAACAATCATGGAGCATTGTGATGAGAAAACATGGATAATTGTGATGATGTGCGTCATAGCATGTTGTGATGATAAGTGTTATGGAACATTGTGATTACAAGGGTTTGGAGCATTAGGATGACAGTGGTCATGGAGAAATTTGATTTCATTGTGATGAAAAGAGCCTGAAACATTATGATGATGGGCATGGTGCATTTTGATGACAGGGTTCATGGAGCATTGAGATGAAAAGGGGCATGGAGCATTGTGATTACAGGGGTCTTGGAGCATTGTCATGACAAGGGCATGGAACATTGTGATGAGAAGTCCATGGAACATTCTGATGGCATGCGTCATGGAGCTTTGTGATGACAAGGGCGTGGAACATTGTGATTACACGGGTCTTGGAGCATTGTGATGAGAAGTGTCATGGAGCCTTGTGCTGACAAGGCCGTGGAACATTTTGATGGCAGGGGTCATGGAGCATTGTTATGACAGAGGTAATGGAGCATTCTGATGAGAAGGGCATTGAACATTTGTCTGAAATGTTTCATGGATTATTGTGATGAGAGTGGGCATGGAGCATTGTGATGACAAGGGCACGGAACACTGTGATACACGGGTCATGGAGGATTGTAATGACAAGGGCATGGAGCATTGTGATGAGAAGGGCATCGAGCATTGTAATGACAAGTGTCATGGAGCTTTGTGATGACAAGGGCATGGAGCAATGTGATGAGAGGGTTCATGGAGTATTGTGATGACAATGACATGGAGCATTGTGATGCCAAGGGTCATGGAGCTTTGTGATGACAAAGGTCATGGAGCATTTTGATGACAATTGTGTGGTACATTGTGATGAGAAATGCAGGGAGCATTTTGATGACAGGGTCATGCAGCAATTTGATGAAAAGTGTAATGGAATATTTTGATGACAGGGGTTATAGAATATTGTGATGCAAGGGGTCATGGAGCTTTGGGATGAAAAGGGTCATGGAACATTTTGATGACAGTGGTTATGGAACTTTGTGATGTCAGGGGTCATGGAACATTGTGCTGATAAGGGGATGTAGCATTGTCATGACAAGGGTCATGGAACATTGTGATAACAGGGGTGAGGGAGGATTGTGATGACTAGTGAGGGAACATTGTGATATCTCATGTGAGAGAGCATTTGAATGAGAAGTGCATGGAGCATTGTGATTACAAAGTTAATGTAGCATAGCGATGACAAGGTTGTGGATCATTGTGATGAAAAGTGCATGGCATTGTGATTACAGGGGTCTTGGAGCATTGTGATGACTAGGACATGGAACACTGTGATACATGTGTCATGGGTCATGGAGGATTGTGATGACAAGTCATGGAGCATTGTGATGACAAGGGCATGGAGCATTGTGATGACAGGAGCATGGAGCATTTGTCTGACAAGATTCATAGATTATTGTGATGACAGTGGACATGGTGCATTGTGATGACAAGGGCATGGATCATTGTGTAGAGAAGGTCATGGTGTATTGTGAAGACAGGTGTCAGGGAGCATTGTGATGACATATGTCATGGTCCATTGTGATGACAATGGCAGGGAGTAATGTGATGCCAAATGTAATGGAGGATTGTGATGACAAATATAATGGAGCATTGTGATGACTACGGAATGGAGCATTATGATGACAAGGAACACTGAGAATTTTCATGACAATGTCGTGAAGCATTGTGATGACAAGGTCCTGGAGCATTGTGATGAGAAAACCATGAAGCCTTGTGATGACAAGTCTCATGGAGCATACTGATGAAAAAGGGCATGGAACATTCTGATTACAGGGGTCTTGGGACATTGTGATAACAAGGGCATGGAGCATTGTGATGACAAGGGCATGGATCATTGGTCTAATAAGTTTCATGGATTATTGTGATGACAGTTGGAATGGCGCATTGGGATGACAAGGGCATGGAGCATTGTGATGACCAGGTCATGCAGTATTGTGAAAAGAGGTGTCACGGAGCATTGTGATGACATATGTATTGGCCCATTGTGATGACAATGGCATGGAGCATTGTGATGACAAGTGTCATGGAGGATTCTGATGACAAAGGTAATGGAGCATTGTGATCACAATGGCTTGGAGCATAGTGATGACAAGGTTCAGGGAGCATTGTGCTGACAAGTGCATGGAGAATTGTGATGACAAGGGTCATGGATCATTTTGATTTCAAAGAGCATGGAGCATTGTGATGAAAAGGGCATGAAGCAACGTGATCCCAAGGTTCATGGAGGATAGTGATGACAATGGTAATGGAGTATTGTGATGACAAGCACATAGAGTATTGTAATGAGAAGGTCATGTAGCATTTTTCTGACAAAGGCATGGAGCATTTTGATGCCAGGTGTCATGGAGCACTGTGATGACAAGCGTCACAGAGCATTGTGAATACAGGGGTCATGGAGCATTGGGGTGACAAGGACATGGATCATTGTGAGGACAAGCGTCATGGAGCATTGGGCTGAAAATATTCATGGAGTATTGTGGTGACAGTGGTCATGGAGCACTGTGATGACTAGGGAATGGAGCATTGTGATGACAAGAGTCCCGGATCATTGTGTTGTCAGGTGTCATGGAGTGTTGTGATGACAGTGGTCATGGAGCATTGTGATGATATTGGTCTTGGAGCATTGTGATGAGAAGGTCATGGAGCATTTGGCTGAAAATATTCATGGATTATTGTGATGACAGGGGTCATGGAGCATTGTGATGACAAGGGAATGGAGCATGGTGATGACAAGGTCCTGGAGCATTGTGATGAGAAGACCATGGAGACTTGTGATGACAAGTCTCATGGAGCATTCTGATGAAAAGGGGCATGGAGCATTGTGATTACAGGGGTCTTGGAGCACTGTGATGACAAGGGCATGGAGCACTGTGATGACAGGGTCATGGATCATTGGTCTGACAAGTTTCGTACATGATTGCGATGACAGTGGACATGGAGCATTGTGATGACTACGGCATGGAGGATTGGTCTAATAAGTTTCATGGATTATTGTGATGACAGTTGGAATGGCGCATTGTGATGACAAGGGCATGGAGCATTGTGATGACCAGGTCATGCAATATTGTGAAGAGAGGTGTCAGGGAGCATTGTGATGACATATGTATTGGCCCATTGTGATGACAATGGCATGGAGAATTGTGATGCCAAGTGTCATGGAGGATTCTGATGACAAAGGTAATGGAGCATTGTGGTGACAATGGCTTGGAGCATAGTGATGACAAGTTTCAGTGAGCATTGTGCTGACAAGTGCATGGAGAATTGTGATGACAAGGGTCATGGAGCATTCTGATGACAAGCTTGTGGAGTATTTTGATGAAAATGGCATGGAGCATTGTGATGAAAACGGCATGGGGCTTTGTGATGAAAAATGCATGGAGCCTTTTCGTGACATGGTTCAAGGAGCATTCTGTCTAGAAGGGTCCGGGAGCATAGTGATGACAAGTGTATTGAGAATTGTGATGACAAAGGTCATGAAGCATTGTGATGAAAAGGGCATGGAGTATTGTGTTGACAGGCATCATGGAGCGTTGTGATGACAAGTGTTATGGAACACTGTGATCACAAGTGTTTGGAGCATTGTGATGACAGTGGTCATGGATCATTTTGATTTCAAAGAGCATGGAGCATTGTGATGACAAGGTCAGGAAGCAATGTGATCCCAAGGTTCATGGAGGATTGTGATGACAATGGAAATTGAGTATTGTGATGACAAGCACATAGAGCATTGTAATGAGAAGGTCATGTAGCATTTTTCTGACAAAGGCATGGAGCATTTTGATGACAGGTGTCATGGAGCACTGTGATGACAAGCGTCACGGAGCATTGTGAATATAGGGGTCATGGGGCACTGGGATGACAAGGACATGGATGATTGTGATGACAAGTGTCCCGGATCATTGTGTTGTCAGGTGTCATGGAGTGTTGTGATGACAGTGGTCATGAAACATTTTGATGATATTTGTCATGGAGCATTTTGATGAGAAGTTCATGGAGCATTAGGCTGAAAATGTTCATGAAGTATTGTGATGACAGGGGTCATGGAGCATTGTGATGACAAGGGAATGGAGCATGCTGATGACAAGGTCCTGGAGCATTGTGATGAGAAGAACATGGAGACTTGTGATGACAAGTCTCATGGAGCATTCTGATGAAAAGGGGCATGGATCATTGTGACTACAGGGGTCTTGGAGCAATGTGATGACAAGGGCATGGAGCATTGTGAGGAGAAGGCCATGGAGCATTCTGATGACATGCGTCATGGAGCTTTGTGATGACAAGGGCATGGAGCATTGTGATTACAGGAGTATTGGAGCATTGTGATGAAAAGGGCATGGATCATTGTGATGAAAAGCATGGAGCCTTGTCATGACAGGGTTCAAGGAGCATACTGACGACAAGTGTCAGGTAGCATTGTGATGACAAGTGTATTTGAGTATTGTGATGACAACAATCATGGAGCATTGTGATGAGAAAACATGGATAATTGTGATGATGTGCGTCATAGCATGTTGTGATGATAAGTGTTATGGAACATTGTGATTACAAGGGTTTGGAGCATTAGGATGACAGTGGTCATGGAGAAATTTGATTTCTTTGTGATGAAAAGAGCCTGAAACATTATGATGATGGGCATGGTGCATTTTGATGACAGGGTTCATGGAGCATTGAGATGAAAAGGGGCATGGAGCATTGTGATTACAGGGGTCTTGGAGCATTGTCATGACAAGGGCATGGAACATTGTGATGAGAAGTCCATGGAACATTCTGATGGCATGCGTCATGGAGCTTTGTGATGACAAGGGCGTGGAACATTGTGATTACACGGGTCTTGGAGCATTGTGATGAGAAGTGTCATGGAGCCTTGTGCTGACAAGGCCGTGGAATATTTTGATGGCAGGGGTCATGGAGCATTGTTATGACAGAGGTAATGGAGCATTCTGATGAGAAGGGCATTGGACATTGGTCTGAAATGTTTCATGGATTATTGTGATGAGAGTGGGCATGGAGCATTGTGATGACAAGGGCACGGAACACTGTGATACACGGGTCATGGAGGATTGTAATGACAAGGGCATGGAGCATTGTGATGAGAAGGGCATCGAGCATTGTAATGACAAGTGTCATGGAGCTTTGTGATGACAAGGGCATGGAGCAATGTGATGAGAGGGTTCATGGAGTATTGTGATGACAATGACATGGAGCATTGTGATGCCAAGGGTCATGGAGCTTTGTGATGACAAAGGTCATGGAGCATTTTGATGACAATTGTGTGGTACATTGTGATGAGAAATGCAGGGAGCATTTTGATGACAGGGTCATGCAGCAATTTGATGAAAAGTGTAATGGAATATTTTGATGACAGGGTTTATAGAATATTGTGATGCAAGGGGTCATGGAGCTTTGGGATGAAAAGGGTCATGGAGCATTTTGATGACAGTGGTTATGGAACTTTGTGATGTCAGGGGTCATGGAACATTGTGCTGATAAGGGGATGTAGCATTGTCATGACAAGGGTCATGGAACATTGTGATAACAGGGGTGAGGGAGGATTGTGATGACTAGTGAGGGAACATTGTGATATCTCATGTGAGAGAGCATTTGAATGAGAAGTGCATGGAGCATTGTGATTACAAAGTTAATGTAGCATAGCGATGACAAGGTTGTGGATCATTGTGATGAAAAGTGCATGGCATTGTGATTACAGGGGTCTTGGAGCATTGTGATGACTAGGACATGGAACACTGTGATACATGTGTCATGGGTCATGGAGGATTGTGATGACAAGTCATGGAGCATTGTGATGACAAGGGCATGGAGCATTGTGATGACAGGAGCATGGAGCATTTGTCTGACAAGATTCATAGATTATTGTGATGACAGTGGACATGGTGCATTGTGATGACAAGGGCATGGATCATTGTGTAGAGAAGGTCATGGTGTATTGTGAAGACAGGTGTCAGGGAGCATTGTGATGACATATGTCATGGTGATTGTGATGACAATGGCAGGGAGTAATGTGATGCCAAATGTAATGGAGGATTGTGATGACAAATATAATGGAGCATTGTGATGACTACGGAATGGAGCATTATGATGACAAGGAACATTGAGAATTTTCATGACAATGTCGTGAAGCATTGTGATGACAAGGTCCTGGAGCATTGTGATGAGAAAACCATGAAGCCTTGTGATGACAAGTCTCATGGAGCATACTGATGAAAAAGGGCATGGAACATTCTGATTACAGGGGTCTTGGGACATTGTGATAACAAGGGCATGGAGCATTGTGATGACAAGGGCATGGATCATTGGTCTAATAAGTTTCATGGATTATTGTGATGACAGTTGGAATGGCGCATTGGGATGACAAGGGCATGGAGCATTGTGATGACCAGGTCATGCAGTATTGTGAAAAGAGGTGTCACGGAGCATTGTGATGACATATGTATTGGCCCATTGTGATGACAATGGCATGGAGCATTGTGATGACAAGTGTCATGGAGGATTCTGATGACAAAGGTAATGGAGCATTGTGATCACAATGGCTTGGAGCATAGTGATGACAAGGTTCAGGGAGCATTGTGCTGACAAGTGCATGGAGAATTGTGATGACAAGGGTCATGGATCATTTTGATTTCAAAGAGCATGGAGCATTGTGATGAAAAGGGCATGAAGCAACGTGATCCCAAGGTTCATGGAGGATAGTGATGACAATGGTAATGGAGTATTGTGATGACAAGCACATAGAGAATTGTAATGAGAAGGTCATGTAGCATTTTTCTGACAAAGGCATGGAGCATTTTGATGCCAGGTGTCATGGAGCACTGTGATGACAAGCGTCACAGAGCATTGTGAATACAGGGGTCATGGAGCATTGGGATGACAAGGACATGGATCATTGTGAGGACAAGCGTCATGGAGCATTGGGCTGAAAATATTCATGGAGTATTGTGGTGACAGTGGTCATGGAGCACTGTGATGACTAGGGAATTGAGCATTGTGATGACAAGAGTCCCGGATCATTGTGTTGTCAGGTGTCATGGAGTGTTGTGATGACAGTGGTCATGGAGCATTGTGATGATATTGGTCTTGGAGCATTGTGATGAGAAGGTCATGGAGCATTTGGCTGAAAATATTCATGGATTATTGTGGTGACAGGGGTCATGGAGCATTGTGATGACAAGGGAATGGAGCATGGTGATGACAAGGTCCTGGAGCATTGTGATGAGAAGACCATGGAGACTTGTGATGACAAGTCTCATGGAGCATTCTGATGAAAAGGGGCATGGAGCATTGTGATTACAGGGGTCTTGGAGCACTGTGATGACAAGGGCATGGAGCACTGTGATGACAGGGTCATGGATCATTGGTCTGACAATTTTCATACATGATTTCGATGACAGTGGACATGGAGCATTGTGATGACAACGGCATGGAGCATTGGTCTAATAAGTTTCATGGATTATTGTGATGACAGTTGGAATGGCGCATTGTGATGACAAGGGCATGGAGCATTGTGATGACCAGGTCATGCAATATTGTGAAGAGAGGTGTCAGGGAGCATTGTGATGACATATGTATTGGCCCATTTTGATGACAATGGCATGGAGAATTGTGATGCCAAGTGTCATGGAGGATTCTGATGACAAAGGTAATGGAGCATTGTGGTGACAATGGCTTGGAGCATAGTGATGACAAGTTTCAGAGAGCATTGTGCTGACAAGTGCATGGAGAATTGTGATGACAAGGGTCATGGAGCATTCTGATGACAAGCTTGTGGAGTATTTTGATGAAAATGGCATGGAGCATTGTGATGAAAACGGCATGGGGATTTGTGATGAAAAATGCATGGAGCCTTTTCGTGACATGGTTCAAGGAGCATTCTGTCTAGAAGGGTCCGGGAGCATAGTGATGACAAGTGTATTGAGAATTGTGATGACAAAGGTCATGAAGCATTGTGATGAAAAGGGCATGGAGTATTGTGTTGACAGGCATCATGGAGCGTTGTGATGACAAGTGTTATGGAACACTGTGATGACAGTGGTCATGGATCATTTTGATTTCAAAGAGCATGGAACATTGTGATGACAAGGTCAGGAAGCAATGTGATCCCAAGGTTCATGGAGGATTGTGATGACATTGGTAATTGAGTATTGTGATGACAAGCACATAGAATATTGTAATGAGAAGGTCACGTAGCATTTTTCTGACAAAGGCATGGAGCATTTTGATGACAGGTGTCATGGAGCACTGTGATGACAAGCGTCACGGTGCATTGTGAATATAGGGGTCATGGGGCACTGGGATGACAAGGACATGGATGATTTTGATGACAAGTGTCCCGGATCATTGTGTTGTCAGGTGTCATGGAGTGTTGTGATGTCAGTGGTCATGAAACATTTTGATGATATTTGTCATGGAGCATTTTGATGAGAAGTTCATGGAGCATTAGGCTGAAAATGTTCATGAAATATTGTGATGACAGGGGTCATGGAGCATTGTGATGACAAGGGAATGGAGCATGCTGATGACAAGGTCCTGGAGCATTGTGATGAGAAGAACATGGAGACTTGTGATGACAAGTCTCATGGAGCATTCTGATGAAAAGGGGCATAGATCATTGTGACTACAGGGGTCTTGGAGCAATGTGATGACAAGTGCATGGAGCATTGTGAGGAGAAGGCCATGGAGCATTCTGATGACATGCGTCATGGAGCTCTGTGATGACAAGGGCATGGAGCATTGTGATTACAGGAGTCTTGGAGCATTGTGATGAAAAGGGCATGGATCATTGTGATGAAAATGCATGGAGCCTTGTCATGACAGGGTTCAAGGAGCATACTGACGACAAGTGTCAGGTAGCATTGTGATGACAAGTGTATTTGAGGATTGTGATGACAACAATCATGGAGCATTGTGATGAGAAAACATGGATAATTGTGATGATGTGCGTCATAGCATGTTGTGATGATAAGTGTTATGGAACATTGTGATTACAAGGGTTTGGAGCATTAGGATGACAGTGGTCATGGAGAAATTTGATTTCTTTGTGATGAAAAGAGCCTGAAACATTATGATGATGGGCATGGTGCATTTTGATGACAGGGTTCATGGAGCATTGAGATGAAAAGGGGCATGGAGCATTGTGATTACAGGGGTCTTGGAGCATTGTCATGACAAGGGCATGGAACATTGTGATAAGAAGTCCATGGAACATTCTGATGGCATGCGTCATGGAGCTTTGTGATGACAAGGGCGTGGAACATTGTGATTACAGGGGTCTTGGAGCATTGTGATGAGAAGTGTCATGGAGCCTTGTGCTGACAAGGCCGTGGAACATTTTGATGGCAGGGGTCATGGAGCATTGTTATGACAGAGGTAATGGAGCATTCTGATGAGAAGGGCATTGAGCATTGGTCTGAAATGTTTCATGGATTATTGTGATGAGAGTGGGCATGGAGCATTGTGATGACAAGGGCACGGAACACTGTGATACACGGGTCATGGAGGATTGTAATGACAAGGGCATGGAGCATTGTGATGAGAAGGGCATCGAGCATTGTAATGACAAGTGTCATGGAGCTTTGTGATGACAAGGGCATGGAACAATGTGATGAGAGGGTTCATGGAGTATTGTGATGACAATGACATGGAGCATTGTGATGCCAAGGGTCATGGAGCTTTGTGATGACAAAGGTCATGGAGCATTTTGATGACAATTGTGTGGTACATTGTGATGAGAAATGCAGGGAGCATTTTGATGACAGGGTCATGCAGCAATTTGATGAAAAGTGTAATGGAATATTTTGATGACAGGGGTTATAGAATATTGTGATGCAAGGGGTCATGGAGCTTTGGGAAGAAAAGGGTCATGGAGCATTTTGATGACAGTGGTTATGGAACTTTGTGATGTCAGGGGTCATGGAACATTGTGCTGATAAGGGGATGTAGCATTGTCATGACAAGGGTCATGGAACATTGTGATAACAGGGGTGAGGGAGGATTGTGATGACTAGTGAGGGAACATTGTGATATCTCATGTGAGAGAGCATTTGAATGAGAAGTGCATGGAGCATTGTGATTACAAAGTTAATGTAGCATAGCGATGACAAGGTTGTGGATCATTGTGATGAAATGTGCATGGCATTGTGATTACAGGGGTCTTGGAGCATTGTGATGACTAGGGCATGGAACACTGTGGTACATGTGTCATGGGTCATGGAGGATTGTGATTACAAGTCATGGAGCATTGTGATGACAAGGGCATGGAGCATTGTGATGACAGGAGCATGGAGCATTTGTCTGACAAGATTCATAGATTATTGTGATGACAGTGGACATGGTGCATTGTGATGACAAGGGCATGGATCATTGTGTAGAGAAGGTCATGGTGTATTGTGAAGACAGGTGTCAGGGAGCATTGTGATGACATATGTCATGGTCCATTGTGATGACAATGGCAGGGAGTAATGTGATGCCAAATGTAATGGAGGATTGTGATGACAAATATAATGGAGCATTGTGATGACTACGGAATGGAGCATTATGATGACAAGGAACATTGAGAATTTTCATGAAAATGTCGTGAAGCATTGTGATGACAAGGTCCTGGAGCATTGTGATGAGAAAACCATGAAGCCTTGTGATGACAAGTCTCATGGAGCATACTGATGAAAAAGGGCATGGAACATTCTGATTACAGGGGTCTTGGGACATTGTGATAACAAGGGCATGGAGCATTGTGATGACAAGGGCATGGAGCATTGGTCTAATAAGTTTCATGGATTATTGTGATGACAGTTGGAATGGCGCATTGTGATGATAAGGGCATGGAGCATTGTGATGACCAGGTCATGCAGTATTATGAAGAGAGGTGTCAGGGAGCATTGTGATGACATATGTAATGGCCCATTGTGATGACAATGGCATGGAGCATTGTGATGCCATGTGTCATGGAGGATTCTGATGACAAAAGTAATGGAGCATGGTGATGACAATGGCTTGGAGCATTGTGATGACAAGGGTCAGGGAGCATTGTGCTGACAAGTGCATGGATAATTGTGATGACAAGGGTCATGGAGCATTCTGATGACAAGCTTGTGGAGCATTTTGATGACAATGGCATGGAGCATTGTGATTAAAATGGCATGGGGCTTTGTGATGAAAAATGCATGGAGCCTTTTCATGACAGCGTTCAAAGAGCATTCTGACGACAAGAGTCCGTGAGCATTGTGATGACAAGTGTTTAGAGAATTGTGATGACAAAGGTCATGGAACATTGTGATGAAAAGGGCATGGAGTATTGTGATGACAGGTATCATGGAGCGTTGTTATGACAAGTGTTATGGAACATTGTGACCAAAAATATTTGGTGCATTGCAATGACAGAGGTCATGGATCATTTTGATTTCAAGGAGCATGGAGCATTGTGCTGACAAGGGCATGAAGCAATGTGATCCCAAGGTTCATGGAGGATAGTGATGACAATGGTAATGCAGTTTTGTGATGACAAGCGCATAGAGCATTGTAATGAAAGGTCATGTAACATTTTGCTGAAAAAGGCATGGAGCATTGTGATGACAGGTGTCATAGAGCACTGTGATGAGAAGCGTCACGGAGCATTGTGAATACAGGGGTCATGGTGCATTGGGATGACAAGGGCATGGATCCTTGTGATGAAAAGTGTCATGGAGCATTGGGCTGAAATGGTTCATGGAGTTTTGTGATGACAGGGGTCATGGAGCATCGTGATTACATGGGTCTTTGAGCACTGTGATGACAAGAGTCCCGAATCATTGTGTTGTCTGGTGTCATGGAGTGTTTTGATGACAGCGATCATTCAGCATTGTGATGATATTGGTCATGGAGCATTGTGATGAGGAGGTCATGGAGCATTGGGCTGAAAATATTCATTGATTATTGTGATGACTGGTGTCATGAAGCATTGTGATGACAAGGGAATGGAGCATGGTGATGACAAGGTCCTGGAGCATTGTGATGAGATGACCATGGAGCCTGGTCATGACAAGTCTAATGGAGCATTCTGATGAAAAGGGGCATGGAACATTGTGATTACAGGGGTCTTGGAGCATTGTGATGACAAGGGCATGGAGCATTGTGAGGAGAAGGCCATGGAACATTCTGATGACATGCGTCATGGAGCTTTGTGATGACAAGGGCATGGAGCATTGTGATTACAGTGGTCTTTGAGCATTGTGATGACATATGTCATGGTCCATTGCGATGACAATGGCATGGAGCATTGGTCTAATAATTTTCATGGATTATTGTGATGACATTTGGAATGGCGCATTGTGATAACAAGGGCATGGAGCATTGTGATGACAAGGTCATGAAGTATTGTGAAGAGAGTTGTCAGGGAGCACTGTGATGACAAGCGTCACGGAGCATTGTGAATACAGGGGTCATGGAGCATTGGGATGACAAGGGCATGGTTCATTGTGATGACAAGTGTCATGGAGCATTGGGCTGAAAATATTCATGGAGTCTTGTGATGACAGGGTTCATGGAGCACTGTGATGACTAGGGAATGGAGCATTGTAATGACAAGAGTCCCAGATCATTGTGTTGTCAGGTGTCATGGAGTGTTGTGATGACAGTGGTCATGGAGCATTGTGGTGATATTTGTCATGGAGCATTGTGATGAGAAGGTCATGGAGTATTTGGCTGAAAATATTCATGGAGTATTGTGATGACAGTGGTCATGGAGCATTGTGATGACAAGGGAATGGAACATGGTGATGACAGGGGTCATGGAATATTTTGATTACAGGGGTGAGCGAGGATTGTGATGACTAGTGAGAGAACATGGTTATATCTCAGGTGAGAGAGCATTTGGATGAGAAGAGCATGGAGCATTGTGATTACAAGTTTTATGGAGCATAGCGATTACAAAGTGGTGGATCATTGTGATGGAAAGCCCGTGGCACATTTTCATGACAAGGGTCATGGAGCATTGTTCTGACAAAGGCATGGAGCATTGTGATGGCAGGGCAAGGAGCATTGTGATGAGAAGGCCATGGAGCCTTCTGATGATATGTGTCATGGAGGTTTGTGATGACAAGGACATGAAGCAATGTGATGAGAACCTTAATGGAGCATTGTGATGACAATGACATGGAGCATTGTGATGACAAGGGTTATGGATCTTTGTGATTACAAATGTCATGGAGCATTTTGATGACAAGGGCGTTGTGCATTGTGATGAGAAGGGTAGGGAGCATTGTGATGACAGGGTCATGGAGCAATTTGATGAAAAGTGTCAAGGAACATTTTGATGACAGTGGTTATGGAACATTGTGATGCCAGGGGTCATCGAACATTGTGATGATAAGTGCATGTAGCATTGTGATGAAAGGAGTCATGGCAAATTTTGATGACAGGGTTGAGGGAATATTGTGACGAATATTGATGTAACATTGTGACATCAGTGGTGAGAGAGCATTTTGGTGAGAAGTCCATGGAGCATTGTGATGAAAAGGTTCATGGAGCATTGTGATGTCAAGATTGGGGAGCACTGTGATGACAAGCGCATGGTGCATTGGGATGACATGTGTCATGGAGCATTGTGCTGACAAGCGCATGGAGCATTGTGATGACAAGGGTCATGGAGCATTGTGCTGAGAAAAGCATAGGGCATTGTGATGACAAAGGTCAAAGAGCATTGTGATGAAAAGTTCATGGAGCATTGTGGTTAAAAAGGTCACAGAGACTGTTGATGACGAGGTCATGGACCATTGTGATGACAAAGGTCATGAAGCATTGTGATAACTGGAGTCACGGAGCATTGTGATGACAGGGGTCATGGAGCATTGTGATAACAAGGGCATGGAGTATTGTGATGACAAGGGCATGGAATATTGGTCTAATAAGTTTCATGGATTATCACGATGACAGTTGGAATGGCGCATTGTGATGACAACGGCATGGAGCATTGTGATGACCAGGTCATGCAGTACTGGGAAGACAGGTGCCAGGGAGCATTGTGATGACATATGTAATGGCCCATTGTGATGACAATGGCATGGAGCATTGTGATGCAAATTGTCATGGATGATTCTGATGACAAAGGTAATGGAGCATTTTGATGACAATGGCTTGGAGCATAGTGATGACAATGTTCAGGGAGCATTGTGCTGACAAGTGCATGGAGAATTGTGATGGCAAGAGTCATGGAGCATTCTGATGACAAGCTTGTGGAGTATTTTGATGGCAATGGCATGGAGCATTGTGATGAAAACGGCATGGGGCATACTGATGAAAAAGGCATGGAGCCTTTTCGTGACAGGGTTCAAGGAGCATTCTGATGACAAGTGTCAGGGAGCATTGTGATGAAAAGTGTATTGAGAATTGTGATGACAAAGGTCATGGAGCATTGTGATGAAAAGGGCATGGAGTATTGTGATGACAGGCATCATGGAGCGTTGTGATGACAAGTGTTATGGAACATTGTGATCACAAGGGTTTGGAGCATTGTGATGACAGAGGTCATGGATCATTTTGATTTCACGGAGCATGGAGCATTGTGATGACAAGGGCATGAAGCAATGTGATCCCAAGGTTCATGGAGGATTGTGATGACAATGGTAATGGAGTATTGTGATGACAAGCACATAGAGCATTATAATGACAAGGTCATGTAGCATTTTGCTGACAAAGGCATGGAGCATTGTGATGACAAGTGTCATGGAGCACT
Organism: Mesoplodon mirus; assembly: GCF_964341445.2. Classification (NCBI taxonomy): domain Eukaryota; kingdom Metazoa; phylum Chordata; class Mammalia; order Artiodactyla; family Ziphiidae; genus Mesoplodon; species Mesoplodon mirus. The sequence continues at coordinate 4,549,941 of NW_028295817.1, forward strand.
GTGATAACAAGCTTCACGGAGCATTGTGAATACAGGGGTCATGTAGCATTGGGATGACAAGGTCAAAGATCACTGTGATGACAAGGGTCATGGAGCATTGGGTTGAAAATGTTCATGGAGTACTGTGATGACAGGGGTCATGTAGAATTTTGATTTCATTGTGCTGACAATAGCCGGAAGCATTATGATGATTGGCATGATGCATTGTGATGACAGGGTTCATGGAGCATTCTGATGACAAGCTTGTGGAGTATTTTGATGGCAATGGCATGGAGCATTTTGATGAAAACGGCATGGGGCATACTGATGAAAAAGGCATGGAGCCTTTTCGTGACAGTGTTCAAGGAGCATTCTGATGACAAGTGTCAGAGAGCATTGTGATGACAAGTGTATTGAGAATTGTGATGACAAAAGTCATGGAGCATTGTGATGAAGAGGGCATGGAGTATTGTGATGACAGGCATCATGGAGCTTTGTGATGACAAGTGTTACGGAACATTGTGATCACAAGGGTTTGGAGCATTGTGATGACAGAGGTCATGGATCATTTTGATTTCAAAGAGCATGGAGCATTTTGATGACAAGGGCATGAAGCAATGTGATCCCAAGGTTCATGGAGGATTGTGATGACAACGGTAATGCAGTATTGTGATGACAAGCACATAGAGCATTATAATGACAAGGTCATGTAGCATTTTGCTGACAAAGGCATGGAGCATTGTGATGACATGTGTCATGGAGCACTGTGATGACAATCGTCACGGAGCATTGTGAATACAGGGGTCATGGAGCATTAGGATGACAAGGGCATGGATCATTGTGATGACAAGGGTCATGGAGAATTGGGCTGAAAATGTTCCTGGTGTATTGTGATGACAGGGGTCATGGAGCATGGTGATGACATATGTATTGGCCCATTGTGATGACAATGGCATGGAGCATAGTGATGCAAATTGTCATGGATGATTCTGATGACAAAGGTAATGGAGCATTTTGATGACAATGGCTTGGAGCATAGTGATGACAATGTTCAGGGAGCATTGTGCTGAAAAGTGCATGGAGAATTGTGATGGCAAGGGTCATGGAGCATTCTGATGACAAGCTTGTGGAGTATTTTGATGACAATGGCATGGATCATTGTGATGAAAACGCCATGGGGCTTTGTGATGAAAAAGGCATGCAGCCTTTTCCTGACAGGGTTCAAGGAGCATTCTGACGACAAGTGTCAGGGAGCATTGTGATGACAAGTGTATTGAGAATTGTGATGACAAAGGTCATGGAGCATTGTGATGACAAGGGCATGGAGCATTGTGATTACAGGGTTTTTGGAGCATTGTCATGACAAGGGGCATGGAGCCTTGTGATGACAAGGCCGTGGAAACATTTGATGACAGGGATCATGGAGCATTTTTATGACATAGGTAATGGAGCATTGTGATGAGAAGGGCACTGAGCATTGGTCTGAAATGTTTCATGGATTATTGTGATGAGAGTGGGCATAGAGCATTGTGATGACAAGGGCACGGTACACTGTGATACATGGGTCATGGAGGATTGTAATGACAAGGGCATGGAGCATTGTGATGAGAACGGCATCGAGCATTGTGATGACAAGTGTCATGGAGCTTTTGATGACAAGGGCATGGAGCAATGTGATGAGATGGTTCATGGATCATTGTGATGACAATGACATGGAGCATTGTGATGCCAAGGGTCATGGAGCTTTGTGATGACAAAAGTCATGGAGCATTTTGATGACAAGTGTGTTGTGCATTGTGATGAGAAGGGCATGGAGCATTTTGATGACAGTGTCATGCAGCAATTTGAGGAAAAGTGTAATGGAACATTTTGATGACATGGGTTATAGAACATTGTGTTGCCAGGGATCATGGAGCTTTGGGATGAAAAGGGTCATGGAGCAGTTTGATGACAGGGGTTATGGAACATTGTGATGTCAGGGGTCAAGGAACATTGTGCTGATAAGGGGATGTAGCATTGTGATGACAGGGCTCATGGAACATTGTGATAACAGGGTTGAGCGAGGCTTGTGATGACTAGTGATGGAACATTGTGATATCTCATGTGAGAGAGCATTTGGATGAGAAGTGCATGGAGCATTGTGATTACAAGGTTTATGGAGCATAGCGATGACAAGGTTGTGGATCATTGTGATGAAAAGTGCATGGAACATTGTGATGACAAAGGTCATGGAGCATTGTTCTGACAAAGGCATGGAGCATTGTGATGACAAGGGTCACGGAGCATTGTGATGAAAAGTTCATGGAACATTGTGGTTAAAATGGTCACAGAGCCTTGTGATGATGCGGGCATGGACCGTTGTGATGACAAACGTTATGAAGCATAGTGATGACTGGAGTCACGGAGCATTTTGATGACAGGGGTCATGGAGCATTATGATGACAAGGGCATGGAGCATTGTGATGACAGGGGCATGGAGCATTGGTCTGACAAGTTTCATAGATTATTGTGATGACAGTGGACATGGTGCATTGTGATGACTAGGGCATGGAGCATTGTGAAGACAAGGGCATGGAGTATTGTGAAGACAGGTGTCAGGGAGCATTGTGATGACCTATGTCATGGTCCATTGCGATGACAATAGCATGGAGCATTGTGATGCCAAATGTAATGGAGGATGTGATGACAAATATAATGGAGCATAGTGATGACTAGGGCTTGGAGCATTTTGTTGACAAGGCCATTGAGAATTTTCATGACAATGTCGTGAAGCATTGTGATGACAAGGTCCTGGAGCATTGTGATGAGAAAACCATGGAGGCTTGTGATGACAAATCTCAAGGAGCATACTGATGAAAAGGGGCCTGGAGCATTCTGATTACAGAGGACTTGGAACATTGTGTTACAAGGGCATGGAGCATTGTGATGACAAGTGCATGCAGTATTGTGAAGAGAGGTGTCAGGGAGCATTGTGATGACATATGTAATGGCCCATTGTGATGACAATGGCATGGAGCATTGTGATGCCAAGTGTCATGGAGGATTCTAATGACAAAGGTAATGGAGCATTGTGATGACAAGGGTTTGGAGCATTGTGATGACAAGGGTCAGGGAGCATTGTGCTGACAAGTGCATGGATAATTGTGATGACAAGAGACATGGAGCATTCTGATGACAAGCTTGTGGAGTATTTTGATGACAATTGCATGGAGCATTGTGATGAAAATGGCATGGGGCATTGTGATGAAAAAGGAATGGAGCCTTTTCGTGACAGGGTTTAAGGAGCACTCTGACGACAATTTCAGGGAGCATTGTGATGACAAGTGTATTGAGAATTGTGATGACAAAGGTCATGGAGCATTGTGATGAAAAGGGCATGGAGTATTGTGATGACAGGCATCATGGAGGTTTGTGATGACAAGTGTTACGGAACATTGTGATCACAAGGGTTTGGAGCATTGTGATGACAGAGGTCATGGATCATTTTGATTTCAAGGAGCAGGGAGCATTGTGATGACAAAGGCATGAAGCAATGTGATCCCAAGTTTCATGGAGGATTGTGATGACAATGGTAAAGTAGTATTGTGATGACAAGCGCAAAGAGCATTGTAATGACAAGGTCATGTAGCATTTTGCTGACAAATGCATGGAGCATTGTGATGACAAGTTGCATGGAGCACTGTGATGACAAGCGTCACGGAGCATTGTGAATACAGGGGTCATTGAGCATTGGGATGACAAGGGCATGGATCATTGTGATGACAAGTGTCATGGAGCATTGGGCTGAAAATGTTCATGGAGTACTGTAATGAAAAGGGTCATGTAGAATTTTGATTTCATTGTGCTGACAATAGCCGGAATCATTATGATGATTGGCATGATGCATTGTGATGACAGGGTTCATGGAGCACTGAGATGAAGAGGGGCATGGATCATTGTGATTACAGGGGTCTTGGAGCATTGTGATGACAAGGGCATTGAGCATTTTGATGAGAAGTACATGGAACATTCTGATGACGTGTCATGGAGCTTTGTGATGACAAGGGCATAGAAATTTGTGATGGCAGGGGTCATGGAGTATTGTTATGACAGGGGTAATGCAGCATTGTGATGAGAAGGGCATGGAGATTTGTGATTACAAGGTTCATGGAGCATTGCGATGACAAATTTGTGGACCGTTGGGATGAAAATTACGTGGCACATTGTGATGACAACGGTCATGGAGCATTTTTTTGACAAAGGCATGGAGCATTGTGATGACAAGGGTCACGGAGCATTGTGATGAAAAGTTCATGGAGCATTGTGGTTACAAATGTAACAGAGCCTTGTGATGACGTGGGTATCGCCCATCGTGATGACAAATGTTATGAAGAATTGTGATGACTGGAGTCATGGAGCATTGTGATGACAGGGGTCATGGAACATTGTGATGAAAAGGGCATGCAACATTGTGCTGAGAAAGGCATAGAGCATTGTGATGACATGTGTCATGGAGCACTGTGATGACAAGCATCACAGACCATTGAGAATACAGGGGTCATGGAGCATTAGGATGACAAGGGCATGGATCATTGTGATGACAATGGTCATGGAGAAATGGGCTGAAAATGTTCCTGGAGTATTGTGATGACAGGTGTCATGGGGCATTGTGATTACAGGGGTCTTGGAGCATTATGATGACAGAGGTCCCGGATCATTGGGTTGTCAGCTGTCATGGAGTGTTGTGATGACAGTGGTCATGGAGCATTGTGATGATATTGTTCATGGAGCATTGTGATGAGAAGGTCATGGAGCAGTGGGCTGAAAATATTCATGGAGTATTGTGATGACGGGGGTCAAGGAGCATTGTGATGACAACGGAATGGAGCATGGTGATGACAAGTTCCTGGAGCATTGTGATGAGATGACCATGGAGACTTCTGATGACAAGTCTCATGGAGCATTCTGATGATAAGGGGCATGGAGCATTGTGATTACAGGGGTCTTGGAGCATTGTGATGACAAGGGCATGGAGCATTGTGAGGAGAAGGCCATGGAACATTCTGATGACATAAGTCATGGAGCTTTGTGATGACAAGGGCATGGAGCATTGTGATTACAGGGGTTTTGGAGCATTGTGATGACAAGGGTCATGGACCCTTGTGATGACAAGGCCGTGGAACATTGTGATGGCAGGGGTCATGAAGCATTGTTATGACAGAGATAATGGAGCATTGTGATGAGAAGGGCATTGAGCATTGGTCTGAAATGTTTCATGGATTATTGTGATGAGAGTGGGCATGGAGCATTGTGATGACAAGGGCCCGGAACACTGTGATACATGGGTCATGGAGGATTGTAATGAAAAAGGCATGGAGCATTGTGATGGGATGGGCATCGAACATTGTGATGACAAGTGTCATGGTGCTTTGTGATGACAAGGGCATGGAGCCATGTGATGAGAGGGTTCATGGAGCATTGTGATGACAATGACATGGAGCATTGTGATGCCAAGGGCCATGGAGCTTTGTGATGAAAATGGTCATGGAGCATTTTGATGACAAGGGTGTGGTGCATTGTGATGAGAAGGGCAGGGAGCATTTTGATGACAGGGTCATGCAGCAACTTGATGAAAAGTGTAATGGAACATTTTGATGACAGGGGTTATAGAACATTGTGATGCCAGGGTTCATGGATCTTTGGGATGAAAAGGGTCATGGAGCATTTTGATGACAGGGGTTATGGAACATTGTGATGTCAAGGGGTATGGAACATTGTTCAGATAAGGGGATGTAGCATTGTAATGACAGGGGTCATGGAACATTGTGATAACAGGGGTGAGGGAGGATTGTGATGACTAGTGGTGGAACATTGTGATATTTCATGTGAGAGAGCATTTGGATGAGAAGTTCATGGAGCATTGTGATTACAAGGTTTATGGAGCATAGCGATGACAAGGTTGTGGATCTTTGTGATGAAAAGTACATGGCACATTGTGATGACAAATGTCATGGAGCATTGTTCTGACAAAGGCATGGAGCATTGTGATGACAAGGGTCACGGAGCATTGTGATGAAATGTTCATGGAGCACTGTGGTTAAAATGGTCACAGAGCCTTTTGATGACGCGGGCATGGACCGTTGTGATGACAAACGTTATGAAGCATTGTGATGAATGGAGTCAGGGGGCATTGTGATGACAGGGGTCATGGAGCATTGTGATGACAAGGGCATGGAGCACTGTGTTGACAGGGGCATGGAGCATTGGTCTGACAAGTTTCATAGATGATTGTGATGACAGTGGACATGGTCCATTGCGATGACAATAGCATGGAGCATTGTGTTGCCAAATGTAATGGAGGATTGTAATGACAAATATAATGTAGCATTGTGATGACTACGGCTTGGTGTATTATGATGACAAGGGCCAATGAGAATTTTCATGACAATGTCGTGAAGCATTGTGATGACAAGGTCCTGGAGCATTGTGATGAGAAAACCATGGAGCCTTGTGATGACAAGTCTCATGGAGCATACTGATGAAAAGGGGCATGAAGCATTCTGATTACAGGGGTCTTGGAACATTGCGATAACAAGGGCATGGAGCATTGTGATGACAAGTTCATGGAGCATTGGTCTAATAAGTTTCATGGATTATTGTGATGACAGTTGGAATGGCGCATTGTGATGACAAGGGCATGGAGCATTGTGATGACCAGGTCATGCAGTATTGTGAAAAGAGTTGTCACGGAGCATTGTGATGACATATGTATAGGCCCATTGTGATGACAATGGCATGGAGCATTGTGATGACAGGTGTCATGGAGGATCCTGATGACAAAGGTAATGGAGCATTGTGATCACAATGGCTTGGAGCCTAGTGATGACAAGGTTCAGGGAGCATTGTGCTGACAAGTGCATGGAGAATTGTGATGACAAGGGTCATGGAGCATTCTGATGAAAAGCTTGTGGAGTATTTTGATGAAAATGGCATGGAGCATTGTGATGAAAACGGCATGGGGCTTTGTGATGAAAAATGCATGCAGCCTTTTCGTGACAGGGTTCAAGGAGCATTCTGACGACAAGTGTCATGGAGCATTGTGATGACAAGTGTATTGAGAATTGTGATGACAAAGGTCATGGAGCATTGTGATGAAAAGGGCATGGAGTATTGTGATGACAGGCGTCATGGAGCATTGTGATGAGAAGCGTTATGGAACATTGTGATCACAAGTGTTTGGAGCATTGCGATGACAGAGGTCATGGATCATTTTGATTTCAAGGAGCATGTAGCATTGTGATGACAAGCGCATGAAGCAATGTGATCCCAAGGTTCATGGAGGATAGTGATGACAATGGTAATGGAGTATTGTAATGACAAGTGCATAGAGTATTGTAATGAGAAGGTCATGTAGCATTTTGATGACAAAGGCATGGAGCATTGTGATGACAGGTGTCATGGAGCACTGTGATGATAAGCGTCACGGAGCATTGTGAATACAGGGGTCATGTAGCATTGGGATGACAAGGGCATGGATCATTGTGATGACAAGCGTTATGGAGTATTGGACTGAAAATATTCATGGAGTATTGTGATGACAGTGGTCATGGAGCATTGTGATGTCTAGGGAAAGGAGCATTGTGATGACAAGAGTCCCAGATCATTGTGTTGTCAGGTGTCATGGAGTGATGTGATGACAGTGGTCATGGAGCATTGTGATGATATTGGTCTTGGAGCATTGTGATGAGAAGGTCACGGAGCATTGGGCTGAAAATATTCATGGAGCATTGTGATGACAGGGGTCATGGAGCATTGTGATGACAAGGGCATGGAGCATTGTGATGACAGGGGCATGGAGCATTGGTCTGACAAGTTTCATAGATTATTGTGATGACAGTGGACATGGTGCATTGTGACGACTAGGGCATGGAACATTGTGAAGACAAGGGCATGGAGTATTGTGAAGACAGGTGTCAGGGAGCATTGTGATGACCTATGTCAAGGTCCATTGCGATGACAATAGCATGGAGCATTGTGATGCCAAATGTAATGGAGGATGTGATGACAAATATAATGGAGCATTGTGATGACTAGGGATTGGAGCATTATGTTGACAAGGGCCATTGAGAATTTTCATGACAATGTCGTGAAGCATTGTGATGACAAGGTCCTGGAGCATTGTGATGAGAAATCCATGGAGGCTTGTGATGACAAATCTCAAGGAGCATACTGATGAAAAGGGGCCTGGAGCATTCTGATTACAGGGAACTTGGAACATTGTGATACAAGGGCATGGAGTATTGTGATGACAAGGGCATGCAGTATTGTGAAGAGAGGTGTCAGGGAGCATTGTGATGACATATGTAATGGCCCATTGTGATGACAATGGCATGGAGCATTGTGATGCCAAGTGTCATGGAGGATTCTAATGACAAAGGTAATGGAGCATTGTGATGACAAGGGTTTGGAGCATTGTGATGACAAGGGTCAGGGAGCATTGTGCTGACAAGAGCATGGATAATTGTGATGACAAGAGACATGGAGCATTCTGATGACAAGCTTGTGGAGTATTTTGATGACAATAGCATGGAGCATTGTGATGAAAAAGGCATGGGGCATTGTGATGAGAAAGGAATGGAGCCTTTGGGTGACAGGGTTCAAGGAGCACTCTGACGACAATGTCAGGGAGCATTGTGATGACAAGTGTATTGAGAATTGTGATGACAAAGTTCATGGAGCATTGTGATGAAAAGGGCATGGAGTATTGTGATGACAGGCATCATGGAGCTTTGTGATGACAAGTGTTACGGAACATTGTGATCACAAGGGTTTGGAGCATTGTGATGACAGAAGTCATGGATCATTTTGATTTCAAGGAGCATGGAGCATTTTGATGACAAGGGCATGAAGAAAAGTGATCCCAAGGTTCATGGAGGATTGTGATGACAATGGTAAAGGAGTATTGTGATGACAAGCGCAAAGAGCATTGTAATGACAAGGTCATGTAGCATTTTGCTGACAAATGCATGGAGCATTGTGATGACAGGTGTCATGGAGCACTGTGATGACAAGCGTCACGGAGCATTGTGAATACAGGGGTCATGGAGCATTGGGATGACAAGGGCATGGATCATTGTGATGACAAGGGTCATGGAACAGTGGGCTGAAAATGTTCATGGAGTATTGTGATGACAGGGGTCATGGAGCATTGTGATGACAGAGGTCAAGGAGGATTTTGATTACATTGTGCTGACAATAGCCGGAAGCAATATGATGATGGGCATGATGCATTGTGATGACAGGGTTCATGGAGCATGGAGATGAAAAGGGGCATGGAGCATTGTGATTACAGGGGTCTTGGAGCACTGTGATGACAAGGGCATGGAGCATTTAATGAGAAGGCCATGGAACATTCTGATGACATGTGTCATGGTGCTTTGTGATGACAAGGGCATGGAGCATTGTGATTACAGGGGTCGTGGAGCATTTTGATGACAAGTGTCATGGAGCCTTGTGATTACAAGGCCATGGAAAATCGTGATGGATGGCGTCATGGAGCACTGTTATGACAGGGGTAATGGAGCATTGTGATGAGAAGGGCATGGAGCATTGTGATTACAAGTTTTATGGAGCATTGCAATGAGAAAATTGTGGACCTTTTTGATGAAAAGTGCGTGGCAAATTGTGATGAAAAGGGTCATGGAGCATTTTTTTGACAAAGGCATGGAGCATTGTGATGACAAGGGTCACGGAGTATTGTGATGAAATGTTCATGGAGCATTGTGGTTACAAACAACAGAGAGCCTTGTGATGACGTGGGCATGGAGCATTGTGATGACAAATGTTATGAAGCATTGTGATGACTGGAGTCACGGAGCATTGTGATGACAGGTGTCATGGTGCATTGTGATGACAAGGGCATGGAGCATTGTGATGACAGGGGCATGGAGCATTCGTCTGACAACTTTCATAGATTATTGTGAGGACAGTGGACATGGTGCATTGTGATGACAAGGGCATGGATCATTGTGATGAGAAGGTCATGGAGTACTGTGAAGACAGTTGTCAGGAAGCATTGTGATGACGTATGTCATGGTCCATTGTGATGACAATAGCAGGGAACCTTGTGATGCCAAATGTAATGGAGGATTGTGTTGACAAATATAATGGAGCACTGTGATGACTAGGGCTTGGAGCATTATGATGACAAGGGCCATTGAGAATTTTCAGGACAAGGTCGTGAAGCATTGTGATGACAATGTCCTGGAGCATTGTGATGAGAAAAACTTGGAGCCTTGTGATGACAAATCTCATGGAGCATACTGATGAAAATGGACATGGACCATTGTGATTACAGGCGTCTTGGAACATTGTGATAACACTTGCATGGAGCATTGTGAGGAGAAGGCCAAGAGCATTCTGAAGACATGCGTCCTTTAGCTTTGTGATGACAAGGGCATGGAGCATTGTGATTACATGGGTCTTGGAGCATTGTGATGAAAAAGCATGGAGCCTTGTCATGACAGGGTTCAAGGAGCATTCAGACAACCAGTGTCAGGGAGCATTTTGATGACAAGTGTATTGAGCATCGTGATGACAAAGGTCATGGAGCATTGTGATGAGAAGACCATGGATAACTGTGATGACGAGCGTCATGGTGCATTGTGATGACAAGTGTTTTGGAATATTGTGATCACAAGGGTTTGGAGCATTGTTATGACAGAGATCATGGAGCATTTTGATTTCATTGTGATGACAATAGCATGAAGCATTATGATGATGGTCTTGGTGCATTGTGATGACAGGGTTCATGAAACATTGAGATGAAAATGGGCATGGATCATTGTGGTTAGAGGGTTCTTGGAGCATTGTGATGAGAAGGGTCATGGAGCCTTGTGATGACAAGGCCATGGAACATCGTGATGGCAGGTGTCATGGATCATGGGTTTGACAGGGATAATGGAGCATTGTGATGGCAGGGCAAGGAGCATTGTGATGAGAAGGCCATGGAGCCTTCTGATGATATGTGTCATGGAGGTTTGTGATGACAAGGATATGAAGCAATGTGATGAGAACCTTAATGGAGCATTGTGATGACAAGGATATAAATCAATGTGATGAGAACCTTAATGGAGCATTGTGATGACAATGACATGGAGCATTGTGATGACAAGGGTTATGGATCTTTGTGATGACAAAGGTCATGGAGCATTTTGATGACAAGGGCGTTGTGCATTGTGATGAGAAGGGTAGGGAGCATTGTGATGACAGGGTCATGGAGCAATCTGATGAAAAGTGTCAAGGAACATTTTGATGACAGTGGTTATGGAACATTGTGATGCCAGGGATCATCGAACATTGTGATGATAAGTGCATGTATCATTGTGATGACAGGAGTCATGGCAAATTTTGATGACAGGGGTGAGGGAATATTGTGACGAATATTGATGTAACATTGTGACGTCAGTGGTGAGAGAGCATTTTGGTGAGAAGTCCATGGAGCATTGTGATGAAAAGGTTCATGGAGCATTGTGATGTCAAGATTGGGGAGCACTGTGATGACAAGCGCATGGTGCATTGTGATGACATGTGTCATGGAGCTTTGTGAAGACAGGGGCATGGAGCAATGTGATGAGAGCGTTCATGGAGCATTGTGATGACAATGACATGGAGCATTGTGATGCCAAGGCTCATGGATCTTTGTGATGACAAAAGTCATGGAGCCTTTTGATGGCAAGGGCGTTGTGCAGTGTGATGAGAAGGGCAGGGAGAATTGTGATGACAGGGTCATGGAGCAATTGGATGAAAAGTGTCATGGAACATTTTGATGACAGGTGTTATGGAACATTCTGATGTCAGGGGTCTTTGAACATTGTGATGATAAGTGCATGTAGCATTGTGATGACAGGAGTCATGGAACATTATGATGACAGGGTTGAGGGAGTATTGTGACAAATAGTGATGTAGCATTGTGATATCAGTGGTGAGAGAGCATTTTGATGAGAAGAGCATGGATCATTATGATGACAATGTTTATGGAGCACTGTGATGACAAGTTTGTGGAGCACTGTGATGACAAGCACATAGTGCATTGTGATGACATGTGTCGTGGAGCATTGTGCTGACAAGCGCATGGAGCATTGTGATGCCAAGGGTCATGGAGCATTGTGCTGAGAAAGGCATAGAACATTTTGATGACAAGGGTCAAAGAGCATTGTGATGAAAAGTTCACGGAGCATTTTGTTTAAAATGGTCACAGAGACTGTTGATGAAGAGGGCATGGACCATTGTGATGACAAAGGACATGAAGCATTGTGATGACTGGAGTCACGGGGCATACTGATGACAGGGGTCATGGAGCATTGTGATAACAAGGGCATGGAGCATTGTGATGACAAGGGCATGGAACATTGGTCTAATAAATTTCATGGATTGTTGCAATGACAGTTGGAATGGCGCATTGTGAGGACAAGGGCATGGATCATTGTGATGACCAGGTCATGCAGTATTGTGAAGACGTGTCAGGGAGCATTGTGATGACATATGTAATGGCCCATTGTGATGACAATGGCATGGAGCATTGTGATGCCAAGTGTCATGGAGGATTCTGATGACAAAAGAAATGGAGCATTGTGATGACAATGGCTTGGAACATTGTGATGACAAGGGTCACGGAGCATTGTGCTGACAAGTGCATGGAGAATTGTGATGACAAGGGTCATGGAGAATTCTGATGACAAGCTTGTGGAGTATTTTGATGACAATGGCATGGAGCATTGTGATGAAAACGGCATGGGGTATTGTGATGAAAAAGACTTGGAGCCTTTTCGTGACAGGGTTCAAGGAGCATTCTGATGACAAGTGTCAGGGAGCATTGTGATGACAAGTGTATTGAGAATTGTGATGACAAAGTTCATGGAGTATTGTGATGAAAAGTGCATGGAGTATTGTGATGACATGCATCATGGAGCATTGTGATGACAAGTGTTATGGAACATTGTGATCACAGGGGTTTGGAGCATTGTGATGACAGAGGTCATGGATCATTTTGATTTCAAGGAGCATGGAGCATTGTAATTACAAGGGCATGAGTCAATGTGATCCCAAAGTTCATGGAGGATTGTGATGACAAGCGCATAGAGCATTGTAATGACAAGGTCATGTAGCATTTTGCTGACAAAGGCATGGAGCATTGTGATGACATGTGTCATGGAGCAATATGATGACAAACGTCACGGAGCATTGTGAATACAGGGATCATGGAGCATTGGGATGACAAGAGCATGGATCTTTGTGATGACAAGGGTCATGGAGCACTGGGCTGAAAATGTTCATGGAGTGATTTGATGACAGGGGTCATGGAACATTGTGATGAGGAGACCATGGAGACTTGTGATGACAAGTCTAATGGAGCATACTGATTAAAAGAGGCATGGAGCATTGTGATTACAGGGGCCTTGGAGCATTGTGATGACTAGGGCATGGAGCATTGTGATGAGAAGACCATGGCGCATTCTGATGACATGCGTCATGGAGTTTTGTGATGACAAGGGCATGGAGCATTGTGATTACAGGGATCTTGGAGCATTGTGATGAAAAGGGCACTGATCATTGAGATGAAAAAGGCATGGAGCCTTGTCATGACAGGGTTCAAGGAGCATACTGACGACAAGTGTAAGAGAGCATTGTGATGACAAGTGTATTGAGCATTGTGATGATAAAGATCTTGAAGCATTGCGATGAGAATGCCATGGCTAATTGTGATGATGAGCCTCATGGAGTGTTGTGATGATATGTGTTATGGAACATTGTGATCACAAGGGTTTGGAGCATTATGATGACAGAGGTCATGGAGAATATTGATTTCATTGTGATGACAATAGCCTGAAGCTTTATGATGATGGGCATGGTGCATTGTGATGACAGGATTCATGGAGCATTGAGATGAAAATTGGCATGGAGCATTGTGTTTACAGGGGTCTTGGCGCATTGTGATGACAAGGTCATGGAGCATTGTGAGGAGAAGACCATGGCGCATTCTGATGACATGCATCATGGAGCTTTGTGATGACAAGGGCATGGAGCATTGTGATTATAGGAGTCTTCTGCATTGTGATGACAACTGTCATGGATCCTTGTGATGACTAGGCGTTGGAACATTGTGATGGCAGTGGTCATAGTGCATTGTTATGACAGAGGTAATGCAGCATTGTGATGAGAAGGGCTTGGAACATTGGTCTGAAATGTTTCATGGATTATTGTGGTGAGAGTGGACATGGAGCACTGTGATGACAAGGGTACGGAACACTATGATACATGGGTCATGCAGGATTGTAATGACAAAGGCATAGAGCATTGTGATGAGAAGGGCATCGAGCATTGTGATGAAAAGTGTCATGGAGCTTTGTGATGACAAGGGCATTGAGCAACGTTATGAGAGGGTTCATGGAGCACTGTGATGACAATGACATGGAGCATTGTGATGCCAAGGGTCATGGAGCTTTGTGATGACAAAAGTCATGGAGCATTTTGATGACAAGTGTGTTGTGCATTGTGATGAGAAGGGCAGGGAGAATTTTGATGAAAGGGTCATGCAGCAATTTGATGAAAAGTGTAATGGAATATTTTGATGGCAGGGGTTATAGAACATTGTGATGTCAGGGGTCTTGGAGCTTTGGGATGAAAAGGGTCATGGAGCGTATTGATGACAGGGGTTATGGAACATTGTGATGTCAGGGGTCATGGAACATTGTGATGGTAAGAGGATGTAGCATTGTGATGACAGGGTCATGGAACATTGTGATTACAGGGGTGAGGGAGTATTGAGATGACTAGTGATGGAACACTGTGATATCTCTGGTGAGAGAGCATTTTGATGAGAAGTGCATGGAGCATTGTGATTTCAATGTTTATGGAGCATTGCAATGAAAATGTTGTGGACCTTTGTGATGAAATGCGCATGGCACATTGTGATGACAATGGTCATGGAGCATTGTTCTGACAAAGACATGGAGCATTGTGATGACAAGTGTCATTGAGCCTTGTGATGACAAGGCCATGGAACATCGTGATGGCAGGGGTCATGGGGCATTGTTATGACAGGGGTAATGGAGCATTGTGATGGCAAGGGCATGGAACATTGTGATGAGAAGGCCATGGAACATTCTGATGACATGTGTCATGGAGCTTTGTGATGACAAGGGCATGGAGCAATGTGATGAGAGTGTTCATGGTGCATTGTGATTCCAAGGGTCAAGGATCTTTGTGATGACAAATGTCATGGGGCATTTTGATGGCAAGTGCGTTGTGCATTGTGATGAGAAAGGCAGGGAGCATTGTGATGACAGGGTCATGGAGCAATTTGATGAAATGTGTCTTGGAACATTTTGATGACAGGAGTTATGGAACATTGTGATGTCAGGGGTCATGGAGCATTTTGATGAAAAGGGTCATGGAGCATTTAATGACAGATGTTATGGAACATTTTGATGTCAGGGGTCATCGAACATTGTGATGATAATTGCATGTAGCATTGTGATGACAGGAGTCATGGAACATTGTGATGAGGGGGATGAGGGAGTACTGTGACAAATACTGATGTAGCATTGTGATATCAGTGGTGAGAGAGCAATTTGATGAGAAGTGCATGGAGCATTTTGATGACAAAATTGTGGAGCACTGTGATGACAAGCGCATGGTTCATTGTGATGACATGTGTCATGGAGCATTGTGCTGACAAGCGCATGGAGCATTGTGATGACAATGGTCATGGAGCATTGTGCTGAGAAAGGCATAGAACATTTTGATGACAAGGGTCAAAGAGCATTGTGATGAAATTTCATGGAGCATTGTTGTTAAAAAGGTCACAGAGACAGTTGATGACGAGGACATGGACCATTGTGATGAGAAATTTCATGAAGCATTGTGATGACTGGAGTCACGGAGCATTGTGATGACAGGGGTCATGGAGCATTGGGATAACAAGGGCACGGAGCATGGTGATGATAAGGGCATGGAACATTGGTCTAATAAGTTTCATGAATTACTGTGATGAGAGTTGGAATGGCGCATTGTGATGACAAGAGCATGGATCATTGTGATGACCAGGTTATGCAGTATTGTGAAGACAGGTGTCAGGGAGCATTGTGATGACATATGTCATGGCCCATTGTGATGACGATGGCATGGAGCATTGTGATGCTAAGTGTCATGGAGGATTCTGATGACAAAGGTAATGGAGCTTTGTGATGACAATGGCTTGGAGCATTGTGATGACAAGGGTCAGGGAGCATTGTGCTGACAAGTGCATGGAGATTTGTGATGACACGGGTCATGGAACATTCTGATGACAAGCTTGTGGAGTATTTTGATGACAATGGCTTGGAGCATTGTGATGTAAATGGCATGAGGCATTGTGATGAAAATGGCATGGAGCCTTTTCGTGACAGTGTTCAAGGAGCATTCTGACGACAAGTGTCAGGGAGCATTGTGATGACAAGTGTATTGAGAATTGTGATGACAATGGTCATGGAGCATTTTGATCAAAAGGGCATGGAGTATTGTGATGACAGGCATCATGGAGCGTTGTGATGACAAGTGTTATGGAATAATGTGATCACAAGGGCTTGGAACATTGTGATGACGTAGGTCATGGATCATTTTGATTTCAAGGAGCATGGGGCATTGTGATGACAAGGGCATGAAGCAATGTGATCCCAAGGTTCATGGAGGGTTGTAATGACAATGGCAATGGAGTATTGTGATGACAAGCACATAGAACATTGTAATGACAAGGTCATGAAGCATTTTGCTGACAAAGGCATGGAGCATTGTGATGACAGGTGTCATGGAGCACTGTGATGACAAGCGTCATGGAGCATTGTGAATACAGGGGTTATGGAGCATTGGGATGACAAGGGCATGGATCATTGTGATGACAAGTGTCCTGGAGCATTGTGATGACTAGGGAATGGAACATTGTGATGAAAAGAGTCCCGGATCATTGTGCTGTCAGGTGTCATGGAGTGTTGTGATGACAGTGGTCATGGATAATTGTGATGATATTGGTCATGGAGCATTGCGATGACAAGCGAATGGAGCATGGTGATGACAAAGTCCTGGAACATTTTGATGAGAAGACCATGGAGACTTTTGATGAGAAGTCTCATGGAGCATTCTGTTGAAAAGGGGCATGGAGCATTGTGATTACAGGGGTTTTGGAGCATTGTGATGACAAGGGCATGGATCATGGTGATGAGAAGGCCATGGAGCATTCTGATGACATGCGTCCAGGAGATTTGTGATGACAAGGGGATGGAGCATTGTGATCAAAGGGGTCTTGGAGCATTGTGATGAAAAGGGCATGGATCATTGTGATGAAAAAGGCATGGAGCCTTGTCATGACAGGTTTCAAGGAGCATACTGAAACAAGTGTCAGGGAGCATTGTGATGACAAGTGTATTGAGCATTGTGATGACAAAAGTCATAGAGCACTGTGATGAGAAGGCCATAGATAATTGTGATGATGAGCGTCATGGGGTGTTGTGATGATAAGTGTTATGGAACATTGTGATCACAAGGGTTCGGAGTATTATGATGACAGAGGTCATGGAGCATTTTGATTTCATTGTGATGACAATAGCCTGAAGCATTATGATGATAGGCATGGTGCACTGTGATGACAGGGTTCATGGAGCATTGAGATGAAAAGGGGCATGGAGCATTTTGATTACAAAGGTCTTGGAGCATTGTGATGACAAGGTCATGGAGCATTGAGATGAGAAGGCCATGGAACATTTTGATGGCAAGTGCGTTGTGCATTGTGATGAGAAGGGCAGGGAGCATTGTGATGACAGGGTCATGGAGCAATTTGATGAAATGTGTCATGGAACATTTTGATGACAGGTGTTATGGAACATTGAGATGTCAGGGGTCATGGAGCATTTTGATGAAAATGGTCATGGAGCATTTTGATGACAGGTGTTATGGAACATTGTGATGTCATGGGTCATCGAACATTGTGATGATAAGTACATGTAGCATTGTGATGACAGGAGTCATGGAACATTGTGATGAGAGGGGTGAGGGCGTACTGTGACAAATAGTGATGTAGCATTGTGATATCAGTTGTGACAGAGCATTTTGATGAGATGTGCATGGAGCATTGTGATGACAAGATTGTGGAGCACTGTGATGACAAGCGCATGGTTCATTGTGATGATATGTGTCATGGAGCATTGTGCTGACAAGCGCATGGAGCATTGTGATGACAAGGGTCATGGAGCATTGTGCTGAGAAAGGCATAGAACATTTTGACGACAAGGGTCAAAGAGCATTGTGATGAAAATTCATGGAGCATTGTTGTTAAAAAGGTCACAGAGACAGTTGATGACGAGGACATGGACCATTGTGATGAGAAAGTTCATGAAGCATTGTGATGACTGGAGTCATGGAGCATTGTGATGACAGGGGTCATGGAGCATTGTCATAACAAGGGCATGGAGCATGGTGATGACAAAGGCATGGAACATTGGTCTAAAAAGTTTCATGAATTATTGCGATGAGAGTTGGAATGGCGCATTGTGATGACAAGGGCATGGATCATTGTGATGACCAGGTCATGCAGTATTGTGAAGACAGTTGTCACGGAGCATTGTGATGACATATGTCATGGCCCATTGTGATGACGATGGCATGGAGCATTGTGATGCTAAGTGTCATGGAGGATTCTGATGACAAAGGTAATGGAGCTTTGTGATGACAATGGCTTGGAGCATTGTGATGACAAGGGTCAGGGAGCATTGTGCTGACAAAGACATGGAGCATTTTGATGACAAGTGTCAAAGAGAACTGTGATGAAAAGTTCATGGAGCATTTTGGTTACAAAGGTCACAGAGCCTTGTGATGAGTCGGGCATGGAACATTGTGATGACAAACGTTATGAAGCATTGTGATGACTGGTGTTACTGAGCGTTGTGATGACAGGGGTCATGGAGCATTGTGAGGACAAGGGCATGGAGCATTGTGATGACAGGGACGTGGATCATTGGTCTGACAAGTTTCATAGATTATTGTGATGAGAGTGGGCATGGTGCATTGTGATGACAAGGGCATGGAGCATTGTGATGAGAAGGTCATTGAGTATTGTGAAGACAGTTGTCAGGGAGCATTGTGATGACATATGTCATGGTCCATTGTGATGACATTGGCATGGACATTGTGATGCCAAATGTAATGGAGGATTGTGATGACAAATATAATGGAGCATTGTGATGACTAGGGCTTGGAGCATTATGATGACAAGGGCCATTGAAAATTTTCATGACAAGGTCTTGAAGCACTGTGATGACAAGGTCCTGGAGCATTGTGATGACAAAACCATGGAGCCTTGTGATGAGAATTCTCATGGAGCGTACTGATGAAAAGGGGCATGGAGCATTGTCATTACAGGGTTCTTGGAACATTGTGATGACAAGGGCATGGAACATTGTGAGGAGAAGAGCAAGGAGCATTCTGATGGCATGCGTCATTGAGCTTGGTGATGACAAGGGCATGGAGCATTGTGATTACATGGGTCTTGGAGCATTGTGATGAAAAGAGCATGGATCACTGTGATGAAAAATGCATGGAGTCTTGTCATGACAGGGTTCAGGGAGCATACAGACAACCAGTGTCGGGGAGCATTTTGATGACAAGTGTATTGAGCAGTGTGATGACAAAGCCATGGAGCATTGTGATGACAGGTGTCATGGAGCACTGTGATGACAAGCGTCATGGAGGATTCTGATGACAAAGGTAATGGAGCATTTTGATGACAATGGCTTGGAGCATTGTGATTACAAGGGTCAGGGAGCATTGTGCTGGCAAGTGCATGGAGAATTGTGTTGACAATGGTCATGGAGCGTTTTGATGACTGTGGTTATGGAACATTGTGATGTCAGGGGACATGGAACATTGTGATGGTAAGAGGATGTAGCATTGTGATGACAGGGTCATGGAACATTGTGATTACAGGGGTGAGGGAGTATTGAGATGACTAGTGATGGAACACTGTGATATCTCTGGTGAGAGAGCACTTTGATGAGAATTGCATGGACCATTGTGTTTACAACGTTTATGGAGCCTTGCAATGACAAGGATGTGGACCGTTGTGATGAAATGCGCGTGGCACATTGTGATGACAATGGTCATGGAGCATAGTTCTGACAAAGACATGGAGCATTGTGATGACAAGGGTCACAGAGAATTGTGATGAAATGTTCATAGAGCATTGTGGTTACAAAGGTCACGGAGCCTTGTGATGACGCTGGCATGGATCATTGTGATGACAAACGTTATGAATCATTGTGATGACTGGAGTCATGGAGCATTGTGATGACAGGGGTCATTGAGCATTGTAATGACAAGAGCATGGAGCATTGTTATGACAGGAGAATGGAGCATTCGTCTAACAAATTTCATAGATTATTGTGATGACAGTGGGCATGGTGCATTGTGATGACAAGGGCATGGAGCATTGTGATGAGAAGGTCATGGAGTATTGTGAAGAAAGTTGTCAGGGAGCATTGTGAGGATATATGTCATGGTCCATTGTGATGACAATGGCATGGAACATTGTGATGCCGAATGTAATGGAGGATGGTGATGACAAATATAATGGAGCACTGTGATGACTAGGGCTTGGAGCATTATGATGACAAGGGCCATTGAGAATTTTCATGACAAGGTCGTGAAGCATTGTGATGACAATGTCCTGGAGCATTGTGATAACAAATCTATGGAGCCTTGTGATGACAAATCTCATGGAGCATACTGATGAAAAGGGGCATGGAGCATTGTGATTACAGGGGTCTTGGAACATTGTGATGACAAGGGCATGGAACATTGTGAGGAGAAGACCAAGGAGCATTCTGATGGCATGTGTCATTGAGCTTTGTGATGACAAGGGCATGGAGCATAGTGATTACATGGGTCTTGGAGCATTGTGATGAAAAGGGCATGGATCATTGTGATGACAAAGGTCATGGAGCACTGTGATGATAAGACCATAGATAACTGTGATGACGAGCCTCATGGGGCATTGTGATGACAAGTGTTATGGATTATTGTGATCACAAGGGTTTGGAGCATTGTTATGACAGAGGTCATGGAGCATTTTGATTTCATTGTGATGAAAATAGCATGAAGCATTATGGTGATGGGCATGGTGCATTGTGATGACAGGGTTCGTGGATCATTGAGATGAAAAGGGGCATGGAGCATTGTGATTACAGGGTTCTTGGATTGTTGTGATGAGAAGGGTCATGGAGCCTTGTGATGACAAGGCCAAGGAACATCGTGATGGCAGGGTCATGGAGCATTGTTATGACAGGTGTAATGGATATTTGTGATGGCAAGGGCATGGAGCATTGTGATGAGAAGGCCATGGAGCATTCTGATGACATGTGTCATGGAGCTTTGTGAAGACAGGGGCATGGAGCAATGTGATGAGAGCGTTCATGGAGCATTGTGATGACAATGACATGGAGCATTGTGATGCCAAGGCTCATGGATCTCTGTGATGACAAAAGTCATGGAGCATTTTGATGGCAAGGGCGTTGTGCATTGTGATGAGAAGGGCAGGGAGAATTGTGATGACAGGGTCATGGAGCAATTGGATGAAAAGTGTCATGGAACATTTTGATGACAGGTGTTATGGAACATTCTGATGTCAGGGGTCATCGAACATTGTGATGATAAGTGCATGTAGCATTGTGATGACAGGAGTCATGGAACATTGTGATGACAGGGGTGAGGGAGTATTGTGACAAATAGTGATGTAGCATTGTGATATCAGTGGTGAGAGAGCATTTTGATGAGAAGTGCATGGAGCATTATGATGACAATGTTTATGGAGCACTGTGATGACAAGTTTGTGGAGCACTGTGATGACAAGCACATAGTGCATTGTGATGACATGTGTCGTGGAGCATTGTGCTGACAAGCGCATGGAGCATTGTGATGCCAAGGGTCATGGAGCATTGTGCTGAGAAAGGCATAGAACATTGTGATGACAAGGGTCAAAGAGCATTGTGATGAAAAGTTCACGGAGCATTTTGTTTAAAATGGTCACAGAGACTGTTGATGAAGAGGGCATGGACCATTGTGATGACAAAGGACATGAAGCATTGTGATGACTGGAGTCACGGGGCATACTGATGACAGGGGTCATGGAGCATTGTGATAACAAGGGCATGGAGCATTGTGATGACAAGGGCATGGAACATTGGTCTAATAAATTTCATGGATTGTTGCAATGACAGTTGGAATGGCGCATTGTGAGGACAAGGGCATGGATCATTGTGATGACCAGGTCATGCAGTATTGTGAAGACATGTGTCAGGGAGCATTGTGATGACATATGTAATGGCCCTTTGTGATGACAATGGCATGGAGCATTGTGATGCCAAGTGTCATGGAGGATTCTGATGACAAAAGAAATGGAGCATTGTGATGACAATGGCTTGGAACATTGTGATGAGAAGGGTCACGGAGCATTGTGCTGACAAGTGCATGGAGAATTGTGATGACAAGGGTCATGGAGAATTCTGATGACAAGCTTGTGGAGTATTTTGATGACAATGGCATGGAGCATTGTGATGAAAACGGCATGGGGTATTGTGATGAAAAAGACTTGGAGCCTTTTCGTGACAGGGTTCAAGGAGCATTCTGATGACAAGTGTCAGGGAGCATTGTGATGACAAGTGTATTGGGAATTGTGATGACAAAGTTCATGGAGTATTGTGATGAAAAGTGCATGGAGTATTGTGATGACAGGCATCATGGAGCATTGTGATGACAAGTGTTATGGAACATTGTGATCACAGGGGTTTGGAGAATTGTGATGACAGATGTCATGGATCATTTTGATTTCAAGGAGCATGGAGCATTGTAATTACAAGGGCATGAGTCAATGTGATCCCAAGGTTCATGGAGTATTGTGATGACAAGCGCAGAGAGCATTGTAATGACAAGGTCATGTAGCATTTTGCTGACAAAGGCATGGAGCATTGTGATGACATGTGTCATGGAGCAATATGATGACAAACGTCACGGAGCATTGTGAATACAGGGATCATGGAGCATTGGGATGACAAGGGCATGGATCATTGTGATGACAAGGGTCATGGAGCACTGGGCTGAAAATGTTCATGGAGTGTTGTGATGACAGGGGTCATGGAGCATTGTGATGAGGAGACCATGGAGCCTTGTGATGACAAGTCTAATGGAGCATTCTGATTAAAAGAGGCATGGAGAATTGTGATTACAGGGGCCTTGGAGCATTGTGATGACTAGGGCATGGAGCATTGTGATGAGAAAACCATGGCACATTCTGATGACATGCGTCATGGAGTTTTGTGATGACAAGGGCATGGAGCATTGTGATTACAGGGATATTGGAGCATTGTGATGAATAGGGCACTGATCATTGAGATGAAAAAGGCATGGAGCCTTGTCATGACAGGGTTCAAAGAGCATACTGACGACAAGTGTAAGGGAGCATTGTGATGACAAGTTTATTGAGCATTGTGATGATAAAGATCTTGAAGCATTGCGATGAGAATGCCATGGCTAATTGTGATGATGAGCCTCATGGAGTGTTGTGATGATAAGTGTTATGGAACACTGTGATCACAAGGGTTTGGAGCATTATGATGACAGAGGTCATGGAGAATATTGATTTCATTGTGATGACAATAGCCTGAAGCTTTATGATGATGGGCATGGTGCATTGTGATGACAGGATTCATGGAGCATTGAGATGAAAATTGGCATGGAGCATTGTGTTTACAGGGGTCTTGGCGCATTGTGATGTCAAGGTCATGGAGCATTGTGAGGAGAAGGTCATGACGCATTCTGATGACATGCATCATGGAGCTTTGTGATGACAAGGGCATGGAGCATTGTGATTATAGGGCTCTTCTGCATTGTGATGACAAGTGTCATGGATCCTTGTGATGACTAGGCGTTGGAACATTGTGATGGCAGTGGTCATGGTGCATTGTTATGACAGAGGTAATGCAGCATTGTGATGAGAAGGGCTTGGAACATTGGTCTGAAATGTTTCATGGATTATTGTGATGAGAGTGGACATGGAGCATTGTGTTGACAAGGGTACGGAACATTATGATACATGGGTCATGCAGGATTGTAATGACAAAGGCATGGAGCATTGTGATGAGAAGGGCATCGAGCATTGTGATGAAAAGTGTCATGGAGCTTTGTGATGACAAGGGCATTGAGCAACGTTATGAGAGGGTTCATGGAGCATTGTGATGACAATGACATGGAGCATTGTGATGCCAAGGGTCATGGAGCTTTGTGATGACAAAAGTCATGGAGCATTTTGATGACAAGTGTGTTGTGCATTGTGATGAGAAGGGCAGGGAGCATTTTGATGACAGGGTCATGCAGCAATTTGATGAAAAGTGTAATGGAACATTTTGATGGCAGGGGTTATAGAACATTGTGATGTCAGGGGTCTTGGAGCTTTGGGATGAAAAGGGTCATGGAGCGTATTGATGACAGGGGTTATGGAACATTGTGATGTCAGGGGTCATGGAACATTGTGATGGTAAGAAGATGTAGCATTGTGATGAGAGGGTCATGGAACATTGTGATGGTAAGAAGATGTAGCATTGTGATGACAGGGTCATGGAACATTGTGATTACAGGGGTGAGCGAGAATTGAGATGACTAGTGATGGAACACTGTTATATCTCTAGTGAGAGAGCATTTTGATGAGAAGTGCATGGAGCATTGTGATTTCAATGTTTATGGAGCATTGCAATGAAAATGTTGTGGACCTTTGTGATGAAATGCGCATGGCACATTGTGATGACAATGGTCATGGAGCATTGTTCTGACAAAGACATGGAGCATTGTGATGACAAGTGTCAAAGAGAATTGTGATGAAAAGTTCATGGAGCATTGTGGTTACATAGGTCACAGAGCCTTGTGATGAGTCGGGCATGGACCATTGTGATGACAAACGTTATGAAGCATTGAGATGACTGGAGTCACGGAGCATTGTGATGACGAGAGTCATGGAGCATTGTGATGACATGTGTCATGGAGTATTGTGCTGACAAGCTCATGGAGCATTGTGATGACAAGGGTCATGGAGCATTTTGCTGAGAAAGGCATAGAGCATTGTGATGACAAGGGTCAAAGAGCATTGTGATGAAAAGTTCATGGAGCACTGTGGTTAAAATTGTCACAGAGACTGTTGATGTCGAGGGCATGGACCATAGTGATGACAAATGCGATGAAGCATTGTGATGACTGGAGTCACGGAGCATTGTGATGACAGGGGTCATGGAGCATTGTGATAACAAGGGCATGGAGCATTGTGATGACAAGGGCATGGAACATTGGTCTAATATGTTTCATGGATTATTGCGATGACATTTGGAATGGGGCATTGTGATGACAAGGGCGTGGAGAATTGTGATGCCAATAGTCATGTAGGATTCTTCTCTCAAAGATAATTGAGCATTGTGATGAAAATGGCTTGGAGCACTGTGATGACAAGGGACAAGGAGCATTTTGCTGAGAAGTGCATGGAGATTTGTGATGACAAGGGTCATGGAACATTCTGATGACAAGCTTGTGGAGTATTTTGATGACAATGGCATGGAGCATTGTGATGAAAAAGGCATGGATCATTGTGATGAAAAAGGCATGGAGCCTTGTCATGACAGGGTTCAAGGAGCATACAGACAACAAGTTTCAGGGAGCATTTTGATGACAAGTGTATTGAGCATTGTGATGACAAAAGTCATGGAGCTTTGTGATGAGAAGACCATGGATAATTGTGATGACGAGCGTCATGGGGCATTGTGATGACAAGTGTTATGGAATATTGTGATCACAAGGGTTTGGAACATTGTTATGACAGAGGTCATGGAGCATTTTGATTTCATTGTGATGACAATAGCATGAAGCATTATGATGATGGGCATGGTGCATTGTGATGACAGGTTTCATGGATCATTGAGATGAAAAGGGGCATAGAGCATTGTGATTACAGGGTTCTTGGAGTATTGTGATGAGAAGGGTCATGGAGCCTTGTGATGACAAGGCCATGGAACATCGTGATGGCAGGGGTCATGGGGCATTGTTATGACAGGGGTAATGGAGCATTGTGATGGCAAGGGCATGGAACATTGTGATGAGAAGGCCATGGAACATTCTGATGACATGTGTCATGGAGCTTTGTGATGACAAGGGCATGGAGCAATGTGATGAGAGTGTTCATGGTGCATTGTGATTCCAAGGGTCAAGGATCTTTGTGATGACAAATGTCATGGGGCATTTTGATGGCAAGTGCGTTGTGCATTGTGATGAGAAAGGCAGGGAGCATTGTGATGACAGGGTCATGGAGCAATTTGATGAAATGTGTCATGGAACATTTTGATGACAGGTGTTATGGAACATTGTGATGTCAGGGGTCATGGAGCATTTTGATGAAAAGGGTCATGGAGCATTTAATGACAGATGTTATGGAACATTTTGATGTCAGGGGTCATCGAACATTGTGATGATAAGTGCATGTAGCATTGTGATGACCGGAGTCATGGAACATTGTGATGAGAGGGATGAGGGAGTACTGTGACAAATACTGATGTAGCATTGTGATATCAGTGGTGAGAGAGCATATTGATGAGAAGTGCATGGGGCATTGTGATGACAATATTGTGGAGCACTGTGATGACAAGCGCATGGTTCATTGTGATGACATGTGTCATGGAGCATTGTGCTGACAAGCGCATGGAGCATTGTGATGACAAGGGTCATGGAGCATTGTGCTGAGAAAGGCATAGGGCATTTTGATGACAAGGGTCAAAGAGCATTGTGATGAAAATTCATGGATCATTGTTGTTGAAAATGTCACAGAGAGAGTTGATGACGAGGACATCGACCATTGTGATGAGAAAGTTCATGAAGCATTGTGATGACTGGAGTCACGGAGCATTGTGATGACAGGGGTCATGGAGCATTGTGATAAAAAGGGCATGGCGCATGGTGATGATAAGGGCATTGAACATTGGTCTAATAAGTTTCATGAATTATTGTGATGAGAGTTGGAATGGCGCATTGTGATGACAAGAGCATGGATCATTGTTATGACCAGGTCATGCAGTATTGTGAAGACAGGTGTCAGGGAGCATTGTGATGACATATGTCATGGCCCATTGTGATGACAATGGCATGGAGCATTGTGATGCTAAGTGTCATGGAGGATTCTGATGACAAAGTTAATGGAGCTTTGTGATGACAATGGCTTGGAGCATTGTGATGACAAGGGTCAGGGAGCATTGTGCTGAAAAGTGCATGGAGATTTGTGATGACACGGGTCATGGAACATTCTGATGACAAGCTTGTGGAGTATTTTGATGACAATGGCTTGGAGCATTGTGATGTAAATGGCATGAGGCATTGTGATGAAAAAGGCATGGAGCCTTTTCGTGACAGGGTTCAAGGAGCATTCTGATGACAAGTGTCAGGGAGCATTGTGATGACAAGTGTATTGAGAATTGTGATGACAAAGGTCATGGAGCATTTTGATCAAAAGGGCATGGAGTATTGTGATGACAGGCATCATGGAGCGTTGTGATGACAAGTGTTATGGAATATTGTGATCACAAGGGCTTGGAACATTGTGATGACATAGGTCATGGATCATTTTGATTTCAAGGAGCATGGGGCATTGTGATGACAAGGGCATGAAGCAATGTGATCCCAAGGTTCATGGAGGGTTGTGATGACAATGGCAATGGAGTATTGTGATGACAAGCACATAGAGCATTGTAATGACAATGTCTTGAAGCATTTTGCTGACAAAGGCATGGAGCATTGTGATGACAGGTGTCATGGAGCACTGTGATGACAAGCGTATGGAGCATTGTGAATACAGGGTTTATGGAGCATTGGGATGACATGGGCATGGATCATTGTGATGACAAGTGTCCTGGAGCATTTTGATGACTAGGGAATGGAACATTGTGATGAAAAGAGTCCCGGATCATTGTGCTGTCAGGTGTCATGGAGTGTTGTGATGACAGTGGTCATGGAGAATTGTGATGATATTTGTCATGGAGCATTGCGATGACAAGCGAATGGAGCATGGTGATGACAAAGTCCTGGAACATTTTGATGAGAAGACCATGGAGACTTTTGATGAGAAGTCTCATGGAGCATTCTGTTGAAAAGGGGCATGGAGCATTGTGATTACAGGGGTCTTGAAGCATTGTGAAGACAAGGGCATGGATCATGGTGATGAGAAGGCCATGGAGCATTCTGATGACATGCGTCCAGGAGCTTTGTGATGACAAGGGGATGGAGCATTGTGATCAAAGGGGTCTTGGAGCATTGTGATGAAAAGGGCATGGATCATTGTGATGAAAAAGGCATGGAGCCTTGTCATGACAGGTTTCAAGGAGCATACTGAAGACAAATGTCAGGGAGCATTGTGATGACAAGTGTATTGAGCATTGTGATGACAAAAGTCATAGAGCACTGTGATGAGAAGGCCATAGATAATTGTGATGATGAGCGTCATGGGGTGTTGTGATGATAAGTGTTATGGAACATTGTGATCACAAGGGTTCGGAGTATTATGATGACAGAGGTCATGGAGCATTTTGATTTCATTGTGATGACAATAGCCTGAAGCATTATGATGATGGGCATGGTGCACTGTGATGACAGGGTTCATGGAGCATTGCGATGAAAAGGGGCATGGAGCACTGTGATTACAATGGTCTTGGAGCATTGTGATGACAAGGTCATGGAGCATTGAGATGAGAAGGCCATGGAACATTTTGATGGCAAGTGCGTTGTGCATTGTGATGAGAAGGGCAGGGAGCATTGTGATGACAGGGTAATGGAGCAATTTGATGAAATGTGTCATGGAACATTTTGATGACAGGTGTTATGGAACATTGTGATGTCAGGGGTCATGGAGCATTTTGATGAAAATGGTCATGGAGCATTTTGATGACAGATGTTATGGAACATTGTGATGTCATGGGTCATCGAACATTGTGATGATAAGTGCATGTAGCATTGTGATGACAGGAGTCATGGAACATTGTGATGAAGGGGTGAGGGCGTACTATGACAAATAGTGATGTAGCATTGTGATATCAGTGGTGAGAGAGCATTTTTATGAGATGTGCATGGAGCATTGTGATGACAATATTGTGGAGCACTGTGATGACAAGCGCATGGTTCATTGTGATGACATGTGTCATGGAGCATTGTGCTGACAAGCGCATGGAGCATTGTGATGACAAGGGTCATGGAGCATTGTGCTGAGAAAGGCATAGATCATTTTTTTTTTAATTTTTTGCCTTATAACAAGTTTAATCAGTTATACATATACATATGTTTTCACATCCCCTCCCTTTTGCGTCTCCCTCCCACCCTCCCTATCCCACCCCTCCAGGCGGTCACAAAGCACCGAGCTGATCTCCCTGTGCTATGCGGCTGCTTCCCACTAGCTATCTACCTTACGTTTGGTAGTGTATATATGTCCATGCCGCTCTTTCACTTTGTCACAGCTTACCCTTCCCCCCCCCATATCCTCAAGTCTATTCCCTAGTAGGTCTGTGTCTTTATTCCTGTCTTACCCCTATGTTCTTCATGACATTTTTTTTTCTTAAATTCCATATATATGTGTTAGCATACGGTATTTGTCTTTCTCTTTCTGACTTACTTCACTCTGTATGACATACTCTAGGTCTATCCACCTCATTACAAATAGCTCAATTTCATTTCTTTTTATGGCTGAGTAATATTCCATTGTATATATGTGCCACATCTTCTTTATCCATTCATCCGATGATGGACACTTAGGTTGTTTCCATCTCCGGGCTATTGTAAATAGGGCTGCTATGAACATTTTGGTACATGTCTCTTTTTGAATTATGGTTTTCTCAGGGTATATGCCCAGTAGTGGGATTGCTGGGTCATATGGTAGTTCTATTCGTAGATTTTTAAGGAACCTCCATACCGTTCTCCATAGTGGCTGTACCAATTCACATTCCCACCAGCAGTGCAAGAGTGTTCCCTTTTTTCCACACCCTCTCCAGCATTTATTGCTTCTAGATTTTTTGATGATGGCCATTCTGACTGGTGTGAGATGATATCTCATTGTAGTTTTGATTTGCATTTCTCTAATGAGTAAAGATGTTGAGCATCCTTTCATGTGTTTGTTGGCAGTCTATATATCTTCTGTGGAGAAATGTCTATTTAGGTCTTCTGCCCATTTTTGGATTGGGTTGTTTGTTTTTTTGTTATTGAGCTGCATGTGCTGCTTATAAATTTTGGAGATTAATCCTTTGTCAGTTGCTTCATTTGCAAATATTTTCTCCCATTCTGAGGGTTGTCTTTTGGTCTTGTTTATGGTTTCCTTTGCTGTGCAAAAGCTTTTAAGTTTCATTAGGTCCCATGTGTTTATTTTTGTCTTTATTTCCATTTCTCTAGGAGGTGGGTCAAAAAGGATCTTGCTGTGATTTATGTCATAGAGTGTTCTGCCTATGTTTTCCTCTAAGAGTTTGATAGTGTCTGGCCTTACATTTAGGTCTTTAATCCATTTTGAGCTTATTTTTGTGTATGGTGTTAGGGAGTGATCTAATCTCATACTTTTACATGTCCCTATCCAGTTTTCCCAGCACCACTTATTGAAGAGACTGTCCTTTCTCCACTGTACATTCCTGCCTCCTTTATCAAAGATAAGGTGACCATATGTCCGTGGGTTTAACTCTGGGCTTTCTATCCTGTTCCATTGATCTATCTTTCTATTTTTGTGCCAGTACCATACTGTCTTGATTACTGTAGCTTTGTAGTATAGTCTGAAGTCAGGGAGCCTGATTCCTCCAGCTCCATTTTTCGTTCTCAAGACTGCTTTGGCTATTCGGGGTCTTTTGTGTTTCCATACAAATTGTGAAATTTTTTGTTCTAGTTCTGTGAAAAATGCCAGTGGTAGTTTGATAGGGATTGCATTGAACCTGTAGATTGCTTTGGGTAGTAGAGTCATTTTCACAATGTTGATTCTTCCAATCCAAGAACATGGTATATCTCTCCATCTATTTGTATCATCTTTAATTTCTTTCATCAGTGTCTTATAATTTTCTGCATACAGGTCTTTTGTCTCCTTAGGTAGGTTTATTCCTAGATATTTTATTCTTTTTGTTGCAATGGTAAATGGGAGTGTTTCCTTGATTTCACTTTCAGATTTTTCATCATTAGTATATAGGAATGCCAGAGATTTCTGTGCATTAATTTTGTATCCTGCAACTTGACCAAATTCATTGATTAGCTCTAGTAGTTTTCTGGTAGCATCTTTAGGATTCTCTATGTATAGTATCATGTCATCTGCAAACAGTGACAGCTTTACTTCTTCTTTTCCGATTTGGATTCCTTTTATTTCCTTTTCTTCTCTGATTGCTGTGGCTAAAACTTCCAAAACTAGGTTGAATAAGAGTGGTGAGAGTGGGCAACCTTGTCTTGTTCCTGATCTTAGTGGAAATGGTTTCAGTTTTTCACCATTGAGGACGATGCTGGCTGTGGGTTTGTCATATATGGCCTTTATTATGTTGAGGAAAGTTCCCTCTATGCCTACTTTCTGCAGGGTCTTTATCATAAATGGGTGTTGAATTTTGTCGAAAGCTTTCTCTGCATCTATTGAGATGATCATATGGTTTTTCTCCTTCAATTTGTTAATATGGTGTATCACGTTGATTGATTTGCGTATATTGAAGAATCCTTGCATTCCTGGAATAAACCCCACTTGATCATGGTGTATGATCCTTTTACTGTGCTGTTGGATTCTGTTTGCTATTATTTTGTTGAGGATTTTTGCATCTATGTTCATCAGTGATATTGGCCTGTAGTTTTCTTTCTTTGTGACATCCTTGTCTGGTTTGGGTATCAAGGTGATGGTGGCCTCGTAGAATGAGTTTGGGAGTGTTCCTCCCTCTGCTATATTTTGGAAGAGTTTCAGAAGGATAGGTGTTAGCTCTTCTCTAAATGCTTGATAGAATTCGCCTGTGAAGCCATCTGGTCCTGGGCTTTTCTTTGTTGGAAGATTTTTTATCACAGTTTCAATTTCAGTGCTTGTGATTGGTCTGTTCATATTTTCTATTTCTTCCTGATTCAGTCTTGGCAGGTTGTGCATTTCTAAGAATTTGTCCATTTCTTCCAGGTTGTCCATTTTATTGGCATAGAGTTGCTTATAGTAATCTCTCATGATCTTTTGTATTTCTGCAGTGTCAGTTGTTACTTCTCCTTTTTCATTTCTAATTCTATTGATTTGAGTCTTCTCCCTTTTTTTCTTGATGAGTCTGGCTAATGGTTTATCAATTTTGTTTATCTTCTCAAAGAACCAGCTTTTAGTTTTATTGATCTTTGCTATCGTTTCCTTCATTTCTTTTTCATTTATTTCTGATCTGATTTTTATGATTTCTTTCCTTCTGCTAACTTTGGGATGTTTTTGTTCTTCTTTCTCTAATTGCTTTAGGTGCAAGGTTAGGTTGTTTATTCGAGATGTTTCCTGTTTCTTAAGGTGGGATTGTATTGCTATAAACTTCCCTCTTAGAACTGCTTTTGCTGCATCCCATAGGTTTTGGGTCGTCGTGTCTCCATTGTCATTTGTTTCTAGGTATTTTTTAATTTCCTCTTTGAGTTCTTCAGTGATCACTTCGTTATTAATTAGTGTATTGTTTAGCCTCCATGTGTTTGTATTTTTTACAGCTCTTTTCCTGTAATTGATATCTAGTCTCATAGCATTGTGGTCGGAAAAGATACTTGATACAATTTCAATTTTCTTACATTTACCAAGGCTTGATTTGTGACCCAAGATATGATCTATCCTGGAGAATGTTCCATGAGCACTTGAGAAAAATGTGTATTCTGTTGTTTTTGGATGGAATGTCCTATAAATATCAATTAAGTCCATCTTCTTTAATGTATCATTTAAAGCTTGTGTTTCCTTCTTTACTTTCATTTTGGATGATCTGTCCATTGGTGAAAGTGGGGTGTTAAAGTCCCCTACTATGAGTGTGTTACTGTCGATTTCTCCTTTTATGGCTGTTAGTATTTGCCTTATGTATTGAGGTGCTCCTATGTTGGGTGCATAAATATTTACAATTGTTATATCTTCTTCTTGGATTGATCCCTTGATCATTATGTAGTGTCCTTCTTTGTCTCTTCTAGTAGTCTTTATTTTAAAGTCTATTTTGTCTGATATGAGAATTGCTACTCCAGCTTTCTTTTGATTTCCATTTGCATGGAATATCTTTTTCCATCCCCTTACTTTCAGTCTGTATGTGTCTCTAGGTCTGAAGTGGGTCTCTTGTAGACAGCATATATATGGGTCTTGTTTTTGTATCCATTCAGCCAATCTGTGTCTTTTGGTGGGAGCATTTAGTCCATTTACATTTAAGGTAATTATTGATATGTATGTTCCTGTTCCCATTTTCTTAATTGTTTTGGGTTCGTTATTGTAGGTCTTTTCCTTCTGTTGTGTTTCTTGCCTAGAGAAGTTCCTTTAGCATTTGTTGTAAAGCTGGTTTGGTGGTGCTGAACTCTCTCAGCTTTTGCTTGTCTGTAAACGTTTTAATTTCTCCATCAAATCTGAATGAGATCCTTGCTGGGTAGAGTAATCTTGGTTGCAGGTTTTTCTCCTTCATCACTTTAATTATGTCCTGCCACTCCCTTCTGGCTTGTAGAGTTTCTGCTGAGAGATCAGCTGTTATCCTGATGGGGATTCCCTTGTGTGTTATTTGTTGTTTTTGCCTTGCTGCTTTTAATATGATTTCTTTGTGTTTAATTTTTGACAGTTTGATTAATATGTGTCTTGGCGTATTTCTCCTTGGATTTATTCTGTATGGGACTCTCTGTGCCTCCTGGACTTGATTAACTATTTCCTTTCCCATATTAGGGAAGTTTTCCACTATAATCTCTTCAAATATTTTCTCAGTCCCTTTCTTTTTCTCTTCTTCTTCTGGAACCCCTATAATTCGAATGTTGGTGCGTTTAATGTTGTCCCAGAGGTCTCTGAGACTGTCCTCTGTTCTTTTCATTCTTTTTTCTTTATTTTGCTCTGCAGCAGTTATTTCCACTATTTTATCTTCCACCTCACTTATCCGTTCTTCTGCCTCAGTTATTCTGCTATTGATCCCATCTAGAGTATTTTTTATTTCATGTATTGTGTTTTTAATCGATGCTTGATTCATCTTTAGTTCTTCTAGGTCCTTGTTAACTGTTTCTTGCATTTTGTCTATTCTATTTCCAAGATTTTGGATCTGGGAAATAGAATCTTGGATCATCTTTACCATCATTATTCTGAATTCTTTTTCAGGTAGACTGCCTATTACCTCTTCATTTGTTAGATCTGGACGGTTTTTATCTTGCTCCTTCTCCTGCTGTGTGTTTTTCTGTCTTCTCATTTTGCTTATGTTACTGTGTTTGGGGTCTCCTTTTTGCAGGCTGCAGGTTCGTAGTTCCCGTTGTTTTTGGTGTCTGTCCCCAGTGGCTAAGGTTGGTTTAGTGGGTTGTGTAGGCTTCCTGGTGGAGGGTACTAGTGCCTGTGTTCTGGTGGATGAGGCTGGATCTTGTCTTTCTGGTGGGCAGGTCCACGTCTGGTGGTGTGTTTTGGGGTGTCTGCAGACTTTTTATGAGTTTAGGCCACCTCTCTGCTAATGGGTGGCCTTGTGTTCCTGTCCTGCTAGTTGTTTGGCATAGGGTGTCCAGCACTGTAGCTTGCTGGTCGTTGAGTGAACCTGGGTGCTGGTGTTGAGATGGAGATCTCTGGAAGATTTTTGCCGTTTGATATTATGTGGAGCTGGGAGGTCTCTTGTGGACCAGTGTCCTGAAGTTGGCTCTCCCACCTCAGAGGCACAGCACTGACTCTGGGCTCCTCAATTTGGGATGATGTGCTGTCTATTCATGTATTCCACAGATGCAGAGTACATCAAGTTGATTGTGGAGCTTTAATCCGCT
Source organism: Mesoplodon mirus (assembly GCF_964341445.2). NCBI lineage: Eukaryota > Metazoa > Chordata > Mammalia > Artiodactyla > Ziphiidae > Mesoplodon > Mesoplodon mirus. Next base: position 4,584,948 of record NW_028295817.1, read on the forward strand.
GCTTCTGAGGCTGCTGGGAGAGGTTTCCCTTTCTCTTCTTTGTTCTCACAGCTCCTGGGTCACAGCTATGGATTTGGCCCCGCCTCTGCATGTAGGTCGCCGGAGGGCGTCTGTTCTTCGCTCAGGCAGGACAGGGTTAAAGGAGCAGCCTCTTCAGGGTCTCTGGCTCACTCAGACCGGGCGGGAGGGAGGGGCACGGAGTGCGGGGCGAGCCTGCAGCGGCAAAGGTCAGCGTGACGTTGCACCAGTCCAAGGCGCACAGTGCGTTCTCCCAGGGAAGCCGCCCCTGGATCCCGGACCCCAGCAGTGGCGGGCTGCACAGGCTCCAGGAAGGGCGGTGTGGGCAGTGACCTGCGCTCGCACACAGGCTTCTTGGCGGCGGCAGCAGCAGCCCCAGCGTCCCACGCCCGTCTCTGGGCTCCGCGCTTTCCATCGCGACTCGCGCCCGTCTGTGGAGCCCCTTTAAGCAGCGCTCTTAATCCCCTCTCCTCGCGCACCAGGAAACCAAGAGGGAAGAAAAAGTCTCTTGCCTCTTCGGCAGCTCCAGAGTCTTCCCGGACTCCCTCCCGGCTAGCTGTGGCACATTAGCCCCCTTCAGGCTGAGTTCTCACCGCCAGCCCCAGTCCTCTCCCTGCGCTCTGACCGAAGCCCGAGCCTCAGCTTCCAGCGCTGCGTGCCCCGGCGGGCGAGCAGACAAGCCTCTCGGGCTGGTGAGTGCCGCTCGGCACTGATCCTCTGTGTAGGGATCTCTCCGCTTTGCCCTACCCAGGTATGTGGGTGGTTTCTTGCCTTTTGGGAGGTCTGGGGTCTTCTGCCAGCGCTCAGTAGGTGTTCTGTAGGAGTTGTTCCACGTGTAGCTGTATTTCTGGTGTATCCGTGGGGAGGAAGGTGATCTCCGCGTCTTACTCTTCCGCCATCTTACCCGGAAGTGAGGCATAGAGCATTTTGATGACAAGGGTCAAAGAGCATTGTGATGAAAATTCATGGAGCATTGTTGTTAAAAAGGTCACAGAGACAGTTGATGACGAGGACATGGACCATTGTGATGAGAAAGTTCATGAAGCATTGTGATGACTGGAGTCACGGAGCATTGTGATGACAGGGGTCATGGAGCATTGTGATAACAAGGGCATGGAGCATGGTGATGACAAGGGCATGGAACATTGGTCTAATAAGTTTCATGAATTATTGCGATGAGAGTTGGAATGGCGCATTGTGATGACAAGGGCATGGATCATTGTGATGACCAGGTCATGCAGTATTGTGAAGACAGGTGTCAGGGAGCATTGTGATGACATATGTCATGGCCCATTGTGATGACAATGGCATGGAGCATTGTGATGCCAAGTGTCATGGAGGATTCTGATGACAAAGGTAATGGAGCTTTGTGATGACAATGGCTTGGAGCATTGTGATGACAAGGGTCAGGGAGCATTGTGCTGACAGACATGGAGCATTTTGATGACAAGTGTCACAGAGAATTGTGATGAAAAGTTCAAGGAGCATTTTGGTTACAAAGGTCACAGAGCCTTGTGATGAGTCGGGCATGGAACATTGTGATGACAAACGTTATGAAGCATTGTGATGACTGGTGTCACTGAGCGTTGTGATGACAGGGGTCATGGAGCATTGTGAGGACAACGACATGGAGCATTGTGATGACAGGGACATGGATCATTGGTCTGACAAGTTTCATAGATTATTGTGATGAGAGTGGGCATGGTGCATTGTGATGACAAGGGCATGGAGCATTGTGATGAGAAGGTCATTGAGTATTGTGAAGACAGTTGTCAGGGAGCATTGGGATGATATATGTCATGGTCCATTGTGATGACAATGGCATGGACATTGTGATGCCAAATGTAATGGAGGATTGTGATGACAAATATAATGGAGCATTGTGATGACTAGGGCTTGGAGCATTATGATGACAAGGGCCATTGAAAATTTTCATGACAAGGTCTTGAAGCACTGTGATGACAAGGTCCTGGAGCATTGTGATGACAAAACCATGGAGCCTTGTGATGAGAATTCTCATGGAGCGTACTGATGAAAAGGGGCATGGAGCATTGTCATTACAGGGGTCTTGGAACATTGTGATGACAAGGGCATGGAACATTGTGAGGAGAAGACCAAGGAGCATTCTGATGGCATGTGTCATTGAGATTGGTGATGACAAGGGCATGGAGCATTGTGATTACATGGGTCTTGGAGCATTGTGATGAAAAGAGCATGGATCATTGTGATGAAAAATGCATGGAGCCTTGTCATGACAGGTTTCAAGGAGCATACAGACAACCAGTGTCAGGGAGCATTTTGATGACAAGTGTATTGAGCATTGTGATGACAAAGCCATGGAGCATTGTGATGACAGGTGTCATGGAGCACTGTGATGACAAGCGTCATGGAGGATACTGATGACAAAGGTAATGGAGCATTGTGAAGACAATGGCTTGGAGCATTGTGATTACAAGGGTCAGGGAGCATTGTGCTGGCAAGTGCATGGAGAATTTTGTTGACAATGGTCATGGAGCGTTTTGATGACTGGGGTTATGGAACATTGTGATGTCAGGGGTCACTGAACATTGTGATGGTAAGAGGATGTAGCATTGTGATGACAGGGTCATGGAACATTGTGATTACAGGGGTGAGGGAGTATTGAGATGACTAGTGATGGAACACTGTGATATCTCTGGTGAGAGAGCACTTTGATGAGAAGTGCATGGACCATTGTGATTACAACGTTTATGGAGCCTTGCAATGACAAGGATGTGGACCGTTGTGATGAAATTCGCGTGGCACATTGTGATGACAATGGTCATGGAGCATAGTTCTGACAAAGACATGGAGCATTGTGATGACAAGGGTCACAGAGAATTGTGATGAAATGTTCATAGAGCATTGTGGTTACAAAGGTCACGGAGCCTTGTGATGATGCTGGCATGGATCATTGTGATGACAAACGTTATGAAGCATTTTGATGACTGGAGTCATGGAGCATTGTGATGACAGGGGTCATTGAGCATTGTAATGACAAGAGCATGGAGCATTGTTATGACAGGAGAATGGAGCATTCGTCTAACAAATTTCATAGATTATTGTGATGACAGTGGGCATGGAGCATTGTGATGAGAAGGTCATGGAGTATTGTGAAGCAAGTTGTCAGGGAGCATTGTGATGATATATGTCATGGTCCATTGTGATGACAATGGCATGGAACATTGTGATGCCGAATGTAATGGAGGATTGTGATGACAAATATTATGGAGCACTTTGATGAGTAGGGCTTGGAGCATTATGATGACAAGGGCCATTGAGAATTTTCATGACAAGGTCGTGAAGCATTGTGATGACAAGGTCCTGGAGCATTGTGATAACAAATCTATGGAGCCTTGTGATGACAAGTCTCATCGAGCATACTGATGAAAAGGGGCATGAAGCATTGTGATTACAGGGGTCTTGGAACATTGTGATGACAAGGGCATGGAACATTGTGAGGAGAAGACCAAGGAGCATTCTGATGGCATGTGTCATTGGGCTTTGTGATGACAAGGGCATGGAGCATTGTGATTACATGGGTCTTGGAGCATTGTGATGAAAAGGGCATGGATCATTGTGATGACAAAGGTCATGGAGCACTGTGATGAGAAGACCATAGATAACTGTGATGACGAGCCTCATGGGGCATTGTGATGACAAGTGTTATGGAATATTGTGATCACAAGGGTTTGGAGCATTGTTATGACAGAGGTCATGGAGCATTTTGATTTCATTGTGATGAAAATAGCATGAAGCATTATGGTGATGGGCATGGTGCATTGTGATGACAGGGTTCGTGGATCATTGAGATGAAAAGGGGCATGGAGCATTGTGATTACAGGGTTCTTGGAGTGTTGTGATGAGAAGGGTCATGGAGCCTTGTGATGACAAGGCCAAGGAACATCGTGATGGCAGGGTCATGGAGCATTGTTATGACAGGTGTAATGGATATTTGTGATGGCAAGGGCATGGAGCATTGTGATGAGAAGGTCATGGAGCATTCTGATGACATGTGTCATGGAGCTTTGTGAAGACAGGGGCATGGAGCAATGTGATGAGAGCGTTCATGGAGCATTGTGATGACAATGACATGGAGCATTGTGATGCCAAGGCTCATGGATCTCTGTGATGACAAAAGTCATGGAGCATTTTGATGGCAAGGGCGTTGTGCATTGTGATGAGAAGGGCAGGGAGAATTGTGATGACAGGGTCATGGAGCAATTGGATGAAAAGTGTCATGGAACATTTCGATGACAGGTGTTATGGAACATTCTGATGTCAGGGGTCTTTGAACATTGTGATGATAAGTGCATGTAGCATTGTGATGACAGGAGTCATGGAACATTATGATGACAGGGGTGAGGGAGTATTTTGACAAATAGAGATGTAGCATTGTGATATCAGTGGTGAGAGAGCATTTTGATGAGAAGTGCATGGAGCATTATGATGACAATGTTTATGGAGCACTGTGATGACAAGTTTGTGGAGCACTGTGATGACAAGCACATAGTGCATTGTGATGACATGTGTCGTGGAGCATTGTGCTGACAAGCGCATGGAGCATTGTGATGCCAAGGGTCATGGAGCATTGTGCTGAGAAAGGCATAGAACATTGTGATGACAAGGGTCAAAGAGCATTGTGATGAAAAGTTCACGGAGCATTTTGTTTAAAATGGTCACAGAGACTGTTGATGAAGAGGGCATGGACCATTGTGATGACAAAGGACATGAAGCATTGTGATGACTGGAGTCACGGGGCATACTGATGACAGGGGTCATGGAGCATTGTGATAACAAGGGCATGGAGCATTGTGATGACAAGGGCATGGAACATTGGTCTAATAAATTTCATGGATTGTTGCAATGACAGTTGGAATGGCGCATTGTGAGGACAAGGGCATGGATCATTGTGATGACCAGGTCATGCAGTACTGTGAAGACATGTGTCAGGGAGCATTGTGATGACATATGTAATGGCCCATTGTGATGACAATGGCATGGAGCATTGTGATGCCAAGTGTCATGGGGGATTCTGATGACAAAAGTAATGGAGCATTGTGATGACAATGGCTTCGAACATTGTGATGACAAGGGTCACGGAGCATTGTGCTGACAAGTGCACGGAGAATTGTGATGACAACGGTCATGGAGAATTCTGATGAAAAGCTTGTGGCGTATTTTGATGACAATGGCATGGAGCATTGTGATGAAAACGGCATGGGGTATTGTGATGAAAAATACTTGGAGCCTTTTCGTGACAGGGTTCAAGGAGCATTCTGATGACAAGTGTCAGGGAGCATTGTGATGACAAGTGTATTGAGAATTGTGATGACAAAGTTCATGGAGTATTGTGATGAAAAGTGCATGGAGTATTGTGATGACATGCATCATGGAGCATTGTGATGACAAGTGTTATGGAACATTGTGATCACAGGGGTTTGGAGCAATGTGATGACAGAGGTCATGGATCATTTTGATTTCAAGGAGCATGGAGCATTGTAATTACAAGGGCATGAGTCAATGTGATCCCAAGGTTCATGGAGTATTGTGATGACAAGCGCATAGAGCATTGTAATGACAAGGTCATGTAGCATTTTGCTGACAAAGGCATGGAACATTGTGATGACATGTGTCATGGAGCAATATGATGACAAACGTCACGGAGCATTGTGAATACAGGGATCATGGAGCATTGGGATGACAAGGGCATGGATCATTGTGATGACAAGGGTCATGGAGCACTGGGCTGAAAATATTCATGGAGTGTTGTGATGACAGGGGTCATGGAGCATTGTGATGAGGAGACCATGGAGCCTTGTGATGACAAGTCTAATGGAGCATTCTGATTAAAAGAGGCATGGAGCATTGTGATTACAGGGACCTTGGAGCATTGTGATGACTAGGGCATGGAGCATTGTGATGAGAAGACCATGGCGCATTCTGATGACATTCGTCATGGAGTTTTGTGATGACAAGGGCATGGAGCATTGTGATTACGGGGATCTTGGAGCATTGTGATGAAAAGGGCACTGATCATTGAGATGAAAAAGGCATGGAGCCTTGTCATGACAGGGTTCAAGGAGCATACTGAGGACAAGTGTAAGGGAGCATTTTCATGACAAGTGTATTGAGCATTGTGATGATAAAGATCTTGAAGCATTGCGATGAGAATGCCATGGCTAATTGTGATGATGAGCCGCATGGAGTGTTGTGATGATAAGTGTTATGGAACATTGTGATCACAAGTGTTTGGAGCATTATGATGACAGAGGTCATGGAGAATATTGATTTCATTGTGATGGCAATAGCCTGAAGCTTTATGATGATGGGCATGGTGCATTGTGATGACAGGATTCATGGAGCATTGAGATGAAAATTGGCATGGAGCATTGTGTTTACAGGGGTCTTGGCGCATTGTGATGACAAGGTCATGGAGCATTGTGAGGAGAAGGCCATGGCGCATTCTGATGACATGCATCATGGAGCTTTGTGATGACAAGGGCATGGAGCATTGTGATTACAGGGGTCTTCTGCATTGTGATGACAAGTGTCATGGATCCTTGTGATGACTAGGCGTTGGAACATTGTGATGGCAGTGGTCATGGTGCATTGTTATGACAGAGGTAATGCAGCATTGTGATGAGAAGGGCTTGGAACATTGGTCTGAAATGTTTCATGGATTATTGTGATGAGAGTGGACATGGAGCACTGTGATGACAAGGGTACGGAACACTATGATACATGGGTCATGCAGGATTGTAATGACAAAGGCATGGAGCATTGTGATGAGAAGGGCATCGAGCATTGTGATGAAAAGTGTCATGGAGCTTTGTGATGACAAGGGCATTGAGCAACTTTATGAGAGGGTTCATGGAGCACTGTGATGACAATGACATGGAGCACTGTGATGCCAAGGGTCATGGAGGTTTGTGATAACAAAAGTCATGGAGCATTTTGATGACAAGTGTGTTGTGCATTGTGATGAGAAGGGCAGGGAGCATTTTGATGACAGGGTCATGCAGCAATTTGATGAAAAGTGTAATGGAACATTTTGATGGCAGGGGTTATAGAACATTGTGATGTCAGGGGTTTTGGAGCTTTGGGATGAAAAGGGTCATGGAGCGTATTGATGACAGGGGTTATGGAACATTGTGATGTCAGGGGTCATGGAACATTGTGATGGTAAGAGGATGTAGCATTGTGATGACAGGGTCATGGAACATTGTGATTACAGGGGTGAGGGAGTATTGAGATGACTAGAGATGGAACACTGTGATATCTCTGGTGAGAGAGCATTTTGATGAGAAGTGCATGGAGCATTGTGATTTCAATGTTTATGGAGCATTGCAATGAAAATGTTGTGGACCTTTGTGATGAAATGCGCATGGCACATTGTGATGACAATGGTCATGGAGCATTGTTCTGACAAAGACATGGAGCATTGTGATGACAAGTGTCAAAGAGAATTGTGATGAAAAGTTCATGGAGCATTGTGGTTACATAGGTCACAGAGCCTTGTGATGAGTCGGGCATGGACCATTGTGATGACAAACGTTATGAAGCATTGAGATGACTGGAGTCACGGAGCATTGTGATGACGAGAGTCATGGAGCATTGTGATGACATGTGTCATGGAGTATTGTGCTGACAAGCTCATGGAGCATTGTGATGACAAGGGTCATGGAGCATTTTGCTGAGAAAGGCATAGAGCATTGTGATGACAAGGGTCAAAGAGCATTGTGATGAAAAGTTCATGGAGCACTGTGGTTAAAAAGGTCACAGAGACTGTTGATGTCGAGGGCATGGACCATTGTGATGACAAATGCGATGAAGCATTGTGATGACTGGAGTCACGGAGCATTGTGATGACAGGGGTCATGGAGCATTGTGATAACAAGGACATGGAGCATTGTGATGACAAGGGCATGGAACATTGGTCTAATATGTTTCATGGATTATTGCGATGACATATGGAATGGGGCATTGTGATGACAAGGGCGTGGAGAATTGTGATGCCAATTGTCATGTAGGATTCTGCTGTCAAAGATAATTGAGCATTGTGATGAAAATGGCTTGGAGCATTGTGATGACAAGGGTCAGGGAGCATTTTGCTGAGAAGTGCATGGAGATTTGTGATGACAAGTGTCATGGAACATTCTGATGACAAGCTTGTGGAGTATTTTGATGACAATGGCATGGAGCATTGTGATGAAAAAGGCATGGATCATTGTGATGAAAAAGGCATGGAGCCTTGTCATGACAGGGTTCAAGGAGCATACAGACAACAAGTGTCAGGGAGCATTTTGATGACAAGTGTATTGAGCATTGTGATGACAAAAGTCATGGAGCTTTGTGATGAGAAGTCCATGGATAATTGTGATGACGAGCGTCATGGGGCATTGTGATGACAAGTGTTATGGAATATTGTGATCACAAGGGTTTGGAACATTGTTATGACAGAGGTCATGGAGCATTTTGATTTCATTGTGATGACAATAGCATGAAGCATTATGATGATGGGCATGGTGCATTGTGATGACAGGGTTCATGGATCATTGAGATGAAAAGGGGCATAGAGCATTGTGATTACAGGGTTCTTGGAGTATTGTGATGAGAAGGGTCATGGAGCCTTGTGATGACAAGGCCATGGAACATCGTGATGGCAGGGGTCATGGGGCATTGTTATGACAGGGTTAATGGAGCATTGTGATGGCAAGGTCATGGAACATTGTGATGAGAAAGCCATCGAACATTCTGTTGACATGTGTCATGGAGCTTTGTGATGACAAGGGCATGGAGCAATGTGATGAGAGTGTTCATGGTGCATTGTGATTCCAAGGGTCAAGGATCTTTGTGATGACAAATGTCATGGGGCATTTTGATGGCAAGTGCGTTGTGCATTGTGATGAGAAAGGCAGGGAGCATTGTGATGACATGTGTCATGGAGCAATATGATGACAAACGTCACGGAGCATTGTGAATACAGGGATCATGGAGCATTGGGATGACAAGGGCATGGATCATTGTGATGACAAGGGTCATGGAGCACTGGGCTGAAAATATTCATGGAGTGTTGTGATGACAGGGGTCATGGAGCATTGTGATGAGGAGACCATGGAGCCTTGTGATGACAAGTCTAATGGAGCATTCTGATTAAAAGAGGCATGGAGCATTGTGATTACAGGGGCCTTGGAGCATTGTGATGACTAGGGCATGGAGCATTGTGATGAGAAGACCATGGCGCATTCTGATGACATGCGTCATGGAGTTTTGTGATGACAAGGGCATGGAGCATTGTGATTACGGGGATCTTGGAGCATTGTGATGAAAAGGGCACTGATCATTGAGATGAAAAAGGCATGGAGCCTTGTCATGACAGGGTTCAAGGAGCATACTGACGACAAGTGTAAGGGAGCATTTTCATGACAAGTGTATTGAGCATTGTGATGATAAAGATCTTGAAGCATTGCGATGAGAATGTCATGGCTAATTGTGATGATGAGCCTCATGGAGTGTTGTGATGATAAGTGTTATGGAACATTGTGATCACAAGTGTTTGGAGCATTATGATGACAGAGGTCATGGAGAATATTGATTTCATTGTGATGGCAATAGCCTGAAGCTTTATGATGATGGGCATGGTGCATTGTGATGACAGGATTCATGGAGCATTGAGATGAAAATTGGCATGGAGCATTGTGTTTACAGGGGTCTTGGCGCATTGTGATGACAAGGTCATGGAGCATTGTGAGGAGAAGGCCATGGCACATTCTGATGACATGCATCATGGAGCTTTGTGATGACAAGGGCATGGAGCATTGTGATTACAGGGGTCTTCTGCATTGTGATGACAAGTGTCATGGATCCTTGTGATGACTAGGCGTTGGAACATTGTGATGGCAGTGGTCATGGTGCATTGTTATGACAGAGGTAATGCAGCATTGTGATGAGAAGGGCTTGGAACATTGGTCTGAAATGTTTCATGGATTATTGTGATGAGAGTGGACATGGAGCACTGTGATGACAAGGGTACGGAACACTATGATACATGGGTCATGCAGGATTGTAATGACAAAGGCATGGAGCATTGTGATGAGAAGGGCATCGAGCATTGTGATGAAAAGTGTCATGGAGCTTTGTGATGACAAGGGCATTGAGCAACTTTATGAGAGGGTTCATGGAGCACTGTGATGACAATGACATGGAGCACTGTGATGCCAAGGGTCATGGAGGTTTGTGATACCAAAGTCATGGAGCATTTTGATGACAAGTGTGTTGTGCATTGTGATGAGAAGGGCAGGGAGCATTTTGATGACAGGGTCATGCAGCAATTTGATGAAAAGTGTAATGGAACATTTTGATGGCAGGGGTTATAGAACATTGTGATGTCAGGGGTTTTGGAGCTTTGGGATGAAAAGGGTCATGGAGCGTATTGATGACAGGGGTTATGGAACATTGTGATGTCAGGGGTCATGGAACATTGTGATGGTAAGAGGATGTAGCATTGTGATGACAGGGTCATGGAACATTGTGATTACAGGGGTGAGGGAGTATTGAGATGACTAGAGATGGAACACTGTGATATCTCTGGTGAGAGAGCATTTTGATGAGAAGTGCATGGAGCATTGTGATTTCAATGTTTATGGAGCATTGCAATGAAAATGTTGTGGACCTTTGTGATGAAATGCGCATGGCACATTGTGATGACAATGGTCATGGAGCATTGTTCTGACAAAGACATGGAGCATTGTGATGACAAGTGTCAAAGAGAATTGTGATGAAAAGTTCATGGAGCATTGTGGTTACATAGGTCACAGAGCCTTGTGATGAGTCGGGCATGGACCATTGTGATGACAAACGTTATGAAGCATTGAGATGACTGGAGTCACGGAGCATTGTGATGACGAGAGTCATGGAGCATTGTGATGACATGTGTCATGGAGTATTGTGCTGACAAGCTCATGGAGCATTGTGATGACAAGGGTCATGGAGCATTTTGCTGAGAAAGGCATAGAGCACTGTGATGACAAGGGTCAAAGAGCATTGTGATGAAAAGTTCATGGAGAACTGTTGTTAAAAAGGTCACAGAGACTGTTGATGTCGAGGGCATGGACCATTGTGATGACAAATGCGATGAAGCATTGTGATGACTGGAGTCACGGAGCATTGTGATGACAGGGCTCATGGAGCATTGTGATAACAAGGGCATGGAGCATTGTGATGACAAGGGCATGGAACATTGGTCTAATATGTTTCATGGATTATTGCGATGACATATGGAATGGGGCATTGTGATGACAAGGGCGTGGAGAATTGTGATGCCAATTGTCATGTAGGATTCTGCTGTCAAAGATAATTGAGCATTGTGATGAAAATGGCTTGGAGCATTGTGATGACAAGGGTCAGGGAGCATTTTGCTGAGAAGTGCATGGAGATTTGTGATGACAAGTGTCATGGAACATTCTGATGACAAGCTTGTGGAGTATTTTGATGACAATGGCATGGAGCATTGTGATGAAAAAGGCATGGATCATTGTGATGAAAAAGGCATGGAGCCTTGTCATGACAGGGTTCAAGGAGCATACAGACAACAAGTGTCAGGGAGCATTTTGATGACAAGTGTATTGAGCATTGTGATGACAAAAGTCATGGAGCTTTGTGATGAGAAGACCATGGATAATTGTGATGACGAGCGTCATGGGGCATTGTGATGACAAGTGTTATGGAATATTGTGATCACAAGGGTTTGGAACATTGTTATGACAGAGGTCATGGAGCATTTTGATTTCATTGTGATGACAATAGCATGAAGCATTATGATGATGGGCATGGTGCATTGTGATGACAGGGTTCATGGATCATTGAGATTAAAAGGGGCATAGAGCATTGTGATTACAGGGTTCTTGGAGTATTGTGATGAGAAGGGTCATGGAGCCTTGTGATGACAAGGCCATGGAACATCGTGATGGCAGGGGTCATGGGGCATTGTTATGACAGGGGTAATGGAGCATTGTGATGGCAAGGGCATGGAACATTGTGATGAGAAAGCCATCGAACTTTCTGTTGACATGTGTCATGGAGCTTTGTGATGACAAGGGCATGGAGCAATGTGATGAGAGTGTTCATGGTGCATTGTGATTCCAAGGGTCAAGGATCTTTGTGATGACAAATGTCATGGGGCATTTTGATGGCAAGTGCGTTGTGCATTGTGATGAGAAAGGCAGGGAGCATTGTGATGACAGGGTCATGGAGCAATTTGATGAAATGTGTCATGGAACATTTTGATGACAGGTGTTATGGAACATTGTGATGTCAGGGGTCATGGAGCATTTTGATGAAAAGGGTCATGGAGCATTTAATGACAGATGTTATGGAACATTTTGATGTCAGGGGTCATCGAACATTGTGATGATAAGTGCATGTAGCATTGTGATGACCGGAGTCATGGAACATTGTGATGAGAGGGATGAGGGAGTACTGTGACAAATACTGATGTAGCATTGTGATATCAGTGGTGAGAGAGCATTTTGATGAGAAGTGCATGGAGCATTGTGATGACAAAATTGTGGAGCACTGTGATGACAAGCGCATGGTTCATTGTGATGACATGTGTCATGGAGCATTGTGCTGACAAGCGCATGGAGCATTGTGATGACAATGGTCATGGAGCATTGTGCTGAGAAAGGCATAGAGCATTTTGATGACAAGGGTCAAAGAGCATTGTGATGAAAATTCATGGAGCATTGTTGTTGAAAAGGTCACAGAGACAGTTGATGCCGAGGACATGGAGCATTGTGATGAGAAAGTTCATGAAGCATTGTGATGACTGGAGTCACGGAGCATTGTGATGACAGGGGTCATGGAGCATTGTGATAACAAGTGCATGGAGCATTGTGATGACAAGGGCATGGAGCATTGGTCTAATAATTTTCATGGATTACTGCGATGACAGTTGGAATGGTGCACTGTAATGACAAGGTCATGTAGCATTTTGCTGACTAAGGCATGGAGCATTGTAATGACATGTGTCATGGAGCACTGTGATGAAAAGCGTCACGGATCATTGTGAATACAGGGGTCATGGAGCATTCGGATGACAAGTGCATGGATAATTGTGATGACAAGTGTCATGGAGCACTGGGCTGAAAATTTTCATGGAGTGTTGTGATGACAGGTGTCATGGAGCATTGTGCTGACTAGGGAATGGAGAATTCTGATGACATGAGTCCCGGATCATTGTGTTGTCAGGTGTCATGGAGTGTTGTGATGGCAGTGGTCATGGAGCATTGAGATGATATTGGCCATGTAGCATTGTGATGAATAGGTCGTGGAGTACTGGGCTGAAAATATTCATGGATTATTGTAATGACAGGGGTCATGGAGCATTGTGATGACAAGGTAATGGAGCATGGTGATGACAGGGTCCTGGTGCATTGTGATGAGAAGACCATGGATACTTATGATGACAATTCTCATGGAGCATTCTGATGAAAAGGACATGGAGCACTGTGATTACAGGGGTCTTGGAGCATTGTGATGGCTAGGGCATGGAACACTGTGATACATGGGTCATGGGTCATGGAGCTTTGTGATGACAAGTCATGGAGCATTGTGATGACAAGGGCATGGAGCATTGTGATGACAGGTGCATGGAGCATTGGTCTGACAAGGTTCATAGATTATTGTGATGACAGTGGACATGGTGCCTTGTGATGACAAGGGCATGGATCATTGTGAAGAGAAGGTCATGGAGTATTGTGAAGACAGGTGTCAGGGAGAATTGTGATGGCATATGTCATGGTCCATTGCGATGACAATGGCTGGGAGTATTGTGATGCCAAATGTAATGGAGGATTGTGATGACAAATATAATGGAGCTTTGTGATGACTAGGGCTTGGAGCATTATGATGACAATGGCCATTGAGGATTTTCATGACAATGTCGTGAAGCATTGGGATGACAAGGTCCTGGAGCACTGTGATGAGAAAACCATGGAGCCTTGTGATGACAAGTCTCCTGGAGCATACTGATGAAAAAGGGCATGGAGCATTGCGATTAGCGGGGTCTTGGCACATTGTGATGACAAGGCCATGGAGCATTGTGAGGAGAAGCCCAAGGAGCATTCTGATGGCATGCGTCATTGAGCTTTGTGATGACAAAGGCATGGAGCACTGTGATTACAGCGGTCTTGGAGCATTGTGATGAAAAAGGCATGGATTATTGTGATGAAAAATGCATGGAGCCTTGTCATGACAGGATTCAAGGAGCATGCAGACAACAAGTGTCAGGGAACATTTTGATGACAAATGTACTGAGCATTGTGATGACAAAGGTCATGGAGCAGTGTGATGAGAAAACCATGGATAAATGTGATGACGAGCTTCATGGGGCATTGTGATGACAAGTGATATGGAATATTGTGATCACAAGTGTTTGGAGCATTGTTATGAAAGTGATCATAGAGCATTTTGATTTCATTGTGATGACAATAGCATGAAGCATTATGATGATGGGCATGGTGCATTGTGATGACAGGGTTCATGGATCATTGAGATGAAAAGGGGCATAGAGCATTGTGATTACAGGGTTCTTGGAGCATTGTGATGAGAAGGGTCATGGAGCTTTGTGATGACAAGGCCATGCAAAATCGTGATAGCTGGGGTCATGGTGCATTTTTATGACAATGGTAATGGAGCATTGTGATGGCAAGGGCATGGAGCATTGTGATGCCAAGTCATGGAGCATTTTGATGACAAGGGTGTGGTGCATTTTGATGAGAAGGGCAGGGAGCATTTTGATGACAGGGTCATGGAACAATTTGATGACAGGTGTTATGGAACATTGTGATATCAGGGGTCATGGAGCATTTTGATGAAAAGGATCATGGAGCAGTTTGATGACAGGTGTTATGGAACATTTTGATGTCAGGGGTCATCGAACATTGTGATGATAAGTGCATGTAGCATTGTGATGACAGATGCCATGAAACATTGTGATGACAATGGTGAGCGAGTATTGTGACAAATAGTGAGGTAGCATTGTGATATCAGTGGTGAGAGAGCATTTTGATTAGAAGTGCATGGAGCATTGTGGTGACAAGTTTTATGGAACACTGTGATGACAAATTTGTTGAGCACTGTGATGAAAAGTGCATGGTGCATTGTGATGACATGTGTCATGGAGCATTGTGCTGAGAAAGGCATAGAGCAGTTTGATGACAAGGGTCAAAGAGCATTGTGATGAAAATTTCATGGAGCATTGTGATTAAAAAGGTCACAGAGACTGTTGATGACGAGGACATGGACAATTCTGATGACAAATTACATGAAGCACTGTGATGACTGGAGTCACGGAGCATTGTGATGAATGGGGTCATGGAGAATTGTGATAACAAGGGCATGGAGCATTGTGATGACAAGTGGATGGAACAGTGGTCTATTTAGTTTCATGGATTATTGTGATGACATTTGGAGTGGGGCATTGTGATGACAAGGGCATGGAGAATTGTGATGCCAATTGTCATGTACGATTCTGCTGTCAAAGATAATTGAGCATTGTGATGACAATGGCTTGGAGTATTGTGATGACAAGGGTCAGGGAGCATTGTGCTGACAAGTGCATGGAGATTTGTGATGACAAGGGTCATGGAACATTCTGATGACAAGCTTGTGGAGTATTTTGATGACAATGGCATGGAGCATTGTGATGAAAACGGCATGGGGCACTGTGATGAAAAATGCATGGAGCCTTTTCGTGTCAGGGTTCAAGGAGCATTCTGATGACAAGTGTCAGGGAGCATTGTGATGACAAGTGTATTGAGAATTGTGATGACAAAGGTCATGGAGCATTGTGATGAAAAGGGCATGGAGTATTGTAATGACAGGCATCATGGAGCGTTGTGATGACAAGTGTTATGGAACATTGTGATCACACTGGTTTGGAGCATTGTGATGAGAGAAGTCATGGATCATTTTGATTTCAAGGAGCATGGAGCATTGTGATGACAAGGGCATGAAACAATGTGATCCCAAGGTTCATGGAGGATTGTGATGACAATGGAAGTGGAGTATTGTGATGACAAGCGCATAGAGCATTGTAATGACAAGGTCATGTAGCATTTTGCTGACAAAGGCATGGAGCATTGTGATGACAGGCGTCATGGAGCACTGTGATGACAAGCGTCACGGAGCATTGTGAATACAGGGGTCATGGAGCATTGGGATGACAAGGGCATGCATCACTGTGATGGCAAGTTTCATGGAGCATTGGGCTGAATATGTTCATGGATTATTGTGATGACAGGGGTCATGGAGCATTGTGATGACAAGGGAATGGAGCATGGTGATGACAAGTTCCTGGAGCATTGTGATGAGAAGACCATGGAGACTTGTGATGAGAAGTCTCATGGAGCATTCTGATGAAAAGGGTCATGTAGCATTTTGATTACGGGGGTCTTGGAGCTTTGTGATGACAAGGGGATGGATTATTTTGATGACAAAGGCATGGAGCCTTTTCATGACAGGATACAAGGAGCATACTGACGACAAGTTTCAGGGAGCATTGTGATGACATGTGTATTGAGCATTGTGATGACAAAATCATGGAGCATTGTGATGAGAAGTCCATGGATAATTGTGATGATGAGCGTCATGGGGTGTTGTGGTGATAAGTGTAATGGAACATTGTGATCACAAGGGATTGCAGCATTATGATGACAGAGATCATGGAGAATATTGATTTCATTGTGATGACAATAGCCTGAAGCATTATGATGATGGGCATGGTGCATTGTGATGACAGGGTTCATGGAGCATTGAGATGAAAAGGGGCATGGAGCATTGTGTTTACAGGGGTCTTGGAGCATTGTGATGACAAGACATGGAGCATTGTGATGTGAAGGCCATGGAACATTCTGATGACATATGTCATGGAGCTTTATGATGACAAGGGCATTGAGCATTGTGATTTAATGGGCCTTCAGCATTGTGATGACAGGTGTCATGGAACCTTGTGATGAATAGGCCGTGGAACATTGTGATGGCAGGGGTCATGGTGCATTGTAATGACAGAGGTAATGGTGCATTGTGATGAGAAGGTTATGGAACATTGGTCTGAAATGTTTCAGGGATTATTGTGATGAGAGCGGGTATGGAGCATTGTGATGACAAGGGCAAGGTACACTGTGATACATGGGTCATGCAGGATTGTTATGACAATGGCATGGAGCATTGTGATGAGAAGTGCATCGAGCATTGTGATGACAAGTGTCATGCAGCTTTGTGATGACAAGGGCATTGAGCAATATGATGGGAGGGTTCATGGAGCATTGTGATGACAATGACATGGATCATTGTGATGCCAAGGGTCATGGAGCTTTGTGATGACAAGTCATGGAGCATTTTGATGACAAGGGCATGGTGCATTGTGATGAGAAGGGCAGGGAGCATTTTGATGACCGGGTCATGCAGCAATTTGATGAAAAGTGTAATGGAACATTTTGATGGCAGGGCTTATAGAACATTGTGATGTCAGGAGTCTTGGAGCTTTGGGATGAAAAGGATCATGGAGCATTTTGATGACAGGGGTTATGGAAAATTGTGATGTCAGCGGTCATGGAACATTGTGAAGATAAGGGGATGTAGCAGTGTGATGACAGGTTCATGGAACATTGTGATTACAGGGGTGAGGGAGTATTGTGATGACTAGTGATGGAACACTGTGATATCTCTGGTGAGAGAGTATTTTGATGAGAAGTGCATGGAGCATTGTGATTACAAGGTTTATGGAGCATGACAATGACAAGTATGTGGACCGTTGTGATGAAATGTGCATGGCACATTTTGAAGACAATGGTCATGGAGCATTGTTCTCACAAAGAAATGGAGCATTGTGATAACAAGGGTCACAGAGAATTGTGATGAAATGTTCATGGAGCATTGTGGTTACAAAGGTCACAGAGCGTTGTGATGACACGGGCATGGACCATTGTGATGACAAACGTTATGAATCATTGTGATGACTGGAGTCACGGAGCATTGTGATGTCAGGGGTCATGGAGCATTGTGATGACATGTGTCATGGAGCATTGTGCTGACAAGTGCATGGAGCATTGTGCTGACAAAGGTCATGGAGCATTGTGGTGAGAAAGGCATAGAGCATTGTGATGACAAGGGTCAAAGAGCATTGTGATGAAAAGTTCATGGAGCATTGTGGTTAAAAAGGTCACAGAGACTGTTGATGACGAGGGCATGGACCATTGTGGTGACAAAGGTCATGAAGCATTGTGATGAATGGAGTCACGGAGCATTGTGATGGCAGGGGTCATGGAGTATAGTGATAAAAAGGGCATGGAGCATTGTGATGACAAGGGCATGGATCATTTGTCTAATAAGTTTCATGGATTATTGCGATGACACCTGGAATGGTGCATTGTGATGACAAGGGAATGGAGCATTGTGATGACCAGGTCATGCAGTATTGTGAAGACAGGTGTCAGGGAGCATTGTGATGACATATGTAATGGCCCATTGTGATGACAACGTTATGGAGCATGGTGATGCCAAGTGTCATGGAGGATTCTGATGACAAAGTTAATGGAGCATTGTGATGACAATGCCTTGGAGCATTGTGATGACAAATGTCAAGGAGCATTGTGCTGACAAGTGCATGGAGAATTGTGATGACAAGTGTCATGGAGCATTCTGATGACAAGCCTGTGGAGTATTTTGATGACAGTGGCATGGAGCATTGTGTTGAAAACGGCATGGGACAGTGTGATGAATAATGCATGGGCCCTTTTTGTGACAGGGATCAAGGAGCATTCTGAAGACAAGTGTCAGGGAGCATTGTGATGACAAGTGTATTGAGAAATGTGATGACAAAGGTCATGGAGCATTGTGATGAGAAGGCCATGGATAATTGTGATGATGATAGTCATGGGGTTTTGTGATGATAAGTGTTATGGAACATTGTGTTCACAAGGTTTTGGAGCATTATGATGACAGAGGTCATGGAGAATATTGATTTCATTGTGATGACAATTGCCTGAAGCATTATGATGATGGGCATGGTGCATTGTGATGACAGGGTTCATGGAGCTTTGAGATGAAAAGGGGCATGGAGCATTGTGATTACAGGGATCTTGGAGCACTGTGATGACAAGAGCATTGAGCATTGTGATTACAGGGTTCTTTGAGCATTGTGATGACAGTGGTCATGGAGCCTTGTGATGAAAAGGCCGTGGAACATTGTGATGGCAGTGGTCATGGATCATTTTATGACATAAGTAATGGAGCATATTGATGAGAAGGGCATTGAGCATTGCTCTGAAATATTTCATGGATTATTGTGATGAGAGTGGGCATGGAGCATTGTGATGACTAGGGCACGGAAGACTGTGATACATGGGTCATGGTGGATTGTAATGACAGGGGCATGGAGCATTGTGATGAGAACGCATCGAGCATTGTGATGACAAGTGTCATGGAGCTTTTTGATGACAAGGGCATGGAGCAATGTGATGAGAGGGTTCATGGAGCATTGTGATGACAATGACATGGAGCATTGTGATGCCAAGGGTCAAGGAGATTTGTTTTGACAAATGTCATGGAGCATTTTGATGACAAGGGTGAGGTGCATTGTGATGAGAAGGGCAGGGAGCATTTTGATGACAGGCATGCAGCAATTTGATGAAAAGTGTAATGGAATATTTTGATGACAGGGTTTATAGAACATTGTGATGCCAGGGGTCATGGAGCTTTGGGATGAAAAGGGTCATGGAGCATTTTGATGACAGGGGTTATGGAACATTGTGATGTCAGGGGTCATGGAACACTGTGCTGATAAGGGGATGTAGCATTGTGATGACAGGTGTATGGAACACTGTGATTACAGGGGTGAGGGAGCATTGTGATAACTAGTGATGGAACATTGTGATATCTCAGGTGAGAAAGCATTTGGATGAGAAGTGCATGGAGCATTGTGATTACAAGGTTTATGGTGCATAGACATGACAAGGTTGTGGAACATTGTGATGAAAAGCGCGTGGCACATTGTGATGACAAGGGTCATGGAGGATTCAGAAGACAAATGTTATGGAGCATTGTGATGACAATGGCTTGGAGCATTGTGATGACAAGGGTCAGGGAGCATTGTGCTGACAAGTGCATGGAGAATTGTGATGACAAGGGTCATGGAGCATTCTGATGACAAGCTTGTGGTGTATTTTGATGACAATGGCATGGAGCATTGTAATGAAAACGGCATGGGGCATTGTGATGGAAAAGGCATGGAGCCTTTTCGTGACAGGGTTCAAGGAGCATTCTGATGACAATTGTCAGGGAGCTTTGTGATGACAAGTGTATTGAGAATTGTGATGACAAAGGTCATGGAGCATTGTGATGAAAAGGGCCTGGAGTATTGTGATGACAGGCATCATGGAGCGTTGTGATGACAAGTGTTATGGAACATTGTGATCACAAGGGTTTGGAGCATTGTGATGAGAGAGGTCATGGATCATTTTGATTTCAAGGAGCATGGAGCACTGTGATGACAAGGGCATGAAACAATGTGATCCCAAGGTTCATGGAGGATTGTGATGACAATGGAAGTGGAGTATTGTGATGACAAGGGCATAGAGCATTGTAATGACAAGGTCATGTAGCATTTTGCTGACAAAGGCATGGAGCATTGTGATGACAGGGGTCATGGAGCACTGTGATGACAAGCGTCACGGAGCATTTTGAATACAGGGGTCATGGAGCATTGGGATGACAAGGGCATGGATAATTGTGATGACAAGTGTCATGGAGCACTTGGCTGAAAATTTTCATGGAGTGTTGTGATGACAGGGGTCATGGAGCATTGTGATGACTAGGGAATGGAGCATTGTGAGGAAAAGAGTCCCGGATCATTGTCTTGTCAGGTGTCATGGAGTGTTGTGATGACAGTGGTCATGGAACTTTGAGATGATATTGGCCATGGAGCATTGTGATGAATAGGTCGTGGAACATTGGGCTGAAAATATTCATGGATTATTGTGATGACAGGGGTCATGGAGCATTGTGATGACAAGGGAATGGTGCATGTTGATGACAGGGTCCTGGAGCATTGTGATGAGAAGACCATGGCTACTTATGATGACAAGTCGCATGGAGGATTCTGAGGAAAAGGGACATGGAGCACTGTGACTACAGGGGTCTTGGAGCATTGTGATGACTAGGGTATGGAACACTGTGATACATGGGTCATGGGTCATGGAGCTTTGTGATGACAAGTCATGGAGCATTGTGATGACAAGGGCATGGAGCATTGTGATGACAGGGACATGGAGCATTGGTCTGACAAGATTCACAGATTATTGTGATGACAGTGGACATGGTGCATTTTTATGACAAGGGCATGGATCATTGTGAAGAGAAGGTCATGGAGTAATGTGAAGACAGGTGTCAGGGAGCATTGTGATGACCTATGTCATCGTCCATTGCGATGACAATGGCTGGGAGTATTTTGATGCCAAATTTATTGGAGGATTGTGATGACAAATATAATGGAGCATTGTGATGACTAGGGCTTGGAGCATTATGATGACAATGGCCATTGAGAATTTTCATGACAAGGTCGTGAAGCATTGTGATGACAAGGTCCTGGAGCATTGTGATGAGAAACCATGGAGTTTTGTGATGACAAGTCTCCTGGAGCATACTGATGTAAATGGGCATAGAGCATTGTGATTAGAGGGGTCTTGGCACATTGTGATGACAAGGGCATGGAGCATTGTGAGGAGAAGGCCAAGGAGCATTCTGATGACATGGGTCATTGAGCTTTTTGATGACAAGGGCATGGAGCACTGTGATTACAGGGGACTTGGAGCATTGTGATGAAAATGGCATGGATCATTGTGATGAAAAATGCATGGAGCCTTGTCATGACAGGATTCAAGGAGCATGCAGACAACAAGTGTCAGGGAATATTTTGATGACAAGTGTACTGAGCACTGTGATGACAAAGGTCATGGAGCATTTTGATGAGAAGTCCATGGATAAATGTGATGACGAGCATCATGGGACATTGTGATGACAAGTGATATGGAATATTCTGATCACAAGGGTTTGGAGCATTGTTATGACAGAGGTCATGGAGCATTTTGATTTCATTGTGATGACAATAGCATGAAGCATTATGATGATGGGCATGGTGCATTGTGATGAGAGGGTTCGTGGATCATTGAGATGAAAAGGGGCATAGAGCATTGTGATTAGAGGGTTCTTGGAGCATTGTGATGAGATGGGTCAAGGAGCTTTGTGATGACAAGGCCATAGAATATCGTGATAGCATGGGTCATGGAGCATTGTTATGACTGGGATAATGGAGCATTGTGATGGCAAGGGCATGGAGCATTGTGATGACAATTCATGGAGCATTTTGATGACAAGGGTGAGGTGCATTTTGATGAGAAGTGAAGGGAGCATTTTGATGACAGGGTCATGGAACAATTTGATGAAAAATGTCATGGAACATTTTGATGACAGGTGTTATGAAACATTGTGATGTCAGGGGTCATGGAGCATTTTGATGAAAAGGATCATGGAGCAGTTTGATGACAGGTGTTATGGAACATTTTGATGTCAGGGGTCATCGAACATTGTGATGATAAGTGCATGGAGCATTGTGATGACATGTGCCATGAAACATTGCGATGACAGGGGTGAGGGAGTATTGTGACAAATAGTGATGTAGCATTGTGATATCAGTGGTGAGAGAGCATTTTGATGAGAAGTGCATGGAGCATTGTGATGACAAGTTTTATGGAGCATTGTGAAGACAATTTGGTGGAGCATTGTGATGACAAGCGCATGGTGCATTGTGATGACATGTGTCATGGAGCATTGTGCTGAGAAAGGCATAGAGCATTTTGATGACAAGGGTCAAAGAGCATTGTGATGAAAATTTCATGGAGCATTGTGGTTAAAAAGGTCACAGAGACTGTTGATGACGAGGACATGGACAATTGTGATGACAAAGTTCATGAAGCATTTTGATGCCTGGAGTCACGGAGCATTGTGATGACAGGGGTCATGGAGCATTGTGATAACAAGCGCATGGAGCATTGTGATGACAAGGGGAGGGAACAGTGGTCTATTTAGTTTCATGGAATATTGTGATGACAGTTGGAATGGGGCATTGTGATGACAATGGCATGGAGCATTGTGATGCCAAGTGTCATGTAGGATTCTGATGACAAAGGTAATGGAGCATTGTGATGACAATGGCTTGGAGCATTGTGATGACAAGGGTCAGGGAGCATTGTCCTGACAAGTGCATGGAAAATTGTGATGACAAGGGTCATGGAACATTCTGATGACAAGCTTATGGAGTATATAGATGACAATGGCATGGGGCATTGTGATGAAAACGGCATGGGACATTGTGATGAAAAAGGCATGGAGCCTTTTCGTGACAGGGTTCAAGGAGCATTCTGACGACAAGTGTCAGGGAGCATTGTGATCACAAGTGTATTGAGAATTGTGATGACAAAGGTCATGGAACATTGTGATGAAAAGGCAATGGAGCATTGTGATGACAGGCATCATGGAGCGTTGTGATGACAAGTGTTATGGAACATTGTG
The DNA here is from genome assembly GCF_964341445.2 of Mesoplodon mirus. Classification (NCBI taxonomy): domain Eukaryota; kingdom Metazoa; phylum Chordata; class Mammalia; order Artiodactyla; family Ziphiidae; genus Mesoplodon; species Mesoplodon mirus. The sequence continues at coordinate 4,608,615 of NW_028295817.1, forward strand.
ATCACAAGGGATTTGAGCATTTTGATGACAGAGGTCATGGATCATTTTGATTTCAAGGAGCATGGAGCACTGTGATGACAAGGGCATGAAGCAATGTGATCCCAATGTTCATGGAGGATTGTGATGACAATGGTAATGGAGTATTTTGATGACAAGCGCATAGAGCGTTGTAATGACAAGGCCATGTAGCATTTTGTTGACAAAGGCATGGAGCATTGTAATGACAGGGGTCATGGAGCACTGTGATGACAGGCGTCACGGATCATTGTGAATACAGGTGTCATGGAGCATTGGGATGACAAGGGCATGGATCATTGTGATGGCAAGGTCCATGGAGCACTGGGCTGAAAATGTTCATGGAGTATTGTGATGACTAGGGAATGGAGAATTGTGATGAGAAGATTCCTGGATCATTGTATTGTCAGGTGTCATGGAGTGTTGTGTTGACAGTGGTCATGGATAACTGTGATGATATTGGCCATGGAGCATTGTGATTATAAGGTCATGGAGCATTTGTCTGAAAATATTCATGGAGTATTTTTATGACAAGGGAATGTAGCATGGTGATGACAAGTCCTGGAGCATTGTGATGAGAAGACCATGGTGACATTTGATGAGAAGTCTCATGGAGCATTCTGTTGAAAAGGGGCATGGAGCATTGTGATTACAGGGGTCTTGGAGCATTGTGATGACAAGGGCATGGATCATGGTGATGAGAAGGCCATGGAGCATTCTGATGACATGTGTCATGGAGCTTTGTGATGACAAGTGCATGGAGCATTGTGATTACAGGGATCTTGGAGCATTGTGATGAAAAGGGCATGGATCATTGTGATGAAAAAGGCATAGAGCTTTGTCATGACAGTGTTCAAGGAGCATACTGACGACAAGTGTCAGGGAGCATTGTGATGACAAGTGTATTGAGCATTGTGATGACAAAGGTAATGGAGCATTGTGATGATAAGACCATGGATAATTGTGATGATGAGCGTCTTGGGGTGTTGTGATGATAAGTGTTATGGACCATTGTGATCACAAGGTTTCGGAGTATTACGATGACAGAGGTCATGGAGCATATTGATTTCATTGTGATGTCAATAGCCTGAAGCATTACGTTGATGGGCATGGTGCATTGTGATGACAGTTTTCATGGAGCACTGAGATGAAAAGGGGCATGGATAATTGTGATTACAGTGGTCTTGGAGCATTGTGATGACAAGGGCATGGAGCATTGTGATGTGAAGGCCATGGAACATTCTGATGGCATGCGTCAGGGAGCTTTGTGATGACAATGGCATGGAGCATTGTGATTACAGGGGTCTTTAGCATTGTGATGAGAAAGGTCATGGAGCCTTGTGATGACAAGGCCATGTAATATCGTGATGGCAGGGGTCATGGAGCATTGTTATCACAGGGGTAATGGAGCATTGTGATGGTAAGGGCATGGAGCATTGTGATGAGAAGGCCATGGAGCATTCTGATGACATGTGTCATGGAGCTTTGTGAAGACAAGGGCATGGAGCAATGTGATGAGAGCGTTCATGGAGCATTGTGATGACAATGACATGGGGCATTGTGATGCCAAGGGACATGGATCTTTTTGATGACAAAGGTCATGGAGCATTTTGATGGCAAGGGCGTTGTGCATTGTGATAAGAAGGGCAGGGAGCATTCTGATGACTGGGTCATGGAGCATTTTGATGAAAAGTGTCATGGTACATTTTGATGACAGGAGTTATAGAACATTGTGATGTCAGGGGTCATCGAACATTGTGATGATATGTGTATGTAACATTGTGATGACAGGAGTCATGGAACATTGTGATGACACGGGTGAGGAAGTATTGTGACAAATAGTGATGTAGCATTGTGATATCAGTGGTGAGAGAGCATTTTGATGAGAAGTGCATGGAGCATTGTGATGACAAATTTTAAGGAGCACTGTGATGACAAGATTGTGGAGCACTGTGATGACAAGTGCATGGAGCATTGTGATGACATGTGTCATGGAGCATTGTGCTGACAAGCGCATAGAACATTGTGATGACAAGGGTCAAAGAGCATTGTGATGAAAAGTTCATGGAGCATTGTGGTTAAAAAGGTCACAGAGACAGTTGATGACGAGGGCATGGACCACTGTGATGACAAAGATCATGAAGCATTGTGATGACTGGAGTCACGGAGCATTGTGATGACAGGGGTCATGGAGCATTGTGATAAAAAGGGCATGGAGCATTGTGATGACAAGGGCATGGACCATTGGTCTAATATGTTTCATGGATTATTGCGATGACAGTTGGAATGGCGCATTGTGATGACAAGGGCATGGAGCTTTGTGATGACCAGGTCATGCAGTATTGTGAAGACAGGTGTCAGGGAGCATTGTGATGACATATGTAATGGCCCGCTCTGATGACAATGCCATGGAGCATTGTGATGCCAAGTGTCATGAAGGATTCTGATGACAAAGGTAATGGAGCATTGTGATGACAATGGCTTTGAGCATTGTGATGACAAGGGTCAGGGAGCATTGTGCTGACAAGTGCATGGAGAATTGTGATGACAAGGGTCATGGAGAATTCTGATGACAAGCTTGTGGAGTATTTTGATGACAATGGCATGGAGCATTGTGATGAAAACGTCATGGGGCATTGTTATGAAAGAGGCATGGAGCCTTTCGTGACAGGGTTCAAGGAGCATTCTGATGACAAGTGTCAGGGAGCATTGTGATGACAAGTGTATTGAGAATTGTGATGACAAAGGTCATGGAGCATTGTGATGAAAAGGGCATGGAGTATTGTGATGACAGGCATCATGGAGCGTTGTGATGACAAGTGTTATGGAACATTGTGATCACAAGGGTTTGGAGCATTGTGATGACAGAGGTCATGGATCATTTTGATTTCAAGGAGCATGGAGCATTGTGATGACAAGGGCATGCAGCAATGTGATCCCAAGGTTCATGGAGGATTGTGATGACAAACACATAGAGCATTGTAATGACAAGGTCATGTAGCATTTTGCTGACAAACGCATGGAGCATTGTGATGACATGTGTCATGGAGCACTGTGATGAAAAGCGTCACGAAGCATTGTGAATACAGGGGTCATGGAGCATTGGGATGACAAGGGCATGGATCTTTGTGATGACAAGAGTCATGGAGCATTGGGGTGAAAATGTTCATCGAGTGTTTTGATGACAAGGGTCATGGAACATTGTGATGACTAGGGAATGGAGCATTGTGATGACAAGAGTCCCAGATCATTGTGTTGTCAGGTGTCATGGAGTGTTGTATTGACAGTTGTCATGGAGCATTGTGATGATATTGGCCATGGAGCTTTGTGATGAATATGTCGTGGAGCATTGTGCTGAAAATGTTCATGGATTATTGTAATGACAGAGGTCAAGGAGCATTGTGATGACACGGGAATGGAGCATGGTGATGACAAGGTCCTGGAGCATTGTGATGAGAAGACAATGGAGACTTGTGATGACAATTCTCGTGGAGAATTCTGATGAATAGGGGCATGGAGCATTGTGATTATAGGGGTCTTGGAGCATTGTGAAGACAAAGGCTAGGGGCATTGTGATGAGAAGGCCATGAAGCATTCTGATGACATGCCTCATGGAGCTTTTTGATGACAAGGGCATGGAGCATTGTGATTACAGGGATCTTGGAACAAGGTGAAGAAAATGGCATAGATTATTGTGATGAAAAAGGCATGGAGCCTTGTCATGACAGGGTTCAAGGATCATACTGATGACAAGTGTCAGAGAGCATTGGGATGACAATTGTTTTGAGCACTGTGATGACAAAGATCATGGAGCATTGTGATGAGAAGACCATGGATAATTGTGATGATGAGCGTCATGGGTGTTGTGATGATAAGTGTTATGGAACATTGTGATCACAAGGGTTTGGAGCATTATGATGACAGAGGTCATGGAAAATATTGATTTCATTGTGATGACAATAGCCTGAAGCATTATGATGATGGCCATAGTGCATTGTGATGACAGGGTTCATGGAGCATTGAGATGAAATGGGGCATGGAGCACTGTGTTTACAGGGGTCTTGGAGCATTGTGATGACAAGGGCATGGAGCATGATGATGAGAAGGCCATGGAACATTCTGATGACATGCGTCATGGAGCTTTGTGATGACAAGGGCATGGAGCATTGGGATTACAGAGGTCTTCAGCATTGTGATGACAAGTGTGATGGAACGTTGAGATGACTAGGCCGTGGAACATTGTGATGGCAGGGGTCATGGTGCATTGTTATGACAGAGATAATGGAGCATTGTGATGAGATGGGCATGGAACATTGGTCTGAAATGTTTCATGGATTATTGTGATGAGAGTGGGCATGGAATATTGTGATGACAAGGGTACAGAACACTATGATACATGGGTCATGCAGGATTTTAATGACAAGGGAATGGAGCATTGTGATGAGAAGGGCATCGAGCATTGTGATGACAAGTGTCATGGAGCTTTGTGATGACAAGGGCATTGAGCAATATTATGAGCGGGTTCATGGAGCATTGTGATGACAATGACATGGAGCATTGTGATACCAAGGGTCATGGAGCTTTGTGATGACATGTCATGGAGCATTTTGATGACAAGGGCATGACGCATTGTGATGAGAAGGGCTGGGAGCATTTTGATGACCCGGTCATGCAGTAATTTGATGAAAAGTGTAATGGAACATTTTGATGGCAGGTGTTATAGAACATTTTACTGTCAGCGGGCTTGGATCTTTAGGATGAAAAGGGTCATGGAGCATTTTGATGACAGGGGTCATGGAACATTGTGAAGATAAGGGGATGTAGCAGTGTGATGACAAGGTCATGGAACATTGTGATTACAAGGGTGAGGGAGTATTGTGATGACTAGTGATGGAACACTGTGATATCTCTGGTGAGAGAGCATTTTGAAGAGAAGTGCATGGAGCATTGTGATTACAAGGTTTATGGAGCATTGCAATGACAATGTTGTGGACCGTTGTTATGAAATGCGCGTCGCACATTGTGAAGACAATGGTCATGGAGCATTGTTCTGACAAAGACAAGGAGCATTGTGATGACAAGGGTCACAGAGAATTGTGATGAACTTTTCATTGAGCGTTTTGGTTACAAAGGTCAGAGAGCCTTGGGATGACGCGGGCATGGACTATTGTGATGACAAACGTTATAAATTATTGAGACGACTTGAGTCACGGAGCATTGTGATGACAGGGTTCATGGAGCATTGTGATGACAAGGGCATGGAGCATTGTGATGACAGGGGCATGGAGCATTGGTCTGACAAGTCTCATAGATTATTGTGAGGACAGTGGGCATGGTGCATTTTGATGAAAAGGGCATGGAGAATTGTGATGAGGAGGTCAGGGAGTATTGTGAAGACAGGTGTCAGGGAGCATTGTGATGACATATGTCATGGTCCATTGCGATGACAATGGCATGGAGCACTGTGATGCCAAATGTAATGGAGAATTGTGATGACAAATATAAAGGAGCATTGTGATGATTAGGGCTTGGAGCATTATGATGACAAGGGCCAATGAAAATTTTCATGACAAGGTCGAGAAGCATTGTGATGACAAGATCCTGGAGCATTGTGATAACAAAACCATGGAGCCTTGTAATGACAATTCTCATGGAGCATACTGATGAAAAGGGGCATGGAGCATTGTGATTACAGGGTTCTTTGAACATTGTGATGACAAGGGCTTGGAGCATTGTGTTGAGAAACCCAAGGAGCATTCTGATGGCATGCGTCATTGAGCTATGTTATGACAAGGGCATGGATCATTGTGATTACAAGGGTCTTGGACCATTGTGATAAAAAGGGCATGGATCATTGTGATGAAAAATGCATGGAGCCTTGTCATGACAGGATTCAAGGAGCATACAGACAACAAGTGTAAGGAAGCATTTTGATGACAAGTGTATTGAGCATTGTGATGACAAAGGTCATGGAGCATTGTGATGAGAAGACCATGGATAATTGTGATGACGAGTGTCATGGGGCATTGTGATGACAAGTGTTATGGAATATTGTGATCACAAGGGTTTGGAGCATTGTTATGATGGAGGTCAGGGAGCATTTTGATTTCATTGTGCTGACAATAGCTTGAAGCATTATGATGATGGGCATGGTGCATTGTGATGACAGGGTTCATGGATCATTGAGATGAAAAGGGTCATAGAGCATTGTGATTACAGGGTTCTTGGAGCATTGTGATGAGAAGGGTCATGGAGCTTTGTGATGACAAGGCCATGGAACATTGTTATGGCAGGGGTCATGGAGCATTGTTCTCACAGTGGAAATGGAGCATTGTGATGGCAACGGCATGGAGCATTGTGATGAGAAGGCCATGGAGCATTCTGAAGACATGTGTCATGGAGCTTTGTGAAGACAAGGGCATGGAGCAATGTGATGAGAGCCTTCATGGAGCATTGTGATGACAATGACATGGAGCATTGTGATGCCAAAGGTCATGGATCTTTGTGATGAGAACGTTCATGGAGCATTTTGAAGGCAAGGGCGTTGTGCATTGTGATGAGAAGGGCTGAGAGCATTCTGATGACAGGGTCATGGAGCAATTTGATGAAAAGTGTCATGGAACATTTTGATGACAGGTGTTATGAAACATTGTGATGTCAGGGGTCATCGAACATTGTGATGATAAGTGCATGTAGCATTGTGATGAAAGGAGTCATGGAATATTGTGATGACAGGGGTGAGGGAGTATTATGACAAATAGTGATGTAGCATTGTGATATCAGTGGTGAGAGAGCATTTTGATGAGAAGTGCATGGAGCATTGTTATGACAAATTTTATGGAGCATTGTGATGACAAGATTGTGGAGCAATGTGATGACAAGCGCATGGTGCATTGTGATGACATGTGTCATGGAGCATTGTGCTGACAAGCACAAGGAGCATTGTGATGACAAGGGTCAAAGAGCATTGTGATGAAAAGTTCATGGAGCATTGTGGTTAAAAAGATCACAGAGACTTGATGACGAGGGCATGGACCATTGTGATGACAAAGATCATGAAGCATTGTGATGACTGGAATCACGGAGCATTGTGATGACAGGGGTCATGGAGCATTGTGATAACAAGCGCATGGAGCATTTTGTGATGACAAGGGCATGCAACATTGGTCTAATAAGTTTCATGGATTATTGCGATGACAGTTGGAATGGCGCATTGTGATGACAAGGGCATGGAGCATTGAGATGACCAGGTCATGCAGTATTGTGAAGACAGGTGTCAGGGAGCATTGTGATGACATATGTAATGGCCCATTGTGATGAAAATGCCATGGAGCATTGTGATGCCAAGTGTCCTGGAGGATTCTGATGACAAAGGTAATGGAGCATTGTGATGACAATGGCTTGGAGCATTGTGATGACAAGGGTCAGGGAGCATTGTGCTGACAAGTGCACGGAGTATTGTGATGACAAGGGTCATGGAGAATTCTGAGGACAAGCTTGGGGAGTATTTTGATGACAATGGCATGGAGCATTGTGATGAAAACTGCATGGGACATTGTGATGAAAAAGGCTTGGAGCCTTTTCGTGACAGGTTTCAAGGAGCATTCTGATGACAAGTGTCAGGGAGCATTGTGATGACAAGTGTATTGAGAATTGTGATGAGAAAGGTCATGGAGCATTGTGATGAAAAGTGCATGGAGTATTGTGATGACAGGCATCATGGAGCACTGTGATGACAAGTGTTATGGAACACTGTGATCACAAGTGTTTGGAGCATTGTGATGACAGGGGTCATGGATCATTTTGATTTCTAGGAGCATGGAGCATTGTGATGAAAAGGGCATGCAGCAATGTGATCCCAAGGTTCATGGAGGATTGTGTTGACAATGGAAATGGAGTATTGTGATGACAAGCACATAGAGCATTGTAATGACTAGGTCATGTAGCATTTTTCTGACAAAGGCATGGAGATTTGTGATGACAGGTGTCATGGAGAACTGTGATGACAAGCATCACGGAGCATTGTGAATACAGGGGTCATGGAGCATTGGGATGACAAGGGCATGGATCATTGTGATGACAAGTATCATGGAGCTCTGGGCTGAAAATGTTCATGGAGTGTTGTGATGACATGGGTCATCGAGCATTGTGATGACTAGGGAATGGAGCAATGTGATGACAAGAGTCCCGGATCATTGTGTTGTCAGTTGCCATGGAGTGTTTTGATGACAGTGGTCAAGGAGAATTTTGATGATATTGGCCGTGGAGCATTGTGATGTGTAGGTCGTGGAGCACTGGGCTGAAAATGTTCATGGATTATTGTGATGACAGGGGTCATGGAACATTGTGATGATAAGGGAATGGAGCATGGCGATGACAAGGTCCTGGAGCATTGTGATGAGAAGAGCATGGAGACTTGTGATGACAAGTGTTATGGAGCATTCTGATGAAAAGGGGCATGGAGCATTGTGATTACAGGGGTCTTGGAGCATTGTGATGACTAGGGCATGGAGCATTGTGATGAGAAGGCCATGGAGCATTCTGATGACATGCGTCATGGAGTTTTGTGATGACAAGGGCATGGAGCATTGTTATTACAGGGATCTTGGAGCATTGTGATGAAAAGAGCATGGATCATTATGATGAAAAAAGCATGGAGCCTTGTCATAACAGGGTTCAAGGAGCATACTGACGACAAGTGTCAGTGAGCATTGTGATGACAAGTGTTTTGAGCACTGTGATGACAAAGATCATGGAGTATTGTGATGAGGAGACCATGGATAATTGTGATGATGAGCGTCATGGGGTGTTGTGATGATAAGTGTTATGGAACATTGTGATCACAAGGGTTTGGAGCATTTTGATGACAGAGGTCATGGAGAATATTGATTTCATTGTGATGACAATAGCCTGAAGCATTATGATGATGGGCATGGTGCACTGAGATGACAGGGTTCATGGAGCATTGAGATGAAAAGGGGCATGTAACATTGTGATTACAAGGGTCTTGGAGCATTGTGATGACAAGGGCATGGAGCATGGTGATGAGAAGGCGATGGAACATTCTGATGACATGCGTCATGGAGCACTGTGATGACAAGGGCATGGAGCATTGTGATTTCAGTGGTATTGAGCATTGTGATGACAGGTGTCATGGAACCTTGTGATGACTAGGCCATGGAACATTGTGATGACAGGTGTCATGGTGCATTGTTATGACAGGTTTAATGGAGCATTTTGATGAGAAAGGCATGGAATATTGTTCTGAAATGTTTCATGGATTATCGTGATGAAAGTGGGAATGAAGCATTGTGAGGATAAGGGCACAGAACTCTATGATACATGGGTCATGCAAGATTGTAATGACAAGTGCATGGAGCATTGTGATGAGAAGGGCATTGAGCATTATGATGACAAGTGTCATGGAGCCTTCTGATGACAAGGGCATTGAGTAATGTGATGAGAGGTTTCATGGAGCATTGTGATGACAATGACATGGAGCATTGTGATGCCAAGGGTCATGGAGCTTTGTGATGACAAGTCATGGAGCATTTTGATGACAAGGGCATGGTGCATTGTGATGAGAAGGGCATGGAGCCTTTTGATGAAAGGGTCATGCAGCAATTTGATGAAAAGTGTAATGGAATATTTTGATGGCAGGTGTTATAGAACATTGTGATGTCAGGGGTCTTGGAGCTTTGGGACGAAAAGTGTCATGGAGCATTTTGTTGACAGGGGTTATGGAACATTGTGATGTCAGGTGTCATGGAGCATTTTGATGACAAGTGTTATGGAACATTGTGATCACAAGGGATGGGAGCATTGTGATGACAGAGTTCATGGATCATTTTGCTTTGAAGGAGCATGGAGCGTTTTGATGACAAGGGCATGAAGCAATGTGATCCCAATGTTCATGGAGGATTGTGATGACAATGGTAATGGAGTATTTTGATGACAAGCACATAGAGCATTGTAATGACAAGGCTATGTAGCATTTTGCTGACAAAGGCATGGAGCATTGTGATGACAGGGGTCATGGAGCACTGTGATGACAAGCATCACGGAGCATTGTGAAAACAGTGGTCTTGGAGCATAGGGATGACAAGGACATGGATCATTGTGATGACAAGTGTCATGGAACATTGGGCTGAAAATGTTCATGGAGTATTGTAATGACATGTGTCATGGAGCATTGTGATGACTAGGGAATGGAACATTGTGATGATAAGAGTCCCGAATCATTGTGTTGTCAGGTGTCATAGAGTGTTGTGATGACAGTGGTCATGGATCATTGTGATGATATTGGCCAATGAGCATTGTGATGAGAAGACCTTGTGTAATTGTGATGTCGAGCATCATGGAGCACTGAAATGACAAGGGGCATGAAGCATTGTGATGACAGGTGTCACGGAGCACTGTGATGACAAGGCTCATGGAGCATTGTGATGACAAGGGCATGGAGCTTTGTGATGACATGTGCATGGAGCACTGTGATGACAAGTGCATGGAGCATTGCAATGTCAAGTGGATGGAGAATTGTGATGACAAGAGCATGTAACATTTTGATGAGAAGTGTCATGTAGCCTTGTGATTACAAGGACGTGGAGAATTGTAATTACAAGGGACATGTAGCATTGTGATAACCAGGGCATGGTGCATTGTTATGACATGGGTCATGGAGCATTATTATGAGAATGGCCATGGTGCATTCTGACATAAGATATGACTTATGAAGGGAATGTAAACATGGCTACATATGAACTGATTTAGGGAAGAGAACAGATTCTCAGATTTAGAAAACAATCTAACGCTTGCTTAAGGGGAAATAGAGGTGGGGAGATGCACAAAACATAAGATTGATATTAGCACAGGTACCGTTCCATAATCCAAAAACAGAAGAAAGAAGCCCTACTCCTTCCTCAGTGAACGGAAGTCAACATCCCTATTCCCCGCTGAGAAATATATCTGACTAGTAAGAATTTTAAAACCTATGTATTGATATGTATCCGTAAGGGAACCAAGAGTGCCTAGAACGATATAAACATGGCAGTGAGAATAAACTCAAACCCACTATAAAAATGAATTTCAAAACATAACATAAAAACAGTAAAATTCTTACACAATACCTTCAGGGGTTCTGATGAAACCTGGAATTACCCTATCTACAATGACAGCTGGATGTAGCATAAGTCTGGTCACTTGGGACTGAGAGGATTGGTGAGATTGGGTGAAAAAATGCAGACCCTTTAAAGCAATAATGCCTGCCACCCATTCCATGGTTCCCAACTCTCCAGGTAGAAGGGAATATCACTACAGTTATAACGTGTATGGGAACCTAGAGAATGGAAACCAGCTAATGGTGAAAGGTTTCTAAAACTCTACTACTTTTTTCTCTCCTTGTGCTCCAGTTTGACATTCCAACTGCTTTACTATAAATCACCCAACTTGGAAAGTCAGCCCCTATAACCTCCTGGTTCGCACAGTTGGCAAATTGTGCAGAGGATATAAGGGAAGAGAGAGAACCAATGAGAGAGTAGCTGTAGGCATTTGGACGGCCACATGTCTCTGTAAATTCCCGTCACAAAGAGGAATTAACCAAAGTCTCAGCCTGCCCCCAAGAACCAGTATAAGTCCAGAAGCAAAATGGTTGATTTGCAGTCATCTCACAAAAACGCGAGTTGAAAAATGGAGCTCAGGGCCACAGCAATTCACTAACCTGCAGAGTTATAAAGGACTACTCTCTTCCAAAAATCTGTTGAAGGAAAGCCACGAGGCGGAAGGGAAAATGAGGAAGAATGGCATGAAACAGATTTCAAGAGGTACATTGGAATCGCCTTTAAACACAGGAAAAGCATTACAACTTCGAAAATTATGGAAATGGCCATAAAGGGCATATGGGTTTTCACGTGAATATATTCAGGATAAAACGCATATGCCCTTTTTGGACAAGCAAGCAAACGGGCAATGCAAATCGGCACTACAAAGAAGTATCACTTCCCACCGGTCAAAAGGGACATCCACAAAATGGGTAAAAACCAGACAGGCAAGACAGGCCCTGGAGAACAGGGAGCCTTGTTATGCTGATGGGCGGGATGTAAATTGCCAACTGCCTCTCTGGGGGAGTGCATCGTGTTCCCTAAAACAAGTAAACAACAGAGCTACAGAGCCAAGGGCACTTCCAGTCTAGGGAATATACCTTGGGAAAACTGAAAATCAATAAGGCAGAGCCACCCCGAAATTTAGGGCTGCACTGCTTACAAAAACCTCAACTTGGGTACACCTTAAATACCCCAGGAAAGACAAAAATGGTTCAAGAAATTGTGGTACTTACATACGATGGAATGTCCCTCAGCCATGAAATCAATTTCATAAGACAAGTAGCAGCAAAATGAGTGGATTCAGGTATGATGATTCTAAGTGAAATAAGTGACACAGAAAAAGAAACTTATCATAAGATATCACTTATGAAGATCCTGTAAACATGGCTACACATGAACTGAGTTAGGAAAGAGAACAGAGTCTCACATTTAGAAAACACGCTTATGCCTGCTTAAGGGGGAAGGAGAGGTGGTGTGATGCATAAAACCAGAGTTTGATATGAGCACAGGTACCGTTCCAAAAACCAACTATCGAATAGACAAGACCTAAACCTTCCTCAGGGAAAGGGACTCAAAACCCCATATTACCCACAGAGGAATATATCTGACTAGTAAGAATCTTAAAACCTATGTATTGACATGTCTCTGTAAGGGAATCAAGTGTGTCTAGACTGGCATAAACATGGCAGTGAGAATCAGCTCAAACCCACTATAAAAAGGAATTTAAAAAAAAAACAAAAAAACAGGGAAATTCTTTACAATTCCTTCAGGGTCTATGATGAAACCTGGAATGTCCCTATCTACAGCAACAGCTGGAAGTGGCATAAGGCTGGACACCTGGGACTGAGAGGATTGGTGAGATTGGGTGAGCAAATGCACACCCTTTAATGCAATAATATGTGGCACCCATTCCATGGGTCCCAACTCTCCAGGTTGAAGGGAATATTGCAACAGCTATAACATGTACCGGAAACCAAGAGAATGTACATTTCCAAAAACCTAATACGGAATAGACAAGACCTACACCTTCCTCAGGGAAAGGGACTCAACAACCCATATTCCCCGCAGAGGATTTTATCATACTATTAAGAATCTTAAAACCTATGTATTGATATATCTCCATAAGGGAATCACGTGTGTCTAAACTGGCATAAACATGGCACTGAGAGTCAGCTCAAACCCAATATAAAAAGGAATTTCAAAATCAAACCAAAAACACCGGGAAATTCTTTACAATTCCTTCAGGGTCTCTGATTAAACCTGGTATGACTCTACGTACAATGACAGCAGGATGTGGCATAATGCTGGACACTTGGGAATGAGAGGATTGGTGAGATTGTGTTAGCAATTGCAGACCCTTTAAAGCAATAATGCATGGCACCCATTCCATGTGTCCCAACTCTGCAGGTTGAAGGGAATATTACTACAGCTATAACATGTACGGGAAACCTAGAGAATGGACACACTGTGAATAGGAAAGGTCTCTAAAACTCAACGAATAGTCCCTCTCCTGGTGCTCCGGTTTGACTTCCAACTGCTTTACTATCAATCTCCCAACTTGCAGAGAGAGGCTCTTTAACCTCCTGGTTCGCACAGGTTGCCAATTTGGCAGAGGATGAAAGGGAAGTGGGTGAACCAATGAGAGAGTAGCTGTTAGGCATTTGGACGGGCACATGTCACTCTTATTTCCTGGGAGGAAAAAGAATTAACCAACGTCTCAGCCACCCGCCGGGAACCAGTATAGGTCCTGAACCAAAATTTTGGACTTGCATTCAGCTCACAAAAAACGAGTTGAAAAATGGAGCTCAGGGGCAGAGCAATTCACAAACTGGCAGAGGAGTAATGGACCGCAATCGTGCAAAAATCAGTTGAGGGAAGGCAACGAGGCAGACTTGAAAGCGAGGCAGAATAGGCAGAAACAGATTTCAAGAGGTACGTTGGAAGTGCCGTTAAAGCACAGGAAGAGGGGCAAAACTTCGACAATGATGCACTTGGCCAAAAAGGGCGTATGAGTTTTCTCCTGAATATATTCAGGAGAAAACACATAGAACCTTTTTGGCCAGGCAAGCAAACGGGCAATGCTAATCTACACTACAAAGAAGTATCACTTCCCACCAGTCAAAAGGGACATCCGCAAAATGTGTAAAAAACAGAAACGCAAGACAGGCCCTGGAAAACAGGGAGCCTTGTTATGATGATGGTGGGGACGTAAGTTGTGAACTGCCTCTCTGGAGGAGTGCATTGTGTTCCCTAAAAAAATAAACAACAGAGCTACAGAGCCAAGGGCACTTCCACGCTAAGGAATATACCTTGGGAAAAATGAAAATCAATAAGCCAGAGCCACCCCAAAATTTAGGTTTGCACTGCTTAAAAGATCCTCAAATTGGGACCACCTTAAATATCCCAGGAAATACAAAAAGGGTTTAAGAAATTGTGGAACTTACTTACGATGGAATATCCCTCAGCCATGAAATCAATGTCTTAAGGCCAGTAGCAGCCAAATGAGTGGATTCAGGTACGATGATTCTAAGTGAAATAAGTCACACAGAAAAAGAAACTTACCATTAGGTATCACTTTTGAACATCCTTATACATGGCTACACATGAACTGAGTTAGGAAAGAGAACAGAGTCTCACATTTAGAAAACACTCTTATGCCAGATTAAGTGGGAAGGAGAGGAGGGGTGACGCATAAAACCAGAGTTTGATATAAGCACAGGTACCGTTCCAAAAACCAACGATGGAATAGACAAGGCCTACACCTTCCTCAGTGAAAGGGACCCAAAACATGATATTTCCCGCAGAGGAATATATCTGACTAGTAAGAATATTAAAATCTATGTATTGATATGTCCCCATAAGGGAATCAAGTGTGTCTAGACTGGCATAAACATAGCAGTGAGAATCAGCTCAAACCCACTATAAAATGGAATTTGAAAAACAAAACAAAAATACAAGGAAATTCTTTACAATTCCTTCAGGGTTTCTGATGAAACCTGGAATGACCCTATCTACAATGACAGCTGGATGTGGAATAATGCTGGACACATGGGACTGAGAGGATTGGTGAGATTGGGTGAGCAAATGCAGACCCTTTAAAGCAATAATGCATGGCACCCATTCCATGGGTCCCATGTCTCCAGGTTGAAGGGAATATTACTACAGCTATAACATGTACGGGAAACCTAGAGAATAGACACACTGTGAATATCAAAGGTCTCTAAAACTAAACGAATAGTCCCTCTCCTGGTGCTCCGGTTTGACTTTCCAACTGCTTTACTATCAATCTCCCAGCTTGGAGAGACAACACCTTTAACCTCCTGGTTCGCACAGGTTGCCAAATTGGCAGTGGATGAAAGAGAAGAGGGAGAACCAATGAGAGAGTAGCTGTTAGGCATTTGGACGGGCACATGTCACTCTTATTTCCCGGGAGGAAGAAGAATTAAAAAAAGTCTCATCCATCCACCGGGAACCAGTATAGTTCCTGAACCAAAATATTGGACTTGCATTTAGCTCACAAAAAATGAGTTAAGTAATGGAGCTCAGGGACACAGCAATTCACAAACAGGCAGAGTAATAAAGGACGACTATCGTCCAACAATCTGTTGAGGGAAGGCAACAAGGCGGACTTGAAAGCGAGGCAGAATAGCAGAAAACAGATTTCAAGAGGTACGTTGGAATTGCCTTTAAAGCACATAAAGAGGGTCAAAACTTTGAAAATGATGCACTTGGCCTAAAAGGCCATATGCGTTTTCTCCTGAATATATTCAGGAGAAAACAAATACGCCCTTTTTGGCAAAGCAAGCAAGTGGGCAATGCAAATCGGCACTACAAAGAAGTGTCACTTCCCATCGGTCAAAAGGGACATCCACACAATGGGTAAAATTCAGAAAGGCAAGACAGGCCCTGGAGAACAGGGAGCCTTGTTATGCTGATGGGCAGGATGTAAATTGCCAACTGCCTCTCTGGAGGATTGCATTGTGTTCCCAAAACAAGTAAACAACAGAGCTACAGAGACAAGGGCACTTCCAGTCTAGGGAATATACATTGGGAAAACTGAAAATCAATAAGACAGAGCCACCCCAAAATTTAGGGCTGCACTGCTTACAAGAACCTCAACTTGGGTATACCTTAAGTATCCCAGGAAAGATAAAAATGGTTCAAAAATTGTGGTACTTACGTACGATGGAATATCCCTCAGCTATGAAATCAATATCATATGACCAGTAGCAGCAAAATGAGTGGATTCAAGTACGATGATTCTAAGTGAAATAAGTCACACAGAAAAAGAAACGTATCATAAGATATCACTTATGAAGATACTGTAAACATGGCTACACATGAACTGAGTTAGGAAAGAGAAGAGAGTCTCACATTTAGAAAACACTCTTATGCCTGCTTAAGGGGGAAGGAGAGGTGGGGTGATGCATAAAACCAGAGTTTGATATAAGCACATGCACCGTTCCCAAAACCAAGTACGGAATAGACAAGACCTACACCTTCCTCTGTGAAAGGGACTCAAAACCCCATATTTCCCGCAGAGGAATATATCTGACTAGTAAGAATCTTAAAACCTATGTATTGATATGTCTCCATAAGGGAATCAAGTGTGTCTAGATTGGCATAAACATGGCAGCGAGAATCATTTCAATACCACTATAAAAAGGAATTTGAAAAACAACAAAAAAGGGAAATTCTTTACAATTCCTTCAGGGTTTCTGATGAAACCTGGAATGACCCTATCTACAATGACAACTGGATGTTTCATAATGCTGGACACATGGGACTGAGAGGATTGGTGAGATTGGGTGAGCAAATGCAGACCCTTTAAAGCAATAATGCATGGCACCCATTCCATGGGGCCCATGTCTCCAGGTTGAAGGGAATATTACTACAGAG
Source organism: Mesoplodon mirus (assembly GCF_964341445.2). Taxonomy (NCBI): domain Eukaryota; kingdom Metazoa; phylum Chordata; class Mammalia; order Artiodactyla; family Ziphiidae; genus Mesoplodon; species Mesoplodon mirus. Next base: position 4,625,627 of record NW_028295817.1, read on the forward strand.
ATAACATGTATGGGAAACCTAGAGAATGGACACTCTGTGAATGTCAAAGGTCTCTAAAACTCAACAAATACTCCCCCTCCTGGTGCTCCGGTTTGAATTTCCAACTGCTTTACTATCAATCTCCCAACTTGGAGAGACAGCCCCTTTAACCTCCTGGTTTGCACAGGTTTCCAATTTGGCAGAGGATGAAAGGGAAGAGGGAGAACCAATGAGAGAGTAGCTTTTAGGCATTTGGACGGGCACATGTCACTCTTATTTCCCGGGAGGAAGAAGAATTAACCAAAGTCTCAGACACCCACTGGGAACCAGTATAGGTACTGCACCAAAATTTTGGACTTGCGTTCAGCTCACAAAAAACGAGTTAAAAATGGAGCTCAGGATCACAGCAATTCACAAACTGGCAGAGTAATAAAGGACAACTATCGTCCAACAATCGGTTGAGGGAAGGCATCGAGGCGGACTTGAAAGCGAGGCAGAATAGCAGGAATCCGATTTCAAGAGGTACGTTGGAATCGCCTTTAAAGCACAGGAAGAGGGGCACAACTTCGACAATGATGCAGTTGTCCAAAAAGCGCGTATGCGTTTTCTCCTGAATATATTCAGGAGAAAACGCATACGCCCTTTTTGGCCAAGCAAGCAAGCGGGCAATGCAAACCTGCACTACAAAGAAGTATCACTTCCCACCAGTCAAAAGGGATATCCACAAAATGGGTAAAATTCAGAAAGGCAAGACAGGCCCTGGAGAACAGGGAGCCTTGTTATGCTGATGGGCGGGATGTAAACTGCCAACTGCCTCTCTGGAGGAGTGCACTGTGTTCCCTAAAACAAGTAAACAACAGACCTACAGAGCCAAGGGCACTTCCAGTCTAGGGAATATACCTTGGAAAAACTGAAAATCAATAAGACAGAGCCACCCCAAAATTTAGGGATGCACTGCTTACAAGAACCTCAACTTGGGTACAACTTAAGTATCCCAGGAAAGATAAAAATGGTTCAAAAAATTTTGGTACTTATGTACGCTGGAATATCCCTCAGCCATGAAATAAATATCATAAGACCAGTAGCAGCAAAATGAGTGGATTCAGGTACGATGATTCTAAGTGAAATAAGTCACACAGAAAAAGAAACTTATCATAAGATATCACTTATGAAGGTCCTGTAAACATGGCTACACATGAACTGAGTTAGGAAAGAGAAGAGAATTTGACATTTAGAAAATATTCTTATGCCTGCTTAAGGGGAAGGAGAGGTGGTGTGATGCATAAAACCAGAGATTGATATAAGCACAGGTACCGTTCCAAAAACCAAGTACGGAATAGACAAGACCTACACCTTCCTCAGTGAAAGGGACTCAAAACCCCATATTTCCCACAGAGGAATATATCTGACTAGTAAGAATCTTAAAACCTATGTATTGATATGTCTCCATAAGGGAATCAAGTGTGTGTAGACTGGCAAAAACATGGCAGCGAGAATCAGCTCAGAACCACTCTAAAAAGAATTTGAAAAACAACAAAAAAAAGGGAAATTCTTTACAATTCCTTCAAGGATTCTGATGTATTCTGGAATGACCCTATATACAATGACAGCTGGAGGTGGCATAAGGCTGGACACATGGGAAAGACTGGATTAGTGAGATTCGGTGAGCAAATGCACACCATTTAAAGCAATAATGCATGGCACCCATACCTTGGGGCCAATGTCTCCAGGTTGAAGAGAATATTACTACAGCTATAACATGTACGGGAAACCTAGGGAATGTATACACTGTGAATACGAAAGGTCTCTAAAACTCAACGAATACTCCCCTTCCTGGTGCTCCGGTTTGAATTTCCAACTGCTTTACTATCAATCTCCCAAATTGGAGAGACAGCCCCTTTAACCTCCTGGTTTGCACAGGTTTCCAATTTGGCAGAGGATGAAACGGAAGAGGGAGAACCAATGAGAGAGTAGCTTTTAGGCATTTAGACGGGCACATGTCACTCTTATTTCCCGGGAGGAAGAAGAATTAACCAAAGTCTCAGCCACCCACCGGGAACCAGTATAGGTCCTGAACCAAAATTTTGGACTTGCGTTCAGCTCACAAAAAACGAGTTAAAACTGGAGCTCAGTATCAGAGCAATTCACAAACTGGCAGAGTAATAAAGGAAAACTATCGTCCAAAAATCTGTTGAGGGAAGGCAACGAGGTGGACTTGAAAGCGAGGCAGAATAGCAGGAAACAGATTTCAAGAGGTACGTTGGAATCGCCTTTAAAGCATAGGAAGAGGGGTACAACTTCGACAATAATGCACTTGGCCAAAAAGGGCGTATGTGTTTTGTCCTGAATATATTCAGGAGAAAACGCATACGACCATTTTGGCCAAGCAAGCAAGCGGGTAATGCAAATCTGCCCTACAAAGATGTATCACTTCCCACCAGTCAAAAGGGACATCCACAAAATGGGTAAAATTTAGAAAGGCAAGACAGGCCCTGGAAAACAGGGAGCCTTGTTATGCTGATGGGCGGGATGTAAATTGCCAACTGCCTCTCTGGAGGAGTGCATTGTGTTCCCTGATACAAGTAATCAACAGTGCTACAGAGCCAAGGGCACTTCCAGTGTAGGGAAAATACCTTGGGAAAACTGAAGATCAATAAGACAGAGCCACCCCAAAATTTAGTGCTGCACTGATTACAAGAACCTCAACTTGGGTACACCTTAAGTATCCCAGGAAATATAAAAATGTTACAAAATATTTTGGTACTTACGTATGCTGAAATATCCCTCAGACATGAAATCAATATCATAAGACCAGTAGCAGCAAAATGAGTGGATTCAGGTACGATGATTCTAAGTGAAATAAGTCACACAGAAAAAGAAACTTATCATAAGATATCACTTATGAAGATCCTGTAAACATGGCTACACATGAACTGAGTGAGGAAAGAGAACAGAGTCTCACATTTAGAAAACACTCTTATGCCTGCTTAAGGGGGAAGGAGAGGTGGGGTGATGCATAAAACCAGAGTTTGATATAAGCACAGGTACCGTTCAAAAACCAACTATGGAATAGACACGGCCTACACCTTCCTCAGTGAAAGGGACTCAAAACCACATATTTCCCGCAGAGGAATATATCTGACTAGTAAGAATGTTAAAAACTATGTATTGATATGTCTCCATAAGGGAATCAAGTGTGTCTAGACTGGCATAAACATGAGAGCAAGAATCAGCTCCAACCCACTATAAAAAGGAATTTGAAAAACAAAATAAAGGAAATTCTTTACAATTCCTTCATGGTTTCTGATGAAACCTGGAATGACCCTATATACAATGACAGCTGGATGTGGAATAATGCTGGACACATGGGACTGAGAGGATTGGTGAGATTGGGTGAGCAAATGCAGACCCTTTAAAGCAATAATGCATGGCACCCATTCCATGGGTCCCATGTCTCCAGGTTGAAGGGAATATTACTACAGCTATAACATGTACGGGAAACCTAGAGAATGGACACACTGTGAATATCAAAGGTCTCTAAAACTAAACGAATAGTCCCTCTCCTGGTGCTCCGGTTTGACTTTCCAGCTGCTTTCCTATCAATCTCCCAGCTTGGAGAGACAACACCTTTAACAACCTGGTTCCCACAGGTTGCCAAATTGGCAGTGGATGAAAGAGAAGAGGGAGAACCAATGAAAGAGTAGCTGTTAGGCATTTGGACGGGCACATGTCACTCTTATTTCCCAGGAGGAAGAAGAATTAAACAAAGTCTCATCCATCCACCGGGAACCAGTATAGTTCCTGAACCAAAATATTGGACTTGCGTTCAGCTCACAAAAAACGAGTTAAATAATGGAGCTCAGGGACACAGCAATTCACAAACAGGCAGAGTAATAAAGGACGACTATCGTCCAACAATCTGTTGAGGGAAGGCAACAAGGCGGACTTGAAAGCGAGGCAGAATAGCAGAAAACAGATTTCAAGAGATACGTTGGAATTGCCTTTAAAGCACATGAAGAGGGTCAAAACTTTGAAAATGATGCACTTGGCCTAAAAGGGCATATGCGTTTTCTCCTGAATATATTCAGGAGAAAACAAATACGCCCTTTTTGGCAAAGCAAGCAAGTGGGAAATGCAAATCGGCACTACAAAGAAGTATCACTTCCCATCGGTCAAAAGGGACATCCACACAATGGGTAAAATTCAGAAAGGCAAGACAGGCCCTGGAGAAGAGGGAGCCTTGTTATGCTGATGGGCAGGATGTAAATTGCCAACTGCCTCTCTGGAGGAGTGCACTGTGTTCCCAAAACAAGTAAACAACAGAGCTACAGAGCCAAGGGCACTTCCAGTCTAGGGAATATACCTTGGGAAAACTGAAAATCAATAAGACAGAGCCACCCCAAAATTTAAGGCTGCACTGCTTACAAGAACCTCAACTTGGGTACACCTTAAGTATCCCAGGAAAGATAAAAATGGTTCAAAAAATTGTGGTACTTACATACGATGGAATATCCCTCAGCCATGAAATCAATATCATATGACCATTAGCAGCAAAATGAGTGGATTCAGGTACGATGATTCTAAGTGAAATAAGTCACACAGAAAAAGAAACGTATCATAAGATATCACTTATGAAGATCCTGTAAACATGGCTACACATGAACTGAGTTAGGAAAGAGAACAGAGTCTCACATTTAGAAAACACTCGTATGCCTGCTTAAGGGGGAAGGAGAGGTGGAGTGATGCATAAAACCAGAGTTTGATATAAGCACAGGTACCGTTCCAAAAACCAAGTATGGAATAGACAAGACCTACACCTTCCTCAGTGAAAGGGACTCAAAACCCGATATTTCCCGCAGAGGAATATATCTGACTAGTAAGACTCTTAAAACCTATGTATTGATATGTCTCCATAAGGGAATCAAGTGTGTCTAGACTGGCATAAACATGGCAGTGAGAATCAGCTCAAAACCACTCTAAAAAGTATTTGGAAACAACAAAAAAAGGGAAAATCTTTACAATTCCTTCAAGGATTCTGATGAAATCTGGAATGACCTTATCTACAATGACAGCTGGATGTGGCATAAGGCTGACACATGGGACTGACTGGATAAGTGAGATTGGGTGAGCAAATGCACACCAATTAAAGCAATAATTCATGGCACCCATTCCATGGGGCCAATGTCTCCAGGTTGAAGAGAATATTACTACAGCTATAACATGTATGGGAAACCTAGAGAATGGACACACAGTGAATATGAAAGGTCTCTAAAACTCAACGAATACTCCCCCTCCTGGTGCTCCGGTTTGAATTTCCAACTGCTTTTCTATCAATCTCCCAGCATGGAGAGACAGCCCCTTTAACCTCCTGGTTTGCACAGGTTGCCAATTTGGCAGAGGATGAAAGGGAAGAGGGAGAACCAATGAGAGAGCAGGTTTTAGGCATTTGGACGGGCACATGTCACTCTTATTTCCCGGGAGGAAGAAGAATTAACCAAAGTCTCAGCCACCCACCGGGAAGCAGTATAGGTCCTGAACCGAAATTTTGGACTTGCGTTCAGCTCACAAAAAACGAGTTAAAACTGGAGCTCAGTATCAGAGCAATTCACAAACTGGCAGAGTAATAAAGGAAAACTATCGTCCAAAAATCTGTTGAGGGAAGGCAACGAGGTGGACTTGAAAGCGAGGCAGAATAGCAGGAAACAGATTTCAAAAGGTACGTTGGAATCGCCTTTAAAGCATAGGAAGAGGGGTACAACTTCGACAATAATGCACTTGGCCAAAAAGGGCGTATGTGTTTTGTCCTGAATATATTCAGGAGAAAACGCATACGACCATTTTGGCCAAGCAAGCAAGCGGGTAATGCAAATCTGCCCTACAAAGATGTATCACTTCCCACCAGTCAAAAGGGACATCCACAAAATGGGTAAAATTCAGAAAGGCAAGACAGGCCCTGGAAAACAGGGAGCCTTGTTATGCTGATGGGCGGGATGTAAATTGCCAACTGCCTCTCTGGAGGAGTGCATTGTGTTCCCTGATACAAGTAATCAACAGTGCTACAGAGGCAAGGGCACTTCCAGTGTAGGGAATATACCTTGGGAAAACTGAAGATCAATAAGACAGAGCCACCCCAAAATTTAGTGCTGCACTGCTTACAAGAACCTCAACTTGGGTACACCTTAAGTATCCCAGGAAATATAAAAATGTTACAAAATATTTTGGTACTTACGTACGCTGGAATATCCCTCAGACATGAAATCAATATCATAAGACCAGTAGCAGCAAAATGAGTGGATTCAGGTACGATGATTCTAAGTGAAATAAGTCACACAGAAAAAGAAACTTATCATAAGATATCACTTATGAAGATCCTGTAAACATGGCTACACATGAACTGAGTGAGGAAAGAGAACAGAGTCTCACATTTAGAAAACACTCTTATGCCTGCTTAAGGGGGAAGGAGAGGTGGGGTGATGCATAAAACCAGAGTTTGATATAAGCACAGGTACCGTTCAAAAACCAACTATGGAATAGACACGACCTACACCTTCCTCAGTGAAAGGGACTCAAAACCCGATATTTCCCGCAGAGGAATATATCTGACTAGTAAGAATGTTAAAAACTATGTATTGATATGTCTCCATAAGGGAATCAAGTGTGTCTAGACTGGCATAAACATGAGAGCGAGAATCAGCTCCAACCCACTATAAAAAGGAATTTGAAAAACAAAATAAAGGAAATTCTTTACAATTCCTTCAGGGTTTCTGATGAAACCTGGAATGACCCTATATACAATGACAGCTGGATGTGGAATAATGCTGGACACATGGGAATGAGAGGATTGGTGAGATTGGGTGAGCAAATGCAGACCCTTTAAAGCAATAATGCATGGCACCCATTCCATGGGTCCCATGTCTCCAGGTTGAAGGGAATATTACTACAGCTATAACATGTACGGGAAACCTAGAGAATGGACACACTGTGAATATCAAAGGTCTCTAAAACTAAACGAATAGTCCCTCTCCTGGTGCTCCGGTTTGACTTTCCAACTGCTTTACTATCAATCTCCCAGCTTGGAGAGACAACACCTTTAACCTCCTGGTTCGCACAGGTTGCCAAATTGGCAGTGGATGAAAGAGAAGAGGGAAAACCAATGAAAGAGTAGCTGTTAGGCATTTGGACGGGCACATGTCACTCTTATTTCCCGGGAGGAAGAAGAATTAAACAAAGTCTCATCCATCCACCAGGAACCAGTATAGTTCCTGAACCAAAATATTGGACTTGCGTTCAGCTCACAAAAAACGAGTTAAATAATGGAGCTCAGGGACACAGCAATTCACAAACAGGCAGAGTAATAAAGGACGACTATCGTCCAACAATCTGTTGAGGGAAGGCAACAAGGCGGACTTGAAAGCGAGGCAGAATAGCAGAAAACAGATTTCAAGAGGTACGTTGGAATTGCCTTTAAAGCACATGAAGAGGGTCAAAACTTTGAAAATGATGCACTTGGCCTAAAAGGGCATATGCGCTTTCTCCTGAATATATTCAGGAGAAAACAAATACGCCCTTTTTGGCAAAGCAAGCAAGTGGGAAATGCAAATCGGCACTACAAAGAAGTATCACTTCCCATCGGTCAAAAGGGACATCCACAAAATGGGTAAAATTCAGAAATGCAAGACAGGCCCTGGAGAACAGGGAGCCTTGTTATGCTGATGGGCAGGATGTAAATTGCCAACTGCCTCTCTGGAGGATTGCACTGTGTTCCCAAAACAAGTAAACAACAGAGCTACAGAGCCAAGGGCACTTCCAGTCTAGGGAATATACCTTGGGAAAACTGAAAATCAATAAGATAGAGCCACTCCAAAATTTAGGGCTGCACTGCTTACAAGAACCTCAACTTGGGTATACCTTAAGTATCCCAGGAAAGATAAAAATGGTTCAAAAAATTGTGGTAGTTACGTACGATGGAATATCCCTCAGCCATGAAATCAATATCATATGACCAGTAGCAGCAAAATGAGTGGTTTCAAGTACGATGATTCTAAGTGAAATAAGTCACACAGAAAAAGAAACGTATCATAAGATATCACTTATGAAGATCCTGTAAACATGGCTACACATGAACTGAGTTAGGAAAGAGAAGAGAGTCTCACATTAAGAAAACACTCTTATGCCTTCTTAAGGGGGAAGGAGAGGTGGGGTGATGCATAAAACCAGAGTTTGATATAAGCACAAGTACCGTTCCCAAAACCAAGTACGGAATAGACAAGACCTACACCTTCCTCTGTGAAAGGGACTCAAAACCCCATATTTCCCGCAGAGGAATATATCTGACTAGTAAGAATCTTAAAACCTATGTATTGATATGTCTCCATAAGGGAATCAAGTGTGTGTAGACTGGCATAAACATGGCAGCGAGAATCAGCTCAAAACCACTCTAAAAAGAATTTGAAAAACAACAAAAAAAGGGAAATTCTTTACAAGTCCTTCAAGGATTCTGATGAATTCTGGAATGACCCTATCTACAATGACAGCTGGATGTGGCATAAGGCTGGACACATGGGACTGACTGGATTAGTGAGATTGGGTGAGCAAATGCACACCATTTAAAACAATAATGCATGGCACCCATTCCATGGGGCCAATGTCTCCAGGTTGAAGAGAATATTACTACAGCTATAACATGTACGGGAAACCTAGGGAATGGACACACTGTGAATACGAAAGGTCTCTAAAACTCAACGAATACTCCCCTTCCTGGTGCTCCGGTTTGAATTTCCAACTGCTTTACTATCAATCTCCCAAATTGGAGAGACAGCCCCTTTAACCTCCTGGTTTGCACAGGTTTCCAATTTGGCAGAGGATGAAAGGGAAGAGGGAGAACCAATGAGAGAGTAGCTTTTAGGCATTTGGACGGGCACATGTCACTCTTATTTCCCAGGAGGAAGAAGAATTAACCAAAGTCTCAGACACCCACAGGGAACCAGTATAGGTACTGAACCAAAATTTTGGACTTGAGTACAGCTCACAAAAAACGAGTTAAAAATGGAGCTCAGGATCACAGCAATTCACAAACTGGCAGAGTAATAAAGGACAACTATCGTCCAACAATCTGTTGAGGGAAGGCATCGAGGCAGACTTGAAAGCGAGGCAGAATAGCAGGAATCCGATTTCAAGAGGTACGTTGGAATCACCTTTAAAGCACAGGAAGAGGGGCACAACTTTGACAATGATGCACTTTGCCAAAAAGGGCGTATGTGTTTTGTCCTAAATATATTCAGGAGAAAACACATACGCCCTGTTTGGCCAAGCAAGCAAGCGGGCAATGCAAATCTGCACTACAAAGAAGTATCACTTCCCACCAGTCAGAAAGGATATCCACAAAATGGGTAAAATTCAGAAAGGCAAGACAGGCCCTGGAGAACAGGGAGCCTTGTTATGCTGATGGGCGGGATGTAAATTGCCAACTGCCTCTCTGGAGGAGTGCATTGTGTTCCCTAAAACAAGTAAACAACAGAGCTACAGAGCCAAGGGCACTTCCAGTCTAGGGAATATACCTTGGGAAAACTGAAAATCAATAAGACAGAGCCACCCCAAAATTTAGGGCTGCACTGCTTACAAGAACCTCAACTTGGGTACACCTTAAGTATCACAGGAAAGATAAAAATTGTTCAAAAAATTTTGGTACTTACGTACGCTGGAATATCCCTCAGCCATGAAATAAATATCATAAGACCAGTAGCAGCAAAATGAGTGGATTCAGGTACGATGATTCTATGTGAAATAAGTCACACAGAAAAAGAAACGTATCATAAGATATCACTTATGAAGGTCCTGTAAACATGGCTACACATGAAATGAGTTAGGAAAGAGAAGAGAGATTCACATTTAGAAAATATTCTTATGCCTGCTTAAGGGGGAAGGAGAGGTGGGGTGATGCATAAAACCAGAGTTTGATATAAGCACAGGTACCGTTCCAAAAACCAACTATCGAATAGACAAGACCTACACCTTCCTCAGTGAAAGGGACTCAAAACCCCATATTTCCCGCAGAGGAATATATCTGACTAGTAAGAATCTTAAAACCTATGTATTGATACGTCTCCATAAGGGAATCAAGTGTGTCTAGAATGGCATAAACATGACAGCGAGAATCAGCTCCAACCCACTATAAAAAGGAATTTGAAAAACAAAAAAAAAGGAAATTCTTTACAATTCCTTCAGGGTTTCTGATGAAACCTGGTATGACCCTATCTACAATGACAGCAGGATGTGGCATAAGGCTGGACACATGGGACTGAGAGGATTGGTGAGATTGGGTGAGCAAATGCAGACCCTTTAAAGCAATAAAGCATGGCACCCATTCCATGGGACGCATGTCTCCAGGTTGAAGGGAATATTACTACAGCTATAACATGTACGGGAAACCTAGAGAATGGACACACTGTGAATACGAAAGGTCTCTAAAACTCAACGAATAGTCCCTCTCTTGGTGCTCCGGTTTGACTTTCCAACTGCTTTACTATCAATCTCCCTACTTGGAGAGACAGCCCTTTTAACATCCTGGTTCACACAGGTTGCCAATTTGGCAGAGGATGAAAGGGAAGAGGGAGAACCAGTGAGAGAGTAGCTGTTAGGCATTTGGACGGGCACATGTCACTCTTATTTCCTGGGAGGAAGAAGAAATAAGCAAAGTCTCAGCCACCCACCTGGAACCAGTATAGGTCCTGAACCAAAATATTGGACTTGCGTTCAGCTCATAAAAAAACGAGTTAAATAATGTAGCTCAGGGGCACAGCAATTCACAAACAGGCAGAGTAATAAAGGACAGGTATCATCGAAAAATCTGTTGAGGGAAGGCAACGAGGCAGACTTGAAAGCTAGGCAGAATAGCAGGAAACAGATTTCAAGAGATACGTAGGAATCGCCTGTAAAGCACATGAAGAGGGGCACAACTTCGACAATGATGCACTTGGCCAAAAATGGCATATGCGTTTTGTCCTGAATATATTCCGGGGAAAACACATATACCCGTTTTCGCCAAGCAAGCAAGCGGGCAATGCAAATCTGCACTAAAATGAAGTATCACTTCCCAAGGGTCAAAAGGGACATCCACAAAATATGTAAAAGCCAGAAAGGCAAGACAGGCCCTGGAGAAGAGGGAGCCTTGTAATGCTGATGGGCTGGATATAAATTGCCAACTGCCTCTCTGGAGGAGTGCATTGTGTTCCCTAAAACAAGTAAACAACAGAGGTACAGAGCCAAGGGCACTTTCAGTCTAGGGAATGTACCTTGGGAAAACTGAAAATCAATAAGACACAGCCACCCCAAAATTTAGGGCTGCACTGCTTACAAGAACCTCAACTTGGGTACATTTTAAGTACCCCAGGAAAGATAAAAATGGTTCAAAAAATTGTGGTACTTACGTACGATGGAATATCCCTCAGCCATGAAATCAATATCATATGACCATTAGCAGCAAAATGAGTGGATTCAGGTACGATGATTCTAAGTGAAATAAGTCACCCAGAAAAAGAAGCTTATCATAAGATATCACTTATGAATATCCTGTAAACATGGCTACACATGAACTGAGTTAGGAAAGAGAACAGAGCCTCACATTTAGAAAACACTCTTATGCCTGCTTAAGGGGGAATGAGAGGTGGGGGGATGCATAAAATCAGAGTTTGATATAAGCACAGGTACCGTTCCAAAAACCAAGTATGGAATAGACAAGACCTACACCTTCCTCAGTGAAAGGGACTCAAAACCCGATATTTCCCGCAGAGGAATATATCTGACTAGTAAGACTCTTAAAACCTATGTATTGATATGTCTCCATAAGGGAATCAAGTGTGTCTAGACTGGCATAAACATGGCAGCGAGAATCAGCTCAATACCACTCTAAAAAGTATTTGGAAACAACAAAAAAAGGGAAAATCTTTACAATTCCTTCAAGGATTCTGATGAAATCTGGAATGACCTTATCTACAATGACAGCTGGATGTGGCATAAGGCTGGACACATGGGACTGACTGGATTAGTGAGATTGGGTGAGCAAATGCACACCATTTAAAGCAATAATGCATGGCACCCATTCCATGGGGCCAATGTCTCCAGGTTGAAGAGAATATTACTACAGCTATAACATGTATGGGAAACCTAGAGAATGGACACACTGTGAATACGAAAGGTCTCTAAAACTCAACGAATACTCCCCCTCCTGGTGCTCCGGTTTGAATTTCCAACTGCTTTTCTATCAATCTCCCAGCATGGAGAGACAGCCCCTTTAACCTCCTGGTTTGCACAGGTTGCCAATTTGGCAGAGGATGAAAGGGAAGAGGGAGAACCAATGAGAGAGCAGGTTTTAGGCATTTGGACGGGCACATGTCACTCTTATTTCCCGGGAGGAAGAAGAATTAACCAAAGTCTCAGCCACCCACCGGGAACCAGTATAGGTCCTGAACCAAAATTTTGGACTTGCGTTCAGCTCACAAAAAACGAGTTAAAACTGGAGCTCAGTATCAGAGCAATTCACAAACTGGCAGAGTAATAAAGGAAAACTATCGTCCAAAAATCTATTGAGGGAAGGCAACGAGGTGGACTTGAAAGCGAGGCAGAATAGCAGGAAACAGATTTCAAGAGGAACGTTGGAATCGCCTTTAAAGTATAGGAAGAGGGGTACAAGTTCGACAAGGATGCACTTGGCCAAAAAGGGCGTATGTGTTTTGTCCTGAATATATTCAGGAGAAAACGCATACGACCATTTTGGCCAAGCAAGCAAGCGGGTAATGCAAATCTGCCCTACAAAGATGTATCACTTCCCACCAGTCAAAAGGGACATCCACAAAATGGGTAAAATTCAGAAAGGCAAGACAGGCCCTGGAGAACAGGGAGCCTTGTTTTGCTGATGGGCGGGATGTAAATTGCCAACTGCCTCTCTGGAGGAGTGCATTGTGTTCCCTGATACAAGTAATCAACAGTGCTACAGAGCCAAGGGCACTTCCTTTGTAGGGAATATACCTTGGGAAAACTGAAGATCAATAAGAGAGTGACACCCCAATATTTAGTGCTGCACTGCTTACAAGAACCTCAACTTGTGTACACCTCAAGTATCCCAGGCAATGTAAAAATGTTACAAAATATTTTGGTACTTACGTACGCTGGAATATCCCTCAGATATGAAATCAATATCATAAGACCAGTAGCAGCAAAATGAGTGGATTCAGGTACGATGATTCTAAGTGAAATAAGTCACACAGAAAAAGAAACTTATCATAAGATATCACTTATGAAGATCCTGTAAACATGGCTACACATGAATTGAGTGAGGAAAGAGAACAGAGTCTCACATTTAGAAAACACTCTTATGCCTACTTAAGGGGGAAGGAGAGGTGGGGTGATGCATAAAACCAGAGTTTGATATAAGCACAGGTACCGTTCAAAAACCAACTATGGAATAGACACGACCTACACCTTCCTCAGTGAAAGGGACTCAAAACCACATATTTCCCGCAGAGGAATATATCTGACTAGTAAGAATGTTAAAAACTATGTATTGATATGTCTCCATAAGGGAATCAAGTGTGTTTAGACTGGCATAAACATGACAGCGAGAATCAGCTCCAACCCACTATAAAAAGGAATTTGAAAAACAAAATAAAGGAAATTCTTTACAATTCCTTCAGGGTTTCTGATGAAACCTGGAATGACCCTATCTACAATGACAGCTGGATGTGGCATAAGGCTGGACACATGGGACTGAGAGGACTGGTGAGATTGTGTGAGCAAATGCAGACCCTTTAAATCAATAATGCATGGCACCTATTCCATGGGGCCAATGTCTCCAGGTTGAAGGGGATATCACTACAGCTATAACATGTACGGGAAACCTAGAGAATGGACACACTGTGAATACGAAGGACTCTAAAACTCAACGAATAGTCCCTCTCTTGGTGCTCCGGTTTGTCTTTCCAACTGCTTTACTATCAATCTCCCTACTTGGAGAGACAGCCCTTTTAACCTCCTGGTTCGCACAGGTTGCCAATTTGGCAGAGGATGAAAGGGAAGAGGGAGAACCAATGAGAGAGTAGCAGTTAGGCATTTGGACGGGCACATGCCACTCTTATTTCCTGGGAGGAAGAAGAAATAAGCAAAGTCTCAGCCACCTAACTGGAACCAGTATAGGTCCTGAACCAAAATATTGGACTTGCGTTCAGCTCATAAAAAAACGTGTTAAATAATGTAGCTCAGGGGAACAGCAATTCACAAACAGGCAGAGTAATAAAGGACAACTATCATCGAAAAATCTGTTGAGGGAAGGCAACGAGGCAGACTTGAAAGCGAGGCAGAATAGCAGGAAACAGATTTCAAAAGATACGTAGGAATCGCCTGTAAAGCACATGAAGAGGGGCACAACTTCGACAATGATGCACTTGGCCAAAAATGGCATATGCGTTTTTTCCTGAATATATTCCGGGGAAAACACATATACCCGTTTTCGCCAAGCAAGCAAGCGGGCAATGCAAATCTGCACTAAAATGAAGTATCACTTCCCACGGGCCAAAGGGACATCCACAAAATATGTAAAAACCAGAAAGGCAAGACAGGCCCTGGAGAACAGGGAGCCTTGTTATGTTGATGGGCTGGATATAAATTGCCAACTGCCTCTCTGGAGGAGTGCATTGTGTTCCCTAAAACAAGTAAACAACAGAGCTACAGAGCCAAGGGCACTTTCAGTCTAGGGAATATACCTTGGGAAAACTGAAAATCAATAAGACAGCCACCCCAAAATTTAGGGCTGCACTGCTTACAAGAACCTCAACTTGGGTACACCTTAAGTATCCCAGGAAAGATAAAAATGGTTCAAAAAATTGTGGTACTTACGTACGATGGAATATCCCTCAGCCATGAAATCAATATCATATGACCAGTAGCAGCAAAATGAGTGGATTCAGGTACGATGATTCTAAGTGAAATAAGTCACACAGAAAAAGAAACGTATCATAAGATATCACTTATGAAGATCCTGTAAACATGGCTACACATGAACTGAGTTAGGAAAGAGAACAGAGACTCACATTTAGAAAACACTCTTATGCCTGCTTAAGGGGGAAGGAGAGGTGGGGGGATGCATAAAACCAGAGTTTGATATAAGCACAGGTACCGTTCCAAAAACCAAGTATGGAATAGACAAGACCTACACCTTCCTCAGTGAAAGGGACTCAAAACCCGATATTTCCCACAGAGGAATATATCTGACTAGTAAGACTCTTAAAACCTATGTATTGATATGTCTCCATAAGGGAATCAAGTGTGTCTAGACTGTCATAAACATGGCAGCGAGAATCAGCTCAAAACAACTCTAAAATGTATTTGGAAAATAACAAAAAAAAGGGAAAATCATTACAATTCCTTCAGGGTTTCTGATGAAACCTGGAATGACCTTATCTACAATGACAGCTGGATGTGGCATAAGGCTGGACACATGGGACTGAGAGGATTGGTGAGATTGGGTGAGCAAATGCAGACCCTTTAAAGCAATAAGGCATGGCACCCATTCCCTGTGTCCCATGTCTCCAGGTTGAAGGGAATATTACTACAGCTATAAAATGTACGGGAAACCTAGAGAATGGACACACTGTGAATACGAAAGGTCTCTAAAACTCAACGAATATTCACTCTCCTGGTGCTCCCATTTGCCATTCCAACTGCTTTACTATCAATCTCCCAGCTTGGAAAAACAGCCCGTTTAACCTCCTGGTTCGCACCGGTTTCCAATTTGGCAGTGAATTAAAGGGAAGAGGGAGAACCAATGAAAGAGTAGCTGTTAGGCATTTGGACGGGCACATGTCACTCTTATTTCCCGGGAGAAAGAAGTATTAATCAAAGTCTCAGCCACCCACCGGGAACCAGTATAGTTCCTTAACCAAAATATTGGACTTGCGTTCAGCTCACAAAAAACGAGTTAAATAATGGAGCTCAGGGGCACAGCAATTCACAAACAGGCAGAGTAATAATAGACAACTATCATCCAAAAATCTGTTGAGGTAAGGCAACGAGGCAGACTTGAAAGCGAGGCAGAATAGCAGGAAACAGATTTCAAGAGGTATGTTGGAATTGATTGAAAGAACAGGAAGAGGGGCACAACTTTCACAATGATGCACTTGGCCAAAAAGGGCGTATGCCTTTTCTCCTGAATATATTCAGGAGAAATCACATACGCCCTTTTTGGCCAAATAAGCAAGCGGGCAATGTAAACCTGCACTACAAAAAAGTATCACTTCCATCCGGTCAAAAGGGACATCCACAAAATGGGTAAAATGCAGAAAGGCAAGACAGGCCCTGGAGAACAGAGAGCCTTGTTATGCTGATGGGCCGGATGTAAATAGCCAACTGCCTCTCTGGAGGAGTGCATTGTGTTCCCTAAAACAAGTAAACAACAGAGCTACAGAGCCAAGGGCACTTCCAGTCTAAGGAATATACCTTGGGAAAACTGAAAATCAAAAAGACAGAGCCACCCCAAAATTTAGGGCTGCACTGCTTACAAGAACCTCAACTTGGGTACACCTTAAGTATCCCAGGAAAGATAAAAATGATTCAAAAAATTGTGGTACTTACGTACGATGGAATATCCCTCAGCCATGAAATCAAAATCATAAGACCAGTAGCAGCAAAATGAGTGGATTCAGGTACGATGATTCTACGTGAAATAAGTCACACAGAAAAAGAAACTTACCATAAGACATCACATATGAAGGTCCTGTAAACATGGCTACACATGAAATGAGTTAGGAAAGAGACGAGAGATTGACATTTTGAAAATATTCTTATGCATGCTTAAGGGGGAAGGAGAGGTGGAGTGATGCATAAAACCAGAGTTTGATATAAGCACAGGTACCGTTCCAAAAACCAACTATGGAATAAACAAGACCTACCTATACCGTCCTCAGTGAAAGGGACTCAAAACCCCATATTTCCCGCAGAGGAATATATCTGACTAGGAAGAATCTTAAAACCTATGTATTGATATGTCTCCATAAGGGAATCAAGTGTGTCTAGACTGGCATAAACATGGCAGTGAGAATCAGCTCAAACCCACTATAAAAAGGAATTTGCAAAACAAAAAAAAGGGAAATTCTTTACAATTCCTTCAGGGTCTCTGATGAAACCTGGAATGACCCTATCTACAATGACAGCTGGATGTGGCATAAGGCTGGACACATGGGACTGAGAGGATTGGTGAGATTGTGTGAGCAAATGCAGACCCTTTAAATCAATAATGCATGGCACCTATTCCATGGGGCCAATGTCTCCAGGTTGTAGGGAATATTACTACAGCTATAACATGTACGGGAAACCTAGAAAATGGATACACTGTGAATACGAAAGGTCTCTAAAACTCAACGAATACTCCCCCTCCTTGTGCTCCAGTTTGAATTTCCAACGGCTTTACTATCAATCTTCCAGCTTGGAGCGACAGCCCCTTTAACCTCCCGGTTTTCACAGTTTGCCAATTTGGCAGAGGATGAAAGGAAGAGGGAGAACAAATGAGAGAGTAGCTTTTAGGCATTTGGACGGGCACATGTCACTCTTATTTCCCGGGAGGAAGAAGAATTAACCAAAGTCTCAGCCACCCACTGGGAAACAGTATAGGTCCTGAACCAAAATTTTGGACATGCGTTCAGCTCACAAAAAACGAGTTAAAACTGGAGCTCATGATCACAGCAATTCACAAACTGGCAGAGTAATAAAGGAAAACTATCGTCCAAAAATCTGTTGAGGGAAGGCAACAAGGCGGACTTGAAAGAGAGGCAGAATAGCAGGAAACAGATTTCAAGAGGTACGTTGGAATCACCTTTAAAGCACAGGAAGAGGGGCACAGCTTCGACAGTGATGCACTTGGCAAAAAACGGCGTATGTGTTTTGTCCTGAATATATTCAGGAGAAAACGCATATGCCATTTTTGGCCAAGCAAGCAAGCGGGCAATGCAAACCTGCACTACAAAGAAGTATCACTTCCCACCAGTCAAAAGGGACATCCACAAAATGGGTAAATTTCAGAAAGGCAAGACAGGCCCTGGAGAACAGGGAGCCTTGTTATGCTGATGGGCGGGATTTAAATTGCCAACTGCCTCCCTGGAGGAGTGCATTGTGTTCCCTAAAACAAGTAAACAACAGAGCTACAGAGCCAAGGGCACTTCCAATCTAGGGAATATACCTTGGGAAAACTGAAAATCAATAAGACAGAGCCACCCCAAAATTTAGGGCTGCACTGCTTACAAGAACTTCAACTTGGGTACACCTTAAGTATCCAAGGAAAGACAAAAATGGTTCAAAAATTTGGTACTTACATACTCTGGAATATCCCTCAGCCATGAAATCAATATCATAAGACCAGTAGCAGCAAAATAAGTGGATTCAGGTACGATGATTCTAAGTGAAATAAGTCAAACAGATACAGAATCTTATCATAAGATATAACTTATGAAGATCCTGTAAACATGGCTACACATGAACAGAGTTAGGAAAGAGAACAGAGTCTCACATTTAGAAAACACTCTTATGCCTGCTTAAGGGGGAAGGAGAGATGGGTTGATGCATAAAACCAGAGTTTGATATAAGCACAAGTACCGATCCAAAAACCAACTATGGTATAGACAACACCTACACCTTCCTCAGTGAAAGGGACTCAAAACCCCATATTTCCCGCAGAGGAATACATCTGACTAGTAAGAATCTTAAAACCTATGTATTGATAAGTCTCCATAAGGGAATCAAGTGTGTCTAGAATGGCATAAACATGGCAGCGAGAATCAGCTCCAACCCACTATAAAAAGGAATTTGAAAAACAAAAAAAAGGAAATTCTTTACAATTCCTTCAGGGTTTCTGATGAAACCTGGAATGACCTTATCTACAATGACAGCAGGATGTGGCATAAGGCTGGACACATGGGACTGAGAGGATTGGTGAGATTGGGTGAGCAAATGCAGAACCTTTAAAGCAATAATGCATGGCACCCATTCCATGGGTCCCAACTCTCCAGGTTGAAAGGAATATTACTAAAGCTATAACATGTACGGGAAACCTAGAGAATGGACACACTGTGAATACGAAAGGTCTCTAAAACTCAACGAATAGTCCCTCTCCTGGTGCTCCGGTTTGACTTTCCAACTGCTTTACTATCAATCTCCCAACCTGGAGAGACAGGACCTTTAACCTCCTGTTTCGCACAGGTTGCCAATTTCGCAGAGGATGAATGGGAATAGGGAGAACCAATGAGAGAGTAGCTGTTAGGCATTTGGACGGGCATATGTCACTCTTATTTCCCGGGAGGAGGAAGTATTAACCAAAGTCTCAGCCACCCACCGGGAACTAGTATAGGTCCTGAACAAAAATATTGGAATTGCGTACAACTCAGAAAAAAACCAGTTAAAAAAAGGAGCTATAGGGCAGAGCAATTCACAAACTGGCAGAGTAATAAAGGAAAACTGTCATCCAAAAATCTGTTGATGGAAGGCAAGAAGGCGAACTTGAAAGGGAGGCAGAATAGCAGGAAACAGATTTCAAGAGGTACATTGGAATCGCCTTTAAAGCACAGGAAGAGGGGCACAACATCGACAATGATGCACTTGGCCACAAAGGGCATATGCATTTTTTCCTGAATATATTCAGGAGAAAACGCATACACCCTTTTTGGCCAAGCAAGCAACTGGGCAATGCAAATCTGCACTACAAAGAAGTATCAATTCCCACTGGTCAAAAGGGACATCCACAAAATGGGTAAAAACCAGAAAGGCAAGATAGGCCCTGGAGAACAGGGAGCCTTGTTATGCTGATGGGCGGCATGTAAATTGCCAACTGCCTCTCTGGAGGAGTGCACTGTGTTCCTTAAAACAAGTAAAGAACAGAGCTAGAGAGCCAAGGGCACTTCCACTCTAGGTAATATACCTTGGGAAAACTGAACGTCAATAAGACAGGGCCACCCCCAAATTTAGGGCTGCACTGCTTACTAGGACCTCAACTTGTGTACACCTTAAGTATCCCAGGAAATATAAAAATGGTTCAAAAAATTGTGGTACTTACGTATGATGGAATATCCCTCAGCCATGAAATCTATGTCATAAGACCAGTAGCAGCAAAATGAGTGGATTAAAGTACGATGATTCTAAGTGAAATAAGTCACACAGAAAAAGAAACTTATCATAAGATATCACTTATGAAGATCCTGTAAACATGGCTACACATGAACTGAGTTAGGAAAGAGAATGGAGTCTAACATTTAGAAAACACTCTTATGCCTCCTTAAGGGGGAAGGAGAGGTGGGGTAATGCCTAAAACCAGCGTTTGATATAAGCAGAGGTACCGTTCCAAAAACCAACTATGGAATAGACAAGACCTACACCTTGCTCAGTGAAAGGGACTCAAAACCCCATATTTCCCGCAGAGGAATATATCTGACTAGTAAGAATCTTAAAACCTATGTATTGATATGTATCCGTAAGGGAATCAAGTGTTTCTAGACTGGCATAATCATGGCAGCCGGAATCAGCTCAAACCCACTATAAAAAGGAATTTGAAAAAAAAAAAAAAACAGGGAAATTCTTTACAATTCCTTCAGGGTCTCTGATGAAACCTGGAATGACCCTCTCTACAACGACAGCAGGAGGTGGCATAAGCCTGGACACATGGGACTGAGAGGATTAGTGAGATTCGTGAGCAAATGCAGACCCTTTAAAGCAATAATGCATGGCACCCATTCCATGGGTCCTAACTCTCCAGGTTGTAGGGAATATTACTACAGCTATAACATGTATGGGAAAACTAGAGAATGGACACACTGTGAATATGAAAGGTTTCTAAATCTCAATGAATAGTCCCTCTCCTGGTGCTCCAGTTTGACTTTCTAACTGTTTACTATCAATATCCCAAATTGGAGAGACAGCACCTTTAACCTCCTTGATCGCACAGGTTTCCAATTTGGCAAAGGAGGAAAGGGAAGAGGGAGAACCAATGAGAGAGTAGCTGATAGGCATTTGGACGGGAATATGTCACTGTTATTTCCCGCAAGGAAGAAGTATTGACCAAAGTCTCAGGCACCCACCGGGAACCAGTATAGGTTCTGAACCAAAATATTGGACTTGCGTTCAGCTCAGAATAAAACGAGTTAAAATTGGAGCTCAAGGGCACAGCAATTCACAAACTGGCAGAGTTATAAAGGGCAACTATCGTCCAAAAATCTGTTGAGGGAAGGCAACGAGGCGAACTTGAAAGGGAGGCAGAATAGCAGGAAACAGATTTCAAAAGGTACGTTGGAATCACCTTTAAAGCACAGGAAAAGGGGCACAACTTCGACAATGATGCACTTGGCCACAAAGGGCGTATGTAATTTCTCCTGAATATATTCAGGAGAAAACGCATACGCCCTTTGTGGCCAAGCAAGCAAGCGTGCAATGAAAATCTGCACTACAAAGAAGTAACACTTCCCACCGGTCAAAAGGGACATCCACAAAATGGGTAAAAACCAGAAAGGCAAGACAGGCCCTCGAGAACAGGGAGCCTTGTTATGCTGATGGGCGGCATGTAAATTGCCAACTGCCTCTCTGGAAGAGTGCATTGTGTTCCCTAAAACAAGTAAACAACAGAGGTACAGAGCCAAGGGCACTTCCAGTCTAGGGAATATACCTTGGGAAAACTGAAAATCAATAAGACAGAGCCACCCCAAAATTTAGGGCTGCACTGCTTACAAGAACCTCAACTTGGGTACACCTTAAGTATCCCAGGAAAGATAAAAATGGTTCAAAAAATTGTGGAACTTACGTATGATGGAATATCCCTCAGCCATGAAATCAATGTCATAAGACCAGTAGCAGCAAAATGAGTGGATTCAGGTACGATGATTCCAAGTGAAATAAGTCACACAAAAAAAGAAACTTATCATAAGATATCACTTATGAAGATCCTGTAAACATGGCTACACATGAACTGAGTTAGGAAAGAGAACAGAGTCTCACATTTAGAAAACACTCTTATGCCTGCTTAAGGGGGAAGGAGAGGTGGGGTGATGCATAAAACCAGAGTTTGATATAAGCACAGGTATCGTTCCAAAAACTAACTATGGAATAGACAAGACCTACCTATACCTTCCTCAGTGAAAGGGACTCAAAACCCCATATTTCCCGCAGAGGAATATATATGACTAGTAAGAATCTTTAAACCTATGTATTGATATGTCTCCATAAGGGAATCAAGTGTGTCTAGACTGGCATAAAGATGGCAGCGAGAATCAGCTCAAACCCACTATAAAAAGGAATTTCAAAAACAAAACAAAAAACCGCGAAATTCTTTGCAATTCCTTCAGGATCTCTGATGAAACTTGGAATGACCCTATCTACAATGACAGCTGGAGGTGGCATAAGGCTGGATGCATGGTTTTGAGAGGATTGCTGAGATTCGTGAGGAAATGCAGACCCTTTAATGCAATAATGAATGGAAGCCATTCCATTGATCACAACTCTCCAGGTTGAAGGGAATATTACTACAGCTATAACATGTACAGGAACCCTAGAGAATGGACACACTGTGAATATGAAAGGTCTCTAAAACTCAAGGAATAATCCCTCTCCTTGTGCTCCAGATTGACTTTCCAACTGCTTTACTATCAATCTCCCAACTTGTAGAGACAGCACCTTTAACCACCTGGTGTGCACATGTTGCCAATTTAGCAAAGGATGAAAGGGAAGAGGGAGAACCAATGAGAGAGTAGCTGTTAGACATTTGGACGTGAACATGTCTTTCTTATTTCCCGGGAGGAAGAAGAATTAACAAAAGTCTCAGCCACCCACCAAAAACCAGTATAGGTCCTGAACCAAAATATTGGACTTGCGTTCAGCTCACAAAAATGAGTTAAAAAATGGAGCTCAGGGACACAGCAATTCACAAACTGGCAGAGTAATAAAGGGCAACTATCGTCCAAAAATCTGTTGAAGGAAGTCAACCAGGCGGACTTGAAAGCGAGGCAGAATAGCAGGAAACAGATTTCAAGAGCCACGTTGGAATCGCCTTTAAAGCACAGGAAGATGGGCAGAACTTCGACAATGATGCACCTGGCCACAAATGGCGTATGCGTTTTCTCCTGAATATATTCAGGAGAAAACGCATACGCCATTTCTGGCCAAGCAAGCAAGCGGGCAATGCAAATCTGCACTAAAAAGAAGTATCACTTCCCACCAGTCAAAAGGAGGGACATCCACAAAATGGGTAAAAACCAGAGGCAAGACAGGCACTGGAGAACAGGGAGCCTTGTTATGCTGATGGGCAGGATGTAAATTGCCAACTGCCTCTCTGGAGGAGTGCATTGTGTTCCCTAAAACAAGTAAACAACAGAGCTACAGAGCCAAGGGCACTTCCAGTCTAGGGAATATACCTTGGGAAAACTGAAAATCAATAAGACAGAGCCACCCTCAAATTTAGGGCTGCACTGCTTACAAGAACCTCAACTTGGGTACACATTAAATATCCCAGGAAATACAAAAATGGTTCAAAAATTGTGGTACTTACATACGATGGAATATCCCTCAGCCATGAAATCAATGTCATAAGACCAGTAGCAGCTAAATGAGTGGATTCAGGTACGATGATTCTAACTGCAATAAGTCACACAGAAAAAGAAACTTATCATAAGATATCACTTATGAAGATCCTGTAAACATGGCTACATATGAACTGAGTTAGGAAATAGAACAGAGTCTCACATTTAGAAAACACTCTTATGCCTGCTTAAGGGGGAAGGAGAGGTGGGGTGATGCATAAAACCAGAGTTTGATATAAGCACAGGTACCATTCAAAAACCAACTATGGAATAGACAAGACTTACACCTTCCTCAGTGAAAGGGATTCAAAACCCCATATTTCCCACAGAGGAATATATTGAATTAGTAAGAATCTTAAAACCTATGTATTGATATGTCTCTGTAAGGCAATCAAGTGTGTCTAGACTGGCATAAACAAGGCAATGAGAATCAGCTCAAACCCACTATAAAAAGGAATTTCAAAAACAAAAAAAAAAACAGCGAAATTCTTTACAATTGTTCAGGGTCTCTGATGAAACCTGGAATGACCCTATCTACAATGACAGCTGGATGTGGCATAAGGCTGGACACATGGGACTGAGAGGATTTGTGAGATTGGGTGAACAAATGCAGACCCTTTAAAGCAATAATGCATGACACCCATTCCATGGGTCCCAACTCTCCAGGTTGAAGAGTATATTACTACATCTATAACAGGTATGGGAAACCTAGAGAATGGACCCACTGTGAATACGAAAGGTCTCTAAAACTCAACGAATAGTCCCTCTCCTGGTGCTCCGGGTTGACTTTCCAACTGCTTTACTATCAATCTCCCAAATTGGAGAGACAGCACCTGTAACCTCCTGGTTCGCACAGGTTGCCAATTTGGCAGATGATGAAAGGAAAGAGGGAGAACCAATGAGAGAGTAGCTGTTAGGCTTTTGGACGGGCACATGTCACTCTTATATCCCGGGAGGAAGAAGAATTAACCAAAGTCTCAGCCAACCACCTGGAACCAGTATTGGTCCTGAACCAAAATATCGGACTTGCTTTCAGCTCACAGAAAACGAGTTAAAATATGGATCTCAGGGGCACAGAAATTCACAAACTGGTAGAGTAATAAAGGACAACTATCGTCCAACAATCTGTTGAGGGAAGGCAATGAGGCGGAGTTGAAAGCGAGGCAGAATAGCAGGAAACTGATTTCAAGAGGTACGTTGGAATCGCCATTAAAGCACAGAAAGAGGGTCACAAGTTCGACAATGATGCACTTGGCCAAAAAGGGCGTATGCAATTTCTCCTGAATATATTCAGGAGAAAACGAATACACCCTTTTTAGCCAAGCAAGCAAGCCGGCAATGCAAATCTGCACTACAAAGAAATATCACTTCCCACTGGTCAAAAGGGACATCCACAAAATGGGTAAAAACCAGAAAGGCTAGAGAGGCCCTGGAGAACAGGGAGCCTTGTTATGTTGATGGCCGGGATATAAATTGCCCACTGCCTCTCTGGAGGAGTGCATTGTGTTCCCTAAAGCAAGTAAACAACAGAGCTACAGAGCCAAGGGCACTTCCACTCTAGGGAATATACATTGGGAAAAATGAAAATCAATAAGACAGAGCCACCCCAAAATATAGGGCTGCACTTCTTTGCTTACAAGAACCTCAACTAGGCTACACCTTAAATATCCCAGGAAAGACAAAAATTGTTCAAGAGATTGTGGTAGTTACATACGATGGAATATTTCTCTGCCATGAAAACAATGTCATCAGGCCAGTAGCAGCATATTTAGTGGATTCAGTTACGAGGACTCTAAGTGAAATTCGTCACAGAGTAAAATAAACTTATCATAAGATATCACTTATGAAGGTCATGTAAACATGGCTACACATGAACTGAGTTAGTAAAGAGAAGAGAGTCTCACATTTAGAAAACACTCTTACACCTGCTTAAGGGTTAAGGAGAGGTGGGGTTTTGCATAAAACCAGAGTTTGATATTAGTAAAGGCTCCATTCCAGAAACCAAATACAGAATAGAAAAGATCTACACCTTCCTCACTGAAAAGGAATCAACACCACATACTTCCCTCAGAGGAATATATCTGACTAGTAAGAATCTTCTAACCTATATATTGATATGTCTCCGTAAGGGATCAAGTGTGTCTAGACTGGCATAAACATGGCAGTGGGAATCAGCTCAAACTCACTATAAAAAGGAATTTCAAAAACAAAACAACAAAACAGGGAAATTCTTTACAATTCCTTCAGGGTCTCTGATGAAACCTGAAATGATCCTATCTACAACTACAGCTTGATGTGGCATAATGCTGGACATTTGGGACTGAGAGGATTGGTGAGACTGGGTGAGCAAACACAGACTGTTTAAAGCAATAATGCATGGCCTCCATTCCATGGTTCCAAACTCTCAAGGTGGAAGGGAATATTACTACAGCTATAACATGTACGGGAAACCTAGAGAATGGACACACTGTGTATACGAAAGGTTTCTAAAACTCAACTAATTGTCCCTCTCCTGGTGCTCCAGTTTGACTTTCCAACTGCTCTACTATCAATCTCCCAAGTTGGAGAGACAGCCCCTTTAACCTCCTGGATAACACAGGTTGCCAGTTTGGCAGAGGATGAAAGTGAACAGGGAGAACCAATGAGAGAGCAGCTGTTAGGCATTTGGACGGGCATATGTCACTCTAATTGCCCGGCAGGAAGAATAATTAACCAAGGACTCATCCCCCTGCCGGGAACCTATATAGGTCCTGAACCGAAATTTTGGACTTGCGATCAGCTCACAAAAAACGATTTGATAAATGGAGCTCAGGGGCACAGCAATTCACAAAAAGGCAGAGTAATAAAGGACGACTATCGTCCAACAATCTGTTGAGGGAAGGCAACAAGGCGGACTTGAAAGCGAGGCAGAATAGCAGAAAACAGATTTCAAGAGGTACGTTGGAATCACCTGTAATGCACAGGAAGAGGGGCACAATTTCGACAATGATGCACTTGGCCAAAAATGGTTTATTCCTTTCCTTCTGAATATATTCTGGAGAAAACGCATACACACTTTTTGGCCAAGCAAGCAAGCGGGCAATGCAAATCTGCACTACAAAGAAGTATCCCTTCCCACCGGTCAAAAGGGACATCGGCAAAATGTGTAAAAACCAGAAAGGCAAGAGAGGACCTGGAGAACAGGGAGCCTTGTTATGCTGATGGGCGGGATGTAATTTGGCAACTGCCTCTCTGGAGGAGTGCACTGTGTTCCCTAAAACAAGTAAACAACAAAGCTACATAGCGAAAGGCACTTCCAGTCTAGGGAATATACCTTGGGAAAACTGAAAATCAATAAGACAGAACCACCCCAAAATTTAGGGATGCACTGCTTACAAGAACCTCAACTTGGGTACACTTTAAATATCCCAGGAAAGATAAAAATTGTTCAAAAAATTGTGGTATTTACGTACGATGGAATATCCCTCAGCCATGAAATCAATGTCATAAGACCAGTAGCAGCAAAATGAGTGGATTCAGGTATGATGATTCTAAGTGAAATAAGTCACACAGAAAAAGAATCTTATCATACGATATCACTTAAGAAGATCCTGTAAACATGGCTACACATGAAGTGAGTGAGGAAAGAGAACAGTGTCTCACATTTAGAAAACACTCTTATGGCTGCTTAAGGGGGAAGGAGAGGTGGGGTGATGCATAAAACCAGAGTTTGATATAAGCACAGGTACCGTTCCAAAAACCAACTATGGAATAGACAAGACCTACAACTTCCTCGGGGAAAGGGACTCAAAAACGTATATTTTCTGCAGAGGAATATATCTGACTAGTAAGAATCTTAAAACCTATGTTTTGATATGTCTCTGTCAGGGAATCAAGTGTGTCTAGACTGGCATAAACACGGCAGTGAGAATCAGCTCAAACCCACTATAAAAAGGAATTTCAAAAACAAAACAACAATACAGGGAATTTCTTTACAATTCCTTCAGGGTCTTTGATGAAACCTGGAATGAACATATCTACAACTACAGCTTGATGTGGCATAAGGCTGGACACTTGGGACTAAGAGGATTGGTGAGACTGGGTGAGCAAACACAGACCGTTTAAAGAAATAATGCATGGCCCCATTCCATGGTTCCAAACTCTCCAGGTTGAAGGGAATATTACTACAGCTATAACTTGTACGGGAAACGTAGAGAATGGACACACTGTGTATACGAAAGTTTTCTAAAACTCAACTAGTTGTCCCTCTCCTGGTGCTCCAGTTTGACTTTCCAAATGCTTTACTATCAATCTCCCAACTTGGAGAGACAGCCTCTTTAATCTCCTGGATAACACAGGTTGCCAATTTGGCAGAGGATGAAAGGGAACAGGGAGATCTAATGAGAGAAGAGCTGTTAGGCATTTGGATGGGCACATGTCACTCTAATTGCCTGGCAGAAAGAAGAATTAACCAAAGACTCATCCCCCTGCCGGGAACCAGTATAGTTCTTGAACCGAAATTTTGGACTTGCAGTCAGCTCACAAAAAACGATTTGATAAATGGAGTTCAGGGGCACAGCAATTCACAAACTGGCAGTGTAATAAAGGACAACTATCGTCCAAAAATCTTTTGAAGGAAGACAACGATGCAGACTTGAAAGCGAGGCAGAATAGCAGGAAAACGATTTCAAGGGGTACGTTGGAATCACCTGTAAAGCACAGGAAGAGGGGCACAATTTTGACAATGATGCACTTGGCCAAAAATAGTGTATGTGTTTTCTCCTGAATATATTCAGGAGAAAACACATACGCCCTTTTGGCCAAGCAAGCATGCGGGCAAAGCAAAACTTCAGTACAAGGAAGTATCCCTTCCCACCGGTCAAAAGGGACATCCGCAAAATGTGTAAAAACCAAAAAGGCAAGAGAGGACCTGGAGAACAGGGAGCCTTGTTATGCTGATGGGCGGGATGTAATTTGGCAAGTGCCTCTCTGGAGGAGTGCACTGTGTTCCCTAAAACAAGTAAACAACAGAGCTACATAGCCAAGGGCACTTCCAGTCTAGGGAATATAACTTGGGGAAACTGAAAATCAATAAGACAGTGCCACCCCAAAATTTAGGGATGCACTGCTTACAAGAACCTCAACTTGGGTACACCTTAAATATCCCAGGAAAGTTATAAATTGTTCAAAAAATTGTGGTATTTACGTATGATGGAATATCCCTCATCCATGAAATCAATGTCATAAGACCAGTGGCAGCAAAATGAGTGGATTCAGGTACGATGATTCTAAGTGAAATAAGTCACACAGAAAAAGAAACATATCATAAGATATCACTTATGATGATCCTGTAAATATGGCTACAAATGAACTGAGTGAGGAAAGCGAACAGAGTCTCACATTTAGAAAACACTCTTATGCCTGCTTAAGGGGGAAGGAGAGGTGCGGTGATGCATAAAACCAGAGTTTGATATAAGCACAGGTACCGTTCCAAAAACCAACTATGGAATAGAAAAGACCTACACCTTCCTCGGGGAAAGGGACTCAAAACCGCATATTTTCCACAGAGGATTGTATCTGACTAGTAAGAATCTTAAAACCTATGTATTGATATGTCTCCGTAAGGGAATCAAGTGTGTCTAGAGTGGCATAAACACGGCAGTGAGAATCAGCTCAAACCCACTATAAAAAGGAATTTCAAAAACAAAACAACAGGGAAATTCTTTACAATTCCTTCAGGGTCTCTGATGAAACCTGGAATGACCCTGTGTACAACGACAGCTGGATGTGGCATAAGGCTGGACACTTGGGACTGAGAGTGTTGGTGAATTTGGGTGAGCAAATGCAGACCCTTTAAAGCAGTAATGCGTGGTACCCATTCCATGGTTCCCAACTCTCCAGGTTGAAGGGAATATTAGTACAGCTATAATATGTACAGGAAACCAAGAGATTGGACACACAGTGAATACAAAAGGTTTCTAAAACCCAACTAATTGTCCCTCTCCTGGTGCTCTGGTTTGACTTTCCAACTGCTTTACTATCAATCTCCCAACATTGAGAGACAGCCCCTTTAAACTCCTGTTTCGCACATGTTGCCAATTTGGAAGAGGATGAAAGGGAAAAGGGGGAACCAATGAAAGAGTAGCTCTTAGGCATTTGGACGGGCACATGTCACTCTAATTGCCCGGCAGGAAGAAGAATAAACCAAAGTCTCAGCCACCCGCCGTGAACCAGTATAGGTCCTGAACCAAATTTTGGACTTGCGGTCAGCTCACAAAAAACGCGTTGAAAAATGGAGATTAGGGGCACAGCAATTCACAAACTGGCAGAGTAATAAAGGACAACTATCGTCCAAAAAATCTGTTAAGGGAAGGCAACGAGGCAGCCTTCAAAGCGAGGCAGAATAGCAGGAAAGAGATTTCAAGTGGTTCGTTGGAATCACCTGTAAAGCACAGGAAGATGGGCACAACTTCGACAGTGATGCACTTGGCCAAAAAGGGCGTATGCGTTTTCTCCTGAATATATTCAGGAGAAAACGCATATGCAATTTTTGGCCAAGCAAGCAAGTGGGCAAAGCAAATCTGCACAGCAAAGTAGTATCACTTCCCACCGGTCAAAAGGGACATCCACAAAATGTGTAAAAACCAGAAATCCTAGACAGGCTCTGGAGAACATGGAGCCTTGTTATGCTGATGGGCGGAATGTAATTTGCCAACTGCCTCTCTGGAGGAGTGCATTGTGTTCCCTAAAACAAGTAAACAACAGAGCTACAGAGCCAAGGGGACTTCCAGTCTAGGGAATATACCTTGGGAAAACTGAAAATCAATAAGATAGAGCCACCCCAAAATTTAGGGCTGCACTGCTTACAATAATCTCAAATTGGGTACTCTATAAATATCCCAGGATAGATAAAAATGGTTCAAAAAATTTTGGTACTAATGTACGATGGATTATCCCTCAGCCATGATATCAATGTCATAATGCCAGTAACAGGAAAATGAGTGGATTCAGATATGATGATACTAAGTGAAATAAGTCACACAGAAAAACAAACTCATCATAAGATAGCACTTATGAATTTTCTGTAACATGGTTACACATGAACTGAGTTAGGAAAGGGAACAGAGTCTCACATTGAGAAAAGACACTTATGCCTGCTTAAGGAGGAAGGAGAGGTGGGGTGATGCATAAAACCAGAGTTTGATATTAGTACAAGTACCATTCCAAAATCGAAATACGGAATAGACAAGACCTACACCTTCATCAGTGAAAGGGACTCAAAACCCAATATTCTGCGCAGAGGAAAATATCTGACTAGTAAAATTTTAAAACTCATGTATTGATATATCAACCTAAGGGAATCACGTGTGTCTAGACTGGCATAAACATGGCAGTGAGAATCAGCTCAAACCCACTATCAAAAGGAATTTCAAATACAAACCAAAAAAATCAGGGAAATTATTCACTATTCCTTCAGGGTCTCTGATGAAACCTGGAATGACCATACCTACAACGAGAGCTGGATGTGGCATAAAGGTGGACACTTGAGACTGAGAGGTTTGGAGAGACTGGATGAGCAAATGCAGACCCTTTAAAGCAATAATGTGTGGCACCCATTCCATGGGTCCCAACTCTCCATGTGTAAGGGAATATTACTACAGCCATAACATTTACGGGAAACCAAGAGAATGGACACACTGTGAATACGAAAGGTGTTTAAAACTCCACTTATAGTCCCTCTCCTTGTGCTCCAGTTTGACCTTCCAACTGCTTTACTATCAATCTCCCAACTTGGAGCGATAGCCCGTAAAACCTCCTGGTTCGCACAGTTTGCCAATTTGGCAGAGGATGAAAGGGAAGAGGTAAAACCAATGAGAGAGTAGCTGTTAGGCATTTGGACGGGCACATGTCACTTTAATTACCCAGCAGGAAGTAGAATTAACCAAAGTCTCAGCCACCCGGCGGGAACCAGTATAGGTTTTGAACCATAATTTTGCATTTGCGGTCAGCTCAGAAAAACGAGTTGAAAAATGGACCTCAGGGGCACACAATTTCAAACAGGCAGAGTAATAAAGGACAACTATCGTCCAAAAATCTTTTGAGGGAAGGCAGAGAGGCGGAATTTAAAACGAGGCAGAATAGCAGGAAACAGATTTCAAGAGGTACGTTGGAATCACCTGTAAAGCACAGGAAGAGGGGCACAACTTCGACAATGATGCACTTGGCCAAAAAGGGCGTATGCGTTTTCTCCTGAATATATTCAGGAGAAAATGCATACGCCCTTTTTGGCCAAGCAAGCAAGCAGCAATGCAAATCTGCACTAGAAAGAAGTATCCCTTCCCACCAGTCAAAGTGGACATCCGCACAATGTGTAAAAACCAGAAAGGCAAGACAGGCCCTGGAGATCAGGGAGCCTTGTTATGCTGATGGGCGGGATGTAAGTTGCCAACTCCCTATCTGCAGGAGTGAACTGTGTTTCCTAAAACAAGTAAACAACAGAGCTACACAGCCAAGGGCACTTCCAGTCTAGGGAATATACCTTGGGAAAACTGAAAATCAGTAAGACAGAGCCACCCTAAAATTTAGCGCTGCACTGCTTACAAGAACCTCAACTTGGGTACACCTTAAGTATCCCAGGAAAGACAAAAATGGTTCAAGATATTGTGGTACTTACGTACGATGGAATATCGCTCAGCCATGAAATCAATGTCATAAGGCCAGTAGCAGCAAAAAGAAGGGATCCAGGTATGGTGATTCTACGTGAAATAATTCACACAGAAAAAGAAACTTATCATGAGATATCACTTATGAAGGTCCTGTAAACATGGCTACACATGAACTGAGTTAGGAAAGATTACAGAGTAACTAATCTTATCATAAGATATCACTCATAGCGGGAATGTACACATGACTACACATGAACTGAATGACAAACACAACAGAGTCACACATTTAGAAAACATCTTTTGCCTGCTTAAGGGGAAAGCCGAGGTGGGGTGATGCATAAAACCACAGTTTTAAATTAGCACAGATACCGTTATATAAACCATGTATGTAATAGAAAACACCTACTCCCGGCACAATGAACTGGACTCAACAGCCCCTATTCATTGCGGAGGAATATGTCTGACTCTATGTATTTTAAAACATATGTATTCTCATGTCTCCATAAAGGAATCATGTGTTTGAATAACGGCATGAACACAGCACTGAAATTCAGTTAAACCCACTTATAAAAATAAATTTCAAAAGCAAAATGCAAAAACAGAGAGAAAGTCTTAATAATTACGTTCAGGGCCTGTGATGCAAGCTAGATTGACCACCTTTACACCCACAGCTGGATGAGACATAAGACTGGACACTTGGGGCTGACAAGATTTCTGAGGTTGTGTGACCAAAAGAACACCACTTAGAGCAATACTGTGTGCTACCCATTCTAATGGTCCCAACTCTCCAGGTTTAAGGGAATCTTCCTCCAGTTAAAACATGCATGGGAAACCCAGTGGATGGTACACTGTGTAATTGGGAAAGTTTTCTAAAAGGTACCTCATTTTTCCGTTTGTCATGCTCGGCTTCGCCATTCCATCTGCATTACTAAAAATCTCCCCACTTGGAGTGTCAGCGCCTTTACCCTCCCATTATGCACAGTTTGCAAACTGTGCAGATGATGAACAGGAACAGGGGAAATAAATGAGAGATTAGCTGTAGGTGTTTGGATGGGCACATGTCACTCTAGTTTCCCATCAGGAAGAAGAATTAACCAAAGGCTCAGCCTGAAGCACCGGAACCAGACTAGGGCCTAAAGCCATCCTGCGGTATTGCAGCCAGCTCACAAAGAGGCGAGTTGAAAAATGGAAATCAGGGTCACAGCAATTCACAAACTTGCAGAGTTATAAAGGAAAACTATCATCCAGAAATATATTGAGGAAAGGCAGTGAAGAGGATTTGAATGCAAGGCAGAATTGAAGGAAACAGATTTCAAGAGGTAGATTGGAGTCGTCTTTAAAGCACATGAAAAGCGACAGAATTTCGACAATGTTGCCCTTGGCTGAAAAGGGAGTATGTGTATTTTCCTGAATATATTCGGGAAAAAATGCATATGCCCTTTTTGGCCAAGCAAGCCATCAGGCATTGCAAATCCACACTACATAGAAGTGTCCCTTACCTCCAGTCAAAAGGGCCATCCACAAATAGTGTAAA
This sequence comes from Mesoplodon mirus, assembly GCF_964341445.2. NCBI lineage: Eukaryota > Metazoa > Chordata > Mammalia > Artiodactyla > Ziphiidae > Mesoplodon > Mesoplodon mirus. The sequence goes on from NW_028295817.1 coordinate 4,659,376, forward strand.
AACCACAAATGCAGGACAGGCCATGGAGAAAAGGGAGCCTGGTTACGCCAATGGACAGGATGTAAATTGCCAACAGCCTCTCTAGAGAACTGTATGTTGTTTTCTAAAACAGAGCTACAGAGCATAGCACACTTCCACTCATGGGCGTGTATTTTGGGAAAACTAAACATCCACAACACACAGACAGCCCAATCTTTAGGGCTACTCTGTTTACAAGAACCTCGACTTCGGTACACTTTAAATATCCCAGAAAAAGAAAAAAAAAATGGATATAGATGTTGTGGTACTTATATACAATGGAATGTCACTCAGACATAAAATCAATGTCATAAGGCCAATAGCAGCTTAATGAGTGGCTTTAGGTACGATGATGGTAAGTGAAATGAGCCACAAAGTAAAAGAAACTTATTGTAATATATCACTTATAGAGGGAATGTAAACATGGCTACACATGAACTGAATTTCAAAAGAGAACAGAGTTACACATTTAGAAAACACACTTATGCCTCCTTAAGGGGAAAGGTGCCGTGGGGTGATGTGTAAAAGCAGAGTTTGAAATTAGCACAGATCCCATTCCATATAGCAAATATGTAATAGACAAGACCTACTCCTTTCTCAATGAACTGGACACAAAACACCCTATTCTCTGAAGAGGAATATATCTGACTGGTAATAACCTTGAAACCTATGTATTTATATGTCTCCATAATGGAATCAAGTGTATGTAGATTGGCATAAACACAGATCAATGGAACAGGACAGAAAGCCCAGAGATAAACCTACATACCTATGGCTATCTCATCTATGACAAAGGAGCTAAGGATATACAATGGAGAAAAGACAGTCTCTTCAGTAATTGGTGCTGGACAAACTGGACCCCTACACATAAAAGAATGAAATTAGAACACTCCATAACACCATACACAAAAATAAACTCTAAATTGATTGGAGATCTAAATATAAGACCAGACACTATAAAACACTTAGAGGAAACCATAGGCAGAACACTCTATGACATAAATCACAGCAAGATCCTTTTGGACCCACCTCCTAGAGAAATGGAAATAAAAACAGAAATCAACAAATGGGACCTAATGAAACTTAAAAGCTTTTACACAGTACAGAAAAACATAAACAAGATGCAAAAACAACCCTCAGAATGGGAGAAAATATTTTCAAATGAAGCAATTGACAAAGGATTAATCTCAAAACTTTACAAGCACCACATGTAGCTCAATATCACAAAAAACAAACAACCCAATCAAAAAACGGGCAGAAGACCTAATAGACATTTCTCCAAAGAAGATATACAGATTACCAAGAAACACATGAAAGGATGCTGAACATCACTAATCATTAGAGAAATGCAAATCAAAACTACCGTGAGGTATCACCTCACAGCAATCAGAGTGGCAATCATCAAAAAAATCTACAAAACAATAAATGCTGGAGAGGCCTTTATTGGAGGAAAGGGAACACACTTGCACTGTGGGTGGGAATGTAAATTGATATGGGCACTAGGGAGAACAGTACGGAGGTTCCTTTAAATAACTAACAATAGAAGTACCATAGGACACAACAATCCAACTACTGGGCATTTGCCTTTTGAAAACCATAATTCAAAAAGAGTTATGTACAAAAATTTTCATTGCAGCTCTATGTGCATTAGCCAGGACATGGAAGCAACCTAAGTGTCCATCGACAGATGAATGGATAAAGAAGATCTGGCACATATATACAATCAAATATTACTCAACCATAAAAATAAGCAAAACTGAGTTATTTGTAGTGAGGTGGATGGACTTAGAATCTGGCCTACAGAGTGAAGTAAGTCAGAAAGGGAAAAACAAATACTGTGTGTTAACAGAGATATATGGAATCTAATGAAGAAAAAAAAAGATTTTGAAGAACCTAGTGGCAGGACAGGATTAAGGACACAGACATAGAGAAAGGACTTGAGGACACCGGAAGGGGGATGGGTAAGCTGGGACGAAGTGAGAGAGTGGCATGGACATAAATACATTACCAAATGTAACACGGATAGCTACTGGGAAGCAGCCACATAGAACAGGGAGATCAGATCGGTGCTTTGTGACCACATAAAGGGGTGGGATATGGAGTGTGGGAGGGAGATGCAAGAGGGAGGGGATCTGGTGATATTTGTATATGTATAGCTGATTCACTTTGTTATACAGCAGAAACGAACTCTCCACTGTAAAGCAATTATACTCCAATAAACGTGTAAAAGGAAAAAAAAAAAAAAAGAAAGCCCAAGGATAAACCTACACACCTATGGTCAACTAATCTATGACAAAGGAGGCAAGACTATACAATGGAGATAAGAGAGTCTCTTCAATCATTGGTGCTGGGAAATATGGACAGCTACATGTAAAAGAATGAAATTAGAACACTCCCAAACACTATACATAAAAATATATTCAAAATGGATTAGAGACCTTAATGTAAGACCGGACAGTATAAAACTCTGAGAGGAAAACTAAGAAGGATACTCTGACATAAATCACAGCAAGATCTTTTTTGATCCACCTCCTATAGTAATGAAGTAAAAAAGAAAACTATACAGATAGAACGTAATGAAACTTAAAAGCTTTTGCAAAGCAAAGGAAACTACAAACAAGACAAAAAGACAACGCTCAGAATGGCAGAAAATATTTGCAAACGAATCAATGGACAAATGATTAATCTCCAATATATATAAACAGCTCATGCATCTCAATATTAATAAAACAAACAACCCAATACAAAAATGGAAGATCTAAATAGACATTTCTTCCAAGAAGACATAGAGATGGCCAGTATGCACATGAAAATCTGCTCAACATCACTAATTATTAGAGAAATGGAAATCGAAACTACAATGAGGTATCACATCACACCTGTTAGAATGGGCATCATCAGAAAATCTACAAACAACAAATGCTGGAGAGGGTGTGGAGAAAAGGAACCTTATTCCACTATTGTTGGGAATGTAAATCGATACAGTCTCTATGGAGAACAGTATGGAGGTTCCTTAAAAAACTAAAAATAGAATTACCATATAATCCAGCAATCCCACTACTGGGCATATACCCAGAGAAAACCATAAATCAAAAAGACACATTCACCACAATGTTCACTGCAGCACTATTTACAATAGACAGGTAATGAAAGCAACCTAAGTGCCCACAGACAGACGAATGGATAAAGACGTGGTACATATATACAACGGAATATTACTCAGCCATACATAGGAATGAAATTGGGTCATTTGTAGAGACCTTGATGGATCTAGAGACTGTCATACAGAGTGAAGTAAGTCAGAAAGAGAAAAACAAATATTGTATATTAATGCATATATGTGGAACCTAGAAAAATGGTACAGATGAACCGGTGTGCAGGGCAGAGATAGAGACACAGATGTAGAGAACAAACATATGGACACCAAGGAGGGAACGCCATGTGAGGGTGGTGGTGGGATGAATTGGGAGACTGGGATTCACATGTGCACACTTATATGTATAAAATATATATCCAATAAGAACTTGCTGTATAAAAGAAATAAATTTAAAAAATATATAAATAAATAAATAACATTTAATAAAATAAAACAGAAAAAAGTTTTTCCCTTCACATAGACGTCTTTATATTAATGCATTACTTCCATGTTTATATCTGCAAATTAAAAAAAAAGAGGAATAAATAAAATCTAACTTGAACCAAAAAGAAAAAAAGAAAAAAAAAACAAAAAAACAAACAGTACTCACCAGTTATACAGAGGAAAATCGTATCAGGGCACTTGCTCCAGTGGTAAAAAATTCTTAAGTTGGTCAGAGGTGGGAAATCGTCTCCCATGCACTCAGCAGTGCTCCCCCCCACAAAGAGCATCCTCATTGCAAAGCTGGGGGAATGTGTCGAGGCGTCTGTGAGTAAATATGAGCTGAGCCCCAGTCCTGCTGCAGCTAAACTCTTCCCACCCTTTCCAGGTAAAACACCTGAATATGTACAAGCACTTGCAAGCCTAGAGGAAGGGCTGTGGAGCCACACTAGCGAGAGCACGCAGGCCGACTTGGTGCCTGCAGGCCAGCCAGGATGGTCCTGGCCCCAGATGCTCTTCTGGAATCTTTCCATTACCCTGCCTGAGATACCCCTCCTGCCATGGCCCCCACTGCTTTTTTACTTCCTCACCTCTGCCTGGGGAGAAATTCCAGTGGCAGGTATGGGTGATACATCCTCTTCTTTAGCAGGTGGCAGCCTGGCAACTCCTGCAGAAAGTCCAGCAGAGCCCCACTCACACTGGGCCACCCACAAAGCCACGGCCCCTCACTCCCTCCCACCACCCCAGCCCCGACACTGCTGACGGGGCAGAGAATATGGCGTCAGGCACAGCTACAGGTGCTCTTGCTGACTGGAGAGGTGTTTATATTGACCTCAACCCAGGCACACCTGTGGGGGGGGCTGGCAGGCAGTGTCAGGCTGCCCAAATCAGCCAATCCTCACCCCTCAGGGGCTCACAGTTGCAGAAAATGAACCTTGCTAAATGGGTCAGTCCCAAGGAACAGGTGTGGGCTCTTGAGAGTCAGGTTAGACAAGGGGCTGCAGCTGCGGCTTGTTTCTTATCATTTTTATCTGGTCCATGAGTGGAAAACAACTTCAAGAAGACCCTATCCTAATGAGAGGAACCCAGGAGTCAGGGAGAGGAGTGATGGTGGGTAGAGACAGAGGCCTGGTGCCCTGGCTGCAGTGGAAGTGTCTGGAAGACCAGGCAGAGAGAGGCTGCACAGAGTGATAGCCAGGGTCACAGACCTGTCAGAGCTGCTGTTTGTTAGTTCAAGTCCTGCTCTGAGGTGTTCTGTGTCAGCTGTGAGTGACAGGTGAGCTGGGGGTTCTCTGCAAGGTGGGCTATGTGCACAGTTCCTGTGTGTCCAGCCCTGCTGGGGTACCTGCCCAGGGGAGTTCCGTATCCTGGGAAGGGCCTGACTATGAGAGTCCCATGGGCTGCTGGGTAGCTGCACAGGTGAGCTCCATACCCTGGGAGGGACTTGAACACGAGAACCCCGTGGGCTGTGGGGTGCGGGATGCAGCCCAGGTGAGCTCCATATCCTGGGATTGGCCTGACCACGAGAGCCCCATGGGCTGCTGGAGACCTGGTAAAGGATATCAGGACAGTCAGTGAAGCCACCGAGGATCTACATCCAGTAGCTCCTATTTCCTACTCCCTGCTGCTCATTCTATCATCCACCAGGCCATGGCATTCTGTATTACACTTCAATGATGCCTTCTTCTGTATTCCATTCATCTCAGAGTCACAAGAATTTTTGGCTTGTGAGTGGCAGGACACAAAATGCAACACAAGCAATAATGCTGGGCCTTCCTGCCTCAATGGTTCAAAAATCCCCACACCATCATTGGGGAAATGTCCTCTAAAGACCTAAAAGTTCTACCTCTGTAAAAGGGAACCCTCCTTCAATATGCAGATGACATTCTGATCGCCAGGCCTACTAAAGACGCCTCTGAACTACCTAGCCAAGAAAGGATAGAAGGTGTCTAAGAAAAAGGCTCAAATATCCCAGGCTCAGGTGACATGACTGGGCTTCATTCTCACAGATATTCGGAGAAACGCATCCCACGATAGGGAAGAAGCCATTTGCAGCCTTACCTCTTCTAAAACTAGAAGACAGCTTAGGGGTTCCTGGGGAGGCCAAGGTTTTCTGCATCTGGATCCCTATCTACAGTCTAATAGCTGGGCCTCTACATGAAACACTGACACGAAAAGATGATGATCCTTTTGTATAGAATCCAGAAGCAGCCTTTCAAGAATGGAAAGAGCAGTCAATTCAGATCCTTGCCCAGGAACTCACTAATTTAGCTAAACCCTTTGACCTATACATACCCGGTCAAAGGTTAATCGCCCTTGGAGCCTTAGTGCAAAAACTGGGACCACTTGAAATGGAGCAACACAAGAATGCCCTTCAGGTATGATAAACTATGGTCACCAAGGGTTTTGCCCACCGACTCATCAGGCCAGGATACTGGGGTATCTAAAAAGCTAGAAATCAGCAGCCCACAAGGCCAGCTCGCTCCTAAGGGAAAAGGACCCCACGTGGTGATCCTAACCACCCATCATGCCCTGAAGTTGCAGGGGTCGCTCTGTGGACACACTGACCTCGAGTGAGGAGGCCTTCCAACTCCAACCTCCAGAGAGACAAATGGGGGCATCGGGCCCCCAAGATGACTTGTGTGACCATCACTTGACCTGGAGTTTCTCTCAGAAAACAGCAAGACTGTGCCCCGAAAGAGCAGACTACTGCTTGCAGGACTTACTGCACCCAGAGCGGAGCTAATAAGCTTGGCGGGGGAAAAGTATATCACGCTTTCACAATAGAAAACCCTACAGACACCGCGGTGATGGTGGCCAATATGACCGGCTGGACTGCTGGCTACTTCTAAAGGCCGTTGACTCAGTGGACGTCATGGTCCTGGATCACCACTGACCCTGGACTGTCTGGGAGTTGTGCGGGCAGGGCTCTGACACATGGTGCTGTTTGTACATTAATTCAGGGACCTAATTAAAGAAAGCACAGACTACTGGTCAGAACATCTAGGCTGGCAAAAACCGTCAGCCTAAGGTCACTGAACAAATGTGGGGTTGGGTGAAACCTGCCACCACAGCATCTCTGCGCAACTCTTTCCTGGACCCTTAAAGGTCATTAGAATCTATAACACTTCCAATGTTGGTGCTCAGGCGGACGAGAAGTGAGGCAGGAGGCTTTGGAACAATCAACCTCACCTGGAGGCTGGTGGGGAGACGTTTTTCCCCTCCCCTCAGGTATCAGGGCTCCCACCGCAGCATGAAGCAGTTACAAAAGAGGGGTCTGCACCCTCAACACCCCAAGAATGAGGAACAGAACAAAAAGCAGAGGAGGTTTTCGTCTCTGTCAACGTTCATTAAAAATTCCTGGGAGATAAAAAGAGAATCTGGGCAATAAAATAAAGTCTAACCTGTTTTTCCTTTGTGCTTTGTCTAATTTCACGTGCTCCTAGGGTTCCGCATGCAGAGGTCCCACACCCGGCACTTCAGACCCGATTTCCTAGTGCAGAATGCCTGGGTCGACACCTCAGCTAGCGGAGTCCCATGCAGACTCCACGGCATAGAGCCTGAGCTGCAGCCAACCCAGCCCTCGAGAGCTCCATTCCCTAACTCCCACTGACGCTGCTGGGATCCCTACACAGCAGCCCAGCCCACAGCCCGTGGGGGAGTGCACGCTCTCACCTCTCCATTCGGTTTTCAAAATAATGTTTCCTTTGCTTCTGAACCAAACTCAGTCTTGATCTGTTGGCTCCAATGACACAGGGCTCAGGGACTCCTGTTGGGGTCCACTCTGGAGGATCAGTAACAGAAATTGAGAACATTGTATCTTCAATGAACAGATGTGTGAGCCAAACTGTAGTTAACATAGAACAGTGTATAATGCTCGGGTAAAATAAGATTTTTCTAAGACTTACATTTGATAATTCCATCACTTTACTACAAGCAAGTTCAGTGAAGACGTCTGGCTTATTTGTCAGGTCAACATTAGAGAAATGAAGTGATTTATTTCCATGGTTGTACATTGAATACTCTTGGCTGAAGGTTCAATCTTGTTTTGAATGCTTTTCCATTGAAAAGAATACTTCTCTTTCAGCTCCCCCATTCCTGAGAAGTATAAAATCTTATAATTTATTATTACCAAAGGGGAAAGGTAGGAAAAGGGATAAATTAACAGTTTGGGATTAACACATACACACTGCTATGTATAAAATAGATCATCAACAAGGAATTACTGTATAGCACAGGGAACTACACTGAATAGTTTGCAATAACCTATAAGGGGAAATAATCTGAAAAAGAATCGGTATATTTTATTGACATCATCTATCAATGACAGATAAAATGTAACCTAAGCAAGGCCGATGGTGAGCGCTTCTGAACCTGAAGATTTCAGTCATCTAAAGTTTGGGTTCTGCCTATTTCCCAAGCCCCCTAATGGACATACGTGTAGCCGTAGCTTAAAAATTCCCCAGTTTGGGGTTCGGGGAGGCACTGATTTGGAAAAAAATCCCTGGTGTTCTCCTTCCATGCACGGGACCCTTCCTACAGCTAAAACATGCCTGTCACACCTAGAGGATGGTACACCGTTTGATCGGAAAGAGTTTGGAAAAGGCACCTCATCTCCTCATCGCCTGGTGCACGGGTTCACCCCTCCAGCATCTTTCCTGACAATCTCCTCACTTGGGGATATCAGCACCGTCAACATCCTGTTGCACACAGTTTGGAATTTTTCCAGAGGATGAAGCGGAAGGATGAGAAAAATTTAGAGACAAGTCTTAGTTGTTCGGACAGGCAAATGCCACTCTAATTTCCTATCTGAAAGACAAATTCATCAAAGGCTAGAATTGCCCATGGAAACAGAATAGGGCTAGAGGAAATCCCGCTGTTTTGTGTCCAGTTTCCAAAAACACAAGTTGAAAAATGGAACTCGGGGGCAGTAAAATACATGAAACTGCAGAGTTGAAAATATCTATTGTCAAAAAATGTCTTGAGGTAAGTCACACAAAAGGACTTGTAAGCAAGGGAGAGTGGCTGGAAACAGATTTGAAGAGGTAGAAAGGACTCCCCATTAAAGCACAAGAAAAGGGGCTGAACATCGCCAATGATGCAGTTGGCCCAAAAGGGCGTATGCATTTTTTTCTGAATATATTCAAGTAAAGGCCATACACACTTTTTATCCAACCAAACAGGTGGGTACTGGAAATCAATACTGCTAAATGTATCACTTCACATCAGTCAGAAGGACCATCCACATAAAGTGTAAACACCAGAAATGCAGGACAGGGTGAGGTGAAAAGCGAGCCCTGTGAGGCTGATAGTGGAAATGTAATGTGCCAATGGCCACTCTGGAGAAGTGTATTGTGTTTGCTAAAACATCTGAAAACTGAGCTACAGAGCATAGGGCACTTGCACTCATGGGCGTATACCTTGGGAAAAACAAAAAATCTACAGAAAACAGGCACCCCAACGTTTACCACCTCTCTGTTAAAAAGGGCCTCCACTTGGATATAAACTAAATGTCCCTGGAAGGATAAAATGGATAAAAGAGATGGGGTACTTATGTAGAGTGGAATATTACTCATCCAGAAATCAATGAAATAAGGCCAGTTGTAACAACTCTGGAGGAGTTACATACGATCATTCTAAGTGACACATGTCAGAAAGAAAAAGACACATATCATAAGATGTCACTTAAAGGTGGAATCAAAAATGGCTACACATGAAATAAACTACAAAACAGAAACATAGTCAAATATGTAGGAAATAGACATAAGGCTGCTAAATGGGAAAGGTGGGGAATGGTGAGGTATTATCCAGGAGGTTGAAATTAGCAAAGATACCATTCCAAGTACCGAATTGAATAACTGGCAAGGCCTACACGGTACCTCAAAGAACTGCACTCAGTCCACTCAAGTCACTGGAAAATAATACATATGACTCGTAAGCATCTGAGAAAGAATTTATTGTTGTCACACAGTACATGAATCAAGTGGATGTACAGCAGCAAAAAACAGAGCTTTGAAAATCAGCTGTAACCAATATAAAAATAAATTTAAAAATATTTATAAAAACAGTGAGACAGACAAAAATTCTTACAACTTTTGTTGAAGGGTTACGATGTAACATGGATTGAACACATGTAGACCCACAGCAGGATGATATATAAGGCTGGAAGCTATGCACACTAAGAGATGTTAGAGAGGCTGGGTGAGGAAATGCAGACCTTTTAAAGTAATACTGCCTGGTACCCATTCCATGGGTCCCAAATCGGCAGTTTCAAGGGAATCTTCTGACAGGGAAAACATGCCTGGGAAACCGAGATGAATGTACACCGTGTGCTCAGGAAAGGTGTCTAAAATGCACCTCATTTTTGATCTCCTGGTGCTGGGGTTCGCCATTCCAGCCACATTACTAACAATCTCCCGACTTGGAGAATCAGCACCTTTAACCTCCTGTTTCACACAGTTTGCAATTTTTGCAGAGGATAAATGGGAAGAGGAGGAACCAGTGAGAGATTAGCTGTAGGAGTTTTGACAGGCACATGTCACTCTAATTTCCCATTAGGAAGAAGAATTAACCAAAGGCTCAGCCTGCCTCCCCAGAACCAGAATAGGGCAGGAAGCAATCCAATGGTTTGGCGGCCAGCTCACAAAAAAAGCGAGTTGCAAAATGGAGCTCAGGAGCAGACAATTCAAAGACCTGCAAAGATATAAATGATAACCAACGTCCAAAAATATATTCAGGTAAGGCAACGAAGAGGTTCTGAATGAGAGGCAGAATTGCAGGAAACATTTTTCAAAAGGTAGATTGTACTCACATTTAAAGCATATGAAAAGCAGCAGAATTTCTAAAATGATGCAGTTGGGCAAAAGGGTGTATGCATTTTTTTCGTGAATATCTTCAGGAAAAAAACACATACAGAGTTTTTGGCCAACCAAGCAAGAGGGAAATGCAAATCCGCACAATAAAGAAGTCTCAATTTCCACTGCTCAGAAAGTCCATCCAAAAAATGTGTACAAATCAAAAATGCAGGAGAGGCCATGGAAAACAGGGAGACTAGTCACGCTGATGGGTGGGGTATAAATATCCAAGAGCTACTCTGAAGAAGTGTATGCTGTTTCCTAAAACATCTAAAATACAAAGCCCCCCAAAAAGGGGACTTCAACTCATGGACATATGACGTGGGAAGATTAAATATCAACAAGACACAGGCACCCCAAAGTTTAGGGCTACTCTGCATACAAGAACCTCAACTTCGGTACACCTAAAGTATCCCAGGAAAAAGAGAAATGCATAAATAACTTGTGGTAATTTTGTACAACGGAATATCACTCAGACGTGAAATCAATGTCATAAGGCCAGTAGCAGCATAATGAGAGGATTTAGGTATGATGATTCTAAGGGAAATTAGTCACACAGAAAAAGAATCTTATCATAAGATATCACTTAGAGAGGGAATGTCAACATCACAACACATGAACTGAATTAGGAAAGAGAGCAGCATCTCACATTTAGAAAACACTCTTATGCCTCCTTAAGGGGAAAGGAGAGGTGGGGTGATGCATAAAACCAGAGTTTGATATTAGCACAGGTACCATTCCATAAACCAAATACAGAATAGAAAAGACCTACACTTTCCACAGTGAACGGGACTCAAAACCCCTATTCCCCACAGAGGAATATATCTGATTAGTAAGAATCTTAAAACCTATGTACTGATATGCCTCTGTAAGGGAATCAAGTGTGTCTAGACCGGCATAAACACGTCAGGGAAAATCAGCTCAACCCCATTATAAAAATGAATTTCAAAAACAAAACAAAAACAGCGAAATTCTTACACAATTCCTTCAGGGGTTCTGATGAAACCTAGAATGACCCTTTCTGCAAAGACAGCTGGATGAGACATAAGGCTGGACACTTGGGACTGAGAGGACTGGTGAGATTGGGAGAGAAAATGCAGACCCTTTAAATTAGTAATGCATGCCACCATTCCATGGGTCCCAAATTTCCAGGTAGAAGGGAATATCACTACAGTTATAACATGTATGGGAAACCTAGAGAATGGACACCCTGTGATGGCGAAAGGTTTCTGAAAGTCTCCTACTTTTTCCTCTCCTTGTGCTACAGTTTGGCATTCCAACTACTTTACTATCAATCTCCCAACTTAGGAGAGTCATCCCCTATAACCTCCTGGTTCGCACAGTTTGCTAATTGTGCAGAGGATGAAAGGGAAGAGGGAGAACAAATCAGAGAGTAGATGTAGGCCTTTGGACGGACACATGTCACTCTAAATTCCCGTCAGGAAGAAGATTTAAGCAAAGCCTAAGCCACCCACAGGGAACCAGTATAGCCACCCCTGGAACCAGTATAGGTCCTGAAGCAAAATTGTGGATTTGCGGTCAGCTCCCAATAATGGGATTTGAAAATTGGAGCTCAGGGGCAAAGCAAATCAAAAACCTGCAGAGTTATAAAGGACTACTCTCTTCCAAAAATCTGTTGAGGGAAGGCAACAAAGCGGACTTGAAAATGAGGCAGAATTGCACAAAACAAATTTCAAGAGGTAAACTGGAATCGCCTTTAAAGCACAGGAAAGGCATCACAACTTCGAGAATGATGCACTTGGCCAAAACCAGCGTATGACTTTTCTCCTGAATATATTCAGGAGAAAAGGCATAGGCCCTTTTTGGCCAATCAAGCAAGCACACAATGCAAATCCACACTACAAATAATTGTCACTTCCCACCGTTCAAAAAGGACATCCGAAAATCTGTAAAAACCAGAAAGGCAAGATAGAGATGACAAGGGCATAAAGCAATATGATCCCAAGGGTCATGGAGGATTGTGATGACAAGAGCATGGAACATTGTGATGACAGGATTATGTATCATTTTGCTGTCAAAGGCATTGTGATGAAAAGGTTCATGGAGCACTGTGATGACAAGCGTCATGGAGCATTGTGATTACAGGGTTCATGGAGCATTGGGTTGACAAGGGCATTGAACATTGGGATGAAAATATCATTGAGCGTTCTGATGACATGCATCATGGAGCTTTGTGATGACAAGGGCATGGAGCATTGTGATTAAAGGGGTCTTGGAGCACTGTGAGGAAAAGGGCATTGAACATTGGGATGAGAATGTCATGGAGCGTTCTGATGACATGCATCATGGAGCTTTGTGATGACAAGGGCATGGAGCATTGTGATTACAGGGGTTTTGGAGCACTGTGAGGAAAAGGGCATGTAACACTGTGATGAAAAAGGCATGGAGCCTTGTCATGACAGGGTTCAAGGAGCATACTGATGACAAGTGTCAGGGACCATTGTGATGACAAGGGTATTGAGCATTGTGATGACTAATGTCATGGAGCATTGTGATTAGAAGACCATGGATAATTGTGATGACGAGCGTTATGGGGAGCTGTGATGATAAGTGTTAGGTAATATTGTGATCACAAGGATTTGGAGCATTGTGATGACAGAGTTCATAGAGCATTTTGATTTCATTGTGATGACAATAGCATGAAGCATTATGATGATGTGCATTGGTGCATTGTGATGACAGCGTTCATGGAGCATTGAGATGAAAAGAGGCATGGAGCATTATGATTACAGGAGTCTTGGATCATTGTGATGAAAAGGAATGGAACATTGGTCTGAAATGTTTCTTGGATAATTGTGATGAGAGGGGGCAAGGAGCATTGTGATAACCAGGGAACGGAACACTGTGATACATGGTTCATGGAGGATTGTAATGACAAGCACATGGAGCATTGTGAGAAGAATGGCATTGAGCATTGTGATGAAAAGCATCATGGATCCTGTGACGACAAGGGCTTGGAACAATGTGATGAGAGGTTTTAGGAGCATTGTGATGACAATGGCATGGAGCATTGTGATGCCAAGGGTCATGGAGTTTTGTGATGACAAAGGTCATGGAGCATTTTGATGACAAGGGTGTGGTGAATTCTCTTGTGAAGGGCAGGGAGCATTGTGATGACAGGGTCATGGAGCAATTTGATGAAAAGTGTCATGGAACATTTTGATGACAGTGGTTATGGAACATTGTGATGTCAGGAGTCATGGAACATTTTCATGAGGGTGTTGTGGACCATTGTGATGACAGGGGAGTGGGTGTATTGTGATGACTAGTGAGGGAACATTTTGATATCATTCGTGAGAGAGCATTTTGATAAGAAGTGCATGGAGCATTGTGAGGACAAGTTTTATGGAGCATTGTGAGGACAAGGTTGTTGAGCATTGTGATGACAAGCACATGGCGCATTGTGATGACATGTGACAAGGAGCACTGTGCTGACAAAGGCATGGAGCATTGTGATGACAAGTGTCAACGAGCATTTTGATGAAAATTTCATGGAGCATTTTGGTGACAAAGGTCACAGAACCTTGTGATGACGAGGGCATGGACCACTGTGATGACAAAGGTCATGAAGCATTGTGATGACTGGAGTCACGGAGCATTGTGATGACAGGGGTCATGGAGCATTGTGATAAAAAGGGCATGGAGCATTGTGATGACAAGGGCATGGACCATTGGTCTAATATGTTTCATGGATTATTGCGATGACAGTTGGAATGGCGCATTGTGATGACAAGGGCATGGAGCTTTGTGATGACCAGGTCATGCAGTATTGTGAAGACAGGTGTCAGGGAGCATTGTGATGACATATGTAATGGCCCGCTCTGATGACAATGCCATGGAGCATTGTGATGCCAAGTGTCATGAAGGATTCTGATGACAAAGGTAATGGAGCATTGTGATGACAATGGCTTTGAGCATTGTGATGACAAGGGTCAGGGAGCATTGTGCTGACAAGTGCATGGAGAATTGTGATGACAAGGGTCATGGAGAATTCTGATGACAAGCTTGTGGAGTATTTTGATGACAATGGCATGGAGCATTGTGATGAAAACGTCATGGGGCATTGTTATGAAAGAGGCATGGAGCCTTTCATGACAGGGTTCAAGGAGCATTCTGATGACAAGTGTCAGGGAGCATTGTGATGACAAGTGTATTGAGAATTGTGATGACAAAGGTCATGGAGCATTGTGATGAAAAGGGCATGGAGTATTGTGATGACAGGCATCATGGAGCGTTGTGATGACAAGTGTTATGGAACATTGTGATCACAAGGGTTTGGAGCATTGTGATGACAGAGGTCATGGATCATTTTGATTTCAAGGAGCATGGAGCATTGTGATGACAAGGGCATGCAGCAATGTGATCCCAAGGTTCATGGAGGATTGTGATGACAAACACATAGAGCATTGTAATGACAAGGTCATGTAGCATTTTGCTGACAAACGCATGGAGCATTGTGATGACATGTGTCATGGAGCACTGTGATGAAAAGCGTCACGAAGCATTGTGAATACAGGGGTCATGGAGCATTGGGATGACAAGGGCATGGATCTTTGTGATGACAAGAGTCATGGAGCATTGGGGTGAAAATGTTCATCGAGTGTTTTGATGACAAGGGTCATGGAACATTGTGATGACTAGGGAATGGAGCATTGTGATGACAAGAGTCCCAGATCATTGTGTTGTCAGGTGTCATGGAGTGTTGTATTGACAGTTGTCATGGAGCATTGTGATGATATTGGCCATGGAGCTTTGTGATGAATATGTCGTGGAGCATTGTGCTGAAAATGTTCATGGATTATTGTAATGACAGAGGTCAAGGAGCATTGTGATGACACGGGAATGGAGCATGGTGATGACAAGGTCCTGGAGCATTGTGATGAGAAGACAATGGAGACTTGTGATGACAATTCTCGTGGAGAATTCTGATGAATAGGGGCATGGAGCATTGTGATTATAGGGGTCTTGGAGCATTGTGAAGACAAAGGCTAGGGGCATTGTGATGAGAAGGCCATGAAGCATTCTGATGACATGCCTCATGGAGCTTTTTGATGACAAGGGCATGGAGCATTGTGATTACAGGGATCTTGGAACAAGGTGAAGAAAATGGCATAGATTATTGTGATGAAAAAGGCATGGAGCCTTGTCATGACAGGGTTCAAGGATCATACTGATGACAAGTGTCAGAGAGCATTGGGATGACAATTGTTTTGAGCACTGTGATGACAAAGATCATGGAGCATTGTGATGAGAAGACCATGGATAATTGTGATGATGAGCGTCATGGGTGTTGTGATGATAAGTGTTATGGAACATTGTGATCACAAGGGTTTGGAGCATTATGATGACAGAGGTCATGGAAAATATTGATTTCATTGTGATGACAATAGCCTGAAGCATTATGATGATGGCCATAGTGCATTGTGATGACAGGGTTCATGGAGCATTGAGATGAAATGGGGCATGGAGCACTGTGTTTACAGGGGTCTTGGAGCATTGTGATGACAAGGGCATGGAGCATGATGATGAGAAGGCCATGGAACATTCTGATGACATGCGTCATGGAGCTTTGTGATGACAAGGGCATGGAGCATTGGGATTACAGAGGTCTTCAGCATTGTGATGACAAGTGTGATGGAACGTTGAGATGACTAGGCCGTGGAACATTGTGATGGCAGGGGTCATGGTGCATTGTTATGACAGAGATAATGGAGCATTGTGATGAGATGGGCATGGAACATTGGTCTGAAATGTTTCATGGATTATTGTGATGAGAGTGGGCATGGAATATTGTGATGACAAGGGTACAGAACACTATGATACATGGGTCATGCAGGATTTTAATGACAAGGGAATGGAGCATTGTGATGAGAAGGGCATCGAGCATTGTGATGACAAGTGTCATGGAGCTTTGTGATGACAAGGGCATTGAGCAATATTATGAGCGGGTTCATGGAGCATTGTGATGACAATGACATGGAGCATTGTGATACCAAGGGTCATGGAGCTTTGTGATGACATGTCATGGAGCATTTTGATGACAAGGGCATGACGCATTGTGATGAGAAGGGCTGGGAGCATTTTGATGACCCGGTCATGCAGTAATTTGATGAAAAGTGTAATGGAACATTTTGATGGCAGGTGTTATAGAACATTTTACTGTCAGCGGGCTTGGATCTTTAGGATGAAAAGGGTCATGGAGCATTTTGATGACAGGGGTCATGGAACATTGTGAAGATAAGGGGATGTAGCAGTGTGATGACAAGGTCATGGAACATTGTGATTACAAGGGTGAGGGAGTATTGTGATGACTAGTGATGGAACACTGTGATATCTCTGGTGAGAGAGCATTTTGAAGAGAAGTGCATGGAGCATTGTGATTACAAGGTTTATGGAGCATTGCAATGACAATGTTGTGGACCGTTGTTATGAAATGCGCGTCGCACATTGTGAAGACAATGGTCATGGAGCATTGTTCTGACAAAGACAAGGAGCATTGTGATGACAAGGGTCACAGAGAATTGTGATGAACTTTTCATTGAGCGTTTTGGTTACAAAGGTCAGAGAGCCTTGGGATGACGCGGGCATGGACTATTGTGATGACAAACGTTATAAATTATTGAGACGACTTGAGTCACGGAGCATTGTGATGACAGGGTTCATGGAGCATTGTGATGACAAGGGCATGGAGCATTGTGATGACAGGGGCATGGAGCATTGGTCTGACAAGTCTCATAGATTATTGTGAGGACAGTGGGCATGGTGCATTTTGATGAAAAGGGCATGGAGAATTGTGATGAGGAGGTCAGGGAGTATTGTGAAGACAGGTGTCAGGGAGCATTGTGATGACATATGTCATGGTCCATTGCGATGACAATGGCATGGAGCACTGTGATGCCAAATGTAATGGAGAATTGTGATGACAAATATAAAGGAGCATTGTGATGATTAGGGCTTGGAGCATTATGATGACAAGGGCCAATGAAAATTTTCATGACAAGGTCGAGAAGCATTGTGATGACAAGATCCTGGAGCATTGTGATAACAAAACCATGGAGCCTTGTAATGACAATTCTCATGGAGCATACTGATGAAAAGGGGCATGGAGCATTGTGATTACAGGGTTCTTTGAACATTGTGATGACAAGGGCTTGGAGCATTGTGTTGAGAAACCCAAGGAGCATTCTGATGGCATGCGTCATTGAGCTATGTTATGACAAGGGCATGGATCATTGTGATTACAAGGGTCTTGGACCATTGTGATAAAAAGGGCATGGATCATTGTGATGAAAAATGCATGGAGCCTTGTCATGACAGGATTCAAGGAGCATACAGACAACAAGTGTAAGGAAGCATTTTGATGACAAGTGTATTGAGCATTGTGATGACAAAGGTCATGGAGCATTGTGATGAGAAGACCATGGATAATTGTGATGACGAGTGTCATGGGGCATTGTGATGACAAGTGTTATGGAATATTGTGATCACAAGGGTTTGGAGCATTGTTATGATGGAGGTCAGGGAGCATTTTGATTTCATTGTGCTGACAATAGCTTGAAGCATTATGATGATGGGCATGGTGCATTGTGATGACAGGGTTCATGGATCATTGAGATGAAAAGGGTCATAGAGCATTGTGATTACAGGGTTCTTGGAGCATTGTGATGAGAAGGGTCATGGAGCTTTGTGATGACAAGGCCATGGAACATTGTTATGGCAGGGGTCATGGAGCATTGTTCTCACAGTGGAAATGGAGCATTGTGATGGCAACGGCATGGAGCATTGTGATGAGAAGGCCATGGAGCATTCTGAAGACATGTGTCATGGAGCTTTGTGAAGACAAGGGCATGGAGCAATGTGATGAGAGCCTTCATGGAGCATTGTGATGACAATGACATGGAGCATTGTGATGCCAAAGGTCATGGATCTTTGTGATGAGAACGTTCATGGAGCATTTTGAAGGCAAGGGCGTTGTGCATTGTGATGAGAAGGGCTGAGAGCATTCTGATGACAGGGTCATGGAGCAATTTGATGAAAAGTGTCATGGAACATTTTGATGACAGGTGTTATGAAACATTGTGATGTCAGGGGTCATCGAACATTGTGATGATAAGTGCATGTAGCATTGTGATGAAAGGAGTCATGGAATATTGTGATGACAGGGGTGAGGGAGTATTATGACAAATAGTGATGTAGCATTGTGATATCAGTGGTGAGAGAGCATTTTGATGAGAAGTGCATGGAGCATTGTTATGACAAATTTTATGGAGCATTGTGATGACAAGAATGTGGAGCAATGTGATGACAAGCGCATGGTGCATTGTGATGACATGTGTCATGGAGCATTGTGCTGACAAGCACAAGGAGCATTGTGATGACAAGGGTCAAAGAGCATTGTGATGAAAAGTTCATGGAGCATTGTGGTTAAAAAGATCACAGAGACTTGATGACGAGGGCATGGACCATTGTGATGACAAAGATCATGAAGCATTGTGATGACTGGAATCATGGAGCATTGTGATGACAGGGGTCATGGAGCATTGTGATAACAAGCGCATGGAGCATTTTGTGATGACAAGGGCATGCAACATTGGTCTAATAAGTTTCATGGATTATTGCAATGACAGTTGGAATGGCGCATTGTGATGACAAGGGCATGGAGCATTGAGATGACCAGGTCATGCAGTATTGTGAAGACAGGTGTCAGGGAGCATTGTGATGACATATGTAATGGCCCATTGTGATGAAAATGCCATGGAGCATTGTGATGCCAAGTGTCCTGGAGGATTCTGATGACAAAGGTAATGGAGCATTGTGATGACAATGGCTTGGAGCATTGTGATGACAAGGGTCAGGGAGCATTGTGCTGACAAGTGCACGGAGTATTGTGATGACAAGGGTCATGGAGAATTCTGAGGACAAGCTTGGGGAGTATTTTGATGACAATGGCATGGAGCATTGTGATGAAAACTGCATGGGACATTGTGATGAAAAAGGCTTGGAGCCTTTTCGTGACAGGTTTCAAGGAGCATTCTGATGACAAGTGTCAGGGAGCATTGTGATGACAAGTGTATTGAGAATTGTGATGAGAAAGGTCATGGAGCATTGTGATGAAAAGTGCATGGAGTATTGTGATGACAGGCATCATGGAGCACTGTGATGACAAGTGTTATGGAACACTGTGATCACAAGTGTTTGGAGCATTGTGATGACAGGGGTCATGGATCATTTTGATTTCTAGGAGCATGGAGCATTGTGATGAAAAGGGCATGCAGCAATGTGATCCCAAGGTTCATGGAGGATTGTGTTGACAATGGAAATGGAGTATTGTGATGACAAGCACATAGAGCATTGTAATGACTAGGTCATGTAGCATTTTTCTGACAAAGGCATGGAGATTTGTGATGACAGGTGTCATGGAGAACTGTGATGACAAGCATCACGGAGCATTGTGAATACAGGGGTCATGGAGCATTGGGATGACAAGGGCATGGATCATTGTGATGACAAGTATCATGGAGCTCTGGGCTGAAAATGTTCATGGAGTGTTGTGATGACATGGGTCATCGAGCATTGTGATGACTAGGGAATGGAGCAATGTGATGACAAGAGTCCCGGATCATTGTGTTGTCAGTTGCCATGGAGTGTTTTGATGACAGTGGTCAAGGAGAATTTTGATGATATTGGCCGTGGAGCATTGTGATGTGTAGGTCGTGGAGCACTGGGCTGAAAATGTTCATGGATTATTGTGATGACAGGGGTCATGGAACATTGTGATGATAAGGGAATGGAGCATGGCGATGACAAGGTCCTGGAGCATTGTGATGAGAAGAGCATGGAGACTTGTGATGACAAGTGTTATGGAGCATTCTGATGAAAAGGGGCATGGAGCATTGTGATTACAGGGGTCTTGGAGCATTGTGATGACTAGGGCATGGAGCATTGTGATGAGAAGGCCATGGAGCATTCTGATGACATGCGTCATGGAGTTTTGTGATGACAAGGGCATGGAGCATTGTTATTACAGGGATCTTGGAGCATTGTGATGAAAAGAGCATGGATCATTGTGATGAAAAAAGCATGGAGCCTTGTCATAACAGGGTTCAAGGAGCATACTGACGACAAGTGTCAGTGAGCATTGTGATGACAAGTGTTTTGAGCACTGTGATGACAAAGATCATGGAGTATTGTGATGAGGAGACCATGGATAATTGTGATGATGAGCGTCATGGGGTGTTGTGATGATAAGTGTTATGGAACATTGTGATCACAAGGGTTTGGAGCATTTTGATGACAGAGGTCATGGAGAATATTGATTTCATTGTGATGACAATAGCCTGAAGCATTATGATGATGGGCATGGTGCACTGAGATGACAGGGTTCATGGAGCATTGAGATGAAAAGGGGCATGTAACATTGTGATTACAAGGGTCTTGGAGCATTGTGATGACAAGGGCATGGAGCATGGTGATGAGAAGGCGATGGAACATTCTGATGACATGCGTCATGGAGCACTGTGATGACAAGGGCATGGAGCATTGTGATTTCAGTGGTATTGAGCATTGTGATGACAGGTGTCATGGAACCTTGTGATGACTAGGCCATGGAACATTGTGATGACAGGTGTCATGGTGCATTGTTATGACAGGTTTAATGGAGCATTTTGATGAGAAAGGCATGGAATATTGTTCTGAAATGTTTCATGGATTATCGTGATGAAAGTGGGAATGAAGCATTGTGAGGATAAGGGCACAGAACTCTATGATACATGGGTCATGCAAGATTGTAATGACAAGTGCATGGAGCATTGTGATGAGAAGGGCATTGAGCATTATGATGACAAGTGTCATGGAGCCTTCTGATGACAAGGGCATTGAGTAATGTGATGAGAGGTTTCATGGAGCATTGTGATGACAATGACATGGAGCATTGTGATGCCAAGGGTCATGGAGCTTTGTGATGACAAGTCATGGAGCATTTTGATGACAAGGGCATGGTGCATTGTGATGAGAAGGGCATGGAGCCTTTTGATGAAAGGGTCATGCAGCAATTTGATGAAAAGTGTAATGGAATATTTTGATGGCAGGTGTTATAGAACATTGTGATGTCAGGGGTCTTGGAGCTTTGGGACGAAAAGTGTCATGGAGCATTTTGTTGACAGGGGTTATGGAACATTGTGATGTCAGGTGTCATGGAGCATTTTGATGACAAGTGTTATGGAACATTGTGATCACAAGGGATGGGAGCATTGTGATGACAGAGTTCATGGATCATTTTGCTTTGAAGGAGCATGGAGCGTTTTGATGACAAGGGCATGAAGCAATGTGATCCCAATGTTCATGGAGGATTGTGATGACAATGGTAATGGAGTATTTTGATGACAAGCACATAGAGCATTGTAATGACAAGGCTATGTAGCATTTTGCTGACAAAGGCATGGAGCATTGTGATGACAGGGGTCATGGAGCACTGTGATGACAAGCATCACGGAGCATTGTGAAAACAGTGGTCTTGGAGCATAGGGATGACAAGGACATGGATCATTGTGATGACAAGTGTCATGGAACATTGGGCTGAAAATGTTCATGGAGTATTGTAATGACATGTGTCATGGAGCATTGTGATGACTAGGGAATGGAACATTGTGATGATAAGAGTCCCGAATCATTGTGTTGTCAGGTGTCATAGAGTGTTGTGATGACAGTGGTCATGGATCATTGTGATGATATTGGCCAATGAGCATTGTGATGAGAAGACCTTGTGTAATTGTGATGTCGAGCATCATGGAGCACTGAAATGACAAGGGGCATGAAGCATTGTGATGACAGGTGTCACGGAGCACTGTGATGACAAGGCTCATGGAGCATTGTGATGACAAGGGCATGGAGCTTTGTGATGACATGTGCATGGAGCACTGTGATGACAAGTGCATGGAGCATTGCAATGTCAAGTGGATGGAGAATTGTGATGACAAGAGCATGTAACATTTTGATGAGAAGTGTCATGTAGCCTTGTGATTACAAGGACGTGGAGAATTGTAATTACAAGGGACATGTAGCATTGTGATAACCAGGGCATGGTGCATTGTTATGACATGGGTCATGGAGCATTATTATGAGAATGGCCATGGTGCATTCTGACATAAGATATGACTTATGAAGGGAATGTAAACATGGCTACATATGAACTGATTTAGGGAAGAGAACAGATTCTCAGATTTAGAAAACAATCTAACGCTTGCTTAAGGGGAAATAGAGGTGGGGAGATGCACAAAACATAAGATTGATATTAGCACAGGTACCGTTCCATAATCCAAAAACAGAAGAAAGAAGCCCTACTCCTTCCTCAGTGAACGGAAGTCAACATCCCTATTCCCCGCTGAGAAATATATCTGACTAGTAAGAATTTTAAAACCTATGTATTGATATGTATCCGTAAGGGAACCAAGAGTGCCTAGAACGATATAAACATGGCAGTGAGAATAAACTCAAACCCACTATAAAAATGAATTTCAAAACATAACATAAAAACAGTAAAATTCTTACACAATACCTTCAGGGGTTCTGATGAAACCTGGAATTACCCTATCTACAATGACAGCTGGATGTAGCATAAGTCTGGTCACTTGGGACTGAGAGGATTGGTGAGATTGGGTGAAAAAATGCAGACCCTTTAAAGCAATAATGCCTGCCACCCATTCCATGGTTCCCAACTCTCCAGGTAGAAGGGAATATCACTACAGTTATAACGTGTATGGGAACCTAGAGAATGGAAACCAGCTAATGGTGAAAGGTTTCTAAAACTCTACTACTTTTTTCTCTCCTTGTGCTCCAGTTTGACATTCCAACTGCTTTACTATAAATCACCCAACTTGGAAAGTCAGCCCCTATAACCTCCTGGTTCGCACAGTTGGCAAATTGTGCAGAGGATATAAGGGAAGAGAGAGAACCAATGAGAGAGTAGCTGTAGGCATTTGGACGGCCACATGTCTCTGTAAATTCCCGTCACAAAGAGGAATTAACCAAAGTCTCAGCCTGCCCCCAAGAACCAGTATAAGTCCAGAAGCAAAATGGTTGATTTGCAGTCATCTCACAAAAACGCGAGTTGAAAAATGGAGCTCAGGGCCACAGCAATTCACTAACCTGCAGAGTTATAAAGGACTACTCTCTTCCAAAAATCTGTTGAAGGAAAGCCACGAGGCGGAAGGGAAAATGAGGAAGAATGGCATGAAACAGATTTCAAGAGGTACATTGGAATCGCCTTTAAACACAGGAAAAGCATTACAACTTCGAAAATTATGGAAATGGCCATAAAGGGCATATGGGTTTTCACGTGAATATATTCAGGATAAAACGCATATGCCCTTTTTGGACAAGCAAGCAAACGGGCAATGCAAATCGGCACTACAAAGAAGTATCACTTCCCACCGGTCAAAAGGGACATCCACAAAATGGGTAAAAACCAGACAGGCAAGACAGGCCCTGGAGAACAGGGAGCCTTGTTATGCTGATGGGCGGGATGTAAATTGCCAACTGCCTCTCTGGGGGAGTGCATCGTGTTCCCTAAAACAAGTAAACAACAGAGCTACAGAGCCAAGGGCACTTCCAGTCTAGGGAATATACCTTGGGAAAACTGAAAATCAATAAGGCAGAGCCACCCCGAAATTTAGGGCTGCACTGCTTACAAAAACCTCAACTTGGGTACACCTTAAATACCCCAGGAAAGACAAAAATGGTTCAAGAAATTGTGGTACTTACATACGATGGAATGTCCCTCAGCCATGAAATCAATTTCATAAGACAAGTAGCAGCAAAATGAGTGGATTCAGGTATGATGATTCTAAGTGAAATAAGTGACACAGAAAAAGAAACTTATCATAAGATATCACTTATGAAGATCCTGTAAACATGGCTACACATGAACTGAGTTAGGAAAGAGAACAGAGTCTCACATTTAGAAAACACGCTTATGCCTGCTTAAGGGGGAAGGAGAGGTGGTGTGATGCATAAAACCAGAGTTTGATATGAGCACAGGTACCGTTCCAAAAACCAACTATCGAATAGACAAGACCTAAACCTTCCTCAGGGAAAGGGACTCAAAACCCCATATTACCCACAGAGGAATATATCTGACTAGTAAGAATCTTAAAACCTATGTATTGACATGTCTCTGTAAGGGAATCAAGTGTGTCTAGACTGGCATAAACATGGCAGTGAGAATCAGCTCAAACCCACTATAAAAAGGAATTTAAAAAAAAAACAAAAAAACAGGGAAATTCTTTACAATTCCTTCAGGGTCTATGATGAAACCTGGAATGTCCCTATCTACAGCAACAGCTGGAAGTGGCATAAGGCTGGACACCTGGGACTGAGAGGATTGGTGAGATTGGGTGAGCAAATGCACACCCTTTAATGCAATAATATGTGGCACCCATTCCATGGGTCCCAACTCTCCAGGTTGAAGGGAATATTGCAACAGCTATAACATGTACCGGAAACCAAGAGAATGTACATTTCCAAAAACCTAATACGGAATAGACAAGACCTACACCTTCCTCAGGGAAAGGGACTCAACAACCCATATTCCCCGCAGAGGATTTTATCATACTATTAAGAATCTTAAAACCTATGTATTGATATATCTCCATAAGGGAATCACGTGTGTCTAAACTGGCATAAACATGGCACTGAGAGTCAGCTCAAACCCAATATAAAAAGGAATTTCAAAATCAAACCAAAAACACCGGGAAATTCTTTACAATTCCTTCAGGGTCTCTGATTAAACCTGGTATGACTCTACGTACAATGACAGCAGGATGTGGCATAATGCTGGACACTTGGGAATGAGAGGATTGGTGAGATTGTGTTAGCAATTGCAGACCCTTTAAAGCAATAATGCATGGCACCCATTCCATGTGTCCCAACTCTGCAGGTTGAAGGGAATATTACTACAGCTATAACATGTACGGGAAACCTAGAGAATGGACACACTGTGAATAGGAAAGGTCTCTAAAACTCAACGAATAGTCCCTCTCCTGGTGCTCCGGTTTGACTTCCAACTGCTTTACTATCAATCTCCCAACTTGCAGAGAGAGGCTCTTTAACCTCCTGGTTCGCACAGGTTGCCAATTTGGCAGAGGATGAAAGGGAAGTGGGTGAACCAATGAGAGAGTAGCTGTTAGGCATTTGGACGGGCACATGTCACTCTTATTTCCTGGGAGGAAAAAGAATTAACCAACGTCTCAGCCACCCGCCGGGAACCAGTATAGGTCCTGAACCAAAATTTTGGACTTGCATTCAGCTCACAAAAAACGAGTTGAAAAATGGAGCTCAGGGGCAGAGCAATTCACAAACTGGCAGAGGAGTAATGGACCGCAATCGTGCAAAAATCAGTTGAGGGAAGGCAACGAGGCAGACTTGAAAGCGAGGCAGAATAGGCAGAAACAGATTTCAAGAGGTACGTTGGAAGTGCCGTTAAAGCACAGGAAGAGGGGCAAAACTTCGACAATGATGCACTTGGCCAAAAAGGGCGTATGAGTTTTCTCCTGAATATATTCAGGAGAAAACACATAGAACCTTTTTGGCCAGGCAAGCAAACGGGCAATGCTAATCTACACTACAAAGAAGTATCACTTCCCACCAGTCAAAAGGGACATCCGCAAAATGTGTAAAAAACAGAAACGCAAGACAGGCCCTGGAAAACAGGGAGCCTTGTTATGATGATGGTGGGGACGTAAGTTGTGAACTGCCTCTCTGGAGGAGTGCATTGTGTTCCCTAAAAAAATAAACAACAGAGCTACAGAGCCAAGGGCACTTCCACGCTAAGGAATATACCTTGGGAAAAATGAAAATCAATAAGCCAGAGCCACCCCAAAATTTAGGTTTGCACTGCTTAAAAGATCCTCAAATTGGGACCACCTTAAATATCCCAGGAAATACAAAAAGGGTTTAAGAAATTGTGGAACTTACTTACGATGGAATATCCCTCAGCCATGAAATCAATGTCTTAAGGCCAGTAGCAGCCAAATGAGTGGATTCAGGTACGATGATTCTAAGTGAAATAAGTCACACAGAAAAAGAAACTTACCATTAGGTATCACTTTTGAACATCCTTATACATGGCTACACATGAACTGAGTTAGGAAAGAGAACAGAGTCTCACATTTAGAAAACACTCTTATGCCAGATTAAGTGGGAAGGAGAGGAGGGGTGACGCATAAAACCAGAGTTTGATATAAGCACAGGTACCGTTCCAAAAACCAACGATGGAATAGACAAGGCCTACACCTTCCTCAGTGAAAGGGACCCAAAACATGATATTTCCCGCAGAGGAATATATCTGACTAGTAAGAATATTAAAATCTATGTATTGATATGTCCCCATAAGGGAATCAAGTGTGTCTAGACTGGCATAAACATAGCAGTGAGAATCAGCTCAAACCCACTATAAAATGGAATTTGAAAAACAAAACAAAAATACAAGGAAATTCTTTACAATTCCTTCAGGGTTTCTGATGAAACCTGGAATGACCCTATCTACAATGACAGCTGGATGTGGAATAATGCTGGACACATGGGACTGAGAGGATTGGTGAGATTGGGTGAGCAAATGCAGACCCTTTAAAGCAATAATGCATGGCACCCATTCCATGGGTCCCATGTCTCCAGGTTGAAGGGAATATTACTACAGCTATAACATGTACGGGAAACCTAGAGAATAGACACACTGTGAATATCAAAGGTCTCTAAAACTAAACGAATAGTCCCTCTCCTGGTGCTCCGGTTTGACTTTCCAACTGCTTTACTATCAATCTCCCAGCTTGGAGAGACAACACCTTTAACCTCCTGGTTCGCACAGGTTGCCAAATTGGCAGTGGATGAAAGAGAAGAGGGAGAACCAATGAGAGAGTAGCTGTTAGGCATTTGGACGGGCACATGTCACTCTTATTTCCCGGGAGGAAGAAGAATTAAAAAAAGTCTCATCCATCCACCGGGAACCAGTATAGTTCCTGAACCAAAATATTGGACTTGCATTTAGCTCACAAAAAATGAGTTAAGTAATGGAGCTCAGGGACACAGCAATTCACAAACAGGCAGAGTAATAAAGGACGACTATCGTCCAACAATCTGTTGAGGGAAGGCAACAAGGCGGACTTGAAAGCGAGGCAGAATAGCAGAAAACAGATTTCAAGAGGTACGTTGGAATTGCCTTTAAAGCACATGAAGAGGGTCAAAACTTTGAAAATGATGCACTTGGCCTAAAAGGCCATATGCGTTTTCTCCTGAATATATTCAGGAGAAAACAAATACGCCCTTTTTGGCAAAGCAAGCAAGTGGGCAATGCAAATCGGCACTACAAAGAAGTGTCACTTCCCATCGGTCAAAAGGGACATCCACACAATGGGTAAAATTCAGAAAGGCAAGACAGGCCCTGGAGAACAGGGAGCCTTGTTATGCTGATGGGCAGGATGTAAATTGCCAACTGCCTCTCTGGAGGATTGCATTGTGTTCCCAAAACAAGTAAACAACAGAGCTACAGAGACAAGGGCACTTCCAGTCTAGGGAATATACATTGGGAAAACTGAAAATCAATAAGACAGAGCCACCCCAAAATTTAGGGCTGCACTGCTTACAAGAACCTCAACTTGGGTATACCTTAAGTATCCCAGGAAAGATAAAAATGGTTCAAAAATTGTGGTACTTACGTACGATGGAATATCCCTCAGCTATGAAATCAATATCATATGACCAGTAGCAGCAAAATGAGTGGATTCAAGTACGATGATTCTAAGTGAAATAAGTCACACAGAAAAAGAAACGTATCATAAGATATCACTTATGAAGATACTGTAAACATGGCTACACATGAACTGAGTTAGGAAAGAGAAGAGAGTCTCACATTTAGAAAACACTCTTATGCCTGCTTAAGGGGGAAGGAGAGGTGGGGTGATGCATAAAACCAGAGTTTGATATAAGCACATGCACCGTTCCCAAAACCAAGTACGGAATAGACAAGACCTACACCTTCCTCTGTGAAAGGGACTCAAAACCCCATATTTCCCGCAGAGGAATATATCTGACTAGTAAGAATCTTAAAACCTATGTATTGATATGTCTCCATAAGGGAATCAAGTGTGTCTAGATTGGCATAAACATGGCAGCGAGAATCATTTCAATACCACTATAAAAAGGAATTTGAAAAACAACAAAAAAGGGAAATTCTTTACAATTCCTTCAGGGTTTCTGATGAAACCTGGAATGACCCTATCTACAATGACAACTGGATGTTTCATAATGCTGGACACATGGGACTGAGAGGATTGGTGAGATTGGGTGAGCAAATGCAGACCCTTTAAAGCAATAATGCATGGCACCCATTCCATGGGGCCCATGTCTCCAGGTTGAAGGGAATATTACTACAGAGATAACATGTATGGGAAACCTAGAGAATGGACACTCTGTGAATGTCAAAGGTCTCTAAAACTCAACAAATACTCCCCCTCCTGGTGCTCCGGTTTGAATTTCCAACTGCTTTACTATCAATCTCCCAACTTGGAGAGACAGCCCCTTTAACCTCCTGGTTTGCACAGGTTTCCAATTTGGCAGAGGATGAAAGGGAAGAGGGAGAACCAATGAGAGAGTAGCTTTTAGGCATTTGGACGGGCACATGTCACTCTTATTTCCCGGGAGGAAGAAGAATTAACCAAAGTCTCAGACACCCACTGGGAACCAGTATAGGTACTGCACCAAAATTTTGGACTTGCGTTCAGCTCACAAAAAACGAGTTAAAAATGGAGCTCAGGATCACAGCAATTCACAAACTGGCAGAGTAATAAAGGACAACTATCGTCCAACAATCGGTTGAGGGAAGGCATCGAGGCGGACTTGAAAGCGAGGCAGAATAGCAGGAATCCGATTTCAAGAGGTACGTTGGAATCGCCTTTAAAGCACAGGAAGAGGGGCACAACTTCGACAATGATGCAGTTGTCCAAAAAGCGCGTATGCGTTTTCTCCTGAATATATTCAGGAGAAAACGCATACGCCCTTTTTGGCCAAGCAAGCAAGCGGGCAATGCAAACCTGCACTACAAAGAAGTATCACTTCCCACCAGTCAAAAGGGATATCCACAAAATGGGTAAAATTCAGAAAGGCAAGACAGGCCCTGGAGAACAGGGAGCCTTGTTATGCTGATGGGCGGGATGTAAACTGCCAACTGCCTCTCTGGAGGAGTGCACTGTGTTCCCTAAAACAAGTAAACAACAGACCTACAGAGCCAAGGGCACTTCCAGTCTAGGGAATATACCTTGGAAAAACTGAAAATCAATAAGACAGAGCCACCCCAAAATTTAGGGATGCACTGCTTACAAGAACCTCAACTTGGGTACAACTTAAGTATCCCAGGAAAGATAAAAATGGTTCAAAAAATTTTGGTACTTATGTACGCTGGAATATCCCTCAGCCATGAAATAAATATCATAAGACCAGTAGCAGCAAAATGAGTGGATTCAGGTACGATGATTCTAAGTGAAATAAGTCACACAGAAAAAGAAACTTATCATAAGATATCACTTATGAAGGTCCTGTAAACATGGCTACACATGAACTGAGTTAGGAAAGAGAAGAGAATTTGACATTTAGAAAATATTCTTATGCCTGCTTAAGGGGAAGGAGAGGTGGTGTGATGCATAAAACCAGAGATTGATATAAGCACAGGTACCGTTCCAAAAACCAAGTACGGAATAGACAAGACCTACACCTTCCTCAGTGAAAGGGACTCAAAACCCCATATTTCCCACAGAGGAATATATCTGACTAGTAAGAATCTTAAAACCTATGTATTGATATGTCTCCATAAGGGAATCAAGTGTGTGTAGACTGGCAAAAACATGGCAGTGAGAATCAGCTCAGAACCACTCTAAAAAGAATTTGAAAAACAACAAAAAAAAGGGAAATTCTTTACAATTCCTTCAAGGATTCTGATGTATTCTGGAATGACCCTATATACAATGACAGCTGGAGGTGGCATAAGGCTGGACACATGGGAAAGACTGGATTAGTGAGATTCGGTGAGCAAATGCACACCATTTAAAGCAATAATGCATGGCACCCATACCTTGGGGCCAATGTCTCCAGGTTGAAGAGAATATTACTACAGCTATAACATGTACGGGAAACCTAGGGAATGTATACACTGTGAATACGAAAGGTCTCTAAAACTCAACGAATACTCCCCTTCCTGGTGCTCCGGTTTGAATTTCCAACTGCTTTACTATCAATCTCCCAAATTGGAGAGACAGCCCCTTTAACCTCCTGGTTTGCACAGGTTTCCAATTTGGCAGAGGATGAAACGGAAGAGGGAGAACCAATGAGAGAGTAGCTTTTAGGCATTTAGACGGGCACATGTCACTCTTATTTCCCGGGAGGAAGAAGAATTAACCAAAGTCTCAGCCACCCACCGGGAACCAGTATAGGTCCTGAACCAAAATTTTGGACTTGCGTTCAGCTCACAAAAAACGAGTTAAAACTGGAGCTCAGTATCAGAGCAATTCACAAACTGGCAGAGTAATAAAGGAAAACTATCGTCCAAAAATCTGTTGAGGGAAGGCAACGAGGTGGACTTGAAAGCGAGGCAGAATAGCAGGAAACAGATTTCAAGAGGTACGTTGGAATCGCCTTTAAAGCATAGGAAGAGGGGTACAACTTCGACAATAATGCACTTGGCCAAAAAGGGCGTATGTGTTTTGTCCTGAATATATTCAGGAGAAAACGCATACGACCATTTTGGCCAAGCAAGCAAGCGGGTAATGCAAATCTGCCCTACAAAGATGTATCACTTCCCACCAGTCAAAAGGGACATCCACAAAATGGGTAAAATTTAGAAAGGCAAGACAGGCCCTGGAAAACAGGGAGCCTTGTTATGCTGATGGGCGGGATGTAAATTGCCAACTGCCTCTCTGGAGGAGTGCATTGTGTTCCCTGATACAAGTAATCAACAGTGCTACAGAGCCAAGGGCACTTCCAGTGTAGGGAAAATACCTTGGGAAAACTGAAGATCAATAAGACAGAGCCACCCCAAAATTTAGTGCTGCACTGATTACAAGAACCTCAACTTGGGTACACCTTAAGTATCCCAGGAAATATAAAAATGTTACAAAATATTTTGGTACTTACGTATGCTGAAATATCCCTCAGACATGAAATCAATATCATAAGACCAGTAGCAGCAAAATGAGTGGATTCAGGTACGATGATTCTAAGTGAAATAAGTCACACAGAAAAAGAAACTTATCATAAGATATCACTTATGAAGATCCTGTAAACATGGCTACACATGAACTGAGTGAGGAAAGAGAACAGAGTCTCACATTTAGAAAACACTCTTATGCCTGCTTAAGGGGGAAGGAGAGGTGGGGTGATGCATAAAACCAGAGTTTGATATAAGCACAGGTACCGTTCAAAAACCAACTATGGAATAGACACGGCCTACACCTTCCTCAGTGAAAGGGACTCAAAACCACATATTTCCCGCAGAGGAATATATCTGACTAGTAAGAATGTTAAAAACTATGTATTGATATGTCTCCATAAGGGAATCAAGTGTGTCTAGACTGGCATAAACATGAGAGCAAGAATCAGCTCCAACCCACTATAAAAAGGAATTTGAAAAACAAAATAAAGGAAATTCTTTACAATTCCTTCATGGTTTCTGATGAAACCTGGAATGACCCTATATACAATGACAGCTGGATGTGGAATAATGCTGGACACATGGGACTGAGAGGATTGGTGAGATTGGGTGAGCAAATGCAGACCCTTTAAAGCAATAATGCATGGCACCCATTCCATGGGTCCCATGTCTCCAGGTTGAAGGGAATATTACTACAGCTATAACATGTACGGGAAACCTAGAGAATGGACACACTGTGAATATCAAAGGTCTCTAAAACTAAACGAATAGTCCCTCTCCTGGTGCTCCGGTTTGACTTTCCAGCTGCTTTCCTATCAATCTCCCAGCTTGGAGAGACAACACCTTTAACAACCTGGTTCCCACAGGTTGCCAAATTGGCAGTGGATGAAAGAGAAGAGGGAGAACCAATGAAAGAGTAGCTGTTAGGCATTTGGACGGGCACATGTCACTCTTATTTCCCAGGAGGAAGAAGAATTAAACAAAGTCTCATCCATCCACCGGGAACCAGTATAGTTCCTGAACCAAAATATTGGACTTGCGTTCAGCTCACAAAAAACGAGTTAAATAATGGAGCTCAGGGACACAGCAATTCACAAACAGGCAGAGTAATAAAGGACGACTATCGTCCAACAATCTGTTGAGGGAAGGCAACAAGGCGGACTTGAAAGCGAGGCAGAATAGCAGAAAACAGATTTCAAGAGATACGTTGGAATTGCCTTTAAAGCACATGAAGAGGGTCAAAACTTTGAAAATGATGCACTTGGCCTAAAAGGGCATATGCGTTTTCTCCTGAATATATTCAGGAGAAAACAAATACGCCCTTTTTGGCAAAGCAAGCAAGTGGGAAATGCAAATCGGCACTACAAAGAAGTATCACTTCCCATCGGTCAAAAGGGACATCCACACAATGGGTAAAATTCAGAAAGGCAAGACAGGCCCTGGAGAAGAGGGAGCCTTGTTATGCTGATGGGCAGGATGTAAATTGCCAACTGCCTCTCTGGAGGAGTGCACTGTGTTCCCAAAACAAGTAAACAACAGAGCTACAGAGCCAAGGGCACTTCCAGTCTAGGGAATATACCTTGGGAAAACTGAAAATCAATAAGACAGAGCCACCCCAAAATTTAAGGCTGCACTGCTTACAAGAACCTCAACTTGGGTACACCTTAAGTATCCCAGGAAAGATAAAAATGGTTCAAAAAATTGTGGTACTTACATACGATGGAATATCCCTCAGCCATGAAATCAATATCATATGACCATTAGCAGCAAAATGAGTGGATTCAGGTACGATGATTCTAAGTGAAATAAGTCACACAGAAAAAGAAACGTATCATAAGATATCACTTATGAAGATCCTGTAAACATGGCTACACATGAACTGAGTTAGGAAAGAGAACAGAGTCTCACATTTAGAAAACACTCGTATGCCTGCTTAAGGGGGAAGGAGAGGTGGAGTGATGCATAAAACCAGAGTTTGATATAAGCACAGGTACCGTTCCAAAAACCAAGTATGGAATAGACAAGACCTACACCTTCCTCAGTGAAAGGGACTCAAAACCCGATATTTCCCGCAGAGGAATATATCTGACTAGTAAGACTCTTAAAACCTATGTATTGATATGTCTCCATAAGGGAATCAAGTGTGTCTAGACTGGCATAAACATGGCAGTGAGAATCAGCTCAAAACCACTCTAAAAAGTATTTGGAAACAACAAAAAAAGGGAAAATCTTTACAATTCCTTCAAGGATTCTGATGAAATCTGGAATGACCTTATCTACAATGACAGCTGGATGTGGCATAAGGCTGACACATGGGACTGACTGGATAAGTGAGATTGGGTGAGCAAATGCACACCAATTAAAGCAATAATTCATGGCACCCATTCCATGGGGCCAATGTCTCCAGGTTGAAGAGAATATTACTACAGCTATAACATGTATGGGAAACCTAGAGAATGGACACACAGTGAATATGAAAGGTCTCTAAAACTCAACGAATACTCCCCCTCCTGGTGCTCCGGTTTGAATTTCCAACTGCTTTTCTATCAATCTCCCAGCATGGAGAGACAGCCCCTTTAACCTCCTGGTTTGCACAGGTTGCCAATTTGGCAGAGGATGAAAGGGAAGAGGGAGAACCAATGAGAGAGCAGGTTTTAGGCATTTGGACGGGCACATGTCACTCTTATTTCCCGGGAGGAAGAAGAATTAACCAAAGTCTCAGCCACCCACCGGGAAGCAGTATAGGTCCTGAACCGAAATTTTGGACTTGCGTTCAGCTCACAAAAAACGAGTTAAAACTGGAGCTCAGTATCAGAGCAATTCACAAACTGGCAGAGTAATAAAGGAAAACTATCGTCCAAAAATCTGTTGAGGGAAGGCAACGAGGTGGACTTGAAAGCGAGGCAGAATAGCAGGAAACAGATTTCAAAAGGTACGTT
Organism: Mesoplodon mirus; assembly: GCF_964341445.2. NCBI lineage: Eukaryota > Metazoa > Chordata > Mammalia > Artiodactyla > Ziphiidae > Mesoplodon > Mesoplodon mirus. Next base: position 4,693,972 of record NW_028295817.1, read on the forward strand.
GGAATCGCCTTTAAAGCATAGGAAGAGGGGTACAACTTCGACAATAATGCACTTGGCCAAAAAGGGCGTATGTGTTTTGTCCTGAATATATTCAGGAGAAAACGCATACGACCATTTTGGCCAAGCAAGCAAGCGGGTAATGCAAATCTGCCCTACAAAGATGTATCACTTCCCACCAGTCAAAAGGGACATCCACAAAATGGGTAAAATTCAGAAAGGCAAGACAGGCCCTGGAAAACAGGGAGCCTTGTTATGCTGATGGGCGGGATGTAAATTGCCAACTGCCTCTCTGGAGGAGTGCATTGTGTTCCCTGATACAAGTAATCAACAGTGCTACAGAGGCAAGGGCACTTCCAGTGTAGGGAATATACCTTGGGAAAACTGAAGATCAATAAGACAGAGCCACCCCAAAATTTAGTGCTGCACTGCTTACAAGAACCTCAACTTGGGTACACCTTAAGTATCCCAGGAAATATAAAAATGTTACAAAATATTTTGGTACTTACGTACGCTGGAATATCCCTCAGACATGAAATCAATATCATAAGACCAGTAGCAGCAAAATGAGTGGATTCAGGTACGATGATTCTAAGTGAAATAAGTCACACAGAAAAAGAAACTTATCATAAGATATCACTTATGAAGATCCTGTAAACATGGCTACACATGAACTGAGTGAGGAAAGAGAACAGAGTCTCACATTTAGAAAACACTCTTATGCCTGCTTAAGGGGGAAGGAGAGGTGGGGTGATGCATAAAACCAGAGTTTGATATAAGCACAGGTACCGTTCAAAAACCAACTATGGAATAGACACGACCTACACCTTCCTCAGTGAAAGGGACTCAAAACCCGATATTTCCCGCAGAGGAATATATCTGACTAGTAAGAATGTTAAAAACTATGTATTGATATGTCTCCATAAGGGAATCAAGTGTGTCTAGACTGGCATAAACATGAGAGCGAGAATCAGCTCCAACCCACTATAAAAAGGAATTTGAAAAACAAAATAAAGGAAATTCTTTACAATTCCTTCATGGTTTCTGATGAAACCTGGAATGACCCTATATACAATGACAGCTGGATGTGGAATAATGCTGGACACATGGGAATGAGAGGATTGGTGAGATTGGGTGAGCAAATGCAGACCCTTTAAAGCAATAATGCATGGCACCCATTCCATGGGTCCCATGTCTCCAGGTTGAAGGGAATATTACTACAGCTATAACATGTACGGGAAACCTAGAGAATGGACACACTGTGAATATCAAAGGTCTCTAAAACTAAACGAATAGTCCCTCTCCTGGTGCTCCGGTTTGACTTTCCAACTGCTTTACTATCAATCTCCCAGCTTGGAGAGACAACACCTTTAACCTCCTGGTTCGCACAGGTTGCCAAATTGGCAGTGGATGAAAGAGAAGAGGGAAAACCAATGAAAGAGTAGCTGTTAGGCATTTGGACGGGCACATGTCACTCTTATTTCCCGGGAGGAAGAAGAATTAAACAAAGTCTCATCCATCCACCAGGAACCAGTATAGTTCCTGAACCAAAATATTGGACTTGCGTTCAGCTCACAAAAAACGAGTTAAATAATGGAGCTCAGGGACACAGCAATTCACAAACAGGCAGAGTAATAAAGGACGACTATCGTCCAACAATCTGTTGAGGGAAGGCAACAAGGCGGACTTGAAAGCGAGGCAGAATAGCAGAAAACAGATTTCAAGAGGTACGTTGGAATTGCCTTTAAAGCACATGAAGAGGGTCAAAACTTTGAAAATGATGCACTTGGCCTAAAAGGGCATATGCGCTTTCTCCTGAATATATTCAGGAGAAAACAAATACGCCCTTTTTGGCAAAGCAAGCAAGTGGGAAATGCAAATCGGCACTACAAAGAAGTATCACTTCCCATCGGTCAAAAGGGACATCCACAAAATGGGTAAAATTCAGAAATGCAAGACAGGCCCTGGAGAACAGGGAGCCTTGTTATGCTGATGGGCAGGATGTAAATTGCCAACTGCCTCTCTGGAGGATTGCACTGTGTTCCCAAAACAAGTAAACAACAGAGCTACAGAGCCAAGGGCACTTCCAGTCTAGGGAATATACCTTGGGAAAACTGAAAATCAATAAGATAGAGCCACTCCAAAATTTAGGGCTGCACTGCTTACAAGAACCTCAACTTGGGTATACCTTAAGTATCCCAGGAAAGATAAAAATGGTTCAAAAAATTGTGGTAGTTACGTACGATGGAATATCCCTCAGCCATGAAATCAATATCATATGACCAGTAGCAGCAAAATGAGTGGTTTCAAGTACGATGATTCTAAGTGAAATAAGTCACACAGAAAAAGAAACGTATCATAAGATATCACTTATGAAGATCCTGTAAACATGGCTACACATGAACTGAGTTAGGAAAGAGAACAGAGACTCACATTTAGAAAACACTCTTATGCCTGCTTAAGGGGGAAGGAGAGGTGGGGGGATGCATAAAACCAGAGTTTGATATAAGCACAGGTACCGTTCCAAAAACCAACTATGGAATAGACAAGACCTACACCTTCCTCAGTGAAAGGGACTCAAAACCCGATATTTCCCACAGAGGAATATATCTGACTAGTAAGACTCTTAAAACCTATGTATTGATATGTCTCCATAAGGGAATCAAGTGTGTCTAGACTGTCATAAACATGGCAGCGAGAATCAGCTCAAAACAACTCTAAAATGTATTTGGAAAATAACAAAAAAAAGGGAAAATCATTACAATTCCTTCAGGGTTTCTGATGAAACCTGGAATGACCTTATCTACAATGACAGCTGGATGTGGCATAAGGCTGGACACATGGGACTGAGAGGATTGGTGAGATTGGGTGAGCAAATGCAGACCCTTTAAAGCAATAAGGCATGGCACCCATTCCCTGTGTCCCATGTCTCCAGGTTGAAGGGAATATTACTACAGCTATAAAATGTACGGGAAACCTAGAGAATGGACACACTGTGAATACGAAAGGTCTCTAAAACTCAACGAATATTCACTCTCCTGGTGCTCCCATTTGCCATTCCAACTGCTTTACTATCAATCTCCCAGCTTGGAAAAACAGCCCGTTTAACCTCCTGGTTCGCACCGGTTTCCAATTTGGCAGTGAATTAAAGGGAAGAGGGAGAACCAATGAAAGAGTAGCTGTTAGGCATTTGGACGGGCACATGTCACTCTTATTTCCCGGGAGAAAGAAGTATTAATCAAAGTCTCAGCCACCCACCGGGAACCAGTATAGTTCCTTAACCAAAATATTGGACTTGCGTTCAGCTCACAAAAAACGAGTTAAATAATGGTGCTCAGGGGCACAGCAATTCACAAACAGGCAGAGTAATAATAGACAACTATCATCCAAAAATCTGTTGAGGTAAGGCAACGAGGCAGACTTGAAAGCGAGGCAGAATAGCAGGAAACAGATTTCAAGAGGTATGTTGGAATTGATTGAAAGAACAGGAAGAGGGGCACAACTTTCACAATGATGCACTTGGCCAAAAAGGGCGTATGCCTTTTCTCCTGAATATATTCAGGAGAAATCACATACGCCCTTTTTGGCCAAATAAGCAAGCGGGCAATGTAAACCTGCACTACAAAAAAGTATCACTTCCATCCGGTCAAAAGGGACATCCACAAAATGGGTAAAATGCAGAAAGGCAAGACAGGCCCTGGAGAACAGAGAGCCTTGTTATGCTGATGGGCCGGATGTAAATAGCCAACTGCCTCTCTGGAGGAGTGCATTGTGTTCCCTAAAACAAGTAAACAACAGAGCTACAGAGCCAAGGGCACTTCCAGTCTAAGGAATATACCTTGGGAAAACTGAAAATCAAAAAGACAGAGCCACCCCAAAATTTAGGGCTGCACTGCTTACAAGAACCTCAACTTGGGTACACCTTAAGTATCCCAGGAAAGATAAAAATGATTCAAAAAATTGTGGTACTTACGTACGATGGAATATCCCTCAGCCATGAAATCAAAATCATAAGACCAGTAGCAGCAAAATGAGTGGATTCAGGTACGATGATTCTACGTGAAATAAGTCACACAGAAAAAGAAACTTACCATAAGACATCACATATGAAGGTCCTGTAAACATGGCTACACATGAAATGAGTTAGGAAAGAGACGAGAGATTGACATTTTGAAAATATTCTTATGCATGCTTAAGGGGGAAGGAGAGGTGGAGTGATGCATAAAACCAGAGTTTGATATAAGCACAGGTACCGTTCCAAAAACCAACTATGGAATAAACAAGACCTACCTATACCGTCCTCAGTGAAAGGGACTCAAAACCCCATATTTCCCGCAGAGGAATATATCTGACTAGGAAGAATCTTAAAACCTATGTATTGATATGTCTCCATAAGGGAATCAAGTGTGTCTAGACTGGCATAAACATGGCAGTGAGAATCAGCTCAAACCCACTATAAAAAGGAATTTGCAAAACAAAAAAAAGGGAAATTCTTTACAATTCCTTCAGGGTCTCTGATGAAACCTGGAATGACCCTATCTACAATGACAGCTGGATGTGGCATAAGGCTGGACACATGGGACTGAGAGGATTGGTGAGATTGTGTGAGCAAATGCAGACCCTTTAAATCAATAATGCATGGCACCTATTCCATGGGGCCAATGTCTCCAGGTTGTAGGGAATATTACTACAGCTATAACATGTACGGGAAACCTAGAAAATGGATACACTGTGAATACGAAAGGTCTCTAAAACTCAACGAATACTCCCCCTCCTTGTGCTCCAGTTTGAATTTCCAACGGCTTTACTATCAATCTTCCAGCTTGGAGCGACAGCCCCTTTAACCTCCCGGTTTTCACAGTTTGCCAATTTGGCAGAGGATGAAAGGAAGAGGGAGAACAAATGAGAGAGTAGCTTTTAGGCATTTGGACGGGCACATGTCACTCTTATTTCCCGGGAGGAAGAAGAATTAACCAAAGTCTCAGCCACCCACTGGGAAACAGTATAGGTCCTGAACCAAAATTTTGGACATGCGTTCAGCTCACAAAAAACGAGTTAAAACTGGAGCTCATGATCACAGCAATTCACAAACTGGCAGAGTAATAAAGGAAAACTATCGTCCAAAAATCTGTTGAGGGAAGGCAACAAGGCGGACTTGAAAGAGAGGCAGAATAGCAGGAAACAGATTTCAAGAGGTACGTTGGAATCACCTTTAAAGCACAGGAAGAGGGGCACAGCTTCGACAGTGATGCACTTGGCAAAAAACGGCGTATGTGTTTTGTCCTGAATATATTCAGGAGAAAACGCATATGCCATTTTTGGCCAAGCAAGCAAGCGGGCAATGCAAACCTGCACTACAAAGAAGTATCACTTCCCACCAGTCAAAAGGGACATCCACAAAATGGGTAAATTTCAGAAAGGCAAGACAGGCCCTGGAGAACAGGGAGCCTTGTTATGCTGATGGGCGGGATTTAAATTGCCAACTGCCTCCCTGGAGGAGTGCATTGTGTTCCCTAAAACAAGTAAACAACAGAGCTACAGAGCCAAGGGCACTTCCAATCTAGGGAATATACCTTGGGAAAACTGAAAATCAATAAGACAGAGCCACCCCAAAATTTAGGGCTGCACTGCTTACAAGAACTTCAACTTGGGTACACCTTAAGTATCCAAGGAAAGACAAAAATGGTTCAAAAATTTGGTACTTACATACTCTGGAATATCCCTCAGCCATGAAATCAATATCATAAGACCAGTAGCAGCAAAATAAGTGGATTCAGGTACGATGATTCTAAGTGAAATAAGTCAAACAGATACAGAATCTTATCATAAGATATAACTTATGAAGATCCTGTAAACATGGCTACACATGAACAGAGTTAGGAAAGAGAACAGAGTCTCACATTTAGAAAACACTCTTATGCCTGCTTAAGGGGGAAGGAGAGATGGGTTGATGCATAAAACCAGAGTTTGATATAAGCACAAGTACCGATCCAAAAACCAACTATGGTATAGACAACACCTACACCTTCCTCAGTGAAAGGGACTCAAAACCCCATATTTCCCGCAGAGGAATACATCTGACTAGTAAGAATCTTAAAACCTATGTATTGATAAGTCTCCATAAGGGAATCAAGTGTGTCTAGAATGGCATAAACATGGCAGCGAGAATCAGCTCCAACCCACTATAAAAAGGAATTTGAAAAACAAAAAAAAGGAAATTCTTTACAATTCCTTCAGGGTTTCTGATGAAACCTGGAATGACCTTATCTACAATGACAGCAGGATGTGGCATAAGGCTGGACACATGGGACTGAGAGGATTGGTGAGATTGGGTGAGCAAATGCAGAACCTTTAAAGCAATAATGCATGGCACCCATTCCATGGGTCCCAACTCTCCAGGTTGAAAGGAATATTACTAAAGCTATAACATGTACGGGAAACCTAGAGAATGGACACACTGTGAATACGAAAGGTCTCTAAAACTCAACGAATAGTCCCTCTCCTGGTGCTCCGGTTTGACTTTCCAACTGCTTTACTATCAATCTCCCAACCTGGAGAGACAGGACCTTTAACCTCCTGTTTCGCACAGGTTGCCAATTTCGCAGAGGATGAATGGGAATAGGGAGAACCAATGAGAGAGTAGCTGTTAGGCATTTGGACGGGCATATGTCACTCTTATTTCCCGGGAGGAGGAAGTATTAACCAAAGTCTCAGCCACCCACCGGGAACTAGTATAGGTCCTGAACAAAAATATTGGAATTGCGTACAACTCAGAAAAAAACCAGTTAAAAAAAGGAGCTATAGGGCAGAGCAATTCACAAACTGGCAGAGTAATAAAGGAAAACTGTCATCCAAAAATCTGTTGATGGAAGGCAAGAAGGCGAACTTGAAAGGGAGGCAGAATAGCAGGAAACAGATTTCAAGAGGTACATTGGAATCGCCTTTAAAGCACAGGAAGAGGGGCACAACATCGACAATGATGCACTTGGCCACAAAGGGCATATGCATTTTTTCCTGAATATATTCAGGAGAAAACGCATACACCCTTTTTGGCCAAGCAAGCAACTGGGCAATGCAAATCTGCACTACAAAGAAGTATCAATTCCCACTGGTCAAAAGGGACATCCACAAAATGGGTAAAAACCAGAAAGGCAAGATAGGCCCTGGAGAACAGGGAGCCTTGTTATGCTGATGGGCGGCATGTAAATTGCCAACTGCCTCTCTGGAGGAGTGCACTGTGTTCCTTAAAACAAGTAAAGAACAGAGCTAGAGAGCCAAGGGCACTTCCACTCTAGGTAATATACCTTGGGAAAACTGAACGTCAATAAGACAGGGCCACCCCCAAATTTAGGGCTGCACTGCTTACTAGGACCTCAACTTGTGTACACCTTAAGTATCCCAGGAAATATAAAAATGGTTCAAAAAATTGTGGTACTTACGTATGATGGAATATCCCTCAGCCATGAAATCTATGTCATAAGACCAGTAGCAGCAAAATGAGTGGATTAAAGTACGATGATTCTAAGTGAAATAAGTCACACAGAAAAAGAAACTTATCATAAGATATCACTTATGAAGATCCTGTAAACATGGCTACACATGAACTGAGTTAGGAAAGAGAATGGAGTCTAACATTTAGAAAACACTCTTATGCCTCCTTAAGGGGGAAGGAGAGGTGGGGTAATGCCTAAAACCAGCGTTTGATATAAGCAGAGGTACCGTTCCAAAAACCAACTATGGAATAGACAAGACCTACACCTTGCTCAGTGAAAGGGACTCAAAACCCCATATTTCCCGCAGAGGAATATATCTGACTAGTAAGAATCTTAAAACCTATGTATTGATATGTATCCGTAAGGGAATCAAGTGTTTCTAGACTGGCATAATCATGGCAGCCGGAATCAGCTCAAACCCACTATAAAAAGGAATTTGAAAAAAAAAAAAAAACAGGGAAATTCTTTACAATTCCTTCAGGGTCTCTGATGAAACCTGGAATGACCCTCTCTACAACGACAGCAGGAGGTGGCATAAGCCTGGACACATGGGACTGAGAGGATTAGTGAGATTCGTGAGCAAATGCAGACCCTTTAAAGCAATAATGCATGGCACCCATTCCATGGGTCCTAACTCTCCAGGTTGTAGGGAATATTACTACAGCTATAACATGTATGGGAAAACTAGAGAATGGACACACTGTGAATATGAAAGGTTTCTAAATCTCAATGAATAGTCCCTCTCCTGGTGCTCCAGTTTGACTTTCTAACTGTTTACTATCAATATCCCAAATTGGAGAGACAGCACCTTTAACCTCCTTGATCGCACAGGTTTCCAATTTGGCAAAGGAGGAAAGGGAAGAGGGAGAACCAATGAGAGAGTAGCTGATAGGCATTTGGACGGGAATATGTCACTGTTATTTCCCGCAAGGAAGAAGTATTGACCAAAGTCTCAGGCACCCACCGGGAACCAGTATAGGTTCTGAACCAAAATATTGGACTTGCGTTCAGCTCAGAATAAAACGAGTTAAAATTGGAGCTCAAGGGCACAGCAATTCACAAACTGGCAGAGTTATAAAGGGCAACTATCGTCCAAAAATCTGTTGAGGGAAGGCAACGAGGCGAACTTGAAAGGGAGGCAGAATAGCAGGAAACAGATTTCAAAAGGTACGTTGGAATCACCTTTAAAGCACAGGAAAAGGGGCACAACTTCGACAATGATGCACTTGGCCACAAAGGGCGTATGTAATTTCTCCTGAATATATTCAGGAGAAAACGCATACGCCCTTTGTGGCCAAGCAAGCAAGCGTGCAATGAAAATCTGCACTACAAAGAAGTAACACTTCCCACCGGTCAAAAGGGACATCCACAAAATGGGTAAAAACCAGAAAGGCAAGACAGGCCCTCGAGAACAGGGAGCCTTGTTATGCTGATGGGCGGCATGTAAATTGCCAACTGCCTCTCTGGAAGAGTGCATTGTGTTCCCTAAAACAAGTAAACAACAGAGGTACAGAGCCAAGGGCACTTCCAGTCTAGGGAATATACCTTGGGAAAACTGAAAATCAATAAGACAGAGCCACCCCAAAATTTAGGGCTGCACTGCTTACAAGAACCTCAACTTGGGTACACCTTAAGTATCCCAGGAAAGATAAAAATGGTTCAAAAAATTGTGGAACTTACGTATGATGGAATATCCCTCAGCCATGAAATCAATGTCATAAGACCAGTAGCAGCAAAATGAGTGGATTCAGGTACGATGATTCCAAGTGAAATAAGTCACACAAAAAAAGAAACTTATCATAAGATATCACTTATGAAGATCCTGTAAACATGGCTACACATGAACTGAGTTAGGAAAGAGAACAGAGTCTCACATTTAGAAAACACTCTTATGCCTGCTTAAGGGGGAAGGAGAGGTGGGGTGATGCATAAAACCAGAGTTTGATATAAGCACAGGTATCGTTCCAAAAACTAACTATGGAATAGACAAGACCTACCTATACCTTCCTCAGTGAAAGGGACTCAAAACCCCATATTTCCCGCAGAGGAATATATATGACTAGTAAGAATCTTTAAACCTATGTATTGATATGTCTCCATAAGGGAATCAAGTGTGTCTAGACTGGCATAAAGATGGCAGCGAGAATCAGCTCAAACCCACTATAAAAAGGAATTTCAAAAACAAAACAAAAAACCGCGAAATTCTTTGCAATTCCTTCAGGATCTCTGATGAAACTTGGAATGACCCTATCTACAATGACAGCTGGAGGTGGCATAAGGCTGGATGCATGGTTTTGAGAGGATTGCTGAGATTCGTGAGGAAATGCAGACCCTTTAATGCAATAATGAATGGAAGCCATTCCATTGATCACAACTCTCCAGGTTGAAGGGAATATTACTACAGCTATAACATGTACAGGAACCCTAGAGAATGGACACACTGTGAATATGAAAGGTCTCTAAAACTCAAGGAATAATCCCTCTCCTTGTGCTCCAGATTGACTTTCCAACTGCTTTACTATCAATCTCCCAACTTGTAGAGACAGCACCTTTAACCACCTGGTGTGCACATGTTGCCAATTTAGCAAAGGATGAAAGGGAAGAGGGAGAACCAATGAGAGAGTAGCTGTTAGACATTTGGACGTGAACATGTCTTTCTTATTTCCCGGGAGGAAGAAGAATTAACAAAAGTCTCAGCCACCCACCAAAAACCAGTATAGGTCCTGAACCAAAATATTGGACTTGCGTTCAGCTCACAAAAATGAGTTAAAAAATGGAGCTCAGGGACACAGCAATTCACAAACTGGCAGAGTAATAAAGGGCAACTATCGTCCAAAAATCTGTTGAAGGAAGTCAACCAGGCGGACTTGAAAGCGAGGCAGAATAGCAGGAAACAGATTTCAAGAGCCACGTTGGAATCGCCTTTAAAGCACAGGAAGATGGGCAGAACTTCGACAATGATGCACCTGGCCACAAATGGCGTATGCGTTTTCTCCTGAATATATTCAGGAGAAAACGCATACGCCATTTCTGGCCAAGCAAGCAAGCGGGCAATGCAAATCTGCACTAAAAAGAAGTATCACTTCCCACCAGTCAAAAGGAGGGACATCCACAAAATGGGTAAAAACCAGAGGCAAGACAGGCACTGGAGAACAGGGAGCCTTGTTATGCTGATGGGCAGGATGTAAATTGCCAACTGCCTCTCTGGAGGAGTGCATTGTGTTCCCTAAAACAAGTAAACAACAGAGCTACAGAGCCAAGGGCACTTCCAGTCTAGGGAATATACCTTGGGAAAACTGAAAATCAATAAGACAGAGCCACCCTCAAATTTAGGGCTGCACTGCTTACAAGAACCTCAACTTGGGTACACATTAAATATCCCAGGAAATACAAAAATGGTTCAAAAATTGTGGTACTTACATACGATGGAATATCCCTCAGCCATGAAATCAATGTCATAAGACCAGTAGCAGCTAAATGAGTGGATTCAGGTACGATGATTCTAACTGCAATAAGTCACACAGAAAAAGAAACTTATCATAAGATATCACTTATGAAGATCCTGTAAACATGGCTACATATGAACTGAGTTAGGAAATAGAACAGAGTCTCACATTTAGAAAACACTCTTATGCCTGCTTAAGGGGGAAGGAGAGGTGGGGTGATGCATAAAACCAGAGTTTGATATAAGCACAGGTACCATTCAAAAACCAACTATGGAATAGACAAGACTTACACCTTCCTCAGTGAAAGGGATTCAAAACCCCATATTTCCCACAGAGGAATATATTGAATTAGTAAGAATCTTAAAACCTATGTATTGATATGTCTCTGTAAGGCAATCAAGTGTGTCTAGACTGGCATAAACAAGGCAATGAGAATCAGCTCAAACCCACTATAAAAAGGAATTTCAAAAACAAAAAAAAAAACAGCGAAATTCTTTACAATTGTTCAGGGTCTCTGATGAAACCTGGAATGACCCTATCTACAATGACAGCTGGATGTGGCATAAGGCTGGACACATGGGACTGAGAGGATTTGTGAGATTGGGTGAACAAATGCAGACCCTTTAAAGCAATAATGCATGACACCCATTCCATGGGTCCCAACTCTCCAGGTTGAAGAGTATATTACTACATCTATAACAGGTATGGGAAACCTAGAGAATGGACCCACTGTGAATACGAAAGGTCTCTAAAACTCAACGAATAGTCCCTCTCCTGGTGCTCCGGGTTGACTTTCCAACTGCTTTACTATCAATCTCCCAAATTGGAGAGACAGCACCTGTAACCTCCTGGTTCGCACAGGTTGCCAATTTGGCAGATGATGAAAGGAAAGAGGGAGAACCAATGAGAGAGTAGCTGTTAGGCTTTTGGACGGGCACATGTCACTCTTATATCCCGGGAGGAAGAAGAATTAACCAAAGTCTCAGCCAACCACCTGGAACCAGTATTGGTCCTGAACCAAAATATCGGACTTGCTTTCAGCTCACAGAAAACGAGTTAAAATATGGATCTCAGGGGCACAGAAATTCACAAACTGGTAGAGTAATAAAGGACAACTATCGTCCAACAATCTGTTGAGGGAAGGCAATGAGGCGGAGTTGAAAGCGAGGCAGAATAGCAGGAAACTGATTTCAAGAGGTACGTTGGAATCGCCATTAAAGCACAGAAAGAGGGTCACAAGTTCGACAATGATGCACTTGGCCAAAAAGGGCGTATGCAATTTCTCCTGAATATATTCAGGAGAAAACGAATACACCCTTTTTAGCCAAGCAAGCAAGCCGGCAATGCAAATCTGCACTACAAAGAAATATCACTTCCCACTGGTCAAAAGGGACATCCACAAAATGGGTAAAAACCAGAAAGGCTAGAGAGGCCCTGGAGAACAGGGAGCCTTGTTATGTTGATGGCCGGGATATAAATTGCCCACTGCCTCTCTGGAGGAGTGCATTGTGTTCCCTAAAGCAAGTAAACAACAGAGCTACAGAGCCAAGGGCACTTCCACTCTAGGGAATATACATTGGGAAAAATGAAAATCAATAAGACAGAGCCACCCCAAAATATAGGGCTGCACTTCTTTGCTTACAAGAACCTCAACTAGGCTACACCTTAAATATCCCAGGAAAGACAAAAATTGTTCAAGAGATTGTGGTAGTTACATACGATGGAATATTTCTCTGCCATGAAAACAATGTCATCAGGCCAGTAGCAGCATATTTAGTGGATTCAGTTACGAGGACTCTAAGTGAAATTCGTCACAGAGTAAAATAAACTTATCATAAGATATCACTTATGAAGGTCATGTAAACATGGCTACACATGAACTGAGTTAGTAAAGAGAAGAGAGTCTCACATTTAGAAAACACTCTTACACCTGCTTAAGGGTTAAGGAGAGGTGGGGTTTTGCATAAAACCAGAGTTTGATATTAGTAAAGGCTCCATTCCAGAAACCAAATACAGAATAGAAAAGATCTACACCTTCCTCACTGAAAAGGAATCAACACCACATACTTCCCTCAGAGGAATATATCTGACTAGTAAGAATCTTCTAACCTATATATTGATATGTCTCCGTAAGGGATCAAGTGTGTCTAGACTGGCATAAACATGGCAGTGGGAATCAGCTCAAACTCACTATAAAAAGGAATTTCAAAAACAAAACAACAAAACAGGGAAATTCTTTACAATTCCTTCAGGGTCTCTGATGAAACCTGAAATGATCCTATCTACAACTACAGCTTGATGTGGCATAATGCTGGACATTTGGGACTGAGAGGATTGGTGAGACTGGGTGAGCAAACACAGACTGTTTAAAGCAATAATGCATGGCCTCCATTCCATGGTTCCAAACTCTCAAGGTGGAAGGGAATATTACTACAGCTATAACATGTACGGGAAACCTAGAGAATGGACACACTGTGTATACGAAAGGTTTCTAAAACTCAACTAATTGTCCCTCTCCTGGTGCTCCAGTTTGACTTTCCAACTGCTCTACTATCAATCTCCCAAGTTGGAGAGACAGCCCCTTTAACCTCCTGGATAACACAGGTTGCCAGTTTGGCAGAGGATGAAAGTGAACAGGGAGAACCAATGAGAGAGCAGCTGTTAGGCATTTGGACGGGCATATGTCACTCTAATTGCCCGGCAGGAAGAATAATTAACCAAGGACTCATCCCCCTGCCGGGAACCTATATAGGTCCTGAACCGAAATTTTGGACTTGCGATCAGCTCACAAAAAACGATTTGATAAATGGAGCTCAGGGGCACAGCAATTCACAAAAAGGCAGAGTAATAAAGGACGACTATCGTCCAACAATCTGTTGAGGGAAGGCAACAAGGCGGACTTGAAAGCGAGGCAGAATAGCAGAAAACAGATTTCAAGAGGTACGTTGGAATCACCTGTAATGCACAGGAAGAGGGGCACAATTTCGACAATGATGCACTTGGCCAAAAATGGTTTATTCCTTTTCTTCTGAATATATTCTGGAGAAAACGCATACACACTTTTTGGCCAAGCAAGCAAGCGGGCAATGCAAATCTGCACTACAAAGAAGTATCCCTTCCCACCGGTCAAAAGGGACATCGGCAAAATGTGTAAAAACCAGAAAGGCAAGAGAGGACCTGGAGAACAGGGAGCCTTGTTATGCTGATGGGCGGGATGTAATTTGGCAACTGCCTCTCTGGAGGAGTGCACTGTGTTCCCTAAAACAAGTAAACAACAAAGCTACATAGCGAAAGGCACTTCCAGTCTAGGGAATATACCTTGGGAAAACTGAAAATCAATAAGACAGAACCACCCCAAAATTTAGGGATGCACTGCTTACAAGAACCTCAACTTGGGTACACTTTAAATATCCCAGGAAAGATAAAAATTGTTCAAAAAATTGTGGTATTTACGTACGATGGAATATCCCTCAGCCATGAAATCAATGTCATAAGACCAGTAGCAGCAAAATGAGTGGATTCAGGTATGATGATTCTAAGTGAAATAAGTCACACAGAAAAAGAATCTTATCATACGATATCACTTAAGAAGATCCTGTAAACATGGCTACACATGAAGTGAGTGAGGAAAGAGAACAGTGTCTCACATTTAGAAAACACTCTTATGGCTGCTTAAGGGGGAAGGAGAGGTGGGGTGATGCATAAAACCAGAGTTTGATATAAGCACAGGTACCGTTCCAAAAACCAACTATGGAATAGACAAGACCTACAACTTCCTCGGGGAAAGGGACTCAAAAACGTATATTTTCTGCAGAGGAATATATCTGACTAGTAAGAATCTTAAAACCTATGTTTTGATATGTCTCTGTCAGGGAATCAAGTGTGTCTAGACTGGCATAAACACGGCAGTGAGAATCAGCTCAAACCCACTATAAAAAGGAATTTCAAAAACAAAACAACAATACAGGGAATTTCTTTACAATTCCTTCAGGGTCTTTGATGAAACCTGGAATGAACATATCTACAACTACAGCTTGATGTGGCATAAGGCTGGACACTTGGGACTAAGAGGATTGGTGAGACTGGGTGAGCAAACACAGACCGTTTAAAGAAATAATGCATGGCCCCATTCCATGGTTCCAAACTCTCCAGGTTGAAGGGAATATTACTACAGCTATAACTTGTACGGGAAACGTAGAGAATGGACACACTGTGTATACGAAAGTTTTCTAAAACTCAACTAGTTGTCCCTCTCCTGGTGCTCCAGTTTGACTTTCCAAATGCTTTACTATCAATCTCCCAACTTGGAGAGACAGCCTCTTTAATCTCCTGGATAACACAGGTTGCCAATTTGGCAGAGGATGAAAGGGAACAGGGAGATCTAATGAGAGAAGAGCTGTTAGGCATTTGGATGGGCACATGTCACTCTAATTGCCTGGCAGAAAGAAGAATTAACCAAAGACTCATCCCCCTGCCGGGAACCAGTATAGTTCTTGAACCGAAATTTTGGACTTGCAGTCAGCTCACAAAAAACGATTTGATAAATGGAGTTCAGGGGCACAGCAATTCACAAACTGGCAGTGTAATAAAGGACAACTATCGTCCAAAAATCTTTTGAAGGAAGACAACGATGCAGACTTGAAAGCGAGGCAGAATAGCAGGAAAACGATTTCAAGGGGTACGTTGGAATCACCTGTAAAGCACAGGAAGAGGGGCACAATTTTGACAATGATGCACTTGGCCAAAAATAGTGTATGTGTTTTCTCCTGAATATATTCAGGAGAAAACACATACGCCCTTTTGGCCAAGCAAGCATGCGGGCAAAGCAAAACTTCAGTACAAGGAAGTATCCCTTCCCACCGGTCAAAAGGGACATCCGCAAAATGTGTAAAAACCAAAAAGGCAAGAGAGGACCTGGAGAACAGGGAGCCTTGTTATGCTGATGGGCGGGATGTAATTTGGCAAGTGCCTCTCTGGAGGAGTGCACTGTGTTCCCTAAAACAAGTAAACAACAGAGCTACATAGCCAAGGGCACTTCCAGTCTAGGGAATATAACTTGGGGAAACTGAAAATCAATAAGACAGTGCCACCCCAAAATTTAGGGATGCACTGCTTACAAGAACCTCAACTTGGGTACACCTTAAATATCCCAGGAAAGTTATAAATTGTTCAAAAAATTGTGGTATTTACGTATGATGGAATATCCCTCATCCATGAAATCAATGTCATAAGACCAGTGGCAGCAAAATGAGTGGATTCAGGTACGATGATTCTAAGTGAAATAAGTCACACAGAAAAAGAAACATATCATAAGATATCACTTATGATGATCCTGTAAATATGGCTACAAATGAACTGAGTGAGGAAAGCGAACAGAGTCTCACATTTAGAAAACACTCTTATGCCTGCTTAAGGGGGAAGGAGAGGTGCGGTGATGCATAAAACCAGAGTTTGATATAAGCACAGGTACCGTTCCAAAAACCAACTATGGAATAGAAAAGACCTACACCTTCCTCGGGGAAAGGGACTCAAAACCGCATATTTTCCACAGAGGATTGTATCTGACTAGTAAGAATCTTAAAACCTATGTATTGATATGTCTCCGTAAGGGAATCAAGTGTGTCTAGAGTGGCATAAACACGGCAGTGAGAATCAGCTCAAACCCACTATAAAAAGGAATTTCAAAAACAAAACAACAGGGAAATTCTTTACAATTCCTTCAGGGTCTCTGATGAAACCTGGAATGACCCTGTGTACAACGACAGCTGGATGTGGCATAAGGCTGGACACTTGGGACTGAGAGTGTTGGTGAATTTGGGTGAGCAAATGCAGACCCTTTAAAGCAGTAATGCGTGGTACCCATTCCATGGTTCCCAACTCTCCAGGTTGAAGGGAATATTAGTACAGCTATAATATGTACAGGAAACCAAGAGATTGGACACACAGTGAATACAAAAGGTTTCTAAAACCCAACTAATTGTCCCTCTCCTGGTGCTCTGGTTTGACTTTCCAACTGCTTTACTATCAATCTCCCAACATTGAGAGACAGCCCCTTTAAACTCCTGTTTCGCACATGTTGCCAATTTGGAAGAGGATGAAAGGGAAAAGGGGGAACCAATGAAAGAGTAGCTCTTAGGCATTTGGACGGGCACATGTCACTCTAATTGCCCGGCAGGAAGAAGAATAAACCAAAGTCTCAGCCACCCGCCGTGAACCAGTATAGGTCCTGAACCAAATTTTGGACTTGCGGTCAGCTCACAAAAAACGCGTTGAAAAATGGAGATTAGGGGCACAGCAATTCACAAACTGGCAGAGTAATAAAGGACAACTATCGTCCAAAAAATCTGTTAAGGGAAGGCAACGAGGCAGCCTTCAAAGCGAGGCAGAATAGCAGGAAAGAGATTTCAAGTGGTTCGTTGGAATCACCTGTAAAGCACAGGAAGATGGGCACAACTTCGACAGTGATGCACTTGGCCAAAAAGGGCGTATGCGTTTTCTCCTGAATATATTCAGGAGAAAACGCATATGCAATTTTTGGCCAAGCAAGCAAGTGGGCAAAGCAAATCTGCACAGCAAAGTAGTATCACTTCCCACCGGTCAAAAGGGACATCCACAAAATGTGTAAAAACCAGAAATCCTAGACAGGCTCTGGAGAACATGGAGCCTTGTTATGCTGATGGGCGGAATGTAATTTGCCAACTGCCTCTCTGGAGGAGTGCATTGTGTTCCCTAAAACAAGTAAACAACAGAGCTACAGAGCCAAGGGGACTTCCAGTCTAGGGAATATACCTTGGGAAAACTGAAAATCAATAAGATAGAGCCACCCCAAAATTTAGGGCTGCACTGCTTACAATAATCTCAAATTGGGTACTCTATAAATATCCCAGGATAGATAAAAATGGTTCAAAAAATTTTGGTACTAATGTACGATGGATTATCCCTCAGCCATGATATCAATGTCATAATGCCAGTAACAGGAAAATGAGTGGATTCAGATATGATGATACTAAGTGAAATAAGTCACACAGAAAAACAAACTCATCATAAGATAGCACTTATGAATTTTCTGTAACATGGTTACACATGAACTGAGTTAGGAAAGGGAACAGAGTCTCACATTGAGAAAAGACACTTATGCCTGCTTAAGGAGGAAGGAGAGGTGGGGTGATGCATAAAACCAGAGTTTGATATTAGTACAAGTACCATTCCAAAATCGAAATACGGAATAGACAAGACCTACACCTTCATCAGTGAAAGGGACTCAAAACCCAATATTCTGCGCAGAGGAAAATATCTGACTAGTAAAATTTTAAAACTCATGTATTGATATATCAACCTAAGGGAATCACGTGTGTCTAGACTGGCATAAACATGGCAGTGAGAATCAGCTCAAACCCACTATCAAAAGGAATTTCAAATACAAACCAAAAAAATCAGGGAAATTATTCACTATTCCTTCAGGGTCTCTGATGAAACCTGGAATGACCATACCTACAACGAGAGCTGGATGTGGCATAAAGGTGGACACTTGAGACTGAGAGGTTTGGAGAGACTGGATGAGCAAATGCAGACCCTTTAAAGCAATAATGTGTGGCACCCATTCCATGGGTCCCAACTCTCCATGTGTAAGGGAATATTACTACAGCCATAACATTTACGGGAAACCAAGAGAATGGACACACTGTGAATACGAAAGGTGTTTAAAACTCCACTTATAGTCCCTCTCCTTGTGCTCCAGTTTGACCTTCCAACTGCTTTACTATCAATCTCCCAACTTGGAGCGATAGCCCGTAAAACCTCCTGGTTCGCACAGTTTGCCAATTTGGCAGAGGATGAAAGGGAAGAGGTAAAACCAATGAGAGAGTAGCTGTTAGGCATTTGGACGGGCACATGTCACTTTAATTACCCAGCAGGAAGTAGAATTAACCAAAGTCTCAGCCACCCGGCGGGAACCAGTATAGGTTTTGAACCATAATTTTGCATTTGCGGTCAGCTCAGAAAAACGAGTTGAAAAATGGACCTCAGGGGCACACAATTTCAAACAGGCAGAGTAATAAAGGACAACTATCGTCCAAAAATCTTTTGAGGGAAGGCAGAGAGGCGGAATTTAAAACGAGGCAGAATAGCAGGAAACAGATTTCAAGAGGTACGTTGGAATCACCTGTAAAGCACAGGAAGAGGGGCACAACTTCGACAATGATGCACTTGGCCAAAAAGGGCGTATGCGTTTTCTCCTGAATATATTCAGGAGAAAATGCATACGCCCTTTTTGGCCAAGCAAGCAAGCAGCAATGCAAATCTGCACTAGAAAGAAGTATCCCTTCCCACCAGTCAAAGTGGACATCCGCACAATGTGTAAAAACCAGAAAGGCAAGACAGGCCCTGGAGATCAGGGAGCCTTGTTATGCTGATGGGCGGGATGTAAGTTGCCAACTCCCTATCTGCAGGAGTGAACTGTGTTTCCTAAAACAAGTAAACAACAGAGCTACACAGCCAAGGGCACTTCCAGTCTAGGGAATATACCTTGGGAAAACTGAAAATCAGTAAGACAGAGCCACCCTAAAATTTAGCGCTGCACTGCTTACAAGAACCTCAACTTGGGTACACCTTAAGTATCCCAGGAAAGACAAAAATGGTTCAAGATATTGTGGTACTTACGTACGATGGAATATCGCTCAGCCATGAAATCAATGTCATAAGGCCAGTAGCAGCAAAAAGAAGGGATCCAGGTATGGTGATTCTACGTGAAATAATTCACACAGAAAAAGAAACTTATCATGAGATATCACTTATGAAGGTCCTGTAAACATGGCTACACATGAACTGAGTTAGGAAAGATTACAGAGTAACTAATCTTATCATAAGATATCACTCATAGCGGGAATGTACACATGACTACACATGAACTGAATGACAAACACAACAGAGTCACACATTTAGAAAACATCTTTTGCCTGCTTAAGGGGAAAGCCGAGGTGGGGTGATGCATAAAACCACAGTTTTAAATTAGCACAGATACCGTTATATAAACCATGTATGTAATAGAAAACACCTACTCCCGGCACAATGAACTGGACTCAACAGCCCCTATTCATTGCGGAGGAATATGTCTGACTCTATGTATTTTAAAACATATGTATTCTCATGTCTCCATAAAGGAATCATGTGTTTGAATAACGGCATGAACACAGCACTGAAATTCAGTTAAACCCACTTATAAAAATAAATTTCAAAAGCAAAATGCAAAAACAGAGAGAAAGTCTTAATAATTACGTTCAGGGCCTGTGATGCAAGCTAGATTGACCACCTTTACACCCACAGCTGGATGAGACATAAGACTGGACACTTGGGGCTGACAAGATTTCTGAGGTTGTGTGACCAAAAGAACACCACTTAGAGCAATACTGTGTGCTACCCATTCTAATGGTCCCAACTCTCCAGGTTTAAGGGAATCTTCCTCCAGTTAAAACATGCATGGGAAACCCAGTGGATGGTACACTGTGTAATTGGGAAAGTTTTCTAAAAGGTACCTCATTTTTCCGTTTGTCATGCTCGGCTTCGCCATTCCATCTGCATTACTAAAAATCTCCCCACTTGGAGTGTCAGCGCCTTTACCCTCCCATTATGCACAGTTTGCAAACTGTGCAGATGATGAACAGGAACAGGGGAAATAAATGAGAGATTAGCTGTAGGTGTTTGGATGGGCACATGTCACTCTAGTTTCCCATCAGGAAGAAGAATTAACCAAAGGCTCAGCCTGAAGCACCGGAACCAGACTAGGGCCTAAAGCCATCCTGCGGTATTGCAGCCAGCTCACAAAGAGGCGAGTTGAAAAATGGAAATCAGGGTCACAGCAATTCACAAACTTGCAGAGTTATAAAGGAAAACTATCATCCAGAAATATATTGAGGAAAGGCAGTGAAGAGGATTTGAATGCAAGGCAGAATTGAAGGAAACAGATTTCAAGAGGTAGATTGGAGTCGTCTTTAAAGCACATGAAAAGCGACAGAATTTCGACAATGTTGCCCTTGGCTGAAAAGGGAGTATGTGTATTTTCCTGAATATATTCGGGAAAAAATGCATATGCCCTTTTTGGCCAAGCAAGCCATCAGGCATTGCAAATCCACACTACATAGAAGTGTCCCTTACCTCCAGTCAAAAGGGCCATCCACAAATAGTGTAAAAACCACAAATGCAGGACAGGCCATGGAGAAAAGGGAGCCTGGTTACGCCAATGGACAGGATGTAAATTGCCAACAGCCTCTCTAGAGAACTGTATGTTGTTTTCTAAAACAGAGCTACAGAGCATAGCACACTTCCACTCATGGGCGTGTATTTTGGGAAAACTAAACATCCACAACACACAGACAGCCCAATCTTTAGGGCTACTCTGTTTACAAGAACCTCGACTTCGGTACACTTTAAATATCCCAGAAAAAGAAAAAAAAAATGGATATAGATGTTGTGGTACTTATATACAATGGAATGTCACTCAGACATAAAATCAATGTCATAAGGCCAATAGCAGCTTAATGAGTGGCTTTAGGTACGATGATGGTAAGTGAAATGAGCCACAAAGTAAAAGAAACTTATTGTAATATATCACTTATAGAGGGAATGTAAACATGGCTACACATGAACTGAATTTCAAAAGAGAACAGAGTTACACATTTAGAAAACACACTTATGCCTCCTTAAGGGGAAAGGTGCCGTGGGGTGATGTGTAAAAGCAGAGTTTGAAATTAGCACAGATCCCATTCCATATAGCAAATATGTAATAGACAAGACCTACTCCTTTCTCAATGAACTGGACACAAAACACCCTATTCTCTGAAGAGGAATATATCTGACTGGTAATAACCTTGAAACCTATGTATTTATATGTCTCCATAATGGAATCAAGTGTATGTAGATTGGCATAAACACAGATCAATGGAACAGGACAGAAAGCCCAGAGATAAACCTACATACCTATGGCTATCTCATCTATGACAAAGGAGCTAAGGATATACAATGGAGAAAAGACAGTCTCTTCAGTAATTGGTGCTGGACAAACTGGACCCCTACACATAAAAGAATGAAATTAGAACACTCCATAACACCATACACAAAAATAAACTCTAAATTGATTGGAGATCTAAATATAAGACCAGACACTATAAAACACTTAGAGGAAACCATAGGCAGAACACTCTATGACATAAATCACAGCAAGATCCTTTTGGACCCACCTCCTAGAGAAATGGAAATAAAAACAGAAATCAACAAATGGGACCTAATGAAACTTAAAAGCTTTTACACAGTACAGAAAAACATAAACAAGATGCAAAAACAACCCTCAGAATGGGAGAAAATATTTTCAAATGAAGCAATTGACAAAGGATTAATCTCAAAACTTTACAAGCACCACATGTAGCTCAATATCACAAAAAACAAACAACCCAATCAAAAAACGGGCAGAAGACCTAATAGACATTTCTCCAAAGAAGATATACAGATTACCAAGAAACACATGAAAGGATGCTGAACATCACTAATCATTAGAGAAATGCAAATCAAAACTACCGTGAGGTATCACCTCACAGCAATCAGAGTGGCAATCATCAAAAAAATCTACAAAACAATAAATGCTGGAGAGGCCTTTATTGGAGGAAAGGGAACACACTTGCACTGTGGGTGGGAATGTAAATTGATATGGGCACTAGGGAGAACAGTACGGAGGTTCCTTTAAATAACTAACAATAGAAGTACCATAGGACACAACAATCCAACTACTGGGCATTTGCCTTTTGAAAACCATAATTCAAAAAGAGTTATGTACAAAAATTTTCATTGCAGCTCTATGTGCATTAGCCAGGACATGGAAGCAACCTAAGTGTCCATCGACAGATGAATGGATAAAGAAGATCTGGCACATATATACAATCAAATATTACTCAACCATAAAAATAAGCAAAACTGAGTTATTTGTAGTGAGGTGGATGGACTTAGAATCTGGCCTACAGAGTGAAGTAAGTCAGAAAGGGAAAAACAAATACTGTGTGTTAACAGAGATATATGGAATCTAATGAAGAAAAAAAAAGATTTTGAAGAACCTAGTGGCAGGACAGGATTAAGGACACAGACATAGAGAAAGGACTTGAGGACACCGGAAGGGGGATGGGTAAGCTGGGACGAAGTGAGAGAGTGGCATGGACATAAATACATTACCAAATGTAACACGGATAGCTACTGGGAAGCAGCCACATAGAACAGGGAGATCAGATCGGTGCTTTGTGACCACATAAAGGGGTGGGATATGGAGTGTGGGAGGGAGATGCAAGAGGGAGGGGATCTGGTGATATTTGTATATGTATAGCTGATTCACTTTGTTATACAGCAGAAACGAACTCTCCACTGTAAAGCAATTATACTCCAATAAACGTGTAAAAGGAAAAAAAAAAAAAAAGAAAGCCCAAGGATAAACCTACACACCTATGGTCAACTAATCTATGACAAAGGAGGCAAGACTATACAATGGAGATAAGAGAGTCTCTTCAATCATTGGTGCTGGGAAATATGGACAGCTACATGTAAAAGAATGAAATTAGAACACTCCCAAACACTATACATAAAAATATATTCAAAATGGATTAGAGACCTTAATGTAAGACCGGACAGTATAAAACTCTGAGAGGAAAACTAAGAAGGATACTCTGACATAAATCACAGCAAGATCTTTTTTGATCCACCTCCTATAGTAATGAAGTAAAAAAGAAAACTATACAGATAGAACGTAATGAAACTTAAAAGCTTTTGCAAAGCAAAGGAAACTACAAACAAGACAAAAAGACAACGCTCAGAATGGCAGAAAATATTTGCAAACGAATCAATGGACAAATGATTAATCTCCAATATATATAAACAGCTCATGCATCTCAATATTAATAAAACAAACAACCCAATACAAAAATGGAAGATCTAAATAGACATTTCTTCCAAGAAGACATAGAGATGGCCAGTATGCACATGAAAATCTGCTCAACATCACTAATTATTAGAGAAATGGAAATCGAAACTACAATGAGGTATCACATCACACCTGTTAGAATGGGCATCATCAGAAAATCTACAAACAACAAATGCTGGAGAGGGTGTGGAGAAAAGGAACCTTATTCCACTATTGTTGGGAATGTAAATCGATACAGTCTCTATGGAGAACAGTATGGAGGTTCCTTAAAAAACTAAAAATAGAATTACCATATAATCCAGCAATCCCACTACTGGGCATATACCCAGAGAAAACCATAAATCAAAAAGACACATTCACCACAATGTTCACTGCAGCACTATTTACAATAGACAGGTAATGAAAGCAACCTAAGTGCCCACAGACAGACGAATGGATAAAGACGTGGTACATATATACAACGGAATATTACTCAGCCATACATAGGAATGAAATTGGGTCATTTGTAGAGACCTTGATGGATCTAGAGACTGTCATACAGAGTGAAGTAAGTCAGAAAGAGAAAAACAAATATTGTATATTAATGCATATATGTGGAACCTAGAAAAATGGTACAGATGAACCGGTGTGCAGGGCAGAGATAGAGACACAGATGTAGAGAACAAACATATGGACACCAAGGAGGGAACGCCATGTGAGGGTGGTGGTGGGATGAATTGGGAGACTGGGATTCACATGTGCACACTTATATGTATAAAATATATATCCAATAAGAACTTGCTGTATAAAAGAAATAAATTTAAAAAATATATAAATAAATAAATAACATTTAATAAAATAAAACAGAAAAAAGTTTTTCCCTTCACATAGACGTCTTTATATTAATGCATTACTTCCATGTTTATATCTGCAAATTAAAAAAAAAGAGGAATAAATAAAATCTAACTTGAACCAAAAAGAAAAAAAGAAAAAAAAAACAAAAAAACAAACAGTACTCACCAGTTATACAGAGGAAAATCGTATCAGGGCACTTGCTCCAGTGGTAAAAAATTCTTAAGTTGGTCAGAGGTGGGAAATCGTCTCCCATGCACTCAGCAGTGCTCCCCCCCACAAAGAGCATCCTCATTGCAAAGCTGGGGGAATGTGTCGAGGCGTCTGTGAGTAAATATGAGCTGAGCCCCAGTCCTGCTGCAGCTAAACTCTTCCCACCCTTTCCAGGTAAAACACCTGAATATGTACAAGCACTTGCAAGCCTAGAGGAAGGGCTGTGGAGCCACACTAGCGAGAGCACGCAGGCCGACTTGGTGCCTGCAGGCCAGCCAGGATGGTCCTGGCCCCAGATGCTCTTCTGGAATCTTTCCATTACCCTGCCTGAGATACCCCTCCTGCCATGGCCCCCACTGCTTTTTTACTTCCTCACCTCTGCCTGGGGAGAAATTCCAGTGGCAGGTATGGGTGATACATCCTCTTCTTTAGCAGGTGGCAGCCTGGCAACTCCTGCAGAAAGTCCAGCAGAGCCCCACTCACACTGGGCCACCCACAAAGCCACGGCCCCTCACTCCCTCCCACCACCCCAGCCCCGACACTGCTGACGGGGCAGAGAATATGGCGTCAGGCACAGCTACAGGTGCTCTTGCTGACTGGAGAGGTGTTTATATTGACCTCAACCCAGGCACACCTGTGGGGGGGGCTGGCAGGCAGTGTCAGGCTGCCCAAATCAGCCAATCCTCACCCCTCAGGGGCTCACAGTTGCAGAAAATGAACCTTGCTAAATGGGTCAGTCCCAAGGAACAGGTGTGGGCTCTTGAGAGTCAGGTTAGACAAGGGGCTGCAGCTGCGGCTTGTTTCTTATCATTTTTATCTGGTCCATGAGTGGAAAACAACTTCAAGAAGACCCTATCCTAATGAGAGGAACCCAGGAGTCAGGGAGAGGAGTGATGGTGGGTAGAGACAGAGGCCTGGTGCCCTGGCTGCAGTGGAAGTGTCTGGAAGACCAGGCAGAGAGAGGCTGCACAGAGTGATAGCCAGGGTCACAGACCTGTCAGAGCTGCTGTTTGTTAGTTCAAGTCCTGCTCTGAGGTGTTCTGTGTCAGCTGTGAGTGACAGGTGAGCTGGGGGTTCTCTGCAAGGTGGGCTATGTGCACAGTTCCTGTGTGTCCAGCCCTGCTGGGGTACCTGCCCAGGGGAGTTCCGTATCCTGGGAAGGGCCTGACTATGAGAGTCCCATGGGCTGCTGGGTAGCTGCACAGGTGAGCTCCATACCCTGGGAGGGACTTGAACACGAGAACCCCGTGGGCTGTGGGGTGCGGGATGCAGCCCAGGTGAGCTCCATATCCTGGGATTGGCCTGACCACGAGAGCCCCATGGGCTGCTGGAGACCTGGTAAAGGATATCAGGACAGTCAGTGAAGCCACCGAGGATCTACATCCAGTAGCTCCTATTTCCTACTCCCTGCTGCTCATTCTATCATCCACCAGGCCATGGCATTCTGTATTACACTTCAATGATGCCTTCTTCTGTATTCCATTCATCTCAGAGTCACAAGAATTTTTGGCTTGTGAGTGGCAGGACACAAAATGCAACACAAGCAATAATGCTGGGCCTTCCTGCCTCAATGGTTCAAAAATCCCCACACCATCATTGGGGAAATGTCCTCTAAAGACCTAAAAGTTCTACCTCTGTAAAAGGGAACCCTCCTTCAATATGCAGATGACATTCTGATCGCCAGGCCTACTAAAGACGCCTCTGAACTACCTAGCCAAGAAAGGATAGAAGGTGTCTAAGAAAAAGGCTCAAATATCCCAGGCTCAGGTGACATGACTGGGCTTCATTCTCACAGATATTCGGAGAAACGCATCCCACGATAGGGAAGAAGCCATTTGCAGCCTTACCTCTTCTAAAACTAGAAGACAGCTTAGGGGTTCCTGGGGAGGCCAAGGTTTTCTGCATCTGGATCCCTATCTACAGTCTAATAGCTGGGCCTCTACATGAAACACTGACACGAAAAGATGATGATCCTTTTGTATAGAATCCAGAAGCAGCCTTTCAAGAATGGAAAGAGCAGTCAATTCAGATCCTTGCCCAGGAACTCACTAATTTAGCTAAACCCTTTGACCTATACATACCCGGTCAAAGGTTAATCGCCCTTGGAGCCTTAGTGCAAAAACTGGGACCACTTGAAATGGAGCAACACAAGAATGCCCTTCAGGTATGATAAACTATGGTCACCAAGGGTTTTGCCCACCGACTCATCAGGCCAGGATACTGGGGTATCTAAAAAGCTAGAAATCAGCAGCCCACAAGGCCAGCTCGCTCCTAAGGGAAAAGGACCCCACGTGGTGATCCTAACCACCCATCATGCCCTGAAGTTGCAGGGGTCGCTCTGTGGACACACTGACCTCGAGTGAGGAGGCCTTCCAACTCCAACCTCCAGAGAGACAAATGGGGGCATCGGGCCCCCAAGATGACTTGTGTGACCATCACTTGACCTGGAGTTTCTCTCAGAAAACAGCAAGACTGTGCCCCGAAAGAGCAGACTACTGCTTGCAGGACTTACTGCACCCAGAGCGGAGCTAATAAGCTTGGCGGGGGAAAAGTATATCACGCTTTCACAATAGAAAACCCTACAGACACCGCGGTGATGGTGGCCAATATGACCGGCTGGACTGCTGGCTACTTCTAAAGGCCGTTGACTCAGTGGACGTCATGGTCCTGGATCACCACTGACCCTGGACTGTCTGGGAGTTGTGCGGGCAGGGCTCTGACACATGGTGCTGTTTGTACATTAATTCAGGGACCTAATTAAAGAAAGCACAGACTACTGGTCAGAGCATCTAGGCTGGCAAAAACCGTCAGCCTAAGGTCACTGAACAAATGTGGGGTTGGGTGAAACCTGCCACCACAGCATCTCTGCGCAACTCTTTCCTGGACCCTTAAAGGTCATTAGAATCTATAACACTTCCAATGTTGGTGCTCAGGCGGACGAGAAGTGAGGCAGGAGGCTTTGGAACAATCAACCTCACCTGGAGGCTGGTGGGGAGACGTTTTTCCCCTCCCCTCAGGTATCAGGGCTCCCACCGCAGCATGAAGCAGTTACAAAAGAGGGGTCTGCACCCTCAACACCCCAAGAATGAGGAACAGAACAAAAAGCAGAGGAGGTTTTCGTCTCTGTCAACGTTCATTAAAAATTCCTGGGAGATAAAAAGAGAATCTGGGCAATAAAATAAAGTCTAACCTGTTTTTCCTTTGTGCTTTGTCTAATTTCACGTGCTCCTAGGGTTCCGCATGCAGAGGTCCCACACCCGGCACTTCAGACCCGATTTCCTAGTGCAGAATGCCTGGGTCGACACCTCAGCTAGCGGAGTCCCATGCAGACTCCACGGCATAGAGCCTGAGCTGCAGCCAACCCAGCCCTCGAGAGCTCCATTCCCTAACTCCCACTGACGCTGCTGGGATCCCTACACAGCAGCCCAGCCCACAGCCCGTGGGGGAGTGCACGCTCTCACCTCTCCATTCGGTTTTCAAAATAATGTTTCCTTTGCTTCTGAACCAAACTCAGTCTTGATCTGTTGGCTCCAATGACACAGGGCTCAGGGACTCCTGTTGGGGTCCACTCTGGAGGATCAGTAACAGAAATTGAGAACATTGTATCTTCAATGAACAGATGTGTGAGCCAAACTGTAGTTAACATAGAACAGTGTATAATGCTCGGGTAAAATAAGATTTTTCTAAGACTTACATTTGATAATTCCATCACTTTACTACAAGCAAGTTCAGTGAAGACGTCTGGCTTATTTGTCAGGTCAACATTAGAGAAATGAAGTGATTTATTTCCATGGTTGTACATTGAATACTCTTGGCTGAAGGTTCAATCTTGTTTTGAATGCTTTTCCATTGAAAAGAATACTTCTCTTTCAGCTCCCCCATTCCTGAGAAGTATAAAATCTTATAATTTATTATTACCAAAGGGGAAAGGTAGGAAAAGGGATAAATTAACAGTTTGGGATTAACACATACACACTGCTATGTATAAAATAGATCATCAACAAGGAATTACTGTATAGCACAGGGAACTACACTGAATAGTTTGCAATAACCTATAAGGGGAAATAATCTGAAAAAGAATCGGTATATTTTATTGACATCATCTATCAATGACAGATAAAATGTAACCTAAGCAAGGCCGATGGTGAGCGCTTCTGAACCTGAAGATTTCAGTCATCTAAAGTTTGGGTTCTGCCTATTTCCCAAGCCCCCTAATGGACATACGTGTAGCCGTAGCTTAAAAATTCCCCAGTTTGGGGTTCGGGGAGGCACTGATTTGGAAAAAAATCCCTGGTGTTCTCCTTCCATGCACGGGACCCTTCCTACAGCTAAAACATGCCTGTCACACCTAGAGGATGGTACACCGTTTGATCGGAAAGAGTTTGGAAAAGGCACCTCATCTCCTCATCGCCTGGTGCACGGGTTCACCCCTCCAGCATCTTTCCTGACAATCTCCTCACTTGGGGATATCAGCACCGTCAACATCCTGTTGCACACAGTTTGGAATTTTTCCAGAGGATGAAGCGGAAGGATGAGAAAAATTTAGAGACAAGTCTTAGTTGTTCGGACAGGCAAATGCCACTCTAATTTCCTATCTGAAAGACAAATTCATCAAAGGCTAGAATTGCCCATGGAAACAGAATAGGGCTAGAGGAAATCCCGCTGTTTTGTGTCCAGTTTCCAAAAACACAAGTTGAAAAATGGAACTCGGGGGCAGTAAAATACATGAAACTGCAGAGTTGAAAATATCTATTGTCAAAAAATGTCTTGAGGTAAGTCACACAAAAGGACTTGTAAGCAAGGGAGAGTGGCTGGAAACAGATTTGAAGAGGTAGAAAGGACTCCCCATTAAAGCACAAGAAAAGGGGCTGAACATCGCCAATGATGCAGTTGGCCCAAAAGGGCGTATGCATTTTTTTCTGAATATATTCAAGTAAAGGCCATACACACTTTTTATCCAACCAAACAGGTGGGTACTGGAAATCAATACTGCTAAATGTATCACTTCACATCAGTCAGAAGGACCATCCACATAAAGTGTAAACACCAGAAATGCAGGACAGGGTGAGGTGAAAAGCGAGCCCTGTGAGGCTGATAGTGGAAATGTAATGTGCCAATGGCCACTCTGGAGAAGTGTATTGTGTTTGCTAAAACATCTGAAAACTGAGCTACAGAGCATAGGGCACTTGCACTCATGGGCGTATACCTTGGGAAAAACAAAAAATCTACAGAAAACAGGCACCCCAACGTTTACCACCTCTCTGTTAAAAAGGGCCTCCACTTGGATATAAACTAAATGTCCCTGGAAGGATAAAATGGATAAAAGAGATGGGGTACTTATGTAGAGTGGAATATTACTCATCCAGAAATCAATGAAATAAGGCCAGTTGTAACAACTCTGGAGGAGTTACATACGATCATTCTAAGTGACACATGTCAGAAAGAAAAAGACACATATCATAAGATGTCACTTAAAGGTGGAATCAAAAATGGCTACACATGAAATAAACTACAAAACAGAAACATAGTCAAATATGTAGGAAATAGACATAAGGCTGCTAAATGGGAAAGGTGGGGAATGGTGAGGTATTATCCAGGAGGTTGAAATTAGCAAAGATACCATTCCAAGTACCGAATTGAATAACTGGCAAGGCCTACACGGTACCTCAAAGAACTGCACTCAGTCCACTCAAGTCACTGGAAAATAATACATATGACTCGTAAGCATCTGAGAAAGAATTTATTGTTGTCACACAGTACATGAATCAAGTGGATGTACAGCAGCAAAAAACAGAGCTTTGAAAATCAGCTGTAACCAATATAAAAATAAATTTAAAAATATTTATAAAAACAGTGAGACAGACAAAAATTCTTACAACTTTTGTTGAAGGGTTACGATGTAACATGGATTGAACACATGTAGACCCACAGCAGGATGATATATAAGGCTGGAAGCTATGCACACTAAGAGATGTTAGAGAGGCTGGGTGAGGAAATGCAGACCTTTTAAAGTAATACTGCCTGGTACCCATTCCATGGGTCCCAAATCGGCAGTTTCAAGGGAATCTTCTGACAGGGAAAACATGCCTGGGAAACCGAGATGAATGTACACCGTGTGCTCAGGAAAGGTGTCTAAAATGCACCTCATTTTTGATCTCCTGGTGCTGGGGTTCGCCATTCCAGCCACATTACTAACAATCTCCCGACTTGGAGAATCAGCACCTTTAACCTCCTGTTTCACACAGTTTGCAATTTTTGCAGAGGATAAATGGGAAGAGGAGGAACCAGTGAGAGATTAGCTGTAGGAGTTTTGACAGGCACATGTCACTCTAATTTCCCATTAGGAAGAAGAATTAACCAAAGGCTCAGCCTGCCTCCCCAGAACCAGAATAGGGCAGGAAGCAATCCAATGGTTTGGCGGCCAGCTCACAAAAAAAGCGAGTTGCAAAATGGAGCTCAGGAGCAGACAATTCAAAGACCTGCAAAGATATAAATGATAACCAACGTCCAAAAATATATTCAGGTAAGGCAACGAAGAGGTTCTGAATGAGAGGCAGAATTGCAGGAAACATTTTTCAAAAGGTAGATTGTACTCACATTTAAAGCATATGAAAAGCAGCAGAATTTCTAAAATGATGCAGTTGGGCAAAAGGGTGTATGCATTTTTTTCGTGAATATCTTCAGGAAAAAAACACATACAGAGTTTTTGGCCAACCAAGCAAGAGGGAAATGCAAATCCGCACAATAAAGAAGTCTCAATTTCCACTGCTCAGAAAGTCCATCCAAAAAATGTGTACAAATCAAAAATGCAGGAGAGGCCATGGAAAACAGGGAGACTAGTCACGCTGATGGGTGGGGTATAAATATCCAAGAGCTACTCTGAAGAAGTGTATGCTGTTTCCTAAAACATCTAAAATACAAAGCCCCCCAAAAAGGGGACTTCAACTCATGGACATATGACGTGGGAAGATTAAATATCAACAAGACACAGGCACCCCAAAGTTTAGGGCTACTCTGCATACAAGAACCTCAACTTCGGTACACCTAAAGTATCCCAGGAAAAAGAGAAATGCATAAATAACTTGTGGTAATTTTGTACAACGGAATATCACTCAGACGTGAAATCAATGTCATAAGGCCAGTAGCAGCATAATGAGAGGATTTAGGTATGATGATTCTAAGGGAAATTAGTCACACAGAAAAAGAATCTTATCATAAGATATCACTTAGAGAGGGAATGTCAACATCACAACACATGAACTGAATTAGGAAAGAGAGCAGCATCTCACATTTAGAAAACACTCTTATGCCTCCTTAAGGGGAAAGGAGAGGTGGGGTGATGCATAAAACCAGAGTTTGATATTAGCACAGGTACCATTCCATAAACCAAATACAGAATAGAAAAGACCTACACTTTCCACAGTGAACGGGACTCAAAACCCCTATTCCCCACAGAGGAATATATCTGATTAGTAAGAATCTTAAAACCTATGTACTGATATGCCTCTGTAAGGGAATCAAGTGTGTCTAGACCGGCATAAACACGTCAGGGAAAATCAGCTCAACCCCATTATAAAAATGAATTTCAAAAACAAAACAAAAACAGCGAAACTCTTACACAATTCCTTCAGGGGTTCTGATGAAACCTAGAATGACCCTTTCTGCAAAGACAGCTGGATGAGACATAAGGCTGGACACTTGGGACTGAGAGGACTGGTGAGATTGGGAGAGAAAATGCAGACCCTTTAAATTAGTAATGCATGCCACCATTCCATGGGTCCCAAATTTCCAGGTAGAAGGGAATATCACTACAGTTATAACATGTATGGGAAACCTAGAGAATGGACACCCTGTGATGGCGAAAGGTTTCTGAAAGTCTCCTACTTTTTCCTCTCCTTGTGCTACAGTTTGGCATTCCAACTACTTTACTATCAATCTCCCAACTTAGGAGAGTCATCCCCTATAACCTCCTGGTTCGCACAGTTTGCTAATTGTGCAGAGGATGAAAGGGAAGAGGGAGAACAAATCAGAGAGTAGATGTAGGCCTTTGGACGGACACATGTCACTCTAAATTCCCGTCAGGAAGAAGATTTAAGCAAAGCCTAAGCCACCCACAGGGAACCAGTATAGCCACCCCTGGAACCAGTATAGGTCCTGAAGCAAAATTGTGGATTTGCGGTCAGCTCCCAATAATGGGATTTGAAAATTGGAGCTCAGGGGCAAAGCAAATCAAAAACCTGCAGAGTTATAAAGGACTACTCTCTTCCAAAAATCTGTTGAGGGAAGGCAACAAAGCGGACTTGAAAATGAGGCAGAATTGCACAAAACAAATTTCAAGAGGTAAACTGGAATCGCCTTTAAAGCACAGGAAAGGCATCACAACTTCGAGAATGATGCACTTGGCCAAAACCAGCGTATGACTTTTCTCCTGAATATATTCAGGAGAAAAGGCATAGGCCCTTTTTGGCCAATCAAGCAAGCACACAATGCAAATCCACACTACAAATAATTGTCACTTCCCACCGTTCAAAAAGGACATCCGAAAATCTGTAAAAACCAGAAAGGCAAGATAGAGATGACAAGGGCATAAAGCAATATGATCCCAAGGGTCATGGAGGATTGTGATGACAAGAGCATGGAACATTGTGATGACAGGATTATGTATCATTTTGCTGTCAAAGGCATTGTGATGAAAAGGTTCATGGAGCACTGTGATGACAAGCGTCATGGAGCATTGTGATTACAGGGTTCATGGAGCATTGGGTTGACAAGGGCATTGAACATTGGGATGAAAATATCATTGAGCGTTCTGATGACATGCATCATGGAGCTTTGTGATGACAAGGGCATGGAGCATTGTGATTAAAGGGGTCTTGGAGCACTGTGAGGAAAAGGGCATTGAACATTGGGATGAGAATGTCATGGAGCGTTCTGATGACATGCATCATGGAGCTTTGTGATGACAAGGGCATGGAGCATT
This sequence comes from Mesoplodon mirus, assembly GCF_964341445.2. Lineage (NCBI taxonomy): Eukaryota > Metazoa > Chordata > Mammalia > Artiodactyla > Ziphiidae > Mesoplodon > Mesoplodon mirus. The sequence goes on from NW_028295817.1 coordinate 4,727,881, forward strand.
GTGATTACAGGGGTTTTGGAGCACTGTGAGGAAAAGGGCATGTAACACTGTGATGAAAAAGGCATGGAGCCTTGTCATGACAGGGTTCAAGGAGCATACTGATGACAAGTGTCAGGGACCATTGTGATGACAAGGGTATTGAGCATTGTGATGACTAATGTCATGGAGCATTGTGATTAGAAGACCATGGATAATTGTGATGACGAGCGTTATGGGGAGCTGTGATGATAAGTGTTAGGTAATATTGTGATCACAAGGATTTGGAGCATTGTGATGACAGAGTTCATAGAGCATTTTGATTTCATTGTGATGACAATAGCATGAAGCATTATGATGATGTGCATTGGTGCATTGTGATGACAGCGTTCATGGAGCATTGAGATGAAAAGAGGCATGGAGCATTATGATTACAGGAGTCTTGGATCATTGTGATGAAAAGGAATGGAACATTGGTCTGAAATGTTTCTTGGATAATTGTGATGAGAGGGGGCAAGGAGCATTGTGATAACCAGGGAACGGAACACTGTGATACATGGTTCATGGAGGATTGTAATGACAAGCACATGGAGCATTGTGAGAAGAATGGCATTGAGCATTGTGATGAAAAGCATCATGGATCCTGTGACGACAAGGGCTTGGAACAATGTGATGAGAGGTTTTAGGAGCATTGTGATGACAATGGCATGGAGCATTGTGATGCCAAGGGTCATGGAGTTTTGTGATGACAAAGGTCATGGAGCATTTTGATGACAAGGGTGTGGTGAATTCTCTTGTGAAGGGCAGGGAGCATTGTGATGACAGGGTCATGGAGCAATTTGATGAAAAGTGTCATGGAACATTTTGATGACAGTGGTTATGGAACATTGTGATGTCAGGAGTCATGGAACATTTTCATGAGGGTGTTGTGGACCATTGTGATGACAGGGGAGTGGGTGTATTGTGATGACTAGTGAGGGAACATTTTGATATCATTCGTGAGAGAGCATTTTGATAAGAAGTGCATGGAGCATTGTGAGGACAAGTTTTATGGAGCATTGTGAGGACAAGGTTGTTGAGCATTGTGATGACAAGCACATGGCGCATTGTGATGACATGTGACAAGGAGCACTGTGCTGACAAAGGCATGGAGCATTGTGATGACAAGTGTCAACGAGCATTTTGATGAAAATTTCATGGAGCATTTTGGTGACAAAGGTCACAGAACCTTGTGATGACGAGGGCATGGACCACTGTGATGACAAAGGTCATGAAGCATTGTGATGACTGGAGTCACGGAGCATTGTGATGACAGGGGTCATGGAGCATTGTGATAAAAAGGGCATGGAGCATTGTGATGACAAGGGCATGGACCATTGGTCTAATATGTTTCATGGATTATTGCGATGACAGTTGGAATGGCGCATTGTGATGACAAGGGCATGGAGCTTTGTGATGACCAGGTCATGCAGTATTGTGAAGACAGGTGTCAGGGAGCATTGTGATGACATATGTAATGGCCCGCTCTGATGACAATGCCATGGAGCATTGTGATGCCAAGTGTCATGAAGGATTCTGATGACAAATGAAATGGAGCATTTTGATGACAAGGGCTTGGAGCATTGTGATGACAAGGGACATGGAGCATTGTGATGACAAGGGCATGGAGCATTGTGATGACAAGGGCCATTGAGAATTTTTATGACAAGTTCATGAAGCATTGTGATGAGAAGCACATGGAGCTTCCTATGACAGGGGTCATGGAGCATTGTGATGACAAGTGCATAGAGAATTGTGATGACAAATCATGTAACATGGAGATGAGAAGTGTCATGGAGCATAGTGATGCCAAGAACGAGGAGAATTGTGATGACAGGGGACATGGAGCATTGTGATGACAAATGCATGGAGAATTGTGATGGCAAGACCGTGGAGCATTGTGATGAGAAGACCATGGATAATTGTGATGACGAGCGTCATGGAGCACTGTAATGACAAGGGGAATGGAGCATTGTGATGACAGTGGCCATGGAGCATTGTGATGACAAGGGTCATGGAGCATTTGGATGACAAGGGCGTGGAGCATTGTGATGAGAAGACCATGGTTAATTGTGATGACGAGCGTCATGGAGCACAGTAATGATAAGGGGTATGGAGCATTGTGATGACAGTGGCCATGGAAATTTGTGATGACAAGTCATGGAGTATTCTGATGACAAGCTTATGGAGTATTGTGACGACAATGGCATGGAGCATTGTGATGAAAATGGCATGGAGCATTGTGATGAAAAATGCATGCAGCCATTTCATGATAGGTTTCAAGGAGCATTCTGATGACAAGTGTCAGGGAACATTGTGATGACAAGTGTATTGAGAATTGTGATGAAAAAGCTCATGGAGCATTTTGACGAAAAGGGCATAGAGTATTGTGATGACAGGCATCATGGAGCGTTGTGATGACAAGTGTCATGGAGCATTGGGCTGAAAATGTTCATGGAGCTTTGTGATGACTAGAGAATGGAGCATTGTGATGACAAGAGTCCCGGATCACTGTGTTGTCAGGGGTCATGGAGCGTTGTGATGTCAGTGGTCAAGGAGCATTGTGATGATAGGGATCATGAAGCATTGTGATGAGAAGTTCCTGGAGAATTGGACTGAAAATGTTCAGGAAGTATTGTGAGGACAGGGGTCATGGAGCATTGTGATGACAAGGGAATGGAGCACTGTGATGAAAATTTCCTGGAGCATTGTGATGAGAAGTCCATGGAGCCTTGTAATAACAAGTCTCATGGAGCATTCTGATGAAAAGGGGCATGGAGTATTGTGATTACAGGGGTCTTGGAGCATTGTGATGACAAGGGCATGGAGCACTGTGATTACTGGTGTCTTGGAGCATTGTGATGAAATTGGCATGGATCATTGTTATGAAAATCGTATAGAGCCTTGTCATGACAGGGTTCCAGGAGCATACTGATGACAAGTGTCAGGGAGCATTGTGATGACAAGTGTATAGAGCATTTTGATGACAAAGATCATGGAGCACTGTGATGAGAAGACCATCGATAATTGTGATGATGAGCGTCATGGGGCGTTGTGATGATAAGGGTTATGGAACATTGTGATCACAAGGATTTGGAGCATTGTGTTGAGATAGATCATCGAATATTTTGATTTCATTGTGATGACAACAGCCTGAAACATTATGATGATGGGCATGGTGCATTTTGATGACAGGGTTCATGGAGCATTGAGATGCAAAGGAGCATGGAGCATTGTGATTAGAGGGTTCATGGAGCATTGTGATGACAATGGCATGGAGCATTGAGATGCCAAGTGTCATGGAGCTTTGTGATGACAAAGGTCATGGAGCATTTTGATGACAATGGCGTGGTACACTGTGATGAGAATGGCAGGGAGAATTGTGATGACAGGGTCATAGAGCAATTTGATGAAAAGGGTCATGGAATATTTTGATGACAGGGGTTATGGAACATTGTGATGTCAGGGGTCATGGAGCATTTTGATGAAAAGGATCATGGAGAATTATGATGACAGGGGTTATGGAACATTGTGTTGTCAGGGGTCAATGAGCATTTTGAGGAAAACAGTTATGGAGCATTTTGATGACAGGGGTTATGGAACATTGTGATGTCAGGGGTCATCGAACTTTCTGATGATATGTGCATGTAGCATTACAAAGACATTAGTCATGGAACATTGTGATGACAGGGGTGAGGGAGTATTGTGATGAATAGTGATGTAACATTGTGATATCAGTGGTGAGAGAGCATTTTGATGAGAAGTGCATGGAGAATTGTGATGACATATTTTATGGAGCATTTTGGTGACAAGATTGTGGAGCACTGTGATGAGAAGTGCAGGGTGCATTGTGATGACATGGGTCATGGAGCATTGTGCTGACAAGCGCATGGAGCATTGTGATGACAAGGGTCATGGAGCATTGTGCTGAGAAAGGCATAGAGCATTGTGAAGACAAGGGGCAAAGAGCATTGTGATGAAAAGTTCATGGAGCATTGTGGTTAAATATGTCACAGAGACTGTTGATGACGAGGGCATGGACCATTGTGATGACAAAAGTCATGAAGCATTGTGATGAATGGAGGAATGGAGCATTGTGATGACAGGGGTCATGGAGCATTGTGATAACAAGGGCATGGTGCATTGTGATGACAAGGGAATGGAGCACTGGTCTATATAAGTTTCATGGATATATGTGATGACTGTTGGAATGGCGCATTGTGATTTCAAGGGCATGGAGCATTGTGATGACCAGGTGATGCAGTATTTTAAAGACAGGTGTCAGGGAACATTGTGATGACATATATAATGGCCCATAGTGATGACAATGGCATGGAGCATTTTGATGCCAAGTGTCATGGATGATTCTGATGACAAAAGTAATGGAGCATTGTGATGACAATGGCTTGGAGCACTGTGATGACAAGGGTCAGGGAGCATTGTGTTGACAGGTGCATGGAGAATTGTGATGAAAATGGTCATGGAGTATTCTGATGACAAGCTTGTGGAGTATTTTGATGACAATGGGATGAAGCATTGTGATGAAAAAGACATGGGGCTTTGTGATGACAAGTGTATTGAGAATTGTGATGACAAAGGTCATGGAGCATTGTGATGAAAAGGGCATGGAGTATTGTGATGACAGGCATCATGGTGGGTTGTGCAGAGAAGTGTTATGGAACATTGTGATCACAAGGGTTTGGAGCATTGTGATGACAGAGGTCATGGATCATTTTGATTTCAAGGAGCAGGGAGCATTGTGATGACAAGGGCATGAAGCAATGTGATCCCAAGGTTCATGGTGGACTGTGATTACAATGGTAATGGAGTATTGTGATGACAAGCAAATAGAGCATTGCAATGACAAGGTCATGTAGCCTTTTGCTGACACAGGCATAGAGCATTGTGATGACAGGTGTCATGGTGCACTGTGATGACAAGCATCACGGAGCATTGTGAAAACAGGGGTCATGGAGCATTGGGATGACAAGGGCATGGATCATTTTGATGACAAGTGTCATGGAGCATTGGGCTGAAAATGTTCATGGAGTATTGTGATGACTGGGGTCATGGAACATTTTGATGAGAAGGTCATAGAGCATTGGGCTGAATATGTATACGGAGTATTGTGATGACAGGGATCATGGAGCATTTTGATGACAAGTTCCTGGAGCACTTTTATGAGAATACAATGGAGATTTGTGATGACAAGTCTCATGGAGCATTCTGATGAAAAGTGACATGGAGCATTGTGATTACAGGGGTCTTGGAATATTGTGATGAAAGGGCATGGAGCATTGTGAGGAGAAGGCCATGGAGCATTCTGATGACATGCGCCATTGAGTTTTGTTACGACAAGGGCATGGAGCATTGTGATTACAGGGGTCTTGGAGCATTGTGATTAAAAGGGCATGGATCATTGTGATGAAAAAGGCATGGAGACGTGTCATGACAGGGTTAATGGAGGATACTGATGACAAGTGTCAGGGAGCATTGTGATGACAAGTGTATTGAGCATTGTGATGACAAAGGTCATGCAGTATTGTGATGAGAAGACCATGGATAATTGTGATGATGAGCGTCATATGGTGTTGTGATGATAAGTGTTATGGAACATTGTGATCACAAGGGATTGGAGCATTGTGATGACAGAGGTCATGGAGCATATTGATTTCATTGTGATGACAATAGCCTGAAGCATTTTGATGATGGGAATGGTCCATTGTGATGACAGTGCTCATGGAGCATTGAGATGAAAAGACGCATGGAGCATTTTGATTACAAGGGTCTTGGAGCATTGTGATGACAAGCGCATGGAGCATTGTGGTGACAGGGCCATGGAACATTCTGATGACATGTGCCATGTACCTTTTTGATGAAAATGGCATGAAGCATTTTGATTAGAGGGGTCGTGGAGCATTGTGATGACAAGTGTCATGGAGCCTTGTGATGACAAGGCAGTGGAATATTGTGATGGCAGGTGTCATGGAGCATTGTTATGACAGAGGTAAATGAGCATTGTGATGAGAATGGCATGGACCATTGGTTTGAAATATTTCATGGGTTATTGTGATGAGAGTGGGCATAGAGCATTGTGATGATAAGGGCATGGAACACTGTGATACATAGGTCATGGAGGATTGTAATGACAAAGGCATGGGGCATTGTGATGAGAAGGACATTGAGCATTGTGATGACAAGTGTCATGGAGCTTTGTGATGACAAGGGCATGGAGCAATGTGATGAGTGGTTTCATGGAGAATTGTGATGACAATGACATGGAGCATTGTGATGCCAAGGGTCATGGCGCTTTGTGATGACAAAGGTCATGGAGCATTTTGATGATAAGTGCATGCTGCATTGTGATGAGAAGGGCAGGGAGTATTCGGATGACAGGGTCATGCAGCAATATGATGAAAAGTGTATTGGAACATTTTGATGACAGTGGTTATTGAATATTGTGATGTCAGGGGTCATGGAACATTGTGATGATAAAGGAATGAAGCATTGTGATGACAGGGGTCATGGTACATTGTGATTACAGGGGTGAGGGAGTATTGTGACGACTAGTGATGGAACACTGTGATATCTCTGGTGACAGAGCATTTTGATGAGAAGTGTATGGAGCATTGTGATTACAAGGTTTATGGAGCATTGCAATGACAATTTTCTGGACCATTGTGATGAAAAGTGAATGGCACAGTTTGATGACAAGGGTCATGGAATATTTTTCAGACAAAGGCATGGAGCATTGTAATGACAATGGTCACGGTGCATTGTGATGAAAATGGAATAGGGCATTGTGATGGAAAAGGCATGGAGCCTTTTCCTGACAGGAATCAAGGAGCATTCTGATGACAAGTGTCAGGGAGCATTGTGATGACAAGTGTACTGAGAATTATAATGACAAAGGTCATGGAGCATTGTGATGAAAAGGGCATGGAGTATTGTGATGACAGGCATCATGGAGCATTGTGATGACAAGTGTTATGGAACATTGTGATCACAAGGGTTTGGAGCATTGTGATGACAGAGGTCATGGATCATTTTGATTTCAAGGAGCATGGAGCATTGTGATGAAAAGGGCATGAAGGAATGTGATTCCAAGGTTCATGGAGGATTGTGATGACAATAGAAATGGAGTATTGTGATGACAAGTGCATAGGGCATTGTAATGACAAGGTCATGTAGCATTTTGCTGACAAAGTCATGGAGCATTGTGATGACAGGTGTCATGGAGCACTGTGATGACATGTGTCATGGAGCATTGTGAATACAGGGGTCATGGAGCATTGGGATGACAAGGGCATGGATCATTGTGATGGCAAGGGTCATGGAGCATTGGGCTGAACATGTTCATGGAGTGTTGTGATGACAGGGGTCATGGAGCATTGTGATGACAGAGGTCATGAAGAATTTTGATTTCATTGTACTGACAATATCCGGAAGCATTATGATGATGGGCATGATGCATTGTCATGACAGGTTTCATGGAGCATGGAGATGAAAAGGGGCATGGAGCATTGTGATTACAGGGGTCTTGGAGCACTGTGATGACAAGGGCATGGAGCATTTTGATGAGAAAGCCATGGAACATTCTGATGACATGTGTCATGGAGCTTTGTGATGAAAAGGGAATAGAGCATTGTGATTACAGGGGTCTTGGAGCATTGTGATGACAAGTGTCATGGAGGCTTGTGATGACAAGGCCATGGAACATCGTGATGGAAGGGGTCATGGAGCATTGATATGACAGGGGTAATGGAGCATTGTGATGAGAAGGGCATGAAGCATTGTGATTACAAGGTTTATGGAGCAATACCATGACAAATTTGTGGACAGTTGTGATGAAAAGCGCGTAGCACATTGTGATGACAAGGTTCATGGAGCATTTTTTCTGACAAAGGCATGGAGCATTGTGATGACAAGGGTCACGGAGCATTGTGATGAAAAGTTCATGGAGCATTGTGGTTATAAAGGTCACAGAGCCTTTTGCTGATGCGGGCATGGACCACTGTGATGACAAATGTTATGAAGCATTGTGATGACTGGAGTCAAGGAGCATTGTGATGACAGAGGTCATGGAACATTGTGATGACAAGGGCATGGAGCATTTTGGTGACAGGGGCATGGAGCATTGGTCTGACAAGTTTCAGAGATTATTGTGATGACAGTGGACATGGTGCATTGTGATGACAAGGTCATGGATTATTGTGATGAGAAGGTCATGGAGTATTGTGAAGACAGGTGTCAGGGAGCATTTTGATAACATATGTCATGGTCCATTGCAATGACAATGGCAGGGAGCATTGTGATGCCAAATGTAATGGATGATTCTGATGACAAATATAAGGGAGCATTGTGATGACTAGGGCTTGGAGCATTATGATGACAAGGGCCATTGAGAATTTTAAAAACAAGGTCGTGAAGCATTGTGATGACAAGGTCCTGGAGCATTGTGATGAGAAATCCATAGAGACTTGTGATGACAAATCTCATGGAGCATACTGATGAAAAGGGGCATGGACCATTGTGATTACAGGGGTCTTGGAACATTGTGATGACATGGGCATGGAGCATTGTGAGGAGAAGGCCAAGGAGCATTCTGAAGACATGTTTCATTGAGATTTGTGATGACAAGGGCATGGAGCAATGTGTTTAAAGTGGTCTTGGTTCCTTGTGATGAAAAGCGCATGGATCATTGTGATGAAAAAGGCATGGAGCCTTGTCATGACAGGGTTCAATGAGCATACAGACAACAAGTGTCAGGGGGCATTTTGATGACAAGTGTATTGAGCATTGTGATGACAAAGGTCATGGAGCATTGTGATGAGAAGCCCATGGATAATTGTGATGACGAGCGTCATGGGGCACTGTGATGACAATTGTTATGGAACATTGTGATCAGAAGGGTTTGGAGCATTGTGAGGACAGAGGCCATGGATCATTTTGATTTAAAGGAGCATGGAGCATTGTGATGACAAGGGTATGAAGGAATGTGATCCCAAGGTTCATGGAGGATTGTGATAACAATGGTAATGGAATATTGTGATGACAAGCGCATAGAGCACGCTAATGAAAAGTTCATGTAGCATTTTGCTGACAAAGGCATGGAACATTGTGATAACAGGTGTCATGGAGCACTGTGATGACAAGTGTCAAGGATCATTGTGAATACAGGGGTCATGGAGCATTGGGATGACAAGGGCATGGAGCATTGTGATGACAAGTGTCATGGAGCACTGTGATGACAAGCGTCAAGGAGCATTGTGAATAGAGTTGTCATGGAGCATTGGGATGAAAAGGGCATGGATCATTGTGAAGACAAGGGTCACGGAGCATTGGGCTGTAAATGTTCATGGAGTATTTTGATGACAGGGGTCATGGAGCATTGTGATGACAGAGGTCATGGAGAATTTTTATTTCATTGTGCTGACAATAGCCGGAATCATTATGATGAAGTGTATGATGCATTGTGATGACAGGGTTCATGGAGCATTGAGATGAAAAGGGGCATGGAGCTTTGTGATTACAGGGGTCTTGGAGCACTATAATGACAAGGGCATGGAGCATTTTGATGAGAAATCCATCGAACATTCTGATGACATGTGTCATGGTGCTTTGTGATGACAAGAGCATAGAGCATTGTGATTACATGGGTCTTGGAGCATTGTGATGACAAGTGTCATGCAGCCTTGTCATGACAAGGCCGTGGATCATTTTGATGACAGGGGTCATGGATCATTGTTATGACACGGGTAATGGAGCATTGTGATGAGAAGGGCATGGAACATTGTGATTACAAGGTTTTTGGAACATTGCTATGACAAATATGGGGACCGTTGTGATGAAAAGCGCGTGGCACTTTGTGATGACAAGGGTCATTGAGCATTTTTCTGACAAAGGCATGGAACATTGTGATGACAAGGATCACGGAGCATTGTGATGAAAAGTTCATGGAGCATTGTGGTTACAAAGGTCAAAGAGCCTTGTGATCATGCGGGCATGGACCATTGTGATGACAAACGTTATGAAGCATTGTGATGACTGGAGTCACGGAGCATTGTGATAACAGGGGTCATGGAGTACTGTGATGACAAGGGCATGGAGCATTGTGATGACAAGGGCATGGAGCATTGTGATGACGGGCATGGAGCACTGGTCTGACAAGTTTCATAGATTACTGTGATGACATTGGACATGGTGCATTGTGATGACAAGGGCATGGATCTTTGTGATGAGAAGGTCATGGAGTATTGTGAAGACAGGTGTCAGCGAGCATTGTGATGACCTATGTCATGGTCCATTGCGATGACAATGGCAGGGATCATTGTGATGCCAAATGTAATGTAGGATTTTGATGACAAATATAATGGAGCACTGTGAGGACAAGGGCTTGGAGCATTATGAAGAAAAGGGCCATTGAGAATTTTCAGGACAATGTCGTGAAGCATTGTGATGATAAGGTCCTGGAGCTTTCTGATGAGAAAACCATGGAGCCCTGTGATGACAAATCTCATGGAGCGTACTGATGAAAAGGGGCAGGGATCATTGTGATTACAGGGGTCTTGGAGCATTGTGAAAACAAGTGTCATGGATCCTTGTGATGACAAGGCCGTTGAACATTGTGATTGCAGGGGTCATGGAGCATTGTTATGACAAGGGTAATGGAGCATTGTGATGGCAAGGGCATGGAGCAATGTGATGAGAGCGTTCATGGAACATTGTGATGACCATGACATGGAGCATTGTGATGCCAATGGTCATGGATCTTTGTGATGGCAAATTTCATGGAGCATTTTGATGACAAGGGCGATGTGCATTGTGATGAGAAGGGTAGGGAGCATTGTGATGACAGGGTCATAGAGCAATTTGATGAAAAGTGTCATGGAAAATTTTGATGACAGGTGTTATAGAATATTGTGATGTCAGGGGTCATCGAACATTGTGATGATATGTGTATGTAGCATTGTGATGACCGGAGTAATGGAACATTATGATGACAGGGGTGAGGGAGTATTGTGACAAATAGTGATGTAACATTGTGATATCAGTGGTGAGAGAGCATTTTGATGAGAAGTGCATGGAGCATTGTGATGACAAGTTTTATGGAGCATTGTGATGACAAGATTGTGGAGCACTGTGATGACAAGTGCATGGTGCATTGTGATGATATGTGTCATGGAGCATTGTGCTGACAAGCGCATGGAGCATTGTGATGACAAGGGTCATGGAGCATTGTGCTGAGAAAGTCATAGAGCATTGTGATGACAAGGGTCAAAGAGCATTGTGATGAAAAGTTCATGGAGCATTGTGGTTAAAAAGGTCACAGTGACTGTTGATGACGAGGGCATGGACCATTGTATTGACAAAGGTCATGGAGCATTGTGATAACAAGGGCATGGAGCATTTTGATGACAAGGGCATGGAACATTACTCTAATAAGTTTCATGGATTGTTGCGATGACAGTTGGAATGGCGCATTTTGATGACAAGGGCATGGAGCACTGCGATGACCAGGTCATGCAGTATTGTGAAGAGGTGTCAGGGAGCATTGTGATGACATTTGTAACGGCCCATTGTGATGACAGTGGCATGGAGCATTTTGATGCCAAGTGTCATGGAGGATTCTGATGACAAAGGTAATGGAGCATTGTGATGACAAGGGCTTGGAGCATTGTGAGGAGAAGGGTCAGGGAGCATTGTGCTGACAAGTGCATGGAGAATTGTGATGACAAGTGTCATGGAACATTCTGATGACAAGCTTGTGGAGTATTTTGATGTCAGTGGCATGGAGCATTGTGATGAAAACGGCATGGGGCATTGTGATGAAAAAGGCATGGAGCCTTTTCGTGACAGGGTTCAAGGAACATTCTGATGACAAGTGTCAGGGAGCATTCTTATGACAACTCTATTGAGAATTGTGATGAGAAAGGTCATGGAGCATTGTGATGAAAAGAACATGGAGTATTGTGATGACAGGCATCATGGAGCGTTGTGATGACAAGTGTTATGGATCATTGTGATCACAAGAGTTTAGAGCATTGTGATGACAGAGGTCATGGATCATTTTGATTTCAAGTAGCATGGAGCATTTTGATGACAAGGGCATGAAGCAATGTGATCCCAAGGTTCATGGAGGATTGTGATGACCATGGTAATGGAGAATTGTGATGAGAAGTGCATAGAGCATGCTAAAGAAAAGTTCATGTAGCATTTTGCTGACAAAGGCATGGAGCATTGTGTTGACAGGTGTCATGGAGCATTGGGATGACAAGGGCATAGATCATTGTGATTACAAGGGCCACGGAGCATTGGGCTGAAAAAGTTCATGGAGTAATGTGATGACAGGGGTTATGGAGCATTGTGATAACAAGGGCATGGAGAATTTTGATGACAAGGGCATGGAGCATTGGTCTAATAAGATTCATGGATTATTGCGATGACAGTTGGAATGAAGCATTGTGATGACAAGGAAATGGAGCATTGTGATGACAAGAGTCCCGGATCATTGTGTTGTCAGGTGTCATGGAGTGTTGTGATGACAGTGGTCATGGAGCATTGTGATGATATTGGTCAGGGAGCATTGTGATGAGAAGGTCATGGATAACTGTTCTGAAAATATTCATGGAGTATTGTGATGACAGGTGTCATGGAGCATTGTGATGAAAAGGGCATGGATCATTGTGATGAAAAAGGCATGGAGCCTTGTCATGACAGGGTTCAAGGAGAATACTGATGACAAGTGTCAGGGAGCATTGTGATGACAAGTGTATTGAGCATTGTGATGACAAAGATCATGGAGCATTGTGATGACAAGGCCATAGATAATTGTGATGATGAGCGTCATGGGGTGTGGTGATGATAAGTGTTATGGAACATTGTGATCACAACGGTTTGGAGCATTATGATGACAGAGCTCATGGAGAATTTTGATTTCATTATAATGACAATAGCCTGAAGAATTATGATGATGGGCATGGTGCATTGTGATGGCAGTGTTAATGGAGCATTGAGATGGAAAAGGACATGGAGCATTGTGATTACACTGGTCTTGGAGCATTGTGATGTCAAGGGCATGGAGCCTTGTGATGAGAAGGCCATGGAAAGTTCTGATGATATGTGTCATGGAGCTTTGTGATGACAAGGGCATGGAGCATTTTGATTACAGGTGTCTTGGAGCATTGTGATGACAAGTGTCATGGAGCCTTGTGATGACAAGGCCGTGGAATATTTTGACGGGAGTGGTCATGGAGCATTATTATGACAGAGGTAATGGAGCATTGTGATGAGAAGGGCATTGAGCACTGGTCTGAAATATTTCATGGATTATTGTGATGAGAGTGGGCATGAAGCATTGTGATGACAAGGGCACGGAACACTGTGACACATGGGTCAAGGAGGATTGTAATGACAAGGGCATGGAGCAATGTGATGAGAGGGTTCATTAATCATTGTGATGACAATGACATGGTGCATTGTGAGGAGAAGGCCATGGAGCATTCTAATTACATGCATCATGTAGCTTTGTGATGACATGTGCTAGGAGCATTTTGATTATAGGGGACTTGGAACATTGTGATGAAAAGGGCTTGTTTCATTGTGATGAAAAAGGCATGGAGCCTTGTCATGACAGGGTTCAAGGAGCATACTGACAAGTGTCAGGGAGCATTGTGATGACAAGTGTATTGAGCATTGTGATGACAAAAATCATGGAGCACTGTGATGAGAAGACCATGGATAATTGTGATGATGATCGTCATGGGGTGTTGTGATGATAAGAGTAATGGAACATTGTGATCACAATGGTTTGGAGCATTATGATGACAGAGGTCATGGAGAATTTTGATTTCATTTTAATGACAATAGCCTGAAGCATTATGATGATGGGCATGGTGCATTGTGAAGACAGGGTTCATGGATCATTGAGATGAAAAAGGGCATGGAGCATTGTGATTACAGGGGTCTTGGAGCATTGTGATGACAAGTGGATAGAGCATTGTAATGACAAGATCATGTAGAATTTTGATGACGAAAGCATGGAGCATTGTGATGACATGTGTCACGGAGCATTCTGAATACAGGGGTCATGGAGCATTGGGATGACAAGGGCATGGATCATTGTGATGACAAGGGTCATGGGGCATTGGGCTGAAAATGTTCATGGAGTATTGTGATGACAGGAGTCATGGAGCATTGTGATGACAGAGGTCATGGAGAGTTTTGATTTCATTGCACTGACAATAGCCGGAAGCATTATGGTGATGGGCATGATGCATTGTGATGACAGGGTTCATGGAGCATTGAGATGAAAACGGGCATGGAGCATTGTGATTACAGGGGTCTTGGAGCATTTTGATGACAAAGGCATGGCTCATTTTGATCAGAAGGCCATGGAACATTCTGATGACATGTGTCATGGAGCTTTGTGATGACAAGGGCATGGAGCATTGTGATTACAGGCATCTTGGAGATTTGTGATGACAACTCTCATGGAGCCTTGTGATGACAAGGCCGTGGAACATTGTGATGGCAGGGGTCATGGATCATTGTTATGACAGGGGTAATGGAGCATTGTGATGAGAAGGGCATGGAGCACTGTGATTACAAGATTTATGGAGCATTGCGATGACAAATTTTTTGACCATTGTGATGAAATTTGCATGGCACATTTTGATGACAAGGGTCATGGAGTATTTTTCTGACAAAGGCATTGAGCATTGTGATGACAAGGGTCACAGAGCATTGTGATGAAAAGTTCATGGAGCATTGTGGTAACAAAGGTAACAGAGCCTTGTGATGACGCGGGCATGGACCATTGTGATGACAAATGTTATGAAGCATTGTGATGACTGGAGTCACAGAGCATTGTGATGACAGGGGTCATGGAGCACTCTGATGACAAGGGCAAGGAGCATTGTGCTGAGAAAGGCATAGAGCATTGTGATGACAAGAGTCAAAGAGCATTGTGATAAAATGTTAATGGAGCATTGTGGTTACAAAGGACACAGAGCCTTGTGATGACGCGGGCATGGACCGCTGTGATGACAAACGTTAAGAAGCCTTGTGATGACTGGAGTCATGGAGAATTGTGAGCACAGGGGGCATGGAGCATTGTGCTAACCAGGGCATGAGGCATTGTGAAGACAGGGGGATGGAGCATTGGTCTGAAAAGTTTCATAGATTATTGTGATGACAGTGGACATGGTGCATAGTGATGACAAGGGCATGGGGCATTGTGATGAGAAGGTCATGGTGTATTGTGAAGAGAGGTGTCAGGGAGCATTGTAATGACAAATGTCATGGTCCATTGCGATGACAATGGCAGGGAGCATTGTGATGCCAAATGTAATGGAGCATTGTGATGGCAAATATAATGGAGCATTGTGATGACTAGGGCTTGCAGCATTATGATGACAAGGGCCATTGAGGATTTTCATGACAAGGTCGTGAAGCATTGTGATGACAAGTTCCTGGAGCTTTGTGATGAGAAATCCATGGAGACTTGTGAAGACAAGTCTCATGAAGCATACTGATGAAAAGGGGCATGGAGCATTCTGAATACAGGGGTCTTGGAACATTGTGATAACAAGGATATGGAGCATTGTGATGACAAGGGCATGGAGCATTGTTCTAATATGTTTCATGGATTATTGCGATGACAGATGGAATGACACATTGTGATGACAAGGGCATGGAGCACTGTGATGACCAGGTGATGCAGTATTATGAAGACAGGTGTCAGGGAGCATTGTGATGACATATGTAATGGCCCATTGTGATGACAATGGCATGGAGCATTGTGATGCCAAGTGTCATGGAGGATTCTGATGACAAAGGTAATGGAGCATTGTGATGACAATGGCTTGGAGCATTGTGATGACAAGGGTCAGGGAGCATTGTGCTGACAAGTGCATGGAGAATTGTGATGACAAGAGTCATGGAGCATTCTAATGACAAGCTTTTGCAGTATTTTAATGACAATGTCATGGAGCATTGTGATGAAAACGGCATGGGGCATTGTGATGAAAAATGCATGGAGCCTTTTCCTGACAGTGTTCAAGGAGAATTCTGACGACAAGTGTCAGGGAGCATTGTGATGACAAGTGTATTGAGCATTGTGATGACAAAGGTCATGGAGCAATGTGATGAAAAGGGCATGGAGTATTGTGATGACAGGCATCATGGAGCATTGTGATGACAAGTGTTATGGAACATTGTGATCACAAGAGTTTGGAGCATTGTGATGAGAGAGGTCATGGATCATTTGATTTCAATGCACATGGAGCATTGTGATGACAAGGACATGAAGCAATGTGATCCCAAGGTTCAAGGAGGATTGTGATGACAATCGTAACGGAGTATTGTGATGACAAGCGCATAGAGCATTGCAATGAAAAGGTCATGGAGCATTTTGCTGACAAAGGCATGGAGCATTGTGATGACAGGTGTCATGGAGCACTGTGATGACAAGCGTCAAGGAGCATTGTGAATAGAGGGGTCATGGAGCATTGGGATGACAAGGGAATGGATCATTGTGATAACAAGTTTCATGGAGCATTGGGCTGAAAATGTTCATGGACTATTGTGATGACAGGGGTCATGGAGCATCGTGATGACTAGGGAATGGAGCATTGTGATTACAAGAGTCAGGGATCATTGTGTTGTCAGGTGTTATGGATGGTTGTGATGACAGGGGTCATGGAGCATTGTGATGATATTGGTCATGGAGCATTGTGATGAGAATGTCATGTAGCATTCGGCTGGAAATGTTAATGGATTATTGTAATGACAGTGGTCATGGAGCATTGTGATGACAGGGGAAAGGAGCATGGTGATGACAAGGTCCTGGAGCATTGTGATGAGATGACCATGGAGACTTGTGATGACAAGTCTCATGGAGCATTCTGATGAAAAAGGGCATGGAGCATTGTGATTACAGGGGTCTTGGAGCATTGTGATGACAAGGGCATGGAGCATTGTGAGGAGAAGCCATGGAGAATTCTGATGACATGCGTCATGGAGCTTTGTGCTGACAAGGCCATCGAGCATTGTGATAACAGGGGTCTTGGAGCATTGTGATGAAAAGGCATGGATCATTGTGATGTAAAAGGCATGGAGCCTTGTCATCACAGGGTTCAAGGAGCATACTGACGACAGGTGTCAGGGAGTATTGTGATGACAAGTGTATTGAGCATTGTGATGACAATGATCATGGAGCATTGTGATGAGAACACCATGGATAATTGTGATGATGATCGTCATTGGGTGTTGTGATGATAAGTGTTATGGAACATTGTGATCACAAGGGTTTGGAGCATTATGATGACAGAAGTCATGGATAATTTTGATTTCATTGTAGTGACAATAGCCTGAAGCATTATGAAGATGGGCATGGTGCATTGTGATGACAGGGTTCATGGAGCATTGAGATGAAAAGGGGCATGGAGCATTGTGTTTACAGGGGTCTTGGAGCATTGTGATGACAAGGGCATGGAGCATTGTGATGAGAAGGCCATGGGACCTTCTGATGACATGCGTAATGGAGCTTTGTTATGACAAGGGCATGGAGAATTTTGATTACATGTTTCTTGGAGCATTGTGATGACAAGGGTCATGGAGCCTTGTGATGACAAGGCCGTGGAAAATTTTGATGGCAGTAGTCGTGGTGCATTGTTATGACAGAGGTAATGGAGCATTGTGATGAGAAGGGCATTGAGCATTGGTTTGAAATATTTCATATTTTATTGTGATGAGAGTGGACTGGAGCATTGTGATGACAAGGGCACGGAACACTGTGATACATGGGTCATGGAGGATTGTAATGACAAGTGCATGGAGCAATGTGATGAGACGGTACATGGAGCATTGTGATGACAATGCCATGGAGCATAGTGAGGAAAAGGCCATGGAGCATTCTGATGACATGCGTCATGGAGCTTTTTGATGACAAGGGCGTGGAGCATTGTGATTACAGGGGTCTTGGAGCATTGTGATGAAAAGGGCATGGATCATTGTGATGAAAAAGGCATGGAGCCTTGTCATGACAGTGTTCAAGGAGCATACTGACGACAAGTGTCAGGGAGCATTGTGAAGACAAGTGTATTGAGCATTGTGATGACAAAGATCAGGGAACTTTGTGATCAGAAGACCAAGGATAATTGTGATGATGATCGTCATGGGGTGTGGTGATGATAAATGATATAGAACATTGTGATCACAAGGGTTTGGAGCATTATGATGACAGAGGTCATGGAGACTTTTGATTTCATTGTAATGGCAATAGCCTGAAGCATTATGATAATGGGCATGGTGCATTGTGATGACAGGTTTCATGGAGCATTGAGATGAAAAGGGGCATGGAGCATTGTGATTACAGGTGTCTTGGAGCATTGTGATGACAAGTGTCATTGTGCCTTGTGATGACAAGGCCGTGGAACATTGTGATGGCAGGGGTCAAGGAGAATTGTTATGACAGGTGTAATGGAGCATTGTGATGAGAAGGGCATGGAGCATTGTGATTACAAGTTTTATGGAGCATTGCGATGACAAATTTGTTGACTGTTGGGATAAAGAGCACGTGGAACATTGTGATGACAAGGGTCATGGAGCATTTTTCTGACAAAGGCATGGAGCACTGTGATGACAAGTGTCACGGAGCATTGTGATGAAAAGTTCATGAATCATTGTGGTTAAAAAGGTCACAAAGCCTTGTGATGATGCGGGAATGGACCATTGTTATGACAAATGTTATGAAGCATTGTGATGAATGGAGTCACGGAGCATGGTGATGACAGGGGTCATGGAGCATTGTGATAACAAGGGCATGGAGCATTGTGATGTCAAGGGCATGGAGCATTGGTCTAATATGTTTCATGGATTATTGCGATGACATTTGGTATGGCACATTGTGATGACAAGGGCATGGAGCATTGTGATGACCAGGTCATGCATTATTGTGAAGAGAAATGTCAGGGAGCATTGTGATGACATATGTAATGGCCCATTGTGATGAAAATGGCATGGAGCAATGTGATGCAAAGTGTCATGGAAAATTCTGATGACAAAGTAATGGAGCATTGTGATGACAATGGCTTGGAGCATTGTGATGACAAGGGTCAGGGAGCATTGTGCTGACAAGTGCATGGAGAATTGTGATGACAAGGGTCATGGAGCATTCTGATCACAAGCTTGTGGAGTATTTTGATGACAATGGCATGGAGCATTGTGATGAAAACGGCATGGGGCAATGTGATGAAAAAGCATGGAGCCTTTTCGTGGCAGGGTTCAAGGAGCTTTCTGACTACAAGTGTCAGGGAGCACTGTGATGACAAGTGTATTGAGAATTGTGATGTCAAAGTTCATGGAACATGGTGATGAGAAGGCCATGGATAATAGTGATGATGATCGTCATGGGGTGTTGTGATTATAAGTGTTATGGAACATTGTGATCACAAGGATTTGGTGCATTATGATGACAGAGGTCATGGAGAATTTTGATTTCATTGTGATGACAATAGCCTGAAGCATTATGATGATGGGCATGGTGCATTGTGATGGCAGGGTTCATGGAGCATTGAGATGAAAAGCGGCATGGAGCATTGTGTTTACAAAGGTCTTGGAGCATTGTGATGACAAGGGCATGGAGTATTGTGATGAGAAGGCCATGGAACTTTCTGATGACAAGCGTCATGGAGCTTTGTGATGACAAGGGCAAGGAGCATTGTGATTACAGGGGCCTTGGAGCATTGTGATGACAAGTGTCATGGAGCCTTGTGATGACAAGGCCGTGGAACATTGTGATGGCAGGGGTCATGGAGCATTGTTCTGAAAGGGGTAATGGAGCATTGTGATGAGAAGGGCATGCAGCATTGTGATTACAATATTTATGGAGCATTGTGATGACAAATTTTTGGACCGTTGGGATGAAATGCGCGTGGCACATTGTGATGACAATTGTTATGGAGCATTTTACTGACAAAGGCATGGAGCATTGTGATGACAAGGGTCACGAAGCATTGTGATGAAATGTTCATGGAGCATTGTGGATACAAAGGTAACAGAGCCTTGTGATGACGCGGGCATGGACCATTGTGTTGACAAATATTATGAAGCATTTTGATGACTGGAGTCACAGAGCATTGTGATGACAAGGTCCTGGAGCATTGTGAAGAGATGACCATGGAGACTTGCGATGAGAAGTCTCATGGAGCATTCTGATGCAAAGGGGCATGGAGCATTGTGATTACAGGGGTCTTGGAGAACTGTGATGACAAGGGCATGGAGCATTGTGAGGAGAAGGCCATGGAGCATTCTAATGACATACGTCATGCAGCATTGTGCTGACAAAGGCATAGAGCATTGTGATGACAGGGGATAAAGAGCATTGTGAAGAAAAGTTCATGGAGCATTGTGGTTAAAAACTTCACAGAGACTGTTGATGATGAGGGCCTGGACCATTGTGATGAAAAATGTCATGAAGCATTGTGATGACTGGAGTCACGGAGCATTGTGATGACAGGGGTCATTGAGCATTGTGATAACAAGTGCATGGAGCATTGTGATGACCAGGTCAAGCAGTATTGTGAAGACAGGTGTCAGGGAGCATTGTGATGACATATGTAATGGCCCATTGTGATGACAATGGCATGGAACATTGTGATGCCAAGTGTCATGGAGGATTCTGAAGACAAAGGTAATGGAGCATTGCGATGACAATGGCTTGGAGCATTGTGATGACAAGGGTCAGGGTGCATTGTGCTGACAAGTGCATGGAGAATTGTGATGACAAGGGTCATGGAGCATTCTGGTGACAAGCTTGTGGAGTATTTTGATGATAATGTCATGGAGCATTGTGATGAAAACCGCATGGGGCTTTGTGATGAAAATGGCATGGAGACTTTTCGTGGCAGGTTTCAATGAGCATTCTGACGACAAAGGTCAGGGAGCATTGTGATGACAATGTATTGAGAATTGTGATGACAAAGGTCATGGAGAATTGTGATGAAAAGGGCATGGAGTATTGTGATGACAAGAATCATGGAGCATTTTGATGACAAGAGCTATGGAACACTGTGATCACAAATGTTTGGAGCATTGTGATGACAGAGGTAATGGATCATTTTGATTTCAAGGAGCATGGAACATTGTGATGACAAAGGCATGAAACAATGTAATCCCAAGATTCATGGAGGATTGTGATAACAATGGTAATGGAGTATTGTGATGGCAAGCGCATAAAGCATTGCAATGACAAGGTCATGTAGCATTCTGCTGACAAAGGCATGGAGCATTGTGGTGACATATGTCATGGAGCTCTGTGATGACAAGCGTCATGGAGCATTGTGAATACAGGGGTCATGGAGCTTTGGGATGACAAGAGCATGGATCATTGTGATGACAAGTGTCATGGAGCATTGGGCTGAAAATGTTCATGGAATATTGTGATGACAGGGGTCATGGAGCATTGTGATGACTAGGGAATGGAGGATTGTAATGACAAGGGAATGGAACATGGTGATGACAGGGGTCATGGAACACTTTGATTACAGGGGTGAGGGAGGATTGTGATGACTAGTGAGGGAACATGGTGATATCTCAGGAGAGAGCATTTGGATGGGAAGAGCAAGGAGCTTTGTGATTACAAGTATTATGGAGCATAGCGAAGCCAAGGTTGTGGATCATTGTGATGGAAAGCCCGTGGCACATTTTGATGACAAGGTTCATGGAGCATTGGGCTGAAAATATTCATGGAGTATTGTGATGACAGGGGTCATGGAGCATTGTGAAGACAAAGGTCATGGAGAATTTTGATTTAATTGTGCTGACAATAGCCGGAAGTATTATGATGATGGGCATGATGCATTGTGATGACAGTGGTCATGGAGCATTGTGATGACAAGGGCATGGAGAATTGTGGTGACAGGGGCATGGAGCATTGGTCTGACAAGTTTCATAGATTATTGTGATGACAGTGGACATGGTGCATTGTGATGACAAGGGCATGGATCATTGTGATGAGAAGGTCATGGAGTATTGTGAAGACAGGTGTCAGGGAGCATTGTGATGACATATGTCATGGTCCATTGCGATGACAATGGCATGGATCATTGTGATGCCAAATGTAATGGAGGATTGTGATGACAAATATAAAGGAGCATTGTGATGACTAGGGCTTGGAGCATTATGATGACAAGGGCCATTGAGAATTTTCATGAAAAGGTCGTGAAGCATTGTGATGACAAGGCCCTGGAGCATTGTGATGAGAAATGCATAGAGACTTGTGATGACAAATCTCATGGAGCATACTGATGAAAAGGGTCATGGAGCATTGTGATTACAGGGGTCTTGGAACATTGTGATGACATGGGCATGGAGCATTGTGAGGAGAAGGCGAAGGAGCATTCTGAAGACATGTTTCATTGAGCTTTGTGATGACAAGGGCATGGAGCATTGTGTTTAAAGTGGTCTTGGAGCATTGTGATGAAAAGGGCATGGATCATTGTGATGAAAAAGGCATGGAACCTTGTCATGACAGGGTTCAAGGAGCATACAGACAACACGTGTCAGGGAGCATTTTGATGACAAGTGTATTGAGCATTATGATGACAAAGGTCATGGAGCATTGTGATGAGAAGACCATGGATAATTGTGATGACGAGCGTCATGGGGCATTGTGATGACAAGTGTTATGGAATATTGTGATCACAAGGGTTTGGAGAATTTTTATGACAGAGGTCATGGAGCATTTTGATTTCATTGTGATGACAATAGCATGAAGCATTATGATGATGGGCATGGTGCATTGTGATGACAGGGTTCATGGATCATTGAGATGAAAAGGGGCATAGAGCATTGTGATTACAGTGGTCTTGGAGCATTGTGATGAGAAGGGTCATGGAGCCTTGTGATGACAAGGCCACGGAACATCGTGATGGCAGGGGTCATGGAGCATTGTTATGACAGGGTAATGGAGCATTGTGATGGCAAGCGCATGGACCATTGTGATGAGAAGGCCATGGAGCATTCTGATGACATGTGTCATGGAGCTTTGTGATGACAAGGGCATGGAGCAATGTGATGAGAGTGTTCATGGAGCATTGTGATGACAGTGACATGGAGCATTTTGATGCCAAGGGTCATGGATCTTTGTGATGACAAAGGTCATGGAGCATTTTGATGACAAGTGTGTTGTGCATTGTGATGAGAAGGGCAGGGAGGATTGTGATGACAGGGCCATGGAGCAATTTGATGAAAAGGGTCATGCAACATTTTAATGACAGAGGTTATGGAACATTGTGATGGCAGGGGTCATGGAGCATTTTTATGAAAAAGGTCATGGAGCATTTTGATGACAGGTGTTATGGAGCATTTTGATGTCAGTGGTCATCGAACATTGTGATGATAAGTGCATGTAGCATTGTGATGACAGGAATCATGGAACATTGTGATAACAAGGGTGAGGGAGTATTGTGACGAATAGTGATGTAACATTGTGATATCTGTGGTGAGAGAGCATTTTGATGAGAAGTGCATGGAGCATTGTGATGACAAGATTGATGGAGCATTGTGATGACAAGATTGTGGAGCACTGTGATGACAAGTGCAGGGTGCATTGTGATGACATGTGTCATGGAGCATCGTGCTGACAAGCGCATGGAGCATTGTGATGACAAGTGTCATGGAGCATTGTGCTGAGAAAGGCATAGAGAATTGTGATGACAAGGATCAAAGAGCATTGTGATGAAAAGTTCATGGAGCATTGTGATGACAAGTGTCATGGAGCATTGTGATGACAAGGTCATGGAGCATTGGTCTAATAAGTTTCATGGATTATTGCGATGACAGGTGTCATGGAGCACTGTGATGACAAGCGTCATGGAGCATTGTGAATACAGGGGTCATGGAGCATTGGGATGCCAAGGGCATGGATCATTTTGATGACAAGTGTCATGTAGCATTTGGCTGAAAATGTTCATCGAGTATTGTGATGACAGGGGTCATGGAGCATTGTGATCACAGAGGTCATGGAGAATTTTGATTTCATTGTGATGACAATAGCCGGAAGCATTATGATGATGGGCATGGTTCATTGTGATGACAGGGTTCATGGAGCATTGTGATTACAATGGTCTTGGAGCATTGTGATGACAAGGGCATGGAGCATTTGATGACAAAGGTCATGGAGCATTGTGATGAAAAGACCATGGATAATTCTGATGATGTGCGTCATGGGGTGTTGTGATGATAAGTCTTATGGAACATTGTGATCACAAGGGTTTGGAGCATTATGATGACAGATGTCATGGAGAATTTAGAATTCATTGTGATGAAAATAGCATGAAACATTATGATGATGGGCATGGTGCATTGTGATGACAGGGTTCATGGAGCATTGAGATGAAAAGGGGAATGTAGCATTGTGATTACCGGGGTCTTGGAGCATTGTGATGACAAGGGCATGGAGCATTGTGATGAGAAGGCCATGGAACATTCTGATGACATGCGTCATGGAGCACTGTGATGACAAGGGCATGGAGCATTGTAATTACAATGGTCTTGGAGCATTGTGATGACAAGGGTCACAGAGAATTGTGATGAAAAGTTCATGGAGCATTGTGATTACAAAGGTCACAGAGCCTTGTGATGACGCTGGCAAGGACCATTGTGATGACAAACGTTATGAACCATTGTGATGACTGGAATCACGGAGCATTGTGATGACATATGTCATAGTCCATTGCAATGACAATGGCAGGGAGCATTGTGATGCCAAATGTAATGGAGGATTTTGATGGCAAATATAATGGGGCATTGTGATGACTAGGGCTTGGAGCATTACGATGACAAGGGCCACTGAGAATTTTCAGAACATGGTCGTGAAATATTGTGATGACAATGTCCTGGAGCATTGTGATGTGAAATGCATAGAGACTTGTTATGACAAATCTCATGGAGCATACTGATGAAATGGTGCATGGAGCATTGTGATTACAGGGGTCATGGAACATTGTGATGACAAGGGCATGGAACATTGTGAGGAGAAGACCAAAGAGCATTCTGATGGCATGCGTCATTGAGATTTGTGATGACAAGGGCATGGAGCATTGTGATTACATGGGTCTTGGAGCACTGTGATGACAAGGGCATGGATCATTGTGATGAAAAAGGCATGGAGCCTTGTCATGACAGAGTTCAAGGAGCATACAGACAACAAGTGTCAGGGAGCATTTTGATGACAAGTGTATTGAGCATTGTGATGACAAAGGTCATGGAGCATTGTGATTAGAAAACCAAGGATAATTGTGATCACGAGCATCAAGTGGCATTGTGATGACAAGTGTTATGGGATATTGTGATCACAAGGGATTGGAGCATTGTTATGACAGAGGTCATGGTGCATTTTGATTTCATTGTGATGACAATAGCATGAAGCATTATGATGATAGTCATGGTGCATTGTGATGACAAGGTTAATGGATCATTGAGATGAAAAAGCGCATGGAGCATTGTGATTACAGGGTTCTTGGAGTGTTGTGATGAGAAGGGTCATGGAGCCTTGTGATGACAAGGCCATGGAATATCGTGATGGCAGGGTCATGGAGCATTGTTATGAGATGGGTAATGGAGCATTGTGATGGCAAGGGCATGCAGCATTGTGATGAGAAGGCCATGTAGAATTCTGATGACATGTGTCATGGAGCTTTGTGAAGACAAGGGCATGGAGGAATGTGATGAGAGCGTTCATGGAGCATTGTGATGACAATGACATGGAGCATTGTGATGCCAAGGGTCAGGGATCTTTGAGATGACAAAGGCCATGGAGCATTTTGATGACAAGGGCGTTGTGCATTGTGATGAGAAGGGCAGGTAGCATTCTGATGACTGGGTCATGGAGCAATTTGTTGAAAATTTTCATGGAACATTTTGATGACAGGTGTTATGGAACATTGTGATGTCAGGGGTCATCGAACATTTGGATGATATGTGCATGTAGCATTGTGATGACAGGAGTCATGGAACATTGTGATGACAGGGGTGAGGGAGTATTGTGACAAATAGTGATGTAGCATTGTGATATCAGTGGTGAGAGAGCATTTTGATGAGAAGTGCATGGAAGATTATGATGACAATGTTTATGGAGCATTGTGATGACATGATTGTAGAGCACTGTGATGACAAGCGCATGGTGCATTGTGATGACATGTGTCATGGAGCATTGTGCTGACAAGCGCAAGGAGCATTGTGATGACAAGGGTCATGGAGCATTGTGCTGAGAAAGGCATAGAGCATTGTGATGACAAGGGTCAAAGAGCATTGTGATGAAAAGTTCATGGGACATTGTGGTTAAAATGGTCACAGAGACTGTTGATGACGAGGGCATGGACCATTGTGATGACAAAGGTCATGAAGCATTGTGATGACTGGAGTCACGGAGGACTGTGATGACAGGGGTCAGGGAGCATTGTGATAACAAGGGCATGTAGCACTGTGATGACAAGGGCATGGAACATTAGTCTAATAAGTTCCATGGATTGTTGCAATGACAGTTCGAATGGCACACTGTGATGACAAGGGCATGGAGCATTGTGATGACCAGGTCATGCAGTATTGTGAAGAGAGTTGTCAGCGAGCATTGTGATGACATATGTAATGGCCCATTGTTATGACAATGGCATGGAGCATTGTGATGCCAAGTGTCATGGAGGATTCTGATGACAAAGGTTATGGAACACTGTGATGACAATGGCTTGGAGCATTGTGATGACATGGGACAGTGATCATTGTGCTGACAATTGCATGGAGAATTGTGATGACAAGGGTCATGGAGCATTCTGATGACAAGCTTGTGGAGTATTTTGATGACAATGGCATGGAGCATTGTGATGAAAATGGCATGGGGCAATGTGATGAAAAAGGCATGGAGCCTTTTTGTGGCAGGTTTCAAGGAGCATTCTGATGACAATGTCAGGGAGCATTGTGATGACATGTATATTGAGAATTTTGATGACAAATGTTATGGAGCATTGTGATGAAAAGGGCATGGAGTATTGTGATGACAGGCATCATGGAGCGTTGTGATGACAAGTGTTATGGAAGATTGTGATCACAAGGGTTTGGATCATTGTGATGACAGAGGTCATGGATCATATTGATTTCAAGGAGCATGGAGCATTGTGATGACAAGGTCATGAAGCAATGTGATCCCAAGGTTCATGGAGGATTGTGTTGACAATTGAAATGGAGTATTGTGATGACAAGCGCATAGAGCATTGTAATGACAAGGTCATGTAGCATTTTGATGACAAAGGCATGGAGCATTGTGATGACATGTGTCATGGAGCACTGTGATGACAAGTGTCATGGTTCATTGTGAATACAGGGGTCATGGAGCATTGTGATGACAAAGGTAATGGAGCATTGTGATGAGAAGGGCATTGAGCATTGGTCTGAAAGTTTTCATGGATATTTGTGATGAGATTGGGCATGGAGCACTGTGATGACAAGGGCAAGGAACACTGTGATACATGGGTCATGGAGGATTGTAATGACAAGGGCATGGAGCATTGTGATGCGAAGTGCATCGAGCATTGTGATGACAAGTGTCATGGAGCTTTGTGATGACAAGGGCATGGAGCAATGTGATGAGAGGTTTCAAGGAGCATTGTGATGACAATGACATGGAGCATTGTGATGCCAAGGGTCATGGAGCTTTGTGATGACAATGTCATTGAGCATTTTGATGACAAGGGTGTGGTGCATTGTGATGAGAAAGGCAGGGAGCATTTTGATGAAAGGGACATGCAGCAATTTGATGAAAAGTGTAATGGAATATTTTGATGACTGGGGTTATAGAACATTGTGATGCCAGGGGTCATGGAGCTTTGGGATGAAAAGGGTCATGGAGCATATTGATGACAGTGGTTATGGAACATTGTGATGTCATGGGTCATGGAACATTGTGATGATAAGGGGATGTAGCATTGTGATGAGAGGGGTCATGGAACATTGTGATAACAGGTGTGAGTGAGAATTGTGATGACTAGTGATGGAACATTGTGATATCTCATGTGAGACAGCATTTGGATGAGAAGTGCATGGAGCATTGTGATTACAAGGTTTATGGAGCATAGCTATGACAAGTTGTGGATCATTGTGATGAAAAGCACATGACACTTTGTGATGACAACGGTCATGGAGCATTGTCCTAACAAAGGCATGGAGCATTGTGATGACAAGGGTCACAGAGAATTGTGATGAAAGGTTCATGGAGCATTGTGTTTACAAAGGTCTTAGAGCCTTGTGATGACGCGCGCATGGACCGTTGTGATGACAATCGTTATGAAGCATTGTGATGACTGCAGTCACGGAGCATGGTGATGACAGGGGTCATGGAGCATTGTGATGACAAGGGCATGGAGCATTGTGATGACAGGGGCATGGAGCATTGGTCTGAAAAGTTTCATAGATTATTGTGATGACATTACACATGGTGCATTGTGACGACAATGGCATGCAGCATTTTGATGAGAAGGCCATGGAACATTCTGATGACATGTGTCAAGGAGCTTTGTGATGACAAGGGCATGGAGCGTTGTAATTACAGGAGTCTTGGAGCATTGTGATGACAAGGGCATGGAGCATTGTGATTACAGGGTTCTTGGAGCATTGTGATGACAAGCGTCATGGAGCCTTGTGATGAAAAGTCCGTGGAACATTGTGATGGCAGGGGTCATGGAGCATTGTTATGACAGGTGTCATGGAGCATTGTGATGACAAGGGCATGGAGCATTGTGATGACAGGTTCATTGAGCATTGGTCTGACAAGTTTCCTAGATTATTGTGATGACAGTGGACATGGTTCATTGTGATGACAAGGGCATGGAGCATTGTGATGACAAGGGCATGGAGTATTGTGAAGACAGGTGTCAGGGAGCATTGTGATGACATATGTCATGGTCCATTGCGATGACAATGGCATGGAGCATTGTGATGCCAAATGTAATGGAGGATTGTGATGACAAATATAATGGAGCATTGTGATGACTAGGGCTTGGAGCATTATGTTGACTAGGGCCATTGAGAATTTTCATGCAAATGTCGGGAAGCATTGTGATGACAAGGTCCTGGAGCACTGTGATGAGAAAATCATGGAGCCTTGTGATGACAAATCTCATGGAGCATACTGATGAATAGGGGCATGGAGCATTCTGATTACAGGTGTTTTGGAACATTATGATAACTAGGGCATGGAGCATTGTGATGACAAGGGCATGGACAATTGGTCTAATAATTTTCATGGATTATTGTGATGACAGTTGGAATTGCGCATTGTGATGACAAGGGCATGGAGCATTGTGATGACCAGGTTATGCATTATTGTGAAGAGTGGTGTCATGGAGCATTGTGATGACATATGTAATGGCTCACTGTGATGACAATGTCATGGAGCATTGTGATGCCAAGTGTCATGGAGGATTCTGATGACAAAGGTAATGGAGCTTTGTGATGAAAATGGCTTGAAGCATTGTGATGACAAGGGTCAGGAAGCATTGTTCTGACAAGTGCATGGAGAATTGTGATGACAATATTCATGGAGCATTCTGATGACAAGCCTGTGGAGTATTTTCATGACAATGGCATGGAGCATTTTGATGAAAATGGCATGGGGTTTTGTGATGAAAAAGGCATGGAGCCTTTTTGTGACAGGTTTCAAGGAGCATTCTGACGACAAGTGTCAGGGAACATTGTGATGACAAGTATATTGAGAATTGTGATGACAAAGGTCATGAAACACTGTGATGAAAAGGGCATGGATTATTGTAATGACAGACATCATGGAGCGTTGTGATGACAAGTGTTATGGAACATTGTGATCACAAGGGTTTGTAGCATTGTGATGACAGAGGTCATGGATCATTTTGATTTCAAGGAGCATGGAGCTTCTTTATGACAAGGGCATGAAGCAATGTGATCCTAGGTTCATGGAGGATTGTGATGACAGTGGTAATGGAGTACAGTGATGACAAGTGCATAGAGCATTGTAATGACAAGGTCATGTAGCATTTTGCTGACAAAGTCATGGAGCATAGTGATGACAGGTGTCATGGAGCATTGTGATGACAAGCGTCACGGAGCATTGTGAATACAGGGGTCATGGAGCATTGGGATGAAAATGGCATGGATGATTGTGATGAAAAGGGACATGGAGCATTGGGCTGAAAATGTTCATGGAGCATTGTGATGACAAGAGTCCCGGATCATTGTGTTGTCAGGTGTTATGGAGTGTTGTGATGACAGTGGGCATGGAGCATTTTGATGATATTTGAGATGGAGCACTGTGATGAGAATTTCATGGAGCATTGGCTGAAAATGTACATGGAGTATTGTGATGACAGGGGTCATGGAGCATTGTGATGACAAGGGAATGGAGCATGGTGATGACAATGTCCTGGAGCCCTGTGATGATAAGAGCATGGAGATTTGTGATGACAAGTCTCATGGAGCATTCTAATGAAAAGGGACATGGAGCATTGTGATTACAGGGGTCTTGGAGCATTCTGATGACATGTGTCATGGAGCTCTGTGATTACAAGGGCATGGAGCACTGTGATTACAGGGGTCTTGGAGCATTGTGATGAAAAGGGCATGGATCATTGTGATTACAGGGGTCTTGGAGCATTGTGATGACAAGCGTCATGGAGCCTTGTGATGACAAGGCCGTGGAACATTTTGATGGCAGGGGTCATGGAGCTTTGTTATGACAGGGGTCATGGAGCATTGTGATGACAAGGGCATGGAGCATTGTGATGACAGGGGCATGGAGCATTGGTCTGACAAGTTTTCTAGACTATTGTGCTGACAGTGGACATGGTGCATTTTGATGACAAGGGCATGGAGCATTGTGATGACAAGGGCATGGAATATTGTGAAGACAGGTGTCAGGGAGCATTCTGATGACATATGTCATGGTCCATTTCAATGACATTGGCATGCAGCATTGTGTTGCCAAATGTAATGGAGGATTGTGATGACAAATATAATGGAGCATTGTGATGACTAGGGCTAGGAGCATTATGATGACAAGGGCCATTGAGAATTTTCAACAAAATGTCGTGATGCATTGTGATGACAATGTCCTGGAGCATTGTGGTGAGAAAACCATGGAGCCTTGTGATGACAAATCTCATGGAGCATACTGATGTAAAGGGGCATGGAGCATTCTGATTACAAGGGTTTTGGAACATTGTGATAACTAGGGCATGGAGCATTGTGATGAAAAGGGCATGCAGCATTGGTCTAATAATTTTCATGGATTATTGTGATGACAGTTGGAATGGCGCATTGTGATGACAAGGGCATGGAGCATTGTAGTGACCAGGTCATGCAGTATTGTGAAGAGAGCTGTCAGGGAGCACTGTGATGACATATGTAATGGCCCATTGTGATGACAAGGTCCTGGAGCATTGTTATGATAAAACCATGTAGACTTGTGATGACAAATCTCATGGAGCATTCTGATGAAAAGGGGCATGGAGCCTTGTGATTCCAAGGGTCTTGGAGCATTGTGATGACAAGGGCATGGAGCATTGTGAGGAGAAGGCCATGGAGCATTCTGATGACATGTGTCATGGAGCATTGTGATGAAAAGGGCATGAAGTATTGTGATGACAGGGGTCATGGAGCCTTGTGATGACAAGGCCGTGGAACACTGTGATGTCAGGTGTCATGGAGCATTGTTATGACAGAGGTAATGGAGCATTGTGATGAGAAGGGCATGGAGCATTGTGATGACCAGGTCATGCAGTATTGTAAAAAGGGGTGTCACGGAACATTGTGATGACATATGTATTGGCCGATTGTGATGACAATGGCATGGAGCATTGTGATGCCAAGTGTCATGGAGGATTCTGATGACAAAGTTAATGGAACATTGTGATGACAATGGCTTGGAGCATAGTGATGACAAGGGTCAGGGAGCATTGTGCTGACAAGTGCATGGAGAATTGTAATGACAAGGGTCATGGAGCATTCTGATGACAAGCTTGTGGAGTATTTTGATGACAATCTCATGGAGCATTGTGATGAAAACGGCATGGGGCTTTGTGATGAAAAAGGCATGGAGACTTTTCGTGACAGGGTTCAAGGAGCATTCTGATGACATGTGTCAGGGAGCATTGTGATGACAAGTGTATTGAGAATTGTGATGACAAATGTCATGGAGCATTGTGATGAAAAGGTCATGAAGTATTGTGATGACAGGCATCATGGAGCGTTGTGATGAATAGTTTTATGGATCATTGTGATCAGAAGGTTTTGGAGCATTGCGATGACAGAGGTCATGGATCATTGTGATTTCAAGGAGCATGTAGCATTGTGATGACAAGGGCATGAAGCAATATGATCCCAAGGTTCATGGAGTAGAGTGATGACAATGGTAATGGAGTATTGTGATGACAAGCGCATAGAGCATTGTAATGAAAAGGTCATGTAGCATTTTGCTGACAAAGGCATGGAGCATTGTGATGATATGTGTCATGGAGCACTGTGATGACAAGCGTCACGAAGCATTGTGAATACACGGGTCATGGAGCCTTCGGATGACAAGGGTATGGATCATTGTGATGACAAGAGTCATGGAGCATTGGGCTGAAAATGTTCATGGAGTATTTTGATGACAGGATTCATGGAGCATTGCGATGACAGATGTCATTGAGAATTTTGATTTCATTGTGCTGACAATAGCTGGAAGCATTATTATGATTGGCATGATGCATTGTGATGACAGTGTTCATGGAGCATTGAGATGAAAAAGGGCATGGAGCATTGTGATTACAGGGGTCTTTGAGCATTGTGATGACAAGGGCCATGGAGCCTTGTGATGACAAGGCCGTGGAACATTGTGATGGCAGGGTTCATGGAGCATTATTATGACAGGGGTAATGGAGCACTGTAATGAGAAGGACATGGAGCATTGTGATTACAAGTTTTATGGAGCATTTTGATGACAAATTTGTGGACCGTTGGGATGAAAAGTGCGTGGCACATTGTGATGACAAGGGTCATGGAGCATTTTTCTGACAAAGGCATGGAGCATTGTGATGACAAGGGTCACGGAACATTGTGATGAAAAGTTCATGGAGCATTGTGGTTACAAAGGTCACAGAACCTTGTGATGACGCGGGTATAGACCATTGTGATGACAAATGTTATGAAGAATTGTGATGACTGGAGTCACGGAAAAATGTGATGACAGGTGTCATGGAGCATTGTGATGAAAAGGGCATGGAGCATTGTGCTGAGAAAGGCATAGAGCATTGTGATGACAAGGGTCAAAGAGCATTGTGATGAAATGTACATGGAACATTGTGGTTAAAAAGGTCACAAAGTCTGTTGATGATGAGGGCATGCACCATTGTGATGACAAAGGTCATGGAGCACTGTGATGACTGGAGTCACGGAGCATTGTGATGACTGGAGTCAAGGAGCATTGTGATGACTGGGGTCATGGAACATTGTGATAACAAGGGCATGGAGCATTGTGATGACAAGGCATGGAGCATTGGTCTAATAGGTTTCAAGGATTATTGCAATGACAGTTGGAATGGCGCATTGTGATGACAAGGGCATGGAGCATTGTGATGACAAGGGCATGAAGTATTGTGAAGATAGGTGTCAGGAAGCATTGTGATGACAATGGCATGGAGCATTGTGATGACAAGTGTATTGAGAATTGTGATGACAAAGGTCATGGAGCATTGTGATGAAAAGAGCCTGGATTATTGTGATGGCAGGCATCATGGAGCGTTGTGACGACAAGTGTTATGGAACACTGGAATCACAAGTGTTTGGAGCATTGCGATGACAGAGGTCATGGATCATTTTGATTTCAAGGAGCATGGTGCATTGTGATGACAAGGGCATGAAGCAATGTGATCCCAAGTTTCATGGAGGATGGTGATGACAATGGAAATGGTGTATTGTGATGACAAGTACATAGAGCATTGTAATGACAAGGTCATGTAGCATTTTGCTGACAAAGGCATGGAGCATTGTGATGACAGGTGTCATGGAGCAGTGTGATGACAAGCGACACAGAGCATTGTGAATACAGGGGTCATGGAGCATTGGGATGACAAGGGCATGGATCATTGTGATGACAAGAGTCATGGAGCATTGGGCTGAAAATATTCATGGAGTATTGTGATGACAGGGGTCATGGTGCATTGTGATGTAGAGGGAATGGAGCATTGTGATGACAAGAGTCCCGGATCATTGTGTTGTCAGGTGTCATGGAGTGTTGTGATGACAGTGGTCATGGAGCATTGTGATGATATTGGTCATGGAGCATTGTGATGAGAAGGTAATGGAGCATTGGGCTGAAAATGTTTATGGAGTATTGTGATGACAGTGGTCATGGAGCATTGTGATGACAAGGGAATGAAGAATGGTGATGACAATGCCCTGGAGCATTGTGATGAAATGAACATGGAGACTTGTGGTGACAAGTCTCATGGAGCATTCTGATGAAAAAGGGCATGGAGCATTGTGATTACACGGGTCTTGGACCATTGTGATGATAAGGGTCATGGAGCCTTGTCATGACAAGGCCGTGGAACATTGTGATGGCAGGGGTCATGGAGCATTGTTGTGACACATGTAATGGAGCATTGTGATGATAAGGGCAAGGAGCATTGTGATGACCAGGTCATGGAGTATTGTGAAAAGTGGTGTCAGGGAGCATTGTGATGACATATGTATTGGCCCATTGTGATGACAATGGCATGGAGCATTGTGATGCCAAGTGTCATGGTGGATTCTGATGACAAAGGTAATGGAGCATTGTGATGACAATGGCTTGGAGCATAGTGATGACAAGGGTCAGGGAGCATTGTGCTGACAAGTGCATGGAGAATTGTAATGACAAGGGTCATGGAGCATTCTGATGACAAGCTTGTGGAGTATTTTTATGACAATGGCATGGAGCATTGTGATGAAAACGGCATGGGGCTTTGTGATTAAATAGGCATGTAGCCTTTTCGTGAGAGGGTTCACGGAGCATTCTGACGACAAGTGTCAGGGAACATTGTGATTACAAGTGTATTGAGAATTGTGATGACAAAGGTCATGGAGCATTGTGATGAAATGAGCATCGAGTATTGTGATGATAGGCATCATGGAGCATTGTGATGACAAGTGTTATGGAACATTGTGATCACAAGTGTTTGGAGCATTGCGATGACAGAGGTCATGGATCATTTTGATTTCAAGGAGCATGGAGCATTGTGATGACAAGGGCATGAAGCAATGTGATCCCAAGTTTCATGGAGGATAGTGATGACAATGGTAATGGAGTATTGTGATGAAAAGCACATAGAGCATTGTAATGACAAGGTCATGTAGCATTTTGCTGAAAAAGGCATGGAGGATTGTGATGACAGCTGTCATGCAGCACTGTGATGACAAGCGTCACGGATAATTGTGAATACAGGGGTCATGGAGCATTGGGATGACATATGGCATGGGCCATTGAGATGACAATGGCAGGGAGCATTGTGATGCCAAATGTAATGGAGGATTGTGATGACAAATATAATGGAGCATTGTGATGACTAGGGCTGGGAGCATTATGATGACAAATCCATGGAGCCATGTGATGACAAGTCTCATGGAGCTTACTGATGAAAAAGGGCATGCATCATTGTGATTACAGGGGTCTTGGAACTTTGTGATGACAAGGGCATGAAGCATTGTGAGGAGAAGTCCAAGGAGCATTCTGATGGCATGCATCATTGAGCTTTGTGATGACAAGGGCATGGAGCATCGTGATTACATGGGTCTTGGAGCATTGTGATGAAAATGGCATGGATCATTGTGATGAAAATGGCATGGAGCCTTGTCATGACAGGGTAAAAGGAGCATAGAGACAACAAGTGTCAGGGAGCAGTATGATAACAAGTGTATTGAGCATTGTGATGACGAAGGTCATGGAGCATTGTGATGAGAAGACCATGGATAATTGTGATGACGAGCGTCTTGGGGCACTGTGATGTCAAGTGTTATGGAATAATGTGATCACAAGGGTTTGGAGCATTGTTATGACAGAGGTCATGGAGCATTTTGATTTCATTTTTATGACAATAGCATGAAGCATTATGATGATGGGCATGGTGCATTGTGATGACAGGTTTCATGGATCATTGAGATGAAAAGGGGCATAGAGTATTGTGATTACAGTGTTCTTGGAACATTGTGATGAGAAGGGTCATGGAGCCTTATGATGACAAGGCCATGGAACATCGTGATGGCATGGGTCATGGAGCATTGTTATGACAGTGGTAATGGAGCATTGTGATGGCAAGGGCATGGAGCATTGTGATGAGAAGGTAATGGAGCATTCTGATGACATGTGTCATGGAACATTGTGCTGACAAGCGCATGGAGCATTCTGATGACAAGGGTCATGGAGCATTGTGCTGAGAAAGGCATAGAGCATTGTGATGACAACGGTCAAAGAGCAGTGTGATTAAAAGTTCATGGAGCATTGTGGTTAAATAGGTCACAGAGACTGTTGATGACGAGGGCATGGACCATTGTGATGACAAAGGTAATGAAGCACTGTGATGACTGTAGTCACGGAGCATTGTGATGACAGGGGTCATGGAGCATGGTGATAAAAAGGGCATGGAACATTGTGATGACAAGGGCAATGAACATTTGTCTAATAAGTTTCATGGATTATTGCGATGACAGTTGGAATGGCGCATTGTGATGACCAGGTCATGCAGTATTGTGAAGACAGGTGTCAGGGAGCATTGTGATGACATATGTAATGGCCCATTGTGATGACGATGGCATGGAACATGGTGATGCCAAGTGTCATGGAGGATTCTGATGACAAAGTTAATGGAGCATTGTGATGACAATGCCTTGGAGCATTGTGATGACAAATGTCAAGGAGCATTGTGCTGACAAGTGCATGGAGAATTGTGATGACAAGTGTCATGGAGCATTCTGATGACAAGCCTGTGGAGTATTTTGATGACAGTGGCATGGAGCATTGTGTTGAAAACGGCATGGGACAGTGTGATGAATAATGCATGGGCCCTTTTTGTGACAGGGATCAAGGAGCATTCTGAAGACAAGTGTCAGGGAGCATTGTGATGACAAGTGTATTGAGAAATGTGATGACAAAGGTCATGGAGCATTGTGATGAGAAGGCCATGGATAATTGTGATGATGATAGTCATGGGGTTTTGTGATGATAAGTGTTATGGAACATTGTGTTCACAAGGTTTTGGAGCATTATGATGACAGAGGTCATGGAGAATATTGATTTCATTGTGATGACAATTGCCTGAAGCATTATGATGATGGGCATGGTGCATTGTGATGACAGGGTTCATGGAGCTTTGAGATGAAAAGGGGCATGGAGCATTGTGATTACAGGGATCTTGGAGCACTGTGATGACAAGAGCATTGAGCATTGTGATTACAGGGTTCTTTGAGCATTGTGATGACAGTGGTCATGGAGCCTTGTGATGAAAAGGCCGTGGAACATTGTGATGGCAGTGGTCATGGATCATTTTATGACAGAAGTAATGGAGCATATTGATGAGAAGGGCATTGAGCATTGCTCTGAAATATTTCATGGATTATTGTGATGAGAGTGGGCATGGAGCATTGTGATGACTAGGGCACGGAAGACTGTGATACATGGGTCATGGTGGATTGTAATGACAGGGGCATGGAGCATTGTGATGAGAACGCATCGAGCATTGTGATGACAAGTGTCATGGAGCTTTTTGATGACAAGGGCATGGAGCAATGTGATGAGAGGGTTCATGGAGCATTGTGATGACAATGACATGGAGCATTGTGATGCCAAGGGTCAAGGAGATTTGTTTTGACAAATGTCATGGAGCATTTGGATGACAAGGGTGAGGTGCATTGTGATGAGAAGGGCAGGGAGCATTTTGATGACAGGCATGCAGCAATTTGATGAAAAGTGTAATGGAATATTTTGATGACAGGGGTTATAGAACATTGTGATGCCAGGGGTCATGGAGCTTTGGGATGAAAAGGGTCATGGAGCATTTTGATGACAGGGGTTATGGAACATTGTGATGTCAGGGGTCATGGAACACTGTGCTGATAAGGGGATGTAGCATTGTGATGACAGGTGTATGGAACACTGTGATTACAGGGGTGAGGGAGCATTGTGATAACTAGTGATGGAACATTGTGATATCTCAGGTGAGAAAGCATTTGGATGAGAAGTGCATGGAGCATTGTGATTACAAGGTTTATGGAGCATAGACATGACAAGGTTGTGGAACATTGTGATGAAAAGCGCGTGGCACATTGTGATGACAAGGGTCATGGAGCATTGTTCTGACAAAGGCATGGAGCATTGTGATGACAAGGGTTACGGAGCAGTGTGATGAAATGTTCATGGAGCATTGTGGTTACAAAGGACACAGGGCCTTGTAATGACGCAGGCATGGTCCGCTGTGATGACAAACGTTATGAAGCATTGTGATGACTGGAGTCATAGAGCATTGTGAGCACAGGGGTCATGGAGCATTGTGCTAACCAGGGCATGGTGCATTGTGAAGACAGGGGCATGGAGCATTGGTCTGAGAAGTTTCATAGATTATTGTGATGACAGTGGACATGGTGCATTGTGATGACAAGGGCATGGGGCATTGTGATGAGAAGGTCAAGGAGTATTGTGAAGAGAGGTGTCAGGGAGCATTGTGATGACATATGTCATGGTCCATTGCGATGACAATGACAGGGAACATTGTGATGCCAAATGTAATGGAGCATTGTGATGGCAAATATAATGGAGCATTGTGATGACTAGGGCTTGCAGCATTATGATTAAAAGGGCCATTGAGGATTTTCATGACCAAGTCGAGAAGCATTGTGATGACAAGTTCCTGGAGCTTTGTGATGAGAAATTCATGGAACCTTGTGATGACAAATCTCATGGAGCATACTGATGAAAAGGGGCATGGAGCATTCTGATTACAGGGGTCTTGGAACATTGTGATAACAAGGACATGGAGCATTGTGATGACAAGGGCATGGAGCATTAGTCTAATATGTTTCATGGATTACTGCGATGACAGATGGAATGACACATTGTGATGACAAGGGCATGGAGCATTGTGATAACCAGGTGATGCAGTATTGTGAAGACAGGTGTCAGGGAACATTGTGATGACATATGTAATGGCCCATTGTGATGACAATGGCATGGAGCATTGTGATGCCAAGTGTCATGGAGGATTCTGATGACAAAGGAAATGGAGCATTGTGATGACAATGGCTTGGAGCATTGTGATGACAAGGGTCAGGGAGCATTGTGCTGACAAGTGCATGGAGAATTGTGATGACAAGTGTCATGGAGCATTCTAATGACAAGCTTGTGGAGTATTTTAATGACAATGTCATGGAGCATTGTGATGAAAACGGCATGGGGTATTGTGATGAAAAAGGCATGGAGCCTTTTCGTGACAGGGTTCAAGGAGAATTCTGACGACAAGTGTCAGGGAGCCTTGTGATGACAAGTGTATTGAGAATTGTGATGACAAATGTCATGGAGCAATGTGATGAAAAGGACATGGAGTATTGTGATGACAGGCATCATGGAGCATTGTGATGACAAGTGTTATGGAACATTGTGATCACAAGGGTTTGGAGCATTGTGATGACAGAGGTCATGGATCATTTTGATTTCAAGGCACATGGAGCATTGTGATGACAAGGGCATGAAGCAATGGGATCCCAACGTTCAAGGAGGATTGTGATGACAATGCAAATGGAGTATTGTGATGACAAGCGCATAGAGCATTGCAATGACAAGGTCATGTAGCATTTTGCTGACAAAGTCATGGAGCATTGTGATGACATGTGTCAGGGAGCACTGTGATGACAAGCGTCAAGGAGCATTGTGAATACAGGGGTCATGGAGCATTGGGATGACAAGGGCATGGATCATTGTGATGACAAGGTTCATGGAGCATTGGGCTGAAAATGTTCATGGACTATTGTGATGACAGGGGTCATGGAGCATCGTGATGACTAGGGAATTCAGCATTGTGATGACAAGAGTCAGGGATCATTGTGTTGTCATGTGTTATGGATGGTTGTGATGACAGGAGTCATGGAGCATTGTGATGATATTGATCATGGAGCATTGTGATGAGAATGTCATGTAGCATTCGGCTGGAAATGTTATTGGATTATTGTAATGACAGGGGTCATGGAGCATTGTGATGACAAGGGAATGGAACATGGTGATGACAAGGTCCTGGAGCATTGTGATGAGATGACCATGGAAACTTGTGATGACAAGTCTCATGGAGCATTCTGATGAAAAAGGGCATGGAGCATTGTGATTACAAGGGTCTTGGAGCATTGTGATGACAAGGGCATGGAGCATTTTGAGGAGAAACGATGGAGAATTCTGATGACATGCGTCATGGAGCTTTGTGCTGACAAGGCCATGGAGCATTGTGATAACAGGGGTCTTGGAGCATTGTGATTAAAAGGCATGGATCATTGGGATGTAAAAGGCATGGAGACTTGTCATCACAGGGTTCAAGAAGCATACTGACGACAGTTGTCAGGGAGTATGTGATGACAAGTGTATTGAGCATTGTGATGACAATGATCATGGAGCATTGTGATGAGAACACCATGGATAATTGTGATGATGATCGTCATGGGGTGTTGTGATGATAAGTGTTATGGAACATTGTGATCACAAGGGTTTGGAGCATTATGATGACAGAAGTCATGGAGAATTTTGATTTCATTGTAGTGACAATAGCCTGAAGCATTATGAAGATGGGCATGGTGCATTGTGATGACAGGGTTCATGGAGCATTGAGATGAAAAGGGGCATGGAGCATTGTGTTTACAGGGGTCTTGGAGCATTGTGATGACAAGGGCATGGAGCATTGTGATGAGAAGTCTATGGGACCTTCTGATGACATGCGTCATGGAGCTCTGTTATGACAAGGGCATGGAGAATTTTGATTACATGTTTCTTGGAGCATTGTGATGACAAGGGTCACAGAAGCTTGTGATGACAAGGCCGTGGAACATTGTGATGGCAGTGGTCGTGGTGCATTGTTATGACAGAGGTAATGGATCATTGTGATGAGAAGGGCATTGAGCATTGGTTTGAAATATTTCATATTTTATTGTGATGAGAGTGGACAGGAGCATTGTGATGACAAGGGCACGGAACACTGT
The DNA here is from genome assembly GCF_964341445.2 of Mesoplodon mirus. Classification (NCBI taxonomy): domain Eukaryota; kingdom Metazoa; phylum Chordata; class Mammalia; order Artiodactyla; family Ziphiidae; genus Mesoplodon; species Mesoplodon mirus. The sequence continues at coordinate 4,769,167 of NW_028295817.1, forward strand.
AATACATGGGTCATGGAGGATTGTAATGACAAGTGCATGGAGCAATGTGATGAGAGTGGACATGGTGCATTGTGATGACTAGGGCATGGAGCATTGTGAGGAGAAGACCAAGGAACAATCTGACAGCATGCGTCATTGAACTTTGTGATGACAAGGGCATGGAGCATTGTGATTACATGGGTCTTGGAGCACTGTGGTTAAAAGAGCATGGATCATAGTGATGAAAAAGGCATGGAGCCTTGCCATGACAGGGTTCAAGTAGCATACAGAAAACAAGTCTCAGGGAGCATTTTGATGAAAAGTGTATTGAGCATTGAGATGACAAATGTCATGGAGCATTGTGATGAGAAGACCATTGATAATTATAATGACTAGCGTCATGGGGCATTGTGATGACAAGTGTTATGGAATATTGTGATCAAAAGGGTTTGGTGCATTGTTATGACAGAGGTCAAGGAGCATTTTGACTTCATTGTAATGACAATAGCATGAAGCATTATGATGATGAGCATGGTGCATTGTGATGACAGTGTTCTTAGAGCATTGTGATGAGAAGTGTCATGGCGCTTTGTGATGACAAGGCCATGTTTCATCATGATGGCAGGGGTCATGGAGCATTGTTATGACAGGGGTAATGGAGCTTTGTGATGGCAAGGGCATGGAGCATTGTGATGAGAATGCCACGGAGCATTCTGAAGACATGTGTCGTGGAGCTTTGTGAAGACAAGGTCATGGAGCAATGTGATGACAATGACATGGAGCTTTGTGATGCCAAGGGTCATGGCTCTTTCTGATGACAAAGGTCATGGAGCATTTTGATGGCAAGGGCGTTGTGCATTGTGATGAGAAGGGCAGGGAGCATTCTGATGACAGGGTCATGGAGCAATTTGATGAACAGTTTCATGGAACATTTTGATGACAGGTGTTATGGAACACTGTGATGTCAGGTGTCATCGAACATTGTGATGATAAGTGCATGTAGCTTTCTGATTACAGGAGTCATGGAACATTGTGATGACAGGGGTGAGGGAGTATTGTGACAAATAGTGATGTAGCATTGTGATATCAGTGGTGAGAGAGCATGTTGATGAGAAGTGCATGGAGCATTGTGATGACAAATTTTAAGAAGCATTGTGATGACAAGATTGGGGAGCACTGTGATGACAAGTGCATGGTGCATTGTGATGACATGTGTCATGGAGCATTGTGCTGACAAGCGCATGGAGCATAGTGATGACAAGGGTCAAAGAGCATTGTGATGAAAATTTCATGGAGCATTGTGATAACAAGGGCATGTAGCATTGTGATGACAAGGGCATGGAACATTGGTCTAATAAGTTGCATGGATTATTGCAATGACAGTTGGAATGGCGTATTTTGATGACAAGGGCATGGAACATTGTGATGACCAGGTCATGCAGTATTGTGAAGAGAAGTGTCAGGGAGCATTGTGATGACATTTGTAATGGCCCATTGTGATGACAATGGCATGGAGCATTGTGATGCGAATTGTCATGGAGGATTCTGATGACAAAGGTAATGGAGCACTGTGATGTCAATGGCTTGGAGCATTGTGATGACAAGGGTCAGGGAGCATTGTGCTGACAAGTGCATGGAGCATTGTGATGACAAGGGTCATGGAGCATTCTGAGGAGAAGCTTGTGGATTATTTTGATGACAATGGCATGGAGCATTGTGATGAAAACTGCATGGGGCATTGTGATTAAAAAGGCATGTAGCCTTTTCGTGAGAGTTTTCAAGGAGCATTCTGATGACAAGTGTCAGGGAGCATTGTGATGACGAGTGTATTGAGAATTGTGATGACAAAGGTCATGGAGCTTTGTGATGAAAAGGGCATGGATTATTGTGATGACAGGCATCACGGAGCGTTGTGATGACAAGTGTTATGGAACACTGTGATCACAAGTGTTTAGAGCATTGTGATGAGAGAGGTCATGGATCATTTTGATTTCAAGGATCATGGAGCATTGTGATGACAAGGGCATGAAGCAATGTGATCCCAAGGTTCATGGAGGATTGTGATGACAATGGAAATGGAGTATTGTGATGACAAGCGCATAGAGCATTGTAATGACAAGGTCATGTAGCATTTTGCTGACAAAGGCATGGAGCATTGTGATGACATGTGTCATGGAGCACTGTGATGACAAGTGTCACGGAGCATTGTGAATACAGGGGTCATGGAGCATAGGGATGACAAGGACATGGATCATTGTGATGACAAGTGTCATGGAACATTGGGCTGAAAATGTTCATGGAGTATTGTGAAGATAGGGGCTATGGAGCATTGTGATGACTAGGGAATGGAACATTGTGATGACAAGAGTGCCGAATCATTGTGTTGTCAGGTGTCATGGAGTGTTGTGTTGACATTTGTCATGGAGCATTGTGATGATATTGGCCATGGAGCTTTGTGATGAGAAGAACTTTGGTAATTGTGATGTCGAGCATCATGGAGCACTGTAATGACAAGGGGCATGAAGCATTGTGATGACAGGTGTCAGGGAGCATTGTGATGACAGGGGTCATGGAGCATTTTGATGACAAGGGGATGGAGCACTGTGATGACAAGTGCATGGAGCATTGTGATGACAAGTGCATGGAGCATTGCAATGTCAAGTGGATGGAGAATTGTGATGACAAGAGCATGTAACATATTGACGAGAATTGTCATGTAGAACTGTGATGACATGGACGTGGAGAATTGTGATGACAAGGGACATGGAGCATTGTGATAACCAGGGCATGGTGCATTGTGATGACAGGGGTCATGGAGCATTATTATGAGAACGGCCATGGTGCATTCTGACATAAGATATCACTTATGAAGGGAATGTAAACATGGCTACATATGAACTGAATTAGGGAAGAGAACAGAGTCTCAGATTTAGAAAACACTCTAACGCTTGCTTAAGGGGAAAGAGAGTTGGGGAGATGCACAAAACATAAGATTGATATTAGCACAGGTACCGTTCCATAATCCAAAAACAGAAGAGACAAGCCCTACTCCTTCCTCAGTGAATGGAACTCAACATCCCTATTCCACACAGAGAAACATATCTGACTAGTAAGAATTTTAAAACCTATGTAATGATATGTCTCCGTAAGGGAAACAAGTGTGTCTAGAACGACATAAACATGGCAGTGAGAATCAGCTCAAACCCAATATAAAACTGAATTTCAAAACAAAACATAAAAACAGTAAAATTCTTACACAATACCTTCAGGGGTTCTGATGAAACTTGGAATGACCCTATCTACAATGACAGCTGGATGTGGCATAAGGCTGGTCACTTGGGACTGAGAGCATTGGTGAGATTGGGTGAAAAAATGCAGACCCTTTAAAGCAATAATGCCTGCCACCCATTCCATGGTTCCCAACTCTCCAGGTAGAAGGGAATATCACTATATTTATAACGTGTATGGGAACCTAGAGAATGGAAACCATCTGATGGTGAAAGGTTTCTAATACTCTACTACTTTTTTTCTCTCCTTGTGCTCCAGTTTGACATTCCAACTGCTTTACTATCAATCTCCCAACTTTGAAAGTCAGCCCCTATAAACTCCTGGTTCGCACAGTTGGCAAATTGTGCAGAGGATATAAGGGAAGAGAGAGAAACAATGAGAGAGTAGCTGTAGGCATTTGGACAGCCACATGTCACTATAATTTCCCGTCACTAAGAGGAATTTACCAACGTCTCACCCTGCCCCCCCAGAATCATTATAATTCCAGAAGCAAAACTGTTGATTTGCGGCCAGCTCACAAAAACGCGAGTTGAAAAATGGATCTCAGGGCCACAGCAATTCACTAACATGCAGCGTTATAAAGGACTACTCTCTTCCAAAAATCTGTTGAGAGAAAGCCACGAGGCGGAAGGGAAAATGAGACAGAATGGCATGAAACAGATTTCAAGAGGTACACTGGAATCTCCTTTAAACACAGGAAAAGCATTACAACTTCGAAAATTATGGAAATGGCCATAAAGGGCATATGGGTTTTCACGTGAATATACACAGGAGAAAACGCATATGCCCTTTTTGGACAAGCAAGTAAGTGGGCAATGCAAATCAGCACTACAAAAATGTATCACTTCCTACCGGTCAAAAGGGACATCCACAAAATATGTAAAAAACAGAAAGGCAAGACAGACCCTGGAGAACAGGGAGCCTTGTTATGCTGATGGGCGGGATGTAAATTGCCAACTGCCTCTCTGGAGGAGTGCATTGTGTTCCCTAAAACAAGTAAACAACAGAGCTACAGAGCCAAGGGCACTTCCAGTCTAGGGAATATACCTTGGGAAAACTGAAAATAAATAAGACAGATCCACAACAAAATTCAGGGATGAACTGCTTACAAAAACCTCAACATGGGTACACTGGAAATATCCCAGGAAATACATAAATGGTTCAAGAAACTGTGGTACTTACATATGATGGAATATCCCTCAGCCATGAAATCAATGTCATAAGGCCAGTAGCAGCAAAATGAGTGGATTCATGTACGATAATTCTAAGTGAAATAAGTCACACAGAAAAAGAAACTTATCATAATATATCACTTATGAAGATCCTGTAAACATGGCTACACATGAACTGAGTTAGGAAAGAGAAGAGAGACTCACATTTAAAAAACACCCTTATGCCTGCTTAAGGGGGAAGGAGAGGTGGGGTGATGCATAAAACCAGAGTTTGATATTAGTACAGGTACCGTTCCAAAAACCAAATACGGAAGAGACAAGACCTACACCTTCCTCAGTGAAAGGGTCTCAACACCCAATATTCACCGCAGAGTAATATATCTTACTAGTATGAATCATAAAACCTATGTATTGGTATGTCTCCATAAGGGAATCAAGTGTGTCTAGACTGGCATAAACATGGCAGCGAGAATCAGCTCAAACCCACTATAAAAAGGAATGTCAAAAACAAAACCAAAAAAATGGGAAATTCTTTACAATTCCTTCAGGGTCTCTGATGAAACCTGGAATGACCCTATCTACAATGACAGCTGGATGTGGCATAAGGCTGGACACTTGGGACTGAGAGGATTGGTGAGATTGGGTCAGCAAATGCAGACCATTTAAAGCAATAATGAGTGGCACCCATTCCATGTGTCCCAACTCTCCAGGTTGAAGGGAATATTACTATAACTATAACATGTACGGGAAACCTAGAGAATGGACACACAGTGAATAGGAAAGGTCTCTAAAACTCAACGAATAGTCCCTCTCCTGGTGCTCCTGTTTGACTTTCCAACTGCTTTACTATCAATCTCCCAACTTGGAGAGATAGCCCCTTTAACCTCCTGGTTCTCACAGGTTGCCAATTTGCAGAGGATGAAAGGGAAGAAGGAGAACCAATGAGAGAGTAGCTGTTAGGCATTTGGACGGGCACATGTCACTCTTCTTTCCCGGGAGGAAGAAGAATTAACCAAAGTCTCAGCCACCCAACGGACACCAGTATAGGTCCTGATCCAAAGTTTGGACTTGCATTCAGCTCTCAAAAAACGAGTTGAAAAATGGAGCTCAGGGGCACAGCAATTCACAAACTGGCAGAGAAATACAGGACAACTATCGTCCAAATATCTCTTTAATGTAGGCAACGAGGCGGACTTGAAAGCGAGGCAGAATAGCAGGAGACAGATTTCAAGAGGTACGTTGGAATCGCCTTTAAAGCACAGGAAAAGGGGCACAACTTCGACAGTGATGCACTAGGCCAAAAAGGGCGTATGAGTTTTCTCCTGAATTTATTCAGGAGAAAACACATATACGCTTTTTGGCCAGGCAAGCAAGCAGGCAATTCATATCTGCACTACAAAGAAGTATCACTTCCCACCGGGCAAAAGGGACATCCACAAAATGGGTAATTACCAGAAAGGCAAGACATGTCCTGGAGAACAGGGAGCCTTGTTATGCTGATGGGCGGGATGTAAATTGTCAACTGCCTCTCTGGAGGAGTGCATTGAGTTCCCTAAAACAAGTAAACAACAGAGGTACAGAGCCAAGGGCACTTCCAGTCTAGGGAATATACCTTGGGAAAACTGAAAATCAATAAGACAGAGCCACCCCACTATTTAGGGCTGCACTGCTTACAGGAAGCTCATTTGGGTGCACCTTAAATATCCCTGAAAGATAAAAATGCTACAAAAAATTGTGGTACTTACGTCCGATGAAATATCTCTCAGCCATGAAATCAATGTCATAAGACCAGTAGCAGCAAAATGAGTGGATTCAGGTACAATGATTCTAAGTGAAATAAGTCACACAGAAAAATAAACTTATAATAAGATATCACTTATAGGTATCCTGTAAACATGGCTACACATGAACTGAGTTAGGAAAGAGAACAGAGTCTCACATTTAGAAAACACTCTGATGCCTGCATAAGGGGGAAGGAGAGGTGGGGTGATGCATAAAACAAGAGTTTAATATTAGAACATGTACCGTTCCAAAAACCTAATACGTAATAGCAAGACCTACAACTTCCTCAGTGAACGGGACGCAACAACCCATATTCCGTGCAGAGGAATATATGTGACTAATAAAAATCTTAAAACCTATGTACTGATATGTCTCCGTAAGGGAATCAAGTGTGTCTAGACTGGCATAAACATGGCAGCGAGAATCAGCTCAAACCCAGTATAAAAAAAATTTCAAAAACAAAACAAAAAAACAGGGAAGTTCTTTACAATTCCTTCAGGGTCTCTGATGAAACCTGGAATGACCATGTCTACAATGACAGCTGGATGTGGCATAAGGCTGGACACTTGGGACTGGGAGGATTGGTGAGACTTGTTGAGCAAATGCAGACCCTTTAAAGCAATAATGCATGGCACCCATTTCATTGTTCCCAACTCTCCAGGTTGAAGGGAATATTACTACAGCTATAACATGTATGGGAAACCTAGAGAATGGACACACTGTGAATATGAATGGTTTCTAAAACTCAACGAATAGTCCCTCTCCTTGTGTGCCAGTTTGACTTTCCAGCTGCTTTACTATCAATCTCCCAACTTGGAGAGACAGCACCTTTAACCTCCTGGTTCTCACAGGTTGCCAATTTGGCAGAGGATGAAAGGGAAGAGGGAGAACCAATGAGAGAGTAGCTGTTAGGCATTTGGACGGGCACATGTCACTCTAATTGTCTGGCAGGAAGAAGAATTAACCAAAGACTCTTCCCCCTGCCGGGAACCATTATAGGTCCTGAACCAAAATTTTGGACTTGCGGTCAGCTCACAAAAAACGATTTGATAAATGGAACTCAGGTGCACAGCAATTCACAAACTGGCAGAGTAATAAAGGACAGCTATCTTCCAAAAATCTTTTGAAGGAAGGCAAAGAGGAGGACTTGAAAACTAGGCAGAATAGCAGGAAACAGATTTCAAGCGGTACGTTGGAATCACCTGTAAAGCACAGGAAGAGGGGCACAACTTCGACAATGATGCACTTGGCCAAAACGTGTGTATGTGTTTTCTCCTGAATATATTCAGGGGAAAACGCATACGCCCTTTTTGGCCAAGCAAGCAAGCGGGCAATGCAAATCTGCAGTACAAAGAAGTATCACTTCCCACCAGTCAAAAGGGACATCGGCAAAATGTGTAAAATCCAGAAAGGCAAAAGAGGACCTGGAGAACCGCGTGCCTTTTATGCTGATGGGCGGAATGTAAGTTGCCAACTGCCACTCTGGAGGAGTGCATTGTGTTCCCTAAAACAAGTAAACAACTGAGCTACATAGCCAAGGGCACTTCAAGTCTAGGGAATATACCTTGGGAAAACTGAAAATCAATAAGACAGAGCCACCCCAAAATTTAGGGATGCACTGCTTACAAGAACCTCAACTTGGGTACATATTAATTATCACAAGAAAGTTAAAAATGGTTCAAAAAATTGTGGTACTTACGTACGATGGAATATCGCTCAGCCATGAAATCAATGTCATAAGACCCGTAGCAGCAAAATGAGTGGATTCAGGTACGATGATTCTAAGTGAAATAAGTCACACAGAAAAAGAAGCTTATCATAGGATATGACTTATGAAGATCCTGTAAACATGGCTACACATGAACTGAGTTAGGAAAGAGAACAGAGTCTCACATTTAGAATACACTCTTATGCCGGCTTAACGGGGAAGGAGAGGTGGGGTGATGCATAAAACCAGAGTTTGATATAAGCACAGGTACTGTTCAAAAAACCAACTATGGAATAATTAAACCTACATCTTCCTCGGGGAAAGGGACTCAAAACACCATATTTTCCACAGAGGAATATATCTGACTAGTTAGAATCTTAATACCTATGTATTGATATGTCTCCATAAGGGAATCAAGTGTGTCTAGACTGGCATAAACATGGCAGTGAGAATCAGCTGAAACCCACTATTAAAAGGAATTACAAAAACAAAACAAAAAAACAGGAAAATTCTTTACAATTCCTTCAGGGTCTCTGATGAAACCTGGACTGAATCTATCTACAACTACAGCTTGATGGGGCATAAGGCTGGACACTTGGGACTGAGAGGCTTGGTGAGACTGCGTGAGCAAACACAGACCATTTAAAGCAATGATGCGTGGCCTCCATTCCATGATTCCAAACTCTCCAGGTTGAAGGGAATATTAATACAGCTATAACATGTACTGGAAACCTAGAGAATGGACACACTCTGAATACGAAAACTTTCTAAAACTCAAGGAATAGTGCCTCTACTGGTGTTCCAATTTGACTTTCCAACCGCTTGACTATCAATCTCCCAACTTAGAGAGACAGCCCCTTTAACCTCCTGGATAACACAGGTTGCCAATTTGGCAGAGGATGAAAGGGACCAGGGAGAACCAATGAGAGAGTAGCTGTTAGGCATTTGGACGGGCACATGTGACTCTAATTGCCCAGCAGGAAGAAGAATTAACCAAAGACTCATCCCACTGCCGGAAACCAGTATAGGTCCTGAACCGAAATTTTAGACTTGCGGTCAGCTCACAAAAAACGATTTGATAAATGGAGCTCAGAGGCACAGCAGTTCACAAACTGGCAGAGTAATAAAGGACAGCTATCGTCCAAAAATTGTTTGAAGGAAGGCAACGAGGTGGACTTCAAAGCGAGGCAGAATCGCAGTAAACCGATTTCAAGAAGTACGTTGGAATCACCTTTCAAGCACAGGAAGAGGGCCACAACTTCGACAATGATGCACTTGTCCAAAAATGGTGTATTCGTTTTCTCCTGAATATATTCAGGAGAAAATGCATACGCCCTTTTTGGCCAAGCAAGCAAGCGGGCAAGGCAAATCTGCAGTACAAGGAAATATCCCTTCCTACCAGTCAAAAGGGACATAGGAAAATTTGTAAAAACCAGAAAGGCAAGAGAGGACGTGGAGAACAGGGAGCCTTGTTATGCTGTTGGGCGGGATGTAAGTTGGCAACTGCCTCTCTGGAGGAGTGTATTGTGTTCCCTAAAACATGTAAACATCAGAGCTACATAGCCAAGGGCACTTCCAGTCTAGGGAATATACCTTGGGAAAACTGAAAATCAATAAGACAGACCCACCCCAAAATTTAGGGATGCACTGCTTACAAGAACCTCAATTTGGGTACACCTTAAATATCCCAGGAAAGTTAAAAATTGTTCAAAAAATAGTGGTACTTACGTACGATGGAATATCCCTCAGCCATGAAATCAATGTCATAAGACCAGTAGCAACAAAATGAGTGGATTCAGGTACGATGATTCTAAGTGAAATAAGTCACACAGATAAAGAAACTTATCATAAGATATCACTTATGAAGGTCCTGTAAACATGGCTACACATGAACGGAGTTAGGAAAGATTACAGAGTAACTAATCCTATCATAAGGTATCACTCATAGCGGGAATGTACACATGACTACACATGAACTGAATGACAAACACAACAGAGTCACACATTTAGGAAACAACTTTTGCCCGCTTAAGAGGAAAGCCGAGGCGGGGTGATGCATAAAACCACAGTTTTAAATTAGCACAGATACCGTTATATAAACCATGTATGTAATAGACAACACCGACTCCCGGCACAATGAACTGGACTCAACACCCCCTATTCATTGCAGAGGAATATGTCTGACTCTATGTATTTTAAAACATATGTATTCTCATGTCTCCATAAAGGAATCATGTGTGTGTATAACGGCATGAACACAGCACTGAAATTCAGTTAAACCCACTTATAAAAATAAATTTCAAAATCAAAATGCAAAAACAGAGAGAAAGTCTTAAAAATTACGTTCAGGGCCTGTGATGCAAGCTACATTGACCACCTTTACACCCACAGCTGGATGATTGTTATGACAAATATAATGGAGGATTGTGATGACTAGGGCTTGGAGCATTATGATGACAAGGGCCATTGAGAATTTTCATGACATGTCGTGAAGCATTGTGATGATAAGGCCCTGGAGCATCGTGATGAGAAATCTCATGGAGCATAATGATGAACAGGGTCATGGACCATTGTGATTTTAGGGGTCTTGGAACATTGTGATGAAAAGGGCATGGAACCTTGTTATGACAGGGTTCAAGGAGAGTACAGACAACAAGTGTCAGGGAGCATTTTGATGACAAGCGTATTGAGCATTGTGATGACAAAGGTCATGGAGCATTGTGATGAGAAGACCATACATAACTGTGATGACAAGCGTCATGGGGCATTGTGATGACTAGTGTTATGGAATATTGTGATCACAAGGGTTTGGAGCATTGTTATGACAGAGGTCATGGAGCATTTTGATTTCATTGTGATGACAATAGCATGAAGCATTATGATGATGGGCATGGTGCATTGTGATGACAGGGTTCATGGATCATTGAGATGAAAAGGGGCATGGAGCATTGTGATTACAGGGGTCTTGGAGCACTGTGATGAGAAGTGTCATGGAGCCTTGTGATGACATTGCCATGGAACATCGTGATGGCAGGGATCATGGAGCATTGTTATGACAGGGGTAATGTAGCATTGTGATGGCAAGGGCAAGGAGCATTGTGATGAGAAAGCCATGGAGATTTCTGATGACATGTGTCCTGGAGCATTGTGATGACAAGTGTCACGGAGCATTGTGATGAAAAGTTCATTGAGAATTGTGGTTATAAAGGTCACAGAGACTTGTGATGACGTGGGCATGGACCATTGTGATGACAAACGTTATGAAGCATTGTGATGACAGTTGGCATGGTGCATTGTGATGATATTGGTCATAGAGCATTGTGATAAGAAAGTCATGGAGCATTGTGCTGATAATATTCATGGAGTATTGTGATGACAGTTGTCATGGTGCATTGTGATAATATTGGTCATGGAGCATTGTGATGAGAAGGTCATGGAGCATTGTGCTGATAATATTCATGGAGTATTGTGATGACAAGGGTCATGTAGCATGGTGATGACAAGGTCCTGTAGCATTGTGATGAAAAGACCATGGAGGCTTGTGATTACAAGTTTCATGGAGCATTCTGATGAAAAGGGGCATGGATCATTGTGATTACAGTGGTCTTGGAGCATTGTGATGACAAGGGCATTGAGCATTGTCATGAGACGGCCATGTAGCATTCTGATGACATGCGTCATGGAGCTTTGTGATGACAAGGGCATGGAGCATTGTGATTACAGGGGTCTTGGAGCATTGTGATGAAAAGGGCATGGATCATTGTGATGAAAAAGGCATGGAGCCTTGTCATGACAGGGTTCAAGGAGCATACTGAAGACAAGTGTCAGGGAGCATTTTGATGACAAGTGTATTGAGCATTTTGATGACAAAGGTTATGGAACTTTGTGATGAGAAGACCATGGATAATTGTGATGATGAGCGTCATGGTGTGTTGTGATGATAAGTGTTATGGATAATTGTGATCAAAAGGGTTTGGAGCATTATGATGACAGAGGTCATGGAGAATTTTGATTTCATTGTGATGACAATAGCCTGAAGCATTATGATAATGGGCAAGGTGCATTGTGATGACAGGGTTCATGGAGCATTGAGAGGAAAAGTGTCAGGGAGCACTGTGATTACAGGGGTTTTGGAGCATTGTGATGACAAGGGCATGGAGCACTGTGATGAGAATGCCATGGAACATTCTGATGACATGCGTCATGGAGCTTTGTGATGACAATGGCATGGAGCATTGTGATTACAGGGGTCTTGGAGCATTGAGATGACAGAGGTAATGGAGCATTGTGATGAGCAGGGCATTGAGCACTGGTCTGATATGTTTCATGGATTATTGTGATGAGAGTGGGCACGGAGCATTGTGATGACAAGTGCACGGAACACTGTGATACATGGGTCATGGAGGATTGTAATGACAATGGCATGGATCATTGTGTTGAGAAGGGCATCGAGCATTGTGTTGACAAGTGTCATGGAGCTTTGTGATGACAAGGGCATGGAGAAATGTGATGAGAGGGTTCTTGGAGCATTGTGATGACAATGACATGGAGCATTTTGATGCCAAGGGTCATGGAGCTTTGTGATGACAAAGGTCATGGAGCATTTTGATGAGAAGTGTGTGGTGCATTGTGATGAGAAGGACAGGGAGCATTTTGATGACAGGGTCATGCAGCAATTTGATAAAAAGTGTCATGGAACATTTTGATGACAGGGGTTATAGAACATTGTGATGCCAGGGGTCATGGAGCTTTGGGATGAAAAGGGTCATGGAGCATTTTGATGACAGGGGTTATGGAACATTGTGATATCAGGGGTCATGGAACATTGTGATGATAAGTGGTGAGGGAGTATTGTGATGACTAGGGATGGAACCTTGTGATATATCTGGTGAGAGAGTATTTGGATGAAAAGTGCATGGAGCATTGTGATTACAATATTTATGGAGCATAGCGATGACAAGTTTGTGGACCGTTGTAATGAAAAGCGCGTGGCACAGTGTGATGAAAATGGTCATTGAGCATTGTTCTGACAAAGGCATGGAGCATTGTTATGACAAGGGTCACGGAGCATTGTGATGAATTGCTCAAGTAGCACTGTGGTTACAAAGGTCACAGAGCCTTGCGATGACGCGGGCTTCGACCATTGTGATGACAAATGTTATGAAGAATTGTGATGACTGGAGTCACGGAGCACTGTGATGATAGGGGTCATGGAGCATTGTGATGAGAAGGGCAAGGAGCATTGTGCTGAGAAAGGCATAGAGAATTGTGATGACAAGGGTCAAATAGCATTGTGATGAAATGTTCATGGAGCATTGTGGTTATAAAGGTCACAGAGACTGTTGATGATGAGGACAAGGACCATAGTGATGACAAAGGTCATGGAGCATTGTGGTGACTGGAGTCACGGAGCATTGTGATGACAGGGGTCAAGGAGCATTGTGATGAAAAGGGCATGGATCATTGGTCTAATATGTTTCATGGAGTACTGTGATGACATTTGGAATGTCACATTGTGATGACAAGGGCATGGAACATTGTGATGACCAGGTCATGCAGTATTGTGAAGACAGGTGTCAGGGAGCATTGTGATGACATATGTAATGGCACATTGGGATGACAATGGCATGGAGCATTGTGATGATAACGGCATGGGGCATTGTGATGAAAACATCATGGAGCCTTTTCGTGACAGGGTTCAAGGAGCATTCTGAAAACAAGTGTCAGGGAGCATTGTGATGACAAGTGTATTGAGAATTGTGATGACAAAGGTCATGGAGCATTGTGATGAAAAGGACATGGAGTATTGTGATGACAGGCATCATGGAGCGTTGTGATGACAAGTGTTATGGAACATTGTGATCACAAGGTTTTGGAGCATTGCGATGACAGAGGTCATGGATCATTTTGAATTAAAGGCGCATGGAGCACTGTGATGACAAGGGCATGAAGCAATGTGATCCCAAGGTTCATGGAGAATTGTGATGACAATGGTAATGGAGTATATTGATGACAAGCGCATAGAGCATTGTAATTACAAGGTCATGTAGCATTTTGCTGACAAAGGCATGGAGCATTGTGATGACAGGTGTCATGGAGCACAGTGATGACAAGCGTCACGGAGCATTGTGAATGCAGGGGTCATGGAGCACTGGGATGAAAAGGGCATGGATCATTTTGATGACAAGCGTCATGGAGCATTGGGCTGAAAATGTTCATTAAGTATTGTGATGACAGGGGTCATGGAGCATTGTGATGACAGAGGTCATGGAGAATTTTGATTTCATTGTGCTGACAATAGTCGGAAGCATTATGATGATGGGCATGATGCATTGTGATGACAGGGTTCATGGAGCATTGAGATGAAAAGGGGCATGGAGCATTGTGAATACAGGGGTCAGGGAGCATTGTGATGACAAGGGCATGGAGCATTTTGATGTGAAGGCCATGGAACATTCTGATGACATGTGTCATGGAGCTTTGTTATGACAAGGGCATGGAGCATTGTGATTACATATGTCTTGGATCCTTCTGATGACAAGGCCGTGGAACATTGTGATGGCAGTGCTCATGGAGCATTTTTATGACAGGGGTAATGGAGCATTGTGATGAGAAGGGCATGGAGCATTGTGATTACAATGTTTATGGAGCATTGTGATGACAAATTTGTGGACCGTTGTGATGAAAATTGCGTGGCACATTGTGATGACAAGGGTCATGGAGCATTTTTCGGACAAAGGCATGGAGCATTGTGATGACAAGGTTCACGGAGCATTGTGATGAAAAGTTCATGGAGCATTGTCGTTACAAAGGTAACAGAGCCTTGTGATGACACGGGCATCGACCATTGTGATGACAAATGTTAAAGAGAATTGTGATGAATGGAGTCAAGGAGCATTGTGATGACAGGGGTCATGGAGCATTGTGATGAGAAGGGCATGGAGCATTGAGCTGAGAAAGGCATAGAGCATTGTGATGACAAGGGTCAAAGAGCATTTTGATGAAACGTTCATGGAGCATTGTGGTTAAAAAGGTCACAGAGACTTTTGATGATGAGGGCATGGACCATTGTGATGAGAAAGGTCATGGAACATTGTGATGACTGGAGTCACGGAGCATTGTGATGACAGGGGTCATGGAGCATTGTCATAACAAGGGCATGGAACATTTTGATGACAAGGGCATGGATCATTGGTCTAATAAGTTCCATGGATTATTGTGATGACATTTGGAATGGTGCATTTTGATGACAAGGTCATGGAGCATTGTGATGACCAGGTCATGCAGTATTGTGAAGATTGGAGTCAGGGAGCATTGTGATGACATATGTAATGTCCCATTGTGATGACAACGGAATGGAGCATTGTGATGAAAACGTCATGGGGCATTGTGATGAAAATGTCATGGAGCCTTTTCGTGACAGTGTTCAAGGAGCATTCTGAAGACAAGTGTCAGGGAGCATTGTGATGACAAGTGTATTGAAAATTGTGATGACAAAGGCCATGGAGCATTGTGATGAAAAGGGCATGGAGTATTGTGATGACAGGCATCATGGAGCGTTGTGATGACAAGTGTTATGGAACATTGTGATCACAAGGGTTTGGAGCATTGCGATGACAGAGGTCATTGATCATTTTGATTTCAAGGCGCATGTAGCATTGTGATGACAAGGGCATGAAGCAATGTGATTCCAAAGTTCATGGAGGATTGTGATGAAAATGTTAATGGAGTACTGTGATGACAAGCACATAGAGCATTGTAATGACAAGGTCATGTAGCATTTTGCTGACAAAGGCATGGAGCATTGTGATGACCGGTGTGATGGAGCACTGTGATGACAAGCGTCATGGAGCATTGTGAATGGAGGGGTCATGGAGCATTGTGATGACAAGTGCATGGAGCATTGTGATGACACGGGCATGAAACATTGGTCTGATATGTTGCTTAGATTATTGTGATGACAGTGGACATGGTGCATTGTGATGACAAGGGCATGGAGCATTGTGATGAGAAGGTCATGGAATATGGTGAAGACAGATGTTAGGGAGCATTGTGATGACATATGTCATGGTCCATTGAGATGACAGTGTAATGGAGCATTGTGATGCGAAATGTAATGGAGGATTGTGATGAAAAATATAATGGAGCATTGTGATGAGTAGGGCTTGGAGCATTATGATGACAAGGGCCATTGAGAATTTTCATAACAAGGTCATGAAGCATTGTGATAAAATGGTCCTGGAGAATTTTGATGAGAAAACCATGGAGCCTTGTGAAGACAAATCTCACGGAGCATACTGATGAAAAGGGGCATGGACCATAGTGATTACATGGGTCTAGGAACATTGTGATGACAAGTGCATGGAGCATTGTGATGAGAAAGTCATGGAATATGGTGAAGACAGATGTCAGGGAGCATTGTGATGACATATGTAATGGCCCATTGTGATGACAATGGAATGGAGCATTGTGATGCCAAGTGTCATGGAGGATTCTTATGACAAAGGTAATGGAGTTTTGTGATGACAATGGCTTGGAGCATTGTGATGACAAGGGTCAGGGAGCATTGTGCTGACAAGTGCATGGAGAATTGTGATGACAACAGTCATGGAGCATTCTGATGACAAGCTTGTGGAGTATTTTGATGACAATGGCATGGAGCATTGTGATGAAAATGGAATGGGGCTTTGTGATGAAAAAGGCATGGAGACGTTTCGTGACAGGGTTCAAGGAGCATTCTGACGACAAGTGTCAGGGAGCATTGTGATAACAAGTGTATTGAGAATTGTGATGACAAAGTCATGGAGCATTGTGATGAAAAGGACATTGAGTGTTGTGATGACAGGCATCATGGAGCATTGTGATGACAAGTGTTATGGAACATTGTGATCACAAGGGTTTGGAGCATTGTGATGACAGAGGTCATGGATCATTTTGATTTCACGGAGCATGGAGCACTGTGATGACAAGGGCATGAAGCAATGAGATCCCAAATTTCATGGATCATTTTGATGACAAGGGTCATGGAGCAATGGGCTGAAAATATTCATGGAGTATTGTGATGACAGGGGTCATGGAGCATTGTGATGGCTAGGGAATGGAGCATTGTGATGACAAAAGTCCCAAATCATTGTGTTGTCAGGTGTCATGGAGTGTTGTGACAACAGTGGTCATGGACCATTGTGATGATATTGTTCATGGAGCATTGTGATGAGAAGTTCATGGAGCATTGGGCTGAAAACTTTCATGGAGTATTGCGATGAAAATTGTCAAAGAGCATTGTGATGCAAGGTTCATGGAGCATTGTGTTTACAAAGGTAACAGAGCCTTGTGATGACGCGGGCATCGACGATTGTGATGACAAATGTTATGAAGAATTGTGATGACTGGAGTCAAGGAGCATTGTGATGACAGTGGTCATGGAGCCTTGCGTTGACAAGGGCATGGAGCATTGTGCTGAGAAAGGCAAGGAGATTTGTGATGACAAGTGTTAAAGAGCATTGTGATGAAATGTTCATGGAGCATTGTGGTTAAAAAGGTCACAGAGACTGTTGATGATGAGGGCATGGACCATTGTGATGACAAAGGTCATGGAGCATTGTGATGACTGGAGTAACGGAGCATTGTGATGACAGTGTTCATGGAGCATTGTGATAACAAGGGCATGGAGCACTGTGATGACAAGGGCACGGAGCATTGGTCTAACACGTTTCATGGATTATTGTGATGACAGTTGGAGTGGCGCATAGTCATTACTTGGGCATTGAGCATTGTGATGACCAGGTCATGCAGTATTGTGAAGAGAGGTGTCAGGGAGCATTGTGATGACTTATGTAATGGCCCATTGTGATGACAATGACATGGAGCATTGTGATGCCAAGTGTCATGGAGGATTCTGATGACAAAGGTAATGGAGCATTGTGATGACAATGGCTAGGAGCATTGTGAAGACAAGGGTCAGGGAGCATTGTGCTGACAAGTGCATGGAGAATTATGATGACAAGGGTCATGGAGCATTCTGAAGACAAGCCTGTGGAGTATTTTGATGACAATGGCATGGAGCATTGTGATGAAAACGGCATGGGACATTGTGATGAAAAAGGCATGGAGCCATTTCGTGACAGGGTTCAAGGAGCATTCTGATGACAAGTGTCAGGGAGCATTGTGATGAAAAGTGTATTGAGAAATGTGATGACAAATGTCATGGAGCATTGTGATGAAAAGGGCATGGATTATCGTGATGACTGGCATCATGGAGCGTTGTGATGAAAAGTGTTATGGAACATTGTTATCACAGGGTTTTGGTGCATTGAGATGACAGAGGTCATGGATCATTTTGATTTCAAGGAGCATGGAGCATTGTGATGACAAGGGCATGAAGCAATGTGATCCCAAGTTTCATGGAGGATTGTGATGACAATGGTAATGGAGTATTGTGATGACAAACGCATAGATCATTGTAATGACAAGGTCATGTAGCATTTTGCTGACAAAGGCATGGAGCATTGTGATGACATGTGTCGTGGAGCACTGTGATGATAAGCGTCATGGAGCATTGTGAATACAGGGGTCATGGAGCATTGGGATGACAAGGGCATGGATCATTGTGATGACAAGGGTCATGGAGCATTGTGATGAGTAGGGAATGGAGCATTGTGATGACAAGAGTCCCGGATCATTGTGTTGTCAGGTGTCATGGAGTGTTGTGATGACCGTGGTCATGGAGAATTTTGATAATATTTGTCATGGAGCATTGTGATGAGAATATCTTGGAGCATTGGGCTGAAAATATTCATGGATTATTGTGATGACAGGGGTCATAGAGCATTGTGATGACAAGGGAATGGAGCATGGTGATGACAAGGTCCTGGAGCATTGTGATGATAAGACCATGGAGACTTGTGATGACAAGTCTCATGGAGCATTCTGATGAAAAGGGGCATGGAGCATTGTGATTACAGGGGTCTTGGAGCATTGTGATGACAAGGGCATGGAGCATTGTGAGGACAAGGCCATGGAGCATTCTGATGTCATGTGTCATGGAGCTTTGTGATGACAAGGGCATGGAGCATTGTTATTACAGGGGTCTTGAAGCATTGTGATGAAAAGGGCATGGATCATTGTGATGAAAAGGCATGGAGCCTTGTCATGACAGGTTTCAAGGAGCATACTGACGACAAGTGTCAGGGAGCATTGTGATGACAACTGTATTGAGAAATGTGATGACAAAGATCATGGAGCATTGTGATGAGAAGACCATGGATAATTGTTATGATGAGCATCACAGGGTGTTGTGATGACAAGTGTTATGGAACATTGTGATCACAAGGGTTTGGGGCATTATGATGACAGTGGTCATGGATAATTTTGATTTCATTGTGATGACAATAGCCTGAAGCCTTATGATGATGGGCAAGGTGCACTGTGATGACAGGGTTCATGGATCATTGAGATGAAAAGGGGCATAGGGCATTGTGATTACAGGGTTCTTGGAGCATTGTGATGAGAAGGATCATGGAGCTTTGTGATGACAAGGCCATGGAACATCGTGATGGCAGGGTTCATGGAGCATTGTTATGACTGGTGTAATGGAGCATTGTGATGACAAGGGCATGGAGCATTGTGATGAGAAGGCCATGGAGCATTCTAATGACATGTGTCATGGAGCTTTGTGAAGACAAGGGCATGGAGCTGTGTGATGAGAGCGTTCATGGAGCACTGTGATGACAATGACATGGAGCATTGTGATGCCAAGGGTCATGGATCTTTGTGATGACAAAGGTCATGGAACATTTTGATGGCAAGGGCATTGTGCATTGTGATGAGAAGGGCAGGGAGCATTCTGATGACAGGGTCATGGAGCTATTTGATGAAAAGTGTCATGGAACATTTTGATGACAGGTGTTATGGAACATTGTGATGTCAGGGGTCATCGAACATTGTGATGATAAGTTCATGTAGCATTGTGATGACAGGAGTCATGGAACATTGTGATGACTGGGGTGAGGGAGTATTGTGACACAAAGTGATGTAGCATTGTGATATCAGTGGTGAGAGAGCATTTTGATGAGAAGTGCATGGAGCATTGTGATGACAAATTTTAAGGAGCATTGTGATGACAAGCTTGTGGAGCACTGTGATGACAAGCGCATGGTGAATTGTGATGACATGTGTCATGGAGCATTGTGATGACAAGGGCATGGAACATTGGTCTAATATGTTTCATGGATTATTGCGATGACAGTTGGAATGGCGCACTGTGATGACAAGGGCATGTAGCATTTTGATGAGAAGGCCATGGAGAATTCTGTTGACATGCGTCATGGAGTTTTGTGATGACAAGGGCATGGAGCATTGTGATTACAGGTATCTTGGAGCATTGGGATAAACAGGGCATGGATCATTGTGATGAAAAAGGCATGGAGCCTTGTCATAACAGGGTTCAAGGAGCATACTGACGACAAGTGTCAGGGAGCATTGTGAAGACAAGTGTATTGAGCATTGTGATGTCAAAGTTCATGGAACATTGTGATGACAGGGGTCATGGAACATTATGATGATAAGGGGATGTAGCAGTGTGATGACAGGGTCATGGAACATTGTGATTACAGGGGTGAGGGAGTATTGTGATGACTAGTGATGGAACACTGTGATATCTCTGGTGAGAGAGCATTTTGATGAGAAGTGCATGGACCATTGTGATTAAAACGTTTATGGAGCATTGCAATGAAAAAGTTGTGGACCAGTGTGATGAAATGCGTGTGGCACATTTTGAAGACGATGGTCATGGAGCATTGTTTTGACAAAAACTTGGAGCATTGTGATGACAAGGGTCACAGTGAATTGTGATGAAAAGTTCATGGAGGATTGTGGTTACAAAGGTCACAGAGCATTGTGATGATGCCGACATGGAGCATTGTGATGACAAATATTATGAAGCATTGTGATGACTGGAGTCACGGAGCATTGTGATGACAGGGGTCATGGATCATTGTGATGACATGTGTCATGGAGGACTGTGCAGACAAGCGCATGGAGCATTGTGATGACCAGGGTCATGGAGCATTTTGCTGAGAAAGGCATAGAGCATTTTGATGACAAGGGTCAAAGAGCATTGCAATGAAAATTTCATGGAGAATTGTGGTTAAAAATGTCACAGAGACTGTTGATGACGAGGGCATGGATCATTGTGATGACAAAGGTCATGAAGCATTGTGATGACTGGAGTCACGGAGCATTGGGATGGCAGGGGTCATGGAGCACTGTGATAACAAGGGCATGGAGCATTGTGATGACAAGGGCATGGAACATTGGTCTAATAAGTTTCATAGATTATTGCGATGACATTTGGAATGGCGCTTTGTGATGACAAGGGCATGGAGCATTGTGACGAGAAGGTCATGGAGTATTGTGAAGAGAGGTGTCAGGGAGCATTGTGATGACATATGTAATGGCCCATTGTGATGACAATGGCTTGTAGCATTGTGATGACAAGGGTCAGGGAGCATTGTGCTGACAAGTGCATGGAGAATTGTGATGAGAAGGGTCATGGAGCATTCTGATGACAAGCTTGTGGAATATTTTGATGACAATGGCATGGAGCATTGTGATGAAAACGGCATGGGGCAGTGTGATGAAAATGGCATGGAGCTTTTTCGTGACAGGGTTCAAGGAGCATTCTGATGACAATTGGCAGGGAGCATTGTGATGACAAGTGTATTGAGAATTGTGATGACAAAGGTCATGGAGCATTGTGATGAAGAGGGCAATGATCATTGTGATGAAAAAGGCATGGAGCCTTGTCATGACAGGGTTCAAGGAGCATACTGAAGACAAGTGTCAGGGAGCATTGTGATGACAAGTGTATTGCGCATTGTGATGACAAAGATCATGGAACATTGTGATGAGAAGGCCATGGATAATTGTGATGATGAGCGTCATGGGGTGTTGTGATGGTAAGTGTTATGGAACATTGTGATCACAAGGTTTAGGAGCATTATGATGAGAGAGGTCATGGAGAATATTGATTTCATTGTGATGACAATTGCATGAAGCATTATGATGATGGGCATGGTGCATTGTGATGACAGGGTTCATGGATCATTGAGAAGAAAAGGGGCATGGAGCATTGTGATGAGAATGGTCATGGAGCGTTGTGATGACAAGGCCACGGAACATCGTGATGGCAGGTGTCATGGAGCATTGTTATGACAGGGTTAATGGAGCATTGTGATGGCAAGCGCATAGAGCATTGTGATGAGAAGGCCATGGAGCATTCTGATGACATGTGTCATGTAGCTTTGTGATGACAAGGGCATGGAGCATTGTGATGAGAGTGTTCATGGAGCATTGTGGTGACAATGACATGGAGCTTTGTGATGCCAAGGCTCATGGATATTTGTGATGACAAAGGTCATGGAGCATTTTGATGACAAGTGCGTTGTGCATTGTGATGAGAAGGGCAGGGAGCATTGTGATGACAGGGTCATGGAGCAATTTGATGAAAAGTGTCATGGAACATTTTGATGACAGGGGTTATGGAATATTTTGATGTCAGGGGTCATGGAGCATTTTGATGAAAAGGGTCATGGAGCATTTTGATGACAGGGGTTATGGAGCATTGTGATGTCAGGGGTCATCGAACATTGTGATGATAAGTGCATGTAGCACTGTGATGACAGGAGTCATGGTACATTGTGATAACAGGGGTGAGGGAGTATTGTGACGAATAGTGATGTAACATTGTGATATCTGTGGTGAGAGAGCATTTTGATGAGAAATGCATGGAACATTGTGATGACAATGTTTATGGAGCATTGTGATGACAAGTTTGTGGAGCACTGTGATGAGAAGCGCATGGTGCATTGTGATGACATGTGTCATGGAGCATCGTGCTGACAAGCACGTGGAGCATTGTGATGACAAGGGTCATGGAGCATTGTGCTGAGAAAGGCAGAGAGAATTGTGATGACAAGGATCAAAAAGCATTGTGATGAAAAGTTCATGGAGCATTGTGATGACATGGGTCACAGAGCATTGTGATGACAAGGGCATGGAGCATTGGTCTAATAAGTTTCATGGATTATTGCGATGAATTTTGGAATGGTGCTTTGTGGTGACAAGGGCATGGAGCATTGTGATGCCAAGTGTCATGGAGGATCCTGATGACAAAGGTAATGGTGCACTGTGATGACAATGGCTTGGAGCATTGAGATGACAAGGGTCAGGGAGCATTGTGCTGACAAGTGCATGGAGAATTGTGATGACAAGGGTCATGGAGCATTCTCATGACAAGCTTGTGGAGTATTTTGATGACAGTGGCGTGGAGCACTGTGATGAATACGGCATGGGGTATTGTGTTGAAATAGGCATGGAGCCTTTTCGGGACAGCATTCAAGGAGCATTCTGATGACAAGTGTCAGGGAGCATTGTTATGACAAGTGTATTGAGAATTGTGATGACAAAGGTCATGGAGCATTGTGATGAAAAGTGCATGGAGTATTGTGATGACAGGCATCATGGAGCGTTGTGATGACAAGTGTTATGGAACATTTTGATCACAAGGGTTTGGAGCATTGTGATGACAGAGGTCATGGATCATTTTGATTTCCAGGAGGATGGAGCATTGTGATTACAAGGGCATGAAGCAATGTGATCCCAATGTTCATGGAGGATTGTGATGACAATAATAATAGAGCATTGTGATGACAAACGCATAAGCATTGTAATGACAAGGTCATGTAGCATTTTGCTGACAAAGTCATGGAGCATTTTGATCAGAGGTGTCATGGAGCACTGTGATGACAAGCGTCATGGAGCACTGTGATGACAAGCGTCATGGAGCATTGTGAATACAGGGGTCATGGAGCATTGGGATGACAAGGGCATGGATCATTTTGATGACCAGAGTCATGGAGCATTGGGCTGAAAATGTTCATGGAGTATTGTGATGACAGGGGTCATGGAGCATTGTGATGACAGAGGTCATGAGGAATTTTGTTTTCATTGTGCTGACAATAGCCGGAAGCATTATGATGATGGGCAGGATGCATTGTGATGACAGGGTTCATGGAGCATTGAGATGAAAAGGGGCATGGAGCATTGTGATTACAGGGGTCTTGGAGCACTGTGATGACAAGGGCATGGAGCATTTTGATGAGAAGGACATGGAACATTCTGATGGCATGTGTCATGGAGCTTTGTGATGACATGGGCATGGAGCATTGTGATTACAGGGGTCTTGGAGCATTGTGATGACAAGTGTCATGGAGCCTTGTGATGACAAGGCCATGGAATATGGTGATGGCAGGGGTCATTGAGCATTGTTATGACAGGGGTAATAGAGCATTGTGATGTGAAGGGCATGGAGCATTGTGATTACAAGGTTTATGGAGCATTACCATGACAAATTTGTGGACCGTTGTGATGAAAAGCGCGTAGCACATTGTGATGACTAGGGTCATGGAGCATTTTTCTGACAAACGCATGGAGCATTTTGATGACAAGGGTCACGGATCATTGTGATGAAAAGTTCATGGAGCATTGTGGTTATAAAGGTCACAGAGCCTTCTGATGACGCGGGCATGGACCATTGTGATGACAAATGTTATGAAGCATTGTGATGACTCGAGTCACGGAGCATTGTGATGACAGTGGTCATGGAGCATTGTGATGACAAGGGCATGGAGCATTGTGGTGACAGGGGCATGGAACTTTGGTCTGACAAGTTTCATAGATTATTGTGATGACAGTGGACATGGTGCATTGTGATGACAAGGTCACGGAGCATTGTGATGAGAAGTTCATGGAGAATTGTGAAGACAGTTGTCAGGGAGCATTGTGATGACATATGTCATGGTCCATTGCAATGACAATGGCAGGGAGCATTGTGATTCCAAATGTAATGGAGGATTTTGATTACAAATATAATGGAGCATTTTGATGACTAGGGTTTGGAGCATTATGATGACAAGGGCCATTGAGAATTTTCAGAACAAGGTCGTGAAGCACTGTGATGACAAGGTCCTGGAGCATTGTGATGAGAAATCCATAGAGACTTGTGATGACAAATCTCATGGAGCATACTGATGAAAAGGGGCATGGACCATTGTGATTACAGGGGTCTTGGAACAATGTGATGACATGGGCATGGAGCATTGGGAGGAGAAGGCCAAGGATCATTCTGAAGACATGTTTCATTCAGCTTTGTGATGACAAGGGCATGGAGCATTGTGTTTAAAGGGGTCTTGGAGCATTGTGATGAAACGGGCATGGATCATTGTGATGAAAAAGGCATGGAGCTTTGTCATGACAGGGTTCAAGGAGCATACAGACAACAAGTGTCAGGGAGCATTTTGATGTCAAGTGTATTGAGCATTGTGATGACAAAGGTCATGGAGCATTGTGATGAGAAGACAATGGATAATTGTGATGACGAGTGTCATGGGGCACTGTGATGACAAGTGTTATGGAATATTGTGATCACAAGGGTTTGGAGCATTGTTATGACTGAGGTCATGGAGCATTTTGATTTCATTGTGATGACAATTGCATGAAGCATTATGATGATGGGCATGGTGCATTGTGATGACAGGGTTCATGGATCATTGAGATGAAAAGGGGCATGGAACATTGTGATTAGAGGGGTCTTGGAGCATTGTGATGAGAAGGGTCATGGAGCATTGTGATGACATGTGTCATGGAGCTTTGTGATGACAAGGGCATGGAGCAATGTGATGAGAGTGTTCATGGAGCATTGTGGTGACAATGACATGGAGCTTTGTGATGCCAAGGATCATGGATATTTGTGATGACAAATCTCGTGAAGCATTTTGATGACAAGGTCCTGGAGCATTGTGATGAGAAATCCATAGAGACATGTGATGACAAATCTCATGGAGCATACTGATGAAAAGGGGCATGGACCATTGTGATTACAGGGGTCTTGGAACATTGTGATGACATGGGCATAGAGCATTGTGAGGAGAAGGCAAAGGAGCATTCTGAAGACATGTTTCATTGAGCTTTGTGATGACAAGTGCATGGAACATTGTGTTTAAAGGGTCTTGGAGCATTGTGATGAAAAGGGCATTGATCATTGTGATGAAAAAGGCATGGAGCCTTGTCATGACAGGGTTCAAGGAGCATACAGACAACAAGTGTCAGGGAGCATTTTGATGACAAGTGTATTGAGCATTGTGATGACAAAGGTCATGGAGCATTGTGATGAGAAGACCATGGATAATTGTTATGACGAGTGTCATGGGGCACTGTGATGACAAGTGTTATGGAATATTGTGATCACAAGGGTTTGGAGCATTGTTATGACAGAGGTCATGGAGCATTTTGATTTCATTGTGATGACAATAGCATGAATCATTATGATGATGGGCATGGTGCATTGTGATGACAGGGTTCATGGATCATTGAGATGAAAAGGGGCATGGAGCATTGTGATTACAGGGGTCTTGGAGCACTGTGATGACAAGGGCATGGAGCATTTTGATGAGAAGGACATGGAACATTCTGATGGCATGTGTCATTGAACTTTTTGATGACAAGGGCATGGAGAATTGTGATTACAGGGGTCTTGGAACATTGTGATGACAAGTGTCATGGAGCCTTGTGATGACAAGGCCGTGGAATATGGTGATGGCACGGGTCATGGAGCATTGTTATGACAGGGGTAATGGAGCATTGTGATGAGAAGGGCATGGAGCATTGTGATTACAAGGTTTATGGAGCATTACCATGACAAATTTGTGGAACTTTGTGATGAAAAGCGCGTAGCACATTGTGATGACAAGGGTCATGGAGCATTGGGCTGAAAATTTTCATGGAGTATTCTGATGACAGGGGTCATGGTGCATTGTGATGACAAGAGTCCCGGATCATTGTGTTGTCAGGTGTCATGGTGTGTTGTGATGACAGTGGTCATGGAGCACTGTGATGATATTGGTCATGGAGCATTTTGATGAGAAGTTCATGGAGCATTGGGCTGAAAATGTTCATGGAGTATTGTGATGACAGTGGTCATGGAGCATTGTGATGACAAGGGAATGAACCATGGTGATGACAAGGTCCTGTAGCATTGTGATGAGATGACCATGGAGACTTGTGGAGACAAGTCTCATGGAGCATTCTGATGAAAAAGGGCATGGAGCATTGTGATTACAGGGGTCATGGACGATTGTGATGACAAGGGTCATGGAGCCTTGTCATGACAAGCCCGTGGAACATTGTGATGGCAGGGGTCATGGAGCATTGTTATGACAGAGGTAATGGAGCATTTTGATGAGAAGGGCATTGAGCATTGGTCTGAAATGTTTCATGGATTATTGTGATGAGAGTGGGCATGGAGCATTGTGATGACAAGGCTACCATACTATGTGATACTTGGGTCATGGAGGATTGTAATGACAGGGGCATGGAGCATTGTGATGAGAAGGGCATCGAGCATTGTGATGACAAGTGTCATGGAGCTTTGTGATGACAAGGGCATGGGGCAATGTGATGAGAGGGTTCATGGAGCATTGTGATGACAGTGACATGGAGCAATGTGATGCCAAGCGTCATGGAGATTTGTGATTGCAATGACATGGAGCAATGTGTTGCCAAGGGTTATGGAGCTTTGTGATGACAATGACATGGAGCATTGTGATGCCAAGTGTAATGGAGCTTTGTGATGACAAAGGTCATGGAGCATTTTGATGACAAGTGTGTGGTGCTTTGTGATGAGAAGGGCAGGGAGCATTTTGATGACAGGGTCATGCAGCAATTTGATGAAAAGTGTAATGGAACATTTTGATGACAGTTTTTATAGAACATTGTGATGCCAGGTGTCATGGAGCTTTGGGATGAAAATGGTCATGGAGCATTTTGATGACAGGGATTATGGAACATTGTGATGTCAAGGGTCATGGAATATTGTGCTGATAAGGGGATGTAGCATTGTGATGACAGCGGTCATGGAACATTGTGATAACAGGGGTGAGAGAGGATTGTGATGACTAGTGATGGAACATTGTGATATCTCTGGTGAGAGAGCATTTTGATGAGAAGTGCATGGAGCATTGTGATTACAAGGTTTATGGAGCATAGCGATGACAAGGTTGTGGATCATTGTGATGAAAACACATGGCACATTGTGATGACAAGGGTCTTGGAGCAGTTTTCTGACAATGGCATGGAGCACTGTGATTACAAGGGTCATGGAGCACTGTGATGACAAGCGTCACGGAGCAATGTGAATACAGGGGTCATGGAGCATTGGGATGACAAGGGCAAGGATCATTATGATGACAAAGGTCATGGAGCATTGGGCTGAAAAAGTTCATGGAGTATTGTGATGACAGGGGTCATGGAGCATTGTGATGACAGAGGTCATGGATAATTTTGATTTCATTGTGCTGACAATAGCCGGAATCATTATGATGATGGGCATGATGCATTGTGATGACAGGGTTCATGGAGCATTGAGTTGAAAATGGGCATGGAGCATTGTGATTACAGGGGTCTTGGAGCATTGTGATGACAAGCGCCTAGAGCATTGTAATGACAAGATCATGTAGAATTTTGCAGACAAAGGCATGGAGCACTGTGATGACAGGTGTCATGGAGCACTGTGGTGACATGTGTCACGGAGCATTGTGAATACAGGGGTCATGGATCATTGTGATGACAAGGGTCATGGAGCATTGGGCTGAAAATGTTCATGGACTATTGTGATGACAGGGGTCATGGAGCATTGTGATGAGAAGGGCATGGAGCATTGTGATTACAAGTTTTATGGAGCATTGTGATGACAAATTTGTGGACCGTTGGGATAAAAAGCGCATGGCACATTGTGATGACAAGGGTCATGGAGCATTTTTCTGACAGAGGCATGGAGCACTGTGATTACAAGGGTCATGGAGCATTGTGATGAAAAGTTCATGAAGCATTGTGGTTAAAAAGGTCACAAAGCCTTGTGATGACGCGGTCATGGACCATTGTGATGACAAATGTTATGAAGCATTGTGATGACAGGGTCATGGAGCATTGTGATGATAAGGGCATGGAGCATTGTGCTGAGAAAGGCATAGAGCATTGTGATGACAAGGGTCAAAGAGCATTGTGATGAAAATTTCTTGGATCATTGTGGTTAAAAATGTCACAAAGACTGTTGATGATGAGGGAATGGACCATTGTGATGACAAACGTCATGAAGCACTGTGATGACTGGTGTCATGGAGCATTGTGATGACAGGGGTCATGGAGCAATGTGATAACAAGGGCATGGAGCATTGTGATGACAAGGGCATGGAGCATTGATTTAATATGTTTCATGGATTATTGCGATGACATTTGGAATGACGCCTTGTGATGACAAGGGCATGGAGCATTGTGATGAGCAGGTCATGCAGTATTGTGAAGAGAAGAGTCAGGGAGCATTGTGATGACATATGTAATGGCCCATTGTGATGAAAATGGCATGGAGCATTGTGGTGCCAAGTGTCATGGAAGATTCTGATGACAAAGATAATGGAGCATTGTGATGACAATGGCTTGGAGCATTGTGATGACAAGGATCAGGGAGCATTGTGCTGACAAGTGCATGGAGAATTGTGATGACAAGGGTCATGGAGCATTCTGATGACAAGTTGTGGAGTATTTTGATGAAAATGGCATGGAGTACTGTGATGAAATCGGCATGGGGCAATGTGATGAAAAAGGCATGGAGACTTTTCTTGACAGGGTTCAAGGAGCATTCTGACGACAAGTGTCAGGGAGAATTGTGATGACAAGTGTATTGAGATTTGTGATGACAAAGGTCATGGAGCATTGTGATGAGAAGGCCATGGATAATTGTGATGATGATCGTCATGGGGTAATGTGATTATTATTCTTATGGAACAATGTGATCACAAGGCTTTGGAGCATTATGATGACGGAGGTCATGGAGAATTTTGATTTCATTGTGATGACAATAGCCTGAAGCATTATGATGATGGGCATGGTGCACTGTGATGACAGGGTTCATGGAGCATTGAGATGAAAAGGGGCATGGAGCATTGTGATTACAGGGGTCTTGGAGCATTGTGATGACAAGCGCTTAGAGCATTGTAATGACAAGGGCATGTAGAATTATCCTGACAAAGGCATGGAGCATTGTGATGACAGGTGTCATGGAGAACTGTGATGACAAGTGTCATGGAGCATTGTGAATACATGAGTCATGGAGCATTGGGATGACAAGTGCATGGATAATTGTGATGACAAGGGTCATGGAGCATTGGGCTGAAAATATTCATGGATTATTTTGATGACAGGGGTCATGGAGCATTGTGATGACAGAGGTCATGGAGATTTTTTTATTTCATTTTGCTGACAATAGCCTGAAGCATTATGATGATGGGCATGATGCATTGTGATTTCAGGGTTCATGGAGCATTGAGATGACAAGGGGCATGGAGCACTGTGTTTACAGGGGTCTTGGAGCATTGTGATGACAAGGGCATGGAGCATTTTGATGAGAAGGCCATGGAACATTCTGATGACATGTGTCATGGAGCTTTGTGATGACAACGGCATGGAGCATTGTGATTACAGGGGTCTTGGAGCATTGTGATGACAAGTGTCATGGAGCCTTGTGATGACAAGTCAGTGGAACGTTGTGATGACAGGGGTCATGGAGAATTGTTATGACAGGGTTAATGGAGCATTGTGATGAGAAGGGCATGCAGCATTGTGATTACAATTTATATGGAGCATTGTAATGACAAATTTTTGGACCGTTGGGATGAAAAGCGTGTGGCACATCGTGATGACAATGGTCATGGAGCATTTTACTGACAAAGGCTTGGAGCATTGTGATGACAAGTGTCAAGGAGCATTGTGATGAAATGTTCATGGAGCATTGTGGATACAAAGGAAACAGATCCTTGTGGTGACGCGGGCATGGACCACTGTGATGACAAATATTATGAAGCATTGTGATTACTGGAGTCACAGAGCATTGTGATGACAGGAGTCATGGAGCAATGTGATGACAGGGTCCTGGAGCATTGTGATGAGATGACCATGGAGACTTGTGATGACAAGTCTCATGGAGCATTCTGATGAAAAGGGGCATGGAGCATTGTGATTACATGGGTCTTGGAGCATTGTGATGACAAGGGCATGGAGCATTGTGAGGAGAAGGCCATGGAGCATTCGGATGACATGCGTCATGGAGCATTGTGCTGAGAAAGGCATACAGCATTGTGATGACAGGGGTCAAAGAGCATTGTGAAGAAAAGTTCATGGAGCATTGTGGTTAAAAAGGTCACAGAGACTGTTGATGATGAGGGCATGGACCATTGTGATGACAAAGGTCATGAAGCATTGTGATGACTGGAGTCACGGAGCATTGTGATGACAGGGGTCATGGAGCATTGTGATAACAAGGGCATGGAGCATTGTGATGACTAGGTGATGCAGTACTGTGAAGACAGTTGTCAGGGAGCATTGTGATGACATATATAATGGCCCATTGTGATGACAATGGCATGGAGCATTGTGATGCCAAGTGTCATGGAGGATTCTGATGACAAAGGTAATGGAGCATGGTGATGACAATGGCTTGGAGCATTGTGATGACAAGGGTCAGGGAGCATTGTGCTGACAAGTGCATGTAGAATTGTGATGACAAGGGTCATGGAGCATTCTGATGACAAGCTTGTGGAGTATTTTGATGACAATGGCATGGAGCATTGTGATGAAAACGGCATGGGGCATTGTGATGAAAAAGGCATGTAGCCTTTTCGTGACAGGGTCCAAGAAGCATTCTGACGACAATTGGCAGGGAGCATTGTGATGACAATGTATTGAGCATTGTGATGAAAAGTGCATGGAGTATTGTGATGACAGGCATCATGGAGCGTTGTGATGACAAATGCTATGGAACATTGTGATCACAAGTGTTTGGAGCATTGTGATGACAGAGGTCATGGATCATTTTGATTTCAAGGAGCATGGAACATTGTGATGACAAGGGCATGAAGCAATGTGATCCCAAGTTTCATGGAGGATCGTGATGACAATGGTAATGGTGTATTGTGATGACAAGCGCATACAGCATTGTAATGACAAGGTCATGTAGCATTTTGCTGACAAAGGCATGGAGCATTGTGAAGCCAGGTGTCATGGAGCACTTTGATGACAAGCATCACGGAGCATTGTGAATACATGGGTCATGGAGCATTGGGATGACAAGGACATGTATCATTTTGATGACAAGGGTTATGCAGCATTGGGCTGAAAATGTTCATGGAGTATTGTGATGACAGAGTTCATGGAGCATTGTGATGACTAGGGAATGGAGCATTGTAATGACAAGAGTCACGGATCATTGTGTTGTCATGTGTCATGGAGTGTTGTGATGACAGTGGTCATGGAGCATTGTAATGACAAGGGAATGGAACATGGTGATGACAGGGGTCATGGAACATTTTGATTAAAGGGTTGAGGGAGGATTGTGATGACTAGTGAGGAAACATGGTGATATCCCATGTGAGAGAGCATTTGGATGAGAAGAGCATGGAGCATTGTGATTACAATGTTTATGGAGCACAGCGATGACAAGGTTGTGGATCATTGTGATGGAAAGCCCGTGGCACATTTTGATGACAAGGGTCATGGAGCACTGTTCTGACAAAGACATGGAGCATTGTGATGACAAGTGTCACGGAGCATTGTGATGAAAATTTCATGGAGCATTGTGGTTACAAAGGTCACAGAGCCTTGTGATGATGCGGGTATGGACAGTTGTGATGACAAACGTTATGAAGCATTGTGTTGACAGGGGTCATGGAGCATTGTGATGACAAGGGCATGGAGCATTGTGATGAGAAAGTCATGGAGTATTGTGAAGACAAGTGTCAGGGATCATTGTAATGACATATGTCATGGTCCATTTCGATGACAATGGCATGGTGCATTGTGATGCCAAATGTAATGGAGGATTGTGATGACAAATATAATGGAGCATTTTGATGACTCGGGCTTGGAGCTTTATGATGACAACGGCCATTGTGAATTTTCATGACAATGTCGTGAAGCATTATGATGAAAAGGTCCTGGAGCATTGTGATGAGAAAACCATGGAGCCTTGTGATGACAGGTCACATGGAGCATACTGATGAAAAGGGGCATGGAGCATTCTGATTACAGGAGTCTTGGAATATTGTGATAGCAAGGGCATGGAGCATTGTGATGACAATGGCATGGAGCTTTGTTCTAATAAGTTTCATGGATTATTGTGATGAGAGTTGGAATGGCGCATTGTGATGACAGTGGTCATGGATCATTGTGATGATACTGGTCATGGAGCATTGTGATGAGAAGGTCATGGAACATTGGGTTGAAAATATTCATGGAATATTGTGATGACAGGGGTCATGGAGCATTGTGATGACAAGGGAATGTAGCATGGTGATGAAAATGTCCTGGAGCATTGTGATGAGATGACGATGGAGACTTGTGTTCACAAATCTCATGGAGCATTCTGATGAAAAGGGGCATGGATCATGCTGATTACAGGAGTCTTGGAACATTGTGATAGCAAGGGCATGGAGCATTGTGATGACAAGGGCATGGAGCATTGTGAGGAGAAGGCCATGGAACATTCTGATGACATGCGTCATGGAGCTGTGTGATGACAAGGACATGTAGCATTGGTTTGACAAGTTTCATAGATTATTGTGATGACAGTGGGCATGTGCATTGTGTTGACAAGGGCATGGTGCTTTGTGATGCGAAGGTCATGGAGTATTGTGAAGACAGGTGTCAGGGAGAATTGTGATGCCAAATGTAATGGAGAATTGTGATGACAAATATAATGGAGCACTGTGATCACAATGACATGGAGCATTGTGATGCCAAGGGTCATGGTTCTTTGTGATGACAATGGTCATGGAGCATTTTGATGGCAAGTGCGTTGTGCATTGTGATGAGAAGGGCAGGGAGCATTCTGATGACAGGGTCATGGAGCAATTAGATGAAAAGTGTCATGGAACATTTTGATGGCAGGGGTTATGGAACATTGTGATTTCAGGGGTCATCGAACATTGTGATGATAAGTGCATGTAGCTTTCTGATGACAGGAGTCATGGAACACTGTGATGACATGGGTGAGGGAGTATTGTGACAAATAGTGATGTAGCATTGTGATATCAGTGGTGAGAGAGCATTTTGATGAGAAGTGCAAGGAGCATTGTGATGACAAATTTTAAGGAGCATTGTGATGACAAGATTGTGGAGCACTGTGATGACAAGCGCATGGTGCATTGTGAGAACAAGGGTCAAAGAGCATTGTGAAGAAAAGTTCATGGAGCATTGTGGTTAAAAAGGTCACAGAGACTGTTGATGACGTGGGCATGGACCATTTTGATGAAAAAGGTCATGAAGCATTGTGATGACTGGAATCACGGAGCATTGTGATGACAGGGGTCATGGAGCATTGTGATAGCAAGGGCATGGAGCATTGTGAGGATAAGGGCATGGAACATTGGTCTAATAAGTTTCATGGATTATTGCAATGACAGTTGGAATGGCGCATTGTGATGACAACAGCATGGAGCATTTTGATGACCAGGTCATACATTATTGTGAAGACAGGTGTCAGGGAGCATAGTGATGACATATGTAATGGCCCATTGTGATGACAATGGCATGGAGCATTGTGATGACAAGTGTCATTGAGGATTCGGATGACAAACGTAATGGAGCATTGTGATGACAATGGCTTGGAGCATTGTGATGACAAGTGTCAGAGAGAATTGTGCTGACAAGTGCATGGAGCATTGTGCTGACAAGGGTCTTGAAGCATTCTGAGGACAAGCTTGTGGACTATTTTGATGACAATGGCATGTAGCATTGTGATGAAAATGCAATGGGGCATTGTGATTAAAAAGGCATGGAGCCTTTTCGTGGCAGGGTTCAAGGAGCATTATGATGACAATTGTCAGGGAGCATTGTGATGACAAGTGTATTGAGAATTATGATGACAAAGGTCATGGAGCATTCTGATGAAAAGGGCATGGAGTATTGTGATGACAGGCATCATGGAGCGTTGTGATGACAAGTGTCATGGAACACTGTGATCACAAGGGTTTGGAGCACTGTGATGACAGAGGTCATGGATCATTTTGATTTCAAGGAGCATGGAGCATTGTGATGACAAGGGCATGAAGCAATGTGATCCCAAAGTTCATGGAGGATTGTGATGACAATGGAAACGGAGTATTGTGATGACAAGCACATAGAGCATTGTAATGACAAGCTCATGTAGCATTTTGCAGACAGATGCATGGAGCATTATGATGACGTGTCATGGAGAACTGTGATGAGAAGCGTCATGGAGCACTGTGAAAACAGGTTTCATGGAGCATAGGGATGACAAGGACATGGATCATTGTGATGACAAGGGTCATGGAACATTGTGCTGAAAATATTCATGGAGTATTGTGATGACAGGTGTCATGGAGCATTGTGATGACTAGGGAATGGAACACTGTGATGACAGGAGTCCCGAATCATTGTGTTGTCAGGTGTCATGGAGTGTTGTGATGACAGTGGTCATGGATCATTATGATGATATTGGCTATGGAGCATTGTGATGAGAAGAACTTGGGTAATTGTGATGCCGAGCATCATGGAACACTGTAATGACTAGGGGCATGAAGCATTATGATGACAGGTGTCAGGGAGCATTGTGATGACAAGGGCATGGAGCATTGTGAGGAGAATGCCATGGAACATTCTGATGACATGCGTCATGGATTTTTGTGATGACAAAGGCATGGAACATTGTGATTACAGGGGTCTTGGAGCATTGTGATGAGAAGGGTCATGGAGCCTTGTCATGACAAGGCCATGGAACATCGTGATGGCAGTGGTCATGGAGCATTCTTATGACAGTGGTAATGGATCATTGTGATGGCATGGTCATGGAGCCTTGTCATGACAAGGCCATGGAACATCGTGATGGCAGGGGTCATGGAGCATTCTTATGACAGTGGTAATGGATCATTGTGATGGCATGGGCATGGAGCAATGTGATGAGAAGGCCATGGAGCATTATGATGACATGTGTCATGGAGGTTTTTGATGACAATGACATGGAGCAATGTGATGTGAACATTCATGGAGAATTGTGATGACAATGACATGGTGAATTGTGATGCCAAGTGTCATGGATCTTTGTGATGACAAAGGTCATGGAGCATTTTGATGACAAGGGCGTTGTGCATTGTGTTGAGAACGGTAGGGAGCATTGTGATGACAGGGTCATGGAACAATTTGATGAAAAGGGTCATGGAACATTTTGATGACAGGGGTTATGGAACATTGTGATGCCAGGGGTCATCGAACATTGTGATGATAAGTGCATGTAGCATTGTGAGGACAGGAGTCATGGCACATTTTGATGACAGGGGTGAGGGAATATTGTGTCGAATAGTGATGTAACATTGTGATATCCTGGTGAGAGAGCATTTTGATGAGAAGTGCATGGAGCATTTTGATAACAATTTTCATGGAGCATTGTGATGACATGATTGTGGAGCACTGTGATGACAAGCGCATGGTGCATTGGAATGAAATGTGTCATGGAGCATTATGCTGATAAGCGCATGGAGAATTGTGATAACAAGGGTCATGGAGCATAGTGCTGAGAAAGGCATAGAGCATTGTGATGACAAGGGTCAAAGAGCATTGTGATGAAAAGTTCATGTAGCATTGTGGTTAAAAAGGTCACAGAGACTGTTGATGACGAGGGCATGGACCATTGTGATGACAAAGGTCATGAAGCATTGTGATGACTGGAGTCATGGAGCATTGTGATAACAAGGGCATGGAGCATTGTGATGACAAGGGCATGGAGCATTTGTCTAGTAAGTTTCATGGATTATTGAGATGACAGTTGGAATGGCGCATTGTGATGACAAGGTCATGGAGCATTGTAATGACCAGGTCATATAGTATTGTGAAGACAGGTGTCAGGGAGCATTGTGAGGAGATATGTAATGGCCCATTGTGATGACAATGGCATGGAACATTGTGATGCCAAATGTCATGGAGGATTCTGATGACAAAGGTAATGGAGTATTGTGATGACATTGGCTTGGAGAATTGTGATGACAAGAGTCAGGGAGCATTGTGCTCACAAGTGCATGGAGAATTGTGATGACAATGGTCATGGAACATTCTAATGACAAGCTTGTGGAGTATTTTGATGACAATGGCATGGAGCATAGTGATGAAAACGGCATGGGGCATTGTGATGAAAAAGGCATAGAACATTTTCGTGACAGTTTTGAAGGAGTATTCTGACGACAAGTTTCAGGATGCATTGTAATGACAAGTGTATTTAGAATTGTGATGACAAAGGTCATGGAGCATTGTGTTGAAAAGGCCATGGAGTATTGTCATGACAGGCATCATGGAGCGTTGTGATGACAAGTTTTATGGAACATTGTGATCACAAGGGTTTGGATCATTGTGATGACAGAGGTCATGGATAATTTTGATTTCAAGGAGCATGGAGCATTGTGATGACAAGGGCAGGAAGCAATGTGATCCCAAGGTTCATGGAGGATTGTGATGACAATGGTAATGGAGTACTGTGATGACAAGCGCATAAAGCATTGTAATGACAAGGTCATGTAGCATTTTGCTGACAAAGGCATGGAGCATTGGGATGACAGGTGTCATGGAGCACTGTGATGACAAGCGTCACGGAGCATTGTGAATACAGGGGTCATGGAGCATTGGGATGACAAGGACATGGTTCAATGTGATGACAAGGGTCATGGAGCATTGGGCTGAAAATGTTCATGGACTATTGTGATGACAGGGGTCATGGAGGATTGTGATGACTAGGGAAAGGAGCATTGTGATGGCAAGAGTTCCGGATCATTGTATTGTCAGGGGTCATGGAGAGTTGTGATGACAGTGGTCATGGAGCATTGTGATTATATTGGCCATGGAGCATTGTGATGAGTAGGTCGTGGAGCATTGGGCTGAAAATGTTCATGGATAATTGTGATGACAGCGGTCATGGAGCATTGTGATTACAGGCGTCTTGGAGCATTGTGATGACAAGAGTCCCGGATCATTGTGTTGTCAGGTGTCATAGAGTGTTGTGATGACAGTGGTCATGGAGCATTGTGATGATATTGTTCATGGAGCATAGTGATGAGAATTTCATGGAACATTGGGCTGAAAATATTCATGGAGTATTGTGATGACAAGGGTCATGGAGCATTGTGATGACATGGGAATGGAGCGTGGTGATAACAAGTTCCTGGAGCATTGTGATGAGAAGACCATGGAGACTTATGATGACAAGTCTCATGAAGCATTCTGTTGAAAAGGGGCATGGAGCATTGTGACTACAGGTGTCTTGGAGCATTGTGATGACAAGGGCATGCGGCACTGTGAGAAGGCCATGGAACATTCTGATGACATGCGTCATGGAGCTTTGTGATGACAAGGGCATGGAGCATTGTGATTACAGGGGTCTTGGAGCATTGTGATGACAAGGGTCATGGAGCCTTGTGATGACAAGGCCGTGGAGCATTTTGATGGCAGGTATCATGGAGCATTTTTATGACAGATGTAATGGAGCATTGTGATGAGGAGGGCATTGAGCATTGGTCTGAAACGTTTCATGGATTATTGTGATGAGAGTGGGCATGGAGCATTGTAATGACAAGGGCTGGGTACACTGTGATACATGGGTCATGGGGGATTGTAATGAAAAGGGCATGGAGCATTGTGATGACAAGGCATCGAGCATTGTGATGACAAGTGTCATGGAGCTTTGTGATGACAAGGGCATGGAGCAATGTGATGAGAGTGTTCATGGAGCATTGTGATGACAATGACATGGAGCATTGTGATGCCAAGTTTCATGGAGCTTTGTGATGACAAAGTCATGGAGCATTTTGATGACAAGTTTGTGGTGCATTGTGATGAGAAGTGCAGGGAACATTTGGATGAAAGGGTCATGCAGTAATTTGATGAAAAGTGTAATGGAACATTTTTATGACAGGGGTTATAGAACATTGTGATTCCAGGGGTCATGAAGCTTTGCGATGAAAAGGGTCATGGAGCATTTTGATGACAGGGGTTATGGAACATTGTGATGTCAGGGGTCATGGAACATTGTGCTGTTAAGGGGATGTAGCATTGTGATGACTGGGGTCATGGAACATTGTGATAACAGGGGTGAGTGATGATTGTGATGACTAGTGATGGAACATTGTGATATCTCATGTGAGAGAGCATTTGGATGAGAAGTGCATGGAGCATTGTGATTACAATCTTTATGGAGCATAGCGATGACAAGGTTGTGGATCATTTTGATGAAAAATGCATGGCACATTGTGATGACAAGGGTCATGGAGCATTGTTCTGACAAAGACATGGAGCCTTGTGATGTCAAGGGTCACGGAGCATTGTGATGAAAAGTTCATGGAGCATTGTGGTGACAAATATCACAGAGCCTTGTGATGATGCGGGCATGGACCGTTGTGATAACAAAATTTATGAAGCATAGTGATGACTGGAGTCATGGAGCACTGTGATGACAAGGGAATGGAGCATTGTGATGACAAGGGCATGGAGTATTGTGAAGACAGGTGTCAGGGAGCATTGTGATGACATATGTCATGGTCCATTGCGATGACAATGGCATGGAGCATTGTGATGCCAAATGTAATGGAGGATTGTGATGACAAATAAAATCGAGCATTGTGATGACTAGGGCTTGGAGCATTATGATGACAAGGGCCATTGAGAAATTTCATGACAATGTCGTGAAGCATTGTGATGACAAGGTCGTGGAGCATTGTGATGAGAAATCCGTGGAGCCTTGTGATGACAGGTCTCATGGAGCATACTGATGAAAAGGGGCATGGAGCATTCTGATTACAGGGGTCTTGGAACTTTGTGATTACAAGGGCATGAAGCATTGTGATGAAAAGGGCATGTAGTATTGTGATGACAGGCATCATGGAGCGTTGTGATGACAAGTGTTATGGAACATTGTGATCACAAGGGTTTGGAGCATTGCGAAGACAGAGGTCATGAATCCTTTTGATTTCAAGGAGCATGGAGCATTGTGATGACTAGGGCATGAAGCAATGAGATCCCAAAATTCTTGGAGGATTGTGATGACAATGGTAATGGAGTATTGTGATGACAAACGCATAGAGCATTGTAATGAAAAGGTCATGTAGCATTTTGCTGACAAAGGCATGGAGCATTGTGATGACAGGTGTCGTTGAGCACTGTGATGACCAGCGTCACGTAGCATTGTGAATACAGGGGATATGGAGCATTGGGATGACAAGGGCATGGATCATTGTGATGACAAGTGTCATGGAGCATTGGGCTGAAAATATTCACTGAGTATTGTGATGACAGGGGTCATGGAGCATTGTGATTACAGTGGTCTTGGAGCATTGTGATGACAAGTGTCCAGGAACATTGTGTTCTCAGGTGTCATGGAGTGTTGTGATGACAGTGGTTATGGAGCATTGTGATGATTTTGGTCATGGAGCATTGTGATGAGAAGGTCATGGAGCATAAGGCTAAAAATATTCATGGAGAATTGTGATGACAGGGGTCATGGAGCATTGTGATGACATGACCATGAAGACTTGTGATGACAATTCTCATGGAGCATTCTGATGAAAAGGGGCATGGAGCATTGTGATTACAGGGCTCTTGGAGCATTGTGATGACAAGGGTCATCGAGCCTTGTGATGACAAGTCCGTGGTACATCGTGATGGCAGGGTTCATGGAGCATTGTTATGACAGAGGTAATGGAGCATTGTGATGAGAAGGGCATTGAGCATTGGTCCGAAATGTTTCATGGATTATTGTGATGAGAGTTGGCATGGAGCATTGTGATGACAAGGCATGGTACACTGTGATACATCGGTCATGGGGCATTGTAGTGACAAGGGCATGGAGCATTGTGATGAGAAGGGCATCGAGCATTGTGATGACAAGCGTCATGGAGCTTTGTGATGACAAGTGCATGGAGCAATGTGATGAGAGGGTTAATGGAGCATTGTGATGACAATGACATGGAGCATTGTGATGCCGAGGGTCATGGAGCTTTGTGATGACAAATATCATGGAGCATTTTGATGACAAGTGTGTTGTGCATTGTGATGAGAAGTGCAGGGAGCATTTTGATGACAGGTTCATGCAGTAATTTGATGAATATTGTAATGGAACATTTTGATGACAGGTGTTATAGAACATTGTGATGCCAGGGGTCATGGAGCTTTGGGATGGGAAGGGTTATGGACCATTTTGATGACAGTGGTTATGGAACATTATGATGTCAGGGGTAATGGAACATTGTGCTGATAAGGGGATGTAGCTTTGTGATGTCAGGGGTCATGGAACATTGTGATAACAGGGGTGAGGGAGGATTGTGATGACTAGTGATGGAACATTGTGATATCCCATGTGAGAGAGCATTTGGATGAGAAGTACATGGAACATTGTGATTACAAGTTTTATGGAGCATAGCGATGACAAGGTTGTGGATCATTGTGATGAAAAGCGCATGGCACATTGTGATGACAAGGGTCATGGAGCATTGTTCTGACAAAGGCATGGAGCATTGTGATGACAAGGGTCACGGAGCATTGTGATGAAAAGTTCATGGAGCACTGGGGTTACAAATGTCACAGAGCCTTGTGATGATGCGCGCATGGACCGTTGTGATGACAAACGTTATGAAGCATTTTGATGACTGGAGTCAGGGAGCGTTGTGATGACAGGGGTCACGGAGAATTTTGATGACAAGGGCAAAGAGCATTGTGATGAAAGGGGAATGGAGCATTGGTGTGCAAAGTTTCATAGATAATTGTGATGACAGTGGACATGGTGCATTGTGATGACAAGGGCATGGAGCATTGTGATGAGAAGGTCATGGAGTATTGTGAAGACAAGTGTCAGGGAGCATTGTGATGACATATGTCATGGTCCATTGCGATGACAATGGCAGGGGGAATTGTGATGCCAAATGTAATGGAGGATTGTGATGACAAATATAATGGAGCATTGTGATGACTAGGGCTTGGAGCATTATGATGACAAGGGCCATTGAGAATTTTCATGACAATGTCGTGAAGCATTGTGATGACAAGTTCCTGGAGCACTGTGATGAGAAATCCAAGGAGTCTTGTGATGACAATTCTCATGGAGCATACTGATGAAAAGGGGTATGGAGCATTCTG
Organism: Mesoplodon mirus; assembly: GCF_964341445.2. Classification (NCBI taxonomy): domain Eukaryota; kingdom Metazoa; phylum Chordata; class Mammalia; order Artiodactyla; family Ziphiidae; genus Mesoplodon; species Mesoplodon mirus. The sequence continues at coordinate 4,811,383 of NW_028295817.1, forward strand.
ATTACAGGGGTCTAGGAACATTGTGATAACAAGGGCATGGAGCTTTGTGAAGACAAGGACATGGATCATTGGTCTAATAAATTTCATGGATTATTGTGATGACAGATGGAATGGTGCATTGTGATGACAAGGGCATGGAGCATTGTGATGCACAGGTCATGCAGTATTGTGAAGATAGGTGTCAGGGAGCATTGTGATGACATATGTAATGGTCCATTGTGATGACAATGCCATGGAGCATTGTGATGAAAAGGTCATGGAGTATTGTGATGACAGGCTTCATGGTGCGTTGTGATGACAAGTGTTATGGATCATTGTGATCACAAAGGTTTGGAGCATTGCGATGACAGAGGTCATGGATCATTTTGATTTCAAGAAGCATGGAGCATTGTGATGACAAGGGCATGAAGCAATGTGATCCCAAGGTTCATGGAGGATTGTGATGACAATGGTAATGGTGTATTGTGATGACAAGCACATAGAGCATTTTAATGACAAGGTCATGTAGCATTTTGCTGACAAAGGCATGGAGCATTGTGATGACAGGTTTCATGGAGCACTGTGATAACAAGCGTCACGGAGCATTGTGAATACAGGTGTCATGGAGCATTGGGATGACAAGGGTCATGGATCATTGGGATGAAAATGTTCATGGAGTATTGCGATGACAGGGGTCATGGAGCATTGTGATTACAGGGGTCGTGGAGCATTGTGATTACAGTGGTCTTGGAGCATTGTGATGACAAGAGTCCGGGATCATTGTGTTCTCAGGTGTCATGGAGTGTTGTGATGACAGTGATTATGGAGCATTGTGATGATATTGGTCATGGAGCATTGTGATGAGAAGGTCATGGAGCATAAGGCTAAAAATATTCATGGAGAATTGTGATGACAGGGGTCATGGAGCACTGTGATGACAAGGGAATGGAGCATGGTGATGACAAGGTCCTGGAGCTTTGTGATGACATGACCATGAAGACTTGTGATGACAAGTCTCATGGAGCATTCTGATGAAATGGGGCATGGAGCATTGTGATTACAGGGGTCTTGGAGCATTGTGATGACAAGGGCATAGAGCACTGTGAGGAGAAGGCCATGGAACATTCTGATGACATGCGTCATGGAGCTTTGTGATGACAAGTGCATGGAGCATTGTGATTACAGGGCTCTTGGAGCATTGTGATGACAAGGGTCATCGAGCCTTGTGATGACAAGTCCGTGGAACATCGTGATGGCAGGGTTTATGGAGCATTGTTATGACAGAGGTAATGGAGCATTGTGATGAGAAGGGCATTGAGCATTGGTCCGAAATGTTTCATGGATTATTGTGATGAGAGTTGGCATGGAGCATTGTGATGACAAGGCATGGTACACTGTGATACATCGGTCATGGGTCATTGTAGTGACAAGGGCATGGAGCATTGTGATGAGAAGGGCATCGAGCATTGTGATGACAAGCGTCATGGAGCTTTGTGATGACCAGTGCATGGAGCAATGTGATGAGAGGGTTCATGGAGCATTGTGATGACAATGACATGGAGCATTGTGATGCCAAGTTTCATGGAGATTTGTGATGACAAATATCATGGAGCATTTTGATGACAAGTGTGTTGTGCATTGTGATGAGAAGTGCAGGGAGCATTTTGATGACAGGGTCATACAGCAATTTGATGAAAATTGTAATGGAACATTTTGATGACAGGTGTTATAGAACATTGTGATGCCAGGGGTCATGGAGCTTTGGGATGGGAAGGGTCATGGACCATTTTGATGACAGTGGTTATGGAACATTATGATGTCAGGGGTAATGGAACATTGTGCTGATAAGGGGATGTAGCTTTGTGATGACAGGGGTCATGGAACATTGTGATAACAGGGGTGAGGGAGGATTGTGATGACTAGTGATGGAACATTGTGATATCCCATGTGAGAGAGCATTTGGATGAGAAGTACATGGAACATTGTGATTACAAGTTTTATGGAGCATAGCGATGACAAGGTTGTGGATCATTGTGATGAAAAGCGCATGGCACATTGTGATGACAAGGGTCATGGAGCATTGTTCTGACAAAGGCATGGAGCATTGTGATGACAAGGGTCACGGAGCATTGTGATGAAAAGTTCATGGAGCACTGGGGTTACAAATGTCACAGAGCCTTGTGATGACGCGCGCATGGACCGTTGTGATGACAAACGTTATGAAGCATTTTGATGACTGGAGTCAGGGAGCGTTGTGATGACAGGGGTCATGGAGCATTTTGATGACAAGGGCAAAGAGCATTGTGATGAAAGGGGCATGGAGCATTGGTGTGAAAAGTTTCATAGATAACTGTGATGACAGTGGACATGGTGCATTGTGATGACAAGGGCATGGAGAATTGTGATGAGAAGGTCATGGAGTATTGTGAAGACAAGTGTCAGGGAGCATTGTGATGACATATGTCATGGTCCATTGCGATGACAATGGCAGGGGGAATTGTGATGCCAAATGTAATGGAGGATTGTGATGACAAATATAATGGAGCATTGTGATGACTAGGGCTTGGAGCATTATGATGACAAGGGCCATTGAGAATTTTCATGACAATGTCGTGAAGCATTGTGATGACAATTTCCTGGAGCACTGTGATGAGAAAACCAAGGAGCCTTGTGATGACAATTCTCATGGAGCATACTGATGAAAAGGGGTATGGAGCATTCTGATTACAGGGGTCTAGGAACATTGTGATAATAAGGGCATGGAGCTTTGTGAAGACAAGGGCATGGAGTATTGGTCTAATAAGTTTCATGGATTATTGTGATGACAGATGGAATGGTGCATTGTGATGACAAGGGCATGGAGCATTGTGATGAACAGGTCATGCAGTATTGTGAAGATAGGTGTCAGGGAGCATTGTGATGACATATGTAATGGTCCATTGTGATGACAATGCCATGGAGCATTGTGATGAAAAGGTCATGGAGTATTGTGATGACAGGCTTCATGGTGCGTTGTGATGACAAGTGTTATGGAACATTGTGATCACAAGGGTTTGGAGCACTGCGATGACAGAGGTCATGGATCATTTTGATTTCAGGAAGCATGGAGCATTGTGATGACAAGGGCATGAAGCAATGTGATCCCAAGGTTCATGGAGGATTGTGATGACAATGGTAATGGTGTATTGTGATGACAAGCACATAGAGCATTGTAATGACAAGGTCATATAGCATTTTGCTGACAAAGGCATGTAGCATTGTGATGACAGGTTTCATGGAGCACTGTGATGACAAGCGTCACGGAGCATTGTGAATACAGGTGTCATGGAGCATTGGGATGACAAGGGTCATGGATCATTGGGATGAAAATATTCATGGAGTATTGCGATGACAGTGGTCATGGAGCATTGTGATTACAGGGGTCTTGGAGCATTGTGATGACAAGTGTCCCGGATCATTGTGTTCTCAGGTGTTATGGAGTGTTGTGATGACAGTGGTCATGGAGCATTGTGATGATATTGGTCATGGAGCATTGTGATGAGAAGGTCATGCAGCATTGGGCTGAAAATATTCATGGAGTATTGTGATGACAGGGGTCATGGAGCATTGTGATGAAAAGGGAATGGAGTTTGGTGATGACAAGTTCCTGGAGCATTTTGATGAGATGACCATGGAGACTTGCGATGGCAAGTCTCATGGAGCATTCTGCTAAAAAGGGGCATGGAGCATTGTGATTACAGTGGTCTTGGAGCATTGTGATGACAAGGGCATGGAGCACTGTGAGGAGAAGGCCATGAAACTTTCTGATGACATGCGTCATGGAGCTTTGTGATGACAAGGGCATGCAACATTGTGATTACAGGGGTCTTGCAGCTTTGTGATGACAAGGGGCATGGAGCCTTGTGATGACAAGCCCGTTGAACATTGTGATGGCAGGGGTCATGGAGCATTGTAATGACAGAGGTAATGGAGCATTGTGATTAGAAGGACATTGAGCATTGGTCTGAAATGTTTCATGGATTATTGTGATGAGAGTGGGCATGGAGCATTGTGATGACAAGGGCACGGTACACTGTGATACATTGGTCATGGGGTTTGTAATGACAAGGGCATGGAGCATTGTGATGAGAAGAGGATCGAGCATTGTGATGACAAGTGTCATGGAGCTTTGTGATGACAAGGGCATGGAGCAATGTGATGAGAGGTTTCTTTGAGCATTATGATGACAATGACATGGAGCACTGTGATGCCAAGTGTAATGGAGCTTTGTGATGACAAAGGTCATGGAGCATTTTGATGACAAGGGTGTGGTGCATTTTGATGAGAGGGCAGGGAGCATTTTTATGACAGGGTCATGCAGCAATTTGATGAAAAGTGTAATGGAACATTTTGATGACAGTGGTTATAGAACATTGTGATGCCAGGGGTCATGGAACTTAGGGAAGAAAAGGGTCATGGAGCATTTTGATGACAGGGGATATGGAATATTATGATGTCAGGGGTCATGGAAAATTGTGCTGATAAGGGGATGTAGCATTATGATGACAGGTGTCATGGAACATTGTGATAACAAGGGTGAGGGAGGATTGTGATGACTAGTGATGGAACATGGTGATATCTCATGTGAGAGAGCATTTGAATGAGAAGTGCATGGAGCATTGTGATTACAAGGTTTATGGAGCATAGCGATGACAAGGTTTTGGATCATTGTGATGAAAAGCGCAAGGCACATTGTGATGACAAGGGTCATGGAGCACTGTTCTGACAAAGACATGGAGCAGTGTGATGACAAGGGTCACGGAGCATTGTGATGAAAAGTTCATGGAGCATTGTGGTTACAAAGGTCACAGAGTCTTGTGATGACAAACGTTATGAACCATTGTGACGACTGGAGTCACAGAGCATTGTGATGACAGGGGTCATGGAGCATTGTGATGACATATGTCATGGTCCATTGCGATGACAATGGCATGGAGCATTGTGATGCCAAATGTTATGGAGGATTGTGATGACAAATATAATGGAGCATTGTGATGACTAGGGCTTGGAGCATTATGATGACAAGGGCCATTGAGAATTTTCATGACAAAGTCGTGAAGCATTTTGATGACAAGGTCCTGGAGTATTGTGATGAGAAAACCATGGAGCCTTGTGATGACAGGTCTCATGGAGCATACTGATGAAAAGGGGCATGGAGCATTCTGATTAGAGGGGTCTTGGAACATTGTGATTACAAGGGCATGGAGCATAGTGATGACAAGCGCATGGAGTATTGTGATGACAGGTATCATGGACCATTGTGATGACAAGTGTTATGGAACATTGTGATCACAAGGGTTTGGAGCATTGCGATGATAGAAGTCATGGATCATTTTAATTTCAAGGATCATGGACCATTGTGACGACTAGGGCATGAAGCAATGTAAATCCCATGGTTCTTAGAGGATTGTGATGATAATGGTAATGGAGTATTGTGATGACAAGTGCATAGAGCATTGCAATGACAAGGTCATGTAGCATTTTGCTGACAAACACATGGAGCATTGTGATGACATGTGTCATGGAGCACTGTGATGACAAGCGTCCTGGAGCATTGTGAATACAGGGGTCATGGAGCATTGGGATGACAAGGGCATGGATGATTGTGATGATAAGGGTCATGGAGCATTGAGCTGAAAATGTTCATGGAGTATTGTGATGACAGGTGTCATGGAGCATTGTGATGACAATGGAATGGAGCATTGTGATGAGATGACCATGGAGACTTGTGATGACAAGTCTCATGGAGAATTCTGATGAAAAGGGGCATGGAGCATTGTGATTACAGGGGTCTTGTAGCATTATGATGACAAGGGCATGGAGCATTGTGAGGAGAAGGCCATGGAACATTCTGATGACATGCGTCATGGAGCTTTGTGATGACAAGGGCATGGAGCCTTGTGATTACAGTGGTCTTGGAGCATTGTGATGACAAGTGTCATGGAGCCTTTTGATGACAAAGCTGTGGAACATTGTAATGGCTGGGATCATGGAGTATTCTTATGACAGAAGTAATGGAGCATTGTGATGAGAAGGGCATTGAGCATTGGTCTGAAATATTTCAATGATTATTGTGATGAGAGTAGGCATGGAGCATTGTGATGACAAGGGCACGGTACACTGTGATACATGGGTCACGGAGGATTGTAATGACAAGGGCATGGAGCATTGTGATGACAAATGTCATGGAGCTTTGTGATGTCAAGGGCATGGAGCAATGTGATGAGAGGGTTCATGAAGCATTGTGATGACAATGACATTGAGCATTGTGATGCCAAGGGTCATGGAGCTTTGTGATGACAAAGATCATGGAGCATTTTGATGACAAGTGTGTGGTGCATTGTGATGAGAAGGGCAGGGAGCATTTTGATGACAGGGTCATGCAGCAATTTGATGAAAAGTGTAATGGAACATTTTGTTGACAGGTGTTATAGAACATTTTGATGCCAGGGGTCATGGAGCTTTGGGATGAAAAGGGTCATGGAGCATCTTGATGACAGGGGTTATGGAACATTGTGATGTCAGGGGTCATGGAACATTGTGCTGATAAGGGGATGTAGCATTGTGATGACAGGGGTCATGTAATATTGTTATAACAGGGGTGAGGGAGGATTGTGATGAAAAGGGCATGGATAATTGTGATGAAAAAGGCATGGAGACTTGTCATGACTGGGTTCAAGGAGCATACAGACAACAAGTGTCAGGGAGCATTTTGATGACAAGTGTATTGAGCATTGTGATGACAAAGGTCATCTAGCATTGTGATGAGAAGACCATGTATAATTGTGATGACAAGCGTCATGGGGCTCTGTGATGACAATTGTTATGGAATATTGTGATCACAAGGGTTTGGAGCACTGTTATGACAGAGGTCATGGAGTATTTTGATTTCATTGTGATGACAATAGCATGAAACATTAGGATGATGGGCATGGTGCATTGAGATGACAGCATTCATGGATCATTGAGATGAATAGGGGCAAGGAGCATTGTGATTACAGGGTTCAGGGAGCATTGTGATGACAAGGGCATGGAACATTGTGAAGAGAAGGCCATGGAACGTTCTGATGACATGCGTCATGGAGCTTTGTTATGACAAGGTCTTGGAGCATTTTGATTAGAGGTGTATTGGGGCATTGCGATGACAAGGGTAATGGAGCCTTGTGAAGACAAGGTCGTGGAACATTGTGATGGCAGTGGGCATGGAGCACTGTTATGACAGAGGTAATGGAGCATTGTGATGTGAAGGGAATTGAGCATTGGTCTGAAATATTTCATGGATTATTGTGATGAGATTGGTCATGGAGTATTGTGATGACAAGGGCACGGATCACTGTGATACATGGGTCATGGAGGATTGTAATGACAAGGGCAAGGAGCAATGTGATGAGAGGGTTCATGGAGCATTGTGATGACAATGACATGGAGCGTTGTGAAGAGAAGGCCATGGAGCATTCTGATGACATGCGTCATGGAGCTTTGTGATGCCAAGGGCATAGAGCAATGTGATTTCAGGGGTCTTGGAACATTTTGATGAAAAGGGCATGGATCATAGTGATGAAAACGGCATGGAGCCTTGTCATGACAGGGTTCGAGTAGCATACTGACGACAAGTGTCAGGGAGCATTGTGATAACAAGTGTATTGAGCATTGTGATGACAAAGATCATGGAGCATTGTGATGAGAAGACCATAGATATTTGTGATGATGATCGTCATGCGGTGTTGTGATGATAAGTGTTATGGAACATTGTGATCACAAGGTTTTGGAGCATTATGATGACAGAGGTCATGGAGAATTTTGATTTCATTTTAATGACAATAGCCTGAAGCATTATGATGATAGGCATGGTGCATTGTGATGACAGTGTTCATGGGGCATTGAGATGAAAATGGGCATGGAGCATTGTGATTACAGGGGTCTTGGAGCATTGCAATGACAAGCACATAGAGCTTTGTAATGACAAGGTCATGTAGAATTTTGCTGACAAAGGCATGGTGTATTGTGATGACAGGTGTCATGGAGAACTGTGATGACAAGTGTCACAGAGCATTGTAAATACAGGGGTCAGGGAGCAATGTGCTGACAAGTGCATGGAGAATTGTGATGACAAGCGTCATGGAGCATTCTGATGACAAGTTTGTGGAGTATTTTGATGACAATGGCATTGTGCATTGTGATGAAAACGGCATGGGCCATTGTGATAAAAAAGGCATGAAGCCTTTTCGTGACAGGGTTCAAGGAGCATTCTGACGACAAGTGTCAGGGAGAATTGTGATGACAAGTGTATTGAGAATTGTGACGACAAATGTCATGGAGCATTGTGATGAGAAGACCATGGATAATTGTGATGATGAGCGTCATGGGGTGTTGTGATGATAAGAGTTAGAGAACATTGTGATCACAAGGTTTTGGAGCATTATGATGACAGAGGTCATGGAGAATATTGATTTCATTGTGATGACAATAGCCTGAAGCATTATGATGATGGGCATGGTGCCTTGTGATGACAGGGTTCCTGGATCATTGATATGAAAAGGGGCATAGAGCATTGTGATTACAGTGTTCTTGGAGCATTGTGATTAGAAGGGCATGAAGCATTGTGATGAAAAGTTCATGGAGCAATGTGGTTACAAATGAAACAGAGCCTTGTGATGACGCGGGCATGGACCATTGTGATGACAAATGTTATGAAGCATTGTGATGACTGGAGTCACGGAGCATTGTGATGACAGGGACCATGGAGCATTGTGCTGAGAAAGGCATAGAGCATTGTGATGACAAGGGTCAAAGAGCATTGTGATGAAATGTTCATGGAGCATTGTGGTTAAAATGTCAAAGAGACTGTTGATGGTGAGGGCATGGACCATTTTGATGACAAAGGTCGTGAAGCATTGTGATGACTGGAATCACGGAGCACTGTGATGACAGGGGTCATGGAGCATTGTGATAACAAGGGCATGGAGCATTGTGATGACAAGGGCATGTAGCACTGTGATGACCAGGTGAGGCAGTACTGTGAAGACAGGTGTCAGGGAGCTTTGTGATGACATATGTAATGGCCCATTGTGATGACAATGGCATGGAGCATTGTGATGCCAAGTGTCATGGAGGATTCTGATGACAAAGGTAATGGAGCATTATGATGACAATGGCTTGGAGCATTGTGATGACAAGGGTCAGGGAGCATTGTTCTGACAAGTGCATGGAGAATTGTGATGACAAGGGTCATGGAGCATTCTGATGGCAAGGTTCTGGAATATTTTGATGACAATGTCATGGAGCATTGTCATGAAAATTGCAAGGGGCATTGTGATGAGAAAGGCATGGAGCCTTTTCGTGACAGGATTCAAGGAGCATTCTGACGACAAATGTCAGGGAGCATTGTGATGAAAAGTGTATTGAGAATTATGATGACAAAGGTCATGGAGCATTGTGATGAAAAAGGCTTGGAGTATTGTGATGACAGGCATCATGGTGCGTTGTGATGACAAGTGTTATGGAACATTGTGATCACAAGGGTTTGGAGCATTGTGATGACAGAGGTCATGGATCATTTTGATTTCAAGGAGCATGGAGCATTGTGATGACAAGGGCATGAAGCAATGTGATCCCAAGTTTCATGGAGTATTGTGATGACAATGGAAATGGAGTATTGTGATGACAAGCACATAGAGCATTGTAATGACAAGGTCATGTAGCATTTTGCTGACAAAGGCATGGAGCATTGTGATGACAGTTGTCATGGAGCACTGTGATGAAAAGCGTCATGGAGCATTGTGAATACAGGGGTCATGGAGCATTGGGATGACAACGGCATGGATCATTGTGATGAAAAGGGTCATGGAGCATTGGGCTGAAAATGTTCATGGAGTATTGTGATGACAGGGGTCATGGTGAATTGTGATGACAAGAGTCCCGGATCATTGTGTTGTCAGGTGTCAAGGAGTGTTGTGATGACAGTGATCATGGAGAATTGTGATGATATTGGTCATGGAGCATTGTGATGAGAAGGTCATGGAGCATTGGGCTGAAAATGTTCATGGAGCATTGGGCTGAAAATGTTCATGGAGTATTGTGTTGACATGGGTCATGGAGCATGTTGATGACAAGGGAATGGAGCATTGTGATGAAATGACCATGGAGACTTGTGATGACAAGTCTCATGGAGTATTCTGATGAAAAGGGGCATGGAGCATTGTGATTACAGGGTTCTTGGAACATTATGATGACAAGAGCATGGAGCATTGTGAGGAGAAGGCCATGGAGCATTGTGATGACATGCGTCATGGAGCTTTGTGATGACAAGGGCATGGAGCACTGTGATTACATGGGTCTTGGAGCATTGTGATGAAAAGGGCATGGATCATTGTGATGAAAACGGCATGGAGCATTGTCATGACAGTGTTCAAGAGCATACTGATGACAAGTGTCAGGGAGCATTGTGATGACAAGTGTATTGAGCATTGTGATGACCAAGATCATGGAGCATTGTGATGAGAAGACCATGGATAATTGTGATGATGAGCGTCATGGGGTGTTGTGATGATAAGTGTTATGGAACATTGTGATCACAAGGGTTTGGAGCATTATGATGACAGAGGTCATGGAGAATTTTGATTTCATTTTAATGACAATAACCTGAAGCATTATGATGATGGGCTTGGTGCATTTTGATGACAGGGTTCATGGAGCATTGAGATGAAAAGGGGCATGGAGCATTGTGATTACAGGGTTCTTGGAGCATTGTGATGACAAGGGCATGGAGCATTGTGATAAGTAGGCTATGGAACATTCTGATGACATGCGTCATGGAGCTTTGTTATGACAAGGGCATGGAGCATTTTGATTACAAGTGTCCTGGAGCATTGTGATGACAAGGGTCATGGAGCCTTGTGATGACAAGGCCGTGGAACTTTGTGATGGCAGGGGTCATGGAGCATTGTTATGACAGAGGTAATGGAGCATTGTGATGAGAAGGGCATTGAACATTGGTTTGAAATATTTCATACATTATTGTGATGAGAGTTGGATGGAGCATTGTTATGACCACGGCACGGAACACTGTGATACATGGGTCATGGACAATTGTAATGACAAGGGCATGGAGCAATGTGATGAGTGGGTACAAGGAGCATTTTGATGACAATGACATGGAGCATTGTGAGGAGAAGGCCATGGAGCATTCTGATGACATGCGTCATGGAGCTTTGTGATGACAAGGGCATGGATCATTGTGATTACAGGGGTTTTGGAGCATTGTGATGAAAATCGCATGGATCATTGTGATGAAAAAGGCCTGGAGCCTTGTCATGACAGGGTTCAAGGAGCATACATAAGACAAGTGTCTGGGAGCATTGTGAAGACAAGTGTATTGAGCATTGTGATGACAAAGATCATGGAGCACTGTGATGAGAAGACCATGATTAATTGTGATGATGAGCGTCATGGGGTTTTGTGCTGATAAATGTTATGGAACATTGTGATCACAAGGGTTTGGAGCATTATGATGACAGAGGTCATGGGGAATATTGATTTCATTGTGGTAACAATAGCCTGAATCATTATGATGATGGGCATGGTGCATTGTGATGACAGAGTTCATGGAACATTGAGATGAAAAAGGGCATGGAGCATTGTGATAACAGGGATCTTGGAGCACTGTGATGACAAGCGCATAGAGCATTGTAATGACAAGTTCATGGAGAATTTTGCTGACAAATGCATGGAGCATTGTGATGACATGTGTCATGGAGCTGTGTGATGACAAGTGTCGCGGAGCATTTTGAATACAGGGGTCATGGTTAATTGTGATGACAAGGGTCATGGAGCATTGGGCTGAATATGTTCATGGAGTATTTTCGTGACAGGGGTCATGGAGCATTGTGATGACAGAGGTCATGGAGAATTTTGATTTATTGTGCTGACAATAGCCGGAAGCATTATGATGATGTGCATGATACATTGTGATGACAGGGTTTATGGAGCATTGAGATGAAAAGGCGCATGGAGCATTGTGATTACAGGGGTCTTGGAGCAATGTGATGACAAGGGCATGGGGCATTTTGATGAGAAGGACATGGAACTTTCTGATGACATGTGTCATGGAGCTTTGTGATGACAAGGGCATGGAACACTGTGATTACAGGGGTCTTGGATCATTGTGATGACAAGTGTCATGGAGCCTTGTGATGACAAGGCCGTGGAACATTGAGATGACAGGGGTCATGGAGCATTGTTATGATAGGGGTAATGGAGCATTGTGATGAGAAGGGCATGGAGCATTGTGATTACAAGTTTTATGGATCACTGCAATGACAATATGTGGAACGTTGGGATAAAAAGCGCGTGGCACATTGTGATGACATGGGTCATGGAGCATTTTTCTGACAAAGCATGGAGCACTGTGATGACAAGGGTCACGGAGCATTGAGATGAAATGTTTATGGAGCATTGTGGTTAAAAAGGTCACAGAGACTTGTGATGATGCGGACATGGACCTCTGTGATGAAAAATGTTATGAATCATTGTGATGACTGGAGTCACGGAGCATTGTGATGACAGGGGACATGGAGCATTGTGATGACAAGGGTTGGAGAATTGTGCTGAGAAAGGCGTAGAGCATTGTGATGACATGGGTCAAAGAGCATTGTGATGAAAAGTTCATGGAGGATTGTGGTTAAAAATGTCACAGAGACTGTTGATGACGAGGGCATTGACCATTGTGATGACAAAGGTCATGAATCATTGCGATGAATGGAGTCACGGAGCATTGTGATGACAAGGGTCATGGAGCATTGTGATAACAAGGGTATGGACCATTGTGATGACAAGGGCATGGAGCATTGGTCTAATAAGTTTAATGGATTATTGTGATGACAGTGGGAATAGCGCCTTGTGATGACAAGGGCATGGAGCATTGTGATGACCAGGTCATGCAGTATTTTGAAGAGAGGTGTCAGGTAGCATTGTGATGATATATGTAATGGCCCATTGTGATGACAATGGCATGGAGCATTGTGATACAAAATGTCATGGATAATTCTGATGACAAAGGTAATGGAGCTTTGTGATGACAATGCTTGGAGCATTGTGATGACAAGGGTCAGGGAGCATTGTGCGGACAAGTGCATGGAGAATTGTGATGACAAGCGTCATGGAGCATTCTGATGACAAGCTTGTGGAGTATTTTGATGACAATGGCATGGAGCATTGTGATGAAAATGGCATGGGGCATTGTGTTGAAAAATGCTTGGAGCCTTTTCGTGACAGGTTTCAAGGAGCATTTTGATGACAAGTGTCAGGGAGCATTGTGATGACAAGTGTATTGAGAATTGTGATGACAATGGCCATGGAGCATTGTGATGAAAAGGGCATGCAGTATTGTGATGACAGGCATCATGGAGCGTTGTGATGATAAGGGCATGAAGCAATGTGATCCCAAGGTTCATGGAGGATTGTGATGACAATGGTAATGGAGTATTGTGATGACAATCGCATAGAGCATTGTAATGACAAGGTCATGTAGCATTTTGCTGAAAAATGCATGGAGCATTGTCATGACAGGTGTCATGGATCACTGTGATGACAAGAGTCACGGAGCATTGTGAATACAGGGGTCATGGAGCACTGGGATGACAAGGGAATGGATCATTTTGATGACAAGTGTCATGAAGGATTGGGCTGAAAATGTTCATGGATTATTGTGATGACAAGCGACACGGAGCATTGTGATTACAGGGGTCATGGAGCATTGGGATGACAAGGGCATGGAGCATTTTGATGACAAGAGTCCCGGATCATTGTGTTGTCAGTGTTCATGGATCGTTGTGATGACAGGAGTCATGGAGCATTGTGATGAGAGGGGTCATGGAGCATTGTGATGAGAAGGTCAAGGTGCATTGGGCTGAAAACGTTCATGGTGTATTGTGATGACAGGGGCCATGGAGGCTTGTGATGACAAGGTACTGGAGCATTTTGATGAGAAGACCATGGAGACTTGTGATGACAAGTCTCATGGAATATTCTGATGAAAAGGGGCATGGAGCATTGTGATTACAGGGGTCTTGGGGCATTGTGATGACAAGGGCATGGAGCATTGGGATGAGATGGCCATGGAACGTTCTGATGACATGCATCATGGAGCTTTGTGATCACAAGGGCATGGAACATTGTGATGAAAAAGTCATGGAGCCTTGTCATGACAGGGTTCAAGGAGCATACTGAGGACAAGTGTCAGGGAGCATTGTGATGACAAGTGTATTGAGCATTGTGATGAAAAAGGTCATGGAGCATTGTGATGAGAAGACCATGGATAATTGTGATGACGAGCGTCATGGGGCATTGTGATGATAAGTGTTATGGAACATTTTGATCACAAGGATTTGGAGCATTGTGATGACAGAGATCATGGAGCATTTTGATTTCATTGTGATGACAATAGCATGAAGCATTTTGATGATGGGCATGGTGCATTGTGATGACCGGGTTCATGGATCATTGAGATTAAAAGGGGCATGGAGCATTGTGATTACAGAGGTCTTGGAGCATTGTGATTAGAAGGGTCATGGAGCCTTGTGATGACAAGGCCATGGAACATCGTGATGGCAGGGGTCATGGAGCACTGTTATGACAGGGTTAATGGATAATTGTGATGGCAAGGGCATGGAACTTTGTGATGAGAAGTCCATGGAGCCTTCTGATGACATGCGTCATGGAGCTTTGTGATGACAAGTTCATGGAGCAATGTGATGAGAGCGTTCATGGAGCATTGTGATGACAATGACATTGAGCATTTTGATGAAAAGTTCATGGAGCATTGTGGTGACAAATTTCACAGAGCCTTGTGATGATAAGGGCATTGACTTTTGTGGTGACACACGTCATGGATTCTTGTGATGATGGGACACACGGAGCATTGTGATGACTGGGGTCATTTAGCATTGTGATGACAGGAGCATGGAGCATTGGTCTGACAAGTTTCATTGATCATTGGGTTGACAGTGGGCATGGCACATTGTGATGAAAATGGCATGGAGCATTGTGATGACAAGGTCATGGAGTATTGTGAAGACAGGTGTCAGGGAGCATTGTGATGGCATATTTCATGTTCCATTGTGATGACAATGGCATGGAGCATTGTGATGCAGAGTGTTATGGAGGATTGTGATGACAAAGGTAATGGAGCATTGTGATGACAAAGGCATGGAGCTTGCTATGACAGGGGTCATGGGACATTGCGATGACAAGTGCATGGAGAATTGTGAAGACAAGAGCATGTAACATGGGGATGAGAACTGTCATGGAGCATTGTGATGACAAGGACCTGGAGAATTGTGATGACAAGGGACATGGAGCATTGTGATGACCAGGGCATGGAGCATTGTTATGGCAAGACCGTGGAGCACTGTGATGAGAAGACCATGGATAATTCTGGTGACGAGCATCATGGAGCACTGTAATGACAAGGGGCATGGAGCATTGTGGTGATAGGTCTCATGGAGCACTGTGATGACCGGGGTCATGGAGCATTGTGATGACAAGGGTCATGGAGTATTCTGATGACAAGCTTGTGCAGTATTGTGATGACAAAGCATTTAACACTGTGATGGGAAGTGTCATGGAACATAGTGATGCCAAGAACGTGGAGAATTGTGATGAAAGGGAACATAGAGCATTGTGATGACCAGGGCATGGAGCATTGTGATGGCAAGACCGTGGAGCACTGTGCTGAGAAGACCATGGATAATTGTGATGACGATCGTCATGGAGCGCTATAATGACAAGCGGCATGGAGCATTGTGATTACAGGGGTCTTGGAACATTGTGATGACAAGGGCATGGAGCATTGTGAAGAGAAGGCCATGAAGCATTCTGATGAATGTGTCATGGAGCACTGTGATGACAAGTGCATGGAGCACTGTGATTACAGTTGTCTTGGAGCATTGTGATGAAAAGGGCATGGATCATTGTGATGAAAAAGGCATGGAGCCTTGTCATGACAGTGTTCAAGGAGCATACTGACGACAAGTGTCAGGGAGCATTGTGATGACAAGTGTATTGAGCATTGTGATGACAAATGTTATGGAGCATAGTGATGAGAAGACCATGGATAATTGTGATTATGAGCATCATGGTGTGTTGTGATGAGAAGTGTTATGGAACATTGTGATCCCAACGGTTTGGAGCATTGTGATCACAGAGGTCATGGAGCATTTTGATTTCATGGTGAGGAAAATAGCCTGAAGCATTATGATAATGGGCATGGTGCATTGTCATGATATTATTCATGGAGCTTTGAGATGAAAAGGGGCATGGAGCATTGTTATAAAATGTGTCTTGGAGCATTGTGATGAGAAGTCCATGGAACATTCTAATGACATGAGTCATGGAGCTTTGTGATGACAAGGGCATTGAGCATTGTGTTTACAGGGGTCTTTGGACATTGTGATGACAAGTGTCATGGAGCCTTGTGAATGACAAGGCCGTGGAACTTTGTGATGGCAGGGGTCATGGAACATTGTTATGACAGGTGTAATGGAGCATTGTGATGAGAAGGACAGGAAGCATTGGTGTGAAATGTTTCATGGATTACTGTGATGAGAGTGGGCATGGAACATTTTGATTACAAGGGTATTGGAGCACTGTGATGGCAATGGCATGGATCATTGTGGTGACAGGGCCATGGTACATTCTGATGACATGCGTCATGTAGCTTTTTGATGAAAAGGGCATGGAGTATTTTGATTAGAGGGTTCGTGGAGCATTGTGATGACAAGTGTCATGGAGCCTTGTGATGACAAGGCCGTGGAACATTGTGATGGCAGGTGTCATGGAGCATTGTTATGACAGAGGTAAAGGAGCATTGTGATGAGAAGGGCATGGAGCATTGGTCTGAAATGTTTAATGGATTATTGTGATGAGAGTGGGCATAGAGCATTGTGATGATAAGGGCATGGAACACTGTGATACATGGGTCATGGAGGATTGTAATGACAAGGGCATGGCGCATCGTGATGAGAAGGGCATCGAGCATTGTGATGACAAGTGTCATGGAGCGTTGTGATGACAAGGGCATGGAGCAATGTGATGAGAGGTTTCATGAAGCATTTTGATGACAATGACATGGAGCATTGTGATGACAAGGGCATGGAGCAATGTGATGAGAGGTTTCATGAAGCATTTTGATGACAATGACATGGAGCATTGTGATGCCAAGGGTCATGGCGCTTTGTGATGACAAAGGTCATGGAGCATTTTGATGATAAGTGCATGGTGCATTGTGATGAGAAGGGCAGGGAGTATTTTGATGACAGGGTCATGCAGCAATATGATGAAAAGTGTATTGGAACATTTTGATGACAGGGGTTATAGAATATTGTGATGTCAGGGGTCATGGAACATTGTGATGATAAAGGGATGTAGCATTGTGATGACAGGGGTCATGGGACATTGTGATTACAGGGGTGAGGGAGTATTGTGACGACTAGTGATGGAACACTGTGATATCTCTGGTGAGAGAGAATTTTGATGAGAAATGTACGGAGCATTGTGATTACAAGGTTTATGGAGCTTTGCAATGACAAGTTTCTGGACCGTTGTGATGAAAAGTGAATGGCACATTGTGATGACAAGGGTCATGGAATATTTTTCAGACAAAGGCATGGAGCATTGTGATGACAACAGTCACGGAGCATTGTGATGAAAACGGAATGGGGCATTGTAATGAAAAAGGCATGGAGCCTTTTCCTGACAGGGTTCAAGGAGCATTGTGATGACAAGTGTCAGGGAGCATTGTGATGACAAGTGTAATGAGAATTGTGATGACAAAGGTCAGGGAGCATTGTGATGAAAAGGGCATGGAATTTTGTGATGACAAGCATCATGGAGCATTGTGATGACAAGTGTTATGGAACATTGGGATCACAAGGTTTTGGAGCATTTTGATGACAGAGGTCATGGATCATTTTGATTTCAAGGAGCATGGAGCATTTTGATGACAAGGGCATGAAGCAATGTGATCCCAAGGTTCATGGAGGTTTGTGATGACAATGGAAATGGAGTATTGTGATGACAAGCACATAGAGCATTGTAATGACAAGGTCATGTACCATTTTGCTGACAAAGTCATGGAGCATTGTGATGACGTGTCATGGAGCACTGTGATGAAAAGTGTCACGGAGCATTGTGAATACAGGGGTCATGGAGCATTGGGATGACAAGGGCATGGATCATTGTGATGAAAAGGGTCATGGAGCATTGGGCTGTATATGTTCATGGAGTATTGTGATGACGGGGTCATGGAGCATTGTGATGACAGAGGTCATGAAGAATTTTGATTTCATTGTGCTGACAATATCCAGAAGCATTATGATGATGGGCATGATGCATTGTGATGACAGGGTTCATGGAACATGGAGATGAAAAGGGGCATGGAGCATTGTGATTACAGAGGTCTTGGAAAACTGTGATGACAAGGGCATGGAGCATTTTGATTAGAAGGCCATGGAACATTCTGATGACATGTGTCATGGAGCTTTGTGATGACAAGGGAATAGAGCATTGTGATTAGAGGGGTCTTGGAGCATTGTGATGACAAGTGACATGGAGCATTGTGATGACAAGGCCATGGAACATCGTGATGGAAGGGGTCATGGAGCATTGTTATGACAGGGGTAATGGAGCATTGTGATGAGAAGGGCATGGAGCATTGTGATTACAAGGTTTATGGAGCAATACCATGACAAATTTGTGGACCGTTGTGATGAAAAGCGCGTAGCACATTGTGATGACAATGTTCATGGAGCATTTTTCTGACAAAGGCATGGAGCATTTTGATGACAAGGGTTACGGAGCATTTTGATGAAAAGTTCATGGAGCATTGTGGTTATAAAGGTCACAGAGCCTTGTGCTGACGTGGGCATAGACCATTGTGATGACAAATGTTATGAAGCATTGTGATGACTGGAGTCACTGAGCATTGTGATGACAGGGGTCATGGAGCATTGTGATGAAAAGGGCATGGAGCATTTTGGTGACAGGTGCATGGAGCATTGGTCTGAGAAGTTTCTTAGATTATTGTGATGACAGTGGACATGGTGCATTGTGATGACAAGGGCATGGATTATTGTGATGAGAAGGTCATGGATTATTGTGAAGACAGGTGTCAGGGAGCATTGTGCTGACATATGTCATGGTCCATTGCAATGACAATGGCAGGGAGCATTGTGATGCCAAATATAATGGGGGATGTTGATGACAAATATAATGGAGCATTGTGATGACTAGGGCTTGGAGCATTATGATGACAAGGGCCGTTGAGAATTTTCATGACAAGGTCGTGAAGCATTGTGATGACAAGTCCTGGACCATTGTGATGAGAAATCCATAGAGAGTTGTGATGACAAGTCTCATGGAGCATACTGATGAAAAGGGGCATGGAGCATTGTGATTACAGGGGTCTTGGAACATTGTGATGACAAGGGCATGGAGCATTGTGTTTAAAGGGGTATTGGTGCATTGTGATGAAAAGGGCATGGATCATTTTGATGAAAAAGGCATGGAGCCTAGTCATGACAAGGTTCAATGAGCATACAGACAACAAGTGTCAGGGAGCATTTTGATGACAAGTGTATTGAGCATTGTGATGACAACGGTCATGGAGCATTGTCATGAGAAGTCCATGGATAATTGTGATGACGAGCATCATGGGGCACTGTGAGGACAAGTGTTATGGAACATTGTGATCACAAGGGTTTGGAGCATTGTTATGACTGAGATCTTGGAGCATTTTGATTTCATTGTGATGACAGTAGCATGAAGCATTATGATGATGGGCATGGTGCATTTTGATTACAGGGTTCATGGATCATTGAGATGAAAAGGGGAATGGAGCATTGTGATTACAGAGGTCTAGGAGGACTGTGATGAGAAGGGTCATGGAGCCTTGTGATGACAAGTCCACGGAACATCGTGATGGCAGGGGTCATGGAGCATTGTTATCACAGGGGGAATGGAGCACTGTGACAGAAAGGGCATGGAGCATTGTGATGAGAAGGCCATGGAGCATTCTGATGACATGTGTCATGGAGCTTTGTGAAGACAATGGCATGGAGCAATGTGATGAGAGTGTTCATGGAGCATTGTGATGACAATGACATGGAGCATTTTGATGCCAAGGGTAATGGATCTATGTGATGCCAAAGTCATGGAGCATTTTGATGACAAGGGCGTTGTGCATTGTGATGAGAAGGACAGGGAGCATTGTGATGACAGGGTCATGGAGCAATTTGATGAAAATGTTCATGGAACATTATGATGACAGTGTTTATGGAACATTGTGATGACAGGGGTCATGGAGCATTATGATGAAAAGGGTCATGGAGCATTTTGATGAAAGGGGTTATGGAACATTGTGATGTCAGGGGTCATCGAACATTTTGATGATAAGTGCATGTAGCATTGTGATGACAGGAGTCATGGAACACTGTGATAACAAGGGTGAGGGAGTATTGTGACGAATAGTGATGTAACATTGGGATATCTGTGGTGAGAGAGCATTTTGATGAGAAGTGCATGGAGCATTGTGATGACAAGGTTTATGGAGCATTGTGATGACAAGATTGTGGAGCACTGTGATGACAAACTCATGGTGCATTGTGATGACATGTGTCATGGAGCATCATGCTGAGAAGCGCATGGAGCATTGTGATGACAAGGGTCATGGAGCATTGCGATGAGAAAGGCATAGAGCATTGTGATGACAAGGATCAAAGAGCTTTGTGATGACAAGTCTCATGGAGCATACTGCTGAAAAGGGGCATGGAGCATTGTGATTACAGGGGTCTTGGAGCACTGTAATGAAATGTGCATGGAGTATATTAATGAGAAGTCCCTGGAACATTCTGATGACTTGTGTCATGGAGCTTTGTGATGACAAGGGCATGGAGCATTGTGATTACAGGGGTCTTGGAGCACTGTGATGACAAGTGTCACGGAGCCTTCTGATGACTAGGCCGTGGAACACTGTGATGACAGGGGTTATGGAGCATTGTTATGACAGGGGTAATGGAGCATTGTGATGAGAAGGGCATGGAATATTTGTCTGAAATGTTTTTTGGATTATTTTGATGAGAGTGGGCATGGAGCATTGTGATGACAAGGGCACAGAACACTGTGATACATGGGTCATGCAGGATTGTAATGACTTGGGCACAGAGCATTGTGATGAGAAGGGCATCGAGCATTGTGATGACAAGGGTCATGGAGCTTTGTGATGACAAGGGCATGGAGCAATGTGATGAGAGGGTTCATGGAACATTGTGATGACAATGACATGGACCATTGTGATGCCAAGGGTCATGGAGCTTTGTGATGACAATTCATGGAGCATTTTGATGACAAGGGAATGGTGCATTGTGATGAGAAGTGCAGGGAGCATTTTGATGACCGGGTCATGCAGCAATTTGATGAAAAGTGAAATGGAACATTTTAATGGCAGGGGTTATAGAATATTGTTATGTCAGGGTTCTTGGAACTTTGGGATGAAAAGGGTAATGGAGCATTTTGATGACGGGTGTTATGGAACATTGTTATGTCAGGGGTCATGGAACATTGTCATGATAAGGGGATGTAGCATTGTGATGACATGGTTCATGGAACATTGTGATTACAGGGGTGTGGGAGTATTGTGAAGACTAGTGATGGAACATTGTGATATCTCTGTTGAGAGAGCATTTTGATGAGATGTGCATGGACCATTGTGATTAAAAAGTTTATGGAGCATTGCAATGATAAGGTTGTGGAACTTTGTGATGACAATGGTCATGGAGCATTGTTCTCACAAAGAAATGGAGCATTGTGATGACAAGGGTCACAGTGAATGGTGATGAAATTTCATGGAGCATTGTGTTTACAAATGTCACAGAGCCTTGTGATGATGCGGGCATGGACCATTGTGATGAAAAACGTTATGAAGCATTGTGATGACTAGAGTCAAGGGGCATTCTGATGACAGGGGTCATGGAGCATTGGGATGACAAGGACATGGGTCCTTTTGAAGAAAAGTGTCATGGATCATTGGGATGAATATGTTCATGGAGTATTTTGATGACAGGGGTCATGGAGCATTGTGATTACGGGGGTCTTGGAGCATTGTGATGACAAGAATCCTGGATCATTTTGTTGTCAGGTTTCATGGAGTGTTGTGATGACAGTGGTCATGCAGCATTGTGATGATATTGGGCATGGAGCATTGTGATGAGAAAGTCATGGAGCATAGGGCTAAAAATGTTCATGGAGTATTGTGATGACAAGTGTCATGGAGCATTGTGATGACAAGGGATTGGAGCATTGTGATGACAAGTTCCTGGAGCATTGTGATGAGATGACCATGGAGACCTGTGATGACAAGTCTCATGGAGCATTCTGATGAAACAGGACCTGGAGCATTGTGATTACATGGGTCTTGGAGCATTGTGATGACAAGGGCATGGAGCACTGTGAGGAGAAGGCCATGGAACATTCTGATGACATGCGTCATGGAGCTTTGTGATGACAATGGCATGGAGCATTGTGATTCCAAGGGTCATTGAGCTTTGTAATGACAAAGGTCATGGAGCATATTGATGCCAAGGGTGTGGTGCATTGTTATGAGAAGGGCAGGGAACATTTTGATGACAGGGTCATGCAGCAATTTGATGAAAAGTGTAATGGAACATTTTGTTGACAGGGGTTATAGAACATTGTGATGCCAGGGGTCATGGAGCTTTGGGATGAAATGGGTCAAGGAGCACTGTGATGACTGGGGTTATGGAATATTGTGATGTCAGGTGTCATGGAACATTGTGCTGATAAGGGGATGTAGCATTGTGATGACAGGGGTCATGGAACATTGTGATTACAGGGGTGAGGGCGGAGTGTGATGACTAGTGATGGAACATTGTGATATCTCATGTGAGAGAGCATTTGGATGAAAAGTGCATGGAGCATTGTGATTACAATGTTTATGGGGCATAGCAATGACAAGGTTGTGGATCATTGTGATGAAAATCACATGGAACATTGTGATGACAAGGGTCATGGAACACTGTTCTGACAAAGACATGGAGCATTGTGATGACAAGTGTCACAGAGCATTGTGATGAAAAGTTCATGGAGCATTTGGGTTACAAAGGTCACAGAGCCTTGTGATGACGCGGGCATGGACCGTTTTGATGACAAACGTTATGAAGCATTGTGATGACTGGAGTCAGGGAGCGTTGTGATGACAGGGGTCATGGAGCATTTTGATGACAAGGGCATGGAGCTTTTTGATGACAGGGGCATGGAACATTGGTCTGACATGTTTCCTAGATTATTGTGATGACAGTGGACATGGTGCATTTTGATGAGAAGGGCACGGAGCATTGTGATGAGAAGGCCAGGGACTATTGTGAAGACAGGTGTCAGGGAGCATTGTGATGACATATGTCATGGTCCATTGCGATGACAATGGCAGGGGGCATTGTGATGCCAAATGTAATGGAGGATTGTGATGACAAATATAATGGAGCATTGTGATGACTAGGGCTTGGAGCATTATGATGACAAGGGCCATTGAGAATTTTCATGACAGCGTCGTGAAGCATTGTGATGACAATTTCCTGGAGCACTGTGATGAAAAAACCATGGAGCCTTGTGATGACAAGTCTCATGGAGCATACTGATGAAAAGGGGCATGGAGCATTCTGATTACAGGGGTCTTGGAACATTGTGATAACAAGGGCATGGAGCTTTGTGATGACAAGGGCATCGAGCATTGGTCTAATAAGTTTCATGGATTATTGTGATGACAGTTGGAATGGCGCATTGTGATGACAAGGGCATGGAAAATTGCGATGACCACGTCATGCAATATTGTGAAGAGAGGTGTCAGGGAGCATTGTGATGACATATGCCATGGCCCAATGTGATAACAATGGAGTGGAGCATTGTGATGCCAAGTGTCATGGAGGATTCTGATGACAAATGTAATGGAGCATTGTGATGACAATGGCTTGGAGCATTGTGATGACAAGGGTCAGGGAGCATTCTAATGACAAATTTGTGAAGTATTTTGATGACAATGGCATGGAGTATTGTGATGAAAATGGCATGGGGCTTTGTGAAGAAAAATGCATGGAGCCTTTTCGTGACAGGGTTCAAGGAGCATTCTGACGACACGTGTCAGGGAGCATTGTGATGACAAGTGTATTGAGAATTGTGATGACAACGGTCATGGAGCATTGTGATGAAAAGGGCATGGAGTATTGTGATGACAGGCATCATGGAGCGTTGTGATGAAAAGTGTTATGGAACATTGTGATCACAAGGGTTTGGAGTATTGTGATGACAGAGGTCATGGATCATTTTGATTTCAAGGAGCATGGAGCATTGTGAGGACGAGGGCATGAAGCAATGTGACCCCAAGGTTCATGGAGGATTGTGATGACAATGGTAAGGGAGTATTGTGATGACAAGCACATAGAGCATTGTAATGACATGGTCATGTAGCATTTTGCTGACAAAGGCATGGAGCATTGTGATGACAGGTGTCATGGAGCACTGTGATGACAAGCGTCACGGAGCATTGTGAATACATGGGTCATGGAGCATTGGGATGAGAAGGTCATGGAGCATTGTGGTGAAAATGTTCATTGAATATTGTGATGACAGGGGTCCTGGAGCATTGTGATGACAAGGTCCTGGAACATTGTGATGAGAAGACCATGGAGACTTGTGATGACAAGTCTCATGGAGCATTCTGATGAAAAGGGGCATGGAGCATTGTGATTACAGTGGTCTTGGAGCATTGTGATGACAAGGGCATGGAGTATTGTGATGACAGGCATCATGGAGCGTTGTGATGACATGTGTTATGGAACAATGTGATCACAAGTGTTTGGAGCATTGCGATGACAGAGGTCATGGATCATTTTGATTTCAGGGAGCATGGAGCACTGTGATGACTAGGGCATGAAGCAATGCGATCCCAATGTTCTTGGAGGATTGTGATGACAATGGTAATGGAGTATTGTGATGACAAGCGCATAGAGCATTTTAATGACAAGATCATGTAGCATTTTGCTGACAAAGGCATGGAGCTTTGTGATGACAGGTATCATGGAGCACTCTGATGACAAGCATCACGGAGCATTGTGAATACAGGGTTCATGGAGCATAGGGATGACAAGGGCATGGATCATTGTGATGATAAGTGTCATGGATCACTGGGTTGAAAATGTTCATGGAGTATTGTGATGACAGGGGTCATGGAGCATTGTTATGACAAGGGAATGAAACACGGTGATGACAAGGTCCAGGAGCATTGTGATGAGATGACCATGGAGACTTGTGATGACAAGTCTCAAGGAGCATTCTGATGAAAAGTGGCATGGAGCATTGTGATTACAGGGGTCTTGGAGCATTGTGATGACAAAAGTCCTGGATGATTGTGTTGTCAGGTTTCATGGAGTGTTGTGATGACAGTGGTCATGGAGCATTGTGATGATATTGGTCATGGCACATTGTGATGAGAAGGTCATGGAGCATTGGGGTGAAAATGTTCATGGAATATTGTGATGACAGGTGTCATGGAGCATTGTGATGACAAGGGAATGTAGCGTGGTGATGATAAGGTCCTGGAGCATTGTGATGAGAAGACCATGGAGACTTGTGATGACAAGTCTCATGGAGCATTCTGATGAAAAGGAGCATGGAGCATTGTGATTACAGGGGTCTTGGATCATTGTGATGAAAAGGGTCATGGAGCCTTGTGATGACAAGTCTCATGGAGCATTCTGATGAAAAGGGGCATGGAGCATTGTGATTACAGGTGTCTTGGAGCATTGTGATGACAAGGGCATGGAGCACTGTAAGGAGAAGGCCATGGGACATTCTGATGACATGCCTCTTGGAGCTTTGTGATGACAACGGCATGGAGCATTGTGATTACAGGGGTCTTGGATCATTGTGATGACAAGGGTCATGGAGCCTTGTGATGACAAAGCCTTGGAACATTGTGATGGCAGGGGTCATGGAGCATTGTTATGACAGATGTAATGGAGCATTGTGATGAGAAAGGCATTGAGCATTGGTCTGAAATGTTTCATGGATTATTGTGATGAGAGTGGGCATGGAGCATTGTGATGACAAGGGCACGTACACTGTGATACATGCGTCATAGGGTGTTGTAATGAAAAGGGCATGGAGCATTGTGATGAGAAGGGCATCGAGCATTGTGATGACAAGTGTCATCGAGCTTTGTGATGACCAGGGCATGGAGCAATGTGATGAGAGGGTTCATGGAGCATTGTGATGACAATGACATGGACCATTGTGATGCCAAGGGTCATGGAGTTTTGTGATGACAAAGGTCATGGAGCATTTTGATGACAAGTGTGTGGTGCATTGGGATGAGAATGGCAGGGAGCATTTAGATGACAGGGTCATGCAGCAATTTGATGAAAAGTGTAATGGAAACTTTTGATGACAGTGGTTATAGAATATTGTGATGCCAGGGGTCATGGAGCTTTGGGATGAAAAGGGTCATGGAACATTTTGATGACAGGCGTTATGGAACACTGTGATGTCAGGGGTCAGGGAACATTGTGCTGATAAGGGAATGTAGCATTGGGATGACAGGGGTCATGGAACATTGTGATAACTGGGGTGAGGGAGGATTGTGATGACTAGTGATGGAACATTGTGATATCTCATGTGAGAGAGCATTTGGATGAGAAGTGCATGGAGCATTGTGATTAGAAGGTTTATGGAGCATAGCGATGACAAGGTTGTGGATCACTGTGATGAAAAACGCATGGCACTTTGTGATGACAAGGGTCATGGAGCATTGTGATGACAAGGGCATGGAGTATTGTGATGACAGGCATCATGGAGCGTTGTGATGACAACTGTTATGGAACATTGTGATCACAAGTGTTTGGAGCATTGCGATGACAGAGGTCATGGATCATTTTGATTTCAAGGAGCATGGAGCATTGTGATGACTATGGCATGAAGCAATGGGATCCCAAGGATCTTGGAGGATTGTGATGACATTGGTAATGGAGTATTGTGATGACAAGCGCATAGAGCATTGTAATGACAAGGTCATGTAGCATTTTGCTGACAAAGGCATGGAGCATTGTGATGACAGGTGTCATGGAGCACTGTGATGACAAGCATCACGGAGCATTGTGAATACAGGGGTCATGTAGCATTGTGATGACAAGGGCATGGATCATTGTGATGACAAGTGTCATGGAGCATTGGGCTGAAAATGTTCATGGAGTATTTTGATGACAGGGGTCATGGGAGATTGTTATTACAGAGGTCTTGGAGCATTGTTATGACAAGAGTCCCGGATCATGGTGTAGTCAGGTGTCATGGAGTGTTGTGATGACTATGGTCATGCAGCATTGTGATGATAATGGTCATGGAGAATTGTGATGAGAAGGTCATGGAGCACAGGGCTAAAAATGTTCATGGAGTATTGTGATGACAGGTGTCATGGAGCATTGTGATTACAAGGGAATGGAGCATGGTGATGACAAGGTCCTGGAGCATTGTGATGAGATGACCATGGAGACTTGTGATGACAAGTCTCATGGAGCATTCTGATGAAACAGGACCTGGAGCATTGTGATTACAGGGGTCTTGGAGCATTGTGATGACAAGGGCATGGAGCACTGTGAGGAGAAGGGCATGGAACATTCTGATGACATGCGTCATGGAGCTTTGTGATGACAATGTCATGGAGCATTGTGATTCCAAGGGTCATTGAGCTTTGTGATGACAAAGGTCATGGAGCATATTGATGCCAAGGGTGTGTTGCATTGTTATGAGAAGGGCAGGGATCATTTTGATGACAGGGTCATGCAGCAATTTGATGAAAAGTGTAATGGAACATTTTGTTGACACTGGTTACAGAACATTGTGATGCCAGGGGTCATGGAGCTTTGGGATGAAATGGGTCAAGGAGCACTTTGATGACAGGGTTTATGGAATATTGTGATGTCAGGGGTCATGGAACATTGTGCTGATAAGGGGATGTAGCATTGTGATGACAGGGGTCATGGAAAATTGTGATAACAGGGGTGAAGGAGGATTGTGATGACAAGTGATGGTACATTGTGATATCTCATGTGAGAGAGCATTAGGATGAGAATTGCATGGAACATTGTGATTACAAGGTTTATGGAGCATAGTGATGACAAAGTTGTGGATCATTGTGATGAAAAACGCATGGCACATTGTGATGACAAGGGTCATGGAGCATTGTTGTGACAAAGACATGGAGCATTGTGATGACAAGTGTCACGGAGCATTGTGATGAAAAGTTCAGGAAGCATTGTGGTTACAAAGGTCACAGAGTCTTGTGATGACGCGGGCATGGACCGTTGTGATGACAAACGTTATGAAGCATTGTGATGACTGGAGTCAGGGAGCGTTGTGATGACAGGGGACATGGAGCATTGTGAGGACAAGGGCATGGAGCATTGTGATGACAGGGGCATGGAGCATTGGTCTGACAAGTTTCATAGATTATTGTGATGACAGTGGACATGGTGCATTGTGATGACAAGGGCATGGAGCATTGTGATGATAAGGGCATGGAGTATTGTAAAGACATGTGTCAGGGAGCATTGTGATGACATATTTCATGATCCATTGCGATGTCAGTGGCATGGAGCATTGTGATGCCAAATGAAATGGAGGATTGTGATGAAAAATATAATGGAGCATTGTGATGACTAGGGCTTGGAGCATTATGATGACAAGGGCCATTGAGAATTTTCATGACAATGTCGTGAAGCATTGTGATGACATTGTCCTGGAGAAATGTGATGGGAAATCCATGGAGCCTTGTGATGACAGGTCTCATGGAGCATACTGATGAAAAGGGGTATGGAGCATTCTGATTACAGGGGTCTTGGAACATTTTGGTAACAAGGGCATGGAGCATTGTCATGACAAGGTCATGGAGTATTGTGATGACAGGCATCATGGAGCGTTGTGATGACAAGTGTTATGGGACATTGTGATCACAAGGTTTTGGAGCATTGCAATGACAGAGGTCATGGATCATTTTGATTTCAAGGAGCATGGAGCATTGTGATGACTAGGGCATGAAGCAATGCGATCCCAAGGTTCATGGAGGATTGTGATGACAATGGTAATGGAGTCTTGTGATGACAAGCGCATAGAGCATTGTAATGACAAGGTCATGTAGCATTTTGCTGACAAAGGCATGGAGCTTTGTGATGACAGGTGTCACGGAGCACTGTGATGACAAGCATCACGGAGCATTGTGAATACAGGGGTCATGGAGCATAGCGATGACAAGGGCATAGATCATTGTGATGACAAGTGTCATGGAGCATTGGGCTGAAAATGTTCAAGGAGTATTGTGATGACAGGGGTCATGGTGCATTGTGATGACAAGAGTCCCGGATCATTGTGTTGTCAGGTGTCATGGAGTGTTGTGATGACAGTTGTCATGGAGCATTGTGATGATATTGGTCATAGAGCATTGTGATGAGAAGGTCATGGAGCATATGGCTGAAAATGTTCATGGAGTATTGTGATGACAGGTGTCATGGAGCATTGTGATGACAAGGGAATGGAGCATGGTGATGACAAGTTCCTGGAGCATTGTGATGAGATGACCATGGAGACTTGTGATGACAAGTCTCTAGGAGCATTCTGATGAAAAGGGGCATGGATCATTGTGATTACAGGGGTCTTGGAGCACTGTGATGACAAGGGCATGGAGCACTGTGAGGGGAAGGCCATGGAACATTCTGATAACATGCGTCATGGAGCTTTGTGATGACAAGGGCATGGAGCATTGTGATTACAGTGGTCTTGGAGCATTGTGATGACAAGGGTCATGGAGCCATGTGATGACAAGGCCATGGAACATTGTGATGGCAGGGGTCAAGGAGCATTGTTATGACAGTTTTAATGGAGCATTGTGATGAGTACGGCATTGAGCATTGGTCTGAAATGTTTCATGGATTATTGTGATGAGAGTGGGCATGGAGCATTGTGATGACAAGGGCACGTACACTGTGATACATGGGTCATTGGGGATTGTAATGACAAGGGCATGGAGCATTGTGATGAGAATGGCATCGAGCATTGTGATGACAAGTGTCATGGATCTTTGTGATAACAAGGGCATGGAGCAATGTGATGAGAGTGTTCATGGAGCATTGTGATGACAATGTCATGGAGCATTGTGATGCCAAGTGTCATGAAGCTTTGTGATGACAAAAGTCATGGATCATTTTGATGACAAATGTGTGGTGCATTGTGTTGAGAAGGGCAGAGAGCATTTTGATGACATGGTCATGCAGCAATTTGATGAAAATTGTAATGGAACATTTTGATGACAGGGGTTATAGAACATTGTGATGCCAGGGGTCATGGATCTTTGCGATGAAAAGGGTGATGGAGCATTTTGATGACAGGTGTTATGGAACATTGTGATGTCAGGGGTCATGGAACATTTTGCTGATAAGGGGATGTAGCATTGTGATGACAGGGGTCATGGAACATTGTGATATCTGGGGTGAGTGAGGATTGTGATGACTAGTGATGGAACATTGTGATATCTCATGTGAGAGAGCACTTGGATGAGAAGTGCATGGAGCTTTGTGATTACAAGGTTTATGGAGCATAACGATGACAAGGTTGTGGATCATTGTGATGAAAAGGACATGGCACATTGTGATGACAATTGTCATGGAGCATTGTTCTGACAAAGACATGGAGCATTGTGATGACAAGGTTCACGGAGCATTGTGATGAAATGATCATGGAGCACTGTGGTTACAAATGTCACAGAGCCTTGTGTTGACGCGGGCATGGACCATTCTGATGACAAACGTTATGAAACATTGTGATGACTGGAGTCACTGAGCACTGTGATGACAGGGGTCATGGGGCATTGTGATGAAAAGCGCATGGAGCATTGCTCTAATAATTTTCAGAGATTATTGTAATGACAGTGGGAATGGCGCATTGTGATGACAAGGGCATGGAGCATTGTGATGACCAGGTCATGCAGTATTGTGAAGAGAGGTGTCAGGGAGCATTGTGATGACATGTGTAATGGCCCATTGTGATGACAATGGCATGGAGCACTGTGATGCCAAGTGTCATGGAGGATTCTGATGAAAAAGGTAATGGAGCATTGTGATGACAATGGCTTGGAGCATTGTGATGACAATGGTCAGGGAGCATTGTGCTGACAATGCATGGAGCATTGTGATGACAAGGGTCATGGAGCATTCTGATGACAAGCTTGTGGAGTATATTGATGACAATGGCATGGAGCATTGTGATGAAAATTGCATGGGGCTTTGTGATGAAAAAGACATGGTTCCTTTTCGTGACAGTGTTCAAGGAGCATTCTGATGACAAGTGTCAGGGAGCATTGTGATGACAAGTGTATTGAGCATTGTGATGACAAAGGTCATGGAGCATTGTGATGAAAAGGGCATGGAGTATTGTGATGACAGGCATCATGGAGCGTTGTGATGACAAGTGTTATGGAACATTGTGATCCCAAGGGTTTGAAGCATTGTGATGACAGCGGTCATGGATCATTTTGATTTCAAGGAGCATGGAGCATTGTGATCACAAGGGCATGGATCATTGTGATGACAAGGGTCATGGAGAATTGGGCTGAAAATGTTCATGGAGTATTGTGATGACAGGGGTCATGGAGCATTTTGATTACAGGGGTCTTGGAGAATTGTGATGACAAATGTCCCGGATCATTGTATTGTCAGGTGTCATGGAGTGTAGTGATGACAGGGGTCATGGAGCATTGTGATGATATTGGTCATGGAGCATTGTGATGAGAATGTCATGGAGCATTTGGCTGAAAATATTCATGGAGTATTGTGATGACAGGGGTCATGGAGGATTGTGATGACAAGGGAAAGGAGCATGGTGATGACAATGTCCTGGAGCATTGTGATGAGAAGACCATGGAGACTTGTGATGACATGTCTCATGGAGCATTCTGATTAAAAGGTGCATGGAGCATTGTGATTACTGGGGTCTTGGAGCATTGTGATGACAAGGGCATTGAGCAATCTGAGGAGAAGGACATGAAACATTCTGAGGACATGCGTGATGGAGCTCTGTGATTACAAGTGCATGTAGAATTGTGATTAGAGGTATCTTGGAGCATTGTGATGACAAGGGTCATGGAGCCTTGTGATGGCAAGGTCGTGGAACATTGTGATGGCAGGTGTCATGGAGCATTGTTATGACAGAGGTAATGGAGCATTGTGATGAGAAGGGCATTGAGCATTGGTCTGAAATGTTTCATGGATTATTGTGATGAGAGTGGGCATGGAGCATTGTGATGACAAGGGCACCGTACACGGTGATACATGGGTCATGGGGGATTGTATTGACAAGGGCATGGAGCATTGTGATGAGAAGAGCATCGAGCATTGTGATGAAAAGTGTCATGGAGATGTGTGATGACAAGGGCAAGGAGCAATGTGATGAGAGGGTTCATGGAGCACTGTGATGCCAAGGGTCATGGAGCTTTGTGATGACAAAGGTCATGGAGTATTTTGATGACAAGTGTGTGGTGCATTGTGATGAGAAGGGCAGGGAGCATTTTGATGATAGGTTCATGCAGTAATTTGATGAAAAGTGTAATGGAATATTTTGATGACATGGGTTATAGAACATTGTGATGCCAAGGGTCATGGAGCTTTAGGATGAAAAGGGTCATGGAGCATTTTGATGACAGGTGTTATGGAACTTTGTGATGTCATGGGTCATCGAACATTGTGATGATAAGTGCACGTAGCATTGTGATAACAGGAGTCATGGATCATTGTGATGACAGGGGTGAGGGAGTATTGTGACAAATAGTGATGTAGCATTGTGATATCAGTGGTGAGAGAGCATTTGGATGAGAAGTGCATGGAGCATTGTGATGACAAATTTTATGGAGCATTGTGATGACAAGATTGTGGAGCACTGTGATGATAAGCGCATGGTGCATTGTGATGACATGTGTCAAGGAGCATTGTGCTGACAAGCGCATGGAGCATTGTGATGACAAGGGTCATGGAGCATTGTGCTGAGAAAGGCATAGAGAATTGTGATGACAAGGATCAAAGAGCATTGCGATGAAAAGTTCATGGAGCATTGTGATGACAAGGGTCAGGGAGCATTCTGGTGACAAGTTTGTGGAGTATTTTGATGACAATGGCATGGAGGATTGTGATGAAAACGGCATGGGGCATTGCGATGAAAAAGGCATGGAGCCTTTTCGTGACAGGTTTCAAGGAGCATACTGATCACAAGTGTCAGGGAGCATTGTGATGACAAGTGTATTGAGAATTGTGATGACAAAAGTCATGGAGCATTGTGATGAAAAGGGCATGGTGTATTGTGATGACAGACATCATGGAGCGTAGTGATGACAAGTGTTATGGAACATTGTGATCACAAGAGTTTGGAGCATTGTGATGTCAGTGGTCATGGAGCATTGTAATGATATTGGCCATGGAGCATTGTGATGAGTAGATCGTGGAGCATTGGGCTGAAAATATTCATGGATTATTGTGATGACAGTGGTCATGGTGCATTGTTATGTCAAGGGAATGGAGCATGGTGATGACAAGGTCCTGGAGCATAGTGATGAGAAGACCATGGAGACTTATGATGACAAGTCTCAGGGAGCATTCTGATGAAAAGGAGCATGGAGCATTGTGATTACAGGGGTCTTGGAGCATTGTGATGACTAGGGCATGGAGCATTGTGATGAGAAGGTCATGGAGCATTCTGATGATATGTGTCATGGAGTTTTGTGATGACAAGGGCATGGAGCATTGTGATTAAAGGGATCTTGGAGCATTGTGATGAGAAGACCATGGATAATTGTGATGATGAGCGTCATGGGGTGTTGTGATGATAAGTGTTATGGAACATTGTGATCACAAGGGTTTGGAGCATTATGATGACAGAGGTCATGGAGAATATTGATTTCATTGTGATGACAATAGCCTGAAGCATTACGATGATGGGCATGGTGCATTGTGATGGCAGGGTTCATGGAGCATTGAGATGAAAAGGGGCATGGAGCATTGTGTTTACAAAGGTCTTGGAGCATTGTGATGACAAGGGCATGGAGCATTGTGATGAGAAGGCCATGGAACTTTCTGATGACATGCGTCATGGAGCTTTGTGATGACAAGGGCATGGAGCATTGTGATGACAAGGGTCATGGAACATTGGGCTGAAAATTTTCATGGAGTATTGTGATGACAGGTGTCATGGGGCAGTGTGATGACTAGGGAATGGAACATTGTGATGACAAGAGTCCCAAATCATTGTGTTGTCAGGTGTCATGGAGTGTTGTGATGACAGTGGTCATGGAGCATTGTGATGATATTGGCCATGGAGCATTGTGATGAGAAGACCTTGGGTAATTGTGATATCGAGCATCATGGAGCACTGTAATGACAAGGGGCATGATGCATTGTGATGACATGTGTCAGGGAGCATTGTGATGACAGGGGTCATGGAGCATTGTGATGACAAAGGCATGGAGCTTTGTGATGACATGTGCATGGAGCATTGTGATGACAAGTGCATGGAGCATTGCAATGTCAAGTGGATGGAGAATTGTGATGACAAGAGCATGTAACATTTTGATGAGAAGTGTCATGTAGCATTGTGATGACAAGGACGTGGAGAATTGTGATGACAAGGGACATGGAGCATTTTGATAACCAGGGCAAGGTGCACTGTAATGACAGAGGTCATGGAGCATTATTATGAGAACGGCCATGGTGCATTCTGACATAAGATACCACTTATGAAGGGAATGTAAACATGGCTACATATGAACTGATTTAGGGAAGAGAACAGAGTATCAGATTTAGAAAACAATCTAATGCTTGCTTAAGGGGAAAGAGAGGTGGGGAGATGCACAAAACATAAGACTGATATTAGCACAGGTACCGTTCCATAATCCAAAAACAGAAGAGACAAGCCCTACTCCTTCCTCAGTGAATGGAACTCAAAATCCCTATTCCCCTCAGAGAAATATATCTGACTAGTAAGAATTTTAAAACCTATGTACTGATATGTCTCCGTAAGGGAAACAAGTGTGTCTAGAACGACATAAACATGGCAGTGAGAAGCAGCTCAAACCCACTATAAAAATGAATTTCAGGGCTTCCCTGGTGGCGCAGTGGTTGTGAGTCTGCCTGCCAATGCAGGGGACGCGGGTTCGTGCCCCGGTCTTGGAGGATCCCACGTGCCGCGGAGCGGCTGGGCCTGTGAGCCATGGCCGCTGGGCCTGCGAGTCCGGAGCCTGTGCTCCGCAACAGGAGAGGCCACAACAGTGAGGGGCCCACATACCGCAAAAAAAAAAAAAAAAAAAAAAAAAAAAAGAATTTCAAAACAAAACATAAAAACAGTAAAATTCTTACACAATACCTTCAGGGGTTCTGATGAAACCTGGAATGACCATATCTACAATGACAGCTGGATATGGCATAAGGCTGGTCACTTGGGACTGAGAGGATTGGTGAGATTGGGTGAAAAAATGAAGACCCTTTAAAGCAATAATGCCTGCCACCCATTCCATGGTTCCCATCTCTCCAGGTAGAAGGGAATATCACTACAGTTATAACGTGTATGGGAACCTAGAGAATGGAAACCATCTGATGGTGAAAGGTTTCTAAAACTCTAGTACTTATTTCTCTCCTTGTGCTCCAGTTTGACATTCCAACTGCTTTACTATCAATCTCCCAAATTGGAAAGTCAGCCCCTATATCCTCCTGGTACGCACAGTTGGCAAATTGTGCAGAGGATATAAGGGAAGAGAGAGAACCAATGAGAGAGTAGCTGTAGGCATTTGCACGGCCACATGTCTCTCTAATTTTCCGTCACAAAGAGCAATTAACCAAAGTCTCAGCCTGCCCCCAGAACCAGTATAAGTCCAGAAGCAAAAATGTTGATTTGCGGTCAGCTCACAAAAACGCGAGTTGAAAAATAGAGCTCAGGGCCACAGCAATTCACTAACCTGCAGAGTTATAAAGGACTACTCTCTTCGAAAAATCTGTTGAGGGAAAGCCACGAGGCAGAAGGGAAAATGAGGCAGAATGGCATGAAATAGATTTCAAGAGGTACATTGGAATCGCCTTTAAACACAGGAAAAGCATTACAACTTCGAAAATTATGGAAATGGCCATAAAGGGCATATGGGTTTTAACATGCATATATGCAGGAGAAAACGCATATGCCCTTTTTGGACAAGCAAGCAAGGGGGCAATGCAAATCTGCACTACAAAGAAGTATCACTTCCCACCGGTCAAAAGGGACATCCGCAAAATGTGTAAAAACCAGAAAGGCAAGACAGGCCCTGGAGAACAGGGAGCCTTGTTATGCTGATGGGCGGGATGAAAATTGCCAACTGCCTCTCTGGAGGAGTGCATTGTGTTCCCTAAAACAAGTAAACAACAGAGCTACAGAGCCAAGGGCACTTCCAGTCTAGGGAATATACCTTGGGAAAACTGAAAATAAATAAGACAGATCCACACCAAAATTCAGGGCTGCACTGCTTACAAAAACCTCAACTTGGGTACATATTAAATATCCCAGGAAAGACAAAAATGGTTCAAGAAATTCTGGTACTTACGTATGATGGAATATCCCTCAGCCATAAAATCAATGTCATAAGGCCAGTAGCAGCAAAATGAGTGGATTCAGGTACGATAATTCTAAGTGAAATAAGTCACACAGAAAAAGAAACTTATCATAAGATATCACTTATGAAGATCCTGTAAACATGGCTACACATGAACTGAGTTAGGAAAGAAAAGAGAGACTCACATTTAAAAAAAAAAAAACGCTTATGCTTGCTTAAGGGGGAAGGAGAGGTGGGGTGATGCATAAAATCAGAGTTTGATATTAGTACAGGTACCGTTCCAAAAACCAAATACGAAATAGACAAAACCTACACCTTCCTCAGTGAAAGGGACTCAACACCCCATATTCACCACAGAGTAATATATCTTAAAAGTATGAATCTTAAAACCTATGTATTGATATGTCTCCATAAGGGAATCAAGTGTGTCTATACTGGCATAAACATGACAGTGAGAATCAGCTCAAACCCACTATAAAAAGGAATTTCAAAAACAAAACAAAAAAACAGGGAAATTTCTTTCAATTCCTTCAGGGTCTCTGATGAAACCTGGAATGACCCGATCTACAATGACAGCTGGATGTGGCATAAGGCTGGACCCTTGTGACTGAGAGGATTGGTGAGATTGAGTGAGCAAATGCAGACCCTTTAAATCAATAATGAGGGGCACCCATTCCATGGGTCCCAACTCTCCAGGTTGAAGGGAATATTACTACAGCTCTTACATGTACGGGAAACCTAGAGAATGGACACACTGTGAATACGAAAGGTCTCTAAAACTCAACTAATAGTCCCTCTCGTGGTGCTCCGGTTTGACATTCCAACTGCTTTACTATCAATCTCCCAACTTGGAGAGACAGCCCCTTTAACCTCCTGGTTCTCACAGGTTGCCAATTTGGCAGAGGATGAAACCGAAGAGGAAGAACCAAAGAGAGAGTAGCTGTTAGGCATTTGGACGGCCATATGTCACTCTTATTCCCAGGGAGGAAGAAGAATTGACCAAAGTCTCAGCCACACACCGGGAACCAGTATATGTTCTGAACCAAAATATTTGACTTGCGTTGAGCTCAGAAAAAACGAGTTAAATATGGAGCTCAGGGGCACAGCAATTCACAAACTGGCAGAGTAATAAAGGGCAACTATCGTCCAAAATTCTGTTGAGGGAAGGCAACGAGGCAAACTTGAAAGGGAGGCAGAATTGCAGGAAACAGATTTCAAGAGGTACGTTGGAATCACCTTTAAAGCACAGGAAGAGGGGCACAACTTCGACAATGAGGCACTTGGCTAAAAAGGGCGTTTGCATTTTCTCCTGAATATATTCAGGAGAAAACGCATACGCCCTTTTTGGCCAAGCAAGCAAGCGGGCAATGCAAATCTGCACTACAAAGAAGTATCACTTCCCACCGGACAAAAGGCACATCCACAAAATGTGTAAAAACCAGAAAGGCAAGACAGGCCCTGGAGAACAGGGAGCCGTTTTATGATGATGGGCGGGATGTAAACTGCCAACTGCCTCTCTGGAGGAGTGCATTGTGTTCCCTAAAACAAGTAAACAACAGAGCTACAGAGCCAAGGGCACTTCCAGTCTAGGGAATATACCTTGGGAAAACTGAAAATCAATAAGACAGAGCCACCCCAAAATTTAGGGCTGCACTGCTTACAAGAATCTCAACTTGGGTACACCTTAAGTATCCCAGGAAAGATAAAAATGGTTCAAAAACCTGTGGTAATTACGTATGATGGAATATCACTCAGCCATGAAATCAATGTCATAAGATCAGTAGCAGCAAAATGAATGGATTCAGGTACGATGATTCTAAGTGAAATAAGTCACACAGAAAAAGAAACTTTTCATAAGATAATACTTATGAAAATCCTGTAAGCATGGCTACACATGAACTGAGTTAGGAAAGAGAAGAGAGTCTCACATTTGGAAAACACTCTTATGCCTGCTTAAGGGGGAAGGAGAGGTTGGGTGATGCATAAAACCAGAGTTTGATATAAGCACAAGTACCGTTCAAAAAACCAACTATGGAATAGACAACACCTACACCTTCTTCAGTGAAAGGGACTCAGAACCCCATATTTCCCGCAGAGGAATATATCTGACTAGTAAGAATCTTAAAACCTATGTATTGATATGTCTCCATAAGGGAATCAAGTGTGTCTAGACTGTCACAAAGATGGCACCGAGAATCAGCTCAAACCCACTATAAAAAGGAATTTCAAAAACAAAACAAAAAAACAGTGAAATTATTTACAATTCCTTCATGGTCTCTGATTAAACTTGGAATGACCCTATCTAGAATGACAGCTGGAGGTGGCATAAGGCTGGACACATGGGACTGAGAGGATTGGTGAGATTCGTGAGCAAATGCAGACCCTTTAAAGCAATAATGCATGGCACCCATTCCATGGGTCCCAACTCTCCAGATTGTAGGGAATTTTACTACA
Source organism: Mesoplodon mirus (assembly GCF_964341445.2). Taxonomy (NCBI): domain Eukaryota; kingdom Metazoa; phylum Chordata; class Mammalia; order Artiodactyla; family Ziphiidae; genus Mesoplodon; species Mesoplodon mirus. The sequence goes on from NW_028295817.1 coordinate 4,850,576, forward strand.
TCTATAACATGTATGGGAAACCTAGAGAATGGACACACTGTAAATACGAAAGGTTTCTAAATCTCAACGAATAATCCCTCTCCTGGTGCTCCAGTTTTACTTTCTAACTGCTTTACTTTCAATCTCCAAACCTGGAGAGACAGCACCTTTAACCTCCTGGTTCGCACAGGTTGCTAATTTGCAAAGGATGAAAGGGAAGAGGGAGAACCAATGAGAGAGTAGCTGTTAGGCATTTGAACGGTCACATGTCACTCTTATTTCCCGGGAGGAAGAAGAATTTACCAAAGTCTCAGCCACCCACCCGGAACCAGTATAGGTCCTTAACCAAATTATGGGACTTTTGTTCAGCTCACAAAAAAATGAGTTAAAAAATGGAGCTATAAGGCAGAGCAATTCACAAACTGGCAGAGTAATAAAGGTCAACTATCATCCAAAAATCTGTTGAGGGAAGGCAACGAGGTGGACTTGAAAGCGAGGCAGAATAGCAGGAAACAGATTTCAAGAGGTACATTGGAATCGCCTTTAAAGCACAGGAAGAGGGGCACAACTTCGACAACGATGCACATGGCCAAAAAGGGCGTATGTGTTTTCTCCTGAGTATATTCAGGAGAAAACGCATACGCCCTTTTTGCCAAGCAAGCAAGCTGACAATGTAAGCCTGCACTACAAATAAGTGTCACTTCCCACCGGTCCAAATGGACATCCACAAAAAGGGTAAAAACCAGAAATTCAAGACAGGCCCTGCAGAACAGGGAGCCTTGTTATGCTGATGGGAGGGATGTGAATTGCCAACAGCCTCTCTGGAGGAGTGCATTGTGTTCCCTAAAACAAGTAAACAAAAGATCTACAGAGCCAAGGACACTTCCAGTCTTGGGAATATACCTTGGGAAACTGAAAATCAATAAGACAGAGCCACCCCCAAATTTAGGGCTGCACTGTTTACAACAACCTCAAATTGGGTACACCTTAAATATCCCAGGAAATACAAAAATGGTTCAAAAAATTGTGGTACTTACGTACGATGTAATATCCCTCAGCCACGAAATCAATGTCATAAGACCAGTAGCAGCAAAATGAGTGGATTCAGGTACGATGATTCTAAGTGAAATAAGTCACACAGAAAAAGAAGCTTATCATAAGATATCACTTATGAAGATACTGTAAACATGGCTACACATGAACTGAGTTAGGAAAGAGAACAGAGTCTCACATTTAGAAAACACTCTTATGCGTGCTTTACGGGGAAGGAGAGGTGGGGTGAGGCATAAAACCAGAGTTTGATATAAGCACAGGTACCGTTCCAAAAACCGACTATGGAATAGACAAGACCTACCTATACCTTCCTCAGTGAAAGGGACTCAAAACCCCATATTTCCCGCAGACGAATATATCTGACTAGTAAGAATCTTAAAACCTATGTATTGATATGTCTCTGTAAGGGAATCAAGTGTGTCTAGACTGGCATAAACATGGCAGCGAGAATCAGCTCAAACCTACTATTAAAAGGAATTTCAAAAACAAAACAACAAAACAGGGAAATTCTTTACAATTCCTTCAGGGTCTCTGATGAAACCTGGAATGACCCTGTCTACAATGACAGCTGGATGTGGCATAAGGCTGGACACTTGGGACTGAGAGGATTGGTGAGTTTGGGTGAGCAAATGCCTCCCCTTTATAGGAATAATGCATGGCACCCATTCCATGGGTCCCAACTCTCCAGGCTGAATGGAATATTACTAGAGCTATAACATGTATGGGAAACCTAGAGAATGGGCACTTTGTGAATACAAAAGGTTTTTAAAACTCAACGAATAGTCCCTCTCCTGATGCTCTGGTTTTACTTTCCAACTGCTTTACTATCAATCTCCCAACTTGGAGAGACAGCCCCTTTAAACTCCTGGTTCGCACAGGTTGCCAATTTGGCAGAGGATCAAAGTGAAGAGGGAGAACAAATGAGAGAGTAGCTGTTAGGCATTTGGACAGGCACACGTCACTCTAATTGCCCGGCAGGAAGAATAATTATCCAAAGTCTCAGGCACTCACCGGGATCCAGTATAGGTCCTGAACCAAAAATTTGGACTTGCTTTCAGCTCACAAAAAACGAGTTACAAAATGGAGCTCAGGGGCACAGCAATTCACAAACTGGCAGAGTAATAAAGGCCAACTATGTTCCAGAAATCTGTTGAGGGAAGGCAATGAAGCGAACCCGAATGTCAGGCCGAATAGCAGGAAACACATTTCAACAGGTACGTTGGAATCATCTGTAAAGCAGAGGAAGAAGGGTACAACTTCGACAATGATGCACTTGGCCAAAAAGGGTGTATGCGTTTTGTCCCTAATATATTCAGGAGAAAACGCATACGCCCTTTTTGGCCAAGCAAGCAAGCGGGCAATGCAAATCTGGTCTACAAAGAAGTAACACATCCCACAAGTCAAAAGGGACATATGCAAAATGTTTAAAAAACAGAAATGCAAGACAGGCCCTGGAGAACTGGGAGCCTTGCTATGCTGATGGGTGGGATGTAAATTGCCAACTGCCTCTCTGGAGGAGTGCATTGTGTTCCCTAAAACAAGTAAACAACAGAGCTACAGAGCCAAGGGCACTTCGAGTCTAGGGAATATACCTTGGGAAAATTGAAAATCAATAAGACAGAGCCATCCCAAAATTTAGGGCTGCATTGCTTACAAGAACCTCAACTTGGGTACACCTTAAATATCCCAGGAAATATAAAAATGGTTAAAAAAACTGTGGTACTTACGTATGATGGAATATCCCTCAGCCATGAAATCAATGTCATAAGACCACTAGCAGCAAAATTAGTGGATTCAGGTACGATGCTTCTAAGTGAAATAAGTCACACAGAAAAAGAAGCTTATCATAAGATATCACTTAAGAAGATCCTGTAAACATGGCTACACATGAACTGAGTTAGGAAAGAGAACAGAGTCTCACATTTAGAAAACACTCTTATGCCTGCTTAAGGGGGAAGGAGAGGTGGGGTGATGCATAATACAGAGTATGATATAAGCACAGTTACCATTCCAAAAACCAACTATGGAATAGAGAAGACCTACAACTTCCTCACTGAAAGGGACTCAACACCCCATATTTTCCGCAGAGGTATATATCTGACTAGTAAGAATCTTAAAAACTATGTATTGATATGTCTCCATAAGGGAATCAAGTGTGTCTAGACTGGCATAAACATGGAAGTGAGAATCAGCTCAAACCCACTATGAAAAGGAATTTGAAAAACAAAAAAAAAAAAAGGGAAATTGTATACAATTCCTTCCGGGTCTCTGATGAAACCTGGAATGACACTATCTACAATGACAGCTGGATGTGGCATAAGGCTGGACACATGGGACTGAGAGGATTGGTGAGATTGGGTGAGCAAAATCATACCCTTTATAGCAGTAATGCATGGCACCCGTTCCATGGGTCCCAACTCTCCAGGTTGAAGGGAATATTAGTATAGCTATAACATGTATGGGAAACCTAGAGAATGGACACAATGTGAGTATGAAAGGTTGCTAAAACTCAACGAATTGTCCCTCTCCCTGTGCTCCAGTTTGACTTTCCAACTGCTTTACTATCAATCTCCCAACGTGGAGAGACAGCACCTTTAACCTCCTGGTTCTCACAGGTTGCCAATTTGGCAAAGGATGAAAGGGAAGAGGGAGAACCAATGAGGGAGTAGCTGTCAGGCATTTGGACGGGCACATGTCACTCTTATTTCCCGTAAGGAAGAAGAATTAACCAAAGTCTCAGCCACCCACCGAAATCCAGTATAGTTTCTGAAAAAAAATATTGAACTTGCGTTCAGCTCTCAAAAAACGAGTTACAAAATGGAGTTCAGGGGCACAGCAATTCACAAACTGGCAGAGTAATAAAGGGCAACTATCGTCCATAAATCTTTTGAGGGAAGGCAACGAGGCAGACTTATAAGCGAGGCAGAATAGCAGGAAACAGATTTCAAGAGGTACGTTGGAATCACCTTTAACACAAATGAATAGGGGCACAATTTCGACAATGATGCACTTGGCCAAAAAGGGCGTATGCGTTTTCTCCTGAATAAATTCAGGAGAAAACGCATACGGCCTTTTTAACCAAGCAAGCAAGCGGGCAATGCAAATCTGCACTACAAAGTAGTGTCACTTCCCACCGGTCATTAGGGGCATCCACAAAATCGTTAAAAACCAGAAAGGCAAGACAGGCCCTGGAGAACAGGGAGCCTTTTTATGCTGATGGGCGGGATGTAAGTTGCCAACTGCCTCTCTGGAGGAGTGCATTGTGTTCCCTAAAACAAGTAAACAACAGAGCTACAGAGCCAAGGGGACTTCCAGTCTAGGGAATATACCTTGGGAAAACTGAAAATCAATAAGATAGAGCCACCCCAAAATTTAGGACTGCACTGCTTACAAGAATCTCAATTTGAGTACTCTCTAATTATTCCAGGATAGATAAAAATGATTCAAAAAATTGTGGTACTTATGTACGATGGATTATCCCTCAGCCATGAAATCAATGTCATAATGCCAGTAACAGGAAAATGAATGGATTCAGGTACGATGATTCTAAGTGAAATAAGTCACACAGAAAAAGAAACTTATCATAAGATAGCACTTATGAATTTTCTGTAACATGGCTACACATGAACTGAGTTAGGAAAGGGAACAGCGTCTCACATTTAGAAAACACACTTATGCCTGCTTAAGGAGGAAGGAGAGGTGGGGTGATGCATAGAACCAGAGTTTGATATTAGTACAAATACCATTCCAAAATCAAAATACGGTATAGACAAGACCTACACCTTCATCAGTGAAAGGGACGCAAAACCCAATATTCTGCGCAGAGGTATATATCTGACTAGTAAGAATCTTAAAACCTATGTATTGATATGTCAACGTAAGGGAATCAAGTGTGTCTAAACTGGCATAAACATGGCAGTGAGAATCAGCTCAAACCCAGTAAAAAAAGAAATTTCAAATACAAAACAAACAAAAAAAAAAACAGGGAAAATCTTTACAATTCCTTCAGGGGCTCTGATGAAACCTGGAATGACCCTACCTAAAACGAGAGCTGGATGTGGCATAAAGCTGGACACTTGAGACTGAGAGGTTTGGTGAGACTGGGTGAGCAAATGCAGACCCTTTAAAGCAATAATATGTGGCACCCATTCCATGTGTCCCAACTCTCCTTGTGTAAGGGAATATTACTACAGCCATAACATTTATGAGAAACCTAGAGAATGGACACACTGTGAATACGAAAGGTTTCTAAAACTCAACTTATAGTCCCTCTCCTTGTGCTCCAGTTTGAACTTCCAACGGCTTTACTATCAATCTCCCAACTTGGAGCAATAGCCCGTAAAACCTCCTGGTTCGCACAGGTTGCCAATTTGGCAGAGGATGAAAGGGAAGAGGGAGAACCAATGAGAGAGTAGCTGTTAGGCATTTGGACAGGTACATGTCACTTTAATTGCCCGGCAGGAAATAGAATTAACCAATTTCTCAGCCACCCGCCGGGAACCAGTATAGGTTTTGAACCATAATTTTGGATTTGCTGTCAGCTCACAAAAACGAGTTGAAAAATGGATCTCAGGGGCACAGCAATTTACAAACTGGCAGAGTAATAGAGGACAACTATCGTCCAAAAATCGTTTGAGGGAAGGCAGAGAGGTGGACTTTAAAACGAGGCAGAATAGCAGGAAACAGATTTCAAGAGGTACGTTGGAATCACCTTTCAAGCACAGGAAGAGGGGCACAACTTCGACAATGATGCACTTGGCCAAAAAGGGTGTATGCGTTTTCTCCTGAGTATATTCAGGAGAAAATGCATACGCCATTTTTGGCCAAGCAAGCAAGCAGCAATGCAAATCTGCACTACAAAGAAGTATCCCTTCCCACCGGTCAAAAGGGACATCCACAAAATGTGTAAAAACCAGAAAGGCAAGACAGGCCCTGGAGATCAGGGAGCCTTGTTATGCTGATGGGCGGGATGTAAGTTGCCAACTGCCTCTCTGGAGGAGTGCATTGTGTTCCCTAAAACAAGTAAACAACAGAGCTACACAGCCAAGGGCAGTTCCAGTCTAGGGAGTATACCTCGGGAAAACTGAAAATCAATAAGACAGAGCCACCCTAAAATTTAGCGCTGCACTGCTTACAAGAACCTCAACTGGGGTACACCTTAAGTATCCCAGGAAAGCCAAAAATGGTTCAAGACATTGTGGTACTTACGTACGATGGAATATCGCTCAGCCATGAAATCAATGTCATAAGGCCAGTAGCAGCAAAAAGAGTGGATTCAGGTACGATGATTCTAAGTGAAATAAGTCACACAGAAAAAGAAACTTATCATAAGATATCACTTATGAAGGTCCTGTAAACATGGCTACACATGAACTGAGTTAGGAAAGATTACAGATTAACTAATCTTATCATAAGTTATCACTCATAGCGGGAATGTACACATGACTACACATGAACTGAATTACAAACACAACAGAGTCACACATTTAGAAAACATCTTCTGCCTGCTTAATGGGAAAGCCGAGGTGGGGTGATGCATAAAACCACAGTTTCAAATTAGCACAGATACCGTTATATAAACCATGTATGTAATAGACAACACCTACTCCCGGCACAATGAACTGGACTCAACAGCCCCTATTCATTGCGGAGGAATATGTCTGACTCTAAGTATTTTAAAACATATGTATTCTCATGTCTCCATAAAGGAATCATGTGTGTGTATAACGGCATGAACACAGCACTGAAATTCAGTTAAACTCACTTATAAAAATAAATTTCAAAAGCAAAATGCAAAAACAGAGAGAAAGTCTTAAAAATTACGTTCAGGGCCTGTGATGCAAGCTAGATTGACCACCTTTACACCCAGAGCTGGATGAGACATAAGACTGGACTCTTGGGGCTGACAAAATTGCTGAGGTTGTGTGAACAAAAGAACACCACTTAGAGCAATACTGTGTGCTACCCATTCTAGTGGTCCCAACTCTAGAGGTTTAAGGGAATCTTCCTACAGTTAAAACATGCATGGGAAATCCAGTGGATGGTACACTGTGTAATTGGGAAAGTTTTCTAAAAGGTACCTCATTTTTCCTTTTGTCGTGCTCGGCTTCACCATTCCATCTGCATTACTCAAAATCTCCCCACTTGGAGTGTCAGTGCCTTTACCCTCCCGTTATGCACAGTTTGCAAACTGTGCAGAGGATGAACAGGAAGAGGGGAAATAAATGAGAGATTAGCTGTAGGTGTTTGGATGGGTATATGTCACTCTAGTTTCCCATCAGGAAGAATAATTAAACAAAGGCTCAGCCTGAAGCCCCGGAACAGGACTAGGGCCTAAAGCCATCCTGCGGTATTGCAGCCAGCTCACAAAGAGGCGAGTTGAAAAATGGAAATCAGGGGCACAGCAATTCACAAACGTGCAGAATTATAAAGGACAACTATCATCCAGAAATATATTGAGGAAAGGCAGTGAAGAGGATTTGAATGCAAGGCAGAATTGAAGGAAACAGATTTCAAGGGGTAGATTGGAGTCGTCTTTAAAGCACATGAAAAGCGACAGAATTTCGACAATGTTGCCCTTGGCTGAAAAGGGATTATGTGTATTTTCTTGAATATATTCGGGAAAAAATGCATATGAACTTTTTGGCTAAGCAAGCCATCAGGCATTGCAAATCCACACTACAGAGAAGTGTCCCTTACCTCCAGTCAAAAGGGCCATCCACAAATAGTGTAAAATCCACAAATGCAGGAGAGGCCATGGAGTAAAGGGAGCCTGGTTACGCCGATGGACAGGATGTAAATTTCCAACAGCCTCTCTGGAGAACTGTATGTAGTTTTCTAAAACAGAGCTACAGAGTATAGCACACTTCCACTCATGGGCGTGTATTTTGGGAAAACTAAAAATCCACAACACACAGCCAGCCCAAAATTTAGGGCTGCTCTGTTTACAAGAACCTCGACTTCGGTACACTTTATATATCCCAGGAAAGGAAAAAAAATGGATATAGATGTTGTGGTACTTATGTACAAAGGAAAGTCACTCAGACATAAAATCAATGTCATAAGGCCAATAGCAGCATAATGAGTGGCTTTAGGTACGATGATGCTAAGTGAAATGAGCCACAAAGAAAAAGAAACTTATTGTAATATATCACTTATAGAGGAAATGTAAACATGGCTACAAATGAACTGAATTTCAAAAGAGAACAGAGTTACACATTTAGAAAACACACTTATGCCTCCTTAAGGGGAAAGGTGACGTGGGGTGATGTGTAAAAGCAGAGTTTGTAATTAGCACAGATCCCATTCCATATACCAAATATGTAATAGACAAGACCTACTCCTTTCTCAATGAACTGGACACAAAACACCCTATTCACTGAAGAGGAATATATCTGACTGGTAATAACCTTGAAACCTATGTATTTATATGTCTCCATAATGGAATCAAGTGTATGTAGATTGGCATAAACACAGATCAATGGAACAGGACAGAAAGCCCAGAGATAAACCTACATACCTATGGCTATCTCATCTATGACAAAGGAGCTAAGGATATACAATGGAGAAAAGACAGTCTCTTCAGTAATTGGTGCTGGAAAAACTGGACCCCTACACATAAAAGAATGAAATTAGAACACTCCATAACACCATACACAAAAATAGACTCTAAATTGATTAGAGATCTAAATATAAGACCAGACACTATAAAACACTTAGAGGAAACCATAGGCAGAACACTCTATGACATAAATCACAGCAAGATCCTTTTGGACCCACCTCCTAGAGAAATGGAAATAAAAACAGAAATCAACAAATGGGACCTAATGAAACTTAAAAGCTTTTACACAGTACAGGAAAACATAAACAAGATGCAAAAACAACCCTCAGAGTGGGAGAAAATATTTTCAAATGAAGCAATTGACAAAGGATTAATCTCCAAACTTTACAAGCACCTCATGTAGCTCAATATCACAAAAACAAACAACCCAATCCAAAAACGGGCAGAAGACCTAAATAGACATTTCTCCAAAGACGATATACAGATTACCAAGAAACACATGAAAGGATGCTGAACATCACTAATCATTAGAGAAATGCAAATCAAAACTACCCTGAGGTATCACCTCACAGCAGTCAGAGTGGCAATCATCAAAAAAATCTACAAAACAATAAATGCTGGAGAGGCCTTTATTGGAGAAAAGGGAACACACTTGCACTGTGGGTGGGAATGTAAATTGATATGAGCACTAGGGAGAACAGTACGGAGGTTCCTTTAAATAACTAACAATAGAAGTACCATAGGACACAACAATCCAAATACTGGGCATTTGCCTTGCGAAAACCATAATTCAAAAAGAGTTATGTACAAAAATGTTCATTGCAGCTCTATTTGCATTAGCCAGGACATGGAAACAACCTAAGTGTCCATCGGCAGATGAATGGATAAAGAATATCTGGCACATATATACAATCAAATATTACTCAACCATAAAAAGAAGCAAAACTGAGTTATTTGTACTGAGGTGGATGGACTTAGAATCTGTCCTACACAGTGAAGTAAGTCAGAAAGGGAAAAACAAATACTGTATGTTAACAGAGATATATGGAATCTAATGAAGAAAAAAAAAAGATTTTGAAGAACCTAGTGGCAGGACAGGATTAAGGACACAGACATAGAGAAAGGACTTGAGGACACCGGAAGGGGGATGGGTAAGCTGGGACGAAGTGAGAGAGTGGCATGGACTTAAATACATTACCAAATGTAACACCGATAGCTACTGAGAATCAGCCACATAGAACAGGGAGATCAGCTCGGTGCTTTGTGACCACATAAAGGGGTGGGATATGGAGTGTGTGAGGGAGATGCAAGAGGGAGGGGATCTGGTGATATTTGTATATGTATAGCTGATTCACTTTGTTATACAGCAGAAACGAACACTCCATTGTAAAGCAATTATACTCCAATAAACGTGTAAAAGGAAAAAAAAAAAAAAGAAAGAAAGCCCAAGGATAAACCTACACACCTATGGTCAACTAATCTATGACAAAGGAGGCAAGACTATACAATGGAGATAAGACAGTCTCTTCAATCATTGGCGCTGGGAAATATGGAGAGCTACATGTAAAAGAATGAAATTAGAACACTCCCCAACACCATACATAAAAATATATTCAAAATGAATTAGAGACCTTAATGTAAACCAGACAGTATAAAACTCCGAGAGGAAAACTTACGAAGGATACTCTGACGTAAATCACAGCAAGATCTTTTTTGATCCACCTCCTATAGTAATGAAATAAAAAAGAAAACTAAACAGATGGGACCTAATGAACCGTAAAAGCTTTTGCAAAGCAAAGGAAACTACAAACAAGACGAAAAGACAACCCTCAGAATGGCAGAAAGTATTTGCAAACGAATCAATGGACAAATGATTAATCTCCAATATATATAAACAGCTCATGCAGCTCAATATTAATAAAACAAACAACCCAATACAAAAATGGAAGATCTAAATAGACATTTCTTCCAAGAAGACATAGAGCTGGCCAGTATGCACATGAAAATCTGCTGAACATCAGTAATTATTAGAGAAATGGAAATCGAAACTACAATGAGGTATCATGTCACACCTGTTAGAATGGGCATCATCAGAATATCTACAATCAACAAATGCTGGAGAGGGTGTGGAGAAAAGGAACCTTCTTCCACTATTGTTGGGAATGTAAATCGATACAGTCTCTATGGAGAACAATATGGAGGTTCCTTAAAAAACTAAAAATAGAATTACCATATAATCCAGCAATCCCACTACTGGGCATATACCCAGAGAAAACCATAAATCAAAAAGACACATTCACCACAATGTTCACTGCAGCACTATTTACAATAGACAGGTAATGAAATCAACCTAAGTGCCCACAGACAGACGAATGGATAAAGACGTGGTACATATATACAACGGAATATTACTCAGCCATACATAGGAATGAAATTGGGTCATTTGTAGAGACCTCGATGGATCTAGAGACTGTCATACCGAGTGAAGTAAGTCAGAAAGAGAAAAACAAATATTGTATATTAATGCATATATGTGGAACCTAGAAAAATGGTACAGATGAACCAGTTTGCAGGGCAGAGATAGAGACAGATGTAGAGAACAAACATATGGACACCAAGGAGGGAACGCCATGTGAGGGTGGTGGTGGGATGGATTGGGAGACTGGGATTCACATGTGCACACTTATATGTATAAAATACATATCCAATACGAACCTGCTGTATAAAAGAAATAAATTTAAAAAAAATTAAAAATAAATAAATAACATTTAATAAAAGAAAACAGAAAAAAAGTTTTTCCCTTCACATAGACGTCTTTATATTAATGCATTATTTCCATGTTTATATCTCCAAATTAAAAAAAAGAGGAATAAATAAAATCTAACTTGAACCAAAAAGAAAAAAAGAAAAAAAAAAAGAAAGAGAACTCACCAGTTATACAGAGGAAAATCGTATCAGGGCACTTGCTCCAGTGGTAAAAAATTCTTAAGTTGGTCAGAGGTGGGAAATCGTCTTCCATGCCGTCAGCAGCGCTCTCCCCTACAAGGAGCATACTCATTGCAAAGCTGGGGGACTGGGTCGAGGCGTCTGTGAGTAAATGTGAGCTGAGCCCCAGTCCTACTGCAGCTGAACTCTTCCCACCCTTTCCAGGTAAAACACCTGAATATGTACAAGCACTTGCAAGCCTAGAGGAAGGGTTGTGGAGCCACACTAGCGAGAGCATGCAGGCCGACTTGGTGCCTGCAGGCCAGCCAGGATGGTCCTGGCCCCAGATGCTCTTCTGGAAGCTTTTCATTTCCCTGCCTGAGATACCCCTCCTGCCACAGCCCCCACTGCTTTTTTACTTCCTCACCTCTGCCTGGGGAGAAATTCCAGCGGCAGGTATGGGTGACACATCCTCTTCTTTAGCAGGTGGCAGCCTGGCAATCCCTGCAGAAAGTCCAGCAGAGCCCCACTCACACTGGGCCACCCACAAAGCCACGGCCCGTCCCTCCCTCCCAACCCCAGCCCCGAAACTTCTGATGGGGCAGATAATATGGCGTCAGGCACAGCTACAGGGGCTCTTGCTGACTGGAGAGGTGTTTATATTGACCTCAACCCAGGCACACCTGTGGGGGGGGGCTGGCAGGCAGTGTCAGGCTGCCCAAATCAGCCAATCCTCACCCCTCAGGGGCTCACAGTTGCAGAAAATGAACCTTGCTAAACGGGTCAGTCCCAAGGAACAGGTGTGGGCCTTGAGAGTCAGGATAGACAAGGGGCTGCAGCTGCGGCTTGTTTTCTTATCATTTTATCTGGTCCATGAGTGGAAAACAACTTCAAGAAGACCCTATCCTAATGAGAGGAACCCAGGAGTCAGGGAGAGGAGTGATGGTGGGTGGAGACAGAGGCCTGGAGCCCTGGCTGCAGTGGAAGTGTCTGGAAGACCAGGCAGAGAGAGGCTGCACAGAGTGATAGCCAGGGTCACAGACCTGTCAGAGCTGCTGTTTGTTAGTTCAAGTCCTGCTCTGAGGTGTTCTGTGTCAGCTGTGAGTGACAGGTGAGCGGGGGGTTCTCTGCAAGGTGGGCTATGTGCACAGTTCCTGTGTGTCCAGCCCTGCTGGGGTACCTGCCCAGGGGAGCTCCGTATCCTGGGAGGGGCCTGACTATGAGAGCCCCATGGGCTGCTGGGTAGCTGCACAAGTGATCTCCATACCCTGGGAGGGACTTGAACATGAGAGCCCCGTGGGCTCTGGGGTGCGGGATGCAGCCCAGTTGAGCTCCATATCCTGGGATTAGCCTAACCACGAGAACCCCATGGGCTGCTGGAGACCTGGTAAAGGACATCAGGACAGTCAGTGAAGCCACCGAGGATATACATCCAGTAGCTCCTATTTCCTACACCCTGCTGCTCATTCTACCATCCACCAGGCCATGGCATTCTGTATTACACTTCAATGATGCCTTCTTCTGTATTCCATTCATCTCAGAGTCACAAGAATTTTTGGCTTGTGTGTGGCAGGACACAACATGCAACACAAGCAATAATGCTGGGCCGTCCTGCCCCAATGGTTCAAAAATCCCCACACCATCATTGGGGAAATGTCCTCTAAAAACCTAAAAGTTCTACCTCTGTAAAAGGGAACCCTCCTTCAATATGCAGATGACATTCTGATCGCCAGGCCTACTAAAGACGCCTCTGAATTACCTAGCCAAGAAAGGATAGAAGGTTTCCAAGGAAAAGGCTCAAATATCTCAGGCTCAGGTGACATGCCTGGGCTTCATTCTCACAGATATTCGGAGAAATGCATCCCAGGATAGGGAAGAAGCCATTTGCAGCCTTACCTCTTCTAAAACTAGAAGACAGCTTAGGGGTTCCTGGGGAGGCCAAGGTTTTCTGCATCTGGATCCCTAACTACAGTCTAATACCTGGGCCTCTACATGAAACACTGACATGAAAAGATGATGATCCTTTTGAATAGAATCCAGAAGCAGCCTTTCAAGAATGGAAAGAGCAGTCAATTAAGATCCTTGCCCAGGAACTCGCTAATTTAGCTAAACCCTTTGACCTTTACATGCCCGGTCAAAGGTTAATTGCCCTTGGAGACTTAGTGCAAAAACTGGGACCACTTGAAATGGAGCAACACAAGAATGCCCTTCAGGTATGATAAACTATGGTCACCAAGGGCTTTGCCCACCGACTCATCAGGCCAGGATACTGGGGTATCTAAAAAGCTAGAAATCAGCGGCCAGCAAGGCCAGCTCCCTCCTAAGGGAAAAGGACCCCACGTGGTGATCCTAACCACCCATCATGCCCTGAAGTTGCAGGGGTCGCTCTGTGGACACACTGACCTCGAGTGAGGAGGCCCTCCAACTCCAACTTCCAGAGAGACAAATGGGGGCATCGGGCCCCCAAGATGACTTGTGTGACCATCACTTGACCTGGAGTTCCTCTCAGAAAACAACAAGACTGTGCCCCGAAAGAGCAGACTACTGCTTGCAGGAATTACTGCACCCAGAGGGGAGCTAATAAGCTTGGTGGGGGAAACGTATATCACGCTTTCACCATAGAAAACCCTACAGACACCGCGGTGATGGTGGCCAATATGACCGGCTGGACTGCTGGCTACTTCTAAAGGCCGTTGACTCAGTGGACGTCATGGTCCTGGATTACCACTGACCCTGGACTGTCTGGGTGTTGCACAGGCAGGGCTCTGACATATGGTGCTGTTTGTACATTAATTCAGGGACCTAATTAAAGAAAGCACAGACTACTGGTCAGAGCATCTAGGCTGGCAAAAACCGTCAGCCTAATGTCACCGAACAAATGTGGGGTGGGGTGAAACCTGCCACCACAGCATTTTTGCGCATCTCTTTCCTGGACCCTTAAAGGTCATTAGAATCTATAACACTTCCAATGCTGGTGCTCAGGCGGACGAGAAGTGAGGCAGGAGTCTTTGGAACAATCAACCTCACCTGGAGGCTGGTGGGGAGACGTTTTGCCCCTCCCCCCAGGTATCAGGTCTGCCACCACAGCATGAAGCAGTTACAAAAGAGGGGTCTGCACCCTCAACACCCCAAGAATGAGGAACGGAACAAAAAGCAGAGGAGGTGTTCGTCTCTGGCAACGTTCATTAAAAATTCCTGGGAGATAAAAAGAGAATCTGGGCAATAAAATATAGTCTAACCTGGTTTTCCTTTGTGCTTTGTCTAATTTCACGTGCTCCTAGGGTTCCGCATGCAGAGGTCCCACACTCGGCACTTCAGACCTGATTTCCTAGTGCAGAATGCCTGGGTCGACACCTCAGCTAGCGGAGTCCCATGCAGACTCCACGGCATGGAGCCTGAGCTGCAGCCAACCCAGCCCTCGAGAGCTCCATCCCCTAACTCCTACTGACGCTGCCGGGATCCCTACACAGCAGCCCAGCCCACAGCCTGTGGGGGAGTGCACGCTCGCACCTCTCCATTCTGTTGTCAAAATAATGTTTCCTTTGCTTCTGAACCAAACTCAGTCTTGATCTGTTGTCTCCAATGACACTGGGCTTGGGGACTCCTGTTGGGGTACACTCTGGAGGATCAGTAACAGAAATTGAGAACATTGTAACTTCAATGAACAAATGTGTGAGCCAAACTGTAGTTAACATACAGCAGTGTATAATGCTCGGGTAAAATAAGATTTTTCTAAGACTTACATTTGATAATTCCATCACTTTACTATAAGCAAGTTCAGTGAAGACGTCTGTCTTATTTGTCAGGTCAACATTAGAGAAATGAAGTGATTTATTTCCATGGATGTACATCGAATACGCTTGGCTGAAGTTCAATCTTGTTTTGAATGCTTTTCCATTGAAAAGGTTACCTCTCTTTCAGCTCCCCCTTTCCTGAGAAGTATAAAATCTTATAATTTATTATTACCAAAGGGGAAAGGTAGGAAAAGGGATAAATTAACAGTTTGGGATTAACACATACACACTGCTATGTATAAAATAGATCATCAACAAAGAACTACTGTATAGCACAGGGAGCTACACTGAATATTTTGCAATAAACTATAAGGGGAAATAATCTGAAAACGAATCGATATTTTTATTGACATCATCTATCAATGACAGATAAAATGTAACCTAAGCAAGGCCGATGGTGAGCGCTTCTGAACCTGAAGATTTCAATCATCTAAAATTTGGGCTCTGCCTATTTCCCAAGGCCCTTAATGGACATACGTGTAGCCGTAGCTTAAAAATTCCCCAGTTTGGGATTCGGGGAGGCACTGATTTGGAAAAATCCCTGGTGTTCTCCTTACATGCACGGGACCCTTCCTACAGCTAAAACATGCCTGTCACACCTAGACGATGGTACACCCTTTGATCGGAAAGATTTTGGAAAAGGCACCTCATCTCCTCATTGCCTGGTACACGGGTTCACGCCTCCATCATCTTTCCTAACAATCTCCTCACTTGGGGATAACAGCACCGTCAACATCCTGTTGCACACAGTTTGGAATTTGTCCAGAGGATGAAGCGGAAGGATGAGAAAAATTTAGAGACAAGTCTTAGTTGTTCAGACAGGCAAATGCCACGCTAATTTCCTATCTGGAAGACAAATTCATCAAAGGCTAGAATTGCCCATGGAAACAGAATAGGGCTAGAGGAAATCCCGCTGTTTTGTGTCCAATTTCCAAAAACACAAGTTGAAAAATGGAACTCGGTGGCAATAAAATTCATGAAACTGCAGAGTTGAAAATATCTATTGTCGAAAAATGCCTTGAGGTAAGTCACAGAAAAGGACTTGTAAGCAAGGGAGAGTGGCAGGAAACAGATTTGAAGAGGTAGAAAGGACTCCCCATAAAAGCACAAGAAAAGGGGCTGAACATCGCCAATGATGCAGTTGGCCCAAAAGGGCGTATGCATTTTTTTCTGAATATATTCAAGTAAAGGCCATACACACTTTTTATCCAACCAAACAGGTGGGCACTGGAAATCAATACTACAAAATGTATCACTTCACATCAGTCAGAAGGGCCATCCACATAAAGTGTAAACACCAGAAATGCCGGACAGGGTGAGGAGAAAAGGGAGCCCTGTGAGGCTGATAGTGGAAATGTAATTTGCCAACGGCCACTCTGGAGAAGTGTATTGTGTTTGCTAAAACATCTGAAAACTGAGCTACAGGGCATAGGGCACTTGCACTCATGGGCGTATACCTTGGGAAAAACAAAAAATGACAGAAAACAGGCACTCCAACGTTTACCACCTCTCTGTTAAAAAGGGCCTCCACTTGGATATAACCTAAATGTCCCTGGAAGGATAAAATGGATAAAAGAGATGGGGTACTTATGTAGAGTGGAATATTACTCATCCAGAAATCAATGAAATAAGGCCAGTTGGAACAACTCTGGAGGAGTTACATACGATCATTCTAAGTGACACATGTCAGAAAGAAAAAGACACATATCATAAGATGTCACTTAAAGGTGGAATCAAAAATGGCTACACATGAAATAAACTACAAAACAGAAACATAGTCAAATATGTAGGAAATAGACATAAGGCTGCTAAATGGGAAAGGTGGGGAATGGTGAGGTATTATCCAGGAGGTTGAAATTAGCAAAGATACCATTCCAAGTACCGAATTGAATAACTGGCAAGGCCTACACGGTACCTCAAAGAACTGCACTCAGTCCACTCAAGTCACTGGAAAATAATACATATGACTCGTAAGCATCTGAGAAAGAATTTATTGTTGTCACACAGTACATGAATCAAGTGGATGTACAGCAGCAAAAAACAGAGCTTTGAAAATCAGCTGTAACCAATATAAAAATAAATTTAAAAATATTTATAAAAACGGTGAGACAGACAAAAATTCTTACAACTTTTGTTGAAGGGCTACGATGTAACATGGATTGAACACATGTAGACCCACAGCAGGATGATATATAAGGCTGGAAGCTATGCACGCTAAGAGATGTTAGAGAGGCTGGGTGAGGAAATGCAGACCTTTTAAAGTAATACTGCCTGGTACCCATTCCATTGGTCCCAAATCGGCAGTTTCAAGGGAATCTTCTGACAGCAAAAACATGCCTGGGAAACCGAGATGAATGTACACCGTGTGCTCAGGAAAGGTGTATAAAATGCACCTCATTTTTGATCTCCTGGTGCTGGAGTTCACCATTCCAGCCACATTACTAACAATCTCCCCACTTGGAGAATCAGCACCTTTAACCTCCTGTTTCACACAGTTTGCAATTTTTGAAGAGTATAAATGCGATAGGAGGAACCAGTGAGAGATAAGCTGTAGGAGTTTTGACAGGCACATGTCACTCTAATATCCCTTTAGGAAGAAGAATTAACCAAAGGCTCAGCCTGCCTCCCCAGAACCAGAATAGGGCCGGAATCAATCCAATGGTTTGGCGGCCAGCTCACAAAAAAAGCGAGTTTCCAAATGGAGCTCAGGAGCAGACAATTCAAAGACCTGCAAAGATATAAATGATAACCAACGTCCAAAAATATATTCAGGTAAGGCAACGAAGAGGTTCTGAATGAGAGGCAGAATTGCAGGAAACATTTTTCAAAAGGTAGATTGTACTCACATTTAAAGCATATGAAAAGCAGCAGAATTTCTAAAATGATGCAGTTGGGCAAAAGGGTGTATGCGTTTTTTTCGTGAATATCTTCAGGAAAAAAACACATACAGAGTTTTTGGCCAACCAAGCAAGAGGGAAATGCAAATCCGCACAATAAAGAAGTCTCAATTTCTACTGCTCAGAAAGGCCATCCAAAAAATGTGTACAAATCAAAAAATGCAGGAGAGGCCATGGAAAACAGGGAGACTAGTCACGCTGATGGGTGGGGTATAAATATCCAAGAGCTACTCTGAAGAAGTGTATGCTGTTTCCTAAAACATCTAAAATACAAAGCCCCCGAGCAAAGGGGACTTCAACTCATGGACATATAACTTGGGAAGACTAAATATCAACAAGACACAGGCACCCCAAAGTTTAGGGCTGCTCTGCATACAAGAACCTCAACTTCGGTACACCTAAAGTATCCCAGGAAAAAGAGAAATGTATAAAGAACTTGTGGTAATTTTGTACAACGGAATATCACTCAGACGTGAAATCAATGTCATAAGGCCAGTAGCAGCATAATGAGAGGATTTAGGTATGATGATTCTAAGGGAAATTAGTCACACAGAAAAAGAATCTTATCATAAGATATCACTTACAGAGGGAATGTCAACATCACAACACATGAACTGAATTAGGAAAGAGAGCAGCGTCTCACATTTAGAAAACACTCTTATGCCTCCTTAAGGGGAAAGGAGAGGTGGGGTGATGCATAAAACCAGAGTTTGATATTAGCACAGGTACCATTCCATAAACCAAATACAGAATAGACAAGACCTACACCTTCCTCAGTGAACGGGACTCAAATCCCCTATTCCCCACAGAGGAATATATCTGATTAGTAAGAATCTTAAAACCTATGTACTGATATGCCTCTGTAAGGGAATCAAGTGTGTCTAGACCGGCATAAACACGTCAGGGAAAATCAGCTCAACCCCATTATAAAAATGAATTTCAAAAACAAAACAAAAACAGCGAAATTCTTACACAATTCCTTCAGGGGTTCTGATGAAACCTAGAATGACCCTATCTGCAAAGACAGCTGGATGAGACATAAGGCTGGACACTTGGGACTGAGAGGACTGGTGAGATTGGGAGAGAAAATGCAGACCCTTTAAAGTAGTAATGCATGCCACCATTCCATGGGTCCCAAATTTCCAGGTAGAAGGGAATATCACTACAGTCATAACATGTATGGGAAACCTAGAGAATGGACACCCTGTGATGGCGAAAGGTTTCTGAAAGTCTCCTACTTTTTCCTCTCCTTGTGCTACAGTTTGGCATTCCAACAACTTTACTATCAATCTCCCAACTTAGGAGAGTCATCCCCTATAACCTCCTGGTTCTCACAGTTTGCTAATTGTGCAGAGGATGAAAGGGAAGAGGGAGAACCAATCAGAGAGTAGATGTAGGCCTTTGGACGGACACATGTCACTCTAAATTCCCGTCAGGAAGAAGAATTAACCAAAGCCTCAGCCACCCACAGGGAACCAGTATAGCCACCCCTGGAACCAGTATAGTTCCTGAAGCAAAATTGTGGATTTGCGGTCAGCTCCCAAAAATGGGATTTGAAAATTGGAGCTCAGGGGCAAAGCAAATCAAAAACCTGCAGTTATAAAGGACAACTCTCTTCCAAAAATCTGTTGAGGGAAGGCAACAAAGCGGACTTGAAAATGAGGCGGAATTGCACAAAACATATATCAAGAGGTAAATTGGAATCGCCTTTAAAGCACCGGAAAGGCATCACAACTTCGAGAATGATGCACTTGGCCAAAAACAGCATATTAATTTTCTCTTGAATATATTCAGGAGAAAAGGCATAGGCCCTTTTTGGCCAATCAAGCAAGCTCACAATGCAAATCCACACTACAAAGAATTGTCACTTCCCACCGGTCAAAAAGGACATCCGAAAATCTGTAAAAACCAGAAAGGCAAGATAGAGATGACAAGAGCATAAAGCAATATGATCCCAAGGGTCATGGAGGATTGTGATGACAAGCGCATGGAGCATTATGATGACAAGATTATGTATCATTTTGCTGTCAAAGGCATTGTGATGACAAGGTTCATGGAGCACTGTGATGACAAGTGTCATGGATCATTGTGATTACAGGGTTCATGGAGCATTGGGATGACAAGGGCATGTAGCATTTTGATGACAAGATTCCCGGATCATTGTGTTGTCAGGGTTCATGGAGCGTTGTGATGACAGTGGTCATGGAGCATTGTGAGGACAGGGGTCATGGAGCATTGTGATGAGAACGTCATGGAGCATTGGGCTGAAAATGTTCATGGAGTATTGTGATGACAGGGGTCAAGGAGCATTGTGATGACAAGGTACTGGAGCATTGTGATGAGAAGACCATGGAGCCATGTGATGACAAGTCTCATGGAGCATTCTGATGAAAAGGGTCATGGAGCATTGTGATTACAGGGGTCTTGGAGCATTGTGATGACAAGGGCATGGAACATTGGGATGAGAATATCATGGAGCGTTCTGATGACATGCATCATGGACCTTTGTGATGACAAGGGCATGGAACATT
The DNA here is from genome assembly GCF_964341445.2 of Mesoplodon mirus. NCBI lineage: Eukaryota > Metazoa > Chordata > Mammalia > Artiodactyla > Ziphiidae > Mesoplodon > Mesoplodon mirus. Next base: position 4,871,316 of record NW_028295817.1, read on the forward strand.
GTGATTACAGGGCTCTTGGAGCATTATGATGACAAGGGCAGTGAACAATGGGATGAGAATGTCATGGAGTATTCTGATGATATGCATCATGGAGCTTTGTGATGACAAGGGCATGGAGCATTGTGATTACAGGGGTCTTGGAGCACTGTGAGGGAAAAGGCATGTAACATTGTGTTGAAAAAGTCATGGAGCCTTGTCATGACAGGGTTCAAGGAGCATACTGATGACAAGTGTCAGGGACCATTGTGATGAAAAGGGTATTGAGCACTGTAATGACAAATGTCATGGAGCATTGTGATTAGAAGACCATGGATACTTGTGATGACGAGCGTTATGGGGCGTTGTGATGATAGGTGTTATGGAATATTGTGATCACAAGGATTTGGAGCATTGTGATGACAGAGGTCATAGAGCATTTTGATTTCATTGTGATGACAATAGCCTGAAGCATTTTGATGATGCGCATTTGGTGCATTGTGATGACAGTGTTCATGGAGCATTGAGATGAAAATGGGCATGGAGCATTATGATTACAGGAGTCTTGGATCATTGTGATGAAAAGGGCATGGAACACTGGTCTGAAATGTTTCATGGATTATTGTGATGAGAGGGGGCAAGGAGCATTGTGATAACAAGGGAACGGAACACTGTGATACATGGTTCATGGAGGATTGTAATCAGAAGCGCATGGAGCATTGTGAGAAGAATGGCATCGAGCATTGTGATGAAAAGCATCATGGATGCTGTGATGACAATGGCTTGGAACAATATGATGAGAGGTTTTTGGAGCATTGTGATGACAATGTCATGGAGCATTGTGATGCCAAGGGTCATGGAATTTTGTGATGACAAAGGTCATGGAGCCTTTTGATGACAAGAGTGTGGTGCATTCTCTTGTGATGGGCAGGGAGCATTGTGATGAAAGGGTCATGGAGCAATTTGATGAAAAGTGTCATGGAACATTTTGATGACGGCTTATGGAACATTGTGATGTCAGGAGTCATGGAACATTTTCATGATGGTGTTGTGGACCATTGTGATGACAGGGGAGTGGGTGTATTGTGATGACTAGTGAGGGAACATTTTGATATCATTCGTGAGAGAGCATTTTGATAAGAAGTGCATGGAGCATTGTGAGGACAAGTTTTATGGAGCATTGTGATGACAAGATTGTGGAGCACTGTGATGACAAGCACATGGTGCATTGTGATGACATGGGTCATGGAGCACTGTGCTGACAAAGGCATAGAGCAATGTGATGACAAGGGTCACCGAGCATTGTGATGAAAATTTCATGGAGCATTTTGGTGACAAAGGTCACAGAGCCTTGTGATGACGAGGGCATGGACCATTGTGATGACAAAGGTCATGAAGCATTGTGATGACTGGAGTCACGGAGCATTGTGATGACAGGGTTCATAGAGATTTGTGATGAAATGGCAATGAGCATTGTGATGACAGGGGCATGGAGCATTGGCCTGACATGTTTCATGGATTATTGTGATGACAGTGGGCATGGTGCAATGTGATGACAAAGGCATGGAGCATTGTGATGAGAAGGTCATGGAGTATTTTGAAGACAGTTCTCAGGGAGCATTGTGATGACATATGTCATGGTCCATTGCGATGACAATGGAATGGAATATTGTGATGCCAAGTGACATGGAGGATTGTGATGACAAATGTAATGGAGCATTTTGATGACAAGGGCTTGGAGCATTGTGATGACAATGGACATGGAGCATTGTGATGACAAGGGCATGGAGCATTGTGATGACAAGGGCCATTGAGAATTTTGATGACAAGTTCATGAAGCATTGTGATGAGAAGCACATGGAGCTTCCTATGACAGGGGTGATGGAGCATTGCGATGACAAGTGCATAGAGAATTGTGATGACAAATCATGTAACACGGTGATGAGAAGTGTCATGGAGCATAGTGATGCCAAGAACGAGGAGAATTGTGATGACAGGGGACATGGAGCATTGTGATGACCAGGGCATGGAGCATTGTGATGGCAAGACCGTGGAGCTTTGTGATGAGAAGACCATGGATAATTGTGATGACGAGCGTCATGGAGCACTGTAATGACAAGGGGAATGGAGCATTGTGATGAGAGTGGCCATGGAGCATTGTGATGACAAGGGTCATGGAGCATTCTGATGACAAGCTTGTGGAGTATTGTGATGACAATGGCATGGAGCATTGTGATGAAAAGGGCACGGAGCATTGTGATAAAAAAGGCATGAAGGGCCTCCCTGGTGGCGCAGTGGTTGAGAGTCCGCCTGCCGATGCAGGGGATACGGGTTCGTGCCCCGGTCTGGGAGGATCCCATATGCCGCGGAGCGGCTGGGCCCGTGAGCCATGGCCGCTGGGCCTGCGCATCCGGAGCCTGTGCTCCGCAATGGGAGAGGCCACAACAGTGAGAGGCCCGCATACCGCAAAAAGAAAAAAAAAAAAAAAAAAGGCATGAAGCCATTTCATGACAGGTTTCAAGGAGCATACTGACGACAAGTGTCAGGGAACATTGTGATGACAAATGTATTGAGAATGGTGATGAAAAAGATCATGGAGCATTTTGACGAAAAGGGCATGGAGTATTGTGATGACAGGCATCATGGAGCGTTGTGATGCAAGTGTTATGGAACATTGTGATCACAAAGATTTGGAGCATTGTGATGATAGAAGTCATGGATAATTTTGTTTTCAAGGAGCATGGAGCATTGGGATGACAAGGGCATGAAGCAATGTGATCCCAAGGTTCATGGAGGATTGTGATGACAATGGTAATGGAGTATTGTGATGACAAGCAAATGGAGCATTGTGATGACAAGGTCATGTAGCATTTTGCTGACACAGGCATGGAGCATTGTGATGATAAGGGTCATGTAGCACTGTGATGAGAAGCATCACGGATCATTGTGATTACAGGGGTCATGGAGCATTGGGATGGCAAGGCCATGGATCATTGTGATGACAAGTGTCATGGAGCATTGGGCTGAAAATGTTCATGGAGCATTGTGATGACTAGGGAATGGTGCATTGTGATGACAAGAGTCCCGGATCACTGTGTTGTCAGGGGTCATGGAGCGTTGTGATGACAGTGGTCATGGAGCATTGTGATGATAGGTATCATGAAGCATTGTGATGAGAAGTTCCTGGAGAATTGGACTGAAAATTTTCAGGAAGTATTGTGAGGACAGGGGTCATGGAGCATTGTGATGACAAGGGAATGGAGCACTGTGATGAAAAGTTCCTGGAGCATTGTGATGAGAAGACCATGGAGCCTTGTAATAAAAAGTCTCATGGAGCATTCTGATGAAAAGGGGCATGGATTATTGTGATTACAGGGGTCTTGGAGCATTGTGATGACAAGGGCATGGAGCACTGTGATTACTGGTGTCTTGGAGCATTGTGATGAAATTGGCATGGATCATTGTTATGAAAATGGTATGGAGCCTTGTCATGACAGGGTTCCAGGAGCATACTGATGACAAGTGTCAGGGAGCATTGTGATGACAAGTTTATAGAGCATTGTAATGACAAAGGTCATGGAGCACTGTGATGAGAAGAGCATGGATAATTGTGATGATGAGCGTCATGGGGTGTTGTGATGATAAGTGTTATAGAACATTGTGATCACAAGGATTTGGAGCATTGTGATGAGACAGATGATCGAATATTTTTATTTCATAGTGATGACAAGAGCCTGAAGCATTATGATGATGGGCATGGTGCATTTTGATAACAGGGTTCATGAAGCATTGAGATGCAAAGCGGCATGGAGCATTGTGATTAGAGGGTTCATGGAGCATTGTGATGACAATGGCATGGAGCATTGGGATGCCAAGGGTCATGGAGCTTTGTGATGACAATGGTCATGGAGCAATTTGATGACAAGGGGTGGTTCAATGTGATGAGAAGGGCAGGGAGCAGTGTGATGAAAGGGTCATAGAGCAATTTGATGAAAAGCGTCATGGAATATTTTGATGACAGGGGTTATGGAACATTGTGATGTCAGTGGTCATCGAACTTTGTGATGATAAGTGCATGTAGCATTGCAAAGACAGGAGTCATGGAACATTGTGATGACAGTGGTGAGGGAGTATTGTGATGAATAGTGATGTAACATTGTGATATCTGTGGTGAGAGAGCATTTTGATGAGAAGTTCATGGAGAATTGTGATGACAAGTTTTATGGAGCATTGTGGTGACAAGATTGTGGAGCACTGTGATGACAAGTGCAGGGTGCATTGTGATGACAAGGGTCATGGAGCATTGTGCTGAGGAAGGCATAGAGCATTGTGATGACAAGGGTCAAAGAGCACTGTGATGAAAATTTCATGGAGCATTGTGGTTAAATATTTCACAGAGACTGTGGATGACGAGGGCATGGACCATTGTGATGACAAAGGTCATGAAGCATTGTGATGAATAGATTCATGGAGCATTGTGATGACAGGGGTCATGGAGCATTGTGATAACAAGTGCAGGGAGCATTGTGATGACAAGGGCAGGGAACATTGGTCTAATAAGTTTCATGGATTATTGTGATGACAGTTGGAATGGCGCATTGTGATGACAAGGGCATGGAGCATTGTGATGACCAGGTCATGCAGTATTGTGAAGACAGGTGTCAGGGAGCACAGTGATGACATATGTAATGGCCCATTGTGATGACAATGGCATGGATCATTGTGATACCAAGTGTCATGGAGGATTCTGATGACAATGGAAATGGAGCATTGTGATGACAATGGCTTGGAGCATTGTGATGACAAGGGTCAGGGAGCATTGTGCTGACAAGTGCATGGAGAATTGTGATGACAAGCGTCATGGAGTATTCTGATGACAAGCTTGTGGAGTATTTTCATGACAATGGCATGGATCATTGTCATGAAAACAGCATGGGCATTGTGATGATAAAGGCATGGAGCATTTTCGTGAAAGAGTTCAAGGAGCATACTGATGACAAGTGTCAGGGAGCATTGTGATGACAAGAGTATTGAAAATTGTGATGAAAAAGGTCATGGAGCATTGTGATGAAATAGGCATGGAGTAATGTGATGACAGGCATCTTAGAGCGTTGTGATGACAAGTGCTATGGAACATTGTGATCACAAGGGTTTGGAGCATTGTGAAGACAGAGGTCATGGATCATTTATATTTCAAGGAGCATGGAGCATTGTGATGACAAGGGCATGAGGCAATGTGATCCCAAGGTTCATGGAGGACTGTGATGCCAATGGGAATGGAGAATTGTGATGACAAGCGCATAGAGCATTGCAATGACAAGGTCAGGTAGTATTTTGCTGACAAAGGCATGGAGCATCGTGATGACAGGTGTCATGGCGCACTGTGATGACAAGCGTCACGGAGCATTGTGAATACAGGGTTCATGGAGCATTGGGATGACAAGGGCATGGATCATTGTGATGAGAAGGGTCATGGAGCATTGGGCTGAAAATGTTCATGGAGTATTATGATGACAGGGGTCATGGAGCATTTTGATGAGAAGGTTATGGAGCATTGGGCTGAAAATATTCATGGAGTATTGTGATGACAGGGATCATGGAGCATTTTGATGACAAGTTCCTGGAGCACATTGATGAGAAGACAATGGAAACTTGTGATGACAAGTCTCATGGAGCATTCTGATGAAAAGGGACATGGAGCATTGTGATTACAGGGGCCTTGGAGCATTGTGATGACAAGGGCATGGAGCATTGTGATGAGAAGGCCATGGAGCATTCTGATGACATGCATCATTGAGCTTTATGATGACAAGGGCATGGAGCATTGTGATTACAGGTGTCTTGGAGCATTGTGATTAAAATGGCATGGATCATTGTGATGAAAAAGGCATGGAGACGTGTCATGACAGGGTTAATGGAGCATACTGATGACAAGTGTCAGGGAGCATTGTGATAACAAGTGTATTAAGCATTGTGATGACAAAGGTCATGGAGCATTGTGATGAGAAGACCATGGATAATTGTGATGATGAGCGTCAAGGAGTGTTGTGATGATAAGTGTTATGGTACATTGTGATCACCAGGGTTTGGATCATTGTGATGACAGAGGTCATGGAGCATTTTGATTTCATTGTGATGACAATAGCCTGAAGCATTATGATGATCGGCATGGTCCATTGTGATGACAGGTTTCATGCAGCATTGAGATGAAAAGACGCATGGAGCATTTTGATTACAAGTGTCTTGGAGCATTGTGATGACAAGGGCATGGAGAATTTTGATGACAGGGCCATGGAACTTTCTGATGACATGCGTCATGTAGCTTTTTGATGACAAGGGCATGGAGCATTTTGATTAGATGGGTCGTGGAGCATTGTGATGACAAGTGTCATGGAGCCTTGTGATGACAAGGCCGTGGAACATTGTGATGGCAGGTGTCATGGAGCGTAGTTATGACAGAGGTAACGGAGAATTGTGATGAGAAGGGCATGGAGCATTGATCTGAAATGATTCATGGATTATTGTGATGAGAGTGGGCATAGAGCATTGTGATGATAAGGGCATGGAACACTGTGATACATGGGTCATGGAGGATTGTAATGACAAGGTCATGGGGCATTGTGATGAGAAGGGCATCGAGCATTGTGATTACAAGTGTCATGGAGCTTTGTGATGACAAGGGCATGGAGAAATATGATGAGAGGGTTCATGGAGCATTGGGATGACAATGACATCGAGCACTGTGATGCCGGGGGTCATGGAGCTTTGTGATGACAATGGTCATGGAGCATTTTGATGACAAGTGCATGGTGCATTGTGATGAGAATGGCAGGGAGTATTTTGATGCCAGGGTCATGCAGCAATTTGATGAAAAGTGTATTAGAACATTTTGATGACAGGGGTTATAGAACATTGTGATGTCAGGGGTCAAGGAACATTGTGATGATAAGGGGATGTAGCATTGTGATGACAGGGGTCATGGGACATTTTGATTACAGGGGTGAGGGAGTATTGTGACGACTAGTGATGAAACACTGTGATATCTCTGGTGAGAGAGCATTTTGATGAGAAGTGTATGGAGCATTGTGATTTCAAGGTTTATGGAGCATTGCAATGACAAGTTTCTCGACCATTGTGATGAAAAGCGAATGGCACATTGTGATGACAAGGGTCATGGAACATTTTTCAAACAAAGGCATGGAGCATTTTGATGACAATGGTCACGGAGCATTGTGATGAAAACGGCATGGGGCATTGTGATGAAAATGACATGGAGCCTTTTCGTGACAGGGTTGAAGGAGCATTCTGATGACAAGTGTCAGGGAGCATTTTGATGACAAGTGAACTGAGCATTGTGATGACAAAGGTCATGGAGCGTTGTGATGAAAAGTGCATGGAATTTTGTGATGACAGTCATCATGGAGCATTGTGATGACAAGTGTTATGGAACTTTGGGATCACAATGGTTTGGAGCATTGTGATGACAGAGGTCATGGATCATTTTGATTTCAAGGAGCATGGAGCATTGTGATGACAAGGGCATGAAGCAATGTGATCCCAAGGTTCATGGAGGAATGTGATGACAATGGAAATGGAGTATTTTGATGACAAGCACATAGAGCATTGTAATGACAAGGTCATGTAACATTTTGCTGACAAAGTCATGGAGCATTGTGATGACCGGTGTCATGGAGCACTGTGATGACAAGCGTCACGGAGCATTGTGAATACAGGGGTCATGTAGCATTGGGATGACGAGGGCATGGATCATTGTGATGACAAATGTCATGGAGCAGTGGGCTGAAAATGTTCATGGAGTATTGTGATGACAGGGGTCATGGAGCTTTGTGATGACAGAAGTCAAGGAGAATTTTGATTTCATTGTGCTGACAATAGCCAGAAGCAATATGATGATGGGCATGATGCATTGAGATGACAGGGTTCATGGAGCACGGAGATGAATAGGGGCATGGAGCATTGTGATTACAGGGGTCTTGGAGCACTGTGATGACAGTGGCATGGAACATTTAATGAGAAGTCCATGGAACATTCTGATGACATGTGTCATGGTGCTTTGTGTTGACAAGGGCATGGAGCATTGTAATTATAGGGGTGTTGGAGCATTGTGATGACAAGTGTCATGGAGCCTTGTGATGACAAGGCCATGGATCATCGTGATGGATGGGGTCATGGAGCACTGTTATGACAGGGGTAATGGAGCGTTGTGATGAGAAGGGCATGGAGCATTGTGATTACAAGTTTTATGGAGCATTGCAATGAGAAAATTGTGGACCGTTGTGATGAAAAGTGCGTGGCAAATTGTGATGAAAAGGGTCATGGAGCATTTTTTTGACAAAGGCATGGAGCATTGTGATGACAAGTGTCACGGAGCATTGTGATGAAATGTTCATGGAGCATTGTGGTTACAAACGACACAGAGCCTTGTGATGACGCGGGCATGGAGCATTGTGATGACAAATGTTATGAAGCATTGTGATGACTGGAGTCACGGAGCATTGTGATGACAGGGGTCATGGTGCATTGTGATGACAAGGGCATGGAGCATTGTGATGACAGGGGCATGGAGCATTCGTCTGACAACTTTCATAGATTATTGTGACGACATTGGACATGGTGCATTGTGATGACAAGGAGATGGATCATTGTGAATAGAAGGTCATGGAGTATTGTGAAGACAGTTGTCAGGGAGCATTGTGATGACATATGTCATGGTCCATTGCGATGACAATAGCAGGGAGCCTTGTGATGCCAAATGTAATGGAGGATTTGTTGACAAATATAATGGAGCACTGTGATGACTAGGGCTTGGACCATTATGATGACAAGGGCCATTGAGTGAAGCATTGTGATGACAATGTCCTGGAGCATTGTGATGAGAAAAACATGGAGCCTTGTGATGACAAATCTCATGGAGCATACTGATGAAAATGGACATGGACCATTGTGATTACAGGCGTCTTGGAACATTGTGATGACATGTGCATGGAGCATTGTGAGGAGAAGGCCAAGAGCATTCTGAAGACATGCGTCCTTTAGCTTTGTGATGACAAGGGCATGGAGCATTGTGATTACAGGGGTCTTGGAGCATTGTGATGAAAAAGCATGGAGCCTTGTTATGACATGGTTCAAGGAGCATACAGACAACAAGTGTCAGGGAGCATTTTGATGACAAGTGTATTGAGCATCGTGATGACAAAGGTCATGGAGCATTGTGATGAGAAGTCCATGGATAACTGTGATGACGAGCATCATGGAGCATTGTGATGACAAGCGTTTTGGAATATTGTGATCACAAGCGTTTGGAGCATTGTTATGACAGAGGTCATGGAGCATTTTGATTTCATTGTGATGACAATAGCATGAAGCATTATGATGATGGTCATGGTGCATTGTGATGACAGTGTTCATGAATCTTTGAGATGAAAATGGGCATGGATCATTGTGGTTACAGGGTTCTTGGAGCATTGAGATGAGAAGGGTCATGGAGCCTTGTGATGACAAGGCCATGGAATATCGTGATGGCAGGGGTCATGGATCATGGGTATGACAGGGATAATGGAGCATTGTGATGGTAGGGCAACGAGCATTGTGATGAGAAGGCCATGGAGCATTATGATGATATGTGTCATGGAGGTTTGTGATGACAAGGACATGAAGCAACGTGATGAGAACCTTAATGGAGCATCGTGATGACAATGACATGGAGCATTTTTATAACAAGTGCGTTGTGCATTGTGATGAGAAGGGTAGGGAGCATTGTGATGACAGGGTCATGGAGCAATTTGATGAAAAGTGTCATGGAACATTTTGATGACAGTGGTTATAGAACATTGTGATGTCAGGGGTCATCGAACATTGTGATGATAAGTGCATGTAGCACTGTGATGACAGGAGTCATGGCACATTTTGATGACAGGGGTGAGGGAATATTGTGACGAATTGTGATGTAACATTGTGATATCAGTGGTGAGAGAGCATTTTGGTGAGAAGTCCATGGAGCATTGTGATGACAAGTTTCATGGAGCATTGTGATGTCAAGATTGGGGAGCACTGTGATGAAAAGCGCATGGTGCATTGGGATGACATGTGTCATGGAGCATTCTGCTGACAAGTGCATGGAGCATTGTGATGACAAGGGTCATGGAGCATTGTGCTGAGAAAGGCATAGAGCATAGTGATGACAAGGGTCAAAGAGCATTGTGATGACAAGTTCATGGAGCATTGTGGTTAAAATGGTCATAGAGACTGTTGATGACGAGGTCATTGACCATTGTGATGACAAAGGTCATGAAACATTGTGATGACAAGGGCATGGAGCATTGGTCTAATAAGTTTCATGGATTATTGTGATCACAGTTGGAATGGCGCATTGTGATGACCAGGGCATGGAGCATTGTGATGACCAGGTCATGCAGTATTGTGAAGACAGGTGTCAGGGAGCATTGTGATGACATATGTAATGACCCATTGTGATGACAATGGCATGGAGCATTGTGATGCCAAGTGTCATGGAGGATTCTGATGACAAAGGTAATGGAGCATTGTGCTGACAATGGCTTGGAGCATTGTGATGACAAGGGTCAGGGAGCATTGTGCTGACAAGTGCATGGAAAATTGTGATGACAAGGGTCATGGAGCATTCTGATGACAAGCATTTGGAGTATTTTGATGACAATGGCATGGAGCATTGTGATGAAAACTGCATCGGGCATTGTGATGGAAAAGGCATGGAGTCTTTTCGTGACAGGGTTCAAGGAGCATTCTGATGACAAGTGTCAGGGAGCATTGTGATGACAAGTGTATTGAGAATTGTGATGACAAAGGTCATGGAGCATTGTGATGAAAAGAGCATGGAGTATTGTGATGACAGGCATCATGGAGCATTGTGATGACAAGTGTTATGGAACACTATGATCACAAGGTTTTGGAGCATTGTGATGACAGAGGTCATGGATCATTTTGATTTCAAGGAGCATGGAGCATTGTGATGACAAGGGCAGGAAGCAATGTGATCCCAAGGTTCATGGAGGATTGTGATGACAACGGTAATGGAGTATTGTGAAGACAAGCGCATAGCGCATTATAATGACAAGGTCATGTAGCATTTTGCTGACAAAGGCATGGAGCATTGTGATGACAAGTGTCATGGGGCACTGTGATGACAAGCGTCACGGAGCGTTGTGAATACAGGGGTCATGTAGCATTGGGATGACAAGGGCATAGATCATTGTGATGACAGGGGTCATGGAGCATTGTGATGACAGAGGTCATGGAGAATTTTGATTTCATTTTGCTGACAATAGCCAGAAGCATTATGATGATTGGCATGATGCATTGTGATGAGAGGGTTCATGGAGCATTGAGATGAAAAGGGGCATGGAGCATTGTGATTACAGGGGACTTGGAGCATTTTGATGACAAGGGCATGGAGCATTGTGTGGAGAAGGACATGGAACATTCTGATGACATGTGTCCTGGAGCTTTGTGATGACAAGGGCATGGAACATTGTGCTTACAGGAGTCTTGGAGCATTGTGATGACAAGTGTCATGGAGCCTTGTGAAGACAAGGCCGTGGAACATTGTGATGGCAGTGTTAATGGAGCATTGTTATGACAGGGGTAATGGAGCATTGTGATGAGAAGGGAATGGAGCATTGTGATTTCAAGTTTTATGGAGCATTGCGATGACAAATTTGTGGACCGTTGGGATGAAAAGCTTGTCGCACATTGTGATGACAAGGGTCATGGAGCATTTTTCTGACAAAGGCATGGAGCATTGTGATGACAAGTGTCACGGAGCATTGTGATGAAAATTTCATGGAGAATTGTGTTTACAAAGGTCACAGAGCCTTGTGATGACATGGGTATCGACAATTGTGATGACAAATGTTATGAAGAATTGTGATGACTGGAGTCACGGAGCATTGTGATGACAGGGGTCATGGAGCACTGTGATGAAAAGGGCATGGAGCATTGTACTGAGAATGGCATACAGCATTGTGATGACATGTGTCATGGAGCACTGTGATGACAATCGTCACGGATCATTGTGAATACAGGGGTCATGGAGCATTAGGATGACAAGGGCATGGATCATTGTGATGACAAGGGTCATGGAGCACTGGGCTGAAAATGTTCCTGGAGTATTGTGATGACAGGGGTCATGGAGCATTGTGATGACAATGGAATGGAGCGTGGTGATGACAAGGTCCTGGAGCATTGTGATGAGATGACCAGGGAGAATTGTGATGACAAGTTTCATGGAGCATTCTGATGAAAAGGGGCATGGAGCATTGTGATTACAGGGGTCTTGGAGCATTGTGATGACAAGGGCATGGAGCATTGTGAGGAGAAGTCCATGGAATATTCTGATTACATGCGTCATGGAGCTTTGTGAAGAAAAGGGCATGGAGCATTGTGATTAGAGGGGTCTTGGAGCATTGTGATGACAAGAGTCATGGAGCCTTGTGATGACAAGGCCGTGGAACATTGTGATGGCAGGTGTCATGGAGCATTGTTATGATAGAGGTAATGGAGCCTTGTGATGAGAAGGGCATTGAGCATTGGTCTGAAATGTTTCATGGATTGTTGTGATGAGAGTGGGCATGGAGCACTGTGATGACAAGGGAACGGAACACTGTGATACATGGGTCATGGAGGATTGTAATGACAAGGGCATGGAGCATTGTGATGACAAGTCTCTTGTTGCTTTTTGATGACAAGGGCATGGAGCCATGTGATGAGAGGGTTCATGGAGCATTGTGAAGACAATGACATGGAGCATTGTGATGCCAAGTGTTATGAAGCTTTGTGATGACAAAAGTCATGGAGCATTTTGATGAAAAGGGTGTGGTGCATTGTGATGAGAAGGGCAGGGAGCATTTTGATGACAGGGTCATGCAGCAATTTGATGAAAAGTGTAATGGAACATTTTGGTGACAGTTGTTATGGAACATTGTGATGTCAGGGGTCATGGAACATTGTGCAGATAAGGGGATGTAGCATTGTGATGACAGGGGTCATGGAACATTGTGATAACAGGGATGAGGGAGGATAGTGATGACTAGTGATGGAACATTGTGATATCTCATGTGAGAGAGCATTCGGATGAGAAGTTCATGGAGCATTGTGAGTACAAGTTTATGGAGCATAGCGATGATAAGTTTGTGGATCATAGTGATGAAAAGCACATGGCACATTGTGAGGACAAGGGTCATGGAGCACTGTTCTGACAAAGGCATGGAGCATTGTGATGACAAGTGTCACGGAGCATTGTGCTGAAAAGTTCATGGACAATTGTGGTTAAAATGGTCACAGAGCCTTGTGATATCGCGGGCATGGACCGTTGTGATGACAAACGTCATGAAGCATTGTGATGACTGGAGACAAGGGGCAGTGTGATGACAGGGGTCATGGAGCTTTGTGATGACAAGGGCATGGAGCACTGTGATGACAGGGGCATGGAGCTTTGGTCTGACAAGTTTCATAGATGATTGTGATGACAGTGGACATGGTGCACTGTGATGACAAGGGCATGGAGCATTATGATGACAAGGTCATGGAGTATTGTGAAGACAGTTGTCAGGGAGCATTGTGATGACATATCTCATGGTCCATTGCGATGACAATGGCATGGAGCATTGTGATGCGAAATGTAATGGAGGATTGTAATGACAAATATAATGGAGCATTGTGATGACTACGGCTTGGAGCATTATGATGACAAGGGCCATTGAGAATTTTCATGACAATGTCGTGAAGCATTTTGATGACAAGGTCCTGGAGCATTGTGATGAGAAATCGTTGGAGCCTTGAGATGACAAGTCTCATGGAGCATACTGATGAAAAGGGGCATGGAGCATTCTGATTACATGGGTCTTGGAACACTGTGATAACAAGGGCATGGAACATTGTGATGACAAGTGCATGGAACATTGGTCTAATAAGTTTCATGGATTATTGTGATGACAGTTGGAATGGCGCATTGTGATGACAAGGGCATGGAGCATTGTGATGACCAGGTCAGGCAGTATTGTGAAAAGGGTTGTCACGGAGCATTGTGATGACATATGTATTAGCCCATTGTGATGACAATGGCATGGAGCATTTTGATGCCAAGTGTCATGGAGGATTCTGATGACAAAGGTAAAGGAGCACTGTGATGACAATGGCTTAGAGCATAGTGATGAAAAGCTTCAGGGAGCATTGTGCTGACAAGTGCATGGAGAATTGTGATGACAAGGGTCATGGAGCATTCTGATGAAAAGCTTGTGGAGTATTTTGATGACAATGGCATGGAGCATTGTGATGAAAAGGGCATGGGGCTTTGTGATGAAAAAGGCAAGGAGCCTTTTCGTGACAGGGTTCAAGGAGCCTTCTGACGACAAGTGTCAGGGAGCATTGTGATGACAAGTGTATTGAGAATTGTGATGACAAAGGTCATGGAGCATTGTGATGAAAAGTGCATGGATTATTGTGATGACAGGCATCAGGGAGCATTGTGATGAAAAGTGTTATGGAACATTGTGATCACAAGGGTTTGGAGCATTGCGATGACAGAGTTCATGGATCATTTTGATTTCAAGGAGCATGGAGCTTTGTGATGACAAGGGCATGAAGCAATGGGATCCCAAGTTTCATGGAGGATAGTGATGACAATGGTAATGCAGTATTGTGATGACAAGCACATAGAGCATTGTAATGACAAGGTCATGTAGCATTTTGCTGACAAAGGCATGGAGCATTGTGATGACAGGTGTCATGGAGCACTGTGACGACAAGCGTCACAGAGCATTGTGAATACAGGGGTCATGGAGCATTGGGATGAAAAGTCTCATGGAGCATTTTGATGACAGTGGTTATGGAACATTGTGATGTCATGGGTCATGGAACTTTGTGATGATAAGGGGATGTAGCATTGTGATGACAGGGGTCATGGAACATTGTGATAACAGGGGTGAGGGAGGATTGTGATGACTAGTGATGGAACATTGTGATATCTCTTGTGAGAGAGCATTTGGATGAGAGATTCATGGAGCATTGTGATTATAAGTTTTATGGAGCATAGCGATGACAAGGTTGGGGATCATTGTGATGAAAAGCGCATGGCACATTGTGATGACAAGGGTCATGGAGCATTGTTCTGACAAAGGCATGGAGCATTTGATGACAAGTGTCATGGAGAATTGTGATGAAAAGTTCGTGGAGCCTTGTGGTTAAAATGGTCAGAGAGCCTTGTGATGACGCGCGCATGGACCGTTGTGATGGCAAAAGTTATGAAGCATTGTGATGATTGGAGTCACGGGGCATTGTGATGACATGGGTCATGGAGCATTGTGATGACAAGGGCATGGGGCACTGTGATGACAGGGGCATGGAGCATTGGTCTGACAAGTTTCATAGGTGATTGTGATGACAGTGGACATGGTGCATTGTGATGACAAGGGCATGGAGCATTGTGTGGAGAAGGCCATGGAACATTCTGATGACATGCATCATGGAGCTTTGTGATGAAAAGGGCATGGAGTATTGTGATGACAGGCGTCATGGAGCTTTCTGATGACAAGTGTTACGGAACATTGTGATCACAAGGGTTTGGAGCATTGTGATGACAGAGGTCATGGACCATTTTGATTTCAAGGAGCAGGGAGCATTGTGATGACATGGGCATGAAGCAATGTGATCCCAAGTTTCATGGAGGATTGTGATGACAATGGTAAAGGAGTATTGTGATGACATGCGCAAAGAGCATTGTAATGACAAGGTCATGTAGCATTTTGCTGACAAAGGCATGAAGCATTGTGATGCCAGGTGTCATGGAGCACTGTGATGACAAGCGTCACGGAGCATTGTGAATACAGGGGTCATGGAGCATTGGGATGACAAGGGCATGGATCATTGTGATGACAAGGGTCATGGAGCATTGGGCGGAAAATGTTCATGGAGTACTGTGAGGACAGGGGTCATGTAGAATTTTGATTTCATTGTGCTGACAATAGCCGGAAGCATTATTATAATTGGCATGATGCATTGTGATGACAGTGTTCATGGAGCATTGAGATGAAGAGGGGCATGGGGCATTGTGATTACTGGGGTCTTGGAGCATTGTGATGACAAGGGCGTAGAAAATTGTGATGGCAGGGTTCATGGAGCATTGTTATGACAGGGGTAATGGAGCATTGTGATGAGAAGTGCATGGCGCATTGTGATTACAAGGTTCATGGAGCATTGTGATGACAAATTTGTGGACCGTTGGGATGAAAAGTACGTGGCACATTGTGATGACAAGGGTCATGGTGCATTTTTTTGACAAAGACATGGAGCATTGTGATGACAGGGTCACGGAGCATTGTGATGAAAAGTTCATGGAGCATTGTGGTTACAAAGGTAACAGAGCCTTGTGATGACGTGGGTATCGCCCATTGTGATGACAAATGTTATGAAGAATTGTGATGACTCGAGTCATGGAGCATTGTGATGACAGGGGTCATGGAGCATTGTGATGAAAAGGGCATGGAACATTGTGCTGAGAAAGGCATAGAGCATTGTGATGACATGTGTCATGGAGCACTGTGATGACAAGCGTCACGGACCACTGAGATTACAGGGGTCATGGAGCATTAGGATGACAAGGGCATGGATCATTGTGATGACAAGTGTCATGGAGAATTGGGCTGAAAATGTTCCTGGAGTATTGTGATGACAGGAGTCATGGGGCATTGTGATTACAGGGGTCTTGGAGCATTATGATGACAAAGGTCCCAGATCATTAGGTTGTCAGGTGTCATGGAGTGTTGTGATGACAGTGGTCATGGAGCATTGTGATGAGAAAATCATGGAGAATTGTGAAGACAAGTGTGAGGGAGCATTGTGATGACATATGTCATGGTCCATTTCGATGACAATGGCATGGTGCATTGTGATGCCAAATGTAATAGAGGATTGTGATGACAAATATAATGGAACATTGTGATGACTAGGGCTTGGAGCATTATTATGACAAGGGCCATTGAGAATTTTCATGACAATGTCGTGAAGCATTGTCATGACAAGGTCCTCGAGCACTGTGATGAGAAATCCATGTAGCCTTGTGATGACAGGTCTCATGGAGCATACTGATGAAAAGGGGCATGGAGCATTCTGATTACAGGGGTCTTGGAACATTGTGATAGCAAGGGCATGGAGCATTGTGATGACAAGGGCATGGAGCATTGGTCTAATAAGTTTCATGGATTATTGTGATGACAGTTGGAATGGCGCATTGTGATGACAGTGGTCATGGAGCATTGTGATGATAATGGTCATGGAGCATTGTGATGAGAAGTTCATGGAGCATTGAGTTGAAAATATTCACGGAGTATTGTGATGACAGGGGTCATGTAGCATTGTGATGACTAGGGAATGGAGCATGGTGATGACACTGTCCTGGAGCATTGTGATGAGATGACGATGGAGACTTGTGATGACAAGTCTCATGGAGCATTCTGATGAAAAGGGGCATGGAGCATTGTGATTACAGGGGGCTTGGAGCATTGTGAAGACAAGG
Source organism: Mesoplodon mirus (assembly GCF_964341445.2). Classification (NCBI taxonomy): domain Eukaryota; kingdom Metazoa; phylum Chordata; class Mammalia; order Artiodactyla; family Ziphiidae; genus Mesoplodon; species Mesoplodon mirus. The sequence continues at coordinate 4,888,858 of NW_028295817.1, forward strand.
GCATGGAGCATTCTGAGGAGAAGGCCATGGAACATTCTGATGGCATGCGTCATGGAGCTTTGTGATGACAAGGGCATGGAGCATTGTGATTACAGGGGTCTTGGAGCATTGTGATGACAAGGGTAATGGAGCCTTTTGATGACAAGGCCATGGAACATTTTGATGGCAGGTGTCATGGAGCATTGTTATGACAGAGGTAATGGAGCATTGTGATGAGAAGGGCATTGAGCATTTGTCTGAAATGTTTCATGGATTATTGTGATGAGAATGGGCATGGAACATTGTGATGACAAGTGCACGGTACACTGTGATACATGTGTCATGGAGGATTGTAATGACAAGGGCATGGAGCATTGTGATGAGAAGGGCATCGAGCATTGTGATGACAAGTGTCATGGAGCTTTTGATGACAAGGGCATGGAGCAATGTGATGAGATGGTTCATGGAGCATTGTGATGACAATGACATGGAGCATTGTGATGCCAAGGGTCATGGAGCTTTGTGATGACAAAGGTCATGGAGCATTTTGATGACAAGTGTGTTGTGCATTGTGATGAGAAGGGCAGGGAGCATTTTGATGACAGGGTCATGCAGCAATTTGATGAAAAGTATAATGGAACATTTTGATGACATGGATTATAGAACCCTGTGTTGGCAGGGATCATGGAGCTTTGGGATGAAAAGGGTCATGGAGCATTTTGATGACGAGGTTATGGAACATTGTGATGTCAGGGGTCAAGGAACATTGTGCTGATAAGGGGATGTAGCATTGTGATGACAGGGGTCATGGAACATTTTGATAACAGGGTTGAGCGAGGATTGTGATGACTAGTGATGGAACATTGTGATATCTCATGTGAGAGAGCATTTGGATGAGAAGTTCATGGAGCATTGTGATTACAAGGTTTATGGAGCATAGCGAAGACAAGGTTGGAGATCATTGTGATGAAAAGCGCATGGCACATTGTGAGGACAAGTTTCAATGGGCATTGTTCTGACAAAGGCATGGAGCATTGTGATGACAAGGGTCACGGAGCATTGTCATGAAATATTCATGGAGCATTGTGGTTAAAAAGGTCACAGAGCCTTGTGATGACGCGGGCATGGACCGTTGTGATGACAAACATTATGAAGCATAGTGATGACTGGAGTCACGGAGCATTGTGATGACAGGGGTCATGGAGCATTGTGATGACAAGGGCATGGAGCATTGTGATGACAGGGGCATGGAGCATTGGTCTGACAAGTTTCATAGATTATTGTGATGACAAGGCCATGGTGCATTATGATGACAAGGGCATGGAGCATTGTGAAGACAGGTGTCAGGGAGCATTGTGATGACCTATGTCATGGTCCATTGCGATGAAAATAGCATGGAGCATTGTGATGCCAAATGTAATGGAGGATGTGATGACAAATAAAATGGATCATTGTGATGAATAGGGCGTGGAGCATTATGTTGACAAGGGCCATTGAGAATTTTCATGACAATATCGTGAAGCATTGTGATGACAAGTCCTGGAGCATTGTGATGAGAAAACCATGGAGGCTTGTGATGACAAATCTCAAGGAGCATACTGATGAAAAGAGGCCTGGAGCATTCTGATTACAGGGGACTTGGAACATTGTGATACAAGGGCATGGAGCATTTTGATGACAAGTGTATGCAGTATTGTTAAGAGAGGTATCAGGGAGCATTGTGATGACATATATTATGGCCCATTGTGATGACAATGGCATGGAGCATTGTGATGCCAAGTGTCATGGAGGATTCTGATGACAAAGGAAATGGAACATTGTGATGACAATGGCTTGGAGCATTGTGATGACAAGGGTCAGGGAGCATGTGCTGACAAGTTCATGGAGAATTGTGATGACAAGTGTCATGGAGCATTCTGATGACAAGCTTGTGGAGTATTTTGATGACAATGGCATGGAGCATTGTGATGAAAATGGCATGGGGCTTTGTGATGAATAAGGAATGGAGCCTTTTGGTGACAGGTTTCAAGGAGCACTCTGACGACAATGTCAGGGAGCATTGTGATGACAAGTGTATTGAGAATTGTGATGACAAAGGTCATGGATCATTGTGATGAAAAGGGCATGGAGTATTGTGATGACAGGCATCATGGAGCTTTGTGATGACAAGTGTTACAGAACATTGTGATCACAAGGGTTTGGAGCAGAGTGATGACAGAGGTCATGGATCATTTGATTTCAAGGAGCAGGGAGCATTGTGATGACAAGGGCATGAAGCAATGTGATCCCAGGTTTCATGGAGGATTGTGATGAGAATGGTAATGGAGTATTGTGATGACAAGCACATAGAGCATTGTAATGACAAGGTCATGTAGCATTTTGCTGACAAAGGCTTGGAGTACTGTGATGACAAGTTTCAAGGAGCACTGTGATGACAAGCGTCACGGAGCATTGTGAATACAGGGGTCATGGAGCATTGGGATGACAAAGGCATGGATCATTGTGATGACAAGTGTCATGGAGCATTGGGCTGAAAATGTTCTTGGAGTACTGTGATGACAGGGGTCATGGAGAATTTTGATTTCATTGTGCTGACAATAGCCGGAAGCATTATAATGATTGGCATGATGCATTGTGATGAAAGGGTTCATGGAGCATTGAGAGGAAGAGGGGCATGGAGCATTGTTATTACAGGGGTCTTGGAGCCTTGTGATGACAAGGGCACGGAGCATTTTGATGAGTAGGACATGGAACATTCTGATGACGTGTCATGGAGCTTTGTGATGACAAGGGCATAGAACATTGTGATGGCAGGGGTCATGGAGCATTGTTATGACAGAGGTAATGGAGCATTGTGAAGAAAAGGGCATGGAGCATTGTGATGACAGGGGCAAGTAGCATTGGTCTGACACGTTTCATAGATTATTGTGATGACAGTGGGCATGGTGCATTGTGAAGAAAAGGGCATGGAGCATTGTGATGACAAGGGAAAGGAGTATTGAGAAGACATGTGTCAGGGAGCATTGTGATGACATATGTCATGGTCCATTGCGATGACAATGGCATGGAGCATTGTGATGCCAAATGTAATGGAGGATTGTGATGACAAATATAATGGAGCATTGTGATGACTACGGCTTGGAGCATTATGATGACAAGGGCCATTGAGAATTTTCATGACAATGTCATGAAGCATTGTGATGAGAATGTCCTGGAGCATTGTGATGAGAAAATCATGGAGCCTTGTGATGAGAAGTCTCATGGAGCATACTGATGAAAAGGGGCATGGAGCATTCTGCTTATAGGGGTCTTGGAACATTGTGATAACAAGGGCATGGTGCATTGTGATGACAAGGGCATGGAGCATTGGTCTAATAAGTTTCATGGATTATTGTGATGACAGTTGGAATTGCGCATTGTGATGACAATGGCATGCAGTATTGTGAAGAGAGGTGTCAAGGAGCATTGTGATGACATATGTAATGGCCCATTGTGATGACAATGGCATGGAGCATTGTGATGCCAAGTGTCATGGAGGATTCTGATGACAAAGGTAATGGATCATTGTGATGACAAGGGTTTGGAGCATTGTGATGACAAGGGTCAGGGAGCATTGTGCTGACAAGTGCATGGAGAATTGTGATGACAAGAGTCATGGAGCATTCTGATGACAAGCTTGTGGAATATTTTGATGACAATTGCATGGAGCATTGTGATGAAAATGGCATGGGGCATTGTGATGAAAAAGGAATGGAGCCTTTTTGTGACAGGGTTCAAGGAGCACTCTTACGACCATGTCAGGGAGCATTGTGATGACAAGTGTATTGAGAATTGTGATGACAAAGTCATGGAGTATTGTGATGAAAAGGGCATGGAGTATTGTGATGACAGGCATCATGGAGCTTTGTGATGACAAATGTTATGGAACATTGTGATCACAAGGGTTTGGAGCATTGTGATGACAGAGGTCATGGATCATTTTCATTTCAAGGAGCAGGGAGCATTGTGATGACAAGGGCATGAATCAATGTGATCCCAACTTTCAAGGAGGATTGTGATGACAATGGTAAAGGAGTATTTTGATGACAAGCACATAGAGCACTGTGATGAAAATGTCATGTAGCATTTTGCTGACAAAGGCATGGAGCATGGTGATGTCATGTGTCATGAAGCACAGTGATGACAAGCGTCACGGAGCATTGTGAATACAGGGGTCTTGGATCATTGGGATGACAAGGGCATGTATCTTTGTGATGACAAGTGTCATGGAGCATTTGGCTGAAAAAGTTAATGGAGTATTGTGATGACAGGGGTCACGGAATATTGTGATTACAGGCGTCTTGGAGCATTGTGATGACAAGAGTCACGGATCATTGTGTTGTCACGTGTCATGGAGTGTAGTGATGACAGTGGTCATGGAGCATTGTGATGATATTGGTCATGGAGCATTGTGATGAGAAGGTCATGGAGCATTGGGCTGAAAATGTTCATGGAGTATTGTGATGACATGGGTCATGGAGCATGATGATGACAAGGTCCCGGATCATTGTGATGAGATGACCATGGATACTTGTGGTGACAAGTCTCATGGAGCATTCTGATGAAAAGGGGCATGGAGCATTGTGATTACAGGGGTCTTGGAGCATTGTGATGACAAGGACATGGATCATTGTGAGGAGAAGGCCATGGAGCATTCTGATAACATGCGTCATGGATTTTTGTGATGACAAGGGCATGGAGCAATGTGATGACATGGCCGTTGAAAATTGTGATGGCAGGGGTCATGGAGCATTGTTGTGACAGTTGTTATGGAGCATTGTGATGAGAATGGCATTGACCTTTGGTCTGAAATGTTTCATGGATTATTGTGATGAGAGTGGGCATGGAGCATTGTGATGACAAGGGCACGGTACACTGTGATACTTGGGTCATGGAGGATTGTAATATCAAGGGCATGGAGCATTGTGATGAGAAGGGCATCGGGCATTGTGATGACTAGTGTCATGGAGCTTTGTGATGACAAGGGCATGGGGCAATGTGATGAGAGTGTTCAGGGAGCATTGTGATGACAGTGACATGGAGCATTGTGATGACATGGGACATGGAGCTTTGTGATGACAAGTCATGGAGCATTTTGATGACAAGGGTGTGGTGCATTGTGATGAGAAGGGCAGGGAGCATTTTGATGACAGGGTCATGCAGCAATTTGATGAAAAGGGTAATGGAATATTTTGATGACAGAGGTTATAGAACATTGTCATGCCATGGGTCATGGAGCTTTGGGATAAAAAGGGTCATGGAGCATTTTGATGACAGGGGTTATGGAACATTGTGATGTCAGGGGTCATGGAACATTGTGTTGATAAGGGGATGTAGCATTGTGATGACAGGGGTCATGGAACACTGTGATTACAGGGGTGAGGGAGGATTGTGATAACTAGTGATGGAACATGGTGATATCTCTGTAGACAGCATTTGGATGAGAAGTGAATGGAGAATTGTGATTACAAGGTTTATGGATCATAGTGATGACAAGGTTGTGGATCATTGTGATGAAAAGCGCGTGGCACATTGTGATGACAATGGTCATGGAGAACTGTGATGAGAAGCCCATTGATAATTGTGATGACGAGTGTCATGGGGCATTGTGATGACAAGTGATATGGAATATTGTGATCCAAAGGGTTTGGAGCATTGTTATGACAGAGATCATGGAGCATTTTGATTTCATTGTGGTGACAATAGCATGAAGCATTATGATGATGGGCATGGTGCATAGTGATGACAGGGTTCATGGATCATTGAGATGAAAAGAGGCATAGAGCATTGTGATTACAGGGTTCTTGGAGAATTGTGATGAGAAGGGTCATGGAGCATTATGATGACAAGGCCATGGTACACCGTGATAGCATGGGTCATGCAGCATTGTTATGACCTGGGTAATGGAGCATTTGGATGGCACGGGAATGGAGCATTGTGATGAGAAAGCCATGGAGCATTCTTATGATATGGGTCATGGAGCTTTGTGAAGACAAGCGAATGGAGCAATGTGATGAGAGTATTCATGGAGCATTGTGATGACAATGACATTGAGCATTGTGATGCCAAGGGTCATGGATATTTGTGATGACAAACCACATGGAGCATTTTGTTGGCAAGGGCGTTTTGCATTGTGATGAGAAAGGCAGGGAGCATTCTGATGTCAGGGTCATGGAGCAATTTGATGAAAACTGTCATGGAACATTTTGATGACAGGTGTTATGGAACATTGTGATGTCAGGGGTCATCGAACATTGTGATGATATGTGCATGTAGCATTGTGATGACAGGATTCATGGAACATTGTGATGACTGGGGTGAGGGAGTATTGTGACAAACAGTGATGTAGCATTGTGATATCATTGGTGAGAGAGCATTTTGATGAGAAGTGCATGGAGCACTGGGATGACAAATTTTAAGGAGCATTGTGATGACAAGATTGTGGAGCACTGTGATGACAAGCGCATGGTGCATTGTGATGACGTGTCATGGAGCATTGTGCTGACAAGCGCATGGAGCATTGTGATGACAAGGGTCGAAGAATATTGTGATGAAATGTTCATGGACCACTGTGGTTAAAAAGGTCACAGAGACTGTTGATGACGAGGGCATGGACAATTGTGATGACAGAAGTCATGAAACATTGTGATGACTGGAGTAACGGAGCACTGTGGTGACAGGGGTCATGGAGTATTTTGATAACTACGGCATGGATCATTGTGATGACAAGGGCAAGGAACATTGGTCTAATAAGATTCATGGAGTAGTGCAATGACAGTTGGAATGGTGCATTGTGATGACAAGGGCATGGATCATTGTGATGACCAGGTCATGCAGTATTGTGAAGACAGGTGTCAGGGAGCATTGTGCTGACATATGTAATGGTCCATTGTGATGACAATGGCATGGAGCATTGTGATGCCAAGTGTCATGGAGGATTCTGATGACAAAGGTAATGGAGCATTGTGAGGACAATGGCTTTGAGCATTGTGATGACAAGGGTCAGGGAGCATTGTGCTGACAAGTGCATGGAGAATTGTGATGCCAAGGGTCATGGAGCTTTCTGATGACAAGCTTGTGGAGTATTTTGATGACAATGGCATGGAGCATTGAGATGAAAACGGCATGGGGCATTGTGATGAAAAAAGCATGGAGCCTTTTCGTGACAGGGTTCAAGGAGCATTCTGAGGACAAGTGTCAGTGAGCACTGTGATGAAAAGTGTATTTAGAATTGTGATGACAAAGGTCTTGGAGCATTGTGATGAAAAGGGCATGGAGTATTGTGATGACACGCATCATGGAGCATTGTGATGACAAGTGTTATGGTACATTGTGATCACAACAGTTTGGAGCATTGTGATGACAGAGGTCAAGGATCATTTTGATTTCAAGGAGCATGGAGCATTGTGATGATAAGGGCATTAAGCAATGTGATCCCAAGGTTCATGGAGGATTGTGATGACAATGGAAATGGAGTATTGTGATGACAAGCACATAGAGCATTATAATGACAAGGTCATGTAGCATTTTGCTGACAAAGGCATGGAGCATTGTGATGACATGTGTCCTGGAGCAATGTGATGACAACGGAATGGAGCATGGTGATGACAAGGTCCTGGAGCATTGTGATGAGAAGACCATGGAGACTTGTGATGACAAGTCTCATGGAGCATTGTGAATACAGGGGTCATGGAGCATTGGGATGACAAGGGCATGGATCATTGTGATGGCAAGGGTCATGGAGCACTGGGCTGAAAATGTTCATGGTGTGTGGTGATGACAGGGATCATGGAGCATTGTGATGACTAGGGAATGGAGCATTATGATGACAAGAGTCCAGGATCATTGTGTTGTCAGGTGTCATGGAGTGCTGTGATGACAGTGGTCATGGAGCATTGTGACGATATTGTCCATGGAGCATTGTGATGAGTAGGTCGTGGAGCATTGGGCTGAAAATGTTCATGGATTATTGTGATGACAGGGGTCATGGAGCATTGTGATGACAAGGGAATGGAGCATGGTGATGACAAGGTCCTGGAGCATTGTGATGAGATGATCATGGAGACTTGTGATGACAAGTCTCATGGAGCATTCTGATGAAAAGGGGCATGGAGCCTTCTGATTACAGGGGTCTTGGAGCATTGTGATGACTAGGGCAAGGAGCATTGTGATGAGAAGGCCATGGAGCATTCTGATGACATGCGTCATGTAGTTTTGTGATGACAAGGGTATGGACAATTTGTGATTACAGGGATCTTGGAGCATTGTGATGAAAAGTGCATGGATCATTGTGATGAAAAAGGCATGGAGCCTTGTCATGACAGGGTTCAAGGAGCATACTGACGACAAGTGTCAGGGTGCATTGGGATGACAACTGTATTGAGCATTGTGATGACAAAGATCATGGAGCATTGTGATGAGAAGACCATGGATAATTGTGATGATGAGCGTCATGGGGTTTTGTGATGATAAGTGTTATGGAACATTGTTATCACAAGGTTTTGGAGAATTACGATGACAGAGGGCATGGAGAATATTGATTTCATTGTGATGACAATAGCCTGAAGCATTATGATGATGGGCATGGTGCATTGTGATGACAGGGTTCATGGAGCATTGAGATGAAAATGGGCATGGAGCATTGTGATTACAAGTTTCATGGAGCATTGTGATGACAACGGCATGGAACATTGTGATGAGAAGGCCATGGAACATTCTGATGACATGCATCATGGAGCTTTGTGATGACAAGGGCATGGAGCATTGCGATTTCAGGGGTCTTGAGCAATGTGATGACAAGTGACATGGAATCTTGTGATGACTAGGCCGAGAAACATTGTGATGGCAAGGGTCATGGTGCATTCTTATGACAGGTGTGATGGAGCATTTTGATGAGAAGGGCATGGAACATTGGTCTGAAATGTTTCATGGATTATTGTGATGAGAGTGGGCATGGAGCATTGTGATGAGAAGGGCATCGAGCATTGTGATGACAAGTGTCATGGAGCTTTGTGATGACAAGGGAATGGAGCAATATGATGAGAGGGTTCATGGAGCATTGTGATGACAATGACATGGAGCATTGTGATGCCAAGGGTCATGGAGCTTTGTGATGAAAAGTCATAGAGCATTTTGATTACAAGGGTGTGGTGCATTGTGATGACAAGGGCATGGAGCATTGTGATGACCACATCATGCAGTACTGTGAAGACAGTTGTCAGGGAGCATTGTGATGAGATATGTAATGGCCCATTGTGATGACAATGGCATAGAGCATTGTGATGCCAAGTGTCATGGAGGATTCTGATGACAAAGGTAATGGAGCATTGTGATGACAATGGCTTTGAGCATTGTGATGACAAGGGTCAGGGTGCATTGTGCTGAAAAGTGCATGGAGAATTGTGATGACAACGGTCATGGAACATTCTGATGACAAGCTTGTGGAGTATATTGATGACAATGGCATGGAGCATTGTGATGAAATCGGCATGGGGCATTGTGAGGAAAAAGGCATGGAGCCTTTTCGTGACAAGTTTCAAGGAGCATTCTGACGACAAGTTTCTGGAAGCATTGTTATGACAAGTGTATTTAGAATTGTGATGACAATGGTCATGGAGCATTGTGATGAAAAAGCCATGGAGTATTGTGATGACAGGCATCATGGAGCGTTGTGATGACAAGTTTTATGGAACATAGTGATTACAAGGGTTTGGAGCATTGTGATGAGAGAGGTCATGGATCATTTTGATTTCAAGGATCATGGAGCACTGTGATGACAAGGGCATGAAACAATGTGATCCCAAGGTTCATGGAGGATTGTGATGACAATGGTAATGGAGTACTGTGATGACAAGTGCATAGAGCATTGTATTGACAAGGTTATGTAGCATTTGCTGACAAAGGCATGGAGCATTGTGATGACAGGTGTCATGGAGCACTGTGATGACAAGTGTCACGGAGCTTTGTGAATACAAGTGTCATGGAGCATTGGGAAGACAAGGGCATGGTTCAATGTGATGACAAGTGTCATGGAGCATTGGGCTGAAAATGTTCATGGAGTATTGTGATGACAGGGATCATGGAGCATTGTGATGACAAGGGCATGGAGCATTGTAGTGACCAGGTCATGCAATATTGTGAAGAGAGCTGTCAGGGAGCATTGTGATGAAATATGTAATGGCCCATTGAGATGACAATGGCATGGAGCATTGTGATGCCAAGTGTCATGGAGGATTCTGATGACAAAAGTAATGGAGCATTGTGATGACAAGGGCATGGAGCATTGTGATGACAAACGTCAGGGTGCATTGTGCTGACAAGTGCATGGAGAATTGTGATGACAAGGGTCATGGAGCATTCTGATGACAAGCTTGTGGAGTATTTTGATGACAATGGCATGGAGCATTGTGATGAAAATGGCACTGGGCTTTGTGATGAAAAATGCATGGAGCCTTTTCATAACAGGGTTCAAGGAGCATTCTGATGACAAGTGTCAGGGAGCTTTGTGATGAGAAGTGTACTGAGAATTGTGATGACAAAGGTCATGGAGCATTGTGATGAAAAGGGCATGAAGTATTGTGATGACAGGGGTCATGGAGCCTTGTGATGACAAGGCCGTGGAACACTGTGATGTCAGGGGTCATGGAGCATTGTTATGACAGAGGTAATGGAGCATTGTGATGAGAAGGGCATGGAGCATTGTGATGACCAGGTCATGCAGTATTGTAAAAAGGGGTGTCACGGAACATTGTGATGACATATGTATTGGCCCATTGTGATGACAATGGCATGGAGCATTGTGATGCCAAGTGTCATGGAGGATTCTGATGACAAAGTTAATGGAGCATTGTGATGACAGTGGCTTGGAGCATAGTGATGACAAGGTTCAGGGAGCATTGTGCTGATAAGTGCATGGAGAATTGTGATGACAGGGGTCATGGAGCATTCTGATGACAAGTGTCAGGGAGCATTGTGATGACAAGTGTATTGAGAATTGTGATGACAAATGTCATGGAGCATTGTGATGAAAAGGTCATGAAGTATTGTGATGACAGGCATCATGGAGCGTTATGATGAATAGTTTTATGGAACATTGTGATCATAAGGTTTTGGAGCATTGCGATGACAGAGGTGATGGATCATTGTAATTTCCAGGAGCATGTAGCATTGTGATGACAAGGGCATGAAGCAATGTGATCCCAAGGTTCATGGAGTAGGGTGATGACAATGCTAATGGAGTATTGTGATGAGAAGCGCATAGAGCATTGTAATGAAAAGGTCATGTAGCATTTTGCTGACAAATGCATGGAGCATTGTGATGACATGTGTCATGGAGCACTGTGATGACAATCGTCACGAATCATTGTGAATACAGGGGTCATGGAGCATTGGGATGAAAAGGGCATGGATCATTGTGATGACAAGTGTCATGGAGCACTGGGCTGAAAATGTTCATGGACTTTTGTGATGACAGGGGTCATGGAGCATAGTGATGAGTAGAGAATGGAGCATTGTGATGACAAGCGTCCCGGATCATTGTGTTGTCAGGAGTCATGGAGTGTTGTGATGACAGTGGTCATGGAGCATTGTGATGATATTGGCCATGGAGCATTGTGATGAGAAGGTTGTGGAGCATAGTGATTACAGGTGTCTTAATGCATTGTGATGAAATGGGCATGTATCATTTTGATGAAAAAGGCATTGAGACTTGTCATGACAGGTTTCAAAAAGCATACTGACGACAAGTGTCAGGGAGCATTGTGATGACAAATGTATTGAGCATTTGATGACAAAGGTCATGGAGCACTGTGATCAGAAGACCATGGATAATTGTGACGATGAGCGTCATGGGGTGTTGTGATGATAAGTCTTATGGAACATTGTGATTACAAGGGTTTGGAGCATTATGATGACAGAGGTCATGGAGAATTTAGATTTCCTTGTGATGACAATAGCCTGAAACATTATGATGATGGGCATGGTGCATTGTGATGACAGGGTTCATGGAGCATTGAGATGAAAAGGGGCATGGAGCATTGTGATTACCGGGGTCTTGGAGCACTGTGATTACAAGGGCATGGAGCATTGTGATGAGAAGTCCATGGTACATTCTGATGACATGCGTCATGGAGCACTGTGATGACAAGGGCATGGAGCATTGTGATTACACGGGTCTTGGACCATTGTGATGACAAGTGTCATGGAGCCTTGTGATGACATGCCGTTGAACAATGTGATGGCAGGTGTCATGGAGCATTGTTATGACAGAGGTAATGGAGCATTGTGATGAGAAGGGCATTGAGCTTTGGTCTAAAATATTTCATGGATTATTGTGATGAGAGTGGGCATGGAGCATTGGGATGACAAGGGCGTGGAACACTGTGATGCATGGTTCATGGAGGATTGTAATGACAAGGGCATGGATCATTGTGATGAGAAGGGCATCGAGCATTGTGATGACAAGTGTCATGGAGCTTTGTGATGACAAGGGCATGGAGCAATGTGATGAGAGTGTTCATGGAGCTTTGTGATGACAATGACATGGAGCATTGTGATGCCAATGGTCACGGAGATTTGTGATGACAAATAACAGCGAGCATTTCGATGACAATGGTGTGGTGCATTGTGATGAGAAGGGCAGGGAGCATTTTTATGACAGGGTCATGCAGCAATTTGATGAAAATATAATGGAATATTTTGAGGGCAGGGGGTATAGAACATTGTGATGTCAGGGGTCATGGAGCTTTGGGATGAAAAGGGTCATGGTGCATTTTGATGACAGGGGTTATGGAACATTGTGATGTCAGGGGTCATGGAACATTGTGATGATAAGGGTATGTAGCACTGTGATGACAGGTGTCATGGAACATTATGATTACAGGCGTGAGGGGTATTGTGATGACTAGTGATGGAACATTGTGATATCTCTGGTGAGAGGGCATTTGGATGAGAAGTGCATGGAGCATTGTGATTACAAGGTTTATGGAGCATAGTGATTACAAGTTTATGGACCGATGTGATGAAAAGCACGTGGCACATTGTGATGACAAGGGTCATGGAGCATTGTTCTGACAAAGGCATGGAGCACTGTGATGACAAGGGTCACGGAGCATTGTGATGAAATGTTCATGGAGCATTGTGGTTACAATGGTCACAGAGCCTTGTGATGACACGGGCATGGACCGTTGTGATGACAAACATTATGAAGCATTGTGATGACTGGATTCAAGGAGCATTGTGATGATAGGGGTCATGGAGCATTGTGATGACAAGGGCATGGAGCATTGTGGTGACAGGGGCATGGAGCATTGGTCTGAAAACTTTCATAGATTATTGTGATGACAGTGGACATGGTGCATTGTAATGACAAGGGTATGGATCATGGTGATGAGAAGGTCATGGAGTATTGTGAAGACAGGTGTCAGGGAGCATTGTGATGACATATGTCATGGTCCATTGCGATGATAATGGCATGGAGCATTGTGATGCTAAATGTAATGGAGGATTGTGATGACAAATAAAATGGAGCATTGTGATGACTAGGGCTTGGAGCAATATGATGACAAGGGTTATTGAGAATTTTCTTCACAAAGTTGTGAAGCATTGTGATGACAAGGTCCTGGAGCATTGTGATGAGAAATCCATGGAGCCTTGTGATGACAATCTCATATAGCATACTGATGAAAAGGGGCATGGACCATTGTGATTACAGGGGTCTTGGAACATTGTGATGACAAGGGCACGGAGCATTGTGAAGAGAAGGCCAAGGAGCATTCTGAGGACATGCGTCTTTGAGCTTTGTGATGACCAGCGCATGGAGCATTTTGATTACAGGGGTCTTGTAGGACTGTGATGAAAAGGGCATGGATCATTGTGATGAAAAAGGCATGGAGCCTTTTCGTGACAGGGTTCAAGGAGCATTCTGATGACAAGTGTCAGGGAGCATTGTGATGACAAGTGTATTGAGCATTGTGATGACAAAGGTCATGGGGCATTGTGATGAGAAGGCCATGGAGCATTCTGATGACATGTGTCATGGAGCTTAGTGATGACAAGGGCATGGAGCAATGTGATGCCAAGTGTCATGGATATTTGTGATGACAAATGTCATGGAGCATTTTGATGACAAGGGCGTTGTGCATTGTGATGAGTAGTGCTGGGAGCATTGTGATGACAGGGTCATGGAGCAATTTGATGAAAAGTGTCAAGGAACATTTTGATGACGGCGGTTAAGGAACATTGTGATGTCAGGGGTCATCGAACATTGTGATGATAAGTGCATGTAGCACTCTGATGACAGGAGTCATGGAACATTTTGATGACAGGGGTGAGGGAGTATTGTGGCGAATAGTGAAGTAACATTGTGATATCAGTGATGAGAGAGCATTTTGATGAGAAGTTCATGGAGCATTGTGATGACAAGGTTTATGGAGCATTGTGATGACAAGATTGTGGAGCACTGTGATGACAAAGCGCATGGTGCATTGTGATGACATGTGTCATGGAGCATTGTGCTGACAAGCGCATGGGGCATTGTGATGACAAGGGTCATGGAGCATTGTGCTGAGAAAGGCATAGAGCATTGTGATGACAAGGGTCAAAGAGAATTGTGATGAAAAGTTCATGGAGCATTGTGGTTAAAAATTTCACAGAGACTCTTGATGACGATGGCATGGACCATTGTGATGACAAAGGTCATGAAGCATTGTGATGACTGGAGTCACGGAGCACTGTGATGACAGGGGTCATGGAGCATTGTGATGACAAGGGGCATGGAGCATTGTGATGACAAGGGCATGGATCATTGGTCTCATAAATTTCATGTATTATTGTGATGACTGTTGGAATGGTGCATTTTGGTGACAAGGGGATGGAGCATTTTGATGCCAAGTGTCATGGAGGATTCTGATGACAAAGGTAATGGTGCATTTTGATGAAAATGGCTTGGAGCATTGACATGACAAGGGTCAGGGAGCATTGTGCTGACAAGTGCATGGAGAATTGTGATGACAGGGGTCATGGAGCATTGTGATGACAGAGGTAATGGAGAATATTGATTTCATTGTGCTGACAATAGCCGGAAGCATTATGATGATGGGCATGGTGCATTGTGATGACAGGTTTCATGGAGTATTGAGATGAAAAGGGGCATGGAGCATTCTGATTACAGGGGTCTTGGAGCATTGTGATGACAAGGGCATGGAGCATTGTGATGAGAAGGCCATGGAACATTCTGATGACATGTGTCATTGAGCTTTGTGATGAAAATGACATGGAGCATTGTCATTACAGGGGTCTTGGACCATTGTGATGACAAGGGTCATGGAGCCTTGTTATGACAAGGCCGTGGAACATTGTGATGGCAGGGGTCATGGAGCATTGTTATGTCAGAGGTAATGGAGCATTGTGATGAGAAGGGCATTGAGCATTGGCCTGAAAGCTTTCATGGATTATTGTGATGAGAGTGGGCACGGAGCATTGTGATGACAAGGGCACGGAACACTGAGATACATGAGTCATGGAGGATTGTGATGAAAATGGCATGGAGCATTTTGATGAGAAGTGCATCGAGCATTGTGATGACAAGTGTCATGGAGCTTTGTGATGACAAGTGCATGGAGCAATGGGATGAGAGTGTTCATGGAGCATTGTGATGACAATGACATGGAGCATTGTGATGCCAAGGGTCCTGGAGCTTTGTGATGACAAAGGTCATGGAGCATTTTGATGACAAGCGTGTGGTGCATTGTGATGAGAAGGTGAGGGATCATTTTGATGACAGGGTCATGCAGCAATTTGTTGAAAAGTGTAATGGAACATTTTGTTGACAGGGGTTACAGAACATTGTGATGCCATGGGTCATGGAGCTTTGGGATGAAAAGTGCCATGGAGCATTTTGATGAAAGTGGTTATGGAAAATTGTGATGTCACAGGGGTCCTGGAACTTTGTGATTACAGGGTTGAGGGAGGATTGTGATGACTAGTGATGGAACATTGTGATATCTCAGGTGAGAGAGCATTTGGATGAGAAGTGCATGGAGAATTGTGATTACAAGTTTTATGGAGCATAGCGATGACAAGGTTGTGGATCATTGTGATGAAAAGCGTGTGGCACATTGTGATGACAAGGGTCATGGAATATTGTTCTGACAAAGGCATGGACCATTGTGATGACAAGGGTCACGGAGCATTGTGATGAAAAGTTCATGGAGCATTGTGGTTACAAAGGTCACAGAGCCTTGTGATGACGTGGGCATGGACCGTTGTGATGACAAACGTTATGAAGCAATGTGATGACTGGATTCACGGAGCATTGTGATGACAGGGGTCATGGAGCATTGTGATGACAAGAGCATGGAACATTGTGATGACAGGGACATGGAGAGTTGTGGTGATAAGTTTCAGAGATTATTGTGATGACAGTGGACATGGTGCATTGTGATGACAAGGGCATGGAGGATTGTGATGATAAGTCATGGAGTATTGTGAAGAGACTTGTCAGAGAGCATTGTGATGACATATGTCATGGTCCATTGTGATGACAATGGAAGGGAGCATTGTGATGCCAACTGTAATGGAGGATTGTGATGACAAATATAATGGAGCATTGTGATGACTAGGGCTTGGAGCATTATGATGAGAAGGGTCATTGAGAATTTTCATGACATGGTCGTGAAGCATTGTGATGACAAGCTCCTGGAACATTATGATGAGAAAACCATGGAGCCCTGTGATGACTAGTCTCATGGAGCATACTGATGAAAAGGGGCAAGGAGCATTCTGATTACAGGGTTCTTGGAACATTGTGATAACAAGGGCATGAAGCATTGTGATGACAAGTGCATGGAACCTTGGTCTAATTAGTTTCATGAATTATTGTTATGACAGTTGGAATGGCGCATTGTGATGACAAGGGCATGGAACATTGTGATGACCAGGTCATGCATTATTGTGAAGAGAGGTGTCAGGGAGCATTGTGATGACATATGTAATGGCCCATTGTGATGACAATGGCATGGAGCATTGTGATGCCAAGTGTCATGGAGGATTCTGATGACAAATGTAATGGAGCATTGTGATGACAATGGCTGGGAGCATTGTGATGACAAGGGTCAGGGAGCATTGTGCTGACAAGTGCATGAATAATTGTGATGACAAGTGTCATGGAGCATTCTGATGACAACCTTGTGGAGTATTTTGATGAAAATGGCATGGAGCATTGTGATGAAAATGGCATGGGGATATGTGATGAAAAATGCATGGAGCGCTTTTGTTACAGGGTTCAATGAGCATTCTGACGACAAGTGTCAGGAAGCATTGTGATGACAATTGTATTGAGAATTGTGATGAGAAAGGTCATGGAGCATTGTGATGAAAAGTCCTTGGAGTATTGCGATGACAGGCATCATGGAGCGTTGTGATGACAAGGGCATGAAGCAAAGTGATCCCAAGTTTCATGGAGGATTGTGATGACAATTGTAATGGAGTATTGTGATGACAAGCGCATAGAGCATTGTAATGAGAAGGTCATGTAGCATTTTGCTGACAAAGGCATGGAGCAATGTGGTGACCGGTGTCATGGAGCATTGGGATGACAAGGGCATAGATCATTGTGATGACAAGGGTCATGGAGCATTCAGCTGAAAAAGTTCATGGAGTATTGGGATGACAGTGTTCATGGTGCATTGTGATAACAAGGGCATGGAGCATTGTGATGACAAGGGCATGGAGCATTGGTCTAATAAGATTCATGGATTATTGCGATGACAGTTGGAATGAAGCATTGTGATGACAATGGCATGGAGCATTGTGATGACAAGAGTCACGGATCATTGTGTTGTCAGGTGTCATGGACTGTTGTGATGACAGTGGTCATGGAGCATCGTGATGATATTGGTCAGGGAGCATTGTGATGAGAATGTCATGGAGCATTGGGCTGAAAATGTTCATGGAGTATTGTGATGAAAGGGGTCATGGAGCATTGTGATGAAAAGGGCATGGATCATTGTGATGAAAAAGGCATGGATCCTTGTCATGACAGGGTTCAAGGAGCATACTGACGACAAGTGTCAAGGAGCATTGTGACAACAAGTGTATTGAGCATTGTGATGACAAAGATCATGGCGCATTGTGATGACAAGACCATGGATAATTGTGATGATGAGCGTCATGGAGTGTTGTGATTATAAGTGTTATGGAACATTGTGATCACAAGGGTTTGGAGCATTATGATGACAGAGGTCATGGAGAATTTTGATTTCATTGTAATGCCAATAGCCTGAAGAATTATGATGATGGGTATGGTGCATTGTGATGGCAGTGTTAATGGAGCATGGAGATGAAAAAGGGCATGGAGCATTTTGATTAGAGGTGTCTTGGAGCATTGTGGTGACAAGGGTCATGGAGCCTTGTGATGACAAGGCCGTGGAACATTGTGATCTCAGGGGTCATGGAGCATTGTTATGACAGAGTTAATGGAGCATTGTGATGAGAATGTCATTGAGCATTGGTCTGAAATATTTCATGGATTATTGTGACGAGAGTGGGCATGAAGCATTGTGATGACAAGGGCACGGAACACTGTGATACATGGGTCATGGAGGATTGTAAGGACAAGGGCATGGAGCAATGTGATGAGAGAGTTCATGGAGCATTGTGATGACAATGACATGGAGCATTGTGAGGAGAAGGCCATGGAGAATTCCGATTACATGCATCAGGTAGCTTTGTGATGACAAAGGCTAGGAGCATTGTGATTACAGGGGTCTTGGAACATTGTGATGAAAAGGGCATGGATCATTGTGATGAAAAAGGCATGGAGCCTTGTCATGACAGGGTTCAAGGAGCATACTGACAAGTGTCAGGGAGCATTGTGATGACAAGTGTATTGAGCATTGTGATGACAAAGATCATGGAGCATTGTGATGACAAGACCATGGATAATTGTGATGATGATCGTCATGGGGTGTTGTGATGATAAGTGTTATGGAACATTATGATCACAACGGTTGGGAGCATTTTGATGACAGAGGTCATGGAGAATTTTGATTTCATTGTAATGATAATAGCCTGAAGCATTATGATAATGGGCATGGTGCATTGTGATGACAGGGTTCATGGAAAATTGAGATGAAAAAGGGCTTGGAGCATTGTGATTTAAGGGGTCTTGGAGCATTGTGATGACAAGTGCATAGAGCATTGTAATGACAAGGTCATGTAGAATTTTGCTGACGAAGGCATGGAGCATTGTGATGACAGGTGTCATGGAGCACTGTGATGACATGTGTCACGGATCATTGTGAATACAGGGGTCATGGAGCATTGGGATGACAAGGTCATGGATCATTGTGATGAAAAGGGTCATGGAGCACTGCCCTGAAAATGTTCATGGAGTATTGTGATGAGAGGAGTCAGGGAGCATTGTGATGACAGGGGTCATGGAGAGTTTTGATTTCATTGCACTGACAATAGCCGGAAGCATTATGGTGATGGGCATGATGCATTGTGATGACAGGGTTCATGGAGCATTGAGATGAAAAGGGGCATGGAGCATTGTGATTACAGGGGTCTTGGAGCACTGTGATGACAAGGGCATGCCTCATTTTGATGAGCGGGCCATGGAACTTTCTGATGACATGTGTCATGGAGTTTTGTGATGACAAGGGCATGGAGAATTGTGATTACAGGGGTCTTGGAGCATTGTGATGACAATTGTCATGGAGCCTTGTGATGACAAGGCCGTGGAACATTGTGATGGCAGGGGTCATGGATCATTGTTATGACCGGGGTAATGGAGCACTGTGATGAGAAGGGCAATGAGCATTGAGATTACAATATTTATGGAGCATTGCAATGACAAATTTGTGGACCTTTGTGATGAAAAGCACGTGGCACATTTTGATGACAAGGGTCATGGAGTATTTTTCTGACAAAGGCATTGAACATTGTGATGACAAGTTCATGGAGCATTGTGGTAACAAACGTAACAGAGCCTTGTGATGATGCGGGCATGGACCATTGTGATGACAAATGTTATGAAGCATTGTGATGACGGGAGTCTCAGAGCTTGTGATGACAGGGGTCATGAAGCTCTCTGATGACAAGGGCAAGGAGCATTGTGCTTAGAAAGGCATAGAGCATTGTGATGACAAGGGTCAAAGAGCATTGTGATAAAAAATTAATGGAAAATTGTGGTTAAAAAGGTCACAGAGACTGTTGATGACGAGGGCATGGACCATTGTGATGACAAAGTTCATGAAGCATTGTGATGACTGGAGTCATGGAGCATTGTGATAAAAAGGGCATGGAGAATTGTGATGACAAGGGCATGGAGCATTGGTCTAATAAGTTTCATGGATTATTGCGATGACAGTTGGAATGGCGCATTGTGATGACAAGGGCATGGAGCATTGTGATGACCAGGTCATGCAGTATTGTGAAGAGAGGTGTCAGGGATCATTGTGATGAGATATGTAATGGCCCATTGTGATGACAATGGCATGGAGCATTGTGATGCCAATTGTCATGGAGGATTCTGATGACAAAGGTAATGGAGCATTGTGATGACAATGGCTTGGAGCATTGTGATGACAAGGGTCAGGGAGCATTCTGATGACAAGCTTGTGGAGTATTTTGATGACAATGGCATGGAGCATTGTGATGAAAACAGCATTGGGCATTGTGATGAAAATGGCATGGAGCCTTTTCGTGACAGGTTTCAAGGAGCATTCTGACGACAAGTTTCAGGAAGCATTGTAATGACAAGTGTATTTAGAATTGTGATGACAAAGGTCATGGAGCATTGTGAGGAAAAGTCCATGGCGTATTGTGATGACAGGCATCATGGAGCGTTGTGATGACAAGTGTTATGGAACATTGTGATCACAAGGGTTTGGAGCATTGTGATGACAGAGGTCATGGATCATTTTGATTTCAAGGAGCATGGAGCATTGTGATGACAAGCGCATGAAGCAATGTGATCCCAAGGTTAATGGAGGATTGTGTTGACAATGGTAATGCAGTATTGTGAAGACAAGCGCATAGAGCATTGTAATGACAAGGTCATGTAGCATTTTGCTGACAAAGGCATGGAGCATTGTGATGACAGGTGTCATGGAGCACTGTGATGACAAGCGTCACGGAGCATTGTGAATACAGGGGTCATGGAGCATTGGGATGACAAGGGCATGGATCATTGTGATGACAAGTGTCATGGAGCATTGGGCTGAAAATGTTCATGGAGTATTGTGATGACAGGGGTCATGGAGCATTGTGATGACAGAGGTCATAGAGTATTTTGATTTCATTGTGCTGACAATAGCCAGAAGCATTATGATGATGGGCATGATGCACTGTGATGACAGGGTTCATGGAGCATTGATATGAAAAGGGGCATGGAGCACTGTGATTACAGGGGTCTGGGAGCATTGTGATGAAAAGGGCATGGAGCATTTTGATGAGAAGGCCATGGAACATTCTGATGACATGTGTCATGGAGCTTTGTGATGACAAGTTCATAGAGCATTGTGATTACAGTGTTCTTGGAGCATAGTGAACGGAAGGGTCATGGAGCCTTGTGATGAAAAGGCCATGGATCATCGTGTTGGCTTGGGACATGGAGCATTGTTATGACAGTGGTAATGGAGCATTGTGATGGCAAGGGCATGGAGCATTGTGATGAGAAGGCCATGGAACTTTCTGATGACATGTGTCATGGAGCTTTGTGATGACAAGGGCATGGAGCCATGTGATGAGAGCGTTCATGGAGCATCGTGATGACAAAGACATGGAGCATTGTGATGCCAAGCGTCATGGATCTTTGTGATGAAAAATGTCATGGAGCATTTTGATGACAAGGGTTTTGTGCATTGTGATGAGAAGGGCAGGAGCATTGTGATGAAAGGGTCATGGAGCAATTTGATGAAAAGAGTCATGGAACATTTTGATGACAGGGGTTATGGAACATTGTGATGTCAGGGGTCATGGAGCATTTTGATGAAAAGGGTCATGGAGCATTTTGTTGACAGGGGTTATGTAACATTGTGATGTCAGTGGTCATCAAACATTGTGATGATAATGCATGTAGCATTGTGATGACAGGAGTCATGGAACATTGTGATGACAGGGGTGAGGGAGTATTGTATCGAATAGTGATGTAACATTGTGATATCAGTGGAGAGAGAGCATTTTGATGAGAAGTGCATGGAGCATTGTGATGACAAGGTTTATGGAGCATTGTGATGACAATATTGTGGAACACTGTGATGACAAGCGCATGGTGCATTTTGATGACATATGTCGTGGAGCATCGTGCTGACAAGCGCATGGAGCATTGTGATGACAAGGATCATGGAGCATTGTGCTGAGAAAGGCATAGAGCATGGTGATGACAAGGGTCAAAGAGCATTGTGATGAAAACTTCATGGAGCATTGTGGTTAAAAACGTCACAGAGACTGTTGATGATGAGGGCATTGACCATTGTGATGACAAAGGTCAAGAAGCATTGTGATGACTGGAGTCACAGAGCATTGTGATGACAGGTGTCATGGAGCATTGTAATAACATGGGAATGGAGCATTGTGATGACAAGGGCATGGAGCATTGGTCTAATATGTTTCATGGATTATTGTGATGCGAGTTGGAATGGCGCATTGTGATGACAAGGGCATGGAGCATTGTGATGACCAGGTCATGCAGTATTGTGAAGAGAGGTGTTAGGGAGCATTGTGATGACATATATAATGGCCCATTGTGATGACAATGGCATGAAGCATTGTGATGCCAAGTGTCATGGAGGATTCTGATGACAAAGGTAATGGAGCATTGTGATGACAATGGCTTGGAGCATTGTGATGACAAGGGTTAGGTAGCTTTGTGCTGAGTATTGCATGGAGAATTTTGATGACAAGGGTCATGGAGCATTCTGATGACAAACTTGTGGGGTATTTTGATGACAATGACATAGAGCATTGTGATGAAAACGGCATGGGGCATTGTGATGAAAAAGTCATGGAGCCTTTCGTGACAGGGTTCAAAAAGCATTCTGACGACAAGTGTCAGGGAGCCTTGTGATGACAAGTGTATTGAGAATTGTGATGACAAAGGTCATGGAGCATTGTGATGAAAAGAGCATGGAGTATTGTGATGACAGGCATCATGGAGCGTTGTGATGACAAGTGTTATGGAACATTGTGATCACAAGGGTTTGGAGCATTGTGATGACAGAGGTCATGGATCATTTTGATTTCAAGGAGCATGGAGCATTGTGATGACAAGGGCATGAAGCAATGTGATCCCAAAGTTCATGGAGGATTGTGATGACAATCGTAATGGAGTATTGCGATGACAAGCGCATAGAGCATTGTAATGACAAGGTCATGTAGCATTTTGCTGACAAAGGCATGGAGCATTGTGATGACAGGTGTCATGGAGCACTGTGATGACAAGCGTCACGGAGCATTGTGAATACAGGGGTCATGGAGCATTGCGAGGACAAGGGCATGGATCATTGTGATGACAAGTGTCATGGAGCATTGGGCTGAAAATGTTCATGGAGTATTGTGATGACAGGGGTCATGGAGCATTGTGATGACAGAGGTCATAGAGAATTTTGATTTCATTGTGCTGACAATAGCCAGAAGCATTATGATGATGGGCATGATGCACTGTGATGACAGGGTTCATGGACCATTGATATGAATAGGGGCATGGAGCACTGTGATTACAGGGGTCTGGGAGCATTGTGATGAAAAGGGCATGGAGCATTTTGATAAGAAGGCCATGGAATATTCTGATGACATGTGTCATGGAGCTTTGTGATGACAAGGTCATAGAGCATTGTGATTACAGTGTTCTTGGAGCATTGTAATGAGAAGGGTCATGGAGCCTTGTGATGAAAAGGCCATGGATCATTGTGTTGGCTTGGGACATGGAGCATTGTTATGACAGGGGTAATGGAGCATTGTGATGGCAAGGGCATGGAGAATTGCGATGAGAAGGCCATGGAACTTTCTGATGACATGTGTCATGGAGCTTTGTGATGACAAGGGCATGGATCAATGTGATGAGAGCGTTCATGGAGCATCGTGATGACAAAGACTTGGAGCATTGTGATGCCAAGCGTCATGGATCTTTGTGATGACAAATGTCATGGAGCATTTTGATCATAAGGGCGTTGTGCATTGTGATGAGAAGGGCAGGGAGCATTGTGATGACAGGGTCATGGAGCAATTTGATGAAAAGTGTCATGGAACTTTTTGATGACATGGGTTATGGAACATTGAGGTGTCAGGGGTCATGGAGCATTTTGATGAAAAGGTTCATGGAGCATTTTGATGAGAGGGATTATGTAACATTGTGATGTCAGTGGTCATCAAACATTGTGATGATAATGCATGTAGCATTGTGATGACAGGAGCCATGGAACATTGTGATGACAGGGTTGAGGGAGTATTGTGACGAATAGTGATGTAACATTGAGATATCAGTGCTGAGAGAACATTTTGATGAGAGGTGCATGGAGCATTGTGATGACAACGTTTATGGAGCATTGTGGTTAAAAAGGTCACAGAGACTGTTGATGATGAGGGCATGGACCATTGTGATGACAAAGGTCATGGAGCATTGTGATGACTGGAGTCACGGAGCATTGTGATGACAGGGGTCATGGAGCATTGTGATAACAAGGGCATGGAGCATTGTGAAGACAAGGGCATGGAACATTGGTCTAACATGTTTCATGGATTATTGCGATGACAGTTGGAATGGCATATTGTGATGAGAAGGACATGGAGCATTGTGATGACCAGGTCTTGCAGTATTGTGAAGACAGGTGTCAGGGTGCATCGTGATGACATATGTAATGGCCCATTGTGATGACAATGGCATGGAGCATTGTGATGCCAAGTGTCATGGAGGATTCTGATGACAAAGGTAATGGAGCATTGTGATGACAATGGCTTGGAGCATTGTGATGACAAGGGTCAGGGAGCATTGTGCTGACAAGTGCATGGAGAATTGTGATGACAACGGTCAAGGAGCGTTCTGATGACAAGCTTGTAGAGTATTTTGATGACAATGGCATGGAGCATTGTGATGAAAACGGCATGGGGCTTTGTGATGAAAAAGGCATGGAGCCTTTTCGTGACAGGGTTCAAGGAGCATTCTGACGACAAGTGTCAGGGAGCATTGTGATGACAAGTGTATTGAGAATTGTGATGACAATGGTCATGGAGCATTGTGATGAAAATGGCATGGAGTATTGTGATGACAGTCATCATGGAGCGTTGTGATCACAAGTGTTATGGAACATTGTGATCACAAGGGTTTGGAGCATTGTGATGACACAGGTCATGCATCATTTTGATTTCAAGGATCATGGAGCACTGTGATGACAAGGGCATGAAGCAATGTGACCAAAATGTTCATGGAGGATTGTGATGACAATGGTAATGGAGTATTGTGATGACAAGCGCATAGAGCATTGTAATGACAAGGTCATGTAGAATTTTGCTGACAAAGGCATGGAACACTGTGATGACTGGTGTCATGGAGCACTGTGATGACAAGCGTCACGGAGCATTGTGAATACAGGGGTCATGGAGCATTGGGATGACAAGGGCTTGGGTCATTGTGATGACAATTGTCATGCAGCAGTGGTCTGAAAATGTTCATGGAGTATTGTGATGACAGGGGTCATGGAGCATTATGATGACAGAGGTCATGGAGAATTTTGATTTCATTGTGCTGACAATAGCTGGAAGCATTATGATGATGGGCATGATGCATTGTGATGATAGGTTTCATGGACCATTGAGTTGAAAAGAGGCATGGAGCATTGTGATTACAGGGGTCTGGGAGCATTGTGATGACAAGGGCATGGAGCATTTTGATGAGAAGACCATGGACCATTCTGATGACATGTGTCATGGAGCTTTGTGATGACAAGGGCATGGAGCATTGTGAGTACAGGGGTTTTGGAGCATTGTGATGACAAGGGTCATGGAGCATTGTTATGACAGGTATAATGGAGCATTGTGATGAGAACGGCATGGAGCATTGTGATTAGAAAGTTTATGGAGCATTGCACTGACAAATTTGTGGACCGTTGGGATGAAAAGCGTGTGGCACATTGTGATGACAAGTGTCATGGAGCATTTTTCTGACAAAGGCATGGAGCATTGTGATGACAAGGGTCTCGTAGCATTGTGATGAAATGTTCATGGGGCATTGTGCTTAAAATGGTCACAGAGACTGTTGATGATGAGGGCATAGACCATTGTGATGACAAAGGTCATGGAGCATTGTGATGACTGGAGTCACGGAGCATTGTGATGACAGGGGTCATGGAACATTGTGATAACAAGTGCATGGAGCATTGTGATGACAATGGCATGGAGCATTGGTCTAATAATTTTCATGGAGTATTGCGATGACAGTTGGAATGGCGCATTGTGATGACAAGGGCATGGAGCATTGTGATGACCAGGTCTTGCTGTATTGAGAAGAGAGGTGTCAGGGAGCACTGTGATGACATATGTAATGGCCCATTGTGATAACAACGGCCTGGAGCATTGTGATGCCAAGTTTCATGGAGGATTCTGATGACAAAGTTAATGGAGCATTGTGATGACATGGGTCAGTGATCATTGTGGTGACAAGTGCATGGAGAATTGTGGTGACAAGGGTCATGGAGCATTCTGATGACAAGCTTGTGGAGTATCTTGATGACAATGGCATGGAGCATTGTGATGAAAATGACATGGGGCTTTGTGATAAAAAAGGCATGGAGCCTTTTCATGACAGGGTTCAAGGATCATTCTGACGACAAGTGTTAGGGAGCATTGTGATGAAAAGTGTATTGAGAATTGTGATGACGAAGGTCATGGAGCATTGTGATGAAAAGGGCATGGAGTATTGTGATGGCAGGCATCATGGAGCGTTGTGATGACAAGTGTTATGGAACATTGTGATTCCAAGTGTTTGGAGCATGGTGATGAGAGGGGTCATGGATCATTTTGATTTCAAAGTCCATGGAGCATTGTGATGACAAGGGCATGAAGCAATGTGATCCCAAGGTTCATGGAGGTTTGTGATGACAATGGTAATGGAGTATTGTGATGACAAGCGCATGGAGCATTGTAATGACAATGTCATGTAGCATTTTGCTGACAATGGCATGGAGCATTGTGATGACAAGTGTCATGGAACATTGGGCTGAAAATGTTCATGGAGCATTGTGATGACAGGGGTCATGGAGCATTTTGATGAGTAGGGAATGGAGCATTGTGATGACAAGAGTCCCGGATCGTTGTGTTGTCAGGTGTCATGTAGTGATTTGATGACAGTGGTCATGGAGCATTTTGATGATATTTGTCATGGAGCATTGTGATGAGAATTTCATGGAGCATTGGGCTGAAAATATTCATGGAGTATTGTGATGACAGGGGTCATGGAGCATTGTGATGACAAGGGATTGCAGCATGGTGATGACAAGGTCCTGGAGAATTGTGATGATAAAAGCATGGAGACTTGTGATGAGAAGTCTCATGGAGCATTCTGATGAAAAGGGGCATGGAGCACTGTGATTACAGGGGTCTTGGAGCATTGTGATGACAATGGCCTGGAGCATTGTGAGGAGAAGGCCATGGAGCATTCTGATGACATGTGTAATTGAGCTTTGAGATGACAAGGGCATGGAGCACTGTGATTATAGGTGTCTTGGAACATTGTGATGAAAAGGCATGGATCATTGTGATGAAAAGGCATGGACCCTTGTCATGACAGGGTTCAAGGAGCATACTGACGACAAGTGTCAGGGAGCATTGTGATGACAAGTGTATTGAGAATTGTGATGACAAAGGTCATGGAGCATTGTGATGAGAAGACAATGGATAATTGTGATGATGAGCGTCATAGGGTGTTGTGATGTTAAGTGTTATGGAACATTGTGATCACAAGGGTTTGGAGCATTATGATGACAGTGTTCATGGATAATTTTGATTTCATTGTGATGACAATAGCCTGAAGCATTTTGATGATGGGCATGGAGCATTCTGATGACAGGCTTCATGGAGCATTGAGATGAAAAGTAGCATGGAGCATTGTGAATACAGGGGTCTTGGAGCATTGTCATGACAAGGGCATGGAGGATTGTGATGAGAAGGCCATGGAACATTCTGATGGCATGCGTCATGGGGCTTTGTGATGACAAGGTCATGGAGCATTGTGATTACAGGGGTCTTGGAGCATTGTGATGACAAGGGTCATGGAGCCTTGTGATGACAGGGCCATGGAACATTGTGTGGGCAGTGGTCATGGAGCATTGTTATGCAGAGATAATGGAGCATTGTGATGAGAAGGGCCTTGAGCATTGGTCTGAAAGGTTTCATGGATTTTTGTGATGAGATTGGGCATGGAGCACTGTGATGACAAGGGCAAGGAACACTGTGATACATGGGTCATTGAGGATTGTAATGACAAGGGCATGGAGCATTGTGATGAGAAGGGCATCGAGCATTGTGATGACAAGTGTCATGGAGCTTTGTGATGACAAGGGCATGGAGCAATGTGATGAGAGTGTTCATGGAGCATTATGATGACAATGACATGGAGCATTGTGATGCCAAGGGTCATGGAGCTTTGTGATTTCAAAGGTCATTGAGCATTTTGATGACAAGGGTGTGGTGCATTGTGATGAGAAGGGCAGGGAGCATTTTGATGACAGGGTCATGCAGCAATTTGATGAAAAGTGTAATGGAATATTTTGATGACAGGGGTTATAGAACATTGTGATGCCATGGGTCATGGAGCTTTGGGATGAAAACGGTCATGGAGCATTTTGATGACAGGGGTTATGGATCATTGTGATGTCAGGGGTCATGGAACACTGTGCTGATAAGGGGAGGTAGCATTGTGATGACAAGGGTCATGGAGCATTGTGATAACAGGGGTGAGTGAGGATTGTGATGACTAGTGATGGAACATTGTGATAACTCATGTGAGAGAGCATTTGGATGAGAAGTGCATGGAGCATTGTGATTACAAGGTTAATGGAGCATAGCGATGACAAGGTTGTTGATCATTGTGATGAAAAGCGCATGGCACTTTGTGATGAAAACGGTCATGGAGCATTGTCCTAACAAAGGCATGGAGCATTGTGATGACAAGGGTCACAGAGAATTGTGATGAAAGGTTCATGGAGCATTGTGTTTACAAAGGTCATAGAGCCTTGTGATGACGCGCCCATGGACCGTTGTGATGACAATCGTTATGAAGCATTGTGATGACTGGAGTCACGGAGCATTGTGATGACAGGGGTCATGGAGCATTGTGATGACAAGGGCATGGAGCATTGTGATGACAGGGGCATGGAGCATTATGTTGACAAGGGCCATTGAGAATTTTCATGCAAATGTCGGGAAGCATTGTTATGACAAGGTCCTGGAGCACTGTGATGAGAAAATCATGGAGCCTTGTGATGACAAATCTCATGGAGCATACTGATGAAAAGGGGCATGGAGCATTCTGATTACAGGCGTTTTGGAACATTATGATAACTATGGCATGGAGCATTGTGATGACAAGGGCATGGACCATTGGTCTAATAATTTTCATGGATTATTGTGATGACAGTTGGAATGGCGCATTGTGATGACAAGGGCATGGAGCATTGTGATGACCAGGTTATGCATTATTGTGAAGAGGGGTGTCATGGAGCACTGTGATGACATATGTAATGGCTCATTGTGATGACAATGTCATGGAGCATTGTGATGCCAAGTGTCATGGAGGATTCTGATGACAAAGGTAATGGAGCTTTGTGATGAAAATGGCTTGAAGCATTGTGATGACAAGGGTCAGGAAGCATTGTTCTGACAAGTGCATGGAGAATTGTGATGACAATGTTCATGGAGCATTCTGATGACAAGCCTGTGGAGTATTTTGATGACAATAGCATGGAGCATTTTGATGAAAATGGCATGTGGTTTTGTGATGAAAAAGGCATGGAGCCTTTTTGTGATAGGTTTCAAGGAGCATTCTGACGACAAGTGTCAGGGAACATTGTAATGACAAGTGTATTGAGAATTGTGATGACAAAGGTCATGAAGCACTGTGATGAAAAGGGCATGGATTATTGTGATGACAGACATCATGGAGCGTTGTGATGACAACTGTTATGGAACATTATGATCACAAGGGTTTGTAGCATTGGGATGACAGAGGTCATGGATCATTTTGATTTCAAGGAGCATGGAGTTTCGTTATGACAAGGGCATGAAGCAATGTGATCCTAGGTTCATGGAGGATTGTGATGACAGTGGTTATGGAGTACTGTGATGACAAGGTCATGTAGCATTTTGCTGACAAAGTCATGGAGCATTGTGATGACAGGTGTCATGGAGCATTGTGATGACAAGGGTCACGGAGCATTGTGAATACAGGGGTCATGGAGCATTGGGATGAAAATGGCATGGATGATTGTGATGAAAAGGTTCATGGAGCATTGGGCTGAAAATATTCATGGAGCATTGTGATGACTAGGGAATGGAGCATTGTGATGACAAGAGTCCCGGATCATTGTGTTGTCAGGTGTTATGGATTGTTGTGATGACAGTGGTCATGGAGCATTTTGATGATATTTGACATGGAGCACTGTGATGAGAATTTCATGGAGCATTGGGCTGAAAATGTTCATGGAGTAGTGTGATGACAGGGGTCATGGAGCATTGTGATGACAAGGGAATGGAGCATGGTGATGACAAGGTCCTGGAGCACTGTGATGATAAGAGCATGGAGATTTGTGATGACAAGTCTCATGGAGCATTCTAATGAAAAGGGGCATGGAGCATTGTGATTACAGGGGTTTGGAGCATTCTGATGACATGTGTCATGGAGCTCTCTGATTACAAGGGCATGGAGCACTGTGATTACAGGGGTCTTGGAGCATTGTGATGAAAAGGGCATGGATCATTGTGATGAAAAGGCATGGAGCCTTGTCATGACAGGGTTCAAGGAGCCTACTGACGACATGTGTCAGGGAGCATTGTGATGACAAGTGTACTGAGAATTGTGATGACAAAGGTCATGGAGCATTGTGATGAGAAGACCATGGATAATTGTGATGATGAGCGTCATAGGGTGTTGTGATGATAAGTGTTATGGCACTTTGTGATCACAAGGGATTGGAGCATTATGATGACAGTGGTCATGGATAATTTTGATTTCATTGTGATGACAATAGCCTGAAGCATTATGATGATGGGCATGGTGCATTTTGATGACAGGCTTCATGGAGCATTGAGATGAAAATTGGCATGGAGCATTGTGATTACAAGTGTCTTGGAGCACTGTCATGACAAGGGCATGTAGCACTGTGATGAGAAGGCCATGGAACATTCTGATGGCATGCTTCATGGAGCTTTGTGATGACAAGGCCATGGAACATTGTGATGGCAGGGGTCATGTTGCATTGTTATTACAGAGGTAACGGATCATTGTGATGATAAGGGCATTGAGCATTGGTCTGAAATATTTCATGGATTACTGTGATGAGAAGGGCATTGAGCATTGTGATGACAAGTGTCATGGAGCTTTGTGATGACAAGGGCATGGAGCAATGTGATGAGAAGGTTCATGGAGCATTGTGATGACAATTGCATGGATCATTGTGATGCCAACGGTCATGGAGATTTGTGATGACAAAGGTCATGGAGCATTTTGATGACAAGGGTGTGGTGCATTGTGATGAGAAAGGCAGGGAGCATTTTGATGACAGGGTCATGCAGCAATTTGATGAAAAATGTAATGGAACATTTTGATGACAGGGGTTATAGAACATTGTGATGCCAGGGGTCATGGAGCTTTGGGATGAAAACGGTCATGGAGCATTTTGATGAAGGTGGTTATGGAACATTGTGATGTCAGGGGTCATAGAACATTGTGCTGATAAGGGGATGTAGCATTGTGATGACAGTGTTCATGGATCATTGTGATAACAGGGGTGAGGGAAGATTGTGATGACTAGTGATGGAACATTGTGATATCTCATGTGAGAGAGCATTTGGATGAAAAGTGCATGGAGCATTGTGCTTACAAGGTTTATGGAGCATAGCGATGACAAGTTTGTGGATCATTGTGATGAAAAGCGCATGGCACACTAGATGACAAGGGTCAAGGAGCATTGTTCTGACAAAGGCATGGAGCATTGTAATGACAAGGGTCACACAGCATTGTGATGAATAGTTCATGGAGCATTGTGGTTACAAATGTCAGAGAGCCTTGTCCTGACGCGGGCATGGACCGTTGTGGTGACAAACGTTATGAAGCATTGTGATGACTGGAGTCACGGAGCATTGTGATGACAGGGGTCAGGGAGCATTGTGATGACAAGGGCATGGAGCATGGTGATGACAGGGGCATGGAGCATTGGTCTGACGAGTTTTATAGATTATTGTGATGACATTGGACATGGTGCATTGTGATGACAAGGGCATGGAGCCTTTTGATTTGAAGGCCATGGAACATTCTGATGACATGTGTCATGGAGCTTTGTGATGACAAGGGCATGGAGCATTGTGATTACAGGGGTCTTGGAGCATTGTGATGACAAGCGTCACGGAGCATTGTGAATACAGGGGTCATGGAGCCTTGTGATGACAAGGCCGTGGAACATTGTGATGGCAGGGGTCATGGAGCTTTGTTATGACAGGGGTCATGGAGCATTGTGATGACAAGGGCATGGAGCATTGTGATGACAGGGGCATGAAGCATTGGTCTGACAAGTTTCCTAGACTATTGTGATGATAGTGGACATGGTGCATTTTGATGACAAGGGCATGGAGCATTGTGATGACAAGGGCATGTAATATTGTGAAGACAGGTGTCAGGGAGCATTGTGATGACATATGTCATGGTCCATTGCGATGACAATGGCATGGAGCATTGTGATGCCAAATGTAATGGAGGATTGTGATGACAAATATAATGGAGCATTGTGATGACTAGGGGTTGGAGCATTATGATGACAAAGGCCATTGAGAATTTTCACGAAAATGTCGTGAAGCATTGTGATGACAAGGTCCTGGAGCATTGTGATGAGAAAACCATGGAGCCTTGTGATGACAAATCTCATGGAGCATACTGCTGAAAAGGGGCATGGAGCATTCTGATTACAGGGGTTTTGGAACATTGTGATAACTAGGGCATGGAGCATTGTGATGAAAAGGGCATGCAGCATTGGTCTAATAAGTTTCATGGATTATTGTGATGAAAGTTGGAATGGCGCATTGTGATGACAAGGGCATGGAGCATTGTAGTGACCAGGTCATGCAGTATTGTGAAGAGAGCTGTCAGGGAGCATTGTGATGAAATATGTAATGGCCCATTGAGATGACAATGGCATGGAGCATTGTGATGCCAAGTGTCATGGAGGATTCTGATGACAAAAGTAATGGAGCATTGTGATGACAAGGGCTTGGAGCATTGTGATGACAAACGTCAGGGTGCATTGTGCTGACAAGTGCATGGAGAATTGTGATGACAAGGGTCATGGAGCATTCTGATGACAAGCTTGTGGAGTATTTTGATGACAATGGCATGGAGCATTGTGATGAAAATGGCACTGGGCTTTGTGATGAAAAATGCATGGAGCCTTTTCATAACAGGGTTCAAGGAGCATTCTGATGACAAGTGTCAGGGAGCTTTGTGATGACAAGTGTACTGAGAATTGTGATGACAAAGGTCATGGAGCATTGTGATGAAAAGGGCATGAAGTATTGTGATGACAGGGGTCATGGAGCCTTGTGATGACAAGGCCGTGGAACACTGTGATGTCAGGGGTAATGGAGCATTGTTATGACAGAGGTAATGGAGCATTGTGATGAGAAGGGCATGGAGCATTGTGATGACCAGGTCATGCAGTATTGTAAAAAGGGGTGTCACGGAACATTGTGATGACATATGTATTGGCCCATTGTGATGACAATGGCATGGAGCATTGTGATGCCAAGTGTCATGGAGGATTCTGATGACAAAGTTAATGGAGCACTGTGATGACAATGGCTTGGAGCATAGTGATGACAAGGTTCAGGGAGCATTGTGCTGACAAGTGCATGGAGAATTGTGATGACAGGGGTCATGGAGCATTCTGATGACAAGATTGTGGAGTATTTTGATGACAATGGCATGGAGCATTGTGATGAAAACGGCATGGGGCTTTGTGATGAAAAATGCATGGAGCCTTTTCGTGACAGGGTTCAAGGAGCATTCTGATGACAAGTGTCAGGGAGCATTGTGATGACAAGTGTATTGAGAATTGTGATGACAAATGTCATGGAGCATTGTGATGAAAAGAGCATGAAGTATTGTGATGACAGGCATCATGGAGCGTTGTGATGAATAGTTTTATGGAACATTGTGATCAGAAGGTTTTGGAGCATTGCGATGACAGAGGTCATAGATCATTGTGATTTCAAGGAGCATGTAGCATTGTGATGACAAGGGCATGAAGCAATGTGATCCCAAGGTTCATGGAGTAGAGTAATGACAATGCTAATGGAGTATTGTGATGACAAGCGCATAGAGCATTGTAATGACAAGGTCATGTAGCATTTTGCTGACAAAGGAATGGAGCATTGTGATGACATGTGTCATGGAGCACTGTGATGACAAGCGTCACGAAACATTGTGAATACAGGGGTCATGGAGCATTGGGATGACAAGGACATGGATCATTGTGATGACAAGAGTCATGGAGCATTGGGCTGAAAATGTTCATGGAGTATTGTGATGACAGAGGTCGTGGAGCATTGCGATGACAGATGTCATTGAGAATTTTGATTTCATTGTGCTGACAATAGCTGGAAGCATTATTATGAGTGGCATGATGCATTCTGATGACAGGGTTCATGGAGCATTGAGATGAAAATGGGCATGGAGCATTGTGATTACAGGGGTCTTTGAGCATTGTGATGACAAGGGAATGGAGCATTTTGATGAGAAGGCCATGGAACTTTCTAATGACATGTGTCATGGAGCTTTGTGATGACAAGGGCATGGAGCATTGTGATTACAGGGGTCTTGGAGCATTGTGATGACACGTGTCATGGAGCCTTCTGATGACAAGGCCGTGGAACACTGTGATGGCAGGGGTCATGGAGCATTATTATGACAGGGGTAATGGAGCATTGTGATGAGAAGGACATGGAGCATTGTGATTAAAAGTTTTATGGAGCATTTCGATGACAAATTTGTGGATCGTTGGGATGAAAAGTGCGTGGCACATTGTGATGACAAGTGTCATGGAGCATTTTTCTGACAAAGGCATGGAGCATTGTGATGACAAGGGTCACGGAGCATTGTGATGAAAAGTTCATGGAGCATTGTGGTTACAATGGTAACAGAGCCTTGTGATGACGTGGGTATAGACCATTGTGATGACAAATGTTATGAAGAATTGTGATGACTGGAGTCACGGAACAATGTGATGACAGGGGTCATGGAGCATTGTGATGAAAAGGGCATGGAGCATTGTGCTGAGAAAGGCATAGAGCATTGTGATGACAAGGGTAAAAGAGCATTGTGATGAAATGTTCATGGAGCATTGTGGTTAAAAAGGTCACAAAGACTGTTGATGATGAGGGCATGGACCATTGTGATGACAAAAGTCATGGAGCATTGTGATGACTGGAGTTACGGAGCATTTTGATGACTGGAGTCAAGGAGCGTTGTGATTACTGGGGTCATGGAACATTGTGATAACAAGGGCATGGAGCATTGTGATGACAAGGGCATGGAGCATTCGTCTAATATGTTTCATGGATTATTGCGATAACAGTTGGAATGGTGCATTGTGATGACTAGGGCATGGAGCATTGTGATGACTAGGTCTTGCAATATTGTGAAGATAGGTGTCAGGGACCATTGTGATGACATATGCAATGGCCCATTGTGATGACAATGGCATGGAGCATTGTGATGCCAAGTGTCATGGAGAATTCTCATGACAAATGTAATGGAGCTTTGTGATGACAATGGCTTGGAGCATTGTGATGAGAAGGGTCAGGGAACACTGTGCTGACAAGTGCATGGAGAATTGTGATGACAAGGGTCATGGAGCATTCTGATGACAACCTTGTCGAGTATTTTGATGACAAAGGCATGGAGCATTGTGATGAAAATGGCATGGGGCTTTGTGATAAAAAGTCATGCAGCCTTTCGTGACAGGTTTCAAGGAGCATGCTGACGACAAGTGTCAGGGAGCATTGTGATGACAAGTGTATTGAGAATTGTGATGACAAATGTCATGGAGCATTGTGATGAAAAGGGCATGGAGTACTGTGATGACAGGCATCATGGAGCATTGTGATGTCAAGTGTTATGGAACATTGTGATCACAAGGGTTTGGAGCATTGTGATGACAGAGGTCATGGATCATTTTGATTTCAAGGAGCATGGAGCATTGTGATGACAAGGGCATGAAGCAATGTGATCCCAAGGTCATGGAGGATTGTGATGACAATGGAAATGGAGTATTGTGATGACAAGCACATAGAGCATTGTAATGACAATGTCATGTAGCATTTTGCTGACAAAGTCATGGAGCATTGTCATGACAGGTGTCATGGGGCACTGTGATGACAAGCGTCACGGAGCATTGTGAATACAGGGGTCATGGAGCATTGGGATGACTAGGGCATGGATGATTGTGATGACAAGGGTCATGGAGGATTGGGCTGAAAATGTTCATGGAGTATTTTGATGACAGTGGTCATGGAGCATTGTGCTGATAAGGGGATGTAGCATTGTGATGACAGGGGTCATGGAACATTGTGATAACAGGGTTAAGGGAGGATTGTGATGACTAGTGATGGAATATTTTGATATCTCATGTGAGAGAGCATTTGGATGAGAAGTGCATGGATAATTGTGATTAAAAGCTTTATGGAGCATACAAATGACAAAGTTTTGTATCATTGTGATGAAATGCGCATGGCCCAATGTGATGACAACGGTCATGGAGCATTGTTCTGACAAAGGCATGGAGCACTGTGATGACAAGTGTCACGGAGCATTGTGATGAAAAGTTCATGGAACATTGAGGTTACAAAGGTCACAGAGCCTTGTGATGACACGGGCATAGACCGTTGTGATGACAAACGTTATGTAGCACTGTGATGACTGGATTCACGGAGCATTGTGATGACAGGGGTCATGGAGCATTGTGATGAATAGGGCATGGAGCATTGTGATGAAAATGGCATGGAGATTTGGTCTGACAAGTTTCATAGATTATTGTGATGACAGTGGGCATGTAGCATTGCGATGACAAGGACATGGAGCATTGTGATGACAAGGGCATGGAGTATTGTGAAGACGTGTCAGGGAGCATTGTGATGACATATGTCATGGTCCATTGTGATGACAATGGCATGGAGCATTGGTCTAATAATTTCATGGATTATTGTGATGACAGTTGAAATGACGCATTGTGATGACAATGTCATGGAGCATTTTGATGACCAGGTCATGCAGTATTGTGAAGAGAGGAGTCAGGGAGAATTGTGATGACATATGTAATTGCCAATTGTGATGACAATGGCATGGAGCATTGTGAGGCCAAGTGTCATGGAGGATTCTGAGGACAAAGGTAATGGAGCATTGTGATGACAATGGCTTGGAGCATTGTGATGACAAGGGTTAGGGAGCATTGTGCTGACAAGTGCATGGAGAATTGTGATGACAACGGTCATGGAGCATTCTGATGACAATCTTTTGGAGTGTTTTGATGTCAACGGCATGGTGCATTGTGATGAAAATGGCATGGGGATTTGTGATGAAAAAAGCATGGAGCCTTTTCGTGACAAGGTTCAAGGAGCATTCTGACGACAAGTGTCAGGGGGCATTGTGATGACAAGTGTATTGAGAATTGTGATGACAAATGTCATGGAGCATTGTGATGAAAATGGCATGGAGTATTGTGATGACAGGCATCATGGAGCGTTGTGATGACAAGTGTTATGGAACATTGTGATCACAAGGGTTTGGAGCATTGCGATGACAGTGGTCATGGATCATTTTGATTTCAAGGAGCATGGAGCATTGTGATGACAAGGGCATGAAGCAATGTGATCCCAAGGTTCAGGGAGGATAGTGATGACAATGGTAATGGAGTATTGTGATGAAAAGCGCATAGAGCATTGTAATGACAAGGTCATGTAGCATTTTGCTGAAAAAGGCATGGAGGATTGTGATGACAGTTGTCATGCAGCACTGTGATGACAAGCTTCACGGAACATTGTGAATACAGGGGTCATGGAGCATTGGGATGACATATGGCATGGGCCATTGAGATGACAATAGCAGGGAGCATTGTGATGCCAAATGTAATGGAGGATTGTGATGACAGATATAATGGAGCACTGTGATGACTAGGGCTGGGAGCATTATGATGACAAAACCATGGAGCCATGTGATGACAAGTCTCATGGAGCTTACTGATGAAAAAGGGCATGCAGCATTGTGATTACAGGGGTCTTGGAACTTTGTGATGACAAGGGCATGAAGCATTATTAGGAGAAGTCAAAGGAGCATTCTGATGGCATGCATCATTGAGCTTTGTGATGACAAGTGCATGGAGCATCGTGATTGCATGGGTCTTGGAGCATTGTGATGAAAAGGGCATGGATCATTGTGATGAAAATGGCATGGAGCCTTGTCATGACAGGGTAAAAGGAGCATACAGACAACAAGTGTCAGGGAGCAGTATGATGACATGTGTATTGAGCATTGTGATGACGAAGGTCATGGAGCATTGTGATGAGAAGATCATGGATATTTGTGATGACGAGCGTCATGGGGCACTGTGATGTCAAGTGTTATGGAATAATATGATCACAAGGGTTTGGAGCATTGTTATGACAGAGGTCATGGAGCATTTGATTTCATTGTTATGACAATAGCATGAAGCATTATGATGATGGGCATGGTGCATTGTGATGACAGGTTTCATGGATCATTGATATGAAAAGGGGCATAGAGCATTGTGATTACAGGGTACTTGGAGCATTGTCATGAGAAGGGTCATGGAGCCTTGTGATGACAAGGCCATGGAACATCATAATGGCAGGGGTCATCGAGCATTGTTATGACAGGTATAATGGAGCATTGTGATGGCAAGGGCATGGAGCATTGTGATGAGAAGGTCATGGAGCATTCTGATGACATGTGTCATGGAGCTATGTGAAGTCAAGGGCATGGAACAATTTGATGAGAGCGTTCATGGAGCATTGTGATGACAGTGACATGGAACATTGTGATGCCAAGTGTCATGGATCTTTGTGATGACAATGGTCATGGAGCATTTTGATGGCAAGGGCGTTGTGCATTGTGATGAGAAGGGCAGGGAGCATTGTGATGACAGGGTCATGGAGCAATTTGATGAAAAGTGTCATGGAACATTTTGATGACAGGTGTTATGGAACATTGTGATGTCATGGGTCATCGAACATTATGATGATAAGTGCATGTAGCATTGTGATGACAGGAGTCATGGAACATTGTGATGACAGGGGTGAGGGAGTATTGTGACAAATAGTGATGTAGCATTGTGATATCAGTGTTGAGAGAGCATTTTGATGAGAAGTGCATGGAGCATTGTGATGACAAGGTCCTTCTGCATTGTGATGAGAAAACCATGCAGCCTTGTGATGACAGGTCTCATGGAGCATACTGATGAAAAGGGACATGGAGCATTCTGATGACAGGGGTCTTGGAACATTGTGATAGCAAGGGCATGGAGCATTGTGATGACAA
Source organism: Mesoplodon mirus (assembly GCF_964341445.2). NCBI lineage: Eukaryota > Metazoa > Chordata > Mammalia > Artiodactyla > Ziphiidae > Mesoplodon > Mesoplodon mirus. The sequence goes on from NW_028295817.1 coordinate 4,928,687, forward strand.
GGGCATGGAGCATTGGTATAATAAGTTTCATGAATTATTGTGATGACAGTTGGAATGGCGCATTGTGATGACAGTGGTCATGGAGCATTGTGATGATACTGGTTATGGAGCATTGTGATGAGAAGGTAATGGAGCACTGGGTTGAAAATGTTCATGGATTATTGTGATGACAAATGCCATGGAGCATTGTGATGACAAGGGAATGGAGCATGTTGCTGACAAGGTCCTGGAATATTGTGATGAGATGACGATGGAGACTTGTGATGACAAGTCTCATGGAGCATTCTGATGAAAAGGGGCATAGAAGCATTTTGATTACAGGTGTCTTGGAGCATTGTGATGACAAGGGCATGGAGCATTGTGAGTAGAAGGCCATGGAATTTTCTGATGGCATGCATCATGGAGATTTGTGATGACAAGGGCATGGAGCTTTGTGATTACAGGGGTCTTGGAGCATTGTGATGACAAGGGTCATGGAGCCTTTTGATGGCAAGGCCGTGGAACATTGTGATGGCAGGGGTCATAGATCATTGTTATGACAGTGGTAATGGAGCATTGTGATGAGAAGGGCATTGAGCATTGGTCTGAAATGTTTCATGGATTATTGTGATGAGAGTGGGCATGGAGCATTGTGATGAAAAGGGCATGGTACACTGTGATACTTGGGTCATGGAGGATTGTAATGACAAGGGAATGGAGCATTGTGATGAGAAAGGCATCGAGCATTGTGATGACAAGTGTCATGGAGCTTTGTGATGACAAAGGCTTGGAGCAATGTGATGAGAGGGTTCATGGAGCATTGTGATGACAATGTCATTGAGCATTGTGATGCCAAGGGTCATGGAGCTTTGTGATGACAAAGGTAATGGAGCATTTTGATGACAAGTGTGTGGTGCATTGTGATGAGAAGGGCAGGAAGCATTTTGATGACAGGGTCATGCAGCAATTTGATGAAAAGTGTAATGGAATATTTTGATGACAGGGGTTATAGAACATTGTGATGCCAGGGATCATGGAGCTTTGGGATGAAAAGGATCATGGAGCATTTTGATGACAGGGGTTATGGAATATTGTGATGTCAGGGGTCAAGGAACATTGTGCTGATAAGGGGATGTAGCATTGTGATGACAGGGGTCATGGAACATTGTGATAACAGGGGTGAGGGAGGATTGTGATGACTAGTGATGGAACATTGTGATATCTCATGTGAGAGAGCATTTGGATGAGAAGTGCATAGAGCATTGTGATTACAAGGTTTATGGAGCATAGCGATGACAAGGTTGTGGATCATTGTGATGAAAAGCGCACGGCACATTGTGATGACAAGGGTCATTGAGCATTGTTCTGACAAAGGCATGGAGCATTGTGATCACAAGGGTCACGGAGCATTGTTATGAAAAGGGCATGGAATATTGTGATGACAGGCATCATGGAGCGTTGTGATGACAAGTGTTATGGAACATTGTGATCAAAAGGGTTTGAAGAATTGTGATGACAGTGGTCATGGATCATTTTGATTTCAAGGATCATGGAGCATTGTGATGACAAGGGCATGGAGCATTGTGCTGAGAAAGGCATAGAGCTTTGTGATGACAAGTGTTAAAGAGCATTGTGATGAAATGTTCATGGAGCATTTTGGTTAAAAAGGTCACAGAGACTGTTGATGATGAGGGCATGGACAATTGTGATGACAAAGGTCATGGAGCATTGTGATAACAAGGGCATGGAGCATTGTGATGACACGGGCATGGATCATTGGTCTAATACGTTTCATGGATTATTGTGATGACAGTTCGAATGGCGCATTGTGATGACATGGGCAAGAAGCATTGTGATGACCAGGTCATGCAGTATTGTGAAGAGAGGTGTCAGGGAGCATTGTGATGACATATGTAATGGCCCATTGTGATGACAATGGCATGGAGCATTGTGATGCCAAGTGTCATGGAGGATTCTGATGACAAATGTAATGGAGCATTGTGATGACAATGGCTAGGAGCATTGTGAAGACAAGGGTCAGGGAGCATTGTGCTGACAAGTGTATGGAGAATTATGATGACAAGGGTCATGGAGCATTCTGAAGACAAGCCTGTAGAGTATTTTGATGACAATGGCATGGAGCATTGTGATGAAAACGGCATGGGACATTTTGATGAAAAAGGCATGGAGCCTTTTCGTGACAGGTTTCAAGGAGCATTCTGATGACAAGTGTCAGGGTGCATTGTGATGAAAAGTGTATTGAGAATTGTGATGACAAATGTCATGGAGCATTTTGATGAAAAGGGCATGGAGTATCGTGATGACAGGCATCATGGAGCGTAGTGATGAAAAGCGTTATGGAACATTGTGATCACAAGGGTTTGGTGCATTGAGATGACAGAGGTCATGGATCATTTTGATTTCAAGGAGCATGGAGCATTGTGATGACAAGGGAATGAAGCAATGTGATCCCAAGGTTCATGGAGGATTGTGATGACAATTGTAATGGAGTATTGTGATGACAAACGCATAGAGCATTGTAATGAAAAGGTCATGTAGCATTTTGCTGACAAAGGCATGGAGCATTGTGATGACAGGTGTCATGGAGCACTGTGATGACAAGCGTCACGGAGCATTGTGAATACAAGGGTCATGGAGCATTGGGATGACAAGGGCATGGATCATTGTGATGACAAGGTTCATGGAGCATTGGGCTGAAAATGTTCATGGAGTATTGTGATGACAGGGGTCATGGAGCATTGTGATGATAGAGGTCATGGAGAATTTTGATTTCATTGTGCTGACCATAGCCGGAAGCATTATGATGATGGGCATGATGCATTGTGATGACAGGGTTCATGGAGCATTGATTTGAAAAGGGGCATGGAGCATTGTGATTACAGGGATCTGGGAGCACTGTGATGACAAGGGCATGGAGCATTTTGAAGAGAAGGCCATGGAACCTACTGATGACATGCGTCATGGAGCTTTGTGATGACAAGGGCATGGAGCATTGTGATTACAAGGGTCTTCTGCATTGTGATAACAAGTCTCATGGAACCTTGTGATGACTATGCCGAGGAACATTGTGATGGCAGGGGTCATGGTGTATTGTTATGGCAGAGGTAATGGAGCATTGTGATGAGAAGGGCATGGAACATTGGTCTAAAAGGTTTCATGGATTATTGTGATGAGAGTGGGCATAGAGCATTGTGATGACAAGGGTACGGAACACTATGATGCATGAGTCATGCAGGATTGTAATGACAAGGGCATGGAGCATTGGGATGACAAAGGTCATGAAGCATTGTGATGACTGGAGTCACGGAGCATTGTGATGAAAAGGGCATGGAGCATTGTGATGAGAAGGTCATGGAGTATTGTGAAGACAGGTTTCAGGGAGCATTGTGATGACCTATGTCATGGTCCATTGCGATGACAATGGCATGGAGCATTGTGATGCCAAATGTAATGGAGGATTGTTATGACAAATATAATGGAACATTGTGATGACTAGCGCTTGGAGCATTATGATGACAAGGCCCATTGAGAATTTTCATGACAAGGTCGTGAAGCATTGTGATGACAATGTCCTGGAGCATTGTGATGAGAAAACCATGGAGCCTTGTGATAACAAATCTCATGGAGCATACTGATGAAAAGGTTCATGAACCATTGTGATTACAGGGTTCTTGGAACATTGTGATGAAAAGGTCATGGGACCTTGTTATGATAGGGTTCAAGGAGAGTACAGACAACAAGTGTCAGGGAGCATTTTGATGATAAGAGTAATCAGCATTGTGATGACAAAGGTCATGGAGCATTGTGATGAGAAGACCATAGATATCTGTGATGACGAGCGTCATGGGGCATTGTGATGACAAGTGTTATGGAATATTGTGATCACAAGTGTTTGGAGCATTGTTATGACAGAGGTCATGGAGAATTTTGATTTCATTGTGATGACAATAGCATGAAGCATTAGGATGATGGGCATGGTGCATTGTGATGACAGGGTTCATGGATCATTGAGATGAAAAGGGGCATGGAACATTGTGATTACAGTGTTCTTGGAGCATTGTGATGAGAAGGGTCATGGAGCCTTGTGATGACATTGCCATGGAACATCGTGATGGCAGGGATCATGGAGCATTGTTATGACAGGGGTAATGTAGCATTGTGATGGCAAGGGCAAGGAGCTTTGTGATGAGAAAGCCATGGAGCTTTCTGATGACATGTGTCATGGAGCATTGTGATGACAAGGGTCACGGAGCATTGTGATGAAAAGTTCATTGAGAATTGTGGTTATAAAGGTCACAGAGACTTGGGATAACGCGGGCATGGACCATTGTGATGACAAACGTTAGGAAGCATTGTGATGACAGGTGTCACGGAGCATTGTGATAACAGGGGTCATCGATAATGGTGATGACTAGGGAATGGAGCATAGTGATGACAAGAGTCCCGGATCATTGTGTTGTCAGGTGTCATGGAGTGTTGTGATGACAGTTGTAATGGTGCATTGTGAGGATATTGGACATGGAGCATTGTGATGAGAAGGTCATGGAGCATTTTGCTGATAATATTCATGGAGTATTGTGATGACAGTTGTCATGGTGCATTGTGATGATATTGGTCATGGAGCATTGTGATGAGAATGTCATGGAGCATTGTGCTGATAATATTCATTGAGTATTGTGATGACAAGGGTCATGGAGCTTGGTGATGACAAGGTCCTGTAGCATTGTGATGAGAAGACCATGGAGGCTTGTGATGACAAGTTTCATGGAGCATTCTAATGAAAAGGGGCATGGATCATTGTGATTACAGTGGTCTTGGAGCATTGTGATGACAAGGGCGTGGAGCATTGTCATGAGACGGCCATGCAGCATTCTGATGACATGCGTCATGGAGCTTTGTGATGACAAGGGCATGGAGCATTGTGATTACAGGGGTCTTGGAGCATTGTGATGAAAAGGGCATGGATCATTGTGATGAAAAAGGCATGGAGCCTTGTCATGACAGGGTTCAAGGAGCATACTGACGACAAGTGTCAGGGAGCATTGTGATGACAAGTGTATTGAGCATTGTGATGACAAATGTCATGGAGCATTGTGATGAGAAGACCATGGATAATTGTGATGATGAGTGTCATGGTGTGTTGTGATGATAAGTGTTATGGAACATTGTGATCAAAAGGTTTTGGAGCATTATGATGACAGAGGTCATGGAGATTACTGATTTCATTGTGATGACAATAGCCTGAAGCATTATGATGATGGGCATGGTGCATTGTGATGACAGGGTTCATGGAGCATTGAGATGAAAAGGGTCATGGAGCACTGTGATTACAGTGGTTTTGGAGCATTTTGATGACAAGGGCATGGAGCATTGTGATGAGAATGCCATGGAACATTCTGATGACATGCGTCATGGAGCTTTGTGATGACAAGGGCATGGAGCATTGTGATTACAGGGGTCTTGGAGCATTGTGATGACAAGGGTCATGGAGCCTTGTGATGACAAGGCCGTGGATCATTGTTATGGCAGGGTTCATGGAGCATTGTTATGACAGAGGTAATGGAGCATTGTGATTAGAAGGGCATTGAGCACTGGTCTGAAATGTTTCATGAATTATTGTGATGAGAGAGGGCATGGAGCATTGTGATGACAATGGCACGGAACACTGTGATACATGGGTCATGGAGGATTGTAATGACAAGGGCATGGATCATTGTGATGAGAAGGGCATCGAACACTGTGATGACAAGTGTCATGGAGCTTTGTGATGACAAGGGCATGGAGCAATGTGATGAGAGGGTTCATGGCGCATTGTGATGACAATGACATGGAGCATTGTGATGCCAAGTGTCATTGAGCTTTGTGATGACAAAGGTCATGGAGCATTTTGATGAGAAGGGTGTGGTGCATTGTGATGAGAAGTGCAGGGAGCATTTTGATGACAGGGTCATGCAGCAATTTGATGAAAAGTGTCATGGAACATTTTGATGATCGGGGTTATAGAACATTGTGATGCCAGGGGTCATGGAGCTTTGGGATGAAAAGGGTCATGGAGCATTTTGATGACAGGGGTTATAGAACATTGTGATATCAGGTGTCATGTAACATTGTGACTACAGGGGTGAGGGAGTATTGTGATGAGTAGTGATGGAACACTGTGATATCTCTGGTGAGAGAGCATTTTGATGAGAAGTGTATGGAGCATTGTGATTACAAGAATTATGGAGCATAGCGATGACAAGTTTGTGGACCGTTGTAATGAAAAGCACGTGGCACAGTGCAGTGTGATGACAAGTTTCATTGAGCATTGTTCTGACAAAGGCATGGAGCATTGTGATGACAAGGGTCACGGAGCATTGTGATGAAATGTTCAAGGAGCACTGTGGTTACAAAGGTCACAGAGCCTTGTGATGACGCGGGCATGAACCACTGTGATGACAAACGTTATGAAGCATTGTGATGACTGGAGTCAAGGAGCATTGTGATGACATGTGTCATGGAGCATTGTGATGACAAGGGCATGGAGTATTGTGATGAAAGGGGCATGGAGCATTTGTCTGACATGTTTCATAGACTATTGTGATGACAGTGCACATGGTGCATTGTGATGCCAAGGGCATGGAGCATTGTGATGAGAAGGGCATGGAGCATTGTGATTACAAGGTTTATGGAGCATTGTCATGACCAATTTTTGGACCATTGGGATGAGAAGTGCTTGGCACATTGTGACGACAAGGGTCATGGAGCATTTTTCTGAGAAAGGCATGGAGCATTGTGATGACAAGTGTCACGGAGCTTTGTGATGAAAAGTTCATGGAGCATTGTGGTTACAAAGGTAACAGAGCCTTGCGATGACGTGGGCATCGACCATTGTGATGACAAATGTTATGAAGAATTGTGATGACTGGAGTCACAGAGCATTGTGATGACAGGGGTCATGGAGCATTGTGATGAGAAGGACATGGAGAATTTTGCTGAGAAAGCATAGATAATTGTGATGACATCGGTCAAATAGCATTGTGATGAAATGTTCATGGAGCTTTGAGGTTAAAATGTTCACAGAGACTGTTGATGATGAGGGCATGGACCACTGTGATGACAAATGTCATGGAGCATTGTGATGACTGGAGTCACGGAGCATTGAGATGACAGGGGTCATGGAGCATTGTGATAAAAAGGGCATGGAGCATTGTGATGAAAAGGGCATGTATCATTGGTCTAATATGTTTCATGGAGTATTGTGATGACTGTTGGAATGTCGCATTGTGATGACAAGGGCATGGAACATTGTGATGACCAGGTCATGCATTATTGTGAATATAGGTGTCAGAGAACTTTGTGATGACATATGTAATGGCCCATTGTGATGACAATGGCATGGAGCATTGTGATGAAAACGGCATGGGGCATTGTGATAAAAACGTCATGGAGCCTTTTCGTGAGAGGGTTCAAGGAGCATTCTGAAGACAAGTGTCAGGGAGCATTGTGATGACAAGTGTATTGAGAATTGTGATGACAAAGGTCATGGAGCATTGTGATGAAAAGGGCATGGAGTATTGTGAAGACAGGCATCATGCAGCATTGTGATGTCAAGTGTTATGGAACATTGTGATCACAAGTTTTTGGAGCATTGCGAAGAGAGAGTTCATGGATCATTTTGATTTCAAGGAGCAGGGAGCATTGTGATGACAAGGGCATAAAGCAATGGGATCCAAAGGTTCATGGAGGATTGTGATGACAATGGTAATGGAGTATTGTGATGGCAAGCGCATAGAGCATTGTAATGACAAGGTCATGTAGCATTTTGCTGACAAAGTCATGGAGCATTGTGATGACAGGTGTCATGGAGCACTGTGATGACAAGCGTCACGGAGCATTGTGAATACAGGGGTCATGGAGCATTGGGATGACAAGGGCATGGATCATTGTGATGACAAGTGTCATGGAGCATTGGGCTGAAAATGTTCATGGAGTATTGTGATGACAGGGGTCATGGAGCATTGTGATGATAGAGGTCATGGAGAATTTTGATTTCATTGTGCTGACCATAGCCGGAAGCATTATGATGATGGGCATGATGCATTGTGATGACAGGGTTCATGGAGCATTGATTTGAAAAGGGGCATGGAGCATTGTGATTACAGGGATCTGGGAGCATTGTGATGACAAGGGCATGGAGCATTTTGATGAGAAGGCCAAGGAAAATGCTGATGACATGTGTCATGGAGCTTTGTGATGACAAGGGCATGGTGCATTGTGATTAGTGGGGTCTTGGAGCATTGTGATGAAAAGGGCATGGATCATTGTGATGACAAAGGCATGGAGCCTTGTCATGAAAGAGTTCAAGGTGCATACTGAGGGCAATAGTCAGAGAGCATTGTGATGACAAGTGTATTGAGCATTGTGATGACAAAAGTCATGGTGCATTGTGATGAGAAGACCATGGATAATTTTGCTGACCAGCTTCATGGGGCATTGTGATAACAAGTGTTATGTAACACTGTGATCACAAGGGTTTGCAGAATTGTGAGGACAGAGATCATGGAGCATTTTTATTTCACTGTGATTACAATAGCATGAAGCATTATGATGATGGGCATGGTGCATTTTGATGACAGCGTTCATGGAGCATTGTGATGAAAAGTGGCATGGAGCATTGGTGTGACAAGTTTCATGGATTATTGTGATAAGATTGGGCATGGCACATTGTAATGACAAGGGCATGGAGCACTGTGATGACAAGGTCATGGATTATTGTGAAGAAAGGTGTCAGGGAGCATTGTGATGAAATATGTCATGTTCCTGTTTGATGACAATATCATGGAGCACTGTGATGCCAAGTGTCATGGAGGTTTGCTGTGACAAAGTAAAGGAGCATTGTGATGACAAGGGCATGGAGCATTGTGATATCAAGGGCCATTGATAATTTTAATGTCCAGGTCGTGAAACATTGTGATGGACAGTGAATGGAGCTTCCTATAACAGGGGTCATGGAGCATTTCGATGACAATTGCATGGAGTATTGTGATGACAAGAGCATATAACATTTTGATGTGAAGTGCCAGGAGCATTGTAATGACAAGGCCGTGGAGAATTGTGAGGACAAGGGACATTTAGCTTTGTGATGAATAGGCATGGAGCATGGTGATGGCAAAACCGTGGAGCATTGTGATGAGAAGACCTTGGGTAATTGTGGTGTCGAGCATCATGGAGCACTATAATGAAAAGGGGCATGAAGCATTGTGATGACAGGTGTCAGGGAGCATTGTGATTACAGGTGTCATGGAGCAATGTGATGACAAGTGCATGGAGCATTGTGATGAAAAGTGCATGGAGCATTGTGATTCCATGGGTCTTGGAGCACTGTGATGACAAGGGCATGGAGCATTGTGAGGAGAAGGTCATGGAGCATTCTGATGACATGTGTCATGGAGCATTGTGATTAAAAGGGCATGAAGTATTGTGATGACAGGGGTCATGGAGCCTTGTGATGACAAGGCCGTGGAACACTGTGATGTCAGGGGTCATGGAGCATTGTTATGACAGAGGTAATGGAGCATTGTGATGAGAAGGGCAAGGAGCATTGTGATGACCAGGTCATGCAGTATTGTAAAAAGGGGTGTCACGGAACATTGTGATGACATATGTATTGGCCCATTGTGATGACAATGGGATGGAGCATTGTGATGCCAATTGTCAGAGGATTCTGATGACAAAGTTAATGGAGCATTGTGATGACAATGGCTTGGAGCATTGTGATGACAAGGGTCAGGGAGCATCGTGCTGACAAGTGCATGGAGAATTGTGATGACAAGGGTCATGGAGCATTCTGCTGACAAGCTTGTGGAGTATTTTGATGACAATGGCATGGAGCATTGTGATGAAAACCGCATGGGGCATTGTGATGAAAAAAGCATGGAGACTTTTCATTAGAGGGTTCAAGGAGCATTCTGACGACAAACATCAGGGAGCATTGTGATGACAATATATTGAGAATTGTGATGACAAATGTCATGGAGCATTGTGATGAAAAGGGCATGGAGTATTGTGATGACAGGCATCATGGAGCGTTGTGATGACAAGTGCTATGGAACATTGTGATCACAAGGGTTTGGAGCATTGTGATGACAGAGGTCATGGATCATTTTGATTTCAAGGAGCATGGAACACTGTGATGACAAGGGCATGAAGCAATGTGATCCCAAGGTTCATGGAGGATTGTGATGATAATGGTAATGGAGTATTGTGATGACAAGCACATAGAGCATTGTAATGACAAGGTCATGTAGCATTCTGCTGACAAAGGCATGAAGCATTGTGATGCCAGGTGTCATGGAGCACTGTGATGACAAGCGTCACGGAGCATTGTGAATACAGGGCTCATGGAGCATTGGGATGACAAGGCCATGGATCATTGTGATGACAAGGGTCATGGAGCATTGGGCTGAAAATGTTCATGGAGTATTGTGATGACAGGGGTCATGGAGCATTGTGATGACTAGGGAATGGAGCATTGTAATGACAAGAGTCCCGGATCATTGTGTTGTCGGGTGTCATGGAGTGTTGTGATGACAGTGGTCATGGAGCATTGTGATGATATTTGTCATGGAGCATTGTGATGAGAAGGTCATGGAGTATTTGGCTGAAAATGTTCATGGAGTTTTGTGATGACAGTGGTCATGGAACATTGTGATGACAAGGGAATGGAACATGGTGATGACAGGGGTCATGGAACATTTTGATTACAGGGGTGAGGGAGGATTGTGATGACTAGTGAGGGAACATGGTTATATCTCAGGTGAGAGAGCATTTGAATGAGAAGAGCATGGAATATTGTGATTACAAGGTTTATGGAGCATAGCGATGACACGTTTGTGTATCATTGTGATGGAAAGCCCGTGGCACATTTTGATGACAAGGGTCATGGAGCATTTTTCTGACAAAGGCATGGAGCATTGTGATGACAAGTGTCACGGAGCACTGTGTTGAAATGTTCATGGAGCATTGTGGTTACAAAGGTAAGAGAGAATTGTGATGATGCGGGCATGGACTATTGTGATCACAAACCTTATGAAGCATTGTGATGACTGGAGTCACGGAGCATTGTGTTGACAGGGTTCATGGAGCATTGTGATGACAAGGGCATGGAGCATTGTGATGACAAAGTCATGGAGTATTGTGAAGACAGGTGTCAGGGAGAATTTTGATGACATATGTCATGGTCCATTTCAAGGACAATGGCATGGTGCATTGTGATGCCAAATGTAATGGAGGATTGTGATGACAAATATGATGGAGCATTGTGATGACTAGGGCTTGGAGCATTATGATGACAAGGGCCATTGAGAATTTTCATGACAATGTCGTGAAGCATTGTGATGACAAGGTCCTTCAGCATTGTGATGAGAAACCCATGGAGCCTTGTGATGACAGGTCTCATGGAGCATACTGATGAAAAGGGGCATGGAGCATTCTGATGACAGGGGTCTTGGAACATTGTGATAGCAAGGGCATGGAGCATTGTGATGACAAGGGCATGGAGCATTGGTATAATAAGTTTCATGGATTATTGTGATGACAGTTGGAATGGCGCATTGTGATGACAGTGGTCATGGAGCATTGTGATGATACTGGTCATGGAGCATTGTGATGAGAAGGTAATGGAGCACTGGGTTGAAAATATTCATGGATTATTGTGATGACAAGTGTCATGGAGCCTTGTGATGACAAGGGAATGGAGCGTGTTGATGACAAGGTCCTGGAGTATTGTGATGAGATGACGATGGAGACTTGTGATGACAAGTCTCATGGAGCATTCTGATGAAAAGGGGCATGGAGCATTTTGATTACAGGGGTCTTGGAGCATTGTGATGACAAGGGCATGGAGCATTGTGAGTAGAAGGCCATGGAACTTTCTGATGGCATGCATCATGGAGATTTGTGATGACAAGGGCATGGAGCACTGTGATTACAGGGGTCTTGGAGCATTGTGATGACAAGGGTCATGGAGCCTTTTGATGGCAAGGCCGTGGATCATTGTGATGGCAGTGGTCCTAGAGCATTGTTATGACAGTGGTAATGGAGCATTGTGATGAGAAGGGCATTGAGCATTGGTCTGAAATGTTTCATGGATTATTGTGATGAGAGTGGGCATGGAGCATTGTGATGAAAAGGGCACGGTACACTGTGATACATGGGTCATGGAGGATTGTAATGACAAGGGCATGGAGCATTGTGATGAGAAAGGCATCGAGCATTGTGATGACAAGTGTCATTCAGCTTTGTGATGACAAAGGCATGGAGCAATGTGATGAGAGGGTTCATGGAGCATTGTGATGACAATGTCATTGAGCATTGTGATGCCAAGGGTCATGGAGCTTTGTGATGACAAAGGTAATGGAGCATTTTGATGACAAGTGTGTGGTGCATTGTGGTGAGAATGGCAGGGAGCATTTTGATTACATGGTCATACAGCAATTTGATGAAAATTGTAATGGAATATTTTGATGACAGGGGTTATAGAACATTGTGATGCCGGGGATCATGGAGCTTTGGGATGAAAAGGATCATGGAGCATTTTGATTACAGGGGTTATGGAATATTGTGATGTCAGGGGTCAAGGAACATTGTGCTGATAAGGGGATGTAGCATTGTGATGACAGGGGTCATGGAACATTGTGATAACAGGGGTGAGGGAGGATTGTGATGACTAGTGATGGAACATTGTGATATCTCATGTGAGAGAGCATTTGGATGAGAAGTGCATAGAGCATTGTGATTACAAGGTTTATGGAGCATAGCGATGACAATTTGTGGATCATTGTGATGAAAAGCGCACGGCACATTGTGATGACAAGGGTCATGGAAAATTGTTCTGACAAAGGCATGGAGCATTGTGATGACAGGGGTCACGGAGCATTGTTATGAAAAGGGCATGGAATATTGTGATGACAGGCATCATGGAGCGTTGTGATGACAAGTGTTATGGAACATTGTGATCACAAAGGTTTGAAGAATTGTGATGCCAGAGGTCATGGATCATTTTGATTTCAAGGATCATGGAGCATTGTGATGACAACGGCATGGAGCATTGTGCTGAGAAAGGCATAGAGCTTTGTGATGACAAGGGTCAAAGAGCATTGTGATGAAATGTTCATGGAGCATTGTGGTTAAAATGGTCACAGAGACTGTTGAAGATGAGGGCATGGACAATTGTGAAGACAAATGTCATGGAGCATTGTGATGACTGGAGTCACGGAGCATTGTGATGACAGGTTTCATGGAGCATTGTCATAACAAGGGCATGGAGAATTGTGATGACACGGGCATGGATCATTGGTCTAATACGTTTCATGGATTATTGTGATGACAGTTCGAATGGCGCATTGTGATGACATGGGCAAGGAGCATTGAGATGACCAGGTCATGCAGTATTGTGAAGAGAGGTGTCAGGGAGCATTGTGATGACATATGTAATGGCCCATTGTGATGACAATGGCATGGAGCATTGTGATGCCAAGTGTCATGGAGGATTCTGATGACAAATGTAATGGAGCATTGTGATGACAATGGCTAGGAGCATTGTGAAGACAAGGGTCAGGGAGCATTGTGCTGACAAGTGTATGGAGAATTATGATGACAAGGGTCATGGAGCATTCTGAAGACAAGCCTGTAGAGTATTTTGATGACAATGGCATGGAGCATTGTGATGAAAACTGCATGGGACATTTTGATGAAAAAGGCATGGAGCCTTTTCGTGACAGGTTTCAAGGAGCATTCTGATGACAAGTGTCAGGGTTCATTGTGATGAAAAGTGTATTGAGAACTGTGATGACAAATGTCATGGAGCATTGTGATGAAAAGTGCATGGAGTATCGTGATGACAGGCATCATGGATCGTTGTGATGAAAAGTGTTATGGAACAATGTGATCACAAGGGTTTGGTGCATTGAGATTACAGAGGTCATGGATCATTTTGATTTCAAGGAGCATGGAGCATTGTGATGACAAAGGCATGAAGCAATGTGATCCCAAGGTTCATGGAGGATTGTGATGACAATTGTAATGTAGTATTGTGATGACAAACGCATAGAGCATTGTAATAAAAAAGTCATGTAGCATTTTGCTGACAAAGGAATGGAGAATTGTGATGACATGTGTCATGGAGCACTGTGATGATAAGCATCACGGAGCTTTGTGAATACAGGGGTCATGGTGCATTGGGATGACAAGGGCATGGATCATTGTGATGACAAGGGTCATGGAGCATTGTGATGAGTAGGGAATGGAGCATTGTGATGAGAAGACCATGGATAATTGTGATGACGAGCGTCATGGGGCATTGTGATGACAAGTTTTATGGAATATTGTGATCACAAGGGTTTGGAGCATTGTTATGCCAGAGGTCATGGAGCAATTTGATTTCATTGTGATGACAATAGCATGAAGCATTATGATGATGGGCATGGTGCATTGTGATGACAGGGTTCATGGATCATTGAGATGAAAAAGGGCATAGAGCATTGTGATTACAGGGTTCTTGGATCATTGTGATGAGAAGGGTCCTGGAGCTTTGTGATGACAAGGCCATGGAACATCGTGATGGCAGGGGTCATGGAGCATTGTTATGACAGTGGTAATGGAGCATTGTGATGGCAAGGGCATGGATCATTGTGATGAGAAGGCCATGGAGCATTCTGATGACATGTGTCATGGAGCTTTGTGAAGACAAGGGCATGGAGCAATGTGATGATAGCATGCATGGAGCATTCTGATTACAATGACATGGAGCATTGTGATGCCAAGGGTCATGGATCTTTGTGATGACACAGGTCATGGAGCATTTTGATGGAAAGGGCGTTGTGCATTGTGATGAGAAAGGCAGGGAACATTCTGATGACAGGGTCTTTGAGCAATTTGATGAAAAGTGTCATGGAACATTTTGATGACAGGTGTTATGGAACATTGTGATGTCAGGGGTCATCGAACATTGTGATGATAAGTGCATGTAGCATTGTGATGACAGGAGTGACGGAGTATTGTGACAAATAGTGATGTAGCATTGTGATATCAGTGGTGAGAGAGCATTTTGATGAGAAGTGCATGGAGCATAGTGATGACAATTTTTATGGAGCATTTTGATGACAAGATTGTGGAGCACTGTGATGACCAGCACATGGTGCCTTGTGATGACATGTGTCATGGAGCATTGTGCTGACAAGTGCATGGAGAAATGTGATGACAAGGGTCATGGAGCATTCTGATGACAATCTTGTCGAGTATTTTGATGACAATGGCATGGATCATTGTGATGAAAACGGCATGGGGCATTGTGATGAAAAAGGCATGGAGCCTTTTCCTGACAGGGTTCAAGGAGCATACTGATGACAAGTGTCAGGGAGCCTTGTGATGACAAGAGTATTGAGAATTGTGATGACAAAGGTCATGGAGCATTGTGATGAAAAGAGCATGGAGTATTGTGATGACAGGCATCATGGAGCGTTGTGATGACAAGTTTTATGGAACATTGTGATCACAAGGGTTTGGAGCATTGTGATGACAGAGGTGATGGATCATTTTGATTTCAAGGAGCATGGAGCATTGTGAGGACGAGGGCATGAAGCAATGTGATCCCAAGTTTCATGGAGGATTGTGATGACAATGGAAATGGAGTATTGTGCTGAGAAGCGCATAGAGCATTGTAATGACAAGGTCATGTAGCATTTTGCTGACAAAGGCATGGAGCATTGTGATGACATGTGTCATGGAGCACTCTGATGACAAGCGTCACGGAGCATTGTGAATACAGGGGTCATGGAGCATTGGGATGACAAGGGCATGGATCATTGTGATGACAAGGTTCATGGAGCACTGGGCTGATAATGTTCATGGAGTGTTGTGATGACAGGTGTCATGGAGCATTGTGATGACTATGGAATGGAGCATTGTGATGACAAGAGTCGCGGATCATTGTGTTGTCGGGTGTCATGGAGTGTTGTGATGACAGTGGTCATGGAGCATTGTAATGATATTGGCCATGGAGCATTGTGATGAATAGTTCTTGGAGCATTGGGCTGAAAATATTCATGGATTATTGTGATGACAGGGGTCATGGAGCATTGTGATGAGAAGGGAATGGAGCATGGTGATGACAAGGTCCAGGAGCATTGTGATGAGAAGACCATGAAGACTTGTCATGAGAGGTCTCATGGAGCATTCTGATGAAAAGGGGCATGGAGCATAGTGATTACAGGGGTCTTGGAGCATTGTGAGGACTAGGGCATGGAACACTGTGATACATGTGTCATGGGTCATGGAGGCTTGTGATGGCAAGTCATGGAGCATTGTGATGACAAGGGCATGGAGCATTGTGATGACAGGAGCATGGAGCATTTGTCTGACAAGATTCATAGATTACTGTGATGACAGTGGACATGGTGCATTGTGATGACAAGGGCATGGATCATTGTGTAGAGAAGGTCATGGTGTATTGTGAAGACAGGTGTCAGGGAGCATTGTGATGACATATGTCATGGTCCATTGCGATGACAATGGCAGGGATTATAGTGATGCCAAATGAAATGTAGAATTGTGTTGACAAATATAATGGAGCATTGTGATGACTATGGCTTGGAGCATTATGATGACAGTGGCCATTGAGAATTTTCATGACAAGGTCGTGAAGCATTGTAATGACAAGTTCCTTGAGCATTGTGATGACAAAACCATGGAAACTTGTGATGACAAGTCTCATGGATCATACTGATGAAAAGGGTCTTGGAACATTGTGATGACAAGGGCATGGAGCATTGTGAGGAGAAGGCCAAGGAGCATACTGATGGCATGCGTCATCGAGCTTTGTGATGACAAGGGCATGGAGCATTGTGATTACATGGGTCATGGAGCATTGTGATGAAAATGGCATTGATCATTGTGATGAAATTGGCATGGAGCCTTGTCATGACAGGGTTCAAGGAGCATACAGACAACAAGTGTCAAGGAGCATTTTGATGACAAGTGTATTGAGCATTGTGATGACAATGGTCATGGAGCATTGTGATGAGAAGACCATGGATAATTGTGATGACGAGCGTCATGGGACATTGTGATGACAAGTGTTATGGAATATTGTGATCACAAGGGTTTGGAGCATTGTTATGACAGAGGTCATGGAGCAATTTGATTTCATTGTGATGACAATAGCATGAAGCATTATGATGATGGGCATGGTGCATTGTGATGACAGGGTTCATGGATCATTGAGATGAAAAGGGGCATAGAGCATTGTGATTACAGCGTTCCTGGAGCATTTTGATGAGAAGGGTCCTGGAGCTTTGTGATGAAAAGGCCATGGAACATCGTGAAGGCAGTGGTCATGGAGCATTGTTATGACAGTGGTAATGGAGCATTGTGATGACAAAGGCATGGATCATTGTGATGAGTAGGCCATGGAGCATTCTGATGACATGAGTCATTTAGCTTTGTGAAGACAAGGGCATGGAGCAATGTGATGACAATGACATGGAGCATTGTGATGCCAAGGGTCATGGATCTTTGTGATGACAAAGGTCATGGAGCATTTTGATGGCAAGGGCGTTGTGCATCGTGATGAGAAAGGCAGGGAACATTCTGATGACAGGGTCTTTGAGCAATTTGATGAAAAGTGTCATGGAACATTTGATGACAGGTGTTATTGAACATTGTGATGTCAGGGGTCATCGAACATTGTGATGATAAGTGCATGTAGCATTTTGATGACAGGAGTGACGGAGTATTGTGACAAATAGTGATGTAGCATTGTGATATCAGTGGTGAGAGAGCATTTTGATGAGAAGTGCATGGAGCATTGTGATGACAAATTTTATGGAGCATTGTGATGACAAGAGTGTGGAGCATTGTGATGACAAGCACATGGTGCATTGTGATGACATGTGTCATGGAGGATTGTGCTGCCAAGCGCATGGAGCATTGTGATGACAAGGGTCAAAGAGCATTGTGATGAAAAGTTCATGGAGTATTGTGGTTAAAAAGGTCACAGAGACTGTTGATGACCAGGGCATGGACCATTGTGATGACAAAGGTCATGAAGCATTGTGATGAATGGAGTCACGGAGCATTGTGATGACAGGTGTAATGGAGCATTGTGATAACAAGGGCATGGAGTATTGTGATGACAAGGACATGGAACATTGGTCTAATAAGTTTCATGGATTATTGTGATGACAGTTAAAATGGCGCATTGTGATGACAACGGCATGGAGCATTGTGATGACCAGGCGATGCACTATTGTGAAGACAGGTGTCAGGGAGCATTGTGATGACATATGTAATGGCCCATTGAGATGACAATGGCATGGAGCATTGGGATGCCAAGTGTCATGGAGGATTCTGATGACAAAAGTAATGGAGCATTGTGATGACAATGGCTTGGAGCATTGTGATGACAAGGGTCAGGGAGCATTGTGCTGACAGGTGCATGGAGAATTGTAATGACAAGTGTCATGGAGCATTCTGATGACAAGCTTGTGGAGTATTTTGATGACAATGGCATGGAGCATTTTGATGAAAACGGCATGGGGTTTGTGATGAAAAAGGCATGGAGCCTTTTCGTGACAGGGTTCAAGGAGCATTCTGATGACAAGTGTCAGGGAGCATTGTGATGACAAGTGTATTGAGAATTGTGATGACCAAGGTCATGGAGCATTGTGATGAAAAGAGCATGGAGTATAGTGATGATAGGCATCATGGAGCGTTGTGATGACAAGTGTTATGGAACTTTGTGATCACAAGTGTTTGGAGTATTGTGATGACAGAGGTCATGGATCATTTTGATTTCAAGGAGCATGGAGCATTGTGATGACAAGGGCATGAAGCAATGGGATCCCAAGGTTCATGGAGGATTGTGATGACAATGGAAATGGAGTATTTTGATGACAAGCGCATAGAGCATTGTAATGGAAAGGTCATGTAGCATTTTGCTGACAAAGGCATGGAGCATTGTGATGACATGTGTCATGGAGCACTGTGATGACAAGCGTCACGGAGCATTGTGAATACACGGGTCATGGAGCATTGGGATGACAAGGGCATGGATCATTGTGATGACAAGGGTCATGGAGCACTGGGCTGAAAATGTTCATGGACTGTTGTGATGACAGGGGTCATGGAGCATTGTGATGACTAGGGAATGGAGCATTGTGATGAAAAGAGTCCCAGATCATTTTGTTGTCAGTTGTCATGGAGTGTTGTGATAACAGTGGTCATGGAGCATTGTGAAGATATTGGCCATGGAGCATTGTGATGAGTAGGTCGTGGAGCATTGGGCTGAAAATGTTAATGGACTACTGTGATGACAGGTGTCATGGAGCATTGTGATGACAAGGGAATGGAGCATGGTGATGACAGGATCCTGGAGCATTGTGAGAAGACCATGGAGACTTGTGATGACAAGTCTCATGGAGCATTCTGATGAAATGGGGGATGGAGCATTGTGATTACAGGTGTCTTGGAGCATTGTGATGACAAGGGCATGGAGCATTATGATGAGAAGGCCATGAAGCATTCTGATGATATGCATCATGGAGCTTTTTGATGACAAGGGCATGGATCATTGTGATTACAGGGATCTTGGAGCATTGTGATGAAAAGGGCATGGATTATTGTGATGACAATGGCATGGAGCCTTGTCATGACAGGGTTCAAGGAGCATACTGACGACAAGTGTCAGGGAGCCTTGTGATGAGAAGTGTATTGAGCATTGTGATGACAAAGATCATGGAGCATTGTGAAGAGAAGACCATGGATAATTGTGATGATGAGCGTCATGGGGTGTTGTGATGATAAGTGTTATGGAACATTGTGATCACAAGTGTTTGGAGCATTATGATGACAGAGGTCATGGAGAATATTGATTTCATTGTGATGACAATACCCTGAAGCATTATGATGACGGGCATGGTGCATTGTGATGGCAGGGTTCATGGAGAATTGAGATGAAAAGGGGCATGGAGCATTGTGTTTACAAAGGTCTTGGAGCATTGTGATGACAAGGGCATGGAGCATTGTGATGAGAAGGTCATGGGGTATTGTGAAGACAGGTGTCAGGGAACATTGTGATGACATAAGTCATGGTCCATTGCGATGAAAATGGCATGGAGCATTGTGATACCGAATGTAATGGAGGATTGTGATGACAAATATAATGGAGCATTGTGATGATTAGCGCTTGGAGCATTATGATGACAATGGTCATTGAGAATTTTCATGACAAGGTCGTGAAGCATTGTGATGACAAAGTCCTGGAGCATTGTGTTGACAAAACTATGGAGCCTTGTGATGACAAGTCTCATGGAGCATACTGATGAAAAGGGGCATGGAGCATTGTGATTACAGGGGTCTTGGAGCATTGTGATGACAAGGGTCACAGAGAATTGTGAAGAAATATTCATGGAGCATTGTGGTTACAAAGTTCAAAGAGCCTTGTGATGACGCGGGCATGGACCACTGTGATGACAAAGGTTATGTAGCATTTTGATGGCTGGAGTCACGGAGCATTGTGATGAAAGGGGTCATGGAGCATTGTGATGACATGTGTCATGGAGCATTGTGCTGACAAGCGCATGGAGCATTGTGATGACAAGGGTCATGAAGCATTGTGGTGAGAAAGGCATAGAGCATTGTGATGACAAGGGTCAAAGAGCATTGTGATGAAAATTTCATGGAGCATTGCAGTTAAAAAGGTCACAGAGACTGTTGATGACGAGGGCACGGACCATTGTGATGACAAAGATCATGAAGCATTGTGATGACTGGAGTCACGGAGCATTGTGATGACAGGGGTCATGGAGCTTTGTGATAATAAGGGAATGGAGAATTGTGATGACAAGGGCATGGAACATTGGTCTAATAAGTTTCATGGATTATTGTGATGACAGTTGGAATGGCGCATTGTGATGACAGGGGCACGGAGCATGGTGATGACCAGGTCATGCAGTATTGTGAAGACAGGTGTCAGGGAGCATTGTGATGACATATGCAATGGACTATTGTGATGACAATGGCATGGAGCATTTTGATGCCAAGTGTCATGGAGGATTCTGATGACAAAGGTAATGGAGAGTTGTGATGACAATGGCTTGGAGCACTGTGATGACAAGAGTCAGGGAGCATTGTGCTGACAAGTGCATGGAGAATGGTGA
Organism: Mesoplodon mirus; assembly: GCF_964341445.2. Classification (NCBI taxonomy): domain Eukaryota; kingdom Metazoa; phylum Chordata; class Mammalia; order Artiodactyla; family Ziphiidae; genus Mesoplodon; species Mesoplodon mirus. Next base: position 4,949,884 of record NW_028295817.1, read on the forward strand.
TGACAAGGGTCATGGAGCATTCTGATGAGAAGCTTCTCGAGTATTTTGATGACAATGGCATGGAGCATTGTGATGAAAACACATGGGGTATTGTGATGAAAAATGCATTGAGACTTTTTGTGACAGGGTTCAAGGAGCATTCTGATGACAAATATCAGGGAGCATTGTGATGACAAGTGTATTGAGCATTTTGATGACAAAGGTCATGGAGCACTGTGATGAAAAAGGCATGGAATATTGTGATGACGGGCATCATGGAGCGTTGTGATGACAGGTGTTATGGAACATTGTGATCACAAGGGTTTGGAGCATTGTGATGACAGAGGTCATGGATCATTTTGATTTCAAGGAGCATGGAGCATTGTGAGGACGAGGGCATGAGGCAATGTGATCCCAAGGTTCATGGAGGATGGTGATGACAATGGAAATGGAGTATTGTGATGACAAGTGCGTAGAGCATTGTAATGACAAGGTCATGTAGCATTTTGCTGACAAAGGCATGGAGCATTGTGATGACATGTGTCATGGAGCACTGTGATAACAGGCGTCACAGAGCATTGTGAATACAGGGGTCATGGAGCATTGGGATGAAAAGGGCATGGATCATTGTGATGACAAGGGTCATGGAGCACGGGGCTAAAATGTTCATGGAGTGTTGTGATGACAGGGGTCATGGAGCATTGTGATGACTATGGAATGGAGCATTGTGATGACAAGAGTCGCGGATCATTGTGTTGTCGGGTGTCATGGAGTGTTGTGATGACAGTGGTCATGGAGCATTGTAATGATATTGGCCATGGAGCATTGTGATGAATATATCTTGGAGCATTGGGCTGAAAATATTCATGGATTATTGTGATGACAGGGGTCATGGAGCATTGTGATGAGAAGGGAATGAGCATGGTGATGACAAGGTCCAGGAGCATTGTGATGAGAAGACCATGGAGACTTGTCATGACAAGTCTCATGGAGCATTCTGATGAAAAGGGGCATGGAGCATAGTGATTACAGGGGTCTTGGAGCATTGTGAGGACTAGGGCATGGAACACTGTGACACATGTGTCATGGGTCATGGAGGCTTGTGATGACAAGTCATGGAGCATTGTGATGACAAGGGCATGGAGCATTGTGATGACAGGAGCATGGAGCATTTGTCTAACAAGATTCATAGATTACTGTGATGACAGTGGACATGGTGCATTGTGATGACAAGGGCATGGATCATTGTGTAGAGAAGGTCATGGTTTATTGTGAAGACAGGTGTCAGGGAGCATTGTCATGACATATGGCATGGTCCATTGCGATGACAATGGCAGGGATTATAGTGATGCCAAATGAAATGGAGAATTGTGATGACAAATATAATGGAGCATCGTGATGACTATGGCTTGGAGCATTATGATGACAATGGCCATTGAGAATTTTCATGACAAGGTCATGAAGCATTGTGATGACAATTTCCTTGAGCATTGTGATGACAAAACCATGGAGCCTTGTGATGACAAGTCTCATGGATCATACTGATGAAAAGGGTCTTGGAACATTGTGATGACTAGGGCATGGAGCATTGTGAGGAGAAGGCCAAGGAGCATTCTGATGGCATGCGTCATCGAGCTTTGTGATGACAAGGGCATGGAGCACTGTGATTACATGGGTCTTGGAGCACTGTGATGAAAATGGCATGGATCATTGTGATGAAATAGGCATGGAGCCTTGTCATGACAGGGTTCAAGGAGCATACAGACAACAAGTGTCAGGGAACATTTTGATGACAAGTGTATTGAGCATTGTGATGACAATGGTCATGGAGCATTGTGATGAGAAGACCATGGATAATTGTGATGACGAGCGTCATGGGGCATTATGATGACAAGTGTTATGGAATATTGTGATCACAAGGGTTTGGAGCATTGTTATGACAGAGGTCATGGAGCAATTTGATTTCATTGTTTTGCAATAGCATGAAGCATTATGATGATGGGCATGGTGCATTGTGATGACAGGGTTCATGGATCATTGAGATGAAAAGGGGCATAGAGCACTGTGATTATAGCGTTCTTGGAGCATTGTGATGAGAAGGGTCATGGAGCCTTGTGATGACAAGGCCATGGAACATCGTGATGGCAGGGGTCATGGAGCATTGTTATGACAGTGGTAATGGAGCATTGTGATGGCAAGGGCATGGATCATTGTGATGAGAAGGCCATGGAGCATTCTGATGACATGTGTCATGGAGCTTTGTGAAGACAAGGGCATGGAGCAATGTGATGAGAGCGTGCATGGAGCATTGTGTTGACAAGGTCCAGGAGCATTGTGATGAGAAGACCATGGAGACTTCTCATGACAAGTCTCATGGAGCATTCTGATGAAAAGGGGCATGGAACATTGTGATTACAGGGGTCTTGGAGCATTGTGATGACTAGGGCATGGAACACTGTGATACATGTGTCATGGGTCATGGAGGATTGTGATGACAAGTCATGGAGCATTGTGATTACAAGGGCATGGAGCATTGTGATGACCAGGCCATGCAGTATTGTGAAGACAGGTGTCAGGGAGCATTGTGATGACATATGTAATGGCCCATTGTGATGACAATGGCATGGAGCATAGTGATGCCAAGTGTCATGGAGGATTCTGATGACAAAAGTAATGGAGCATTGTGATGGCAATGGCTTGGAGCATTGTGATGACAAGGGTCAGGGAGCATTGTGCTGACAAGTGCGTGGAGAATTGTAATGACAAGTGTCATGGAGCATTCTGATGACAAGCTTGTGGAGTATTTTGATGACAATGGCATGGATCATTTTGATGAAAACGGCATGGGGCATTGTGATGAAAAAGGCATGGAGCCTTTTTGTGACATGGTTCAAGGAGCATCCTGATGACAAGTGTCAGGGAGCATTGTGATGACAAGTGTATTGAGAATTGTGATGACAAAGGTCATGGAGCATTGTGATGAAAAGAGCATGGCGTATAGTCATGACAGGCATCATGGAGCGTTGTGATGACAAGTGTTATGGAACTTTGTGATCACAAGGGTTTGGAGTATTGTGATGACAGATGTCATGGATCATTTTGATTTCAAGGAGCAGGGAGCATTGTGATGACAAGGGCATAAAGCAATGGTATCCCAAGGTTCATGGAGGATTGTGATGACAATGGAAATGGAGTATTTTGATGACAAGCTCATAGAGCATTGTAATGGAAAGGTCATATAGCATTTTGCTGACAAATGCATGGAGCATTGTGATGACATGTGTCATGGAGCACTGTGATGACAAGAGTCACGGAGCATTGTGAATACACGGGTCATGGAGCATTGGGATGACAAGGGCATGGATCATTGTGATGACAAGGGACATGGAGCACTGGGCTGAATATGTTCATGGACTGTTGTGATGACAGGGGTCATGGAGCATTGTGATGACTAGGGAAAGGAGAATTGTGATGACAAAAGTTCCAGATCATTTTGTTGTCAGTTGTCATGGAGTGTTGTGATAACAGTGGTCATGGAGCCTTGTGATGAGTAGGTCGTGGAGCATTGGGCTGAAAATGTTAATGGACTACTGTGATGACAGGGGTCTTGGAGCATTGTGATGACAAGGGAATGGAGCATGGTGATGACAAGGTCCTGGAGCATTGTGAGGAGAAGACCATGGAGACTTGTGATGACAAGTCTCATGGAGCATTCTGATGAAAAGGGGGATGGAGCATTGTGATTACAGGGTTCTTGGAGCATTGTGATGACAAGGGCATGGAGCATTATGATGAGAAGGCCATGAAGCATTCTGATCACATGCGTCATGGAGCTTTTTGATGACAAGGGCATGGATCATTGTGATTACAGGGATCTTGGAGCATTGTGATGAAAAGGGCATGGATTATTGTGATGACAAAGTCATGGAGCCTTGTCATGACAGGGTTCAAGGAGCATACTGATGACAAGTGTCAGGGAGCCTTGTGATGACAAGTGTATTGAGCATTGTGATGACAAAGATCATGGAGCATTGTGAAGAGAAGACCATGGAAAATTGTGATGATGAGCGTCATGGGGTGTTGTGATGATAAGTGTTATGGAACATTGTGATCACAAGTGTTTGGAGCATTATGATGACAGAGGTCATGGAGAATATTGATTTCATTGTGATGACAATAGCCTGAAGCATTATGATGATGGGCATGGTGCATTGTGATGGCAGGGTTCATGGAGCATTGAGATGAATAGGGGTATGGAGCATTGTGTTTACAAGGGTCTTGGAGCATTGTGATGACAAGGGCAAGGAGCATTGTGATTACAGGGTCCTTCAGCATTGTGATGACAAGTGTCATGGAACCTTGTGATGACTAGGCCATGGAATATTGTGATGGCAGGGGTCATGGAGCATTGTTATGACAGAGGTAATGGAGCATTGTGATGAGAAGGTCATGGAACATTGTTCTGAAATGTTTCATGGATTATTGTGTTGAGAGTGGACATGGAGCATTGTGATGACAAGGGTACGGAACACTATGATACATGGGTCATGCAGGATTGTAATGACAAGGGCAGGGAGCATTGCGATGAGAAGGGCATCGAGCATTGTGATGACAAGTGTCATGGAGCTTTGTGATGACAAGGGCATAGAGCAATGTTATGAGAGGGTTCATGGAGCATTGTGATGACAATGACATGGAGCATTGTGATGCCAAGGGTCATGGAGTTTTGTGATGACAAGTCATGGAGCATTTTGATGACAAGGGCATGGTGCATTGTGATGAGAAGTGCAGGGATCATTTTGATGACCGGGCCATGCAGCAATTTGATGAAAAGTGTAATGGAATATTTTGATGGCAGGTGTTATAGAACATTGTGATGTCAGGGGTCTTGGAGCTTTGGGATGAAAAGGATCATGGAGCATTTTGATGACAGGGGTTATGGAACATTGTGATGTCAGGGATCATGGAACATTGTGATGATAAGGGGATGTAGCAGTGTGATGACAGGGTCATGGAACATTGTGATTACAGGGGTGAGGGTGTACTGTGATGACTAGTCATTGAACACTGTGATATCTCTGGTGAGAGAGCATTTTGATGAGAAGTGCATGGACCATTGTGATTACAAGGTTTATGGAGCATTGCAATGACAAAGTTGTGGACCGATGTGATGAAATGCACGTAACACATTGTGAAGACAATGGTCATGGAGCATTGTTCTGACAAAGACATGGAGCATTGTGATAACAAGGGTCACTGTGAATTGTGATGAAAAGTTCATGGAGCATTGTGGTTACAAAGGTCACAGAACCTTGTGATGACACGGGCATGGATTATTGTGATGACAAACGTTATGAAGCATTGTGATGACTGGAGTCACTGAGCATTGTGATGACAGGGGTCATGGAGCATTGTGATGACATGTGTCATGGAGCATTGTGCTGACAAGCGCATGGAGCATTGTGATGACAAGGGTCATGGAGCATTGTGCTGAGAAAGGCATAGAGCATTGTGATGACAAGGGTCAAAGAGCATTGTGATGAAAACTTCATGGATCATTTTGGTTAAAAAGCTCACAGAGAGTGATGATGACGAGGGCATGGCCCATTGTGGTGACAAAGGTCATGAAGCATTGTGATGACTGGAGTCACAGAGCACTGTGATGGCAGGGGTCATGGAGCATTGTGATAACAAGGGCATGGAGCATTGTGATGACCAGGGCAATGAGCATTGGTCTAATAAGTGTCATGGATTATTGCGATGACACTTGGAATGGCGCATTGTGATGACAAGGGCATGGAGCATTGTGATGGTCAGGTCATGCAGTATTGTGAAGACAGGTGTCAGGGAGCATTGTGATGAAATATGTAATGGCCCATTGTGATGACAATGGCATGGAGCATTGGGATGCCAAGTGTCATGGAGGATTCTGATGGCAAAGGTAATGGAGCATTGTGATGACAATGGCTTGGAGCATTGTGATGACAAGGGTCAGGGAGCATTGTGCTGACAAGTGCATGGAGAAATGTGATGACAAGGGTCATGGAGCATTCTGATGACAAGCTTGTGGAGTCTTTTGATGACAATGGCATGGAGCATTGTGATGAAAACGGCATGGGACATTGTGATGAAAAAGGCATGCAGCCTTTTCCTGACAGGGTTCAAGGAGCATACTGATGACAAGTGTCAGGGAGCCTTGTGATGACAAGTGTATTGAGAATTGTGATGACAAAGGTCATGGAGCATTGTGATGAAAAGAGCATGGAGTATTGTGATGACAGGCATCATGGAGCGTTGTGATGACAAGTGTTATGGAACATTGTGATCACAAGGGTTTGGAGCATTGTGATGACAGAGGTCATGGATCATTTTGATTTCAAGGAGCATGGAGCATTGTGAGGACGAGGGCATGAAGCAATGTGATCCCAAGTTTCATGGAGGATGGTGATGAGAATGGAAATGGAGTATTGTGATGAGAAGCACATAGAGCATTGTAATGACAATGTCATGTAGCATTTTGCTGACAAAGGCATGGAGCATTGTGATGATATGTGTAATGGAGCACTGTGATGACAAGCGTCACGGAGCATTGTGAATACAGGGGTCATGGAGCATTGGGATGACAAGGGCATGGATCATTGTGATGACAAGGGACATGGAGCACTGGGCTGATAATGTTCATGGAGTGTTGTGATGACAGGTGTCATGGAGCATTGTGATGACTATGGAATGGAGCATTGTGATGACAAGAGTCGCGGATCATTGTGTTGTCGGGTGTCATGGAGTGTTGTGATGACAGTGGTCATGGAGCACTGTAATGATATTGGCGATGGAGCATTGTGATGAATATGTCTTGGAGCATTGGGCTGAAAATATTCATGGATTATTGTGATGACAGGGGTCATGGAGCATTGTGATGAGAAGGGAATGGAGCATGGTGATGACAAGGTCCAGGAGCATTGTGATGAGAAGACCATGGAGACTTGTCATGACAAGTCTCATGGAGCATTCTGATGAAAAGGGGCATGGAGCATAGTGATTACAGGGGTCTTGGAGCATTGTGAGGACTAGGGCATGGAACACTGTGATACATGTGTCATGGGTCATGGAGGCTTGTGATGACAAGTCATGGAGCATTGTGATGACAAGGGCATGGAGCATTGTGATGACAGGAGCATGGAGCATTTGTCTGACAAGATTCATAGATTACTGTGATGACAGTGGACATGGTGCATTGTGATGACAAGGGCATGGATCATTGTGTAGAGAAGGTCATGGTGTATTGTGAAGACAGGTGTCAGGGAGCATTGTGATGACATATGTCATGGTCCATTGCGATGACAATGGCAGGGATTATAGTGATGCCAAATGAAATGGAGAATTGTGATGACAAATATAATGGAGCAGCGTGATGACTATGGCTTGGAGCATTATGATGACAGTGGCCATTGAGAATTTTCATGACAAGGTCGTGATGCATTTTGATGAAAAGTTCCTTGAGCATTGTGATGACAAAACCATGGAGCCTTGTGATGACAAGTCTCATGGATCATACTGATGAAAAGGGTCTTGGAACATTGTGATGACTAGGGCATGGAGCATTGTGAGGAGAAGGCCAAGGAGCATTCTGATGGCATGCGTCATCGAGCTTTGTGATGACAAGGGCATGGAGCATTGTGATTACATGGGTCTTGGAGCATTGTGATGAAAATGGCATGGATCATTGTGATGAAATAGGCATGGAGCCTTGTCATGACAGGGTTCAAGGAGCATACAGACAACAAGTGTCAGGGAGCATTTTGATGACAAGTGTATTGAGCATTGTGATGACAATGGTCATGGAGCATTGTGATGAGAAGACCATGGATAATTGTGATGACGAGCGTCATGGGGCATTATGATGACAAGTGTTATGGAATATTGTGATCACAAGGGTTTGGAGCATTGTTATGACAGAGGTCATGGAGCAATTTGATTTCATTGTGATGACAATAGCATGAAGCATTATGATAATGGGCATGGTGCATTGTGATGACAGGGTTCATGGATCATTGAGATGAAAAGGGGCATAGAGCATTGTGATTACAGCGTTCTTGGAGCATTGTGATGAGAAGGGTCATGGAGCCTTGTGATGACAAGGCCATGGAACATCGTGATGGCAGGGGTCATGGAGCATTGTTATGACAGTGGTAATGGAGCATTGTGATGGCAAGGGCATTTATCATTGTGATGAGAAGGCCATGGAGCATTCTGATGACATGTGTCATGGAGCTTTGTGAAGACAAGGGCATGGAGCAATGTGATGCGAGCGTGCATGGAGCATTGTGATGACAAGGTCCAGGAGCATTGTGATGAGAAGACCATGGAGACTTCTCATGACAAGTCTCATGGAGCATTCTGATGAAAAGGGGCATGGAGCATTGTGATTACAGGGGTCTTGGAGCATTGTGATGACTAGGGCATGGGACACTGTGATACATGTGTCATGGGTCATGGAGGATTGTGATGACAAGTCATGGAGCATTGTGATGACAAGGGCATGGAGCATTGTGATGCCAAGGGTCATGGATCTTTGTGATGCCAAAGGTCATGGAGCATTTTGATGGCAAGGGCGTTGTGCATTGTGATGAGAAAGGCAGGGAACATTCTGATGACAGGGTCTTTGAGCAATTTGATGAAAAGTGTCATGGAACATTTTGATGACAGGTGTTATGGAACATTGTGATGTCAGGGGTCATCGAACATTGTGATGATAAGTGCATGTAGCATTGTGATGACAGGAGTGACGGAGTATTGTGACAAATAGTGATGTAGCATTGTGATATCAGTGGTGAGAGAGCATTTTGATGAGAAGTGCATGGAGCATAGTGATGACAATTTTTATGGAGCATTTTGATGACAAGATTGTGGAGCACTGTGATGACCAGCACATGGTGCCTTGTGATGACATGTGTCATGGAGCATTGTGCTGACAAGTGCATGGAGAAATGTGATGACAAGGGTCATGGAGCATTCTGATGACAATCTTGTCGAGTATTTTGATGACAATGGCATGGATCATTGTGATGAAAACGGCATGGGGCATTGTGATGAAAAAGGCATGGAGCCTTTTCCTGACAGGGTTCAAGGAGCATACTGATGACAAGTGTCAGGGAGCCTTGTGATGACAAGAGTATTGAGAATTGTGATGACAAAGGTCATGGAGCATTGTGATGAAAAGAGCATGGAGTATTGTGATGACAGGCATCATGGAGCGTTGTGATGACAAGTTTTATGGAACATTGTGATCACAAGGGTTTGGAGCATTGTGATGACAGAGGTGATGGATCATTTTGATTTCAAGGAGCATGGAGCATTGTGAGGACGAGGGCATGAAGCAATGTGATCCCAAGTTTCATGGAGGATTGTGATGACAATGGAAATGGAGTATTGTGCTGAGAAGCGCATAGAGCATTGTAATGACAAGGTCATGTAGCATTTTGCTGACAAAGGCATGGAGCATTGTGATGACATGTGTCATGGAGCACTCTGATGACAAGCGTCACGGAGCATTGTGAATACAGGGGTCATGGAGCATTGGGATGACAAGGGCATGGATCATTGTGATGACAAGGTTCATGGAGCACTGGGCTGATAATGTTCATGGAGTGTTGTGATGACAGGTGTCATGGAGCATTGTGATGACTATGGAATGGAGCATTGTGATGACAAGAGTCGCGGATCATTGTGTTCTCGGGTGTCATGGAGTGTTGTGATGACAGTGGTCATGGAGCATTGTAATGATATTGGCCATGGAGCATTGTGATGAATAGTTCTTGGAGCATTGGGCTGAAAATATTCATGGATTATTGTGATGACAGGGGTCATGGAGCATTGTGATGAGAAGGGAATGGAGCATGGTGATGACAAGGTCCAGGAGCATTGTGATGAGAAGACCATGAAGACTTGTCATGAGAGGTCTCATGGAGCATTCTGATGAAAAGGGGCATGGAGCATAGTGATTACAGGGGTCTTGGAGCATTGTGAGGACTAGGGCATGGAACACTGTGATACATGTGTCATGGGTCATGGAGGCTTGTGATGGCAAGTCATGGAGCATTGTGATGACAAGGGCATGGAGCATTGTGATGACAGGAGCATGGAGCATTTGTCTGACAAGATTCATAGATTACTGTGATGACAGTGGACATGGTGCATTGTGATGACAAGGGCATGGATCATTGTGTAGAGAAGGTCATGGTGTATTGTGAAGACAGGTGTCAGGGAGCATTGTGATGACATATGTCATGGTCCATTGCGATGACAATGGCAGGGATTATAGTGATGCCAAATGAAATGTAGAATTGTGATGACAAATATAATGGAGCATTATGATGACAATGGCCATTGAGAATTTTCATGACAAGGTCGTGAAGCATTGTAATGACAAGTTCCTTGAGCATTGTGATGACAAAACCATGGAAACTTGTGATGACAAGTCTCATGGATCATACTGATGAAAAGGGTCTTGGAACATTGTGATGACAAGGGCATGGAGCATTGTGAGGAGAAGGCCAAGGAGCATACTGATGGCATGCGTCATCGAGCTTTGTGATGACAAGGGCATGGAGCATTGTGATTACATGGGTCATGGAGCATTGTGATGAAAATGGCATTGATCATTGTGATGAAATTGGCATGGAGCCTTGTCATGACAGGGTTCAAGGAGCATACAGACAACAAGTGTCAAGGAGCATTTTGATGACAAGTGTATTGAGCATTGTGATGACAATGGTCATGGAGCATTGTGATGAGAAGACCATGGATAATTGTGATGACGAGCGTCATGGGACATTGTGATGACAAGTGTTATGGAATATTGTGATCACAAGGGTTTGGAGCATTGTTATGACAGAGGTCATGGAGCAATTTGATTTCATTGTGATGACAATAGCATGAAGCATTATGATGATGGGCATGGTGCATTGTGATGACAGGGTTCATGGATCATTGAGATGAAAAGGGGCATAGAGCATTGTGATTACAGCGTTCCTGGAGCATTTTGATGAGAAGGGTCCTGGAGCTTTGTGATGAAAAGGCCATGGAACATCGTGAAGGCAGTGGTCATGGAGCATTGTTATGACAGTGGTAATGGAGCATTGTGATGACAAAGGCATGGATCATTGTGATGAGTAGGCCATGGAGCATTCTGATGACATGAGTCATTTAGCTTTGTGAAGACAAGGGCATGGAGCAATGTGATGACAATGACATGGAGCATTGTGATGCCAAGGGTCATGGATCTTTGTGATGACAAAGGTCATGGAGCATTTTGATGGCAAGGGCGTTGTGCATCGTGATGAGAAAGGCAGGGAACATTCTGATGACAGGGTCTTTGAGCAATTTGATGAAAAGTGTCATGGAACATTTGATGACAGGTGTTATTGAACATTGTGATGTCAGGGGTCATCGAACATTGTGATGATAAGTGCATGTAGCATTTTGATGACAGGAGTGACGGAGTATTGTGACAAATAGTGATGTAGCATTGTGATATCAGTGGTGAGAGAGCATTTTGATGAGAAGTGCATGGAGCATTGTGATGACAAATTTTATGGAGCATTGTGATGACAAGAGTGTGGAGCATTGTGATGACAAGCACATGGTGCATTGTGATGACATGTGTCATGGAGGATTGTGCTGCCAAGCGCATGGAGCATTGTGATGACAAGGGTCAAAGAGCATTGTGATGAAAAGTTCATGGAGTATTGTGGTTAAAAAGGTCACAGAGACTGTTGATGACCAGGGCATGGACCATTGTGATGACAAAGGTCATGAAGCATTGTGATGAATGGAGTCACGGAGCATTGTGATGACAGGTGTAATGGAGCATTGTGATAACAAGGGCATGGAGTATTGTGATGACAAGGACATGGAACATTGGTCTAATAAGTTTCATGGATTATTGTGATGACAGTTAAAATGGCGCATTGTGATGACAACGGCATGGAGCATTGTGATGACCAGGCGATGCACTATTGTGAAGACAGGTGTCAGGGAGCATTGTGATGACATATGTAATGGCCCATTGAGATGACAATGGCATGGAGCATTGGGATGCCAAGTGTCATGGAGGATTCTGATGACAAAAGTAATGGAGCATTGTGATGACAATGGCTTGGAGCATTGTGATGACAAGGGTCAGGGAGCATTGTGCTGACAGGTGCATGGAGAATTGTAATGACAAGTGTCATGGAGCATTCTGATGACAAGCTTGTGGAGTATTTTGATGACAATGGCATGGAGCATTTTGATGAAAACGGCATGGGGTTTGTGATGAAAAAGGCATGGAGCCTTTTCGTGACAGGGTTCAAGGAGCATTCTGATGACAAGTGTCAGGGAGCATTGTGATGACAAGTGTATTGAGAATTGTGATGACCAAGGTCATGGAGCATTGTGATGAAAAGAGCATGGAGTATAGTGATGATAGGCATCATGGAGCGTTGTGATGACAAGTGTTATGGAACTTTGTGATCACAAGTGTTTGGAGTATTGTGATGACAGAGGTCATGGATCATTTTGATTTCAAGGAGCATGGAGCATTGTGATGACAAGGGCATGAAGCAATGGGATCCCAAGGTTCATGGAGGATTGTGATGACAATGGAAATGGAGTATTTTGATGACAAGCGCATAGAGCATTGTAATGGAAAGGTCATGTAGCATTTTGCTGACAAAGGCATGGAGCATTGTGATGACATGTGTCATGGAGCACTGTGATGACAAGCGTCACGGAGCATTGTGAATACACGGGTCATGGAGCATTGGGATGACAAGGGCATGGATCATTGTGATGACAAGGGTCATGGAGCACTGGGCTGAAAATGTTCATGGACTGTTGTGATGACAGGGGTCATGGAGCATTGTGATGACTAGGGAATGGAGCATTGTGATGAAAAGAGTCCCAGATCATTTTGTTGTCAGTTGTCATGGAGTGTTGTGATAACAGTGGTCATGGAGCATTGTGAAGATATTGGCCATGGAGCATTGTGATGAGTAGGTCGTGGAGCATTGGGCTGAAAATGTTAATGGACTACTGTGATGACAGGTGTCATGGAGCATTGTGATGACAAGGGAATGGAGCATGGTGATGACAGGATCCTGGAGCATTGTGAGAAGACCATGGAGACTTGTGATGACAAGTCTCATGGAGCATTCTGATGAAATGGGGGATGGAGCATTGTGATTACAGGTGTCTTGGAGCATTGTGATGACAAGGGCATGGAGCATTATGATGAGAAGGCCATGAAGCATTCTGATGATATGCATCATGGAGCTTTTTGATGACAAGGGCATGGATCATTGTGATTACAGGGATCTTGGAGCATTGTGATGAAAAGGGCATGGATTATTGTGATGACAATGGCATGGAGCCTTGTTATGACAGGGTTCAAGGAGCATACTGACGACAAGTGTCAGGGAGCCTTGTGATGAGAAGTGTATTGAGCATTGTGATGACAAAGATCATGGAGCATTGTGAAGAGAAGACCATGGATAATTGTGATGATGAGCGTCATGGGGTGTTGTGATGATAAGTGTTATGGAACATTGTGATCACAAGTGTTTGGAGCATTATGATGACAGAGGTCATGGAGAATATTGATTTCATTGTGATGACAATACCCTGAAGCATTATGATGACGGGCATGGTGCATTGTGATGGCAGGGTTCATGGAGAATTGAGATGAAAAGGGGCATGGAGCATTGTGTTTACAAAGGTCTTGGAGCATTGTGATGACAAGGGCATGGAGCATTGTGATGAGAAGGTCATGGGGTATTGTGAAGACAGGTGTCAGGGAACATTGTGATGACATAAGTCATGGTCCATTGCGATGAAAATGGCATGGAGCATTGTGATACCGAATGTAATGGAGGATTGTGATGACAAATATAATGGAGCATTGTGATGATTAGCGCTTGGAGCATTATGATGACAATGGTCATTGAGAATTTTCATGACAAGGTCGTGAAGCATTGTGATGACAAAGTCCTGGAGCATTGTGTTGACAAAACTATGGAGCCTTGTGATGACAAGTCTCATGGAGCATACTGATGAAAAGGGGCATGGAGCATTGTGATTACAGGGGTCTTGGAGCATTGTGATGACAAGGGTCACAGAGAATTGTGAAGAAATATTCATGGAGCATTGTGGTTACAAAGTTCAAAGGGCCTTGTGATGACGCGGGCATGGACCACTGTGATGACAAAGGTTATGTAGCATTTTGATGGCTGGAGTCACGGAGCATTGTGATGAAAGGGGTCATGGAGCATTGTGATGACATGTGTCATGGAGCATTGTGCTGACAAGCGCATGGAGCATTGTGATGACAAGGGTCATGAAGCATTGTGGTGAGAAAGGCATAGAGCATTGTGATGACAAGGGTCAAAGAGCATTGTGATGAAAATTTCATGGAGCATTGCAGTTAAAAAGGTCACAGAGACTGTTGATGACGAGGGCACGGACCATTGTGATGACAAAGATCATGAAGCATTGTGATGACTGGAGTCACGGAGCATTGTGATGACAGGGGTCATGGAGCTTTGTGATAATAAGGGAATGGAGAATTGTGATGACAAGGGCATGGAACATTGGTCTAATAAGTTTCATGGATTATTGTGATGACAGTTGGAATGGCGCATTGTGATGACAGGGGCACGGAGCATGGTGATGACCAGGTCATGCAGTATTGTGAAGACAGGTGTCAGGGAGCATTGTGATGACATATGCAATGGACTATTGTGATGACAATGGCATGGAGCATTTTGATGCCAAGTGTCATGGAGGATTCTGATGACAAAGGTAATGGAGAGTTGTGATGACAATGGCTTGGAGCACTGTGATGACAAGAGTCAGGGAGCATTGTGCTGACAAGTGCATGGAGAATGGTGATGACAAGGGTCATGGAGCATTCTGATGAGAAGCTTCTCGAGTATTTTGATGACAATGGCATGGAGCATTGTGATGAAAACACATGGGGTATTGTGATGAAAAATGCATTGAGACTTTTTGTGACAGGGTTCAAGGAGCATTCTGATGACAAATATCAGGGAGCATTGTGATGACAAGTGTATTGAGCATTTTGATGACAAAGGTCATGGAGCACTGTGATGAAAAAGGCATGGAATATTGTGATGACGGGCATCATGGAGCGTTGTGATGACAGGTGTTATGGAACATTGTGATCACAAGGGTTTGGAGCATTGTGATGACAGAGGTCATGGATCATTTTGATTTCAAGGAGCATGGAGCATTGTGAGGACGAGGGCATGAGGCAATGTGATCCCAAGGTTCATGGAGGATGGTGATGACAATGGAAATGGAGTATTGTGATGACAAGTGCGTAGAGCATTGTAATGACAAGGTCATGTAGCATTTTGCTGACAAAGGCATGGAGCATTGTGATGACATGTGTCATGGAGCACTGTGATAACAGGCGTCACAGAGCATTGTGAATACAGGGGTCATGGAGCATTGGGATGAAAAGGGCATGGATCATTGTGATGACAAGGGTCATGGAGCACGGGGCTAAAATGTTCATGGAGTGTTGTGATGACAGGGGTCATGGAGCATTGTGATGACTATGGAATGGAGCATTGTGATGACAAGAGTCGCGGATCATTGTGTTGTCGGGTGTCATGGAGTGTTGTGATGACAGTGGTCATGGAGCATTGTAATGATATTGGCCATGGAGCATTGTGATGAATATATCTTGGAGCATTGGGCTGAAAATATTCATGGATTATTGTGATGACAGGGGTCATGGAGCATTGTGATGAGAAGGGAATGAGCATGGTGATGACAAGGTCCAGGAGCATTGTGATGAGAAGACCATGGAGACTTGTCATGACAAGTCTCATGGAGCATTCTGATGAAAAGGGGCATGGAGCATAGTGATTACAGGGGTCTTGGAGCATTGTGAGGACTAGGGCATGGAACACTGTGACACATGTGTCATGGGTCATGGAGGCTTGTGATGACAAGTCATGGAGCATTGTGATGACAAGGGCATGGAGCATTGTGATGACAGGAGCATGGAGCATTTGTCTAACAAGATTCATAGATTACTGTGATGACAGTGGACATGGTGCATTGTGATGACAAGGGCATGGATCATTGTGTAGAGAAGGTCATGGTTTATTGTGAAGACAGGTGTCAGGGAGCATTGTCATGACATATGGCATGGTCCATTGCGATGACAATGGCAGGGATTATAGTGATGCCAAATGAAATGGAGAATTGTGATGACAAATATAATGGAGCATCGTGATGACTATGGCTTGGAGCATTATGATGACAATGGCCATTGAGAATTTTCATGACAAGGTCATGAAGCATTGTGATGACAATTTCCTTGAGCATTGTGATGACAAAACCATGGAGCCTTGTGATGACAAGTCTCATGGATCATACTGATGAAAAGGGTCTTGGAACATTGTGATGACTAGGGCATGGAGCATTGTGAGGAGAAGGCCAAGGAGCATTCTGATGGCATGCGTCATCGAGCTTTGTGATGACAAGGGCATGGAGCACTGTGATTACATGGGTCTTGGAGCACTGTGATGAAAATGGCATGGATCATTGTGATGAAATAGGCATGGAGCCTTGTCATGACAGGGTTCAAGGAGCATACAGACAACAAGTGTCAGGGAACATTTTGATGACAAGTGTATTGAGCATTGTGATGACAATGGTCATGGAGCATTGTGATGAGAAGACCATGGATAATTGTGATGACGAGCGTCATGGGGCATTATGATGACAAGTGTTATGGAATATTGTGATCACAAGGGTTTGGAGCATTGTTATGACAGAGGTCATGGAGCAATTTGATTTCATTGTTTTGCAATAGCATGAAGCATTATGATGATGGGCATGGTGCATTGTGATGACAGGGTTCATGGATCATTGAGATGAAAAGGGGCATAGAGCACTGTGATTATAGCGTTCTTGGAGCATTGTGATGAGAAGGGTCATGGAGCCTTGTGATGACAAGGCCATGGAACATCGTGATGGCAGGGGTCATGGAGCATTGTTATGACAGTGGTAATGGAGCATTGTGATGGCAAGGGCATGGATCATTGTGATGAGAAGGCCATGGAGCATTCTGATGACATGTGTCATGGAGCTTTGTGAAGACAAGGGCATGGAGCAATGTGATGAGAGCGTGCATGGAGCATTGTGTTGACAAGGTCCAGGAGCATTGTGATGAGAAGACCATGGAGACTTCTCATGACAAGTCTCATGGAGCATTCTGATGAAAAGGGGCATGGAACATTGTGATTACAGGGGTCTTGGAGCATTGTGATGACTAGGGCATGGAACACTGTGATACATGTGTCATGGGTCATGGAGGATTGTGATGACAAGTCATGGAGCATTGTGATTACAAGGGCATGGAGCATTGTGATGACCAGGCCATGCAGTATTGTGAAGACAGGTGTCAGGGAGCATTGTGATGACATATGTAATGGCCCATTGTGATGACAATGGCATGGAGCATAGTGATGCCAAGTGTCATGGAGGATTCTGATGACAAAAGTAATGGAGCATTGTGATGGCAATGGCTTGGAGCATTGTGATGACAAGGGTCAGGGAGCATTGTGCTGACAAGTGCGTGGAGAATTGTAATGACAAGTGTCATGGAGCATTCTGATGACAAGCTTGTGGAGTATTTTGATGACAATGGCATGGATCATTTTGATGAAAACGGCATGGGGCATTGTGATGAAAAAGGCATGGAGCCTTTTTGTGACATGGTTCAAGGAGCATCCTGATGACAAGTGTCAGGGAGCATTGTGATGACAAGTGTATTGAGAATTGTGATGACAAAGGTCATGGAGCATTGTGATGAAAAGAGCATGGCGTATAGTCATGACAGGCATCATGGAGCGTTGTGATGACAAGTGTTATGGAACTTTGTGATCACAAGGGTTTGGAGTATTGTGATGACAGATGTCATGGATCATTTTGATTTCAAGGAGCAGGGAGCATTGTGATGACAAGGGCATGAAGCAATGGTATCCCAAGGTTCATGGAGGATTGTGATGACAATGGAAATGGAGTATTTTGATGACAAGCTCATAGAGCATTGTAATGGAAAGGTCATATAGCATTTTGCTGACAAATGCATGGAGCATTGTGATGACATGTGTCATGGAGCACTGTGATGACAAGAGTCACGGAGCATTGTGAATACACGGGTCATGGAGCATTGGGATGACAAGGGCATGGATCATTGTGATGACAAGGGACATGGAGCACTGGGCTGAATATGTTCATGGACTGTTGTGATGACAGGGGTCATGGAGCATTGTGATGACTAGGGAAAGGAGAATTGTGATGACAAAAGTTCCAGATCATTTTGTTGTCAGTTGTCATGGAGTGTTGTGATAACAGTGGTCATGGAGCCTTGTGATGAGTAGGTCGTGGAGCATTGGGCTGAAAATGTTAATGGACTACTGTGATGACAGGGGTCTTGGAGCATTGTGATGACAAGGGAATGGAGCATGGTGATGACAAGGTCCTGGAGCATTGTGAGGAGAAGACCATGGAGACTTGTGATGACAAGTCTCATGGAGCATTCTGATGAAAAGGGGGATGGAGCATTGTGATTACAGGGTTCTTGGAGCATTGTGATGACAAGGGCATGGAGCATTATGATGAGAAGGCCATGAAGCATTCTGATCACATGCGTCATGGAGCTTTTTGATGACAAGGGCATGGATCATTGTGATTACAGGGATCTTGGAGCATTGTGATGAAAAGGGCATGGATTATTGTGATGACAAAGTCATGGAGCCTTGTCATGACAGGGTTCAAGGAGCATACTGATGACAAGTGTCAGGGAGCCTTGTGATGACAAGTGTATTGAGCATTGTGATGACAAAGATCATGGAGCATTGTGAAGAGAAGACCATGGAAAATTGTGATGATGAGCGTCATGGGGTGTTGTGATGATAAGTGTTATGGAACATTGTGATCACAAGTGTTTGGAGCATTATGATGACAGAGGTCATGGAGAATATTGATTTCATTGTGATGACAATAGCCTGAAGCATTATGATGATGGGCATGGTGCATTGTGATGGCAGGGTTCATGGAGCATTGAGATGAATAGGGGTATGGAGCATTGTGTTTACAAGGGTCTTGGAGCATTGTGATGACAAGGGCAAGGAGCATTGTGATTACAGGGTCCTTCAGCATTGTGATGACAAGTGTCATGGAACCTTGTGATGACTAGGCCATGGAATATTGTGATGGCAGTGGTCATGGAGCATTGTTATGACAGAGGTAATGGAGCATTGTGATGAGAAGGTCATGGAACATTGGTCTGAAATGTTTCATGGATTATTGTGATGAGAGTGGACATGGAGCATTGTGATGACAAGGGTACGGAACACTATGATACATGGGTCATGCAGGATTGTAATGACAAGGGCAGGGAGCATTGCGATGAGAAGGGCATCGAGCATTGTGATGACAAGTGTCATGGAGCTTTGTGATGACAAGGGCATAGAGCAATGTTATGAGAGGGTTCATGGAGCATTGTGATGACAATGACATGGAGCATTGTGATGCCAAGGGTCATGGAGTTTTGTGATGACAAGTCATGGAGCATTTTGATGACAAGGGCATGGTGCATTGTGATGAGAAGTGCAGGGATCATTTTGATGACCGGGCCATGCAGCAATTTGATGAAAAGTGTAATGGAATATTTTGATGGCAGGTGTTATAGAACATTGTGATGTCAGGGGTCTTGGAGCTTTGGGATGAAAAGGATCATGGAGCATTTTGATGACAGGGGTTATGGAACATTGTGATGTCAGGGATCATGGAACATTGTGATGATAAGGGGATGTAGCAGTGTGATGACAGGGTCATGGAACATTGTGATTACAGGGGTGAGGGTGTACTGTGATGACTAGTCATTGAACACTGTGATATCTCTGGTGAGAGAGCATTTTGATGAGAAGTGCATGGACCATTGTGATTACAAGGTTTATGGAGCATTGCAATGACAAAGTTGTGGACCGATGTGATGAAATGCACGTAACACATTGTGAAGACAATGGTCATGGAGCATTGTTCTGACAAAGACATGGAGCATTGTGATAACAAGGGTCACTGTGAATTGTGATGAAAAGTTCATGGAGCATTGTGGTTACAAAGGTCACAGAACCTTGTGATGACACGGGCATGGATTATTGTGATGACAAACGTTATGAAGCATTGTGATGACTGGAGTCACTGAGCATTGTGATGACAGGGGTCATGGAGCATTGTGATGACATGTGTCATGGAGCATTGTGCTGACAAGCGCATGGAGCATTGTGATGACAAGGGTCATGGAGCATTGTGCTGAGAAAGGCATAGAGCATTGTGATGACAAGGGTCAAAGAGCATTGTGATGAAAACTTCATGGATCATTTTGGTTAAAAAGCTCACAGAGAGTGATGATGACGAGGGCATGGCCCATTGTGGTGACAAAGGTCATGAAGCATTGTGATGACTGGAGTCACAGAGCACTGTGATGGCAGGGGTCATGGAGCATTGTGATAACAAGGGCATGGAGCATTGTGATGACCAGGGCAATGAGCATTGGTCTAATAAGTGTCATGGATTATTGCGATGACACTTGGAATGGCGCATTGTGATGACAAGGGCATGGAGCATTGTGATGGTCAGGTCATGCAGTATTGTGAAGACAGGTGTCAGGGAGCATTGTGATGAAATATGTAATGGCCCATTGTGATGACAATGGCATGGAGCATTGGGATGCCAAGTGTCATGGAGGATTCTGATGGCAAAGGTAATGGAGCATTGTGATGACAATGGCTTGGAGCATTGTGATGACAAGGGTCAGGGAGCATTGTGCTGACAAGTGCATGGAGAAATGTGATGACAAGGGTCATGGAGCATTCTGATGACAAGCTTGTGGAGTCTTTTGATGACAATGGCATGGAGCATTGTGATGAAAACGGCATGGGACATTGTGATGAAAAAGGCATGCAGCCTTTTCCTGACAGGGTTCAAGGAGCATACTGATGACAAGTGTCAGGGAGCCTTGTGATGACAAGTGTATTGAGAATTGTGATGACAAAGGTCATGGAGCATTGTGATGAAAAGAGCATGGAGTATTGTGATGACAGGCATCATGGAGCGTTGTGATGACAAGTGTTATGGAACATTGTGATCACAAGGGTTTGGAGCATTGTGATGACAGAGGTCATGGATCATTTTGATTTCAAGGAGCATGGAGCATTGTGAGGACGAGGGCATGAAGCAATGTGATCCCAAGTTTCATGGAGGATGGTGATGAGAATGGAAATGGAGTATTGTGATGAGAAGCACATAGAGCATTGTAATGACAATGTCATGTAGCATTTTGCTGACAAAGGCATGGAGCATTGTGATGACATGTGTAATGGAGCACTGTGATGACAAGCGTCACGGAGCATTGTGAATACAGGGGTCATGGAGCATTGGGATGACAAGGGCATGGATCATTGTGATGACAAGGGACATGGAGCACTGGGCTGATAATGTTCATGGAGTGTTGTGATGACAGGTGTCATGGAGCATTGTGATGACTATGGAATGGAGCATTGTGATGACAAGAGTCGCGGATCATTGTGTTGTCGGGTGTCATGGAGTGTTGTGATGACAGTGGTCATGGAGCACTGTAATGATATTGGCGATGGAGCATTGTGATGAATATGTCTTGGAGCATTGGGCTGAAAATATTCATGGATTATTGTGATGACAGGGGTCATGGAGCATTGTGATGAGAAGGGAATGGAGCATGGTGATGACAAGGTCCAGGAGCATTGTGATGAGAAGACCATGGAGACTTGTCATGACAAGTCTCATGGAGCATTCTGATGAAAAGGGGCATGGAGCATAGTGATTACAGGGGTCTTGGAGCATTGTGAGGACTAGGGCATGGAACACTGTGATACATGTGTCATGGGTCATGGAGGCTTGTGATGACAAGTCATGGAGCATTGTGATGACAAGGGCATGGAGCATTGTGATGACAGGAGCATGGAGCATTTGTCTGACAAGATTCATAGATTACTGTGATGACAGTGGACATGGTGCATTGTGATGACAAGGGCATGGATCATTGTGTAGAGAAGGTCATGGTGTATTGTGAAGACAGGTGTCAGGGAGCATTGTGATGACATATGTCATGGTCCATTGCGATGACAATGGCAGGGATTATAGTGATGCCAAATGAAATGGAGAATTGTGATGACAAATATAATGGAGCAGCGTGATGACTATGGCTTGGAGCATTATGATGACAGTGGCCATTGAGAATTTTCATGACAAGGTCGTGATGCATTTTGATGAAAAGTTCCTTGAGCATTGTGATGACAAAACCATGGAGCCTTGTGATGACAAGTCTCATGGATCATACTGATGAAAAGGGTCTTGGAACATTGTGATGACTAGGGCATGGAGCATTGTGAGGAGAAGGCCAAGGAGCATTCTGATGGCATGCGTCATCGAGCTTTGTGATGACAAGGGCATGGAGCATTGTGATTACATGGGTCTTGGAGCATTGTGATGAAAATGGCATGGATCATTGTGATGAAATAGGCATGGAGCCTTGTCATGACAGGGTTCAAGGAGCATACAGACAACAAGTGTCAGGGAGCATTTTGATGACAAGTGTATTGAGCATTGTGATGACAATGGTCATGGAGCATTGTGATGAGAAGACCATGGATAATTGTGATGACGAGCGTCATGGGGCATTATGATGACAAGTGTTATGGAATATTGTGATCACAAGGGTTTGGAGCATTGTTATGACAGAGGTCATGGAGCAATTTGATTTCATTGTGATGACAATAGCATGAAGCATTATGATAATGGGCATGGTGCATTGTGATGACAGGGTTCATGGATCATTGAGATGAAAAGGGGCATAGAGCATTGTGATTACAGCGTTCTTGGAGCATTGTGATGAGAAGGGTCATGGAGCCTTGTGATGACAAGGCCATGGAACATCGTGATGGCAGGGGTCATGGAGCATTGTTATGACAGTGGTAATGGAGCATTGTGATGGCAAGGGCATTTATCATTGTGATGAGAAGGCCATGGAGCATTCTGATGACATGTGTCATGGAGCTTTGTGAAGACAAGGGCATGGAGCAATGTGATGCGAGCGTGCATGGAGCATTGTGATGACAAGGTCCAGGAGCATTGTGATGAGAAGACCATGGAGACTTCTCATGACAAGTCTCATGGAGCATTCTGATGAAAAGGGGCATGGAGCATTGTGATTACAGGGGTCTTGGAGCATTGTGATGACTAGGGCATGGGACACTGTGATACATGTGTCATGGGTCATGGAGGATTGTGATGACAAGTCATGGAGCATTGTGATGACAAGGGCATGGAGCATTGTGATGCCAAGGGTCATGGATCTTTGTGATGCCAAAGGTCATGGAGCATTTTGATGGCAAGGGCGTTGTGCATTGTCATGAGAAAGGCAGGGAACATTCTGATGACAGGGTCTTTGAGCAATTTGATGAAAAGGGTCATGGAACATTTTGATGACAGGTGTTATGGAACATTGTGATGTCAGGGGTCATCGAACATTGTGATGATAAGTGCATGTAGCATTGTGATGACAGGAGTGACGGAGTATTGTGACAAATAGTGATGTAGCATTGTGATATCAGTGGTGAGAGAGCATTTTGATGAGAAGTGCATGGAGCATTGTGATGACAAGATTGTGTAGCACTGTGATGACAAGCACATGGTGCATTGTGATGACATGTGTCATGGAGCATTGTGCTGCCAAGTGCGTGGAGCATTGTGATGACAATGGTCAAAGAGCATTGTGATGAAAAGTTCATGGAGCATTGTGGTTAAAAAGGTCACAGAGACTGTTGATGACCAGGGCATGGACCATTGTGATGACAAAGGTCATGAAGCATTGTGATGATTGGAGTCACGGAGCATTGTGATGACAGGGGTCATGGAGCATTGTGATAACAAGGGCATGGATCATTGTGATGACCAGGCCATGCAGTATTGTGAAGACAGGAGTCAGGGAGCATTGTGATGACATATGTAATGGCCCATTGTGATGACAATGGCATGGAGCATAGTGATGCCAAGTGTCATGGAGGATTCTGATGACAAAAGTAATGGAGCATTGTGATGACAATGGCTTGGAGCATTGTGATGACAAGGGTCAGGGAGCATTGTGCTGACAAGTGCGTGGAGAATTGTAATGACAAGTGTCATGGAGCATTCTGATGACAAGCTTGTGGAGTATTTTGATGACAATGGCATGGATCATTTTGATGAAAACGGCATGGGGCATTGTGATGAAAATGGCATGGAGCCTTTTTGTGACATGGTTCAAGGAGCATTCTGATGACAAGTGTCAGGGAGCATTGTGATGACAAGTGTATTGAGAATTGTGATGACAAAGGTCATGGAGCATTGTGATGAAAAGAGCATGGCGTATAGTCATGACAGGCATCATGGAGCGTTGTGATGACAAGTGTTATGGAACTTTGTGATCACAAGGGTTTGGAGTATTGTGATGACAGAGGTCATGGATCATTTTGATTTCAAGGAGCAGGGAGCATTGTGATGACAAGGGCATGAAGCAATGGGATCCCAAGGTTCATGGAGGATTGTGATGACAATGGAAATGGAGTATTTTGATGACAAGCTCATAGAGCATTGTAATGGAAAGGTCATATAGCATTTTGCTGACAAATGCATGGAGCATTGTGATGACATGTGTCATGGAGCACTGTGATGACAAGAGTCACGGAGCATTGTGAATACACGGGTCATGGAGCATTGGGATGACAAGAGCATGGATCATTGTGATGACAAGGGACATGGAGCACTGGGCTGAATATGTTCATGGACTGTTGTGATGACAGGGGTCATGGAGCATTGTGATGACTAGGGAATGGAGCATTGTGATGACAAAAGTCCCAGATCATTTTGTTGTCAGTTGTCATGGAGTGTTGTGATAACAGTGGTCATGGAGCATTGTGAAGATATTGGCCATGGAGCCTTGTGATGAGTAGGTCGTGGAGCATTGGGCTGAAAATGTTAATGGACTACTGTGATGACAGGGGTCTTGGAGCATTGTGATGACAAGGGAATGGAGCATGGTGATGACAAGGTCCTGGAGCATTGTGAGGAGAAGACCATGGAGACTTGTGATGACAAGTCTCATGGAGCATTCTGATGAAAAGGGGGATGGAGCATTGTCATTACAGGGTTCTTGGAGCATTGTGATGACAAGGGCATGGAGCATTATGATGAGAAGGCCATGAAGCATTCTGATCACATGCGTCATGGAGCTTTTTGATGACAAGTGCATGGATCATTGTGATTACAGGCATCTTGGAGCATTGTGATGAAAAGGGCATGGATTATTGTGATGACAAAGGCATGGAGCCTTGTCATGACAGGGTTCAAGGAGCATACTGATGACAAGTGTCAGGGAGCCTTGTGATGACAAGTGTATTGAGCATTGTGATGACAAAGTTCATGGAGCATTTTGAAGAGAAGACCATGGAAAATTGTGATGATGAGCGTCATGGGGTGTTGTGATGATAAGTGTTATGGAACATTGTGATCACAAGTGTTTGGAGCATTATGATGACAGAGGTCATGGAGAATATTGATTTCATTGTGATGACAATAGCCTGAAGCATTATGATGATGGGCATGGTGCATTGTGATGGCAGGGTTCATGGAGGATTGAGATGAAAAGGGGCATGGAGCATTGTGTTTACAAGGGTCTTGGAGCATTGTGATGACAAGGGCATGGAACATTGTAATGAGAAGGCCAAGGAACTTTCTGATGAGATGCATCATGGAGCTTTGTGATGACAAGGGCAAGGAGCATTGTGATTACAGGGTCCTTCAGCATTGTGATGACAAGTGTCATGGAACCTTGTGATGACTAGGCCATGGAACATTGTGATGGCAGGGGTCATGGTGCATTGTTACGACAGAGGTAATGGAGCATTGTGATGAGAAGGGCATGGAACATTGGTCTGAAATGTTTCATGGATTATTGTGATGAGAGTGGACATGGAGCATTGTGATGACAAGGGTACGGAACACTATGATACATGGGTCATGCAGGATTGTAATGACAAGGGCATGGAGCATTGCGATGAGAAGGGCATCGAGCATTGTGATGACAAGTGGCATGGAGCTTTGTGATGACAAGGGCATAGAGCAATGTTATGAGAGGGTTCCTGGAGCATTGTGATGACAATGACATGGAGCATTGTGATGCCAAGGGTCATGGAGTTTTGTGATGACAAGTCATGGAGCATTTTGATGACAAGGGCCTGGTGCATTGTGATGAGAAGTGCAGGGATCATTTTGATGACCGGGCCATGCAGCAATTTGATGAAAAGTGTAATGGAATATTTTGATGGCTGGTGTTATAGAACATTGTGATGTCAGGGGTCTTGGAGCTTTGGGATGAAAAGGATCATGGAGCATTTTGATGACAGGGGTTATGGAACATTGTGATGTTATAGGTCATGGAACATTGTGATGCTAAGGGGATGCAGCAGTGTGATGACAGGGTCATGGAACATTGTGATTACAGGGGTGAGGGTGTACTGTGATGACTAGTCATTGAACACTGTGATATCTCTGGTGAGAGAGCATTTTGATGAGAAGTGCATGGACCATTGTGATTACAAGGTTTATGGAGCATTGCAATGACAAGGTTGTGGACCGATGTGATGAAATGCACGTGGCACATTGTGAAGACAATGGTCATGGAGCATTGTTCTGACAAAGACCTGGAGCATTGTGATAACAAGGGTCACTGTGAATTGTGATGAAAAGTTCATGGAGCATTGTGGTTACAAAGGTCACAGAACCTTGTGATGACACGGGCATGGATTATTGTGATGACAAACGTTATGAAGCATTGTGATGACTGGAGTCACTGAGCATTGTGATGACAGGGGTCATGGAGCATTGTGATGACATGTGTCATGGAGCATTGTGCTGACAAGCGCATGGAGCATTGTGATGACAAGGGTCATGGAGCATTGTGCTGAGAAAGGCATAGAGCATTGTGATGACAAGGGTCAAAGAGCATTGTGATGAAAACTTCATGGATCATTTTGGTTAAAAAGCTCACAGAGAGTGATGATGACGAGGGCATGGCCCATTGTGGTGACAAAGGTCATGAAGCATTGTGATGACTGGAGTCACAGAGCACTGTGATGGCAGGGGTCATGGAGCATTGTGATAACAAGGGCATGGAGCATTGTGATGACCAGGGCAATGAGCATTGGTCTAATAAGTGTCATGGATTATTGCGATGACAGTTGGAATGGCGCATTGTGATGACAAGGGCATGGAGCATTGTGATGGTCAGGTCATGCAGTATTGTGAAGACAGGTGTCAGGGAGCATTGTGATGAAATATGTAATGGCCCATTGTGATGACAATGGCATGGAGCATTGGGATGCCAAGTGTCATGGAGGATTCTGATGGCAAAGGTAATGGAGCATTGTGATGACAATGGCTTGGAGCATTGTGATGACAAGGGTCAGGGAGCATTGTGCTGACAAGTGCATGGAGAAATGTGATGACAAGGGTCATGGAGCATTCTGATGACAAGCTTGTGGAGTATTTTGATGACAATGGCATGGAGCATTGTGATGAAAACGGCATGGGACATTGTGATGAAAAAGGCATGGAGCCTTTTCCTGACAGGGTTCAAGGAGCATACTGATGACAAGTGTCAGGGAGCCTTGTGATGACAAGTGTATTGAGAATTGTGATGACAAAGGTCATGGAGCATTGTGATGAAAAGAGCATGGAGTATTGTGATGACAGGCATCATGGAGCGTTGTGAAGACAAGTGTTATGGAACATTGTGATCACAAGGGTTTGGAGCATTGTGATGACAGAGGTCATGGATCATTTTGATTTCAAGGAGCATGGAGCATTGTGAGGACGAGGGCATGAAGCAATGTGATCCCAAGTTTCATGGAGGATTGTGATGAGAATGGAAATGGAGTATTGTGATGAGAAGCACATAGAGCATTGTAATGACAATGTCATGTACCATTTTGCTGACAAAGGCATGGAGCATTGTGATGACATGTGTAATGGAGCACTGTGATGACAAGCGTCACGGAGCATTGTGAATACAGGGGTCATGGAGCATTGGGATGACAAGGGCATGGATCATTGTGATGACAAGTGTCATGGAGCACTGGGCTGATAATGTTCATGGAGTGTTGTGATGACAGGTGTCATGGAGCATTGTGATGACTATGGAATGGAGCATTGTGATGACAAGAGTCACGGATCATTGTGTTGTCGGGTGTCATGGAGTGTTGTGATGACAGTGGTCATGGAGCACTGTAATGATATTGGCGATGGAGCATTGTGATGAATATGTCTTGGAGCATTGGGCTGAAAATATTCATGGATTATTGTGATGATAGGGGTCATGGAGCATTGTGATGAGAAGGGAATGGAGCATGGTGATGACAAGGTCCAGGAGCATTGTGATGAGAAGACCATGGAGACTTGTCATGACAAGTCTCATGGAGCATTCTGATGAAAAGGGGCATGGAGCATAGTGATTACAGGGGTCTTGGAGCATTGTGAGGACTAGGGCATGGAACACTGTGATACATGTGTCATGGGTCATGGAGGCTTGTGATGACAAGTCATGGAGCATTGTGATGACAAGGGCATGGAGCATTGTGATGACAGGAGCATGGAGCATTTGTCTGACAAGATTCATAGATTACTGTGATGACAGTGGACATGGTGCATTGTGATGACAAGGGCATGGATCATTGTGTAGAGAAGGTCATGGTGTATTGTGAAGACAGGTGTCAGGGAGCATTGTGATGACATATGTCATGGTCCATTGCGATGACAATGGCAGGGATTATAGTGATGCCAAATGAAATGGAGAATTGTGATGACAAATATAATGGAGCAGCGTGATGACTATGGCTTGGAGCATTATGATGACAGTGGCCATTGAGAATTTTCATGACAAGGTCGTGATGCATTTTGATGAAAAGTTCCTTGAGCATTGTGATGACAAAACCATGGAGCCTTGTGATGACAAGTCTCATGGATCATACTGATGAAAAGGGTCTTGGAACATTGTGATGACTAGGGCATGGAGCATTGTGAGGAGAAGGCCAAGGAGCATTCTGATGGCATGCGTCATCGAGCTTTGTGATGACAAGGGCATGGAGCATTGTGATTACATGGGTCTTGGAGCATTGTGATGAAAATGGCATGGATCATTGTGATGAAATAGGCATGGAGCCTTGTCATGACAGGGTTCAAGGAGCATACAGACAACAAGTGTCAGGGAGCATTTTGATGACAAGTGTATTGAGCATTGTGATGACAATGGTCATGGAGCATTGTGATGAGAAGACCATGGATAATTGTGATGACGAGCGTCATGGGGCATTATGATGACAAGTGTTATGGAATATTGTGATCACAAGGGTTTGGAGCATTGTTATGACAGAGGTCATGGAGCAATTTGATTTCATTGTGATGACAATAGCATGAAGCATTATGATAATGGGCATGGTGCATTGTGATGACAGGGTTCATGGATCATTGAGATGAAAAGGGGCATAGAGCATTGTGATTACAGCGTTCTTGGAGCATTGTGATGAGAAGGGTCATGGAGCCTTGTGATGACAAGGCCATGGAACATCGTGATGGCAGGGGTCATGGAGCATTGTTATGACAGTGGTAATGGAGCATTGTGATGGCAAGGGCATTTATCATTGTGATGAGAAGGCCATGGAGCATTCTGATGACATGTGTCATGGAGCTTTGTGAAGACAAGGGCATGGAGCAATGTGATGCGAGCGTGCATGGAGCATTGTGATGACAAGGTCCAGGAGCATTGTGATGAGAAGACCATGGAGACTTCTCATGACAAGTCTCATGGAGCATTCTGATGAAAAGGGGCATGGAGCATTGTGATTACAGGGGTCTTGGAGCATTGTGATGACTAGGGCATGGGACACTGTGATACATGTGTCATGGGTCATGGAGGATTGTGATGACAAGTCATGGAGCATTGTGATGACAAGGGCATGGAGCATTGTGATGCCAAGGGTCATGGATCTTTGTGATGCCAAAGGTCATGGAGCATTTTGATGGCAAGGGCGTTGTGCATTGTCATGAGAAAGGCAGGGAACATTCTGATGACAGGGTCTTTGAGCAATTTGATGAAAAGTGTCATGGAACATTTTGATGACAGGTGTTATGGAACATTGTGATGTCAGGGGTCATCGAACATTGTGATGATAAGTGCATGTAGCATTGTGATGACAGGAGTAACGGAGTATTGTGACAAATAGTGATGTAGCATTGTGATATCAGTGGTGAGAGAGCATTTTGATGAGAAGTGCATGGAGCATTGTGATGACAAGATTGTGTAGCACTGTGATGACAAGCACATGGTGCATTGTGATGACATGTGTCATGGAGCATTGTGCTGCCAAGCGCGTGGAGCATTGTGATGACAATGGTCAAAGAGCATTGTGATGAAAAGTTCATGGAGCATTGTGGTTAAAAAGGTCACAGAGCCTGTTGATGACCAGGACATGGAGCATTGTGATGACAGAGGTCATGGATCATTTTGATTTCAAGGAGCATGGAGCATTGTGAGGACGCAGGCATGAAGCAATGTGATCCCAAGTTTCATGGAGGATTGTGATGACAATGGAAATGGAGTATTGTGATGAGAAGCGCATAGAGCATTGCAATGAAAAGGTCATGTAGCATTTTGCTGACAAAGGCATGGAGCATTGTGATGACATGTGTCATGGAGCACTGTGATGACAGGAGCATGGAGCATTTGTCTGACAAGATTCATAGATTATTGTGATGACAGTGGACATGGTGCATTGTGATGTCAAGGGCATGGATCATTGTGTAGAGAAGGTCATGGTGTATTGTGAAGACAGGTGTCAGGGAGCATTGTGATGACATATGTCATGGTCCATTGCGATGACAATGGCAGGGATTATAGTGATGCCAAATGAAATGGAGAATTGTGATGACAAATATAATGGAGCATCGTGATGACTATGGCTTGGAGCATTATGATGACAATGGCCATGGAGAATTTTCATGACAATGTCGTGAAGCATTGTGATGACAAGTTCCTTGAGCATTGTGATGACAAAACCATGGAACCTTGTGATGACAAGTCTCATGGATCATACTGATGAAAAGGGTCTTGGAACATTGTTATGACAAGGGCATGGAGCATTGTGAGGAGAAGGACAAGGAGCATTCTGATGGCATGCGTCATCGAGCTTTGTGATGACAAGGGCATGGAGCATTGTGATTACATGGGTCTTGGAGCATTGTGATGAAAAGGGCATGGATCATTGTGATGAAATAGGCATGGAGCCTTGTCATGACAGGGTTCAAGGAGCATACAGACAACAAGTGTCAGGGAGCATTTTGATGACAAGTGTATTGAGCATTGTGATGACAATGGTCATGGAGCATTGTGATGAGAAGACCATGGATAATTGTGATGACGAGCGTCATGGGGCATTGTGATGACAAGTGTTATGGAATATTGTGATCACAAGGGTTTGGAGCATTGTTATGACAGAGGTCATGGAGCAATTTGATTTCATTGTGATGACAATAGCATGAAGCATTATGATGATGGGCATGGTGCATTGTGATGAAAGGGTTCATGGATCATTGAGATGAAAAGGGGCATAGAGCATTGTGATTACAGCGTTCTTGGAGCATTGTGATGAGAAGGGTCATGGAGCTTTGTGATGACAAGGCCATGGAACATCGTGATGGCAGGGGTCATGGAGCATTGTTATGACAGTGGTAATGGAGCATTGTGATGGCAAGGGCATGGATCATTGTGATGAGAAGGCCATGGAGCATTCTGATGACATGTGTCATGGAGCTTTGTGAAGACAAGTGCATGGAGAAATGTGATGAGAGCGTGCATGGAGCATTGTGATGACAATGACATGGAGCATTTTGATGCCAAGGGTCATGGATCTTTGTGATGACAAAGGTCATGGTGCATTGTGATGACAATGACATGGAGCATTTTTATGCCAAGGGTCATGGATCTTTGTGATGACAAAGTCATGGAGCATTTTGATGGCAAGGGCATTGTGCATTGTGATGAGAAAGGCAGGGAACATTCTGATGACAGGGTCTTTGAGCAATTTGATGAAAAGTGTCATGGAACATTTGATTACAGGTGTCATGGAACATTGTGATGTCAGGGGTCATCGAACATTTTGATGATAACTGCATGCAGCATTGTGATGACAGGAGTGATGGAGTATTGTGACAAATAGTGATGTAGCATTGTGATATCAGTGGTGAGAGAGCATTTTGATGAGAAATGCATGGAGCATTGTGATGACAAATTTTATGGAGCATTGTGATGACAATATTGTGGAGCACTGTGATGACAAGCACATGGTGCATTGTGATGACATGTGTCATGGAGGATTGTGCTGCCAAGCGCATGGAGCATTGTGATGACAAGGGTCAAAGAGCATTGTGATGAAAAGTTCATGGAGTATTGTGGTTAAAAAGGTCACAGAGACTGTTGATGACGCGGGCATGGACCATTGTGATGACAAAGGTCATGAAGCATTGTGATGATGGGAGTCACGGAGCATTGTGATGACAGGGGTCATGGAGCATTGTGATAACAAGGGCATGGAGCATTGTGATGACAAGGGCATTGAACATTGGTCTAATAAGTTTCATGGATTATTGTGATGACAGTTAAAATGGCGCATTGTGATGACAATGGCATGGAGCATTGTGATGACCAGGTCATGCAGTATTGTGAAGACAGGTGTCAGGGAGCATTGTGATCACATATGTAATGGCCCATTGTGATGACAATGGCATGAAGCATAGGGATGCCAAGTGTCATGGAGGATTCTGATGACCAAAGTAATGGAGCATTGTGATGACAATGGCTTGGAGCATTGTGATGACATGGGTCAGGAAGCATTGTGCTGACAAGTGCGTGGAGAATTGTAATGACAAGTGTCATGAGCATTCTGATGACAAGCTTGTGGAGTATTTTGATGACAATGGCATGGATCATTTTGATGAAAACGGCATGGGGCATTGTGATGAAAAATGCATGGAGCCTTTTTGTGACAGGGTTCAAGGAGCATTCTGATGACAAGTGTCAGGGAGCATTGTGATGACAAGTGTATTGAGAATTGTGATGACAAAGGTCATGGAGCATTGTGATGAAAAGAGCATGGAGTATAGTGATGACAGGCATCATGGAGCGTTGTGATGACAAGTGTTATGGAACTTTGTGATCACATGGGTTTGGAGTATTGTGATGACAGTGGTCATGGATCATTTTGATTTCAAGGAGCAGGGAGCATTGTGATGACAAGGGAATGAAGCAATGGGATCCCAAGTTTCATGGAGGATTGTGATGACAATGGAAATGGAGTATTTTGATGACAAGCGCATAGAGCATTGTAATGGAAAGGTCATGTAGCATTTTGCTGACAAAGGCATGGAGCATTGTGATGACATGTGTCATGGAGCACTGTGATGACAAGCGTCACGGAGCATTGTGAATACACGGGTCATGGAGCATTGGGATGACAAGGGCATGGATCATTGTGATGACAAGGGACATGGAGCACTGGGCTGAAAATGTTCATGGACTGTTGTGATGACAGGGGTCATGGAGCATTGTGATGACTAGGGAATGGTGCATTTTGATGACAAGAGTCCCAGATCATTTTGTTGTCAGTTGTCATGGAGTGTTGTGATAACATTGGTCATGGAGCATTGTGAAGATATTGGCCATGGAGCCTTGTGATGAGTAGGTCGTGGAGCATTGGGCTGAAAATGTTAATGGACTACTATGATGACAGGGGTCATGGAGCCTTGTGATGACAAGGGAATGGAGCATGGTGATGACAAGGTCCTGGAGCCCTGTGAGGAGAAGACCATGGAGACTTGTGATGACAAGTCTCATGGAGCATTCTGATGAAAAGGGGGATGGAGCATTGTGATTACAGGGGTCTTGGAGCATTGTGATGACAAGGGCATGGAGCATTATGATGAGAAGGCCATGAAGCATTCTGATCACATGCATCATGGAGCTTTTTGATGACAAGGGCATGGATCATTGTGATTACAGGGATCTTGGAGCATTGTGATGAAAAGGGCATGGATTATTGTGATGACAAAGGCATGGAGCCTTGTCATGACAGGGTTCAAGGAGCATACTGACGACAAGTGTCAGGGAGCCTTGTGATGACAAGTGTATTGAGCATTGTGATGACAAAGATCATGGAGCATTGTGAAGAGAAGACCATGGATAATTGTGATGATGAGCGTCATGGGGTGTTGTGATGATAAGTGTTATGGAACATTGTGATCACAAGTGTTTGGAGCATTATGATGACAGAGGTCATGGAGAATATTGATTTCATTGTGATGACAATAGCCTGAAGCATTATGATGATGGGCATGGTGCATTGTGATGGCAGGGTTCATGGAGCATTGAGATGAAAAGTGGCATGGAGCATTGTGTTTACAAACGTCTTGGAGCATTGTGATGACAAGGGCATGGAGCATTGTGATACCGAATGTAATGGAGGACTGTGATGACAAATATAATGGAGCATTGTGATGATTAGCGCTTGGAGCATTATGATGACAAGGGTCATTGAGAATTTTCATGACAAGGTCGTGAAGCATTTTGATGACAAAGTTCTAGAGCATTGTGATGACAAAACTATGGAGCCTTGTGATGACAAGTCTCATGGAGCATACTGATGAAAAGGGGCATGGATCCTTTTGATTACAGGGGTCTTGGAACATTGTGATGACAAGGGTCACAGAGAATTGTGAAGAAATATTCATGGAGGATTGTGGTTACAAAGGTCAAAAAGCCTTGTGATGACGCGGGCTTGGACCACTGTGATGACAAAGGTTATGAAGCATTTTGATGACTGGAGTCACGGAGCATTGTGATGACAGGGGTCATGGAGCATTGTGATGACATGTGTCATGGAGCATTGTGCTTACAAGCGCATGGAGCATTGTGATGACAAGGGTCATGGAGCATTGTGGTGAGAAAGGCATAGAGCATTGTGATGACAAGGATCAAAGAGCATTGTGATGAAAATTTCATGGAGCATTGTGGTTAAAAATGTCACAGAGACTGTTGATGATGAGGGCACGGACCATTGTGATGACAAAGGTCATGAAGCATTGTGATGACTGGAGTCACGGAGCATTGTGATGACAGGGGTCATGTAGCATTGTGATAATATGGGAATGGAGAATTGTGATGACAAGGGCATGGAACATTGGTCTAATAAGTTTCATGGATTATTGCGATGACAGTTGGAATGGCGCATTGTGATGACAGGGGCACGGAGCATTGTGATTACCAGGTCATGCAATATTGTGAAGACAGGTGTCAGGGAGCATTGTGATGACATATGCAATGGCCTATTGTGATGACAATGGCATGGAGCATTTTGATGCCAAGTGTCATGGAGGATTCTGATGACAAAGGTAATGGAGAGTTGTGATGACAATGGCTTGGTGCATTGTGACGACAAGTGTCAGGGAGCATTGTGCTGACAAGTGCATGGAGAAATGTGATGACAATGTTCATGGAGCATTCTGATGACAAGCTTCTGGAGTATTTTGATGACAATGGCATGGAGCATTGTGATGAAAACCGCATGGGATATTGTGATGAAAAAGGCATTGAGCCTTTTTGTGACAGTATTCAAGGAGCATTCTGATGACAAATGTCAGGGAGCATTGTGATGACAAGTGTATTGAGCATTTTGATGACAAATGTCATGGAGCATTGTGATGAAAAAGGCATGGAATATTGTGATGACAGGCATCATGGAGCGTTGTGATGACAAGTGTTATGGAACACTGTGATCACAAGGGTTTGGAGCATTGTGTTGACAGAGGTGATGGATCATTTTGATTTCAAGGAGCATGGAGCATTGTGATGACAAGGGCATGAGGCAAAGTGATCCCAAGGTTCATGGAGGATGGTGATGACAATGGAAATGGGGTATTGTGATGACAAGTGCATAGAGCATTGTAATGACAAGGTCATGTAGCATTTTGCTGACAAAGGCATGGAACATTGTGATGACATGTGTCATGGAGCACTGTGATAACTGGCGTCACGGAGCATTGTGAATACAGGGGTCATGGAGCATTGGGATGAAAAGGGCATGGATCATTGTGATGACAAGTGTCATGGAGCACTGGGCTGAAATATTCATGGAGTGTTGTGATGACAGGGGTCATGGAGCATTGTGATGACAAGAGTCCCGGATCATTGTGTTGTTAGGAGTAATGGAGTGTTGTGATGACAGTGGTCATGGAGCATTTTGATGATATTGTCCATGGAGCACTGTGATGTGTAGGTCGTGGAGCATTGGGCTGAATATGTTCATGGATTATTGTGATGATACGGGTGATGGAGCATTGTGATGACAAGGGAATGGAGCATGGTGATGACAAGGTCCTGGAGCATTGTGATGAGAAGACCATGGAGACTTGTGATGACAAGTCTCATGGAGCATTCTGATGAAAAGTGGCATGGAGCATTGTGATTACAGGGGTCTTGGAGCATTGTTATGAAAATGGCACGGATCATTGTTATGAAAAAGGTATGGAGCCTTGTCATGACAGGCTTCAAGGAGCATACTGACGACTAGTGTCAGGGAGCATTGTGATGACAAGTGTATTGAGCATTGTGATGACAAAGATCACGGAGCATTGTGATAAGAAGACCATGGTTAATTGTTATGATGAGCGTTATGGGATGTTGTGATGATAAGTGTTATGGAACATTGAGATCACAAGGGTTTGGAGCATTATGATGACAGAGGTCATGGAGATTACTGATTTCATTGTGATGACAATAGCCTGAAGCATTATGATGATGGGCATGGTGCATTGTGATGACAGGGTTCATGGAGCATTGAGATGAAAAGGGTCATGGAGCACTGTGATTACAGTGGTCTTGGAGCCTTCTGATGACAATGGCATGGAGCATTCTGATTACAAGGTTCTTCAGCATTGTGATAACAAGTCTCATGGAACCTTGTGATGACTATGCCGTGGAACATTGTGATGGCAGGGGTCATGGTTTATTGTTATGACAGAGGTAATGGAGCATTGTGATGAGAAGGTCATGGGACATTGGTCTAAAATGTTTCATGTATTATTGTGATGAGAGTGGGCATAGAGCATTGTGATGACAAGGGTACGGAACACTATGATGCATGAGTCATGCAGGATTGTAATGACAAGGGCATGGAGCATTGGGATGACAAAGATCATGAAGGATTGTGATGACTGGAGTCACGGAGCATTGTGATGAAAAGGGCATGGTGCATTGTGATGAGAAGGTCATGGAATATTGTGAAGACAGGTTTCAGGGAGCATTGTGATGACCTATGTCATGGTCCATTGCGATGACAATGGCATGGAGCATTGTGATGCCAAATATAATGGAGGACTGTTATGACAAATATAATGGAACATTGTGATGACAAGCGCTTGGAGCATTATGATGACAAGGGCCATTGAGAATTTTCATGACAAGTCGTGAAGCATTGTGATGAAAATGTCCTGGAGCATTGTGATGAGAAAACCATGGAGACTTGTGATAACAAATCTCATGGAGCATACTGATGAAAAGGTTCATGAACCATTGTGATTACAGGGGTCTTGGAACATTGTGATGAAAAGGTCATGGGACTTTGTTATGACAGGGTTCAAGGAGAGTACAGACAACAAGTGTCAGGGAGCATTTTGATGATAAGAGTACTGAGCATTGTGATGACAAAGGTCATGGAGCATTGTGATGAGAAGACCATAGATAACTGTGATGACGAGCGTCATGGGGCATTGTGATGACAAGTGTTGTGGAATATTGTGATCACAAGGGTTTGGAGCATTGTTATGACGGAGGTCATGGAGAATTTTGATTTCATTGTGATGACAATAGCATGAAGTATTAGGATGATGGGCATGGTGCATTGTGATGACAGGGTTCATGGATCATTGAGATGAAAAGGGGCATGGAACATTGTGATTACAGTGTTCTTGGAGCATTGTGATGAGAAGGGTCATGGAGCCTTGTGATGACATTGCCATGGAACATCGTGATGGCAGGGATCATGGAGCATTGTTATGACAGGGGTAATGTAGCATTGTGATGGCAAGGGCAAGGAGCTTTGTGATGAGAAAGCCATGGAGCTTTCTGATGACATGTGTCATGGAGCATTGTGATGACAAGGGTCACGGAGCATTGTGATGAAAAGTTCATTGAGAATTGTGGTTATAAAGGTCACAGAGACTTTGGATAACGCGGGCATGGACCATTGTGATGACAAACGTTATGAAGCATTGTGATGACAAGTGTCACGGAGCATTGTGATAACAGGGGTCATCGATAATGGTGATGACTAGGGAATGGAGCATAGTGATGACAAGAGTCCCGGATCATTGTGTTGTCAGGTGTCATGGAGTGTTGTGATGACAGTTGTCATGGTGCATTGTGAGGATATTGGACATGGAGCATTGTGATGAGAAGGTCACGGAGCATTTTGCTGATAATATTCATGGAGTATTGTGATGACAGTTGTCATGGTGCATTGTGATGATATTGGTCATGGAGCATTGTGATGAGAATGTCATGGAGCATTGTGCTGATAATATTCATTGAGTATTGTGATGACAAGTGTCATGGAGCTTGGTGATGACAAGGTCCTGTAGCATTGTGATGAGGAGACCATGGAGGCTTGTGATGACAAGTTTCATGGAGCATTCTAATGAAAAGGGGCATGGATCATTGTGATTACAGTGGTCTTGGAGCATCGTGATGACAAGGGCATGGAGCATTGTCATGAGACGGCCATGCAGCATTCTGATGACATGCGTCATGGAGCTTTGTGATGACAAGTGCATGGAGCATTGTGATTACAGGGGTCTTGGAGCATTGTGATGAAAAGGGCATGGATCATTGTGATGAAAATGGCATGGAGCCTTGTCATGACAGGGTTCAAGGAGCATACTGACGACAAGTGTCAGGGAGCATTGTGATGACAAGTGTATTGAGCATTGTGATGACAAATGTCATGGAGCATTGTGATGAGAAGACCATGGATAATTGTGATGATGAGTGTCATGGTGTGTTGTGATGATAAGTGTTATGGAACATTGTGATCAAAAGGTTTTGGAGCATTATGATGACAGAGGTCATGGAGATTACTGATTTCATTGTGATGACAATAGCCTGAAGCATTATGATGATGGGCATGGTGCATTGTGATGACAGGGTTCATGGAGCATTGAGATGAAAAGGGTCATGGAGCACTGTGATTACAGTGGTTTTGGAGCATTTTGATGACAAGGGCATGGAGCATTGTGATGAGAATGCCATGGAACATTCTGATGACATGAGTCATGGAGCTTTGTGATGACAAGGGCATGGAGCATTGTGATTACAGGGGTCTTGGAGCACTGTGATGACAAGTGTCATGGAGCCTTGTGATGACAAGGCCGTGGATCATTGTTATGGCAGGGTTCATGGAGCATTGTTATGACAGAGGTAATGGAGCATTGTGATTAGAAGGGCATTGAGCACTGGTCTGAAATGTTTCATGAATTATTATGATGAGAGAGGGCATGGAGCATTGTGATGACAATGGCACGGAACACTGTGATACATAGGTCATGGAGGATTGTAATGACAAGTGCATGGATCATTGTGATGAGAAAGGCATCGAGCATTGTGATGAAAAGTGTCATGGAGCTTTGTGATGACAAGGGCATGGAGCAATGTGATGAGAGGGTTCATGGAGCATTGTGATGACAATGACATGGAGCATTGTGATGCCAAGGGTCATTGAGCTTTGTGATGACAAAGGTCATGGAGCATTTTGATGAGAAGGGTGTGGTGCATTGTGATGAGAAGGGCAGGGAGCATTTTGATGACAGGGTCATGCAGCAATTTGATGAAAAGTGTCATGGAACATTTTGATGACAGGGTTTATAGAACATTGTGATGCCAGGGGTCATGGAGCTTTGGGATGAATAGGGTCATGGAGCATTTTGATGACAGGGGTTATAGAACATTGTGATATCAGGTGTCATGGAACATTGTGACTACAGGGGTGAGGGAGTATTTTGATGAGTAGTGATGGAACACTGTGATATCTCTGGTGAGAGAGCATTTTGATGAGAAGTGCATGGAGCATTGTGATTACAAGATTTATGGAGCATAGCGATGACAAAGTTGTGGACCGTTGTAATGAAAAGCACGTGGCACAGTGCAGTGTGATGACAAGTTTCATTGAGCATTGTTCTGACAAAGGCATGGAGCATTGTGATGACAAGGGTCACGGAGCATTGTGATGAAATGTTCAAGGAGCACTGTGGTTACAAAGGTCACAGAGCCTTGTGATGACGCGGGCATGAACCACTGTGATGACAAACGTTATGAAGCATTGTGATGACTGGAGTCAAGGAGCATTGTGATGACATGTGTCATGGAGCATTGTGATGACAAGTGCATGGAGTATTGTGATGAATGGGACATGGAGCATTTGTCTGACATGTTTCATAGACTATTGTGATGACAGTGCACATGGTGCATTGTGATGCCAAGGGCATGGAGCATTGTGATGAGAAGGGCATGGAGCATTGTGATTACAAGGTTTATGGAGCATTGTCATGACCAATTTTTGGACCATTGGGATGAGAAGCGCTTGACACATTGTGATGACAAGGGTCATGGAGCATTTTTCTGACAAAGGCATGGAGCATTGTGATGACAAGTGTCACGGAGCATTGTGATGAAAAGATCATGGAACATTGTGGTTACAAAGGTAACAGAGCCTTGTGATGATGTGGGCATCGACCATTGTGATGACAAATGTTATGATGAATTGTGATGACTGGAGTCACGGAGCATTGTGATGACAGGGGTCATGGAGCATTGTGACGAGAAGGACATGGAGAATTTTGCTGAGAAAGGCATAGATAATTGTGATGACATCGGTCAAATAGCATTGTGATGAAATGTTCATGGAGCTTTGTGGTTAAAATGTTCACAGAGACTGTTGATGATGAGGGCATGGACCACTGTGATGACAAATGTCATGGAGCATTGTGATGACTGGAGTCACGGAGCACTGAGATGACGGGTGTCATGGAGCATTGTGATAGAAAGGGCATGGAACATTGTGATGAAAAGGGCATGTATCATTGGTCTAATATGTTTCATGGAGTATTGTGATGACTGTTGGAATGTCGCATTGTGATGACAAGGGCATGGAACATTGTGATGACCAGGTCATGCATTATTGTGAATATAGGTGTCAGAGAACTTTGTGATGACATATGTAATGGCCCATTGTGATGACAATGGCATGGAGCATTGTGATGAAAACGGCATGGGACATTGTGATAAAAACGTCATGGAGCCTTTTCGTGAGAGTGTTCAAGGAGCATTCTGAAGACAAGTGTCAGGGAGCATTGTGATGACAAGTGTATTGAGAATTGTGATGACAAAGGTCATGGAGCATTGTGATGAAAAGGGCATGGAGTACTGTGCAGACAGGCATCATGGAGCGTTGTGATGACAAGTGTTATGGAACATTGTGATCACAAGTTTTTGGAGCATTGCGAAGAGAGAGTTCATGGATCATTTTGATTTCAAGGAGCAGGGAGCATTGTGATGACAAGGGCATAAAGCAATGTGATCCAAAGGTTCATGGAGGATTGTGATGACAATGGTAATGGAGTATTGTGATGACAAGCGCATAGAGCATTGTAATGACAAGGTGTTGTAGCATTTTCCTGACAAAGTCATGGAGCATTGTGATGACAGGTGTCATGGAGCACTGTGATGACAAGCGTCAAGGAGCATTGTGAATACAGGGGTCATGGAGCATTGGGATGACAAGGACATGGATCATTGTGATGACAAGGGTCATGGAGCATTGGGCTGAAAAGGTTCATGGAGTATTGTGATGACAGGGGTCATGGATCATTGTGATGACAGAGGTCATGGAGAATTTTGATTTCATTGTGCTGACCATAGCCGGAAGCATTACGATGATGGGCATGATGCATTGTGATGACAGGGTTCATGGAGCATTGATATGAAAAGGGGCATGGAGCATTGTGATTACAGGGATCTGGGAGCATTGTGATGACAAGGGCATGGAGCATTTTGATGAGAAGGACATGGAACATGCTGATGACATGTGTCATGGAGCTTTGTGATGACAAGGGCATGGAGCATTGTGATTAGTGGAGTCTTGGAGCATTGTGATGAAAAGGACATGGAACATTGTGATGAAATAGCCATGGAGCCTTGTCATGAAAGAGTTCAAGGTGCATACTGAGGGCAATAGTCAGAGAGCATTGTGATGACAAGTGTATTGAGCATTGTGATGACAAAAGTCATGGTGCATTGTGATGAGAAGACCATGGATAATTTTGCTGACCAGGGTCATGGGGCATTGTGATAACAAGTGTTATGTAACATTGTGATCACAAGGGTTTGCAGCATTGTGAGGATAGAGTTCATGGAGCATTTTGATTTCATTGTGATGACAATAGCATGAAGCATTATGATGATGGGCATGGTGCATTGTGATGACAGCGTTCATGGAGCATTGTGATGAAAAGTGGCATGGAGCATTGGTCTGACAAGTTTCATGGATTATTGTGATAAGATTGGGCATGGCACATTGTAATGACAAGGGCATGGAGCACTGTGATGACAAGGTCATGGATTATTGTGAAGAAAGGTGTCAGGGAGCATTGTGATGAAATATGTCGTGTTCCAGTTTGATGACAATATCATGGAGCACTGTGATGCCAAGTGTCATGGAGGTTTTCTGTGACAAAGTAAAGGAGCATTGTGATGACAAGGGCATGGAGCATTGTGATATCAAGGGCCATTGATAATTTTAATGTCCAGGTCTTGAAACATTGTGATAAAAAGTGCATGGAGCTTCCTATGACAGGGGTCATGGAGCATTGCGATGACAAGTGCATGGAGTATTGTGATGACAAGAGCATATAACATTTTGATGTGAAGTGCCAGGAGCATTGTAATGACAAGGACGTGGAGAATTGTGAGGACAAAGGACAATTAGCTTTGTGATGACTAGGCATGGAGCATGGTGATGGCAAAACCGTGGAGCACTGTGATGAGAAGACCTTGGGTAATTGTGGTGTTGAGCATCATGGAGCACTATAATGAAAAGGGGCATGAAGCATTGTGATGACAGGTGTCAGGGAGCATTGTGATGACAGGTGTCATGGAGCAATGTGATGACAAGGGCATGGAGCATTGTGATGACAAATGCATGGAGCATTGTGATGACAAGTGCATGGAGCATTGCAATTTCAAATGCATGGAGAATTGTGATGACAAGAGCATGTAACATTTTGATGAGAAGTGTCATGTAGCATTGTGATGACAAGGACGTGGAGAATTTTGATGACAAGGGACATGGAGCATTTTGATAACCAGGGCATGGATCACTGTGATGACAGGGGTCATGGAGCATTATTATGACAAGGGCCATGGTGCATTCAGACATAAGATATCACTTATGAAGGGAATGTAAACATGGCTACATATGAACTGATTTAGGGAAGAGAACAGAGTCTCAGATTTAGAAAACACTCTAACGCTTGCTTAAGGGGAAAGACAGGTGGGGAGATGCATAAAAGTTTGATATTAGCACAGGTACCGTTCCATAATCCAAAAAGAGAAGAGACAAGCCCTACT
This sequence comes from Mesoplodon mirus, assembly GCF_964341445.2. Taxonomy (NCBI): domain Eukaryota; kingdom Metazoa; phylum Chordata; class Mammalia; order Artiodactyla; family Ziphiidae; genus Mesoplodon; species Mesoplodon mirus. The sequence goes on from NW_028295817.1 coordinate 4,993,802, forward strand.
CCTTCCTCAGTAAACGGAACTCAACATCCTTATTCCCCGCAGAGAAATATATCTGACTAGTAAGAATTTTAAAACCTATGTATTGATATGTCTCCGTAAGGGAACCAAGTGTGTCTAGAATGACATAAACATGGCAGTGAGAATAAGCTCAAACCCACTATAAAAATGAATTTCAAAACAAAACATAAAAATAGTAAAATTCTTACACAATACCTTCAGGGGTTCTGATGAAACCTGGAATGACCCTATCTACAATGACAGCTGGATGTGACATAACACTGGTCACTTGGGACTGAGAGGATTGGTGAGATTGGGTGAAAAAATGCAGACCCTTTAAAGCAATTATGCCTGCCACGCTTTCCATGGTTCCCAACTCTCCAAGTAGAAGGGAATATCACTACAGTTATAACATGTATGGGAACCTACAGAATGGAAACCATCTGATGGTGAAAGGTTTCTAAAACTCTACTAATTTTTTTTATCTCCTTGTGCTCCAGTTTGACATTCCATCTGCTTTACCTTCAATCTCCCAACTTGGAGAGTCAGCCCCTATAACCTACTGGTTCGCACAGTTGGCAAATTGTGCAGAGGATATAAGGGAAGAGAGAGAACCAATGAGAGAGTAGCTGTAGGCATTTGGACGGCCACATTTCACTCTAATTACCCGTCATGAAGAGGAATTAACCAAAGACTCAGCCTGCCCCCCCCCCAGAACCAGTAAAGGTCCAGAAACAAAACTGTGGATTTGAGGTCAGCTCACAAAAACGCGAGTTATAAAATGGAGCTCAGGGCCACAGCAATTCACTAACCTGCAGAGTTATAAAGGACTACTCTCTTCCAAAAATCTGTTGAGGGAAAGCCATGAGGCGGAAGTGAAAATGAGGCAGAATGGCATGAAACAGATTTCAAGAGGTACATTGGAATCACCTTTAAACACAGGAAAAGCATCACAACTTCGAAAATAATGGAAATGGCCATAAAGGGCATATGGGGTTTCACGTGAATATATTCAGGAGAAAACGCATATGCCCTTTTCAGCAAAGCAAGCAAGCGGGCAATGCAAATCTGCACTAAAAAGAAGTGTCACTTCCCACCAGCCAAAAGGGACATCCCCAAAATGTGTAAAAAACAGACAGGCAAGACAGGCCCTGGGGAACAGGGAGCCTTGTTATGCTGATGGGCGGGATGTAAATTGCAAACTGCCTCTCTGGAGGAGTACACTGTGTTCCCTAAAACAAGTAAACAACAGAGCTACAGAGCCAAAGGCACTTCCAGTCTAGGTAATATAGCTTGGCAAAACTGAAAATTAATAAGACAGATCCACACCAAAATTCAGGGCTGCACTGCTTACAAAAACCTCAACTTGGGTACACCTTAAATATCCGAGGAAAGACAAAAATGGTTCAAGAAATTGTGGTACTTACGTATGACGGAATATCCCTCAGCCATGAAATCAATGTCATAAGGCCAGTAGCAGCAAAATGAGTGGATTCAGGTACGATAATTCTAAGTGAAATAAGTCAAACAGAAAAAGAAAATTATCATAAGATATCAATTATGAAGATCCTGTAAACATGGCTACACATGAACTGAGATAGGAAAGAGAAGGGAGTCTCACATTTAGAAAACAACCTTATGCCTTCTTAAGGGGGAAGGAGAGGTAGGGTGATGCATAAAACCAGAGTTTGATATTAGTACAGGTACAGTTCCAAAAACCAAATACAGAATAGACAAGACCTACACGTTCCTCAGTGAAAGGGACTCAACACCCCATATTCAACGCAGAGTAATATATCTTACTAGTAAGAATCTTAAAACCTATGTATTGATATGTATCCATAAGGGAATCAAGTATGTCTAGACTGGCATAAACATGACAGTGAGAATCAGCTCAACCCACTATAAAAAGGAATTTCAAAAACAAAACAAAAAAACAGGGAAATTCCTTACAATTCCTTCAGGGTCTCTGACGAAACCTGGAATGACCCTATCTACAATGACAGCTGGATGTGGCATAAGGCTGGACACTTTGGACTGAGAGGAATGTTGAGATTGGGTGAGCAAATGCAGACCCTTTAAAGCAATAATGAGTGGCACCCATTCCATGCGTCCCAACTCTCCAGGTTGAAGGGAATATTACAACAGCTCTAACATGTTCGGGAAACCTAGACAATGGACACATTGTGAATACGAAAGGTTTCTAAAACTCAACTAATAGTCCCTCTCCTGGTGCTACGGTTTGACTTTCCAACTGCTTTACTATCAATCTCCCAACTTAGAGAGACAGGCCCTTTAACCTCCTGGTTCTCACAGGTTGCCAATTTGGCAGGGGATGAAAGGGAAGATGGAGAACCGATGAGAGAGTAGCTGTTAAGCATTTGGACCGCCAAATATCACTCTAATTTTCCGGCCAGAAGAAGAATTAACAAAAGTCTCAGCCACCCTCCGAAAACGAGTATAGGTCCTGAACCAAAATATTGCACTTGTGTTCAGCTCACAAAAAACGAGTTAAAAAATGGAGCTCAGGGGCAAAGCAATTCACAAACTGGCAGAGTAATAAAGGGCAACTATCTTCCAAAAATCTGTTGAGGGAAGGCAACTAGGCGGACTTGAAAGCGAGGCAGAATAGCAGGAAACAGATTTCAAGAGGTACGTTGGAATCGCCTTTAAAGCACAGGAAGAGGAGCACAACTTCGACAATGATGGACATGGCCAAAAAGGCCGTATGCGTTTTCTCCTGAATATATTCAGGGGAAAACGCATACACACTTTTCGCGAAGCAAGCAAGTGGGCAATGCAAGTCTGCACTACAAAGAAGTATCACTTCCCACCGGTCACAAGGGACATCCACAAAATGGGTAAAAACCAGAAAGGCAAGACAGGCCCTGGAGAACAGGGAGCCTTGTTATGCTGATGGCCGGGATGTAAATTGCCAACTGCCTCTCTGGGGGAGTGCATTGTGTTCCCTAAAACAAGTAAACAACAGAGCTACAGAGCCAAGTACACTCCCAGTCTAGGGAATATACCTTGGGAAAACTGAAAATGAATAAGACAGAGTCACCCCAAAATTTAGGGCTGCACTGCTTACAAGAACCTCAACTTGGGTACAACTTAAGTATCCCAGAAAAGGTAAAAATGGGTCAAAAAATTGTGGTACTTATGTATGATGGAATATCCCTCAGCCATGAAATCAATGTCATAAGACCAGTAGCAGCAAAATGAGTGGATTCAGGTACGATGATTCTAAGTGAATTAAGTCACACAGAAAAAAAAAAAAACTTATCATAAGATATCACTTATGAAGATCCTGTAAACTTGGCTACACATGAACTGAGTTAGGAAAGAGAACAGAGTCTAACATTTAGAAAACACTCTTATGCCTGATAAGGGGGAAGGAGAGGTGGGGTGGTGCACAAAACCAGAGTTTGATATAAGCAGAGGTACCCTTCCAAAAACCAACTATGGAATAAACAACACCTACACCTTCCTCAGTGAAAGGGACTCAAAACCCCACATTTCCCGCAGAGGAATATATCTGACTAGTAAGAATCTTAAAACCTATGTATTGATATGTCTCCAGAAGGGAATCAATTGTGTCTAGACTGGTATAAAGATGGCAGCGAGAATCAGATCAAACCCACTATAAAACGGAATTTCAAAAACAAAACAAAAAAACAGCGAAATTCTTTACAATTCCTTCAGGCTCTCTGATGAACCTTGGAATGACCGAATCTACAACGACAGCTGGAGGTGGCATAAGGCTGGACACATGGGACTGAGAGGATTGGTGAGATTGGGTGAGCAAATGCAGACCATTTAATGCAATAATGTACGTCACCAATTCCATGGGTCCCAACTCTCCAGGTTGAAGGGAATATTACTACAGCTATAACAGGTATGGGAAACCTAGCGAATGGACACACTGTGAATATGAAAGGTTTCTAAAACTCAAAGAATAATAGCTCTCCTGGTGCTCCAGTTTGACTTGCCAACAGCTTTACTATCAATCTCCCAACTTGGAGAGACAGCACCCTTAACCTGCAGGTTCACACAGGTTGCCAATTTGGCAAAGGATGAAAGGGAAGAGGGAGAACCAAAGAGAGAGTAGCTGTTAGGCATTTGGACGGGCACATGTCACTCTTATTTCCCGGGAGGAAGAAGAATTAACCAAAGTATCTGCCACCCACCGGGAACCAGTATAGTTCCTGAACCAAAATATGGAAATGCGTTCAGCTCACAAAAAAACGAGTTAAAAAATGGAGCTCAGGGGCCCAGCAATTCACAAACTGGCAGAGTAATAAAGGACAACTATCATCCAAAAATCTGTTGAGGGAACACAACGAGGCGGACTTGAATGTGAGGCAGAATATCAGGAAACAGATTTCAAGAGGTACATTGGAATCGCCTTTAAACCACAGGAAGAGGGGCACAACTTCGACAATTATGCACTTGGCCAAAGAGGGCGTATGCGTTTTCTCCTGAGTATATTCAGGAGAAAACGCATACGCCCATTTTGGTCAACAAGCAAGCGGGCAATGCAAATCTGCACTACAAAGAAGTATCACTTCCCACCGGTCCTAAGGGACATCCACATAAAGGGTAAAAAACCAGAAATTCAAGACACGCCCTGGAGAACAGGGAGCCTTGTTATGCTGATGGGCAGGATGTAAATTGCCAACTGCCTCTCTGGAGGAGTGCATTGTGTTCCCTAAAACAAGTAAACAACAGAGCTACAGAGCCAAGGACACTTCCAGTCTAGGGAATATACCTTGGGAAAACTGAAAATCAATAAGACAGAGCCACCCCAAAATTTAGGGCTGCACTGCTTACAAGAACCTCAACTTGGGTACACCTTAAATATCCCAAGAAATATAAAAATGGTTCAAAAAATTGTGGTACTTACATACGATGGAATATCCCTCAGCCATAAAATCAATGTCATAAGACCAGTAGCAGCAAAATGAGTGGATTAAGGTACGATGATTCTAAGTGAAATAAGTCACACAGAAAAAGAAGCTAATCATAAGATATCACTTATGAAGATCCTGTAAACATGGCTCCACATGAACTGAGTTAGGAAAGAGAAGAGAGTCTCACATTTAGAAAACACTCTTATGCCTGCTTAAGGGGGAAGGAGAGGTGGGGTGATGAATAGAACCAGAGTTTGATATAAGCACAGGTACCGTTCAAAAAACCAACTATGGAATAGACAAGAACTACAACTTCCTCAGTGAAAGGGACTCAAAACCCCATATTTCCCGCAGAGGAATGTATCTGACGAGTAAGAATCTTAAAACCTATGTATTGATATGTCTCTGTAAGGGTATCAAGTTTGTCTAGACTGGCATAAATATGGCAGCGAGAATCAGCTCAAACCCACTATAAAAAAGAATTTCAAAAACAAAACAAAAAAACAGGGAAATTCTTTACAATTCCTTCAGGGTCTCTGATGAAACCTGGAATGACCCTATCTACAACGACAGCTGGATTGGGCATAAGGCAGGACACATGGGACTGAGAGGATTGGTGAGATTGGGTGAGCAAATGCAGACCATTTAAAGCAATAATTCATGGCACGCATTCCATGGGTCCCAACTCTCCAGGTTGAAGGGAATATTACTACAGCTATAACATGTACGGGAAACCTAGAGAATGGACACACTGTGAATAGGAAAGGTCTCTAGAACTCAACGAATAGTCCCTCTCCTGGCGTTCCAGTTTGACTTTCCAACTGCTTTACTATCAATCTCTCAACCTGGAGAGACAGCACCTTTAACCTCCTGTTTCGCACAGGTTGCCAATTTCGCAGAGTATGAATGGGAAGAGAGAGAACCAATGAGAGAGTAGGTGTTAGGTATTTGGACGGGCCTATGTCACTCTAATTTCCCGGGAGAAAGAAGAATTGACCAAAGTCTCAGCCACCCACCGAAAACCAGTGTAGGTCCTGAACAAAAATATTGGACTTGGGTTCAATTCAGAAAAAACGAGTTAAAGGGCTTCCCTGGTGGCGCAGTGGTTGAGAGTCTGCCTGCCGATGCAGGGGACACGGGTTCGTGCCCCGATACCGGAAGATCCCACATGCTGCGGAGCGGCTGGGCCAGCGAGCCATGGCTGCGGAGCCTGTGTGTCCGGAGCCTGTGCTCCGCAACGGGAGAGGCCACAGCAGTGAGAGGCCCGCGTACAGCAAAAAAAAAAAAAAAAAAAAAAAAACGATTTAAAAATGGAGCTCAGGGGCACAGCAATTCACAAACTGGCAGAGTAATAAAGGGCAACTATCGTCCAAAAATCTGTTGAGGGAAGGCAAGGAGGCGAACTTGAAAGGGAAGCAGAATAGCAGGAAACATATTTCACGAGGTTGTTTGGAATCAACTTTAAAGCACAGGAAGAGGGGCACAATTTCGACAATGATGCACTTGGCCAAAAAGGGTGTATGCGTTTTCTCCTGAATATATTCAGGAGAAAACGCATACGCACTTTTTGGCCAAGCAAGCAAGCAGGCAATGTAAATCTGCACTACAAAGGAGTATCACTTCCCACCGGTCAAAAGGGACATCCACAACATGGGTAAAAACCAAAAAGGCAAGACAGGCCCTGGAGAGCAGGGAGCCTTGTTATGCTGATGGGCGGTATGTGAATTGTCAACTGCCTCTCTGGAGGAGTGCATTGTGTTCCCTAAAATAAGTAAACAACAGAGCTACAGAGCCAAGGGCACTTCCAGTCTAGGGAATATACCTTGGGAAAACTGAAAATCAATAAGGCAGAGCCACTCCTAAATTTAGGGCTGCACTGTTTACAAGATCTTCAACTTGGGTACAACTTAAATATCCCAGGAAAGATAAAAATGGTTCAAAATTTGTGGTACTTCCGTACGATGGAATATCCCTCAGCCATGAAATCAATGTCATAAGACCAGTAGCAGCAAAATGAGTGGATTCATGTATGATGATTCTAAGTGAAATATGTCACACAGAAATAGAAACTTATCATAAGATATCATTTATGAAGATTCTGTAAACATGGCTACACATGAACTGAGTTAGGAAAGAGAACAGAGACTCACATTTAGAAAACACTCTTATGCCTGCTTAAGGGGGAAGGAGAGGTGGGGGGATACATAAAACGAGAGTTTAATATAATCACAGGTACCGTTCCAAAAACCAACTATGGAATAGACAAGACCTACACCTTCCTCAGTGAAAGGGACTCAAAACCCCATATTTCCCGCATAGGAATATATCTGAGTACTAAGAATCTTAAAACCTATGTGTTTATATGTCTCCATAAGGGCATCAAGTGTTTCTAGACTGGCATAAACATGGCAGCGAGAATCAGCTCAAACACAGTATAAAGAGGAATTTCGAACACAAAACAAAAAACCCGGGAAATTCTTTACAATTTCTTCAGGGTCTCTGATGAAACCTGGAATGACCCTATCTACAATGACAGCTGGATGTGGCATAAGGATGGACACATGGTACTGAGAGGATTAGTGAGATTGGGTGAGCAAATGCATACCCCTTAAAGCAATAATGCATGACACCCATTCCATGGGTCCCTACTCTCCAGGTTGAAGGGAATATTAGTACAGCTATAACATGTACGGGAAACCTAGAGAATGGACACACTGTGAATACGAAAGGTCTCTAAAACTCAATGAATAGTCCCTCTCCTGGCGCTCCGGTTTGATGTTCCAACTGCTTTACTATCAACCTCCCAACTTGCAGAGAAAGCCCCTTTAACCTCCTGGTTCGCACAGGTTGGGAATATGGCAGAGGATGAAAGGGAAGAGGGAGAACCAATGAGAGAGTAGCTGTTAGGAATTTGGACGGGCACATGTCACTCTTATTTCCCGGGAGGAAGAAGAATTAACCAAAGTTTCAGCCACCCACCGGGAACCAGTATTGTTCCTGAACCAAAATATTGGACTTGCGTTCAGCTCACAAAAAACGAGTTAAAAAATGGAGCTATGGGGCAGAGCAATTCACAAACTGGCAGAGTAATAAAGGACAACTATCATCCAAAAATCTGCTGAGGGAAGGCAACGAGGCGGACTTGAAAGCCAGGCAGAATAGCAGGAAACAGATTTCAAGAGGTATGTTGGAATCGCCTTTAAAGCACAGGAAAGGGGCACAACTTCAACAATGATGCACTTGGCCAAAAAGGGCGTATGTGTTTCATCCTTAATATTTTCACGAGAAAACGCATACTCCCTTTTTTGCCAAGCAAGCAAGCGGGCTTTGAAAATCTGCACTACAAAGAAGTATCACTTCCCACCGGTCAAAAGGGACATCCACAAAATGGGTGTAAACCAGAAAGGCAAGACAGGCCCTGGAGAACAGGGAGCCTTGTTATGCTGATGGGCGGGATGTAAATTGCCAACTGCCTCTCTGGAGGAGTGCATTGTGTTCCCTAAAACAAGTAAACAACAGAGCTACAGAGCCAAGTGCACTTCCAGTCTTGGGAATATACCTTTGGAAAAATGAAAATCAATAAGACAGATCCACCCCAAAATTTAGGGCTGCACTGCTTACAAGAACCACAACTTGGGTACACTGTAAATATCCCAGGAACGATAAAAAAGGTTCAAAACATTGTGGTATTACATACGATGGAATATCCCTCATCCATGAAATCAATGTCGTAAGACCAGTAGCAGCAAACTGAGTGGATTCAGGCACGATGATTCTAAGTGAAATAAGTCACACAGAAAAAGAAACGTATCATAAGATATCACTTATGAAGTTCCTGTAAACTTGGCTACACATGAACTGAGTTAGGAAAGAGAACAGAGTCTCACATTTAGAAAACACACTTATGCCTTCTTAATGGTGAAGGAGAGGTGGGGTGATGCATAAAACCAGAGTTTGATATAAGCACAGGTACTGTTCTAAAAACCAACTATGGAATAGACAAGACCTACAACTTCCTCAGTGAAAGGGACTCAAAACCCCATATTTCCCGCAGAGGAATGTATCTGACGAGTAAGAATCTTAAAACCTATGTATTGATATGTCTCCGTAAGGGTATCAAGTGTATCTAGACTTACATAAGCATGGCAGCGAGAATCAGCTCAAACCCACTATAAAAAGGAATTTCAAAACAAAACAAAAAAACAGGGAAATTATTTACAATTCCTTCAGGGTCTCTGATGAAACATGGAATGACACTATCTAAAATGACAGCTCAATGTGGCATAAGGCTGGACACATGGGACTGAGAGGATTGATGAGATTAGGAGAGCAAATGCAGACCCTTTAAAGAAATAATGCATGGCACCCATTCCATGGGTCCCATGTCTCCAGGTTGAAGGGAATATTACTACAGCTATATCATGTACGGGAAACCTAGAGAATGGACACACTGTGAATACGAAAGGTTTCTAAAACTCAACAAATAGTCCCTCTCCTTGTGCGCCAGTATGACTTTCCAACTGCTTTACTATCAATTTTCCAACTTGGAGAGACAGCACCTATAACCTCCTGGTTTGCACAGGTTGCCAATTTGGCAGGGGATGAAAGCGAAGAGGGAGAACCAATGAGAGAGTAGATGTTAGGCATTTGGACAGGTACATGTCACTTTAATTGCCCGGCAGGAAGTAGAATTAACCAATGTCTCAGCCACCCGCCGGGAACCAGTATAGGTTTTGAACCATAATTTTGGATTTGCGGTCAGCTCAAAAAACCGAGTTGAAAAATGGAGCTCAGGGGCACAGCAATTTACAAACTGGCAGAGTAATAGAGGACAACTATCTTCCAAAAATCTTTTGAGGGAAGGCCGAGAGGCGGACTTTAAAACGAGGCAGAATAGCAGGAAACAGATTTCAAGAGGTACGTTGGAATCACCTTTCAAGCTCAAGAAGAGGGGCACAACTTTGACAATGATGCACTTGGCCATAAAGGGCGTATGCTTTTTCTCCTGAATATATTCAGGAGAAAATGCATATGCCCATTTTGGCCAAGCAAGCAAGCAGCAATGCAAATCTGCACTACAAAGAAGTATCCCTTCCCACCGGTCAAAAGGGACATCCACAAAATGTGTAAAAACCAGAAAGGCAAGACAGGCCCTGGAGATCAGGCAGCCTTGTTATGCTGATGGGCGGGATGTAAGTTGCCAACTGCCTCTCTGGAGGAGTGCATTGTGTTCCCTAAAACAAATAAACAACAGAGCTACACAGCCAAGGGCATTTCCAGTCTAGGGAATATACCTTGGGAAAATTGAAAATCAAAAAGACAGAACCACCCTAAAACTTAGCGCTGCACTGCTTACAAGAACCTCAACTTGGGTACACATTAAGTATCCCAGGAAAGACAAAAATGGTTCAAGATATTGTGGTACTTACGTACGATGGAATATCGCTCAGCCATGAAATCATTGTCATAAGGCCAGTAGCAGCAAAAAGAGTGGATTCAGTTACGATGATTCTAAGTGAAATAAGTCACACAGAAAAAGAAACTTATCATAAGATATCACTTATGAAGGTACTGTAAACATGGCTACACATGAACTGAGTTAGGAAAGATTACAGAGTAACTAATCTTATCATAAATTATCACTCATAGCGGGAATGTTCACATGACTACACATGAACTGAATTACAAACACAACAGAGTCACACATTTAGAAAACATCTTCTGCCTGCTTAATGGGAAAGCCGAAGTGGGGTGATGCATAAAACCACAATTTTAAATTAGCATAGATACCGTTATATAAACCATGTATGTAATAGGCAACACCTACTCCCGGCACAATGAACTGGACTCAACACCCCCTATTCATTGCAGAGGAATATGTCTGACTCTAAGTATTTTAAAACATATGTATTCTCATGTCTCCATAATGGAATCATGTGTGTGTATAACGGCATGAACACAGCACTGAAATTCAGTTAAACCCACTTATAAAAATAAATTTCAAAAGCAAAATGCAAAAACAGAGAGAAAGTCTTAAAAATTACGTTCAGGGCCTGTGATGCAAGCTAGATTGACCACCTTTACACCCACAGCTGGATGAGACATATGACTGGACACTTGGGGCTGACAAGATTGCTGAAGTTGTGTGAACAAAAGAACACCACTTAGAACAATACTGTGTGCTACCCATTCTAGTGGTCCCAAATCTCCAGGTTTAAGGGAATCTTCCTCCAGTTAAAACATGCATGGGAAACCCAGTGGATGGTACACTGTGTAATTGGGAAAGTTTTCTAAAAGGTACCTCATTTTTCCTTTTGTCGTGCTCGGCTTCGCCATTGCACCTGCATTACTCAAAATCTCCCCACTTGGAGTGTCAGCTTCTTTACCCTCCCGTTATGCACAGTTTGCAAATTGTGCAAAGGATGAACAGGAAGAGGGGAAATAAATGAGAGATTAGCTGTAGGTGTTTGGATGGGCACATGTCACTCTAGTTTCCCATCAGGAAGAAGAATTAACCAAAGGCTCAGCCTGAAGCCCCGGAACCAGACTAGGGCCTAAAGCCATCCTGCGGTATTGCAGCCAGCTCACAAAGAGGCGAGTTGAAAAATGGAAATCAGGGGCACAGCAATTCACAAACTTGCAGATTTATAAAGGACAACTATCATCCAGAAATATATTGAGGAAAGGCAGTGAAGAGGATTTGAATGCAAGGCAGAAGTGAAGGAAACAGATTTCAAGAGGTAGATTGGAGTCGTCTTTAAAGCACATGAAAAGCGACAGAATTTCGACAATTTTGACCTTGGCTGAAAAGGGATTATGTGTATTTTCTTGAATATATTCGGGAAAATATGCATATGCCCTTTTTGGCCAAGCAAGCCATCAGGCATTGCAAATCCACACTACATAGAAGTGTCCCTTACCTCCAGTCAAAAGGGCCATCCACAAATAGTGTAAAAACCACAAATGCAGGACAGGCCATGGAGAAAAGGGAGCCTGGTTACGCCGATGGACAGGATGTAAATTGCCAACAGCCTCTCTGGAGAACTGTATGTTGTTTTCTAAAACAGAGCTACAGAGCATAGCACACTTCCACTCATGGGCGTGTATTTTGGGAAAACTAAAAATCCACAACACACAGCCAGCCCAAACTTTAGGGCTGCTCTGTTTACAAGAACCTCGACTTCGGTACACTTTATATATCCCAGGAAAGGAAAAAAAAATGGATATAGATGTTGTGGTACTTATATACAATGGAATGTCACTCAGACATAAAATCAATGTCATAAGGCCAATAGCAGCATAATGAGTGGCTTTAGGTACGATGATGCTAAGTGAAATGAGCCACAAAGAAAAAGAAACTTATTGTAATATATCACTTATAGAGGAAATGTAAACATGGCTACACATGAACTGAATTTCAAAAGAGAACAGAGTTACACATTTAGAAAACACACTTATGCCTCCTTAAGGGGAAAGGTGACGTGGGGTGATGTGTAAAAGCAGAGTTTGAAATTAGCACAGATCCCATTCCATATACCAAATATGTAATAGACAAGACCTCCTCCTTTCTCAATGAACTGGACACAAAACACCCTATTCACTGAAGAGGAATATATCTGACTGGTAATAACCTTGAAACCTATGTATTTATATGTCTCCATAATGGAATCAAGTGTATGTAGATTGGCATAAACACAGATCAATGGAACAGGACAGAAAGCCCAGAGATAAACCTACATACCTATGGCTATCTCATCTATGACAAAGGAGCTAAGGATATACAATGGAGAAAAGACAGTCTCTTCAGTAATTGGTGCTGGAAAAACTGGACCCCTACAAATAAAAGAATGAAATTAGAACACTCCATAACACCATACACAAAAATAGACTCTAAATTGATTAGAGATCTAAATATAAGACCAGACACTATAAAACACTTAGAGGAAACCATAGGCAGAACACTCTATGACATAAATCACAGCAAGATCCTTTTGGACCCACCTCCTAGAGAAATGGAAATAAAAACAGAAATCAACAAATGGGACCTAATGAAACTTAAAAGCTTTTACACAGTACAGGAAAACATAAACAAGATGCAAAAACAACCCTCAGAATGGGAGAAAATATTTTCAAATGAAGCAATTGACAAAGGATTAATCTCCAAACTTTACAAGCACCGCATGTAGCTCAATATCACAAAAACAAACAACCCAATCCAAAAACGGGCAGAAGACCTAATAGACATTTCTCCAAAGAAGATATACAGATTACCAAGAAACACATGAAAGGATGCTGAACATCACTAATCATTAGAGTAATGCAAATCAAAACTACCGTGAGGTATCACCTCACAGCAATCAGAGTGGCAATCATCAAAAAAATCTACAAAACAATAAATGCTGGAGAGGCCTTTATTGGAGAAAAGGGAACACATTTGCACTGTGGGTGGGAATGTAAATTGATATGAGCACTAGGGAGAACAGTACGGAGGTTCCTTTAAATAACTAACAATAGAATTACCATATGACACAACAATACAACTACTGGGCATTTGCCTTGTGAAAACCATAATTCAAAAAGAGTTATGTACAAAAATGTTCATTGCAGCTCTATTTGCATTAGCCAGGACATGGAAGCAACCTAAGTGTCCATCGACAGATGAATGGATAAAGAAGATCTGGCACATATATACAGTCAAATATTACTCAAACATAAAAAGAAGCAAAACTGAGTTATTTGTACAGAGGTGGGTGGAATTAGAATCTGTCCTACACAGTGAAGTAAGTCAGAAAGGGAAAAACAAATACTGTATGTTAACAGAGATATATGGAATCTAATGAAGAAAAAAAAAAGATTTTGAAGAACCTAGTGGCAGGACAGGAGTAAGGACACAGACATAGAGAAAGGACTTGAGGACACCGGAAGGGGGATGGGTAAGCTGGGACGAAGTGAGAGAGTGGCATGGACATAAATACATTACCAAATGTAACACTGATAGCTACTGAGAATCAGCCACATAGAAGAGGGAGATCAGCTTGGTGCTTTGTGACCACATAAAGGGTTTGGTTATGGAGTGTGGGAGGGAGATGCAAGAGGGAGGGGATCTGGTGATATTTGTATATGTATAGCTGATTCACTTTGTTATACAGCAGAAACGAACACTCCATTGTAAAGCAATTCTACTCCAATAAACGTGTAAAAGAAAAAAAAAAAAAAAAGAAAGCCCAAGGATAAACCTACACACCTATGGTCAACTAATCTATGAGAAAGGAGGCAAGACTATACAAAGGAGATAAGATAGTCTCTTCAATCATTGGTGCTGGGAAATATGGACAGCTACATGTAAAAGAATGAAATTAGAACACTCCCCAACACCATACATAAAAATATATTCAAAATGGATTAGAGACCTTAATGTAAGACCAGACAGTATAAAACTCTGAGAGGAAATCTTACGAAGGATACTCTGACGTAAATCACAGCAAGATCTTTTTTCATCTACCTCCTATAGCAATGAAATAAAAAAGAAAACTAAACAGATGGGACTAATGAAACGTAAAAGCTTTTGCAAAGCAAAGGAAACTACAAACAAGACGAAAAGACAACCCTCAGAATGGCAGAAAATATGTGCAAACGAATCAATGGACAAATGATTAATCTCCAATATATATAAACAGCTCATGCAGCTCAATATTAATAAAACAAACAACCCAATACAAAAATGGAAGATCTAAATAGACATTTCTTCCAAGAAGACATAGAGATGGCCAGTACGCACATGAAAATCTGCTGAACATCACTAATTATTAGAAAATGGAAATCGAAACTACAATGAGGTATCACGTCACACCTGTTAGAATGGGCATCATCAGAAAATCTACAAACAACAAATGCTGGAGAGGGTGTGGAGGAAAGGAACCTTCTTCCACTATTGTTGGGAATGTAAATCGATACAGTCTCTATGGAGAACAGTATGGAGGTTCCTTAAAAAACTAAAAATAGAATTACCATATAATCCAGCAATCCCACTACTGGGCATATACCCAGAGAAAACCATAAATCAAAAAGACACATTCACCACAATGTTCACTGCAGCACTATTTACAATAGCCAGGTAATGAAAGCAACCTAAGTGCCCACAGACAGACGAATGGATAAAGATGTGGTACATATATACAACGGAATATTACTCAGCCATACATAGGAATGAAATTGGGTCATTTGTAGAGACCTCGATGGATCTAGAGACTGTCATACAGAGTGAAGTAAGTCAGAAAGAGAAAAACAAATATTGTATATTAATGCATATATGTGGAACCTAGGAAAATGGTACAGATGAACCAGTTTGCAGGGCAGAGATAGAGACAGATGTAGAGAACAAACATATGGACACCAAGGAGGGAACGCCATGTGAGGGTGGTGGTGGGATGAATTGGGAGACTGGGATTCACATGTGCACACTTATATGTATAAAATACATATCCAATAAGAACCTGCTGTATAAAAGAAATAAATTTAAAAAAATTAAAAATAAATAAATAACATTTAATAAAATAAAACAGAAAAAAAGTTTTTCCCTTCACATAAACGTCTTTATATTAATGCATTCTTTCCATGTTTATATCTCCAAATTAAAAAAAAAAGATGAATAAATAAAATCTAACTTGAACCAAAAAAGAAAAAAAGAAAAAAAAGACAGAACTCACCAGTTATACAGAGGAAAATCGTATCAGGGCACTTGCTACAGTGGTAAAAAATTCTTAAGTTGGTCAGAGGTGGGAAATCGTCTCCCATGCACTCAGCAGCGCTCCCCCCCACAAGGAGCATCCTCATTGCAAAGCTGGGGGACTCTGTCAAGGCGTCTGTGAGTAAATGTGAGCTGAGCCCCAGTCCTGCTGCAGCTGAACTCTTCCCACCCTTTCCAGGTAAAACACCTGAATATGTACAAGCACTTGCAAGCCTACAGGAAGGGCTGTGAAGCCACACTAGCGAGAGCACGCAGGCCGACTTGGTGCCTGCAGGCCAGCCAGGATGGTCCTGGCCCCAGATGCTCTTCTGGAATCTTTCCATTTCCCTGCCTGAGATACCCCTCCTGCCACGGCCCCCACTGCTTTTTTACTTCCTCACCTCTGACTGGGGAGAAATTCCAGTGGCAGGTATGGGTGACACATCCTCTTCTTTAGCAGGTGGCAGCCTGGCAACTCCTGCAGAGAGTCCAGCAGAGCCCCCCTCACACTGGGCCACCCACAAAGCCACGGCCCCTCACTCCCTCCCACCACCCCAGCCCTGACACTGCGGACGGGGCAGAGAATATGGCGTCAGGCACAGCTACAGGGGCTCTTGCTGACTGGAGAGGTGTTTATATTGACCTCAACCAAGGTACACCTGTGGGGGGGGCTGGCAGGCAGTGTCAGGCTGCCCAAATCAGCCAATCCTCACCCCTCAGGGGCTCACAGTTGCAGAAAATGAACCTTGCTAAGCGGGTCAGTCCCAAGGAACAGGTGTGGGCTCTTGAGAGTCAGGATAGACAAGGGGCTGCAGCTGCGGCTTGTTTTCTTATCATTTTATCTGGTCCATGAGTGGAAAACAACTTCAAGAAGACCGTATCCTAATGAGAGGAACCCAGGAGTCAGGGAGAGGAGTGATGGTGGGTGGAGACAGAGGCCTGGTGCCCTGGCTGCAGTGGAAGTGTCTGGAAGACCAGGCAGAGAGAGGCTGCACGGAGTGATGGCCAGGGTCACAGACCTGTCAGAGCTGCTGTTTGTTAGTTCAAGTCCTGCTCGGAGGTCTTCTGTGTCAGCTGTGAGCGACAGGTGAGCTGGGGTTTCTCTGCAAGGTGGGGTATGTGCACACTTCCTGTGTGTCCAGCCTTGCTGGGGTACTTGCCCAGGGGAGTTCCGTAACCTGGGAAGGGCCAGACTATGAGAGCCCCATGGGCTGCTGGGTAGCTGCAGAGTTGAACTCCATACCCTGGGAGGGACTTGAACACGAGAGCTCCGTGGGCTGTGGGGTGCGGGATGCAGCCCAGGTGAGCTCTATATCCTGGGATTGGCCTGACCACGAGAGCCCCATGGGTTGCTGGAGACCTGGTAAAGGATATCAGGACAGTCAGTGAAGCCACCTAGGATATACATCCAGTAGCTCCTATTTCCTACACCCTGCTGCTCATTCTACCATCCACCAGGCCATGGCATTCTGTATTACACTTCAATGATGCCTTCTTCTGTATTCCATTCATCTCAGAGTCACAAGAATTTTTGGCTTGTGAGTGGCAGGACACAACATGCAACACAAGCAATAATGCTGGGCCGTCCTGCCCCAATGGTTCAAAAATCCCCACACCATCATTGGGGAAATGTCCTCTAAAGACCTAAACGTTCTACCTCTGTAAAAGGGAACCCTCCTTCAATGTGCAGATGACATTCTGATCGCCAGGCCTACTAAAGACACCTCTGAACTACCTAGCCAAGTAAGGATAGAAGGTGTCCAAGAAAAAGGCTCAAATATCCCAGGCTCAGGTGACATGCCTGGGCTTCATCCTCACAGATATTTGGAGAAACGCATCCCAGGATAGGGAAGAAGCCATTTGCAGCCTTACCTCTTCTAAAACTAGACGACAGCTTAGGGGTTCCTGGGGAGGCCAAGGTTTTCTGCATCTGGATCCCTAACTACAGTCTAATAGCTGGGCCTCTACATGAAACACTGACACGAAAAGATGATGATCTTTTTGAATAGAATCCAGAAGCAGCCTTTCAAGAATGGAAAGAGCAATCAATTCAGATCCTTGCCCAGGAACTCGCTAATTTAACTAAACCCTTTGACCTTTACATACCCGGTCAAAGGTTAATCACCCTTGGAGCCTTAGTGCAAAAACTGGGACCACTTGAAATGGAGCAACACAAGAATGCCCTTCAGGTATGATAAACTATGGTCACCAAGGGCTTTGCCCACCGACTCATCAGGCCAAGATACTGGGGTATCTAAAAAGCTGGAAATCAGCAGCCCACAAGGCCAGCTCCCTCCTAAGGGAAAAGGACCCCACGTGGTGATCCTAACCACCCATCATGTCCTGAAGTTGCAGGGGTCGCTCTGTGGACACACTGACCTCGAGTGAGGAGGCCCTCCAACTCCTACCTCCAGAGAGACAAATGGGGGCAACGGGCCCCCTAGATGACTCGTGTGACCATCACTTGACCTGGAGTTTCTCTCAGAAAACAAGAAGACTGTGCCCCGAAAGAGCAGACTACTGCTTGCAGGACTTACTTCACCCAGAGGGGAGCTAATAAGCTTGGCGGGGGAAACGTATATCACGTTTTCACCATAGAAAACCCTACAGACACCGCGGTGATGGTGGCCAATATGACCGCCTAGACTGCTGGCTACTTCTAAAGGCCGTTGTCTCAGTGGACGTCATGGTCCTGGATCACCACTGACCCTGGACTGTCTGGGAGTTGCACGGTCAGGGCTCTGACACATGGTGCTGTTTGTACATTAATTCAGGGACCTAATTAAAGAAATCACAGACTACTGGTCAGAGCATCTAGGCTGGCAAAAAACGTCAGCCTAATGTCACCGAACAAATGTGGGGTGGGGTGAAACCTGCCACCACAGCATCTCTGCGCATCTCTTTCCTGGACCCTTAAAAGTCATTAGAATCTATAACACTTCCAATGCTGGTGCTCAGGCGGATGAGAAGTGATGCAGGAGGCTTTGGGACAATCAACCTCACCTGGAGGCTGGTGGGCAGATGTTTTGCCCCTTCCCCCACGTATCAGGGCTCCCACCACAGCATGAAGCAGTTACAAAAGAGGGGTCTGCACCCTCAACACCCCAAGAATGAGGAACGGAACAAAAAGCAGAGGAGGGGTTCGTCTCTGGCAACGTTCATTAAAAATTCCTGGGAGATAAAAAGAGAATCTGGGCAATAAAATAAAGTCTAAGCTGTTTTTCCTTTGTGCTTTGTCTAATTTCACGTGCTCCTAGGGTTCCGCATGCAGAGGTCCCACACTCGGCACTTCAGACCCGATTTCCTAGTGCAGAATGGCTGGGTCGACACCTCAGCTAGCGGAGTCCCATGCAGACTCCACGGCATAGAGCCTGAGCTGCAGCCAACCCAGCCCTCGAGAGCTCCATCCCCTAACTGCCACTGACGCTGCCGGGATCCCTACACAGCAGCACAGCCCACAGCCCGTGGGGGAGTGCACACTCTCACCTCTCCATTCGGTTTTCAAAATAATGTTTCCTTTGCTTCTGAACCAAACTCAGTCTTGATCTGTTGGCTCCAATGACACTGGGTACGGGGACTCCTGTTGGGGTTCCCTCTGGATGATCAGTAACCGAAATTGAGAACATTGTAACTTCATTGAACAGATGTGTGAGCCAAACTGTAGTTAACATAGGGCAGTGTATAATGCTCGGGTAAAATAAGATTTTTCTAAGACTTACATTTGATATTTCCATCACTTTACTATAAGCAAGTTCAGTGAAGACGTTTGTCTTATTTGTCAGGTCAACATTAGAGAAATGAAGTGATTTATTTCCATGGATGTACATCGAATACTCTTGGCTGAAGCTTCAATCTTGTTTTGAATGCTTTTCCATTGAAAACGATACCTCTCTTTCAGCTCCCCCATTTCTGAGAAGTATAAAATCTTATAATTTATTATTACCAAAGGGGAAAGGTAGGAGAAGGGATAAATTAACAGTTTGGGATTAACACATACACACTGCTATGTATAAAATAGATCATCAACAAGGAACTACTGTATAGCACAGGGAACTACACTGAATATTTTGCAATAACCTATAAGGGGAAATAATCTGAAAAAGAATCGATATTTTTATTGACATCATCTATCAATGACAGATAAAATGTAACCTAAGCAAGGCCGATGGTGAGCGCTTCTGAACCTGAAGATTTCAATCATCTAAAGTTTGGGCTCTGCCTATTTCCCAAGGTGCTTAATGGACATACGTGTAGCCGTAGCTTAAAAATTCCCCAGTTTGGGGTTCGGGGAGGCACTGATTTGGAAAAATCCCTGGTGTTCTCCTTCCATGCACGGGACCCTTCCTACAGCTAAAACATGCCTGTCACACCTAGAGGATGGTACACCATTTGATCGGAAAGAGTTTGGAAAAGGCACCTCATCTCCTCATCGCCTGGTGCTCGGGTTCACCCCTCCAGCATCTTTCCTAACAATCTCCTCACTTGGGGATATCAGCACCATCAACATCGTGTTGCACACAGTTTGGAATTTGTCCAGAGGATGAAGCGGAAGGATGAGAAAAATTTAGAGACAAATCTTAGGTGTTCGGACAGGCACATGCCACTCTAATTTCCAATCTGGAAGACAAATTCATCAAAGGCTAGAATTGCCCACGGAAAGAGAATAGGGCTAGAGGAAATCCCGCTGTTTTGTGTCCAGTTTCCAAAAACACAAGTTGAAAAATGGAACTCAGGGGCACTAAAATTCATGAAACTGCAGAGTGGAAAATATCTATTGTTGAAAAATGTCTTGAGGTAAGTCACAGAAAAGGACTTGTAAGCAAGGGGGAGTGGCAGGAAACAGATTTGAAGAGGTAGAAAGTACTCCCCATTAAAGCACAAGAAAAGGGGCTGAACATCGCCAATGATGCACTTGGCCCAAAAGGGCCTATGCATTTTTTTCTGAATATATTCAAGTAAAGGCCATTCACACTTTTTATCCAACCAAACAGGTGGGCACTGGAAATCAATACTACAAAATGTATCACTTCACATCAGTCAGAAGGGCTATCCACATAAAGTGTAAACACCAGAAATGCAGGACAGGGTGAGGAGAAAAGGGAGCCCTGTGAGGCTGATAGTGGAAATGTAATTTGCCAAAGGCCACTCTGGAGAAGTGTATTGTGTTTGCTAAAACATCTGAAAACTGAGCTACAGAGCATAGGGCACTTGCACTCATGGGCGTATACCTTGGGAAAAACAAAAAAATGACAGAAAACAGGCACCCCAACGTTTACCACCTCTCTGTTAAAAAGGGCCTCCACTTGGATATAACCTAAATGTCCCTGGAAGGATAAAATGGATAAAAGAGATGGGGTACTTATGTAGAGTGGAATATTACTCATCCAGAAATCAATGAAATAAGGCCAGTTGGAACAACTCTGGAGGAGTTACATACGATCATTCTAAGTGACACATGTCAGAAAGAAAAAGACACATATCATAAGATGTCACTTAAAGGTGGAATCAAAAATGGCTACACATGAAATAAACTACAAAACAGAAACATAGTCAAATATGTAGAAAAGAGACATAAGGCTGCTAAATGGGAAAGGTGGGGAATGGTGAGGTATTATCCAGGAGGTTGAAATTAGCAAAGATACCATTCCAAGTACCGAATTGAATAACTGGCAAGGCCTACACGGTACCTCAAAGAACTGCACTCAGTCCACTCAAGTCACTGGAAAATAATACATATGACTCGTAAGCATCTGAGAAAGAATTTATTGTTGTCTCACAGTACATGAATCAAGTGGATGTACAGCAGCAAAAAACAGAGCTTTGAAAATCAGCTGTAACCAATATAAAAATAAATTTAAAAATATTTATAAAAACAGTGAGACAGACAAAAATTCTTACAACTTTTGTTGAAGGGTTACGATGTAACATGGATTGAACACATGTAGATCCACAGCAGGATGATATATAAGGCTGGAAGCCATGCACGCTAAGAGATGTTAGAGAGGCTGGGTGAGGAAATGCAGACCTTTTAAAGTAATACTGCCTGGTACCCATTCCATGGGTCCGAAATCTGCACGTTCAAGGGAATCTTCTGACAGTGAAAACATGCCTGGGAAACCGAGATGAATGTACACCGTGTGCTCAGGAGAGGTGTCTAAAATGCACCTCATTTTTGATCTCCTGGTGCTGGGGTTCGCCATTCCAGCCACATTACTAACAATCTCCCCACTTGGAGAATCAGCACCTTTAACCTCCTGTTTCACACAGTTTGCAATTTTTGCAGAGGATAAATGGGAAGAGGAGGAACAAATGAGAGATTAACTGTAGGAGTTTTGACAGGCACATG
Source organism: Mesoplodon mirus (assembly GCF_964341445.2). Taxonomy (NCBI): domain Eukaryota; kingdom Metazoa; phylum Chordata; class Mammalia; order Artiodactyla; family Ziphiidae; genus Mesoplodon; species Mesoplodon mirus. The sequence continues at coordinate 5,015,784 of NW_028295817.1, forward strand.
TCACTCTAATTTCCCATTAGGAAGAAGAATTAACCAAAGGCTCAGCCTGCCTCCCCAGAACCAGAATAGGGCCAGAATCAAACCAATGGTTTGGCGGCCAGCTCACAAAAAAAGCGAGTTGCAAAATGGAGCTCAGGAGCAGAAAATTCAAAGACCTGCAAATATATAAATGATAACCAATGTCCAAAAATATATTCAGGTAAGGCAACGAAGAGGTTTTGAATGAGAGGCAGAATTGCAGGAAACATTTTACAAAAGGTAGATTGTACTCACATTTAAAGCATATGAAAAGCAGCAGAATTTCTAAAATGATGCAGTTGGGCAAAAGGGTGTATGCGTTTGTTTCGTGAATATCTTCAGGAAAAAAACACATACAGAGATTTTGGCCAACCAAGAAAGAGGGAAATGCAAATCCGCACAAGAAAGAAGTCTCAATTTCCACTGCTCAGAAAGTCCATCCAAAAAATGTGTACAAATCAAAAATGCAGGAGAGGCCATGGAAAACAGGGAGACTAGTCACGCTGATGGGTGGGGTATAAATATCCAAGAGCTACTCTGAAGAAGTGTATGCTGTTTCCTAAAACATCTAAAATACAAAGCCCCCGAGCAAAGGGGACTTCAACTCATGGACATATAACTTGGGAAGACTAAATATCAACAAGACACAGGCACCCCAAAGTTTAGGGCTGCTCTGCATACAAGAACCTCAACTTCGGTACACCTAAAGAATCCCAGGAAAAAGAGAAATGCAAAAAGAACTTGTGGTAATTTTGTACAACGGAATATCACTCAGACGTGAAATCAATGTCATAAGGCCAGTAGCAGCATAATGAGAGGATTTAGGTATGATGATTCTAAGGGAAATTAGTCACACAGAAAAAGAATCTTATCATAAGATATCACTTAGAGAGGGAATGTCAACATCACAACACATGAACTGAATTAGGAAAGAGAGCAGCGTCTCACATTTAGAAGACACTCTTATGCCTCCTTAAGGGGAAAGGAGAGGTGGGGTGATGCATAAAACCAGAGTTTGATATTAGCACAGGTACAATTCCATAAACCAAATACAGAATAGACAAGACCTACACCTTCCTCAGTGAACGGGACTCAAAACCCCTATTCCCCACAGAGGAATATATCTGATTAGTAAGAATCTTAAAACCTATGTATTGATATGCCTCTGTAAGGGTATCAAGTGTTTCTAGACCAGCATAAACACGTCAGGGAAAATCAGCTCAACCCCATTATAAAAATGAATTTCAAAAACAAAACAAAAAAACAGCGAAATTCTTACACAATTTCTTCAGGGGTTCTGATGAAACCTAGAATGACCCTATCTGCAAAGACAGCTGGATGAGACATAAGGCTGGACACTTGGGACTGAGAGGACTGGTGAGATTGGGAGAGAAAATGCAGACCCTTTAAAGTAGTAATGCATGCCACCATTCCATGGGTCCCAAATTTCCAGGTAGAAGGGAATATCACTACAGTTATAACATGTATGGGAAACCTAGAGAATGGACACCCTGTGATGGCGAAAGGTTTCTGAAAGTCTCCTACTTTTTCCTCTCCTTGTGCTACAGTTTGGCATTCCAACTACTTTACTATCAATCTCCCATCTTAGGAGAGTCATCCCCTATAACCTCCTGGTTCGCACAGTTTGCTAATTGTGCAGAGGATGAAAGGGAAGAGGGAGAACCAATCAGATAGTAGATGTAGGCATTTGGACGGACACATGTCACTCTAAATTCCCGTCAGGAAGAAGAATTAACCAAAGCCTCAGCCACCCACAGGGAACCAGTATAGCCACCCCTGGAACCAATATAGGTCCTGAAGCAAAATTGTGGATTTGCGGTAAGCTCCCAATAATGGGATTTGAAAATTGGAGCTCAGGGGCAAAGCAAATCAAAAACCTGCAGAGTTACAAAGGACTACTCTCTTCCAAAAATCTGTTGAGGGAAGGCAACAAAGCGGACTTGAAAATGAGGCAGAATTGCACAAAACATATTTCAAGAGGTAAATTAGAATCGCCTTTAAAGCACAGGAAAGGCATCACAACTTCGAGAATGATGCACTTGGCCAAAAACAGCGTATGATTTTCTACTGAATATATTCAGGAGAAAAGTCAGAGGCCCTTTTTGGCCAATCAAGCAAGCGCACAATGCAAATCCACACTACAAAGAATTGTCGCTTCCCACCGGTCAAAAAGGGCATCTGAAAATCTGTAAAAACCAGAAAGGCAAGATAGAGATGACAAGGGCATAAAGCAATATGATCCCAAGGGTCATGGGGGATTGTGATGACAAGCACATGGAGCATTGTGATGACAAGATTATGTATCATTTTCCTGACAAAGGCATTGTGATGACAAGGTTCATGGAGCACTGTGATGACAAGCGTCATGGATCATTGTGATTAAAGGGTTCATGGAGCATTGGGATGACAAGGGCATGGAGCATTTTGATGACAAGAGTCCCGGATCATTGTGTTGTCAGGGTTCATGGAGCATTGTGATGACAGTGGTCATGGAGCATTGTGATGACAGAGGTCATGGAGCATTGTGATGAGAAACTCATGGAGCATTGGGCTGAAAATGTTCATGGAGTATTGTGATGACAGGGTTCAAGGAGCATTGTGATGAAAAGGTACTGGAGCACTGTGATGAGAAGACCATGGAGCCATGTGATGACAAGTCTCATGGAGAATTCTGATGAAAAGGGTCATGGAGCATTGTGATTACAGGGGTCTTGGAGCATTGTGATGACAAGGGCATTGAACATTGGGATGAGAATGTCATGGAGCGTTCTGATGACATGCATCATGGAGCTTTGTGATGACAAGGGCATGGAGCATTGTGATTACAGGGGTCTTGGAGCACTGTGAGGAAAAGGGCATGTAACACTGTGATGAAAAAGGCATGGAGCCTTGTCATGACAGGGTTCAAGGAGCATACTGATGACAAGTGTCAGGGACCATTGTGATGACAAGGGTATTGAGCATTGTGATGACAAATGTCATGGAGCATTGTGATTAGAAGACCATGGATAATTGTGATGACGAGCGTTATGGGGAGCTGTGATGATAAGTGTTATGGAATATTGTGATCACAAGGATTTGGAGCATTGTGATGACAGAGGTCATAGAGCATTCAGATTTCATTGTGATGACAATAGCATGAAGCATTATGATGATGTGCATTGGTGCATTGTGATGACAGCATTCATGGTGCATTGAGATGAAAAGGGGCATGGAGAATTATGATTAGAGGAGTCTTGGATCATTGTGATGAAAAGGGCATGGAACATTGGTCTTTGATGTTTCATGGATTATTGTGATGAGAGGGGGCAAGGAGCATTGAGATAATAACGGCACGGAACACTGTGATACATGGTTCATGGAGGATTGTAATGACAAGCGCATGGAGCATTGTGAGAAGAATGGCATCGAGCATTGTGATGAAAAGCATCATGGATACTGTGATGACAAGGGCTTGGAACGATGTGATGAGAAGTTTTTGGAGCATTGTGATGACAATGGCATGGAGCATTGTGATGCCAAGGGTCATGGAGTTTTGTGATGACAAATGTAATGGAGCATTTTGATGACTAGGGCTTGGAGCATTATGATGACAAGGGACATGGAGCATTGTGATGACAATGGCTTGGAGCATTGTGATGACAAGGGTCATGGAGCATTGTGCTGATAGGAGAATGGTGAATTGTGATGAAAAGGGTCATGGAGTATTCCGATGACAAGCTTGTGGAGTATTTTGATGACAATGGCATGGAGCATTGTGATGAAAATGGCATGGGGCATTGTGATGACAAGTGTATTGAGAATTGTGATGACAAAGTCTTGGAGCATTGTGATGAAAAGGGCATGGAATATTGTGATGACAGGCATCATGCAGCGTTGTGATGACAAGTGTTATGGAACATTGTGATCACAAGGGTTTTGAGCATTGTGATGACAGAAGTCATGGATCATTTTGATTTTAAGGAGCATGGAGCATTGTGATGACAAGGGCATGAAGCAATGTGATCCCAAGGTTCATGGAGGACTGTGATGACAATGGTAATGGAGTATTGTGATGACAAACGAATAGAGCATCGCAATGACAAGGTCAGGTAGCATTTTGCTGACAAAGTCATGGAGCATTGTGATGACAGGTGTCATGGAGCACTGTGATGACAAGCGTCACGGAGCACTGTGAATACAGGGGTCATGGAGCATTGGGATGACAAGGGCATGGATCATTGTGATGACAAGGGTCATGGAGCATTGAGCTGAAAATGTTCATGGAGTATTGTGATGACAGGGGTCATGGAGCATTTTGATGAGAAGGTCATGGAGCACTGGGCTGAAAATATTCATGGAGTATTGTGATGACAGGGAACATGGAGCATTCTGATAACAAGTTCCTAGAGCACTTTGATGAGAAGACAATGGAGACTTATGATGACAAGTCTCATGGAGCATTCTGATGAAAAGGGACATGGAGCATTGTGATTACAGGGGTCTTGGAGCATTGTGATGACAAGGGCATGGAGCATTGTGATGAGAAGGCCATGGAGCATTCTGATGACATGCGTCATTGAGCTTTGTGATGACAAGGGCATGGAGCATTGTGATTACATGGGTCTTTGAGCATTGTGATTAAAAGGGCATGGATCATTGTGTTGAAAAAGGCATGGAGCCTTGTCATGACAGGGTTCAAGGAGCATACAGACAACAAGTGTGAGGGAGCCTTTTGATGACAAGTGTATTGAGCATTGCGATGACAAAGGTCATGGAGCATTGTGATGAGAAGAACATGGATAATTGTGTTGACGAGTGTCATGGGGCACTGTGATGACAAGTGTTATGGAATATTGTGATCACAAGTTTTTGGAGCATTGTTATGACTGAGGTCATGGGGCATTTTGATTTCATTGTGATGACAATAGCATGAAGCATTATGACGATGGGCATGGTGCATTGTGATGACAGGGTTCATTGATCATTGAGATGAAAAATGGGCATGGAGCATTGTGATTACAGGGGTCTTGGAGCATTGTGATGAGAAGGGTCATGGAGCCTTGTGATGACAAGGCCACGGAACATCATGATGGCAGGGGTCATGGAGCATTTTGACGGCAAGGGCATGGAGCATTGTGATGAGAAGGCCATGGAGCATTCTGAAGACATGTGCCATGGAGCTTTGTGATGACAAGGGCATGGAACAATGTGATGAGAGTGTTCATGGAGCATTGTGATGACAATGACATGGAGCATTCTGATGCCAAGGGTCATGGATCTTTGTGATGACAAAGGTCATGGAGCATTTTGATGACAAGGGCATTGTGCATTGTGATGAGAAGGGCAGGGAGCATTGTGATGACAGGGTCATGGAGAAATTTGATGAAAAGTGTCATGGGACATTTTGATGAAAGGGGATATGTAACATTGTGATGTCAGGGGTCATGAAGGATTATGATGAATAGGGTCATGGAGCATTTTGATGACCGGGGTTATGGAGCATTGTGATGTCAGGGGTCATCGAACATTGTGATGATAAATGCATGTAGCATTGTGATGACAGGGGTCATGGAACATTGTGATAACCAGGGTGAGTGAGTATTGTGACGAATAGTGAGGTAACATTGTGATATCTGTGGTGAGAGATCATTTTGATGAAAAGTGCATAGAGCATTGTGATGACAATGTTTATGGAGCATTGTGATGACATGCTTGTGGAGCGCTGTGATGACAAGCACATGGTGCATTATGATGACATGCGTCATGGAGCATCGTGCTGACAAGCGCATTGAGCATTGTGATGACAAGGATCATGGAGCATTGCGCTGAAAAAGGCATAGAGCATTGTGATGACAAGGATCAAAGAGCATTGTGATTAAAAGTTCATGGAGCATTGTGATTACAAGGGTCATGGAGCATTGTGATCACAAGGGCATGGAGCATTGGTCTAATAATTTTCATGGATTATTGTGATGACTGTTGGAATGGTGCATTGTGGTGACAAGAGCATGGAGTATTGTGATGACCAGGTCATGCAGTATTGTGAAGAGATGTGTCAGGGAACACTGTGATGACATATGTAATGGCCCTTTGTGATGACAATGGCATGCAGCATTGTGATTCCATGTGTCATGGAGGATTCTGATGACAAAGGTAATGGTGCATTGTGATGACAGTGGCTTGGAGCATTGAGATGACAAGGGTCAGGGAGCATTGTGCTGACAAGTGCATGGAGAATTGTGATGACAAGGGTCATGGAACATTCTCATGATAAGCTTGAGGAGTTTTTTGCTGACAGTTGCGTGGATCATTGTGATGAAAACGGCATGGGGCATTGTGTTGAAAAAGGCATGGAACCTTTTCGTGACAGCGTTCAAGGAGCATTCTGACGACAAGTGTCAGGGAGCATTGTGATGACAAGTGTATTGAGAATTGTGATGAAAAAGGTCATGGAGCATTGTGATGAAAAGTGCATGGAGTATTGTGATGACAGGCATCATGGAGCGTTGGGATGACAAGTGTTATGGAACATTGTGATCACAAAGTTTTGGAGCATTGTGATGACAGAGGTCATGGATCATTTTGATTTCAAGGAGCATGGAACATTGTGATGACAAGGGCATGTAGCAATGTGATCCCAAGATTCATGGAGGATTTTGATGACAATGGTAATGGAGTATTGTAATGACAAGCACATAGAGCATGGTAATCACAAAGTCATGTAGCATTTTGCTGACAAAGGCATGGAACATTGTGATGACAGGTGTCATGGAGCACTGTGATGAAAAGCGTCACGGAGCATTGCGAATACAGGGGTCATAGAGCATTGGTATGTCAAGGGCATGGAGCATTGTGATGACAGATGTCATGGAGCACTGTGATGACAAGCGTCATGGAGCATTGTAATACAGGGTTCTTGGAGCATTGGGATGACAAGGGCATGGATCATTGTGATGACAAGGGTCATGGAGCATTGGGCTGAAAATATTCTTGGAGTATTTTGATGACAGGGGTCATGGAGCATTGTGATGACAGAAGTCATGGAGAATTTTTATTTCATTGTGGTGACAATAGCCGGAAGCATTATGATGAAGGGTATGATACATTGTGATGACAGGGTTCATGGAGCATTGTGATGAAAGGGGCATGTAGCATTGTGATTACAGTGGTCTTGGAGCACTGTAATGACAAGGGCATGGAGCATTTTGATGAGAAGGCCGTGGAGCATTCTGATGACATGCGTCATTGAGCTTTGTGATGACAGGGGCATGGAGCATTGTGATTACATGTGTCTTGGAGCATTGTGATTAAAAGGACATGGATCATTGTGATGAAAAAGGCATGGAGTCGTGTCATGACAGGGTTAATGGAGCATACTGATGACAAGTGTCAGGGAGCATTGTGATGACAAGTGTATTGAGCATTGAGATGACAAAATTCATGGAGCATTGTGATGAGAAGACCATGGATAATTGTGATGATGTGCGTCATGGTGTGTTGTGATGATAAGGGCTATGGAATATTGTGATCACCAGGGATTGGAGCATTGTGATGACAGAGGTCATGGATCATTTTTATTTAATTGTGATGACAATATCCTGAAGCATTATGATGATGGGCAGGTTCCATTGTGATGACAGGGTTCATGGTGCATTGAGATGAAAAGACGCATGGAGCATTTTGATTAAAAGGGACTTGGAGCATTGTGATGACAAGTAAATGGAGCCTTGTGATGACAGGCCCATGGAACATTCTGATGACATGCGTCATGTAGCTTTTTGATGACAAGGGCATGGAGCATTTTGATTAGAGGTGTCGTGGAGCATTGTGATGACAAGTGTCATGGAGCCTTGTGATGACAAGGCCGTGGAACATTTTGATGGCAGGTGTCATGGAGCATTGTTATGAAAGAGGTAAAGGAGCATTGTGATGAGAAGGGCATGGAGCATTGGTCTGATATGTTTCATGGATTATTGTGATGAGAGTGGGCATAGAGCATTGTGATGATAAGGGCATGGAACACTGTGATACATGGGTCATGGAGGATTGTAATGACAATGTCATGGGGCATTGTGATGAGAAAGGAATCGAGCATTGTGATGACAAATGACATGGAGCTTTGTGATGACAAGGGCCTGGAGCAATGTGATGAGAGGGTTCATGGAGCATTGTGATGACAATGACATGGAGCATTGTGATGCCAATGGTCATGGCGATTTGTGATGACAAAGGTCATGGAGCATTTTGAAGACAATTGCATGGTGCATTGTGATGAGAAGGGCAGGGAGTATTTTGATGACAGGGTCATGCAGCAATTTGATGGAAATTGTATTGGAACATTTTGATGACAGGGGTTATAGAATACTGTGATGTCAGGGGTCATGGAACTTTGTGATGATAAAGGGATATAGCATTGTGATGACAGGGGTCATGGGACATTGTAATTACAGGGGTGAGGGAGTATTGTGACAACTAGTGATGGAACACTGTGATATCTCTGGTGAGAGAGCATTTTGATGAGAAGTGTATGGAGCATTGTGATTACAAGGTTTATGGAGCATTGCAATGACAATTTTCTGGATCGTTGTGATGAAAAGCGAATGGCACATTGTGATGAGAAGGGTCATGGAACATTTTTCAGACAAAGTCATGGAGCATTTTGATGACAATGGTCACGGAGCATTGTGATGAAAACGGAATGGAGCATGGTGATGAAAAAGGCATGGAGCCTTTTCGTGACAGGGTTCAAAGAGCATTCTGATGACAAGTGTCAGGGAGCATTGTGATGACAAGTGTACTGAGCATTGTGATGACAAATGTCATGGAGCACTGTGATGAAAAGGGCATGGAATTTTGTGATGACAGGCATCATGGAGCATTGTGATGACAAGTGTTATGGAACATTGGGATCACAAGGGTTTGGAGCATTGCGATGAAAGAGGTCATGGATCATTTTGATTTCAAGGAGCATGGAGCATTGTGATGACAAGGGCATGAAGCAATGTGCTCTCAAGGTTCATGGAGGATTGTGATGACAATTGAAATGGGGTATTGTGATGACAAGCGCATAGAGCATTGTAATGACAAGGTCATGTAGCATTTTGCTGACAAAGCCATGGAGCACTGTGATGACAGGTGTCATTGAGCACTGTGATGACAAGCGTCATGGAGCATTGTGAATACAGGGCTCATGGAGCATTGGGATGACAAGGCAATGGATCATTGTGATGAGAAGGTCATGGAGTATTGTAAACACAGGTGTCAAAAAGCTGAGACCCAGGAGCTGTGAGAACAAAGAGAAAGGGAAACCTCTCCCAGCAGCCTCAGAAGCAGCGGATTAAAGCTTCACAATCAACTTGATGTACCCTGCATCTGTGGAATACATGAATAGACAACACATCATCCCAAATTGAGGAGCCCGGAGTCAGTGCTGTGCCTCTGAGGTGGGAGAGCCAACTTCAGGACACTGGTCCACAAGAGACCTCCCAGCTCCACATAATATCAAACGGCGAAAATCTTCCAGAGATCTCCATCTCAACACCAGCACCCAGCTTCACTCAACGACCAGCAGGCTACAGTGCTGGACACCCTAAGCCAAACAACCAGCAAGACAGGAACACAACGCCACCCATTAGCAGAGAGGTGGCCTAAAATCATAAAAAGTCCACAGACACCCCAAAACACACCACCAGACGTGGACCTGCCCACCAGAAAGACAAGATCCAGCCTCATCCACCAGAACACAGGCACTAGTCCCCTCCACCAGGAAGCCTACACAACCCACTAAACCAACCTTAGCCACTGGGGACAGACACCAAAAACAACGGGAACTACGAACCTGCAGCCTGCAAAAAGGAGACCCCAAACACAGTAACATAAGCAAAATGAGAAGACAGAAAAACACACAGCAGGAGAAGGAGCAAGATAAAAACCCACCAGACCTAACAAATGAAGAGGTAATAGGCAGTCTACCTGAAAAAAATTCAGAATAATGATGGTAAAGATGATCCAAGATTCTATTTCCCAGATCCAAAATCTTGGAAATAGAATAGACAAAATGCAAGAAACAGTTAACAAGGACCTAGAAGAACTAAAGATGAATCAAGCATCGATTAAAAACACAATACATGAAATAAAAAATACTCTAGATGGGATCAATAGCAGAATAACTGAGGCAGAAGAACGGATAAGTGAGGTGGAAGATAAAATAGTGGAAATAACTGCTGCAGAGCAAAATAAAGAAAAAATAATGAAACGAACAGAGGACAGTCTCAGAGACCTCTGGGACAACATTAAACGCACCAACATTCGAATTATAGGGGTTCCAGAAGAAGAAGAGAAAAAGAAAGGGACTGAGAAAATATTTGAAGAGATTATAGTTGAAAACTTCCCTAATATGGGAAAGGAAATAGTTAATCAAGTCCAGGAGGCACAGACAGTCCCATACAGAATAAATCCAAGGAGAAATACGCCAAGACACATATTAATCAAACTGGCAAAAATTAAACACAAAGAAATCATATTAAAAGCAGCAAGGCAAAAAAAAAATAACACACAAGGGAATCCCCATCAGGATAACAGCTGATCTCTCAGCAGAAACTCTACAAGCCAGAAGGGAGTGGCAGGACATACTTAAAGTGATGAAGGAGAAAAACCTGCAACCAAGATTACTCTACCCAGCAAGGATCTCATTCAGATTTGATGGAGAAATTAAAACGTTTACAGACAAGCAAAAGCTGAGAGAGTTCAGCACCACCAAACCAGCTTTACAACAAATGCTAAAGGAACTTCTCTAGGCAAGAAACACAACAGAAGGAAAAGACCTACAATAATGAACCCAAAACAATTAAGAAAATGGGAATAGGAACATACATATCGATAATTACCTTAAATGTAAATGGACTAAATGCTCCCACCAAAAGACACAGAGTGGCTGAATGGATACAAAAACAAGACCCATCTATATGCTGTCTACAAGAGACCCACTTCAGACCTAGAGACACATACAGACTGAAAGTAAGGGGATGGAAAAAGATATTCCATGCAAATGGAAACCAAAAGAAAGCTGGAGTAGCAATTCTCATATCAGACAAAATAGACTTTAAAATAAGGACTACTAGAAGAGACAAAGAAGGACACTACATAATGATCAAGGGATCGATCCAGGAAGAAGATATAACAATTGTAAATATTTATGCACCCAACATAGGAGCACCTCAATACATAAGGCAAATACTAACAGCCATAAAAGGAGAAATCGACAGTAACACACTCATAGTAGGGGACTTTAACACCCCACTTTCACCAATGGACAGATCATCCAAAATGAAAATAAATAAGGAAACACAAGCTTTAAATGATACATTAAACAAGATGGACTTAATTGATATTTATAGGACATTCCATCCAAAAACAACAGAATACACATTTTTCTCAAGTGCTCATGGAACATTCTCCAGGATAGATCATATCTTGGGTCACAAATCAAGCCTTGGTAAATTTAAGAAAATTGAAATTGTATCAAGTATCTTTTCCGACCACAATGCTATGAGACTAGATATCAATTACAGGAAAAGATCTGTAAAAAATACAAACACATGGAGGCTAAACAATACACTACTTAATAACGAAGTGATCACTGAAGAAATCAAAGAGGAAATTAAAAAATACCTAGAAACAAATGACAATGGAGACACGACGACCCAAAACCTATGGGATGCAGCAAAAGCAGTTCTAAGAGGGAAGTTTATAGCAATACAATCCCACCTTAAGAAACAGGAAACATCTCGAATAAACAACCTAACCTTGCACCTAAAGCAATTAGAGAAAGAAGAACAAAAACATCCCAAAGTTAGCAGAAGGAAAGAAATCATAAAAATCAGATCAGAAATAAATTAAAAAGAAATGAAGGAAACGATAGCAAAGATCAATAAAACTAAAAGCTGGTTCTTTGAGAAGATAAACAAAATTGATAAACCATTAGCCAGACTCATCAAGAAAAAAAGGGAGAAGACTCAAATCAATAGAATTAGAAATGAAAAAGGAGAAGTAACAACTGACACTACAGAAATACAAAAGATCATGAGAGATTACTATAAGCAACTCTATGCCAATAAAATGGACAACCTGGAAGAAATGGACAAATTCTTAGAAATGCACAACCTGCCAAGACTGAATCAGGAAGAAATAGAAAATATGAACAGACCAATCACAAGCACTGAAATTGAAACTGTGATAAAAAATCTTCCAACAAACAAAAGCCCAGGACCAGATGGCTTCACAGGCGAATTCTATCAAGCATTTAGAGAAGAGCTAACACCTATCCTTCTGAAACTCTTCCAAAATATAGCAGAGGGAGGAACACTCCCAAACTCATTCTACGAGGCCACCATCACCTTGATACCAAAACCAGGCAAGGATGTCACAAAGAAAGAAAACTACAGGCCAATATCACTGATGAACATAGATGCAAAAATCCTCAACAAAATACTAGCAAACAGAATCCAACAGCACATTAAAAGGATCATACACCATGATCAAGTGGGGTTTATTCCAGGAATGCAAGGATTCTTCAATATACGCAAATCAATCAACGTGATACACCATATTAACAAATTGAAGGAGAAAAACCATATGATCATCTCAATAGATGCACAGAAAGCTTTTGACAAAATTCAACACCCATTTATGATAAAAACCCTGCAGAAAGTAGGCATAGAGGGAACTTTCCTCAACATAATAAAGGCCATATATGACAAACCCACAGCCAGCATCGTCCTCAATGGTGAAAAACTGAAACCATTTCCACTAAGATCAGGAACTAGACAAGGTTGCCCACTTTCACCACTCTTATTCAACCTAGTTTTGGAAGTTTTAGCCACAGCAATCAGAGAAGAAAAGGAAATAAAAGGAATCCAAATTGGAAAAGAAGAAGTAAAGCTGTCACTGTTTGCAGATGACATGATACTATACATAGAGAATCCTAAAGATGCTACCAGAAAACTACTAGAGTTAATCAACGAATTTGGTAAAGTTGCAGGATACAAAATTAATGCACAGAAATCTCTGGCATTCCTATATACTGATGATGAAAAATCTGAAAGTGAAATCAAGGAAACACTCCCATTTACCATTGCAACAAAAAGAATAAAATATCTAGGAATAAACCTACCTAAGGAGACAAAAGACCTGTATGCAGAAAATTATAAGACACTGATGAAAGAAATTAAAGATGATACAAATAGATGGAGAGATGTACCATGTTCTTGGATTGGAAGAATCAACATTGTGAAAATGACTCTACTACCCAAAGCAATCTACAGGTTCAATGCAATCCCTATCAAACTACCACTGGCATTTTTCACAGAACTAGAACAAAAAATTTCACAATTTGTATGGAAACACAAAAGACCCCGAATAGCCAAAGCAATCTTGAGAACGAAAAATGGAGCTGGAGGAATCAGGCTCCCTGACTTCAGACTATACTACAAAGCTACAGTAATCAAGACAGTATGGTACTGGCACAAAAACAGAAAGATAGATCAATGGAACAGGATAGAAAGCCCAGAGTTAAACCCACGGACATATGGTCACCTTATCTTTGATAAAGGAGGCAGGAATGTACAGTGGAGAAAGGACAGTCTCTTCAATAAGTGGTGCTGGGAAAACTGGATAGGGACATGTAAAAGTATGAGATTAGATCACTCCCTAACACCATACACAAAAATAAGCTCAAAATGGATTAAAGACCTAAATGTAAGGCCAGACACTATCAAACTCTTAGAGGAAAACATAGGCAGAACACTCTATGACATAAATCACAGCAAGATCCTTTTTGACCCACCTCCTAGAGAAATGGAAATAAAGACAAAAATAAACACATGGGACCTAATGAAACTTAAAAGCTTTTGCACAGCAAAGGAAACCATAAACAAGATGAAAAGACAACCCTCAGAATGGGAGAAAATATTTGCAAATGAAGCAACTGACAAAGGATTAATCTCCAAAATTTATAAGCAGCTCATGCAGCTCAATAACAAAAAAACAAACAACCCAATCCAAAAATGGGCAGAAGACCTAAATAGACATTTCTCCACAGAAGATATACAGACTGCCAACAAACACATGAAAGGATGCTCAACATCTTTACTCATTAGAGAAATGCAAATCAAAACTACAATGAGATATCATCTCACACCAGTCAGAATGGCCATCATCAAAAACTCTAGAAACAATAAATGCTGGAGAGGGTGTGGAAAAAAGGGAACACTCTTGCACTGCTGGTGGGAATGTGAATTGGTACAGCCGCTATGGAGAACGGTATGGAGGTTCCTTAAAAAACTACAAATAGAACTACCATATGACCCAGCAATCCCACTACTGGGCATATACCCTGAGAAAACCATAATTCAAAAAGAGACATGTACCAAAATGTTCATAGCAGCCCTATTTACAATAGCCCGGAGATGGAAACAACCTAAGTGTCCATCATCGGATGAATGGATAAAGAAGATGTGGCACATATATACAATGGAATATTACTCAGCCATAAAAAGAAATGAAATTGAGCTATTTGTAATGAGGTGGATAGACCTAGAGTCTGTCATACAGAGTGAAGTAAGTCAGAAAGAGAAAGACAAATACTGTATGCTAACACATATATATGGAATTTAAGAAAGGGGGATGTCATGAAGAACATGGGGGTAGGACAGGAGTGGGGACGCAGACCTACTGGAGAGTGGACTTGGGGATGTGGGGAGAGGGAGGGGTGGGCTGTGACGGAGTGAGGGAGCGGCATGGACATGTATGCATTGCCAAGCGTGAGGTGGATGGCTGGTGGGGGGCGGCCGCATAGAGCAGGGAGATCAGCTCGGTGCTTTGTGGCCGCCTGGGGGGGTGGGATGGGGAGGGTGGGAGGGAGACGCAGGGGGGAGGGGATATGGAAACATATGTATATGTATGACTGATTAAATTTGTTATAAAGCAAAAAATAAAATAAAATAAAATTAAGACAAAAAAAAAAAAAACACAGGTGTCAGGGAGCATTGTGATGACATATGTCATGGTCCATTGCAATGACAATGGCAGGGAGCATTGTGATGCCAAATGTAATGGAGGATTTTGATGACATATATAATGGAGTAATGTGATGACTAGGGCTTGGAGCATTATGATGGCAAGGGCCATTGAGAATGTTCAGAAGAAGGTCGAGAAGCATTGTGATGACAAGTTCCTGGAGCACTGTGATGAGAAATCCACAGAGACTTGTGATGACAAATCTCAGGGAGCATACTGATGAAAAGGGGCATGGACCACTGTGATTACAGGGGTCTTGGAACTTTGTGATGACATGGGCATGGAGCATTGTGAGTAGAAGGCCAAGGAGCATTCTGAAGACATTTGTCATTGAGCTTTGTGATGACAAGGGCATGGAGCATTGTGTTTAAATGGGTCTTGGAGCATTGTGAAGCAAAGGGCATGGATCATTGTGATGAAAAAGGCATGGAGCCTTGTCATGACAGGGTTCAAGGAGCATACAGACAACAAGTGTCAGGGAGCATTTTGATGAAAAGTGTATTGAGCATTGTGATGACAATGGTCATGGAGCACTGTGATGAGAAGACCTTGGATAATTGTGATGACGAGTGTCATGGGGCACTGTGATGACAAGTGTTATGGAATATTGTGATCACAAGGGTTTGGAGCATTGTTATGACTGAGGTCATGGAGCATTTTGACTTCATTGTGATGACAATAGCATGAAGCATTATGATGATGGGCATGGTGCATTGTGATGACAGGGTTCATGGATCATTGAGATGAAAAATGGGCATGGAGCACTGTGATTACAGGGGTCTTGGAGCATTGTGATGAGAAGGGTCATGGAGCCTTTTGATGACAAGGCCACGGAACATCGTGATGGCAGGTGTCATGGAGCATTTTTACGACAGGTGTAATGGAGCATTGTGACGGCAATGGCATGGAGCATTGTGATGAGAAGGCCATGGAGCATTCTGATGACATGTGTCATGGAGCTTTGTGAGGACAAGGGCATGGAGCATTGTGATGCCAAGGGTCATGGATCTTTGTGATGACAAAGGTCTTGGAGCATTTTGATGACAAGGGCGTTGTGCACTGTGATGAGAAGTGCAGGGAGCATTGTGATGACAGGGTCATGGAGCAATTTGATGAAAAGGGTCATGGAACATTTTGATGAGAAGGGTTATGGAACATTGTGATGTCAGGTGTCATGGAGCATTATGATGAAAAGGGTCATGAAGCATTTTGCTGACAGGGGTTATGGAGCATTGTGATGTCAGGGGTCATGGAACATTGTGAGGATAATTGCATGTAGCATTGTGATTACAGGAGTCATGGATCACTGTGATAACAGGGATGAGGGTGTATTGTGACGAATAGTGATGTAACATTGTGATATCTGTGGTGAGAGAACATTTTGAGGAGAAGTGCATGGAGCATTTTGATGACAAGTTTTATGGAGCATTCTGATGACAAGCTTGTGGAGCACTGTAATGACAAGCACATGGTGCATTATGACATGTGTCATGGAGCATCGTGCTGACAAGTGCATGGAGCATTGTGATGACAAGGGTCACGGAGCATTGCGCTGAGAAAGGCATAGAGAATTGTGATGACCAGGATCAAAGAGCATTGTGATGAAAAGTTCATGGAGCATTGTGATGACAAGGGTCATGGAGCATTGTGATGACAAGGACATGGAGCATTGGTCTAATAAGTTTCATGGATTATTGCGATGACTGTTGGAATGGTTCATTGTGGTGACAAGGGCATGGAGCATTGTGATGACCAGGTCATGCAGTATTGTGAACAGAGGTGTCAGGGAGTATTGTGTTGACATATGTAATGGCCCACTGTGATGACAATGACATGGAGCATTGTGATGCCAGTTGTCATGGAGGATTCTGATGACAAAGGTAATGGTGCATTGTGATGACTGTGGCTTGGAGCATTGAGATGACAAGTGTCAGGGAGCATTGTGCTGACAAGTGCATGGAGAATTTGATGACAAGGGTCATGGAATATTCTCATGATAAGCTTGTGGAGTTTTTTGCTGACAGTGGCGTGGAGTATTGTGATGAAAACGGCATGGGGCATTGTGTTGAAAAAGGCATGGAGCCTTTTCGTGACAGGGTTCAAGGAGCATTCTGACGACAAGATTCAGGGAGCATTGTGATGACAAGTGTATTGAGAATTGTGATGACAAAGGTCGTGGAGCATTGTGATGAAAAGTGCATGGGGTATTGTGATGACAAGCATCATGGAGCGTTGGGATGACAAGTGTTATGGAACATATTGATCACAAAGTTTTGGAGCATTGTGATGACAGAGGTCATGGATCATTTTGATTTCAAGGAGCATGGAGCATTGTGATGACAAGGGCATGTAGCAATGTGATCCCAAGATTCATGGAGGATTGTGATGACAATGGTAATGGAGTATTGTGATGATAAGCGCATAGAGCATGGTAATGACAAAGTCATGTAGCATTTTGCTTACAAAGGCATGGAACATTGTGATGACAGGTGTCATGGAGCACTGTGGTGACAAGCGTCACGGAGCATTGTGAATACAGGGGTCTTGGAGCATTGTGAGGAAAAGGGCATGGATCATTGTGATGAAAATTTGGATGACAAGGGAATGGAGCATTGTGATTACAGGTGTCATGGAGCACTGTGATGACAAGCGTCACGGAGCATTGTGAATACAGGGGTCATGGAGCATTGGGATGCCAAGGGCATGGATCATTGTGATGACAAGTGTCATGGAGCATTGGGCTGCAAATGTTCATGTAGTGTTTTGATGACAGGGGTCATGGAGCATTGTGATGACAGAGGTCATGGAGAATTTTGATTTCATTGTGCTGACAATAGCCGGAAGCATTATGATGAAGGGTATGATGCATTGTGAAGACAGGGTTCACGGAGCATTGAGATGAAAAGAGACATGGAGCATTGTGATTACAGGGGTCTAGGAGCACTGTAATGACAAGGGCATGGAGCATTATGATGAGAAGGCCATCGAACATTCTAATGACATGTGTCATGGAGCTTTGTGATGACAAGGGCATGGAGCATTGTGATTACAGGTGTCTTGGAGCATTGTGATGACAAGTGTCATGGAGCCTTGTGATGACAAGGCCGTGGATCATTGTGATGACAGGGGTCATGGAGCATTGTTCTGACAGGTGTAATGGAGCATTGTGATGAGAAGGGCATGGAGAATTGAGATTACAAAGTTTATGGAACATTGCTATGACAACTTTGTGGACCGCTGTGATGAAAAGCACGTGGCACATTGTGATGACAAGGGTCATCGAGCATTTTTCTGACAAAGGCATGGAACATTGTGATGACAAGGATCACGGAGCATTGTCATGAAAAGTTCATTGAGCATTGTGGTTACAAAGGTCACAAAGCCTTGTGATGACGTGGGCATGGACAATTGTGATGACAAATGTTATGAAGCACTGTGGTGACTGGAGTCATGGAGCATTGTGATGACATGGGTCATGGAGTACTGTGATGACAAAGGCAAGGAGCCTTGTGATGACAGGCGTCATCAAGCACTGTGATGACAAGCGTCACGGAGCATTGTGAATACAGGGGTCATGGAGCATTGGGATGACAAGGGCATGGAGCATTCTGATGACAGGTGTCATGGAGCAGTGTGATGACAAGCGTCACGGAGCATTGTGAATACAGGCGTCATGGAGCACTGGGATGACAAGGGCAAGGATCATTGTGATGACAAGGGTCATGGAGCATTGGGCTGAAAATGTTCATGGAGTATTTTGATGGCAGGTATCATGGAGCATTGTGATGACAGAGGTCATGGAGAATTTTGATTTCATTGTGCTGAAAATAGCCGGAAGCATAATGATGATGGGCATGGTGCATTGTGATGACAGGGTTCATGGAGCATTGAGATGGAAAGGGGCAGGGAGCATTGTGATTCCAGGGGTCTTGGAGCACTGTGATGACAAGGGCATGGAGCATTTTGTTGAGAAGGACATGGAACATTCTGATGGCATGTGTCATGGAGCTTTGTGATGACAAGGGCATGGAGCATTGTGATTACAGGGGTCTTGGAGCATTGTGCTGACAAGTGTCATGGAGCCTTGTGATGACAAGGCCGTGGATCATTGTGATGGCAGGGGTCATGGAGCATTGTTATGACAGTGATAATGGAGCATTGTGATGAGAAGGGCATGGAGCATTGTGATTACAAGGTTTATGGAGTATTACCATGACAAATTTGTGGACCGTTGTGATGAAAAGCGCGTAGCAAATTGTGATGACAAGGATCAAGGAGCATTTTTCTGACAAAGGCATGGAGCATTTTGATGACAAGGGTCACGGAGCATTTTGATGAACTGTTCATGGAGCAATGTGGTTACAAAGGTCACAGAGCCTTGTGATGACGTGGTCATGGACCATTGTGATGACAAACGTTATGAAGCATTGTGATGACTGGAGTCATGGAGCATTGTGATGACAGTGGTCATGGAGCATTGTGATGACAAGGGAATGGAGCTTTGTGGTGACAGGGGCATGGAGCATTGTTCTGACAAATTTCATAGATTATTGTGATGAGAGAGGACATGGTGCATTGTGATGACAAGGGCATGGATCATTGTGATGAGAAGGTCATGGAGTATTGTGAAGACAGGTGTCAGGGAGCATTGTGATGACATACTTCATTTTCCATTGCAATGACAAAGGCAGGGAGCATTGTAATGCCAAAGGTAATGGAGGATTTTGATGACAAATATAATGGAGCATTTTGATGACTAGGGCTTGGAGCATTATGAAGACAAGGGCCATTGAGAATTTTCAGAACGTGGTCATGCAGCATTGTGATGACAAGGTCCTGGAGCATTGTGATGAGAAATCCATAGTGACTTGTGATGACAAATCTCATGGAGCATACTGATGAAAAGGGGCATGGACCATTGTGATTACAGGGGTATTGGAACTTTGTGATGACATGGGCATGGAGCATTGTGAGGAGAAGGCCAAGGAGCATTCTGAAGAGATGTTTCATTGAGCTTTGTGATGACAAGGGCATGGAGCATTGTGTTTAAAGGGGTCTTGGAGCATTGTGAGGAAAAGGGCATGGAACATTGTGATGAAAAAGGCATGGAGCCTTGTCATGACAGGGTTCAAGGAGCATACAGACAACAAGTGTCAGGGAGCATTTTGATGACAAGTGTATTGAGCATTGTGATGACGAAGGTCATGGAGCATTGTGATGAGAAGACCATGGATAATTGTGATGATGAGTGTCATGGATCACTGTGATGACAAGTGTTATGGAATATTGTGATCACAAGGTTTTGGAGCATTGTTATGTCAGAGGTCATGGAGCATTTTGATTTCATTGTGATGACAATAGCATGAAGCATTATGATGATGGGCATGGTGCATTGTGATGACAGGGTTCATGGATCATTGAGATGAAAAGGGGCATACAGCATTGTGATTACAGGGGTATTGGAGCATTGTGATGAGAAGGGTCATGGAGCATTGTTATGACAGGGGTAATGGAACATCGTGATGGCAGGTGTCATGGAGCATTGTTATGACAGGTGTAATGGAGCATTGTGATGGCAAGCGCATAGAGCATTGTGATGAGAAGGCCATGGAGCATTCTGATGACATGTGTCATGGAGCTTTGTGATGACAAGGGCATGGACCAATGTGATGAGAGTGTTCATGGAGCATTGTGATGACAATGACATGGAGCACTGTGATGCCAAGTGTCATGGATCTTTGTGATGTCAAAGGTCATGGAGCATATTGATGACAAGAGTGTTGTGCATTGTGATGAGAAGTGCAGGGAGCATTGTGATGACAGGGCCATGGAGCAATTTGTTGAAAAGGGTCATGAAACATTTTGATGACAGGGGTTATGGAACACTGTGATGTCAGGGGTCATGGAGCATTTTGATGAAAATTGCATGGATCATTGTGATGAAAAAGGCATGGAGCCTTGTCATGAAAGGATTCAAGGAGCATACAGACAACAAGTGTCAGGGAGCATATTGATGACAAGTGTATTGATCATTGTGATGACAAAGGTCATGGAGCATTGTGATGAGAAGACCATGGATAATAGGGATGACGAGCTTCATGGGGCATTGTGATGACAAGTATTATGGAATATTGTGATCACTAGGGTTTGGAGCATTGTTATGACAGAGGTGTTGGAGTATTTTGATTTCATTGTGATGACAATAGCATGAAGCATTATGATGATGGGCATGGTGCATTGTGATGACAGGGTTCATAGATCATTGAGATGAAAACGGGAATAGAGCATTGTGATGACAGGGATTTTGGAGCATTGTGATGAGAAGGGTCATGGAGCCTTGTGATAACAAGGCCATGGAACATCGTGATATCAGGGTTCATGGAGCATTGTTATGACAGGGGTAATGGAGCACTGTGATGGCAAGGGCATGAAGCATTGTGATGAGAAGGCCGTGCAGCATTCTGATAACATGTGTCAAAGAGGTTTGTGAAGACAAGGACATGGAGCAATGTAATGAGAACCTTCATGGAGCACTGTGATGACAATGACATGGAGCATTGTGATGACAGGGTCATGGAGCAATTTGATGAAAAGGGTCATGGAACAATTTGATGATAGGGGTTATGGAACATTGTGATGCCAGTGGTCATCGAACATTGTGATGATAAGTGCATGTAGCATTGTAATGACAGGAGTCATGGCACATTTTGATGACAGGGGTGAGGGAATATTGTGACGAATAGTGATGTAACATTGTGATATCAGTGTTGACAGAGCATTTTGATGAGAAGTGCACAGAGCATTGTGATGACAAGGATCATATAGCATTTTGATGAAAAGTTCATGTAGCATTGTGGTTAAAAAGAACACAGAGACTGTTGATGACGAGGGCATGGACCATTGTGGTGACAAAGGTCATGAAGCATTGTGATAACTGGAGTCAAGGAGCATTGTGATGACAGGGGTCATGGAGCATTGTGATAACAAGGGCATGGAGCATTGTGATGACAAGGGCATTGAGCATTGGTCTAATAAGTTTCATGGATTATTGTGATGACAGTTGGAATTGTGCATTGTGATGACAAGGACATGGAGCATTGTGATGACCAGGTCATGCAGTAATGTGAAGACAGGTGTCAGGGAGCATTGTGATGACATATGTAATGGCCCATTGTGATGACAATGGCATGGAGCATTGTGATACTAAAAGTCATGGAGGATTCTGATGATAAAGTAATAGAGCATTGTGATGGCAATGGCTTGGAGCATTGTTATCACAAATGTCAGGGAGCAATATGCTGACAAGTGCATGGAGAATTGTGATGCCAAGGGTCATGGAGCATTCTCATGACAAGCTTGTGGAGTATTTTGATGACAGTGGCGTGGAGCATTGTGATGAAAACGGCATGGGGCCTTGTGATGAAAAAGGCATGGAGCCTTTTCGTGACAGGTTTCAAGGAGCATCCTGATGACAAGTTTCAGGGAGCATTGTGATGACAAGTGTATTGAGAATTGTGATGACAAAGGTCATGGAGCATTGTGATGAAAAGTGCATGGAGTATTATGATGACAGGCATCATGGAGCGTTGCGGTGACAAGTATTATGGAACATTTTGATCACAAGGGTTTGGAGCATTGTGATGACAGAAGTCACGGATCATTTCGATTTCAAGGAGCATGGAACAATGTAATTACAATGGCATGAAGCAATGTGAACCCAAGGTTCATGGAGGATTGTGATGACAATGGTAATGGAGTATTGTGATGACAAGTGCATAGAGCATTGTAATGACAAGGTCATGTAGCATTTTGCTGACCAAGTCATGGAGCATTGTGATGATATGTGTCATGGAGCACTGTGATGACAAGCGTCACGGAGCTTTGTGAATACAGGGGTCATGGAGCATTGCGATGACAGGGGCATGGATCATTGTGATGACAAGGGTCATGGAGCATTGGGATGAAAATATTCATGGAGTATTGTGATGACAGAGGGCATGGAGAATTTTGATTTCATTGTGCTGACAATAGCCAGAAGCATTATGATGATGGGCGTGGTGCATTGTGATGTCAGGGTTCATGGAGCATTGAGATGAAAAGGGGCGTGGAGCATTGTGATTACAGGGGTCTTGGAGCACTGTGATGACAAGGGCATGGAGCATTTTGATGAGAAGAACATGGAAAATTCTGATGGCATGTGTAATGGAGCTTTGTGATGACAAGGGCATGGAGCATTGTGATTACAGGGGTCTTGGAGCATTGTGTTGACAAGTGTCATGGAGCCTTGTGATGACAAGGCCGTGGAATATTGTGATGGCAGGGGTCATGGAGCATTGTTATGACAGGGGTAATGGAGCATTGTGATGAGAAGGGCATGGAGAATTGTGATTACAAGGTTTATGGAGCATTACCTTGACAAATTTGTGGACCGTTGTGATGAAAAGCGCGTAGCACATTGTGATGACAAGGGTCATGGAGCATTTTTCTGACAAACGCATGGAGCATTTTGATGACAAGGGTCACGGAGCATAGTGATGAAAAGTTCATGCAGCATTGTGGTTATAAAGGTCACAGAGCCTTGTGATGACGCGGGCATGGACCATTGTGATCACAAATGTTATGAAGCATTGTAATGACTGGAGTCACGGAGCATTGTGATGACAGTGGTCATGGAGCATTGTGATCACAAGGGCATGGAGCATTGTGGTGACAGGGGCATGGAGCATTGTTCTGACAGGTTTCATAGATTATTGTGATGACATTGGACATGGTGCATTGTGATGACAAGGGCATGGATCATTGTGATGAGAACGTCATGGAGTATTGTGAAGACAGGTGTCAGGGAGCATTGTGATGACATATGTCATGGTCCATTGCAATGACAATGGCAGGGAGCATTGTGATGCCAAATGTAATGGAGGATTTTGATGACAAATATAATGGAGCATTGTGATGACTAGGGCTTAGAGCATTATGATGACAAGGGCCATTGAGAATTTTCATGACAATGTCGTGAAGCATTGTGATGAGAAAGTCATGGAGCATTGTGATGAGAAATCCATAGAGACTTGTGAGGACAAATCTCATGGAGCATACTGATGAAAAGGGGCATGGACCATTGTGATTACAGGGGTCTTGGAACTTTGTGATGACATGGGCATGGAGCATTGTGAGGAGAAGTCCAAGGAGCATTCTGAAGACATGTTTCATTGATCTTTGTGATGACAAAGGCATGGAACATTGTGTTTAAAGGGGTCTTGGAGCATTGTGAGGAAAAGGGCATGGATCATTGTGATGAAAAAGGCATGGAGCCTTGTCATGACAGGGTTCAAGGAGCATACAGACAACAAGTGTCAGGGAGCATTTTGATGACATGTGTATTGAGCACTGTGATGACAAATATCATGGAGCATTGTGATGAGAAGACCATGGATAATTGTGATGATGAGTGTCATGGGGCACTGTGATGACAAGTGTTATGGAATATTGTGATCACAAGGTTTTGGAGCATTGTTATGACAGAGGTCATGGAGAATTTTGATTTCAATGTGATGACAATAGCATGAAGCATTATGATGATGGGCATGGTGCATTGTGATGACAGGGTTCATGGATCATTGAGATGAAAAGGGGCATGGAGCATTGTGATTCCAGGGGTCTTGGAGCATTGTGATGAGGAGGGTCATGGAGCCTTGTGATGACAAGGCCACGGAACATCGTAATGGCAGGTGTCATGGAGGATTTTTATGAAAGGGGTAATGGAGCATTGTGATGGCAAGCATATAGAGCATTGTGATGAGAAGGCCATGGATCATTCTGATGACATGTGTCATAGAGCTTTGTGATGACAAGGGCATGGAGCAATTTGATGAGAGTGTTCATGGAGCACTGTGATGACAATGACATGGAGCATTGTGATGCCAAGGGTCATGGATCTTTCTGATGACAAATGTCATTCAGCATTTTGATGACAAGTGCGTTGTGCATTGTGATGAGAAGGGCAGGGAGCATTGTGATGACAGGGTCATGGAGCAATTTGATGAAAAGTGTCATGGAACATTTTGATGAGAAGGGTTATGGAACATTGTGATGTCAGGTGTCATGGAGCATTTTGATGAAAAGGGTCATGGAGCATTTTGATGACATGGGTTATGGAGCATTGTTATATCAGGTGTCATTGAACATTGTGATGATAAGTGCATGTAGCATTTTGATGACAGGAGTCATGGAACACTGTGATAACAGGGGTGAGGGAGTATTGTGATGAATAGTGATGTAACATTGTGATATCTGTGGTGAGAGAGCATTTAGATGAGAAGTGCATGGAGCATTGTGATGACAAAGTTTATGGAGCATTGTGATGACAAGATTGGGAAGCACTGTGATGACAAACGCATGGTGCATTTTGATGACATGTGTCATGGAGCATCGTGCTGACAAGCACATGGAGCATTGTGATGACAAGGGTCATGGAGCATTGTGCTGAGAAAGGCATAGAGAATTGTGATGACAAGGATCAAAGAGCATTGTGATGAAAAGTTCATGGAGCATTGTGATGACATGGGTCATGGATCATTGTGATGACAAGGGCATGGAGCATTGGTCTAATAAGTTTCATGGATTATTGCGATGACTGTTGGAATGGTGCATTGTGGTGACAAGGGCATGGAGCATTGTGATGACCAGGCCATGCAGTATTTTGAAGACTGGTGTCAGGGAGCATTGTGTTGACATATGTAATGGCCCATTGTGATGACAATGGCATGGAGCATTGTGATGCCAAGTGTCATGGAGGATTCTGATGACAAAGGTAATGGTGCATTGTGATGACAATGGCTTGGAGCATTGAGATGACAAGGGTCAGGGAGCATTGTGCTGACAAGTGCATGGAGAATTGTGATGACAAGGGTCATGCAGCATTCTCATGACAAGCTTGTAGAGTATTTTGATGACTGTGGCGTGGAGCATTGTGATGAAAACGGCATGGGGCATTGTGATGAAAAATGCATGGAGCCTTTTCGTGACAGGGTTCAAGGAGCATTCTGATGACAAGTGTCAGGGAGCATTGTGATGACAAATTTATTGAGAATTGTGATGACAAAGGTCATGGAGCATTGTGATGAAAAGGGCATGGAGTATTGTGATGACAGGCATCATGGAGCATTGTGATGACACGTGTTATGGAACATTTTGATCACAAGTGTTTGGAGCATTGTGATGACAGAAGTCATGGATCATTTTGATTTCAAGGAGCATGGAACATTGTGATTACAAGGGCATGAAGCAATGTGATCCCAAGGTTCATGGAGGATTGTGATGACAATCGTAATGGAGTATTGTGATGACAAGTGCATAGAGCATTGTAATGACAAGGTCATGTAGCATTTTGCTGACCAAGTCATGGAGCATTGTGATGACAGGTGTCATGGATCACTGTGATGACAAGCGTCACAGAGCATTGTGAATACAGTGGTCAAGGAGCATTGCGATGACAAGGGCATGGATCATTGTGATGACAAGTTTCATGGAGCATTGGGCTGAAAATATTCATGGAGTATTGTGATGACAGGGGACATGGAGAATTTTGATTTCATTGTGCTGACAATAGCTGGAAGCATTATGATGATGGGCATGGTGCATTTTGATGACAGGGTTCATGGAGCATTGAGATGAAAAGGGGCATGGAGCATTGTGATTACAGGGGTCTTGGAGCACTGTGATAACAAGGGCATGGAGCATTTTGATGAGAAGGACATGGAACATTCTGATGGCATGTGTCATGGAGCTTTGTGATGACAAGGGCATGGATCATTGTGTTTAAATGGGTCTTGTAGCATTGTGATGAAAAGGGCATGGATCATTGTGATGAAAAAGGCATGGAGCCTTGTCATGACAGGGTTCAAGTAGCATACAGTCAACAAGTGTCAAGGAGCATTTTGATGACAAGTGTATTGAGCATTGTGATGAGAAAGGTCATGGAGCATTGTGATGAGAAGACCATGGATAATTGTGATGACGAGTGTCATGGGGCACTGTGATGACAAGTGTTATGGAATATTGTGATCACAAGGGTTTGGAGCATTGTTATGACAGAGGTCATGGATCAATTTGATTTCATTGTGATGACAATAGCATGAAGCATTATAATGATGGGCATGGTGCATTGTGATGACAGGGTTCATGGATAATTGAGATGTAAAGGGGCATGGAGAATTGTGATTACATTGGTCTTGGAGCATTGTGATGAGAAGGGTCATGGAGCCTTGTGATGACAAGGCCACAGAACATCGTGATGGCAGGTTTCATGGAGAATTGTTATGACAGGGTTAATGGAGCATTGTGAATGCAAGCACATAGAGCATTGTGATGAGAAAGCCATGGAGCATTCTGATGACATGTGTCATGGAGCTTTGTGATGACAAGGTCATGGAGCAATGTGATGAGAGTGTTCATGGAGAATTGTGATGACAATGACATTGAGCACTGTGATGCCAAGTGTCATGGATCTTTATGATGACAAAGATCATGGAGCATTTTGATGGCAAGTGTGTTGTGCAGTGTGATGAGAAGGGCAGGGAACATTGTGATGACAGGGTCATGGAGCAATTTGATGAAAAGTGTCATGGAGCATTTTGATGACAGGGCTTATGGAGCATTGTGATGTCAGTGGTCATCGAATATTGTGATGAGAATGCATGTAGCATTGTGATGACAGGAGTCATGGAACATTGTTATAACAGGGGTGAGGGAGTATATTGAAGAATAGTGATGTAACATTGTGATATCTGTGGTGAGAGAGCATTTTGATGAGAAGTGCATGGAGCATTGTGATGAGAAGTTTTATGGAGCACTGTGATGACAATATTGTGGAGCACGGTGATGACAAGCACATGGTGCATTGTGATGACATGTGTCATGGAGCATCGTGCTGAGAAAGGCATAGAGAATTGTGATGACAAGGATCAAAGAGCATTGTGATGAAAAGTTTATGGAGCATTATGATGACAAGGGTCATGGAGGATTGTGATGACAAGGGCATGGAGCATTGGTCTAATAAGTTTCATGGATTATTGTGATGACTGTTGGAATGGTGCATTGTGGTGACAAGTGCATGGAACATTGTGATAACCAGGTCATGCAGTATTGTGAAGACTGGTGTCAGGGAGCATTGTGTTGACATATGTAATGGCCCATTGTGATGACAATGGCATGGAGCATTGTGATGCCAAGTGTCAGGGAGGATTCTGATGACAAAGATAATGGTGCATTGTGATGACAATGGCTTGGAGCATTGAGATGACAAGGGTCAGAGAGCATTGTGCTGACAAGTGCATGAAGAATTGGGATGACAAGTGTCATGGAGCATTTTCATGACAAGCTTGTGGAGAATTTTGATGACAGTGGCGTGGAGCACTGTGATGAAAATGGCATGGGGCATTGTGTTGAAAAATGCATGGAGCCTTTTGTTGACAGGTTTCAAGGAGCATTCTGACGACAAGTGTTAGGGAGCATTGTGATGACAAGTGTATTGAGAATTGTGATGACAAAGGTCATGGAGATCTGTGATGAAAAGTGCATGGAGTATTGTGATGACAGGCATCATGGAGCGTTGTGATGACAAGTGTTATGGAACATTGTGATCACAAGGGTTTGGAGCATTGTGATGACAGAGGTCATGGATCATTTTGATTTCAAGGAGCATGGAGCATAGTGATTACAAGGGCATGAAGCAATGTGATCCCAAGGTTCATGGAGGATTGTGATGACAATGGTAATGGAGTATTGTGATGACAAGTGCATAGAGCATTGTAATGACAAGGTCATATAGCATTTTGCTGACAAATTCATGGAGCATTGTGATGACATGTGTCATGGAGCACTGTGATGACAAGAGTCACGGAGCATTGTGAATACAGGGGTCATGGAGCATTGGGATGACAAGGGCAAGGATCATTGTGATGACATTGGTCATGGAGCATTGGGCTGAAAATGATCATTGAGTATTGTGATGACAGAGGTCATGGAGAATTTTGATTTCATTGTGCTGACAATAGCCGGAAGCATTATGATGATGGGCATGTTGCATTGTGATGACAGGGTTCATGGAGCATTAAGATGAAAAGGGGCAGGGATTATTGTGATTACAGGGGTCTTGGAGCACTGTGATGACAAGGGCATGGAGCATTTTGATGAGAAGGACATGGAACATTCTGATGGCATGTGTCATGGAGCTTTGTGATGACAAGGGTATGGAGCATTGTGATTACAGGGTTCTTGGAGCATTGTGATGACAAGTGTCATGGAGCCTTGTGATGACAAGGCCGTGGAATATTGTGATGGCAGGGGTCATGGAGAATTGTTATGACAGGGGTAATGGAGCACTGTGATGAGAAGGGCATGGAGCATTGTGATTACAATTTTTATGGAGCATTACCATGACAAATTTGTGGACTTTTGTGATGAAAAGCGCGTAGAACATTGTGATGACAAGGGTCAAGGAGCATTTTTCTGACAAAGGCATGGAGCATGTTGATGACAAAGGTCACGGTGCATTTTGATGAAAAGTTCATGGAGCATTGTGGTTATAAAGGTCACAGAGCCTTTTGCTGACGCGGGCATGGACCACTGTGATGACAAATGTTATGAAGCATTGTGATGACTGGAGTCACGGAGCAATGTGATGACAGGGGTCATGGAGCATTGTGATGACAAGGGCATGGAGCATTGTGGTGACAGGGGCATGGACTATTGGTCTGACAAATTTCATAGATTATTGTGATGACAGTGGACATGGTGCATTGTGATGACAAGGGCACGGATCATTGTGATGGGAAGGTCGTGGATTATTGTGAAGACAGGTGTCATGGAGCATTGTGATGACATATGTCATGGTCCATTGCAATGACAATGGCAGGGAGCATTGTGATGCCAAATGTAATGGAGGATTTTGATGACATATAAAATGGAGCATTGTGATGACTAGGGCTTGGAGCATTATGATGACAAGGCCCATTGAGAATTTTCAGAACAAGGTCGTGAAGCATTGTGATGACAAGGTCCTGGAGCATTGTGATGAGAAATCCATAGAGACATGATGACCAATCTCATGGAGCATACTGATGAAAAGGGGCATGGACCATTGTGATTACAGGGGTCTTGGAACATTGTGATGACATGGGCATGGAACATTGTGAGGAGAAGGCCAAGGAGCAATCTGAAGACATGTTTCATTGAGCTTTGTGATGACAAGGGCATGGAGCATTGTGTTTAAAGGGGTCTTGGAGCATTGTGAGGAAAAGGGCATGGATCATTGTGATGAAAAATGCATGGAGCCTTGTCATGAGAGTGTTCAAGGAGCATACAGACAACAAGTGTCTGGGAGCATTTTGATGACAAGTGTATTGAGCATTGTGATGACAAATGTCATGGAGCATTGTGATGAGAAGTCCATGGATAATTGTGATCACGAGTGTCATGGTGCACTGTGATGACAAGTGTTATGGAATATTATGATCCCAAGGGTTTGGAGCATTGTTATGACAGAGCTCATGGAGCATTTTGAATTCATTGTGATGGCAATAGCATGAAGCATTATGATGATGGGCATTGTGCATTGTGATGACAGGGTCCATGGTTCATTGAGATGAAAAGGGGCATAGAGCATTGTGATTACAGGGTTTATGGAGCATTGCTATGACAAATATGTGGACCGTTGTGATGAAAAGCGCATGGCACATTGTGATGACAAGGGTCATGGAGCATTTTTCTGACAAAGGCATGGAGCACTGTGATGACAGGGATCACGGAGCATTGTGATGAAATGTTCATGGAGCACTGTGGTTACAAAAGTCACAGAGCCTTGTGATGACGCGGGCATGGACAATTGTGATGACAAATCTTATGAAGCCTTGTGTTGACTGGAGTCATGGAGCATTGTGATGACAGGGGTCATGGAGTACTGTGATGACAAGCGCATGGAGCATTGTGATGACAAGGGCACGGAGCATTTTGATGACAGGGGCATGGATCATTGTTCTGACAAGTTTCATAGATTATTGTGATGACAGGGGACATGGTGCATTGTGATGACAAGGGCATGGATCATTGTGATGAGAAGGTCATGGAATATTGTGAAGATAGGTGTCAGGGAGCATTGTGATGATATATGTCATGGTCCATTGCGATGACAAAGGCAGGGAGCATTGTGATGCCAAATGTAATGGAGGATTGTGATGACAAATATAATGGAGCATTGTGAGGACTAGGGCTTGGAGCATTATGATGACAAGGGCCATTGAGAATTTTCAGGACAATGTCGTGAAGCATTGTGATGATAAGTTCCTGGAACATTGTGATGAGAAAACCATGGTGCACTGTGATGACAAATCTCTTGGAGCATACTGATAAAAAGGGGCATGGACCATTGTGATTACAGGGGTCTTGGAACATTGTGATGACATGGATATGAAGGATTGTGAGGAGAAGGCGAAGGAGCATTCTGAAGATATGTGTCATTGAGCTTTGTGATGACAAGGGCATGGAACATTGTGATTACAGGGTTCTAGGAGCATTGTGATGAAAAGGGCATGGATCATTGTGATGAAAAATGCATGGAGCCTTGTCATGACAGGGTTCAAGGAGCATACTGACGACAAGTGTCAGGGAGCATTGTGATGACAAGTGTATTGAGCATTGTGATGAGAAAGTTCATGGAGCATTGTAATGAGAAGACCATGGATAATTGTGGTGACGAGCGTCATGGGGCATTGTGATGACAAGTGTTATGGAATAATGTGATCACAAGTGTTTGAATCATTGTTATGACAGAGGTCATGAAGAATTTTGATTTAATTGTGCTGACAATAGCATGAAGCATTATGATGATGGGCATGAGGCATTGTGATGACAGGGTTCATGGAGCATTGTGTTGAAAAGGGGCATGGATCATTGTGATTACAGGGGTCTTGGATCATTTTGGAGACAAGTGTCATGGAGCCTTGTGATGACAAGGCCGTGGAACATTGTGATTGCAGGGGTCATGGAGCATTGTTATGACAGGGGTAATGGAGCATTGTGATGGCATGGGAAAGGAACACTGTGATGAGAAGGCCATGGAACATTCTGATGACATGTGTCATGGAGCTATGTGATGACATGGGCATGAAGCAATGTGATGAGAGCGTTCATGGTGCCTTTTGATGACAATGGCTTGGAGCATTGTTATGCCAAGGGTCATAGATCTTTGTGATGACAAATGTCTTGGTGCATTTTGATGACAAGGGCGTTTTGCATTGTGATGTGAAGGGCAGGGAGCATTGTGATGACAGGGTCATGGAGCAATTTGATGAAAAAGGTCATGGAATATTTTGATGACAGGGGTTATGGAACATTGTGATGTCACGGATTATGGAGCATTTTGATAAAAATGGTCATGGAGTATTTTGATGACAGGGGTTATGGAACATTGTGATGTCAGTGGTCATCGAACATTGTGATGATAATGCATGTAGCACTGTGATGACAGGAGTCATGGAACATTGTGATGACAGGGGTGAGGGAGTATTGTGACGAATAGTGATGTAACATTGTGATATCATTTGTGAGAGAGCATTGTGATGAGAAGCGCATGGAGCATTGTGATGACAAGGTTTATGGAGCATTGTGATGACATGTGTCATGGAGCATTGTGCTGACAAGCGCATGGAGAATTGTGATGACAATGGTCATGGAGCATTGTGCTGAGAAAGGCATAGAGCATTGCGATGACAAGGGCCAAAGATCATTGTGATGAAAAGTTCATGGAGCATTGTGGTTAAAAATGTCACAGAGACTGTTGATGATGAGGGCATGGACCATTGTGATGATAAAGGTCATGAAGCATTTTGATGACTGTAGTCACGGAACGTTTTGATGACAGGGGTCATGGAGCATTGTGATAAGAAGGGCATGGAGCATTGTGATGACAAGAGCATGGAGCATTGGTCTAATAAGTTTCATGGATTATTCGATGAGAGTTGGAATGGCGATTTATGATGACAAGGGCATGGAGCATTTTGATGACCAGGTCATGCAGTATTGTGAAGAGAGGTGTCTGGGCGCATTGTGATGACATATGTAATGGCCCATTGTGATGACAATGGCATGGAGCATTGTGATGCCAAGTGTCATGGAGGATTGTGATGACAAAGGTAATGGAGCATTGTGATGGCAATGGCTTGGAGCATTGTGATGACAAGGGTCAGGGAGCATTTTGCTGACAAGTGCATGGAGAATTATGATGACAATGGTCATGGAACATTCTGATGACAAGCTTGTGGAGTATTTTGATGACAATGACATCGATCAGTTTGATGAAAACGGCATGGGGCCTTGTGATGAAAATATCATGGAGCCTTTGGTGACAGGGTTCAAGGAGCATTCTGACGACAAGATTCAGGGAGCATTGTGATGACAAGTGTATTGAGAATTGTGATGACAAAGGTCATGGTGCATTGTGATGAAAAGGGCAAGGAGTATTTTGAGGACAGGCATCATGGAGCGTTGTGATGACAAGTGTTATGGAACATTGTGATCACAAGGTTTTGGAGCATTGTGATGAGAGAGGTCATGGATCATTTTGATTTCAAGGAGCATGGAGCATTGTGATGACAAAGGCATGAAGCAATGTGATCAAAAGTTTCATGGAGGATTGTGATGACAATGGAAATGGAGTATTGTGATGACAAGCACATAGAGCATTGTAATGACAAGGTCATGTAGCATTTTGCTGACAAAGTCATGGAGCATTGTGATGACAGGTGTCATGGAGAACTCTGATGACAAGCGTCATGGAGCATTGTGAATACAGGGGTCATGGAGCATTGGGATGAGAAGGGCATGGATCATTGTGATGACAATGGTCATGGAGCATTGGGCTGAAAATGTTCATGGAGTATTGTGATGACAGGGGTCATGGAGCATTGTGATGACAGAGGTCATGGAGAATTTTGATTTCATTGTGCTGACAATAGCCAGAAGCATTATGATGATTGTCATGATGCACTGTGATGTCAGGGTTCATGGACCATTGATAGGAAAAGGGGCATGGAGCACTGTGATTACAGGGGTCTGGGAGCATTGTGATGACAAGGGCATGGAGCATTTTGATGAGAAGGCCATGGAATATTCTGATGACATGTGTCATGGAGCTTTGTGATGACAAGGGCATGGAGCATTTTGATTACAGGGGTCTTGGAGCACTGTGATGACAATTGTCATGGAGCCTTGTTATGACAAGGCCGTGGAACATTGTGATGGCAGGGGTCATGGAGCATTGTTATGACAGGTGTAATGGAGCATTGTGATGAGAAGGGCATGGAGCATTGTGATTACAAGTTTTATGGAGCATTGTGATGACAAATTTCTGGACCGTTGGGATGAAATGCGCGTGGCCC
Organism: Mesoplodon mirus; assembly: GCF_964341445.2. NCBI lineage: Eukaryota > Metazoa > Chordata > Mammalia > Artiodactyla > Ziphiidae > Mesoplodon > Mesoplodon mirus. The sequence goes on from NW_028295817.1 coordinate 5,050,313, forward strand.
ATTGTGATGACAACGGTCATGGCGCATTTTTCTGACAAAGGCATGTAGCATTGTGATGACAAGGGTCACGGAGCATTGAGATGAAAAGTTCATGGAGCATTGTGGTTACAAAGGTAACAGAGCCTTGTGATGACGCGGGCATTGACCATTGTGATGACAAATGTTATGAAAAATTGTGATGACTGGAGTCACGGAGCATTTTGATGACAGGGGTCATGGAGCATTGTGAGGAGAAGGGCATGGAGCATTGTGATAAGAAAGGCATAGAGCATTGTGATGACAAGTGTCAAAGAGCATTATGATGAAATGTTCATTGAGCATTGTGGTTAAATTGGTCACAGAGACTGTTGATGATGACGGCATGGACCATTGTGATGACAAAGGTCATGGAGCATTGTGATGACTGGAGTCACGGAGCATTGTGATGACAGGGGTCATGGAACATTGTGATAACAAGGGCATGGAGCATTGTGATGACAAGGGCATTGAGCATTGTTCTAATAAGTTCCATGGAGTATTTTGATGACAGTTGGAATGGCGCATTGTGATGACAAGGGCATGGAGCATTGTGATAACCAGGTCTTGCAGTATTGTGAAGAGAGGTCTCAGGGAGCACTGTGAAGACATATGTAATGACCCATTGTGATGACAATGGCATGGAGCACTGTGATGCCAAGTGTCATGGAGGATTCTGATGATAAATGTAAAAGAGCATTGTGATGACAATGGCTTGGAGCATTGTGAAGACAAGGGTCAGGGAGCATTGTGCTGACAAGTGCATGGAGAATTGTGATAACAAGGGTCATGGAGCATTCTGATGACAAGCTTGTGGAGTATTTTGATGAAAATGGCATGGAGCATTGTTATGAAAATGGCATGGGGCATAGAGATGAAAAAGGCATGGAGCCTTTTCATGACATGGTTCAAGGAGCAGTCTGACGAGAAGTGTCAGGGAGCATTGTGATGACAAGTGTATTGAGAATTGTGATGAGAAAGGTCATGGAGCATTGTGATGAAAAGGGCATGGAGTATTGTGATGACAGGCATCATGGAGCGTTGTGATGACAAGTGTTATGGATCATTGTGATCACAAGAGTTTGGAGCATTGTGATGACAGAGGTCATGGATCATTTTGATTTCAAGGAGCATGGAGCATTGTGATGACAAAGGCATGAAGCAATGTGATCAAAAGGTTCAAGGAGGATTTTGATGACAATGGTAATGGAGTATTTTGATGACAAGCGCATAGAGCATTGTAATGACAAGGTCATGTAGCATTTTGCTGACAAAGGTATGAAGCATTGTGATGACAGGTGTCATGGAGCACTGTTATGACAAGCGTCACAGAGCATTGTGAATACAGGGGACATGGAGCTTTGGGATGACAAGGGCATGGATCATTGTGATGACAAGTGTCATGGAGCAGTGGGCTGAAAATGTTCATGGAGTATTGTGATGACAGGGGTCATGGAGCATTGTGATGACAGAGGTCATGGAGAATTTTGATTTCATTGTGCTGGCAATAGCTGGAAGCATTATGATGATGGGCATGATGCATTGTGATGACAGGGTTAATGGACCATTTATTTGAAAAGGGGCATTGAGCATTGTGATTACAGGGGTCTGGGAGCATTTTGATGCCAAGGACATGGAGCATTTTGATGAGAAGTCCATGGAACATTCTGATGACATGTGTCATGGAGCTTTGTGATGACAAGGGCATGGAGCATTGTGATTACAGGTGTTTTGGAGCATTATGATGACAAGGGTCAAGGAGCATTTTTCTGACAAAAGCATGGAGCATTTTGATGACAAGTGTCTCGGAGCATTGTGATGAAAATTTCATAGAACATTGTGGTTACAAAGGTAACAGAGCATTTTGATGACACGAGCATTGACCATTGTGATAACAAATGTTTTGAAGAATTGTGATGACTGGAGTCACGGAGCATTGTGATGACAGGGGTCATGGAGCAATGTGATGACAAGGGCATGGAGCATTGTCCTGAGAAAGGCATAGAGTATTGTGATGACAAGGGTCAAAGAGCATTGTGATGAAATGTTCATGGAGCATTGTGCTTAAAAAGGTCACAGAGAGTGTTGATGATGAGGGCATCGACCATTGTGATGACAAAGGTCATGGAGAATTGTGATGACATGAGTCACAGAGAATTGTGATGACAGGGTTCATGGAACATTGTGATAACAAGGGCATGGAGCATTGTGATGAGAAGGGCATGGAGCATTGGTCTAATAAGTTTCATGGAGTATTGCGATGACAGTTGGAATGGCGCATTGTGATGACAAGGGCATGGAGCAATGTGATGACCAGGTCTTGCTGTATTGTGAAGAGAGGTGTCAGGTAGCACTGTGATGACATTTGTAATGGCCCATTGTGATTACAATGGCATGGAGCATTGTGAGGCCAAGTGTCATGGAGGATTCTGATGACAAAGGTAATGAAGCATTGTGATGACAATGGCTTGGAGCATTGTGATGACAAGGGTCAGGGAGCATTGTGCTGACAAGTGCATGGATAATTGTGATGACATGGGTCATGAAGCATTCTGATGACAAGCTTGTGGAGTATTTTGATTACAATGACATGGAGCATTCTGATGAAAATGGCATGGGGCTTTGTGATGAAAAAGGCATGGAACCTTTTTGTGACAGTGTTCAAGGAGCATTCTGACGACAAGTTTCAGGGAGCATTGTGATGACAAATTTATTGAGAATTGTGATGACAAAGGTCATGGAGCATTGTGATGAAAACGGCATGGAGTGTTGTGATGGCAGGCATCATGGAGCGTTTTGATGACAAGTGTTATGGAACATTGTGATCACAAGGGTTTGGAGCATTGTGATGAGAGAGGTCATGGATCATTTTGATTTCAAGGATCATGGAGCATTGTGATGACAAGGGCATGAAGCAATGTGATCCCAAGTTTCATGGAGGATTGTGATGACAATGGTAATGGATTATTGTGATGACAAGCACATAGAGCATTGTAATGACAAGGTCATGTAGCATTTTGTTGACAAAGGCATGGAGCATTGTGATGACAGGTGTCATGGAGCACTGTTATGACAAGCGTCACGGAGCATTGTGAATACAGGGGTCATGGAGCATTGGGATGACAAGGGCATTCACGATTGTGATGACAAGGGTCATGGATCATTGGGCTGAAAGTGTTCATGGAGTATTGTGATGACATGGGTCATGGAGCATTGTGATGTGTAGGGAATGGAGCATTGTGATGACAACAGTCCCAGATCATTGTGTTGTCAGGTGTCATGGAGTGTTCTGATGAGAGTGGTCATGGAACATTTTGATGATATTTGTCATGGAGCATTGTGATGAGAATTTCATGGAGCATTGGGCTGAAAATATTCATGGAGTATTGTGATGACAGTGGTCATGGAGCACTGTGAGGACAAGGGAATGGAGCATGTTAATGACAAGATTCTGGAGCATTGTGATGATAAGACCATGGAGACTTGTGATGACAACTCTCATGGAGCATTCTGATGAAAAGGGGCATGGAGCATTGTGATTACAGGTGTCTTGGAGCATTGTGATGACAAAAGCATGGAGCATTGTGAGGAGAAGGCAATGGAGCATTCTGATGACATGTGTCATGGAGCTTTGTGATGACAAGGGCATGGAGCATTGTGAGTACAGGGGTCTGGGAGCACTGTGATGAAAAGGGCATGGATCATTGTGATGAAAAGGCATGGAGTCTTGTCATGACATGGTTCAAGGAGCATACTGACGACAAGTGTCAGGGATCATTGTGATGACAAGTGTATTGAGAATTGTGATGACAAAGGTCATGGAGCATTGTGATGAGAAGACCATGGATAATTGTGATGATGAGCGTCAGAGGGTCTTGTGATGAATAGTGTTATAAAACATTGTGATCACAAGGGTTTGGATCATTATGATGACAGTGGTCATGGATAATTTTGATTTCATTGTGATGACAATAGCCTGAAGCATTATGATGATGGGCATGGTGCATTTTGATGACAGGCTTCAAGGTGCATTGAGATGAAAAGTAGCATGGAGCATTGTGATTACAGGGGTCTTGGAGCATTGTCAGGACAAGGGCATGGAGCATTGTGATGAGAAGGCCATGGAACATTTTGATGTCATGTGTCAAGGAGCTTTGTGCTGACAAGGGCATGGAGCATTGTTATTACAGGGGTCTTGGAGCATTGTGATGAGAAGTGTCATGGAGCCTTGTGATGACAAGGCCGTGGAATATTTTGATGGCAAGGGTCATGGATCAATGTTATGACAGAGGTAAAGGAGCATTGTGATGAGAATGGCATTGACCATTGGTCTGAAATATTTCATGGATTATTGTGATGAGAGTGGGCATTGAGCATTCTGATGACAAGGGAACGGAACACTGTGATACATGGGGCATGCAGGACTGTAATGTCAAGGGCATGGAGCATTGTGATGAGAAGGGCATCGAGCATTGCGATGACAAGTGTCATGGAGCTTTGTGACGACAAGGGCATATAGCAATATGATGAGAGGGTTCATGGAGCATTGTGATGACAATGACATGGAGCATTGTGATGCCAAGGGTCATGGAGATTTGTGAAGACAATGATCATGGAGCATTTTGATGCCAAGTGTGTGGTGCATTGTGATGAGAAAGGCAGGGAGCATTTTGATGACAGGGTCATGCAGAAATTTGATGAAAAATGTAATGGAACATTAAGATGACAAGTGTTATAGAACATTGTGATGCCAAGGGTCATGGAGCTTTGGGATGAAAAGTGTCATGGAGCATTTTGATGACAGTGGTTATGGAACATTGTGATGTCATGGGTCATGGAACATTGTGATGATAAGGGGATGTAGCATTGTGTTGAGAGGGGTCATGGAACATTGTGATAACAGGGGTGAGGGAGGATTGTGATGACTAGTGATGGAACATTGTGATATTTCATGTGAGAGAAGATTTGGATGAGAAGTGCATGGAGCATTGTGATTACATGGTTTATTTAGCATAGCGATGGCAATGTTGTGGATCATTGTGATGAAAAGCGCATGGCACATTGTGATGACAAGGGTCACGGAGCATTGTGATGAAAAGTTCATGGAGCATTGTGGTTACAAAGGTCACAGAGCCTTGTGAGGACGTGAGAATGGACCGTTCGGATGACAAACTTATGAAGCATTTTGATGACTGGAGTCACGGAGCATTGTGATGACAAGGGTCATGGAGCATTGTGATGACAAGGGCGTGAAGAATTGTGATGACCAGGTGTTGCTCTATTGTGAAGAGAGTTGTCAGGGAGCACTGTGATGATATATGTAATGGCCCATTGTGATGACAATGGCATGGAGCATTGTGATGCCAAGTTTCATGGAGGATTCTGATGACAAAGGTAATGGAGCATTGTGATGACAATGGCTTGGAGCACTGTGATGACAAGGGTCAGTGAGCATTGTGCTGACACGTGCATGGTGCATTGTGAAGACAAGGGCATGGAGCATTTGATGAAAAGTCCATGGAACATTCTGATGACATGTGTCATCGAGCTTTGTGATGACAAGGGCATGGAGCATTGTGATTACAGGGGTCTTGGAGCATTGTGATGACAAGAGTCCCGGATCATTGTGTTGTCAGGTGTCATGGAGTGTGGTGATGACAGTGGTCATGGAATATTGTGATGATATTGGTCATGGAGCATTGCGATGACAAGGGAATGGAGCATGGTGATGAGAAGTCCTAGAGCATTGTGATGAGAAGACCATGGAGACTTTTGATGAGAAGTCTCATGGAGCATTCTGTTGAAAAGGGGCATGGAGCATTGTGATTACAGGGGTCTTGGAGCATTGTTATGACAAGGGCATGGTTCATGGTGATGAGAAGGCCATGGAGCATTCTGATGACATGCGTCATGGAGCTTTGTGATGACAAGGGCATGGATCATTGTGATTACACGGGTCTTGGAGCATTGTTATGAAAAGGGCATGAAACACTGTGATGAAAATGGCATGCACCCTTGTCATGACAGGGTTCAAGGAGCATACTGACGACAAGTGTCAGGGATCATTGTGATGACAAGTGTATTGAGCATTCTGATGACAAAGATCATGGAACATTGTGATGAGAAGACCATGGATAATTGTGATGACGAGCGTCATGGGGCATTGTGATGACAACTGTAATGGAGCCTTGTGATGACAAGCCGTGGAACATTGTGATGGCAGGGGTCATGGAGCATTGTTATGACAGGTGTAATGGAGCATTTTGATGAGAAGTGCATGGAACATTGGTCTGAAATATTTCATGGATTATTGTGATGAGAGTAGCATGGTGTATTGTGATGACAAGGGCACGGAACACTGTGATACATGGGTCATGGGTCATGGAGCTTTGTAATGACAAGTCATGGAGCATTGTGATGACAAGGGCATGGAGCAATGTGATGACAGGTACATGGAGCATTGTTATGACAGTGGCATGGAGCATTGGGCTGACAAGTTTCAAAGATTATTGTGATGACAGTGGGCATAGTGCATTGTGATGACAATGGCATGGAGCATTGTGAAGAGAAGGTCATGGAGTATTGTGAAGACAGGTGTCAGGGAGCACTGTGATGACTTATGTCATGATCCATTGCGATGACAATGGCAGGGAGTATTGTGATGCCAAATGTAATGGAGGATTGTGATGACAAATATAATGGAGCATTGTGATGACTAGGGATTGGAGCATTATGATGACAAGGGCCATTGAGAATTTTCATGACAAGGTCGTGAAGCATTGTGTTGACAAGGTCCTGGAGCATTGTGTTGAGAAAGTCATGGAGCCTTGTGATGACAAATCTCATGGAGCATACTGATGAAAAGGGGCATGGAGCATTGTGATTACAGGGGTCTAGGCACATTGTAATGACAAGGGCATGGAGCATTGTGATGACAAGGGCATGGAACGTTGTGATGAGAAGGCCATCTAAAATTCTGAAGACATGTGTCATGGAGTTTTGTGATGACAAGGGCATGGATCATTGTGATGACAAGGGTCATGGAACATTGGGCTGAAAATGTTCATGGAGTATTGTGATTACAGGGGTCTTGGAGCATTGTGATGACAAGTGTCCCGGATCATTGTGTTGTCATATGTCATGGAGTGTTGTGATGACAGTGGTCATGGATCATTGTGATGCTATTGGTCATGGAGCATTGTGATTAGAAGTTCATGGAGCACTGGGCTGAAAATGTTCATGGAGCATTGTGATGACAAGGGAATGCAGCATGGTGATGACATAGTCCTGGAGCATTGTGATGTGATGACCATGGAGACTTGTGATGACAAGTCTCATGGAACATTGAGATGAAAAGGGGCATGGAGCGTTGTGTTTACAGTGTTCTTGGAGCATTGTGATGACAATGGCATGGAGCACTGTGAGGAGAAGTCCATGGAACATTCTGATGACATGCATCATGGAGCTTTGTGATGACAAGGGCATGGAGCATTGTGATTACAGGGGTCTTGGATCATTGTGATGACAAGGGTCATGGAGCCTTGTGATGACAAGGCCGTGGAACATTGTGATGGCAGGGGTCATGGAGCATTGTTATGACAGGGGTAATGGAGCATTGTGATGAGAAGGGCATTGAGCATTGGTCTGAAATATTTCATGGTTTTTTGTGATGACAAGGGCAGGGTATACTGTGATACATTGGTCAAGGGGGATTGTAATGACAAGGGCATGGAGCATTGTGATGAGAAGGGCATCGAGCATTGTGATGACAAGTGTCATGGAGCTTTGTCATGACAAGGGCATGGAGCAATGTGATGAGAGGGTTCATGGAGCATTATGATGACAATGACATGGAGCACTGTGATGCCGTGGGTCATGGAGCTTTGTGATGGCAAAGGTCATGGAGCATTTTGATGACAAGTGTGTGGTGCATTGTGATGAGAAGGGCAGGGAGCATTTGGATGACAGGGTCATGCAGTAATTTGCTGAAAAGTGTAATGGAACATTTTGATGACAGGGGTTATAGAGCATTGTGATGCCAGGGGTCATGGAGCTTTGGGATGAAATGGGTCATGGAGCATATTGATGACAGGTGTTATGGAACATTGTGATGTCAGGGGTCATGGAACATTGTGCTGATAAGGGGATGAAGCATTGTGATGACAGGGCCCATGGAATATTGTGATAACAGGGGTGAGGGCGGATTGTGATGAAAAGGGCATGGATAATTGTGAAGAAATAGGCAAGGAGCCTTGTCATGACTGGGTTCAAGGAGCATACAGACAACAAGTGTCAGGGAGCATTTTGATGACAAGTGTATTGAGCATTGTGATGACAAAGGACATGGAGCATTGTGATGAGAAAACCATGGATAATTGTGATGACGAGCGTCATGGGGCATTGTGATGACAACTGTTATGGAATATTGTGATCACAAGGGTTTGGAACATTGTTATGACAGAGGTCATGGAGCATTTTGATTTCATTGTGATGACAATAGCATGAAACATTAGGATGATTGGCATGGTGCATTTTTATGACAGGGTTCATGGATCATTGAGATGAATAGGGGCAAGGAGCATTGTGATTACAGGGGTCATGGAGCATTGTGATGACAAGGGCCTGGAACACTGTGAAGAGAAGGCCATGGAACCTACTGATGACATGCGTCATGGAGCTTTGTTATGACAAGTTCATGGAGCATTTTGATTACACGTGTCTTGGATCATTGCGATGACATGGGTAATGGAGCCTTGTGATGACAAGGCGGTGGAACATTGTGATGGCAATGGTCATGGAGCATTGTTATGACAGAGGTAATGGAGCATTGTTATGAGAAGGGAATTGAGCACTGGTCTGAAATATTTCATGGATTATTGTGATGAGATTGGTCATGGAGCATTGTGATGACAAGGGCACGGAACACTGTCATACATGGGTCATGGAGGATTGTAATGTCAAGGGCAAGGAACAATGTGATGAGAGGGTTCATGGAGTATTGTGATGACAATGACATCGAGCGTTGTGAGGAGAAGGCCATGGAGCATTCTGATGACTTGCGTCATGGAGCTTTGTGATGACAAGGGCATAGAGCATTGTGATTACAGGGGTCATGGTGCATTGTGATGATAAGGGCATGGATCACTGTGATGAAAAAGGCATGGAGCCTTGTCATGACAGGGTTCAAGGAGCATACTGACGAAAAGTGTCAGGGAGCATTGTGATGACAAGTGTATTGAGCATTGTGATGACAAAGATCATGGAGCATTGTGATGAGAAGTCCATGGATAATTGTGATGATGATCGTCATGCAGTGTTGTGATGATAAGTGTTATGGAACATTGTTATCAGAAGGGTTTGGAGCATTATGATGACAGAGGTCATGGAGAATTTTGATTTCATTGTGATGACAATAGCCTGAAGCATTATGATGATGGACATGGTGCATTGTGATGACAGGGTCCATGGAGCACTGAGATGAAAAAGGGCATGGAGCATTGTGATTACAGGGTTCTTGGAGCATTGAATGACAAGCGCATAGAGCTTTCTAATGACAAGTTCATGTAGAATTTTGCTGACAAATGCATGGAGCATTGTGATGACAGGTGTCATGGAGCTTTGTGATGACAAGTCATGGACCATTTTGATGACAAGGGCATGGTGCATTGTGATGAGAAGGGCAGGAAGCATTTTGATGACCGGGTCATGCAGCAATTTGATGAAAATTGTAATGGAACATTTTGATGGCAGTGGTCATGGAGCATTGTTATGACAGAAGTAATGGATCATTTTGATGAGAAGGGCATTGAGCATTGGTCTGAAATGTTTCATGGATTATTGTGATGAGAGTGGGCATGGAGCATTGTGAGGACAAGGGCACGGAACACTGTGATACATGGTTCATGGAGGATTGTAATGAAAAGGGCAAGGAGCATTGTGATGAGAAGTGCATCGAGCATTGTGATGACAAGTGTCATGGAGCTTTGTAATGACAAGGGCATGGAGCAATGTGATGAGAGGGTTTATGGAGCACTGTGATGACAATGACATGGAGCATTGTGATGCCAAGGGTCATGGAGCTTTGTGATGACAAAGGTCACAGAACATTTTGATGACATGGGTGTGGTGCATTGTGATGAGAAGGGCAGGGAGGATTTTGATGAGAGGGTCATGCAGCAATTTGATGAAAATTGTAATGGAACATTTTGATGACAGGGGTTATAGAACATTTTGATGCCAGGTGTCATGGAGCTTTGGGATGAAATGGGTCATGGAGCATTTTGATGACAGGCTTATGGAAGATTGTGATGTCAGGGGTTAAGGAACATTGTGCTGATAAGGGGATGTAGCATTCTGATGACAGGGGTCATGAAACATTGTGATTACAGGGGTGAGGGAGGATTGTTATAACTAGTGACAGAACATTGTGATA